>NC_072485.1:66385549-67635549 GCF_027574615.1 Eptesicus fuscus | reverse complement strand
TCGCTTGAAGTTGTCCCAGAGGCTTCTTACACTATCTTCAACTTTCTGAATTCTCTTCTCTTCATGCTTCTCTGGAAGAGTGTCCTTGGCCTCTTTGTATTCCAAATCTTTGAGTTGATTCTTGCAATCCTCTAGTCTGCTTTTGGGTCTCTGTATAATATTTTTTATCTCAGTCAGTGTATGTTTAATTTCTAGTTGGCCCTCATTGAATTTATCAGCCTTTTCCATGAAATTCTTGAAAAACCTTATAACCATGGTTTTGAACTCTATGTCCAGTCGCTTGTTCTCCTCCATTTCTTTGGTTTGTGATCTGTTTCCTTGCCTTCTCATATTCTCTGCTTCCCTAAGTTGGTAGGATAGTTTTGTGTACTAGGTGTCCTATTGGTTCAACGGGTCAGCCTCCCAGTTACTTGAGGTGGACACTCTTGGTGTACCCTTGTGTACTGTGTGTCCCCCAGCAGGAGCTACAGCAAGGGCTAGTTTTCTCCTCCTTTGCTTGGGCGGTTTTGGAGCAGTCTGACTGGAGCTGCAGTTATTTTGGTTAAGCTGGCACAGAACAGGCCATTTATATGCAAAAGCCACTGTGTGGAGCCTGGGCGGGTTTGTAGAATGTGCGGGGCAGGGCCTCACGGCGGGGCCTCAGGGCGGGGCGGGGTCTCAGGGCGTCACTAGGCTGGGGCGTGGCCAACGGCGATGGCTGCCGTCAGCCTTCTCTGCCTTTCCACGTTTCCAAGTCCCTGCGCCCTGCGCTCCAGCGCAGTAAACACTGATTGCTGGGCGCACCACTGCAAAAAAGTCACTCTCACTTTCCGACCCGATGGCCGAGAGTCCAGCTTCTCCCCGTAGGTGTCTGGGTCCCCCGAGTGTCCCCAGAAACTGGATTTCAGAGTGATCGGGAGCTTGTCTCCCTGCGGGTTGAAGAAAAGCCGCGCACCCAGCCGCCCGCCGCCGGCCCGATTCGCGTGCCTCCGTACCTCAGCTTTTCAGCGTTTGTGCTTCTTTCTCTTCTTAGTTGTAAATCTTCCACTCAGCCAGCTTTCCCGTGGTTTTGGGTGGTAGACGTTTTTGTCTTTTAGTTGTATTTTTGAAATTGTTGTGTGAGGCAGCAGATTAGTTGTTTAACTATGCCGCCATCTTGGTTCCTCCCCCCTTAGCTAATGTTTTAAGGCTGAATCAGATAATCACTTTAAAACTCTTTGGTCATCATGAGAGGATTTGCTAAAGAAATACAAAGCATTATTTTTATTACTGATATGACATTATATATTTACTAGAGGCTCAATGCACGAAATTCGTGCAAGAGTAGGCCTTCCTTCCCCCTGCTGCCGGCACCGGCTTCTCTCTGGCACCTGGGACCCAGGCTTCCCTCCAGCCGCCAGCAGACACCTGGGACCTGGGCTTCCCTTGCAGCCTTGGCTTCATCCAGAAGGTCATCTAGAAGGACATCTGGTCTAATTAGCATATTGTGCTTTTATTATTATAGATATAATAATTTGAAGTCTCTTTCCTTTTGTTCTAATTTTTTGGGAGCATTCTAAGAAAGGAAGAATCTCCTCTTACAGGTTTCTATTTAACATGAATCATGAACTCCTCCTAGAAAACAGATTTTTTTCTTTTTTTCTCCAGAGGTTCCTTGGAGAACAGACAACTATTCTAATGGGTTGTTGTTAGGCGAATTCTTTTTTTAAAATCCTCACCTGAGAAGTAGCTTGGAGAAAGGAAGTGGGGAGGAGGGGGGAGAGAAAGAGAGAGAGAGAGAGAGAGAGAGAGAGAGAGAGAGAGAGAGAGAGAGAGAGACCGGTTGCCTTATGTATGTGCCCTGACCAGGGATTGAACCAGCAACCCTGCAGTGCACAGGACAATGCACAATCAACTGAGCCTCTCCAGACAGGCTAGGGGAATTCTTGACTCTCCCAAACTCTTTTGCTGAACAACAGATCTCACAAGTAAAATCTAGATTTCTTATGGATTGGAATTTCGTTTCTGGGAAAAACAGGCTTTCCAGGAGCAGATCCAGTCCCTTTCCCAGTCTTCTAAGGAGGTAAAATAGAGAAAGGAATCTCAATTGTTCTCATGATGTGGTAAGCAAACAAGGTGGACAGGGAATAAAGACTGAGATTGAATAGTCTTGCTTGCTTTTACAGAACTGACAAGCCTAGGAGTTAAGTTTCTAGGCCATTTAATCTGTACCAGCACCCTTGAGGCTCCTTGCCAAGTGAAATATGATTCTTCTGGGGCAATGCTTCTTCCTTTTTTTTTTTTTTTTTTTTAATTTACTCCCCCACCCTCATCTCCTTTATAAGTCTTTTCCCTATTATACTGGTTCCTTGAGGGTAGGCATCATTTCTTCTTCATCTTTCTATTCCTAGTGCCTGCCACAATGCTTAGCAACTAATAGATATTGGTACATGTTGAATCAACAGCTATATCTATATTTTGTTATTACATATTATACTCTTATTCTTGATCTTGTTAAAAATAAAGAATATCTCTTGTTTTTCTTTTTTGTTGATTCTTTCTTCTTTTTATTTATTTTTTAAAAATATATTTTTTATGATTTTAGAGAGGAAGGGAGACAGAGAGAGATAGAAACATCAATGATGAGAGAGAATCATTGATCAGCTGCCTCCTGCACCTTTTGTACTGGGGACCGAATCTGCAACCTGGGCATATGCCCTGACTGGGAATTGAATCGCAATTTCCTGGTCCATAGATCAATGCAAGCCATGCCAGCTGGGCTGTTGATTCTTTTTTATAAAGCTCTATATTTGTCATTTAAGAAGCTGTATACCATGTGTATAACACTCAAAAGTGAACCCTACTGGTCTGTGTAACTGATACTGCACTCTAGTGAGTCAGTGGTAAAACGTATAACCCTCAGAATGCTATTGATTTTAGCTTTTATCTACCAATACACTGTGAAACACTCAAGATTTTCCACAGTGCGATAGAAATCTAGTTGCCGAGTGATCTGTTTCTTGTCTTCAGGAAACTAAAACTACATAATGTATGTGAATGGCACATACCTGAGACTTCTATAACTCTGAGATACCATATTGGCCTGAGGCAAGTTATTTTGGGAAGTGAACAAGTATCAAAGCTCCAAAATCCTTTAAAAAAAAACACACCCACAAAACTTGAAAGATGTTGAAGCCTGCTGGAATAGGAATTAGTATTTTGTGGACAAGAGTTGGATCAGTAGAGGCTACTGATTTTGCTTTGATTTGTGAATTTTGTTTAGTGAAAAGCCTTCTTTTTTAGGAATCTTGATTATATTGATTCATAGAAACATGATGAAGTGAAAAGAACACTGCCCTAGGAAGCAGAGATCCTTATTCTTATAAGTCCTCACTTTATAATCTTGGTCAAATTTCTGAAATTTTCTGAGCTTCAGTTACCTCATCTATGAACTGGATATAATAAAGTCTTACATGCCAATAATGATAATATAGTAATTATATTTTATAATAAAGATTTTTTATTAAACTCATGCTATGTCTCAGCCACTATAATTCTTTGGACTATTATTATCTCTATTTTATAGATGAGGAAACAGACTCAGGAAGGTTAAAATAGCTTTTTTAAGTTCACAAGCGAGTAAGAGACAGAGTTAGGAATCAAGTCCTGTTTGTGGTATTATAAAAGTAGTATTCTCTACTGTCTCCCAGTCACTATACTGCCTAATCTTGCTGGAAGCCTAACCAGATAATATTCTGAGGTATCTTCTAGCTATACTTTCTAAATTATTTTAATTTTCCCGCATGAACTATTACATAATCTTATCTGGTGACTTCAGTTCATTGCCATTTTAATATTTAGTATTGGGGGATACAACTGGAGCTGGTTCTAAACAATAGGAAACACTTTTTAAAATATGTTAACCGAACACTTCCATCTCTCAGTTTCAAATTCACACATTGAGATTTTCATACTCTTTTTTGTTTTGTTAATCCTCACCCGAGGATATTTTTCCATTGATTTTTAGGGAGAGTGAAAGAGAGAGGGAAGACAATGTATGAGAGGAACACATCGATTGGTTGCTTCCTACCCAAGCCCTCACCTGGGCCTGGGCTAGGAGGAGCCTGCCAAGGTACATGCCCTTAACAGGAATTGAACCTGGGACCCTTTAGTTAGCAGGCCAACCTTTTATCCACTAAACCAAACTGGCTAGGGCAATCCTTTTTTTATTTTTAATCCTCACCCGAGGATGTGGGTTTTTTTTTATTGATGGGGTGGGGGGGGGGGCGGGAGAGAGGGGGGAAGGGGGTTAGGAGAGAGAGAGAAACATCAATGGGAGAGAGAAACATTGATCATTTGCCTCCCATATGCACTCCAGATCCGCAAGCTGGGTATGTATCCTGACTGGGAATCAAACCCGAGACTCTTTGGTGCATGGGATGATGCTCCCACCAACTGAACCATATCAACTGTGGAAAGATTTTCATATATTTAATGATGGATGATTTACCTTTAAACAATGATAGAAGTGCTCTTGTTTGTGGAAGGCTTTTCTGTTGATTTTCTCTTCTGGGTATGCTTGCCCTCTCACCTGTGCTGTCACTCCTTGGCTGTTAGTGTTTTCCAACAAACCTATGATTGTTCCAGCAAATCTGGATAAGCTGTAAAACATGAGTAGCTAAGCTGTACTATGCATGTGTGTCTGCAAGACTGTGAGCTCTTTAGATCATATTTCTCTGGATACTCTTGAAAGAAGGATTCTAAATCCCAGAGGATTTTCTTTTATGTTGTATGCAACCTCTACTTCTGAATGTTGTCTTTCAACCAGTGGAAGGTAACAGGAATTAATATTTAGAGGTGCCACTCTAAGAATAGACCAAGTGTCAGCACCAGGTCAGGACCTCTGAAGAAGTACATCCAAGAAAATGAGGCTGGAGTAGCTGTAACTTAGAAACCACAGCAGAGTGTTACCA
Organism: Eptesicus fuscus; assembly: GCF_027574615.1. Classification (NCBI taxonomy): domain Eukaryota; kingdom Metazoa; phylum Chordata; class Mammalia; order Chiroptera; family Vespertilionidae; genus Eptesicus; species Eptesicus fuscus. The sequence goes on along the minus strand of NC_072485.1, from coordinate 67,630,618 downwards.
GGTTTTGTGGTAAAGAGAAAATGAGAAATGTGGTTTTTTAAGACATTGGAAAATAATGATGAGAGAAAAACAAGCTGAAATCTGAGAATTCCTATCAGGATTGGGAACCATTCTTTACAGGCTAAATTGATAGTTACAACACTGTGGTATCAGGGAGCTTGACCTCCACCTACTAATATAGAAAAGAATGATACTCTGTGGTCTTGGTTGGTGGGCCCAGGAGGGCTCTTTCTTATGATCAAGTGTCTTGGTTTTGTTTTTAAAAATGATGATTTTAGGTTCTTGGGGAAGTTTTCGTGATGACTGTTTTGGTCACAAGTACACAAATTACCTTCATTGATTGAAGTTTATTCTAAGGATATGTGAGAATATAAGATAACATTCATTCCGTAATTATTTTTGAGCCAGCCCCTACTCTGGGCCTGTGTGTACTAGGCAATGGAGATATAGTGGTGAACAAGACAAATAAGGTAATTACCTTCATGGATCTAAAGTTTTAGTGAGGGAAGCATTGGCTGGGTAGCTCAGTTGGTTAGAGTATCATCCTGGTACACCAAGATTATGAGTTTGATCCCTGGTGAGGGCACATAAATGGTACAACAAATAGATGTTTCTTTCTCTCCTCTTCCCCTTTGCCCCCCCCTCTCACTAGCTAAAATCAATAAAAAAAATAAGTACATAAAGTTTTAGTGAGGGAGATAGTCAATAAAAAATTAAACTGATGATGATGACAGTAGCTAATAGTTAATAAATACTTGCTATGTGCTAGGCACTGTTCTAAGCTTATAATGTGTTATCTCATTTAAGTCTCATAATACTATGAGGTGGGGTATTAGTATTATCTTCATTTTACCCATTAGGAAATTCAAGCACACAAAAGTAACATTCCTAAGGTTACACAGCTAATTACTGTAGCAAGATAAATAACAAGGAAATAATTGGGGTAATGTGATATATAGGATGGCCAGGAAGGCCTCTTGGAGGAGATGGCATTTCAGGGCTTATCCCATGGAATGACTGTCTCATCCCATCAGAGAGCCAGTAAGTGATCTCAGCTGAGGTGATTCACCTTCTTTTTGTCCACCTTTATTACCTAGGCTTATTTGCATACAACAAGTGGGGAATTTTATCTTTTAGGTTGCATACAACCTAAAAGATAATTTGATTTTATTTGCTGCTACTCAGAATAGAATACCCTTAATAGGGTCACAGAAAGCTATGTTATAGGTAATTGGCCTCCCTCATGCACAACTCATCTCTATATATAAAAGCCCAGCGACTGGAACGGCAGAACGACCGGAACAACTGGTGGTTATGACGTGCATTGTGGCAGCCAACCAGCCTGATTCAGGCCCTGATCAGCCCCCAACACCCCAATCGGGGGCGGGGCCAACCGCCCATGGCCCCTCCCCCCTGCCGGCATGCCCCGATGGGCTCCCATTGGGGCGGGCCAGCCAGACCCCCACCCATGCACGAATTCGTGCACCGGGCCTCTAGTATATAATAAGTGAAAGTAAAATAATTAGTCATCAAAATTATTGTCTAATACTAGAGGCCCGGTGCATGACATTTGTGCACTTGTGTGTGTGTGGGGTTCCCTAAGCCCGGCCTGCCCCCTCTCGCAGTCTGGGACCCCTTGGGGGATGTCTGCCTAAGTTGGCAGTCGGACATCCCCCAAGGGGTCCTTAGCGCTGCTGCAGAGGTGGGAGAGGCTGCTGCCACTGCTGCTGCACTCGCCAGTGAGCCTGGCTTCTGGCTGAGCAGTGATCCCCTTGTGGGAGTGCACTGACCACTAAGGGGCAGCTCCTGTGATGAGCGCCTGCCCCCTGGTGGTCAGTGCGTGTCATAGCGACCAGTCGTTCCACCGTTTGGTCGATTTGCATATTAGAGGCCCAATGCATGAAATTTGTGCAAGGGGCTCCCTCACAGCCCCTCGAAGCCTCGGCCAGCCCTCGCAGCCCTGGCTTCATCTGGAAGGTTGTTCTGCTGTTTGGTCTAATTAGCATATTAGTTCTTTTTTTAAAAAAAATATATTTATTGATTTCAGAGAGGAAGGAAGAGGGAGAGAGAGATAGAAACATCCATGATGAGAAAGAATCATGGATCAGCTGCCTCCTGCAAGTCCCCCACTGGGGATCGAGCCCACAACCTGGACATGTGCCCTTGACCAGAATCGAACCTGGGACATTTCAGTTCGCAGGCCGATGCTCTATCCACTGAGCCAAACCAGCTAGGGCGCATATTAGTTCTTTATTATATAGGAGGATATCCTATCTAATAAAAGAGTAATATGCAAACTGACCATCACTCCAACACACAAGGTGGCTGCCCCCATGTGGTCAAATATGGCTGCCTCCATGTGGTCAAAGATGGCTGCCCCCATGTGGACACAAGATGGCTGCCACAAGATGGCTGGCAGGGGAGAGCAGTTGTGGGCAATCAGGCCAGCAGGGGAGGGCAGTTGTGGGGAACCAGGCCGGTAAGGGAGGGCAGTTAGGGGCGACCAGGCCTGCAAGGGAGGGCAGTTAGGGGTAATTGGGCTGGCAGGGGAGCAGTTAGGCGTCGATCAGGCTGGCAGGGGAGTAGTCAGGGTGTGAACAGGCTGGCAGGCAGAAGCAGTTAGGGGCAATCAGGCAGGCAGGCAGGCGAGCAGTTGGGAACCAGCAGTCCTGGATTGTAAGAGGTATCCCAGATTGGAGAGGGTACAGGCTGTGGTATCCCCCCATCCCCGTGCACGAATTTTGTGCATTGGGCCTCTAGTATGGTATAAATATGGAGATGGAAATACTTGCCAGTTCTTAGAAAAGTCCATCTGATACATATTAATCATCAGAATTCAGTGAGAAGTTGTATACCTGTTTATGTATATATACTCTTGTAAAAGATACCAACATCAAATTCCTTTTTTATTGTTTTGATTAGAATAAATCCATGAAATGTGAACTTCATTAACTCATTCTCAGATATAAAAGAAGGTGTGCATGTTCCTAAATCACTCGAAATGTAACTTTAATGAAAACAATTCATGATTATAAAATATGTATTCTTCCTCTTTGTTTTTAAACAGGTGCTCTAAGCCCTATGAAAAGATGACCCACTTCTTTCCTAAGTAATCTAGAACAATCAGGGCGTAAACTTTTAAAGTTGGCAGATTTTTTTAGGATTATCCACCATCCAACATTTAAGTAATGTTGTTTTGGGTTCTTCTTGTGCTCATGGTAACAGAGGAGTGGAGATTTGGAGCAACAAGAAACACATCAGGACAAACCAGACGTCACTGATTTCCAGGTTCATAGCTTTGAATGAGGGATGGACTTGAGATGTTTCTGGGCCATTTCTGTTCCATGTTTTTCCTACTTATTTTTGTCAAACTGAGCCAAAATGTGGTGTGCTGAAGTAATGGTGACTAATCCTATTGTAAGCTTCTTCTAAAAGGGTAATGCTTCTCCCTAGTCCCACCCCATCTTTTTTCCATAGTTTAGTTCTTAGCTGGAGTTGTCACATTATAACAGAAAATTCCCCATTTGTCATCTGGATTCTCACAGACTCAGACAATTGCCAGGAATAGATTTTGCCTTGAGCTAACGCAATCCTATCCTCACTGTATTGGCCCAGGCACTTTTGTTAAGCCGTCATTTGTGAGATCTGTAGAGCATTCGGTTCTTCTCTATATTATTAGAAGTATCCCACAGCAAAAGGACTCCGGGGGGATGTAGTAGCGAGTTTAGAGTCACCAAAATCTATTTTGAAGCTTAAAATTTTAGCTACATTGAGGCTATAAGAAGCTACTTATTACTTAGAATTCATCCCTCTTCTTCAGCACCTTCATGTTTTGATTACAGGGAAACATCCAGCAGCACTTGACCTGGTGACTGAGGAAGCCATTTCACAGCCCACTGGTCCCTTGACTCATTTAGAAGTCAGAGTCAAAGGTTATGGAAGTAATAATTGGGCCCAGATTCTCCCCATAAGGAAAGACCTTACTTCCCCACCCCCTCCCTTTTTACAAGTTAAGAGAAACTTAGCTGTCGTGAAACCATTCAGTAAGAGGAAATGTAGGCATTCCATCCTTGACTGAAGTATTCTCAAGACCCAGTGATATTATTTATGTTTTCATGGGAGCTGCTTTTATATGGGAGCTAGTATAAAATTTAGGTGTAACTCTACACACTAAATATTTTCCCTTAAAGAAACTATTTGATTTATTTTAATCTATAAAGAATATAAAGAATCTTTATTTGGTCCAATCCAAGTCCTGATATTCCTTCTCATACCACCCTCTGACAATGTGAAACTTTGCTTCATCAACAATAGAGCAATTTATCAGTGCTTTCAACTTCTTCCATGATTTTCTCAGAACTCTAGATCTGTGGTGCTGGCGGCACAGGCCTGGCGCAAGAGCAGGAAAGAATGACACAATCTGGCACCTTCAACCAGAAGGTTTTAATGAACTGGGATGGGGGTGGAAGGGATAGAGTAGAAGGAGGAGGGACAGTTAGGATTTTGGCAGCCGCATAAAGGTTCTTCTTCCCTGAGAAAAGTGAAATGAAAATCAAATGAATCTTCTCTCTGTTACTATGATCTGCTAAGATGTTTGTCTGTCTCTGACCTTCCAGCCCCATGGCAGGTGCATCTTTACAGTCAGTGACTTCTCCACAAAACAACTTGTTTCTCAGGATCCCTCAAGAGGGGTCATGTTCAACTAATTTCCTGTCTGAGGCCATAGCTGTGATTCCTTTCTTCAACTCTCAGATGTAATTCTGACCAGCACAGTGGGAACTATCTTATCAGAAAAATGTCATGAGCACGTAAATTTATTTTAGGACACAATGGTCCAGGATTGCTGTGTTCTTGGGTTGCAACAGTAGGCATTGTTTCTGGGGTGGCCATAGAAACAGACTTAAATTCATCCCTTTGTCATTAAATAACATTAAAAACAAATGTCTTTGTTAATGTTCTTGTGTTATATTTTCCAAGGCAAGATCATAGCTAGGGATGATGATACCTATCTCATAAGGTGGTTAAATCAAGTGAAATGACATGTGTAGAATATCTGGGTAGGTATAATTCATTTCCATTATCTTTCATTCCTCTTTAGCTCCAGTTTTGTGAGATTTTTGCTTCTCTCTTCATGGATGTCTTAGAAAAGGTCAGTCTTCCTCTTCTTTCTCTTTAGTTGAAGATCTTGAGGACTTTTTAGTCTCTCTTGTTTTCAGTAACACCTTTTGCTTACCTTGCATTTTGTACACTTTTTTTAAGATTAAAAGCATTTGATGATTTTCTGCACATCTATTAGCTATTTAGTGTTACTCATGTCATTCATCATTTAGTTTATTCAGAGAATAGCCTAAGAACGCTTTTCTACATCTCCCCTCCCCCACCTATTACCTATTTCCTCATTTTACCCTCTTTCCTCTGGCTGCCAGCATTAAAAAATTCAAGGAGTAATGAGACCTGAGCCAATCAAGTCTAACTAACTTGTGTTGTTCCTATTCTTAGTTTCAGTGGTACAGTGATGTGCTCAGGGTAATGAAAAGCAGACATTCTCTGCTGAGGTCATTGCTCCTCATACTGGCAACCTGCTCCAGGAAGCTGTTTATCTGTGCTTGCCGAGCCAAGCCCCAGCCGCCAAACAGTTGGAATGTATTGAGAAACCACAGAGCCCAAAGAGAGAATGTTACACAGGCAGTTCCAAGCAGGGAGATATATTTACACCACACAAACTGCAGTTTACATGTGTGGGGATAATTGTTCATCTGCACACTCTAATACTTCACCTTCTATGCAACATATATGCCTTAAGAACTACACTGCTATGCCAAATAGCCCTGAACTTGCCATAAGGAAAAAAGGGTATTATAGCAAATTTTATGTAAAGAACAGTTTTTTAAGGTAGTATTTTTCTGAGTCAAATTTAACGTTTAGAATCTTTAACTATATAGGCCTGGTCTCTAAAGTATCCCCAAACCCCATTCCTTGTATAGTTTTTCCAAATAAATATTTTTTAATATCTTTAACATAATATCAAGTATTGTTACAGAGCTTCAAATGTGGCCTATACCAATAGGAATATAAGTTATGGTCACTTGCCTATAAGGGGATGTAATCTGGTTTAGAAGATAATGCTTATTTTTTTTCTTGTGTTTTTTTTTTTTTTTTAAAGATGAAGGCACTTGATTAAAGGTATATTTGCAAATATAAAAGATTATGGCATCCTGGGTTCAATAAAGCCAAGTGGTAAGCAAGCTCTAAGGTCTTTTAATATGAGGAAGGACTTACAACATCACTTGAAACAAACATTTTTTAAATATAGTTCAAAATCCCATTACAATGAGCTTCAAACAAGTATCTAAGTGATTAATATGACTTTTTAAAAATATTTTGTGGTCGTGGAATGGGGCAAAGTAGTCAATATTATTGATGCCCATCCATAATTTTTTATTGGTGTCAGCTGTCCCTTCTCTAGAAAATTGGTCTCAGCCAAACAGGAGTTCTTAACACCTCCCCACCACCATGAGGGCATCACACAGCCAATAACTGAATGACACAGGAATGAGAAGGTCTGGTCTCCTTGCCTCAAAATGGGACTTGTGCTGAGTTGCAATTTTTGCTCCAGAGATCAGATTGAACCTGGATTCTCCTCCAACCCCATCACTTTCTCTTCTTAGAGCACTCCATCAATGAGCTGTGGGCACCGAAATTCTCGTCTCAGGCTCTGCTTTCAGGGAACCTGACCTGTGTTGCCTATTGTCATTTTAGAAATGATAATGTTGGTAATGAAATTACTAGAGTATTGTTAGTGAAAACTTAAACAAAAGGGTATTTGTTTAAGGACATTACAGTCATGTGCTTCATGATCATGACATTTTGGTCAACAATGAACCACGTGTACATTGGTGGTCCATAAGATTATACTGCATAGCCTAGTTGTGTAGCAGGCTGTACCATCTAGGTGTAGGATAATGCTTATTGATTAAAAAATAATTAGGGAACAATTTAAGACATCCTATAATGGCATTAAGTTGTCCTCTCAGAGTAAGAAGAAATAATTGGCACTAAAGTAGTTAAAGAAGGCATCATAGAGGAGTTTGTTTTGACATGTGTGATGATTAATTTTGTGTCAGCTTGACCAGGCTAACTTGTGCCCAGAAAACTGGTAGGACATAATTTCTGGATGTGTCTGTGGGGCTGTTTTCAGAAGAGATGAGCATTTGAATTGGTAGATTGAGTAGAGAAGATTGCCCTCACCAATGTGGATGGGCATCATCCAATTCATCAAGAGCCTGACCAGAGCAAAAAGGCGGAGGAAGTGTGAATTTGCTCTTTTTGCTTGAGCTGGGATATCCATTTTCTTCTATTTTTGGGACATCAGCACTCCTGGTTCTTGGGTCTTGAACTCATGCCATTGGCCCTCTCCCCACCTCCATTCTTGGGCTTTTGGACTTGAACTGGGGCTTACACCATTAGCTCCCCTGCCTCTTGGACATTCAGACTGAGATTGAATAACACCACCAACTTTCCTAGTTCTCTAGATTGCAGGTGGCAGATCGTGGGACTTCTTGGCCTTCATAATCACAAAAGCCAATTCCATAATCACATAAGCTAAATCCCCTCTTATATATCTGCCCGGTGCACGGATTTGTGCACATTGAAAGGAAATTAATTAGAAGAAATATTTTAATATTGCTTTTGCCCTTTTTCTATAATAGAGGTGTCAGAGATGAAAGAAAATTAGTAAAATGTATATGAAAATAATATATAAATTGATTAATAAATAAACAATAACAACATGATATAAAAACAACAAAGACGTGATATAAAAACAACAAAAACATGATATAAAAATAACATTGATAAAAACAATGACTGATAAATTGATTAAACTTATTCTAATATTTCCCTGTATACCACATTAAGGGTAAAAACACTTTCAGAGTGCTTGACTAATTTCCCTTGTCATGAAGTATTTACAACTTTAACTTTAATGTCACACACACTTTGAACTCGAGAGAAAGCAACATATAATTGACCATGTCCGAAAACGGGTTCAGATAGGAATATTCCTACTCTGTCTAGCGTTTGTCCTTGTGATTTATTAATAGTCATCGCAAATGCTGGCAGCATGGGAAACTGTCTTCTAATTAATTTAAATGGGAGGCCAGTGTCAGACGGGGACAAATCAATTTTTGGAATCAGAACAACCTCTCTTTCCGCAGATCCTGTTAATACTTCAGCTTCGATTACGTTAGGTCGAAATCTTTTGATAATAAATCTAGTACCATTACAAAGACTCCATTTACTGTTAAGATTTCTCAGTAGCATGATGACTGCACCTAATTGCAATTTTAATTTATGACATAGCATTCTCGAAGGAGTAATACTATTAAGAAATTTGTTGTGAAAATTTTCCTTTTTGGCATCATCTGTTGAATCGATGGAATCATCACTCAGATAGGTGTGAAAATCTCCATCAAGTATATCCAAAATTTCATCATTTAATTTATGAACGTGCTCATTTTTAGGACAAAGAATAGCATGTTTAGATATATTTTTAATATTATCTATAGATATACTATTTCCAAAGGTAGCTTCAATAATAGATCCATTACAAATCATTTCATGGGGGATTTTTAATAATATCCATTCTAAGAGCTTCATATGTATCACGCATGCGCAAGTCAATGTTTATTTTTAAATTGCCAGTGTGCGTCATATATACCTGCCTGTCGGTTGGTCAAACAGACAGATGGATGGTCAGTCACTTAGCCTTTTGTATATATAGATACTGTTGGTTCTGTTTCTCTGGAGAATACTGACTAATACAACCTGGAAAGGTGAGTCGAATTTGGATAAGCAAAAAGGAAAGGAGAAATTTTTTTTGTTAATGAAAGCACTGTAAAATAGTGGTTAAGAACACAGATCTGCGTTTGAGGGCCTGCCACGTACTAATATGTGATCTTGTTGAGCAGGTTGCATAGCCTCATTTATAAAATAGGGAGAGTCATCCCTAGACGATTTGCTCAGTGAATAGAGCATTGGCCCACAAACTGAAGGGTCACAGATTCGATTTCGATTAAGGTCATGTACCTCAGTTGTAGGTTCATCCCTGCCCTGGTCAGGGCATGTGTGGGAGGTAGTTAATTGATGCGTCTCTTTCACATCAATGTTTCTCCTTCTCTATCTCTCTCTCCCTTCTGCTCTCTCTAAAAAAAATCAATGGGAAAAATATCCTCGGATGAGGATTAACAAAACAAAACAAAAGATAGGAAGGGTCATGTATAAAATTTTGTGTTACATGATTGTTGGAAGGATTAAATGAGATAATGAAAGTAAAGTGCTTAGCATTCTACCTAAGATATACTAAGTGTTGAATTAATGACAGCTATTGCTACTGTTGTACATTCTGGGTTTGGAAAATGTTTTGCTTTTAAAAAAATATATTTTATTAATTTTTTACAGAGAGGAAGGGAGAGGGATAGAGGGTTAGAAACATCGATGAGAGAGAAACATCCATCAGCTGCATCCTGTACCCTCCCCACTGGGGATGTGCCCGAAACCAAGGTACATGGCCTTGACCAGAATCGAACCTGGGACCCTTGAGTCCACAGGCCAACACTCTATCCACTGAGCCAAACCAGTTAGGGCTGGAAAATGTCTTAATGATATGTATTCATCATTGTAATATCAAATAGAGTATTTTCACTGATCCAAAAATGCTCTATGCTCTGCCTGTTTATCCTCCACCCCATTCCAACCTCCATAGTCTTCACAATTTTGCCTTTTCCAGGGTGTTATATAGTTTTAATCATACAATATGTAGCCTTTTCCAATCGCTGTATTTTTTTAATCTTTATTGTTCAGACTAGAGGCCCGGTGCACGAAATTCGTGCACGGAGGGGGGTTGTCCCTCAGCCCAGCCTGTACCCTCTCCAATCTGGGACCCCTCAAGGGATGTCCGACTGCCCATTTAGGCCCGATCCTAAACGGGCAGTCGGACATCCCTCTCACAATCCAGGACTGCTGGCTCCCAACTGCTTGCCTGCCTGCCTTCCTGATTGCCCCTAACCGCTTCTGCCTGCCTCTCACAATCCAGGACTACTGGCTCCCAACTGCTTGCCTGCCTGCCTTCCTGATTGCCCTTAACCGCTTCTGCCTGCCAGCCTGATCACCCCCTAACCACTCCCATGCCAGCCTGTTTGCCCCCAACTTCCCTCCTCTGCCGGCCTGGTCACCCCTAACTGCCCTCTCCTGCAGGGTTGATCACTTCCAACTGCCCTCCCTTGCAGGCTTGGTCCCACCCTACCCCAGGCCCTCGCCCCCCCCCCCCCACTGACCTCGTCCATAGGTGTAAGCTCTTTGTCCAATCTCTTCCTGCACCCCCACATCCCTTTCCCCCACTGAGAATTGTCAGTGCACTCCCTTTCCATGCCCCTGATTCTATTACATTCACCAGTTTGTTCTGTTCACCAGATTTTTTATTCATTTGATTTTTAGATTCACTTGTTGATAGATATATATTTGTTGTCACTTTATTGTTCATAATTTTTTATCTTTACCTTTTTCTTCTTCCTCTTCTTAAAGAATACCCTTCAGCATTTCTTATAATACTGGTTTTGGCAGTGATGAACTCCTTTAGCTTCTTGTCTGTGAAGCTCTTTATCAGACCTTCAATTCTAAATGATAGCTTTGCTGGGTAGAGTAATCTTGGTTGTAGGTTCTTGCTATTCATCACTTTGAATATTTCTTGCCACTCCCTTCTGGCCTGCATAGTTTCTGTTGAGAAATCAGCTGACAGTCATATGGGTACTCCCTTGTAGGTAACTAACTGTTTTTCTTTTGCTGCTTTTAAGATTCTCTCTTTGTCTTTTGACCTTGGCATTTTAATTATGATGTGTCTTGGTGTGGTCCTCTTTGGATTCCTCTTGTTTGGGGTTCTCTGCCCTTCCTGGATTTGTAAGTCTATTTCTTTCACCAGGTAGGGGATGTTTTCTGTAATTATTTCTTCAAATAGGTTTTCAGTATCTTGCTCTCTCTCTTCTTCTGGCACCCCCATAATTCGGATGTTCGTATGCTTGAAGTTGTCCTAGAGGCTCCTTACACTATCTTCATATTTTTTGGATTCTTTTTTCTTTTTGTTCTTCTGGTTGGGTGTTTTTTGCTTCCTCGTATTTCAAATCTTTGATTTGATTCTTGGGATCCTCTAGTCTGCTATTGAATCTCTGTATATTATTCTTTATTTCAGTCAGTGTATGCTTAATTTCTGACTGGTCCTTTTCCATATTTTTTTTTTTTTGGCATTCTAACTAAGATCCTTGAAGGTCTCAGTAAGTTCCTTGGAGGTTTCTAGAAGATTCTTGAGTAACCTTATAACTGTGGTTTTGAACTCTAGTATTTTGCTTTCATCCATTTCTTTCATTTGTGACATGTTTCTTTGTCTCTGCATTTTGGCTGCTTCCCTGTGTTTGTTTCTATGTATTGGGTAGCTGCTAAGTCTTCTTGAGTTGATAGAGTGGCCTTGTGTGGTAGGTGTCCTATAGGGCCCAGTGGCTCAGGCTCCCCAGTCACCTGAGGTGGACACTCTTGGTGCATCCCTTTGTGGGCAGTTTGCCAGTCTTGTTGTAGTTAAGCCTTGATTGCTATTGGTATCACTGGGAGAATTGACCTCCAGGCCAATTGGCTGTGAGGACCAGTTGTGTCTACAATGGAAGATCTGTTGTACAGGAGACACCCTTATGGGGTAGGACTTGCTTCACTGGGGCTTTGGTGCTCACTGACTCTGCCCCCTGAGTGTGTCCTTTTATTGATCTGAGGAGTTGTAATCTGGATGGTCCCACTCTGACTACTGGGTACACTGGCTCTTGGATCTCCAAGGAGGTGCAAAGTTAGCACTGCCTGGAGTCACCCAGCAGGAGCTACAGAGAGATCTGCAGATCCCTCCTCTTTGTATCAGGTTTGGAAGTGCCCAGACAAGCTGTGTAGCAAGGCAGACTGCTACTGCCAGATTGATTGCTTTGGGGCCCCCTGACCCAGCTGCTGCCTGTTTGACAGGTTTTAGGCTGAGAAAGGACAGGCCATTCATATGCAAAAGTGCTGTGCACAGCTTGGGTGGGGTTGTAAATTGGGTGGGGCAGGGTCTCAGGAAATCACCAGGGCGGAGCAAACAGCAATGGCTGCCAGTCAGCCCTGCACTAGAGAGTTCCCCGCGCAGAAACAATGACTGCTGTGTGCACCTCCATCTGAAAGAAAGCCGCCCTTTTGTTTCTGTCCTGATGCCAGACAGTCCAGTTTCTCCCTGTATGTGTATGGGTCCCCCCAAATCTCGCCCGGAACTGGAGTTCAGAGCAAGTGAGAGTTTGTATCTCCCTCCTGATTAAAAAAGCAGCGCCCCTGGATGCCAGCCCATTCTGTGCCTCCGCACCTCCTACCAGTCTCAATGTGCTTTCTTCTTTACCTCTTTAGTTGTAGAACTTCCACTCAGCCAGCTTTCCCGAAGTTCTGGATGATAGTTGTTCTGTCTTTTAGTTGTAATTTTGATGTGGTTGTGAGAGGCAGCAAGTACAGGTGTTTCCTATGCCGCCATATTGGTTCCTCCCTCGCTGTATTTTTTAGTTCAAGAATTGCCATTCAGTTCTTCTTTTTTGGTTTCTTTACTAGGTCTTATCTTTCATTTGCTTGAATGTAGTAAAGCATAATTATTAAAAAGTCCATAATTCATTATTTGGATTCCCTGTGGGTCTGTGTCTATTATATATTCTATCTCCTGTGTGTTTTTTTTTACTCCATTGTCTTATCTTATAATATACTTTTTTCTCCCTGTAGTTGAGAGCTGTACATTGTATATGAAAAATTGTAGAAATAATGTGAGGCCTAGAGCAATGTAATCTCCCTTCAGTGAAGATTTACATTTGTTTCTGGCAGATGGCCTGAGCACTATCAATCCTGGATTACCTCAATCCAATCAGGTGTTGAAATCATTTGAAGTTAGGCTAGCCCTCATGGAGGGTTAGGTATAGCTTTTCAGAAGGCCAACTAGGACCTTAAGGATTCACCAGAGTCCCTCCCTGTCTCTAGCCTGGATGGGTCCTGAACTCCTGTTTGGTTTGTTTTTTGTTTTTTTTTGATCAACAAGCATCAAGAATCATTTGAAACCTCAGGAACTTAATTTTAATTCAAAATTATTACCTGCTCAATCTATCAGCTCCCTCTTTTATGACTGGCAGAGGCTCCTGGGACTATAGTGGGTGTAATAATACATTGTTTTTGAAGTGGTGATGAGTATAAATGATATTGTAAGAGACCTGGAACAATTTTAATGTGATATGAACATATCTAAGATTTCAGTTGTTTTAAAAAATCACAGATATTGCTAATTCTATGTTTACATTCATAATTGAAAGAAATACTAAATTCCAATTAGAGGTTAGTAGAACTAAAGATTTGCTTTTTTTCATATCCAGTTTTGTGGAATCCCTTGAATTCAATACATGGACCCTTCTGCTAAGAATTCCTGCCCATCGGGAAAAGTGGCTCCAAATGCTGGGCTCACCTATTTGTGTTTTATCCTCCTCTTATAACTTGGCCTTGTCATTCTTCATTTGCCTTGGTGGCTTCAAACATATGTTTTTAATAATTTATCCAGTTTTTCTCAGCCAGGAGGGTTAGTCTAAATTACCTAATCTATTTTAATTGTAAGAGAAATAATTTGGGAACTTTCATTCTAGTGGAATATAATTATATTAGCAGAAGTAGAAAATATCACTGCAAGCGGTCATAAAGAAGTCTAATTTGACTTGTGGAAGACAAGTACACGTTGAAAAGCAACAAACAGGATATATATAATTAGGATAGGGCCATTTTTGTGAAAGGCTCAATTATGTTGAGATAAGAAAGGCAAAGTAAAAGACAGTATCTTGTAAACTCTGAGAAATAAAATTTACTGCCTGGTCTTCTTTTAATTTTTAAAATTTGGTAACTATTAAGTACTTACTATATGCTAATCCCTGTGCCAGACATGGTCAAGGAATTCACTTTCATTCTCAAGGGAAATAATGGCAGTTTACATCCCCCCAAAATACTGTTATACTATAATGTGGACCTACTATGTGCTAGACACCATGCTAGTGAAGGATATAAGATAAATAAGCCAATTGAGGAACTTATGAACTCAGGGAGAAAATCAGATGTAAGTATAGTTATTAAGATGCTATTAAATGAGTGCCATATAGAATTTTAGGAAACATGTTTTGGCATAAGTGGAAGGAGAGATTGATTTTGAGGAAAGCTTCACAAAAGAGGTAGTACTTCAAGTGTTCCTTGGAAGATGAATAATAGAGAATGGGAACTGAGCAGGGAGGGTATCTCTAGCCAGGGAACAGCATGAGCAAGGGCAGAGGCTTGGTATATTTAGAGAATGACAAAAGATCTATGGTCAGTCCTTTAGTCTGTTCAAGCTGCTATAATGTTGTAAACTAGGTAGCTTAAAAAGAACAAATTTATTTCTCACTGTGATGGAGACTGGAAGTTCAAAATCAAGGCTATTGCAGATTCCATTGAGACCCTCTTCCTGGTTCATAGGTGGCTGTTCTTTTACTGTATATTCTCATGGCAGAAGAGGCAAGGAACCTCCCCCTGGGCCTATTTTATAAGGGCACTAATCCATTCAGGAGGCTCCACTTTCATGACCTAATTACCTCCCAAAGGCCCCACCTCCAGATACTCTCTCATTGGGGATTAGGTTTCAACATATGAATTTTGAGGGGGACACAAATAGTTAGTCTATAACAGTGAGGTAATAGAGTCCATGAAGACATGTGAGGGATTAGAAAGGTAGTTTGGTTAGAAAAATAGTTTGGTCATAGAAATGATCTATCCTATGTTACTATTGGTAGGATGTTGGTGCCATTGACTGTGATCATCCAATTCAGAAAATATTTCTTATATACCCCTTATATGCCTGGGTTTATCACAGGTGCTGAGGAAACAATGATTAATAAGGCATGGTACCTACCTTGAGGGTACTCACAGTTAAATTAGCCAATAATTAAATTACTTGTGATTTGAACTAACTAGAGATTCAAGTGCTAAGAATAAGAATGTCCAGAGGAAGGATATCTTAATTAAGTTTGAGGGGTCAGGGAAGGTGTCACAGAGCAGGTGGCCCTTTAAGCTGAGTATTATTTTCCTGATTTAAAAAAAAAAATTCAAAGTTATACACACATACAGTTTAAAGGGTAAAATAGTTCTATAAGAGTTGTTTTTGTTTTTTTAAAATAGCATTCCTCAAACTTCATCTGTACCTGAACTTGATTTATGTGACAAGATCCTGGACCTTGGGCTGATGCTGAAATGAAATTAGACTTTGGGGTTCTAGGGAGTCAGGGTGTATTTTACATGTGGAAGGAATGTAAATTGTTGTGGCCAGAGGGCAACTGTGAGAGATTATATTTTCCAAAGATAGCTGCACCAATATTTTCTATCCTACATGCTCTTCTACAAAGTGACCTTGCCACACCCCCAATAAAAGATATAGGCTAATTTTTTACAATAATGTGTCTTGATGTGCATCTACATTCATGGTGCTAGGCTTTAACAGATCCTTTCAATCTGGAAACTCGTCTTTCAGTTCTGAGAAATTTTCTTCATTTTTTTTTTTCCTTCCTCCATTTTCTCTGTTCTTTCAAAAATGTTGTCTGTTCATAAATACACCCCTAGATATGTTTCCACCACCACCCCTCCCCCCCCCCCCAGAGAGAGGAAGGGAGAGGGGGAGAGAGAGAAATATCAATGATGAGAGAGAATCATTGATCGGCTGCCTCCTGCACACCCTCTGCTGGGGATTCTGCAATCCCAGGCACATGGCCCTGACGGGTAATTGAACCGTGATCTCTTGGTTCATGGGTCGATGCTCAACTACTGAGCACACTGGCTGGGCTAGATATGTAGTTTTATATAAATGGTGTCTTACTACACATACTGTTTTGTTTAATGAATTTTTTATATTACATAAGCAGTATATCTTTAAAGATTTATCAAATAATATGGCATTTAATATTTATCAATTAACATGGCATTTATGAATACCCAGTCATTTTATATTTGTAATCTTTAGCTTGTTTCTCAAACCTGGAAGTAGCCCACCACAAACCAAATAAAGCCTTTGTAGACTATATGTCCCAGTTTGAACTTCTGAAAATATGGTCACCATATGCTAGGGCATGAATTGGGAAATGAGCTTGATGTTTGGTGCTCTCCATTGCTCTTTATTTCTCATCCCTCCCTTCCTACATGATGACACCATGTGAAATGAAACAGAGTCTACATACTGGAGAGTAGCTTAGAATTGTAATATTATATGGAAACAATTATCTCGAATAACTTGTTATAAAAATAATATATTTATTTTGGAGTCTTAAGCCCCATGGTGATGAAACGTTTTTTTTCTTGGGAATCCAGGTCTTCTCTTTAATTATCAGCAAGACACTTTGATTTGCCTTGTGTCCTGTTGAGCACTTAGTAGAACAAGCAAATGTTAGAAATTTATTGTATTTTTCTTTAGCTGTGAATTCCATCAAACTAACCTGTTAATTGCAGTGGATGGGAACTGGAGAACTGTCATTTGGCAATTAGCAAATGGTGGTGGAGGAAAGAAAAATATCTTTTGGATATGTTTTGCTAAGGAATTTGGGGATTTAGAATTTAGTTATAAACAACTAGATTAATGTGTTTAAAAATGTTGAATCATTCTTAAATCACTCCTTGTTTTGTAACATACAACAAGATTTTACAGATAGCTAAAACAGTGGTTGGGAAATTCAGTTGTGGATTTAAAATTCCCAAAAGCATCATCCGCTAATGGGTAGGGTGTTCAGTGATAGATAAGTAAACATGAGTTAACTAGTAAACAGGGTTTAGCTAATAGAGTAAGAAGTTCTGTATCCTGTGGTTACTTCTCTGTATCTGAAGAGGGGTGTAGATTGTAGACAAGAGGTTAATTCTTTGGGGTCCGCTGTCTCTGTTATGCAAGGCTTTTAGAAAACAATAAGAACATTTAGCAGCACTAGATGGTATTCATCTGGAGTTTAGGATGCTCATATGCTCATATGTTAGGTTGTTTAAAACAAGGCAGAAAGGATTACTTTTTGCCAGCTACATCATTCCTGGCAAGAGCTTACTACTTTGTTGCTTGTTTTGTTGTTGTTGTTAACCCATTCAAGAAACTAACCTTGTATTGATTGGTTCCAGCCAAAACTTTGTCATCATTGGCCCTAAAAAGTTCGCACCTGGCCATTCAGAAAGCTTCTATCCTCAGTGATTGATACTCATCTCTGCAGGCTCCCCAAAACCCTCCTCTCTTTCTCCTGAAGCACCTTCAAGCATTTCTGCATGGCTACCCACTCTCTTCTATTATACCTCCTCCTCCTGCCTCACTGAATACTGGATTTCTCAGCTCAGAACTCTTAAGAAGGAGCTTTATTTCAGAGTAGAAAGGGGCCCCCATATGTGGCCTATTATATCCATATCAACTTGCTTACTCTTTTCAAACAGCTATTGTCTTTTAATAGGGTCCTGCCTGGCAGGGGGAGTCCTTAATTCCTGCCATATAAGAATGGGCAGCTTGAGTTACAGCAAACTGCAGTTTGGTGCTCTGATCAAAAGGCCTCTGTTGTTTTTAGTGGGTTTTTTCCCCTCCCTCTCTCTCTCTTTCTACATCCTGGGCTAATAATTCAGCACAGCAAGGTCATTACAGGCTTTGAATTGAGAGCTGAGAGTGTTAAATTACTGACCTAGAATAAAAGAGATCTGGGGGGCTCTCGAGAAAGATAAAGGGATTCCGGATAGTAAAGTGCAAGCCCAGCAACCTCACTTCTTAACAATATTATTTTGTTAATCCTCTCTGTCTCCAAAAGTCTTTTCTAGGACAAGGAAAGATCTCCTGCCAGAGAAATTAGGTTAGGAACTCAACAACATCTTCTGAGAGCCGTGGCCCAGGTGCTAGCAATTCATGGGTGCCAGTGTAGCTGTCTCGTTTGTCTCCTCCCTTGTTAATATTTTCCCTTCTTTCCCTTTGCTCCCTGAGACAAATATTTGGTCCTTTATCACATAAGTCAAATATACTTGTGATATTTCAGCTGAAAAGTTATATCCTACATGAGGATTTCAGATATGTGAAAAATATACCATTTGACCACGAAAATATCTTTAAAATATGACATTGTTTCATTAAAAACTGCTTCCATTCCATTTATACTTTGTAAATAATATTAGTCTGGTCCTCCCCTACTTTACCAAGAAAAAAAAAAATTGTCCCACTGTGAATGAATTTGACCTCTATTGGGTTTTCTGAAGAAAGTATTTCCATTTTTTTCCTTTGCCAAAACTATTATATCCCATATATTCCTTTTTACAATCATCTCTTAAAGCCAGGCACTATTCTTATCCTTTGGAAAATATTGACTTCCTTAGAAAAGTTTCCAAAATCAACTTTCACAGAACTTCTGCACAGCAAAGTAATAATAATAGCTAATAGTCCCTAAATGTGCCAGCATTATAAACATGCATTATTATCACATTTAACCTTTGGAAACCTTATGTAGTAAGTATTCCTATTATCCCTATCTATCTATCTATCTATCCATCCTACCTAATAAAACAGTAATATGCTAATTGACCATACCTTTGCTATGCCCACAGCCAATCAGGGCACTATGCAAATTAACCCAGTAAAGATGGCGGCCCCCACGCGCTGCCCCGCCCCCCATCACTGCGGGAACCGGGGCCGGCGGGAGGCGCCTGGGACTCCCGCCGCTCCCATCGCTGAGCGGCTGAGGGAACTGGGGCTGGCGGGAGGCGCTGGGGCCTCCCGCTGCTTCCATCACTGCTGGCAGCGCAGGGCGGGCAGCACCCACCCCGCGCCGCTGCCGCCCGGGGCCAAGCCCCGACCCTGAAAGAAGGCGGAAGGCGGTGGCCAGAGCCAAGGCCTGGGTCCCCAGTGCTGGCGGAAAACTGGTGCAGGCAGCCAGGTGAATGAAGGTCTATTGCACAAATCTTCATGCAACGGGCTTCTAGTCCATCTATAAAACCCTAATATGCAAATAGACCGAATGGTGGAACAACCGAACAACCGGTCACTATGACATGCGCTGACCACCAGGGGGTGCGCAGAACATGGCAGGCGTCAGCTGCAGCAGGATGGTGGAGCAGGTGAGCCGGGGCACCAGACCAAGGCAGGGTGCCGGTCACTGTCATCGGGTGAGCCTCTGGTGGTTACTGAAAATTCTTTGCTCGCATGCGCTGCAGTCCTGCCTGGCACTCACACCTCCTTCCAGTGCCTGCCCCGCTCACACCCGCTGCTGGCGCTGGAGCCGCCACTTGCACCTGCTGCTGGCGCCTGGTGCCAGCCCGATCACTCAGAAGCCTGAAGGCTTCTCCACCTCCCCCTGCTCCTGAGGGGTAATTGGGGCAGCAGCCGCTGCTCGCACCCACTGATGGCACTGGCCCCGCTCACACCTGCTGCCGGTGCTGGCCCAAATCGCTCCACACTGTCAGTGGTGTGAGCAGGGCCAGTGCTGTCAACACGTGGGAGTGGTGACAGCAGGAGCAGGGCTGCCGGCAGACAGGGCACTGGGGAATGGGGGTGGGGTGGGCCGTGGTGGGAGGGGCCAGGTGGGGGCGTGGAGGATGGGCCAAGACCTGCCCCAGTGCCCACTGCAGCCTTGCGGCCCGCAGTTCCTTTCAAGGTGCACGAATTTGTGCACTGGAGCCCTAGTTTTATGGATAAAAAATAATTGAGGCACAAAGTGGTTAAGTACCTGGCCCAAAGTCACACAGCTAGGAAGAGGTTAGATTTGCCCCAAACTAGTGCTTTTCAAACTTTAATATGCATGTGAATCATCTAGGGATCTTGTTGAAATGCAGAATCAGATTTAGCAGGTCTGGAATGGGGCCTGAAATTCTGATTTTAACAGGCTTCTAAGTGATACCAAAGCTGCTATCCTTGATCCAGACCTTTAAGTAGCAATGCTGTAGTCATTCCTGCTTCAGAACTACTCTGAAAAATGTTTTGGTTATAACTTCCAATTTCTCATTTCATCAGGCAATTCTATAAATATACATACTGGGTATTTGACACCAATAACTTTCTTTCATTTTTATTGTGCTAAAATATACATAACATAAAATTTTAACCATTTCTAAGTGTACAGTTCTACAACATTAAGTACATTCACATTCTTCTTCAGCCATCATGACCATCCATCTTTGGAACTTTTTCATCTTCCCAAAATGAAACCCTATACCCATTAAACACTAACTTCCCATTCCCTCCTCTCCCCAATCCCTGATAAACCACCATTCTGCTTTCTCTCTCTATGAATTTAACTACTCTAGGTACCTCATATAAGATACGTCTTTTTGTGACTGACTTATTTCATTTAGCATAATGTGTTCAAAGTCTATCCATATAGCATGTATTACAATTTCCTTCCTTGGTCAGGCTCAATAATATTTCATTGTATGCATGTGTCACATTTTGTTTATCTGTTCATCCATTGATAGAAACTTGGGTTACTTCCATCTTTTTGCCGTTGTGAATAATAGTGCCATCACCATGGATATACAGATACCTAAATCTCTACTTTCATTTCTTTTTATTATAAACCCAGAAGTAGAATTGCTGGAACATATGGTAATTCTACAATATCTTACTGTCTAAGGTACAAGTTTATTTCCAAGTTATTGTTTGTACTCCCCTTCCTCCCCTTTTAAAAAATGTTCCTTACTTAAAGGAAATCTTTGAAAGTTTGGCAGAAAAAGTAAATTTTCATTTTCTGTCATCTATAGCTGCTTTCTGATTTGTAGTCAGTCACAAAAGATTATTGAGAAATGTCCTTGGGTTTTTAGGAGATTGGTAGTTGGTTAAATAGCACCAAGTAGAGAATTACAGAGTGCTGATGTTCTAAAATAAATCAATATTAAGATTTATGCTACAGAGAAAGTTTTGTGTGAATGAATTTACAACTTCACCTGACAAAAACAGGTGTTTAGGGAATAGGAAGCCCTTATTAAACTTTCATTTTTTCCTTTAAGACTTCCAGCTATACCAGGATCTTCAGAAACATTATGGCACCTCTTTCTCTGAGGTCTTTAACCTAATAAAAAATTAGAGTCTCATCCGTTTACTAGAGTTTGGTGTACAATTCTGTCTACTAGCTAGAGGTTTTTTTTTCCCTCTTACATCTTTAGAAATAAAATTCTTTGTTGGAAATAAGAAAACAAATAGAAGTGACATTGAAATCTGGTGAGTTAATAAGAAAGAGATTTTAATAAAGGTATTAGGATTTTTTCCCCATCATAGACTACTTAATTATTAAGACTTCTTTAATCATGTAGTCCTAGAGCTCTCTTATTTTAGGAGTTCCTAACTAATGCAAAAAGTTGGGAAGAATGAACATGAATGTGGAAAGTAAAATAACACAAAATAGCTTTCAACAAAAGCCAGGAAAATGAGTACTTTGAAAATATATATATAATTTACCAGTAGCTCTAAACAGTAAGTATACTTGAGTACTGAAAGAAACTGCACTTATTTTCTAAAACATGAGACCTGCTATGGAGATAAAACAAAAAATAACAAAAAGGAGGTGATTCTGGAAATAATGGTAGTAACATAAGACATGATAAACAATGAAGATAGAGCATGTAATCAGCAGCCACAAGTCTGATGTATGTGGCTCTAAAAGTACAAGTCCTGCATTCCAACCACCCTTCAATTTTATGATCATTTAAAATTATGATTGAATGAAAGAAGCCCTGGCCTGTGTAGTTCAGTTTGTTGAGCATTATCCCGTGCACCGAAGGTTCAATCCCTGATGCCAGGTTGCAGGTTCGATCCCTGATGCCAGTGGGAGTGCATGCAGGAGGCAACAAATTGATGTTTCTCTCTCTCTCTCTCTCTCTCTCTCTCTCTCTCTCTCTCTCTCTCCCTCCCTCTCGTTCCTCTTTCTCTAAAATCAATAAAAATATATTAAAAAAACAAACAAATAAGAAGACTTGGCTTATGACTAAAGCATTTATATGAAGAATTTTTTAAACCTAATTCATAGCATCTTGAATAAGAACAAAGGGTGGAGGTTTAAGAATTACTTGCTGGACTTTGAACCGAGAGGGTTGATAGATACTGTATAATACCTCCATCTCTTGAATGGGGTGGTATGGAGGAAGGAATTTGTTACATTTCAGGGACCCACAAAATAGTGTTGTGTTTTAAATGAAACCTGCAGGTGATACTAATGGGAACATTTTGGAGATTCTAGTGAGAAAAAAGGATGACATAAAAGTACTTAAAAGTTATAACTATAGGCAGAAAATAGGATAGAATTTACCTAAAAATTTTGTCTGGTGCTGTATGAAGCACAGATATGCAATGGGTGGGAAAACTTGGAAGGAAATGAGTTGAAAAAACTAACGAAAACTGAAGAAATTAGATGAGAATATGATATGTAATCTGGCAGTAAAATAGATAAAAACTGTTTTTGTTTTTGAGATCTGAAGGTAGAGAGGAATCACGTTGTGGGGAAGGAATGGCAGGATCTGTCTGCAGATAACTAAAGATAGAGCTGAAGAGGAAGAAAGAAAGAACAGATGACAGGTTTACTAGTAGAGATCACAGATGAATGAACATGAGATGTAACATGTAGCAGGGTACAGAAATATTGCAACATTCTAAAGGAATATTCTTTGTCCAGAAACTTCCTATAAGACCAGGGATGTTTCCCCAGAGAAACCATGAAAACACAGCTACTCTGGATTTCAAGTGAAATTAGAGAACTCTCCTAGAAGTTCTGTTATCAAGAGCTCTGTTAGGCCTTGTAGGAATGAGACAAATTAAAGATTTGTGGTATGTTGTTTTTAAAAAATATATTACAAAAATTTAACTTAACATTGCTGAATATTTGGAATACAGAGGAAGAAATCAATTATAAGCCAAAAACTTTAATACAATTAATAAATACAGTTGTCTTTTACATTTTTAATATTTTCCTTATGCAGACCTACTTTAATGTAGTTAAAATTATAATGTAAACACACCTTTTCCTGTTTTCATGGTGTATGAAAAGTGTTTTCTAAATTGCTACATTGTCTTTTTATAATTTAAATTTCTAACATGCTATAAAGAGTATGTATGTACTAACCTTCTCCCAGTGCTCTATGCATTGATTTCACATCCGGAGGTATTTATTTGCGTTTCTATTGGAATGAGTAAACAACCTTATAAGGAGATGTTCCTTAACACTTAAAACTGCAAGGGGAAACAGATGTTAATGAATCATCTTGCTTCTCCACCGACCCTCGACCCTCGGTGGGTAAGGAAATGACATGCAATTGGGAGTTCACCATAGCATGCCAGGCCTTCAGCAATAAGTTCTGAAATGTGAAGGCATGAAAAGGGATTTTGAAACATTTTTTTAACTCTGGCAGGGAGCCAACTGAATTATAAACGAAGATGCAATGGGGAGCAGTTTACTTTCAGGAAACAGTCTGTGAGAACTAAGTCCTTTGGTTAGCTTTCTTGGTGAGAATTTGCTTGGAGATCACCCTATCTGGAAACCATCTCTTCCCCCTTAGCATCAGCCTAGGGTGGGACAAGAAGAGCTTTAAGAAGATTCTTCCTGGGATTTGGTGACAAAAGAGCACTTGGTGAAGTAACCAAGGAGAGAAAACTCAGCATTGCTTATGCTGACCATTGCAGAAGCTTTCCACAGCTTTCAGGGCCTGTCTTGTGAGTTTTTATCTTCACAATGAAGTCAAATACGATCTCACTGATGTCATGGTCTGAAAACTAGCTCTGCTACTAAGGATTACTCAGTCAGGCAGAAAAAAAAATCTTGGTATGAAATGCCAGTGCTTAAGGCTTTAGAGTGAACCGATAAGCCTCTGATGCAGTTGTTTTGCTGTGTAGAAATTATGAGTCCTGTTCACCACAGTGGCAACTCAGGTCTCACAAATTGGTTCATCTATCCTAGAAAGTGACTGAGGATTAATTAATCCCTGTTGGATTTCTTCCTAAATTTGGGACTTTTTTTTAGAAGCCAAAGGTCTTGGACATTCTACTTCTAATTTAGCCAATACTGGGAATGAGAGATGAGGATCTGAGTACTCATCTGCAATGTGGTCAGTTTCTGTTTTCTATACTTTTACACTTAGTTCTTCCTGGCCAATAGAGACCCTACAATTGGTTCACCTGATGCATATGGCAGAACCTTATTTGAAATGTACCATATTTTAAAGCCACACTTTGTCAAATTTCTCCTTGGATGTAGGACTATATTTTTCACTCACTTTTCTCTTTAATAGGTGTGTTATATGTTTAAACTATAGATAACAACAGCCCAATAGCCAGAAGTTCTTAGAAATTGAGCATTAAACGTTTGTACAGAAACTTCTTTGTAACACTATAAACAAGAAATTGGTGTAAGGCAATTCTGTCCAAGTGTGCTGTCCAAACTACTTTGGCCTTCTGCAACATAGACCAAGCTGACATGTTCTGCTAATTTCTTTCATCAAATTAACATTACCAAATTCTGTGGCAGATAGGCAATGGAAAGAAAACATTTAAGGACTTAGACTTCATCTGATTTTTACAAATAAAGAGAACAAATCCAGGGATGGTTAGTTCAGGGACTAAATCATGCCACAGGAATATATCTTTAGGGTTTGGCGACTTTCTGCAAAACAAAACTCCAGTCTGCTTATTTTGCCAATGTGTTCGAGGGAAATATGCCACAGAAGTTTTCTTTTTCTCCTACACAGACTATCTTTTCCCCTCTGTTTATAGAAGCAACAGAAGCTTACTTTAAATCATGATTCTTCCTAAGATGTTCTGGATCTTTGATCTTACTTATTTTTCAAAGGCTGATCCATATTCTGTATTTGTATCACCTTTGGTATGGCCAGTTTGTGCTACATAATTGGATATGATTTGTTCTCACATTTTGCTTCTTTGTAGATTTGTTTAGGATTCCTTGCAAATAAAGCTCCTCTCAAATAGCAGAAAACAAGCCCTGGCCAGGTAGCTCAGTTGGTTAGAGTGCCATCCCAATACACCAAGGTTTTGGGTTTAATCCCTGGTCAGGGCACATATAAGACTCAATCACTGATTGCGTAACTAAGTGGAACAACAAATCGATGTTTCTTTCTTTCTTTCCCTTCCTCTCTCAAGTCAATTAAAAATATAAAAAGAAAAGAAATCTATAAAAATAAAAATAAAAACAGCAGAAGACAACCCCAATGAGAAAATGAAATTGTATCAAGAGTTCACACTAGCACTTGGCTAGCTTGGTTCAGTGTGGAGGGAGGGTGACACTTACTTTTGGAACTATGTTAATATTTCACATAGGCAAGAAAGCTATGTATGTAATTAACAAGGATGAGGGGCCCAAAAATGGAATACAGACAGAAACAAATGAAGCAAACTGTATTTCAAATGAATAAAATAAACATACTGAAGGGAATTGGGGAGATTAAGTAATTTTTTTTTTTGTTTGTTTAATCCTCATCCAAGGATATTTTTTCCATTGCTTTTTAGAGAGTGGAAGGGAGGGAGGAAGGGGCAGAGAGAGAGGAAAACATCAATATGAGAGATACATAGATTGGTTGCCTCCTGCATGCGTCTCTACCAGAGCCAGCCAAGAATCAAACCTGGGACCTCTCAGTGAGCAGGCCAACACTAAACACTGAGCACACTGGCCAGGGTGAGACTAAGTACCTTTTGAACACCGTATTTGGACTATTTGCCCTCCCTTGGGCTAAAAACAAAAATTACTCTAAATAAGTGTTGAACCATAATTAGGAGGTTGCTTTTACACAGAGGCCTGGATTAGCAATTGCTGTACATTTTAGGATTGAGCAAATAAGTAAATATATATTATGGATAATAGGAGCTGGATGTCTCTGTGAGAAGAGGAAGTTTCATATATAAAAGGGAAAGAATAGAGGATACCTTGTAGCAATATATTGGAATTGAATCAGTGTGAACTCATGGGTTTTAATATATGTAGATAGCTAGATACATAGAAATGGAAATAAGTATGTGTGCGTTCATGCACATGGGCATGTTTGTGTAGAATGTGTGTGTATAGACCTTCATCTGTTTCTTTCTTTTTTTTTTATTTCTTTATTGATTAAGGTGTCACATATTTGTCCTCATCCCCCCATTCCCATCCCACACCCCTCCCCACAGATGCCCCAACCCCCTGTTGAACTTAACCATTGGATAGGCTCGTATGCATGCACACAAGTCCTTTGGTTGATCTCTCCCCCCTCCCCCCACCCTCCCCTATCCTCCCTCTGAGGCCCGATAGTCCCATCGATGCCTCCTTGTTTCTGGTTCTGTTCTTGTTCATCAGTCTATGTTGTTCATCATTTCCCCTAGATGAGCGAGATCATGTGTCACTAGAGATATATTTATAAGAACTGAATGTGAGACGAGCAATAATAGTTATGCTGACAGGCAACTGTATCAGTCTGTAGTGAGTTTCTTTCTGGACCAACAGTTCTTTTGAGACCCAATTTTAATGTCCACCAGTTCCTTATGTGTACATGTCAGCACTGACCCCTCAGCTCTGGATGGTGGACAAATGGTGGTAACGGAGGTCCGACTCCCTCTGGTTTGGTTTCGGCCGGACCCAGGGACACTGCTTTACCCGGACTCAGGGGCACGTGGCCTCACCCAGACCCAGGGGGCGCGTGACTTCATCTGTTTCTTAACTGTCTTCTGAGAGAGCCTAGAAGCAATGACACATTTGGAGCACAAAGCACACCCAGCACCTACCTAGATCTTGGTTTTTAAACACTGTTTTTTACTAAAAGCAACTTGGGCTTTTTGGATAAATGACTGGTTCCAAGATGGGTTAGAAAAAGAACACGATGGGCCTGGAACATCTTATTCTATCAAAAAGAAAGCAAAGTAACCAAAGAATTGTGTAGACATGTCAAAAGGACAGAAGTCAGCTTGAAGGAGCTCCCACAGCCAAATCTGGGACAATTTGAGCAACAAAATAAATAATGATAATAAAGGATCATAACCTATTGAATAAAGTAAGAATCCATGAATCCAGACTAATGTAAATAAATAAATAATGAATGGATGAGAAAGGTAAGCTCTTTTTTACCATAGAAGGTCAAATTATAAATGTAGATGAAATGACGTAACGAGGGGGAAATAGCCATCTGACAAACCCATCATAATTGTTATTGCTTCTAGGAAGAATTATTAGATACAAAATCAATAGATACTGAAACTAGTAAATGCAAGTTTGAAGAGTTGACAGTATATTTCCACAGCCTCAAAATATTTCCCCACAAGATACTTATTAAATACAACCGAATTGCTTACTCCACAGAACTTATAATCTAGTAGGGGAAATAAGTCGAGTAACTTTAAAACAAGGCAGCAAATTATGAGTTCCATTAGAGAGTTAAAAGTGAGATATGCTGGGAACTGAGCATGGGGATGGAATCATGAAGAGACTTTATGTCAAATATGGCAGATGGTCTGGAAAGATTAGAGTTTTAACAGATGGAGATAGAAAAAAGATACTTCAGATTGAAGAGAGCCAGTAAAGTTTTAAGCAATATTGCATTTTCTGCTCTTTCCTTAGAGCCATCTTATCTAAAAGAATTTTCACTGATCATATTGATCATCTATTCTTTTGGTAAAGTGATTATGATCCCCATACTGACCAGTTGCCATGCTATTCAAATGTTTCTAATTATTTTTAATTTTAGTTAAATGTGAATTTTATCAGTATGGATTACCTAAAGGCAGTAGTGTAAATAAAATTGTAAATCTTTTCATATTCAATATTATAAGTCCTTGCCCTATCAATTTGTTTTATAAAATTCTTATGTTATAATTTTGTGTAAATTTGTACCTATCTGTATTATGAGGCTCAGCCAGATTCTTTAATGCATAAATTACTCTCTAGTGTTTTTTTTAAATATATATTATTTAAAGTTACATTAAGGATATAATTTCATTATAATAAGTTCTTTTACAACCAAGATCATGATCTAGACACCAACATTTTACCCTTGTGGGGTATGATGCACACTTTGGGACTAAGTCTTTGCTGGATAGCTTCATAAATTTAGTCTAGAATGTTATCATTTTAGACTTCCTTTGCTAGAAATGTGGCCTACTCCATTTATCTGTAACAGCTCATTTGCTTTCTTTTTCATTTTCCTTTGCTCAAGACAATAAATAGCACTGCCACAAATTATGTGGTTAGTTTAACACTTTCATTGCTTTTTAAACATCTCTCATCTAATCTAATTCTTTGCCGGGTATTGGCCTCATACTTTCTCATAGTGTCTTAGAATTAGATTTCTATGCTACTTTTCTAAGAGGGAAGAAGAGTGTGTAATGAACTTTTTTATATAGCACTGTTAATAGTAACAGGAAGAGGTTTATTTTATCCTATAACATACTATACCTTAAAGACAGGTTAGACACGTCCCTCTGAACTTGGTCAGGGAAAAGAAAAATGGAATGGATGGCTCCTGACATTTTTTCCTGTTCAGTTCAGAGGTTCAGAATTTTTTTCTCTCATTAGTCAACAAATGAAAAGTGGCATTTGGAATTACCATTGTCCCTCTATTACTTGCCATCTTCATTTGAATGTCTGCTTCTCTATAACATTAACACATTTCCCATTCATGATTTACTTGTCAGGGAATTTAGGAGTTTTCTGGAACCTGAAGTCTGCCTTAGGTAGTGTTGATTACTGGATAATTGCCTATTCTTTGGTGGAATTTCAGTTTTTAGATTACACCAGGCTCTACAGCCTTTACTTCTTTGGCAGAAGAACACAAAGGCAATGGAGTATATTTTTTCCCCTTCCCCAGCCCAGCTTAAACAATGACTCACTTGGGCTCTGGGGTTTTGCTTCACACTTTAATTCAGGGGCCACTTTCTACCCTTGTTCTTCTTATTTGCTTTTAGTGTTCTATTTGGAACCTTTTATATCCTTTGGCACATGGATTTTCCTCTGAGGTTATTGTCAGAGAAGTATGCAACACCACCCCTAAACTGGAACAGACAAGCTGGTTATGTCCCATAAGCTATGTTGTTCATATGGCAGCTGATAAAGGTCAGAGAGTACAGAAAGAATATCTTTAAGGAAACATAATTCCCAAAAAGGTAGGGAGAGGAGTATGCTTCAAAAAATATGAGTGCCAATGTCAGCCAATTAAAGACTGAAAGATTTCCCTTTATGTGAAATGCTCCAGTGACTGCTAAAATTTCCTCAGGGTGTGTATGTGCGAAGGGGGGAAGTGCTCAGAGGAACTGGAACGAAACAGTTTTCAGAGGGATATGGTTTGGTGAAGAGACTTCCTTCTAGAAGGACTTGGTCTAATTTATAGTTCAGAGTCTTATTGGAGAAAAAAAATCCTTTTTCCCTTTTTGGCAGTGCTTCTGTCTGGTCTTGCTTTTTCATTCTGATTTCGACCTTCCATAACTATCCATCTAATGATGAGTTCTTGATTGTTCTCTTTGCAGCTTTAACAGTGTATGTCAAGGAACTCACATTCTCTTTCGGGAATTCAGCTTCATCCAAGCCACCCCTCACAACAGGGCATCATTCCTACGGGCCTTCTGGAAATGCTTCCGAACTGTGGGCAAAAATGGCGGTAAGTCTTCCCAAATATCTTCTTGCCTTCTTTTCTTCCTACCAAACTTTTATCTTTCTTTGTTCCTATAAATACTATTTGGGTACTAGCCAGTTTGGCTCAGTGGATAGAACGTCGGCCTGTGGACTAAAGGGTCCCGGGTTCGAATGGGATCAGGGGCACATGCCCAGGCTGCAGGCTTGATCCCCAGTAGGGGGCGTGCGGGAGGCAACGGATCGATGATTCTCATCATTGATGTTTCTATCTCTCTTCCTTTCCCATCCTCTGAAATCAATAAAAATATATATTTTAAAAATATTGTTTGGTCTCATGCTATTCAAGGTTATAGGCACACCTTACTTTTGAGGAGCTGTTCCTCTTGTGTCAGAAATACTACCTCCATTACTACCACCATCACATCACCATCACTAATGAGTGTATTAAGAGCCAAGTGAAGCTCTGCTCACTTGACATGCAGTAATTCACTTACTCTTCACAACATCTCTCTGTGGTGGATACTGTAAACTCCATTTTATAACTAATGAAACTGAGGATCAGAGGGGTTAAGTAACTTGGCAAGGTTAAACAGTAAATGCTGGGGCTGGATTCATACCCAGGCCATCTGGCTCCAGAGCCTTTGCTCTTGACAAATATTAAAATACCATGCAGTAGCCCTAGCCAGTTTGGCTCAGTGGATAGAGCGTTGGCCCAAGGACTGAAGGGTCCTGGGTTCGATTCCAGTCAAGGGCATGTACCTCGGTTTCAGGCTCAATTGAGGCCCTGGTCAGGGTGCGTGTGGGAGGCAACCAATCGATGTGTCTTTCTCACATTTGATGTTTCCTTCTGTGTCTCTCCCCCTCCCTTCCACTCTCTCTAAAAATCAGTGGGAAAATATCCTTGGGATTAACAACAACAAAACAATGCCATGCAGTAAATTCAAGGAATGATATGACTGCAAAGAAATAAACTCCTGGGTAGGGGGAGGGATGGGAATACTATTGTTAGAGAATGGAGAAAGAGTAGATTAGAGAAGGTTCTCCTGAGAACTGGCTGTTTGATCTCAGTTGGGAAGGAAGAGTGAATAGAAGTTGTACACATGGATAAAAGAGAGAAAGGCATTCTACTAGTAGGTAGAGCATGTGCTGTGGTGTAGAAGCATAAATGGAATAAAAGAAAGACTCAGGTAGTGAAAGACATTTTTTTTTGCCATAAAAAAAGAAGTTGTATTTCATTCTGTAGGCACTATATGAAGGATTATAGAAGAGTGATGTGATGATATGAGACAGTATGGAAATGGCTTAGAGGGTGAGACTAGAAGCCAGGAGCATAGCTGGCAGACTTGCAGTAGGTGAGAGAAAACAAGAGCCAAGGCAGCAGCCATAGAGATGGAAGGTGTACTTTCAGAGATAGAATCCACAGGACTTGGTGGTTTGGTTTGGCATGTAAGATGAGTGGGAAAACCAGTTATAAATTTCCGGGTAAGTGTATAGTTCTGAAGCATTAAGTGCACTCATAGTAGTTCTGGCACCATCCTGACCATCCATCTCCACAACTCTTTCATGTTCCCAAACTGAACCTTTCCACCCATTAAGCACTAACTCTCCATTTTCCCCTTCCCCTAGCCCCTGGCAGTTACTATTCTACTTTCTATCTCTATGAATTGACTACTCTAGGTGTCTCATATTAATGGAATCATATTACATTTATCCTCTTGTGAATGACTTATTTTGTTTAATATAACATCCTCAGAGTTCATGCATGTAGTGGCAAGTGTCAGAATTTTCTTCCTTTTTAGGGTTAAGTAATACTCCATTGTATGTGTATACATTTTATTTATTTACTCATCCATTGATGGATATTTGGGTTGCTTTCACATTTTGTCTAATGTGAATAATGTGATGTAAGTTTTTTAAAAGTTTATATTTCTTTGGGATACAGTTAAAAAACTTCAGCCGAAACCGGTTTGGCTCAGTGGATAGAGCGTCAGCCTGCGGACTGAAAGGTCCCAGGTTAGATTCCGGTCAAGGGCATGTGCCTTGGTTGCGGGCACATCCCCAGTGGGGGGTGTGCAGGAGGCAGCTGATCGATGTTTCTCTCTCATCCATGTTTCTAACTCTCTATCTCTCTCCCTTCCTCTCTGTAAAAAATCAATAAAAATATATTAAAAAAAAAAACTTCAGTAAGCAACAGGAAATATAGGTCAGGTTCTAGAAATATAGATTTTGGGAAATAGAGTAAAGTTGACTAAAGTAAATTTTTCATTTCACCTTACAAATCCTTGAGAGAAGAGCTATGTACACGGGAAAATGCAAGTCATTTTTGTATTTGCATATTGTTGGTTTGGCATATTCTGATTATGTTCTAAAGAAAATATTAAGGAAAACACTGGTTGAAAATGTCTTGATTGAGATTTTAAAGATCTTGGTGAGATGAAAGGCAAAAGGTATCCACTGACAGCTTCTTTTTTAAAATAGAATTAGATTCTTACATTCAGAACACTGAAACATTAAATTGCTCCAACATTTTCTGATTTAGCATCTCTACATCAAAACCTTGGTTCACATCTGTTTTTAACCATTTGTACGCCATAAGCGTCTATAGACGCAAGCGGCGGACCTTTTTAAATTAAATTCAAAATATTGTGGCAGTTAACTGGTTAAGGGCCTCTTTGTATCCCCACCTTCATATTGTGTGTTATTTAAAATTACTATTGAATACTTTTAACAGTTTCTTTAGTGATTGTAACTTAAAGTAGAGGAAGGCCTAAACTATTTCCTCATTCATTCAATTAATGATTTCTGGTAGACTTACCATGTGCCTGGCACTGGGGTGAGAGTAAGTGAACAGGTACACTCCCTGCTTCCATTGAGTATATAAGATCTCCCCATCCTGCTCTAATAGATGCTACTGCTACTTTATATTTAGCTACTGAAATTTTTTTTCTAAAACTCCTTCTACTTAGTGTCTTATTAGACCATTTCTACTATCCTAAGAAATAAGTAAGATAGGTATTATTGTGCCCATTTTATAAACAATGAAATTATGTAATTTGTATAATTGCACAATGGATTAGTAGCAAAGTTGGAAATAGAACTCAGATTTACTAATTTGCTAATGTGCTATTTCTACTATTTCTGCTACTCCAAACATATACGGCTTCTATGACATGCACCCTCTAGAGCCATCCATCTCAATTACATTCTTGTGCAAACAATCTTAATGTGCTGAGAATAGCATCATCTCCTTTACAGAATATATGTACTAGTGGGCAAAAATCAATGTGACCCAATTTTAAGTGAACTACCTCAGAAAAACTAACCCGTTGATCTCAAAATAAACAAAACTGGGAGCTGTGAATGTATAGGTGGAGTTTGTACTATTTCAACAGAACCTGTCTTTCCCAATCCTTCCCAGTCCCTTAATCGGTTAGCAAATATATATTGAATACTCTCTATATTGAAGAATGGTGCATATAGACAGCTGGTTTCTGTGAAATAGCACATGGAGATAACTATGGAAAACAGTCTTTAAATGTCCTCAGTTCTCTTCCTGCTTTAGAAGTGGGGCCTCTTCAAGAATTTATTTACTATCACAAGGGATCCATATAGCATGTGGACTCTTAGCAGATGTGGGTTTCTTTATCTTTCTTATAGCAGCTGCCATTGATTCATCCAGCTGTTGAGAGGGAGCACCTCCAAGTTCTCCTCTGTGCCATAAACATGACCTAGATTTTATGCTGGATATTTCTTGCTATGCTTCTTAATCAGACAGTTTCTGATTTCTTAAAGACCAAATGCAACATTTGTGTCTAGGTGATACTAAAATATTTGGTTAAATAGCTTTAATATATTCTCAGTTTCTTCCAGGAAACTTTAGAATATTTTTCTGTTCCAGAATGTGTCATTCCCCAATTTTAATCCAAAATGAGCAAAAACATTCAGAGGCAGGGTTCCAAAAGTAAGTATTAAGCCCCATTTTTTCAAGTAGAATGCCAAGTACCAGACTCCTATTCAGTGGAACCTCTACTATATTATTCTCCTGCAGACAACTTCCTTAGAACATCATGTACATATTATAGCATTATCAAGAGGAAATAACTGTTCTGGGAGGTAGCAAAGAAGAGCAGAGTTCTAGCAAAATATATCTAAAACTGAAGTCACTTTGTGAAAAATAAGGACCTGATCCCTTCTGAAACAGTTTATCCAAGTTTTTAGCAAGTAGAGGGATGCAATGTCATTTCTGCATATCTGAGTAGTGAATAATGCTAATTTTCCTATGTCTGAATTTCAAATAACCTCATGAAGACTATAGCGAATCTCTTGCTACTAGGCAACTTTAAACTCTTGGAAGAAAAATGTCTATTCAGCCCTAGCTGGTTTTGCTCAGTGGTTAGAGTGTTGACCTGAGGACAGAAGGGTTGCTGTTCGATTCTGGTCAAGGGCATGTACCTCTGTTTCAGGCTCTATCCCAGCCCCTGGTTGGGGTGCGTGTGGAAGGCAACTAATCGATGTGTCTCTCTCACATTAATGTTTCTCTCTCTCTGTTTCTCCCTCTCCCTTCCACTCTTTTTTTTTTTTTTAAATCAATGGGGGGGGGGGGGAATATCCTTGGGTGAAGCTTAAAAAGTCTATTCAAACAACTTTAAAATTCAACTTCTTGCTTTGGGATTTCTTTCAATGTAGAAAGATTAATCTGAATTTTTCAAGTCTGGCAAATATTGAAATTCCCTTGAAGTAAATCTCCACTTCTGTTTAGGAATATTGGCTCAAAAGTTTTTGTCCATATTTATTTTCATAGTTTATTAGAATTTTTATTTTGAACTTTG
This sequence comes from Eptesicus fuscus, assembly GCF_027574615.1. Classification (NCBI taxonomy): domain Eukaryota; kingdom Metazoa; phylum Chordata; class Mammalia; order Chiroptera; family Vespertilionidae; genus Eptesicus; species Eptesicus fuscus. The sequence continues at coordinate 67,596,126 of NC_072485.1, read as the reverse complement.
TGTTTTTACCAATGTATACATATATTTCATTTAATAAAATGATGATAGGTACCTCCTCTTCGGCCCATGAAGAAGTACCTACTAAGGGAGTTGTCCTCCTGCCATAAACAACTAGAAATCAGACAATGTCCAATGTATGAAACAGGACTGTGGCCCCTGAGAGGCAGTTGCCAAGTGATGGTACAGGAAGGAAGATCATCATGTTAAGGAGATGAGTTGAGGAGACAGAGATTTGGGTTTAGAGAAACCAAGGTGGCCAGAATTTGTAGGACAGAGTACCAGAGAGGAGGGAGTAAGTAGCTCAGTTAGTTCTGGAGAGCTTCAAGCAGATATTTGAGTCTTTGGCTATAAATTCTGCACATGTGTGGGTTGGAAAAAGAACCACCAGAAAACAGTTCCTGAAGTATTCACAGGATAAGGGGTAGTTCACACTTCTGCCAGCCAGAGTTGAGAAACCTCAAAATACAGAGGACATTGGCATTGGATAGAATCCTCATCAGCTTACAAGCAAAAATATTCAACTTATAGGCATGTCATTTAACTATATACCTAAACAAAATTAATACTCCTTAAAGGAATTCAGTAAAATCCAGCACTCAACAACATAAAATTTACAAAGTCTGGCATCCAATTAAAAATTACCAGACCTTAAATAGGGCAGGAAATATGACCCATAACCAGGAGGAAAAAATCAATCAATAGAAACAGACCCAGAAATGACAGATGATAGAATTAGCTACAAGAACCTTTGAACAGTTATTTTAAATCATATAAATATGATCAAATATGTAAAGGAAAACATGAATCTATTAGAAAGGTACAAATGGAATTTCTAAACATAAAAAAGACAGTATCAGAAATGAAATAATGGTAATAATAGCAATTAACATTTATTAAGTACTCCCTATATAGATTATCTCATTTTTCTTCACAGCAATCCTATGTGGTAGGTAGATACTTTTAATATAATTGTATAGAAAATGAAACTGAGATTTAGAAGTTCAGTAACTTGTTCTAGGTCCCACGCCTAATAAGTGAAAAAAGCTAGTGCGGAAGAAGCCAGAAAGCTGACTAAAAGAGAGTATTACTTTTTAAATGTGTTATCCATCAGATAGTGTACGAGATGCTTGAAATATGAATGAGTAAATGGCAATACTTGCCCTCAAGGAGCTCACATTCCAGAAGAAGAAACAGAGGAGTCTAGAAATAGTTTCCATAGAGTGTAAGTGATTATTAGAGCCATGTGTAGGATTCAGTGACAGTACAGGGAGGAAGTAGTTTTTCCTGCAGAAGCTGGGGAAGGCTATAAAGGAGTGAAGGCAGTTGGAATGGATTTTGGAGTAGTAAAAGCTATTAAGCAAATAAAAAATACATTCTAAAAAGAAAAAGCAAGAGTTTAAAAGTATTATGACATAAAACAACATGGTTCCTTTGGGAAACACTAATAGGTTCATTTTGGCTAGCGCTTAACACGTAAGAAGGAAATTAGTAGAGCCTTAGGAATTTGTATGGTATTCTCACATATGACACTGGCAAAAGTATGGAAAGTAAGTAGTAAGACTGAGGACAAAAACCAGTTAGGAGCCAATTACAGTAGAACAATAAGTGGCATGGAGATGCAGAGCTATTTAAGGAGCTGGTTTGACAGGACTTGCCAATTGATGGGGTGTGAGGTGTGGCAGAGAAGAGTCAAGAATAAGTGACAGAATCTAAAGTATTGCCACTTTCATCCCTCCCTTTCTCTTTTCCTTTCCTTTTTTTTCTTTCACTTTTTGTTTTACTCTGAATTCACTGTGGTTTTGTCTTCATAGTATTGGTATATTCATTCATTCAACAAAATTTATGTATCAGTTGCTAGTGATGAAGCAGTGAGTTGGACAGAAATTCCTGCTCTCATGGAGTTGTAGTCCAATAATCTGAGATTTGAGAAAAAAAAAAATTCCTGTCTTTTTCAAAGGAGCTCACATTCTAGGAATCAGGAAATTGCAGTGGGTCTGAATGATCATATGATAAAAAAGTTACTTTTTCCTAAAATATCTAATGTTATAGTGGGTGAAGTGATCTCAAGGAAAAATGCAGAAATTTAGGCTGAAATAAAGTGTTTGGTCTGATTTCTCTGTGTAATTGCCTCAAACTTCCACTTGACGTTGCTTTCACTAATCCTCATCCTCACCACTAAAAACCATTCTGTGAGGATTAACAGCGTTTACTTCAGGAATGGGTGGCTGCCTGGTTTGAAATATTAAAGAATATTTGTTACTTTTGTAATTTTTAAAATAAACAAATGAAAATCCTTCCATGTAATCTCTTCACATTTATGGGTTCCTCTGGCCAGTCATCTTCATCTGCTCCCACCAGGGCTTCGCTTCCCTCATTTTCCCCAGAAACCAGATGTGGCCAATAAACAATTTCTTCAACCTCAAATTCCTGTTTCCTATCTCCCATTTCACTTATTTCTCCTCAGTTCCTGATTTTCTTTTCTTTTTCTTTTTATTTTTAATTTTTACTTCCTTCTTCAGAATCTTTTCTCCAGGAAGAACATTGACATTTAATGTCCCCTCAAAGCTTTCACCTCACTACCTCCAATAACTTTACTCTCTCCCTCTATTTAATTTCCCATTTTTTCTATGTCGATTATTTGGGCCTGTCACACTTGTCACACAAGCATTCCTGGAATGCTTTTGTCACCACCTCCTCTTCTACCCAACCCTCCTCATGCTGCATACATAATATCTTAGGTTGCTAACCTCTCTTTGTCCTTTTAGGTCTTAATTTAAAAGTAGGCTCCTTAAAGGAGCCTTCTCTGTGACTTCTTTCTCATCTGAATTAGATCCTCTCATTATTCTTTTCACATCATACTGTAATATTTAGTCATATCATTTATTATAGTTTCTAACTAAATATTTTGGATGCCTCTACGTAATGTTCATTTCCCTTATTAAACTGTAAATGTTATGAGGGCAAGAACCTTGTTTGTTATGCCAATAACTATATTCCTAGCATCTAAGATATATAAATGATTTATTTTGTCATTTAATATGAAGGCTCACCATTTTGCAACTACTATACAGAGGATAAATTATTGAATGCAGTATATTATCATCTCTTTTTTTAGAGGGTAGTGTTGGTTTTGAAAATCTGCTTTATACTAACTTTTCAAGTTGATTAGGAGCCTTGATTTAAAATAATAGCTACCAGTTATTTGCCACCTACTATGTGCAAGGCACTTGCATGTTTGAACTTCATGTTCAAAGTGCCCCACTAAAAACTGGCCCATTAAAAGCTATACTATCTTAAAGAACACCTAATTGAAATATTTAGTACCCACTAAATATTTAACAAGGATTAGAAAGGTTTAGATCGTATGCTAACTTTAAACATTGGCGAGGATCTGACTAATAGTAACTATTTTTCTTCTTTTGTGTTCTGGATCCAGCCTTTAAGCTATGAAAGATATCACAAGCTAGTAGTCAGCTGACTACACGTGCCTTGAACTGCAGATGTTTTCTTTGGTTTGCAGTGTTAAAAATAGTTTTTTAAAAATTAGATGCCAACATACAACATAAAAATCTCAATTCAATTTCACTTACAGAATGGAAAATCCAATACCATGCCCACATTCCAACAGGGAGACAGTTCGCCAGGGCAGAGGTGCAGCTGCTCCCTTCAGACTGGGCATGTGGCCTCAGATTTACCACCGCCCCCAGCTGCCTTGCTTCATCTGCTTATGTTTCCTGCCCGGCCTCTGTAGGCATTTGAGTTTGCTCCCATTGCTGGAACTTCTTGGTCCATTTATAATCACTTGAAAGGTTGAGTTACACTGTTAATTCAGAACAAGGAGTCAGGAGCTTATTCCTCAACTAGATTCTCTTTCTCTTTTCTCCTTATTATCGTGATGTCTCAAAGAATTTTAGAGTTAATTTTCAAAGTTAAGAAGTTTGAGTCCTCCAATTTTTTTTTTTTTTTAAGATGGTGCTGGCTATTTGGGGCTCCTTGCAATGCCTTATAAATTTGAGGGTTGGCTGTTCTATTTCTGGGGGAAAAGGCTGTTATAATTTTGTTGGGACTGTGTTGAATCTGTAGATTGCTTTGGATATTATTGATGCCTTAAGAATGTTAAATCTTCCTATTCATGCACATAGGATGTCTTTCCATTTTATTTATGATATCTTTAATTTCATTCAGCAGTTTTCAGTGTGCAAATCTTGTACCTCCTTGGTTAGATTTATTCCCAAGTATTTTATTATCTTCATGCAATGTAAGTGGAACTGTTTTTCTTAATTTCCTTTTTGCATTTTTATTGCTAGTTTATAAAATGTAGTTGATTTTTGTACATTGATTTTGTATCTTGCATCTTTGCAGAATTCATTTATTAGCTATAACGAAACTGTTATGTGTGTGTGTGTAATCTTTAGGGTTTTCTACATAGAAGATCATATCATCTATATATATAAATGCCTAAGTGACCAGCCGATCGGCCGACTGGCTGGTAGCTATGACGCGCAATGACCACCAGAGGGCAGAAGCTCAACGCAGGAGCTGCCGAGCTTGGTGACTTGGCAGCTGCGGTTCTTGGGTGACACACCTGGAACCAGAGAGGAGGGAGCCTGATTCCTGGGTGTGTCACTTAAGAATCACCCTCTCGCAATCTGGGACCCCTCAGGGGATGTCAGAGAGTTGGTTTCGGCCCGATCCCCGCAGGCCAGGCCGAGGGACCCCACCGGTGCATGAATCCATGCACCAGGCCTCTAGTTTTTAAGTAAAGATATTTTTACCTTTCCCTTTCCAATTTGGATGTTTTTTATTTATTTTTCTTGTTTAATTACTCTGGTAGAACTTCCTGTACTATGTTGAGTAGAAGTGGCAAAAGCAGAAATCCTTGTCTTGTTCTTTTAAAATATATATATATATATATATATATATATATATATATATATATATATATATTACTGATTTCAGAGAGGAAAGGAGAGGGAAAGAGAGATAGAAACATCAGTGATGATAGAGGATCATTGATCGGCTACCTCCTACATACCCCACCCTGGGGTTCTAGCCCGCAACCCGGCATGTGCCCTGACTAGGAATCAAACTGTGACCTCCTGGTTCATAGGTCGCCACTCAACCACTGAGCCATGCTGGCTGGGCTGTCCTGTTCTTTTTTGTTGGGAGAAAGCTTTCCAGCATTTGGCTTTAAGATAAAAGTATATCAAGAAAATTATGATTTAAAAAGAAGAAAAAGAAAAGAAAATTGTGATTCACACAAATAAGTAGCTATAAATACTAACATTTTTTAAAAATCTTAAAATAGTTACTTGATTTTAGTTATAATGATCCACATATTTAAAAGAAGAGTGATAGTAAAATTTTTGTGTCAAAGCTGAGTTACTAACATACCTGACAATTATTCACATCCCTAATTGATGAATAATCATTTTGGAGAAATCAGTATCTTCTCATCTAGTTTAAAAACCTTAACTCATTTGAAGAAAAATAAATGTATCTTATAATATTATGTATATGAGTTAGTCGATGGTGTTGTTTCTTAAAAAGTTCAGATACCTCAGAGGATGATATAGATCGAATTGTGTCTCCCAAAATTCATATGTTGAAGCTCCAACCCCCAATGTGACTATATTTGGAGGTAGGGCCTATAAGGATGTAATTATGGTTAAATAAAGTCATAAGGGTAGGGCTCTGATCCAGTAGGATTAGTGTCCTTATAAGAAGAGACACAGTGAGAAGGCAGCCTTCTGCAACCAAGGAGAGATTCTTTACCAGATGCTGACCCTGCTGGCTCCTTGATCTTGGAGTTCCAGTCTTCAGAACTATGAGAAAATAAATTTCTGTTGTTTCGGCTACCCAGTCTATGGTATTTTGTTATGGCATCCCAAACAGACTAATATGGAGGTCATATTTTTACACACAGTTTCAGCACAGAAAAAACTAATTTTGTTTTGCACATTGAATACAAATTCTTTTTTGATTCATCACTAACGTTTTTAAAAAATCCTTACCCAAGTATATGCTTTTGTTTTTTAATTGATTTTAAAGAGAGAGTGGAAGGGGAGAGAGAGAGGGAGAGTGGGGGGTGGGGAGAGAGAAAAAGAGAGAGAGAGGGAGAGAGAAATATCAATCAGCTGCCTCCTGTATGTGCCCTAGCTGAGGATTGAACCCACAACCTTTTGGTGTATGGGACAGTGATGCTCCAACCAACTAAGTCACCCAACCAGGGCAATCACTAACATTTTATCTGAGGCTGTAAATATGGCTGTATTGTAAGCCTAAATTTAGCTATGCAATTTATCTAAAATATCAATAAGATTTCCAAGTTAATAACCCTACTTTAATGTAGAAATAATAGTAATTTCTTATTTAACTACTAGAGGCCCGGTGCATGGATTTGTGCATCGGTGGGGTCTCTCGGCCTGACCTGCAGGGATCGGGCTGAAACCAGCTCTCCAGCATCCCTGGAGGGGTCCCAGATTGCAAGAGGGCAGTTCTCGGGTGACGCACCCCAGAATTAAGCTCCCTTCTTTCTGGTTCCGGGTGCATCACCTGAGAACTGTAGTTGCCAAGTCACTGCAGCTCGGCAGCTCCCGTGTTGAGCATCTGCCCCCTGGTGGTCAGTGAGCATCATAGCTACCAGCCAGTTGGCTGGTTGCTTAGGCTTCTATATATATAGATTTTCTGACAACTGTCAGTTTTCTGTCAGGAAACTTTAGTATTAAAGAATAAATTCTGGTATCATTACTAATATCTTTGCAAATATGGAAAGGTCTGCAATTTATAGGTCATCGTAATAAAACTAATAGTCTGTATCAATTTGTATATTATCCAGTAGTGTTTTGGAAAATGCTTGCATAATTTTAACTGCTAATGCTTACACATCTGATGACATTTTAAGCCCTTGTCTTTTATATGATCCACTACATAAATTTTTCATGCCATTGCTTTTCTAGTCCCAGTACAAAACAACTACATTTTTACCACTTTATTTGTTAGTGTGATAACACTTAAAGACTTCTATTTTATAATTATCAATCATTTTATAGAAATCTACTTTGTTTGGTTCCATAACTACATATAGAAACAAGTAACAGGAGAGTTTGATAACATCTCTACTCTCACCCAGTAGAATTTAAAGATTTAATGTAATCTCAGCCTTTATGCCAACAAGGTGGTGCAAAAGTAGTTTTACAGTTGTTGGTATGGAAAAAGACATTCAAGTTATGATTATTATAATAGCTTTATTAACTCTGTGTTTTGTGTATTCATAACTGTAAGCTTTTGCCCCACCTTGTACTCCTGTATTAAAAAGACCAGAGCAGATAAAAAGCTTCCTAATCAGTGACACATTTACCAATTGAAATGTATTTATTTGTGAAGCAGGAGAAACTCCATAATGAGTTAACCTGAGAACACAGGTTGATAACATCAATATATTAAAATTTACTATGTAACATTTACTGTACACTTTCTTGTAGATTTTAATGAAAGGTGTGGAGATTTTTGTTGTTGTTTGTTTTTAATCCTCACCCAAGGATGTTTTTCCATTGATTTTTAGAGAGAGGGGAAGAGAGAGGGAAAGATAGAGAGAAATATCAATGTAAGAGAAACACACGATTGGTTGCCTCCTGCGCAAACCCTGACCAGGGCCCAGGCTGGGGAGGAGCCTGCAACCAAAGTACATGCCCTTGACCAGAATCGAACCTGGCACCCTTTGGTCCTCAGGCCGACATTCTATCCACTGAGCCAAACCAGCTAGGGCTAAGGGTGTGTTTTTAATAAGAAAAGTATTAAAATTAAACATTTGTAGAGCCTTACAAATGCCTCTGAAAAATTCTAGGATTCTGTTTTGAAAACTGATGCACTTCAACCCCGTACCCTTTGTATAGATACTGGATAAAAATGAGGGCCGAGAGTCTCTCAGTTAGTTGGTAAGTTCACTTCTTCTGACTCTTAGTCAAGTGCTCTAGCCCTGATACTAAATGAACACAAATATATTTTATGTAATTTTGTCTCTGAGATCAATGTATAATTTCCTAGTGTGTAATAAATGTAGTTAAAGCAGAGGAATGTATTGCAGTTGTTTGTGATTTTATATCTTCTTTCATTGCTTTACAAGTTCTTCAAGTTTTATTTTACCTGTCTTCAAGATTTAGTATACAGTTATTCCATCTTTTACTAAAATTTTTAAGTCTTGATTCTTATTATTGAGGGGAATAGAGTACTTACTTTACTGCATATTCTATACTTTGAAGAACATAAGCAAAACTTAGAAATTCTTTGAAAATACAACCGAGGGTTTTTTAAAATTAGGCTGAATGAGACTTTACCATGAGATGTGTCGATGTAAGAAACATCGAAACCTGTAGAGAATTTTTATGAGTTTATTTAGGCCAATTGCTGAGAAGCAAAATCTCAATGGATTGAGAAAATGTTCCAGAGAATTATAGTTTTGCAGCTTGTTTTGTACATTAGAATCAGAGGAGGAAGCATAAGGAGGGTTACATGAAATTCACTGATGGTAGATTAAGGGGGTGGGAAAAAGCAAATTTGGGGAAATTTCTGGGAATGGATAAAAAGTCAAATTTTACATTGGCGGGTACAGGATAGTTAATAATTAACATTTACAGCTCATAGAGGTGTGATATTGGGGGGAACAAGGTAACAATGACGGGTTCTATGGTCTTGCCCTCTCTTGTGGTGAGTGTGCTCTGAGGGGTCTGGAAAAGATTACTCTGACATTCCAAGGGTATGTTATCTTAGATCCAAAAGACAATAGACAGCCTCGCTTTAGGTAAAGATTGACCTTTGTCAGGGAAGCTACAGGCCTAGGACAAGACTACTCGCCATGACCTGCTTTTAGTTAGGAATTTGTGTGTTCAGACCATCCTATATGGCTACTTTCAGTCTCTTGAGTTTGTAGGGCCCGCCATGCTGGCCTCCCCTGAGCTTATCGGGTTTAGTGTGTGGCCCCCTTTTCATCCACAGACGTTATTAAAGCTGTTCTGTAATGTACATTTGCCAGAAAAGGAAATGGTATCTCTTAGGCTTCAGAAATCCCTTACTCTCGTGGTTCTGTTAGAAAAGAAAGTAAATGACTAAATTAAAGTTTACACACCGTGAACCAAAATAAAACCACCTTAGGTTAAAGATGTCAATTAAATAAACCATGCTCTAATTTGGTTGTTTTGGTGGGTTTTAAGCTGGAAGTGTATAAAAGCAAGTATAAGTAGTGTTGAAAATTTAATCTTTTCCAGTTTTATTTTGCTTGGCATAACCTGCTCGTCATTCCCACTGCCACCACCTGACCCTAATTTAGAGCTCTAATTAAACACATCGGAGAGGTTGTCAAAATGACAGATTTCTTGATCCCATCTCCAATCCTCTGGATCAGAGTCAGCAGGGGAGGGGCTTGGAAATTTATTTTTTAACAAGCATTTCAGGTGATTCTTATTATCGCTCAACTGTGGGAAACATTGAATAACTTTTTTCTTTGCTCCAGTCCTTGCTCTACAAGGGAGTTGTAGAGCAAGTGGTTTCAACCCTGGTTGCATATCAAGCTCACTTAGGGAGCTTTTAAAAATACTAATGCCCAGACCACTTAATCAGACTAATCAGAATTTTTTGGGTTGGGGCCTATGCAATCTTTTTTAAACGCTTTAAGTAAAATAAAAATTTTATTGCAGTACAACATATGTAGAGAAATGTGCAAAATAATAAATGTACAGCTCAATGAATTTCTATAAAATAAACATACTCCTGTAATGTCCATCCAGGTAAAAATAGAGAACATTATTAGCATCCTGGATGCCTCTCCCAGGCCTCCTCCCAGTTATTAATCACCTCTCGGGTAACCACCAGTCTAATTTTTATCACCATAAACTAGGTTTTGAACTTCGGGTAGCCAGAACCATAGAGCATACACTCTTTGGTGTCTGGCTTCTTTTATTCAACATTGTTTTTCTGGTTTGTTGTTGGGTTTAGCTACAGTGTTGTTGTTTTTTATTGTTGTACAGAATTCTACATTATGTGTAATCCACAGTTTGTTTATTCATTCTACAGTAGGTGGCATTTGGGTTGTTCTTAGTTTTGGACTACTACAAACAATATTGCTGTAAACATACTTTTATATGTCTCTCGGTGTATAGATTTCTTTTAGGTATGTACTTAACAGTGGAATAGTTGGGAATGTGTGTGTTCAGCTTTAGCACATACTCCCAGATTTCCAATGTGATTGTACCATTTTCCACATTTAACTGCAGTTATGAGAGTTCCTGTTACTCTGCAGCTTTTTGTGGGGCCCACACATTTTAAAAGCTCTGCAGTTGATTTCAATACACATTGAAGCTTGAGAGCTACTACAAGACCTTTTATAAATATAATTCTATAAAGCACAGGCCTGGGCTTGTCACCCCTGCTTAAACATCAATGGTTTTGTATTGCCTACTAGTGAAATAGGAATTCCATTACCTTACATTTTAGGCCACTCATGATCTAACCCCAGCCTTTCCACCCCCTACTCTCCTATTCATTACCTACATTCTCACCATACACTCACTTTCCCCCTAACACTCCTTAAGCATTCCCCCTTGCACACCTTTGTTTATGCTTTTCTATGTAGAACTTTCTCAAATGTCTGTCACATTCCTACCCATCCTCAAGTAGACCCAGCTCAAGTAATACATCTTCTAAAAGTTCTTGTGATTCCCACTTCCTCCCTTCCTTGCCCTCCCTTACTGCTATTCAAAAGTGAGATCTCTTATTGCACTTATTTTTAACTAGAGGCCTGGGGCATGAAATTCATGCACAGGTAGGGTCTCTAGGCCTGGCCAGCAATTAGGGCCGATCAGGTTCCCCGCCTCCCTGCCTCCCCGCCTCCTCCTTCCCTCTCTCCCTCAGTGCCCTGCCAACGCCACTGGTCACCCGCCATGTTCTGCACCGCCCCCTGATGGTCAGTGCATGTCATAGCGAGTGATCAAACTCCTGGTCTCCCTGTCGAACTCCCAAGGGGACACTTTGCATATTAGCCTTTATATATATAGATTTCTTATATTAAATGGTATGTTTACTGGCAAACATATAATCTCTTTACTAAAGTATTGCATGGGGTTAAAAATAAATCAGTGTTTATGTCTTTGCTACCTCCCCATCTAGATTCTAAATTTGTATTATCAAACTTCATGGCAAGCTCTAGAGAGAAAGACTACTAGGGGCCCGGTGCACGAAATTTATGCACAGCAGGGGGAGGGGGGGTTCCCTCAGCTCAGCCTGCACCCTCTCCAATCGGGGACCCCTTGGGGGATGTCCGACTGCTGGTTTAGGTAAACGGGTGGTCAGATATCCCTCTTGCAATCTGGGACTGCTGGCTTCTAACTGCTCACCTGCCTACCTGCCTGATCACCCCCAACTGCCTCTGCCTGCCTGCCTGATCACCCCTAACTGCCCTCCCCTGCCAGCCTGATTGCCCCTAACCCCCTGCCGGCCTGATCTCACCCCCAACTGCCCTCCCCTGCCTGCCTGATCACCCCTAACTGCCTCTGCCTCAGCCCCCACCACCATGGCTTTGTCTGGAAGGAAGTCAGACACCCAGAAGATGGCCGGTTGACCCGATCTAATTAGCATATTACCCTTTTAGTAGTATAGATAGATTATATAGGATAGGATTGCTTAAATGGGGTGGGGGGAAAGCCTTTTTCAGCAGGAGGAGATGCTCTTGGCAGACAAAAACACACAATCCCTATATCTGGACTGATAGCCAGCCATATGCACTATACTACCAAACTGGTCATGAAAAAATTGAACCACTTTCTTACACCTCACACCAAACAGCTGTTGCCCTTAACTCTTTGCACTCGCTTGCTTTTTTCTCAATTCCTTTATTCTAATGCTAACCATGTCGAGTCACACTCGACATCCGAGTGCAAAACATTAAAACCCCTCCTCAGCCCCCACCTTAGGTTCTGCCTTTGCAGTCCACCCAGATTAGGTTCTGATTGGTTGGTTTCTATGCCAGTCAGCGTCAAAAGCTCACCTCCTAGGCAGCCATTGGCTCCTGGCACTTCACCCAGATTTGGTTATGATTGGTCGGTTTCTATGCCAGTCAGCATCAAAAGCTCCATCTCCTAGGCAGCCATTGGTTCCTCTCAGTTCACCCAGATTTGGTTCTGATTGGTCAGTTTCTATGCCAGTCAGTGTCTCCGGGCCTATCTCTGGGCTTGATCAAAGAGGCAGGGCTGATCAGCAGCCCTCAAGGAGGCCCAGAGAGAAACAGAGGCGTGGCTGCTGGCAAAGCCGGGAGAGAAAGAGAGAGGCAACGGCTGATCAACAGCTGCCATGGAGGTTAGGGATCAGACCCTGCCTCTCTCTCTGCAGGCCTCTCTCTGGGCCTGATCTGCAGCCCCCTCGGCAGTCAGTGCTGAGTCGCTGCACCGGCACCGGCTGCAGTCAGTGCTGGGTCTCCATGGCAACCCAGCACTGACTTCCGGTGTTCGGTGGAGCCTTGGTCATTATGGACCCTGGCTCTTTATATATATAGATAGCTATGTGACAGTCAAGTTACTTTTTCTAGGCCTTACTTTTCTCATCTGTAATATGGATTGTATTCTAAAATGTTGTAAGAACAAAATAACGGACTAAAGCGTTTAGTAATTTTGGCACTTCATAGCTGCTCCATTGATGCCAGTTGCTTTTGTCATTGTTAGCTCCCTTGAGGGCTGCGACAGCATATTTTGTTTCTGAATCTTCAGTCAGTGCCATTGCTTGTGGTAGGTGCTCAGTAAATGCTGGGTAAATAAGTTAATAAATGCCTGCTGGATGATTGGATAGGCCGTGCTTATTTATAGTCCATTTCCAATAAGTTCAGCCTGTCTTGGAAGGAGCAGTTGAAATTTTAATTTAACCATCAGATAGAGACAGAAAGTAGGGCTTCTATTACAAACTTTAAAAACTATATTTAAAAGGCCAAATCCCAGTTTAACCATGCAAGAAAACCTCCAAGAGCTATTTGCTGTTTGTTTGTTCATCTTCTGATAAACATGCCATGACTTGGGGAGAGCATACACTTCCCCTGCAGGCAAGCGTGGGTTTGGGAAGTTGAAGTAGCAGCAAAGGGAAGAAATCCCCTACTCTGAGGGAGAGGTTCTTACAGGGACTCAGCTAAACCCATTTGCAGTTTTGCTGAGTTATTTACTAAGATGAAGGGACTGGGTGTGGTAGGTCCGAGATTCCTCATGGGAAGTCACTTCAAGAATCTCCTTAATTTCCTCGCCCTTCATCTTTGTTCTCTGGCTTCGGTGCAAGGGTGCAGTCAGTCGCACCCAGTTGGCTGCTGTTCCCAGCACTGAATTCTTTGAAGCCGGCTGTTGCAGCCAAGGATTCCCTACCCTGTTCTTTTCCTCTTGCCCCGATTTAAAAAACAGTTCTGGAAATTCTCATCTGGCATGGAGATTGATGAGAAGGAACTTTGTGGTTTGCAAGCTGTTTTTCTAGATACATGGGACCAAAAAGGACCTTTAGAACTTTAAATTATCATTTCTCGAAAACCCAATATTGATGGATTTTACATGCACAAATTATACAAAGTAGGCTCTGCCATCACCACTATCATTTAAAAGTATTTTAGTGCTAGGATGGTGGTACAAATGATATGAAACTAATACCAGAGAGCATTTATCACCACCTACGACACTCACAGGAAGAATGTAAGAATGTATTAGCTGATTAAAACTTCAGGAAAGATATGCAACAAAACATACAAAGATTAATGGGTAGTCATGAAAATGTTTACCAGTTGACCATATTTTAAAAAATATGAACAAATGAATGAAGTTAACCATGTTACAATCACAGTGGGTAGGATGACAAAAGAATTGGTAATCTGAAAAATATATAATTTCAGTGTTCAAAACCTTATTCATCATGCTAATCGGCCAATAATTCCTTGGAAGTATATATCTACTTATAAAATAAATTTAGGAAGCAATGATGGACAAGGAAGTGATAAAATTCTAGGCAGACATTTCAAATCTATATTTATTGTCTCAAGTTGCAGAACAGCATGATATGGTATACCATATATATAAAATTACATATCTTTATGTCTGTGTAGGTTTACATGCACACAAATATGTTTGAAAAGAGGTTTACCAAAATGTTATTAGTGGTTTCCTCTCAGTGTTGAGGTTTTACTTTTTTCTTCACACTTTTCTATATGGTTTGAGTTTTAAAATAATGACCTTGTAACATGTTTATAATCACACACAAAATAAAGCTATGTTTATTTTGAAAGAAAAAAAAGTTGACCGTTAGCTGCGTGCCCAAAAGGGTCCTAGAAGTTATGAGGTATAGAAAAGGAGGCTGTGATCTGGCCACATCTAGTTGGTCTGGTGTAGAGTTTAATCAGGTGTCAGGATATGTCATTCGAAGAAGTGCTGCAGGCCACCAGGAAGAGGAGAGGTCTTGGGGAAGCTTTCCTTGACGAGAGGAGGTTGGGGACCTGGAAAGATGGGCAGAGTTTCACTAGGAGGAAGGAAGAGGGCATTTTAGGCAGCTTGAGCACTGAGTAATAATAATAATAATAATAATAATGGTATTTGAACAGACAGCAAGGAAACCAGCTTATCTAGAATAATAAGCAAAAATGATTTGTGGTAGAGAAATGTGCTTTATTGCCAAGTTTATTTCATATCTTTATTTTGATAGATTGTAAACTATATTTTAGTAAACCTGAGCATTTTAAAAAGGATAGCCTAGAAAAATAAATATAAGTATTCTATATAACTCTAAAGTGATGTAAAAACTATGACTGTTATGAATATGTCATTATTTTAGTGTATAGAGGATGGAAGACTTCATTCAGTACATGTGCTCTATAATCCTGTCACCTCTGTCCATAAGCTTGTTCTTCATTCAGCCAATAACTTTTTGTATAGTCTTTTAATTTGTAATTAATATATTCCTACACCTTTCTTCTTCTATTAAAACATAGAAAATTTTAAAAAAAGAAAATGTAATAATAATATACCTTGTGGCTTGGCTGTGAATAATATTTACATAGTCATAAAAATGTAAGTACTGAATATTTAAAAGCTAAAATTGGTACTATATCTATATTGAAAATAGGGGATGGGAAGTGTCTGTGGGTAGTGAAAAAAATCATTTGTCATCTTCAACTAAGATTCCAAAGATAATGTCTAAAATTTAAAAATCAAGAAATAGCAGCATAAGCATATTATTAAAAAATGCAAAGTGCAAAGCAGAAGACTTGGTGAGTTTGTTATGTGGAGTTGGTTAAAAGAGTTGTTAGCATAGTTTGGTTTGGAGTTAGCTGAGTTTGAAAAGTCAGTAAATCTCTCAAATGAACTTGTCCAGCAGGGATTCAAGACTGATATAGAGATTGGAAGTGGAAATATCGTCAGTAGTTAAATCGTATGAATGGATGAGGAATGAAAGTGTGTGTGAGAGAGGGATAAGGGTAGAATTTTGGGGAGTGCTTATATTTCAAGATAAGAGAAGGAAGATGAATCAGGGAAGAAACTATCAGAATGTAGAAAGAGGAAGAGAAATAGCATAATATGACAATACAGAAGCCAAGAGAGTTTCAAGGAAGGGATGGATAACAGTATCAGTTGTCTAAGGTGGAGAACTAAGAAAAGGTGTTTTGAATATATGGTTATTGGGAGATCATCCATCACTTTCAAGAGAACAAGTTTAGTTGAGTGATAGAAGCAGCATTGAAGGGGCTGCTGAGTGAATGAATGGGTGGTAAGAGGAAATCATGAATATAGCACACTCTTCTAAGCAATTTGGCTTTGAAAACCAAAGGGAGAAAAAAGTAGCTTTAGTGAGGAGTTTAGGAAATATTTTTTAGATTAAGGGACCACTTAATAGAAAAGGCAAGATTAAAGATGCAAGTGTAGCCAAAACCGGTTTGGCTCAGTGGATGGAGCGTCGGCCTGCGGACTGAAAGGTCCCGGGTTCGATTCCGGTCAAGCGAATGTACCTTGGTTGCGGGCACATCCCCAGTGGGGGGTGTGCAGGAGGCAGCTGATCGATGATTCTCTCTCATCATTGTTTCTAACTCTCTATCCCTCTCTCTTCCTCTCTGTAAAAATCAATAAAATATATTAAAAAAAAAAAAAGATGCAAGTGTAGGTAGATAATTGATAAAGCACAGTCCCAGAGAAACTGAGACAACATCAATTCAAGGGCACTGAGGCCTCGTAGTAGATGAGCTGGCTGAAACTCTCTGCTGGCAGTCTTTGAGAACACAGATGGAGAAATTATTCCCAGGAAGAGGAGGGAAAGATTTCTTTCTCTGAGTGAGGGAAGGAAGAGGTGAGGATAAGTGAAGATACAGAGAAGTATTAAGGTATAGGCAGTGGTTCTCAACCTTCCTAATGCCACGACCCTTTAATACAGTTCCTCATGTTGTGGTGACCCCCAACCATAAAATTATTTTCGTTGCTACTTCATAACTGTAATTTTGCTACTGTTAATGAATCATAATGTAAGTATCTGTGTTTTCCGATGGTCTTAGGCTCTACTGCTGTAGAGAACCACTGGTATAGAGGAAGGAAATTGAAGGATTAACAAATCAGATGTATTCGATCTTCTCAATAAAGTAGTTTGTCTGCTTAGAGTTGGGAGTTGGGGCAAAGGGTTAGTTTGGAAATTTGAGAATGGAAACTGTCTGGGGCAGCTGCTATAAGGAATTTAATACAAAGTTAAAAGGAGATGACTAAAAGGATTACCCAGTAGCCATGAATGTTCAGTTGAGGTTATATGGTATGATTTTGTAGTAAAGCCAATCAGTATGGTTTCTGGACTTCCTCCAAGAATGCTGTATCTCCAAAAGTTGTATTAGTCATCATCTTGGCTAGGAAGGGGTTTCCTTGGAGTGTCCTAGGAGATATCCCAGGATTCAAAAATTTTAGAAAAATTCTTGCCCAAGGAGAGTTTATGCTCAGGAGAACCAAAGAGCAGGTTTGCTTGTGGGATACTTCCATCGGGGGTCATTCAGAGGTCTTGTGGGGAGTTTCATGGGCAACGAAAAATATATATAATTAAGAGACTTAAGGGAAGCAAAGCAGTTTGGTATCAAAAAGATGTGTAGCTGCATGGATAGACACAAATCAGAGGTGGGAGCATGTTAGAGAACATCTGGATTCAGATAAAAGAAGAGCAGAAGAGAAGTGACATCATAGTGGGATTATACTGTAGACTACCTAGCCAGATGGAAAAAATAGATAAAGCATTCTTGATGTGGATCCCAAAACTGCCCTGAGTCAGGAGAGCATGGTGATAGGGATTTTAAACCTCGAGACATAAGCTTCAAGTCGCATTCAGCCAAAAAGCAGTATACTTGATTAATTCTTTTTTTCCTGTTTATGTTTTTCCGATCATTGAAGAAACACGTACGTATTGTAGAAATATAGTAGTACAGACAAGTATCATGAAGCAGGAAAACAATTATCTATAAACCCACTACTGACAGCAACCATTTATATAGTTGCTTATTATTTCCAGTTTTGTTTTGTTTTTGGCTTAAACAATAGAAATTTATTTTTTTAGTCTAGAAGCAAGAAACCCAAATCGAGGTATCAGCAGGTTTAGTTTCTTCTGAGGTCTCTCTTCTTGGTCTAATATTTTTTAGACATTGTTTTTTTTTGTTTTGTTTTTGGGTTTTTTTTTACATAGTAGAGATATGCTGAAAACATATTTGTATAACCTGGGGTTTTTTAACATAGAATTTTTTCTCAGGTATATTTTTCATATATATCATATGTATTCATATATATCTGAAATTCTTTTTAAATTTTAAATATTTGGTTTACTTTCATATTATATTTATCTCACTCAGAAGGAGGCAATATGAGATAAGAGTTCTAGGTATAGTTATGAAAACAATTTCACTATTTACTGTTTGCTACCATTGTTTATATTTTTCTGAAGCTATCAGTCAATACTATTAGGAAGAAGAAAGAAATAAGAGACATAAAATTTTGAAAGGCAAAGGAAAAATTACATTATTTTCAGGTGATATGATTACTTACCTGGAAAGCCCAAGATAATCAAACTGAAATCTTTATAAACATTATGAAAATTCAACAAGGTGGTTGGTCAAAATATACTAAAACCAATCCTATATAATAAAAGGCCATGGACCATAAGCATAACGACCAGAATGACTGCTTGACTAGTCGCCATGAGCTGCATTGACCACCTCTAGGTCCCTCCCCTCCCCCACCTCCCCCACCCACCAACCCCCCACCCACAGGGAACCATGGGGGAGCGGGTGGGTGGCGGCGGGGTGGGACTGGGGACTGGTGAGCAGGCGGAACATCTGACCTCTTGATCCCCCCCTTCCCCCCCCTCCCCCCAGGCTCCAATGGATCAGAGATGGTGAACGGGGCACCGGGGTGGGTGGTGGGAGGACCAGGCTGGCTGTCAGGCCATTGGGATCCCCAGCTCATCCCTGGCTGCTCAGGGGCTCAGGCCCGCGGGAAAGTGGGTGCCGGTGACTTCACCTCCATGCACGTGCACTGGGATAGCTGCTGATGGAAAGCACGGCCCGCTTGGGGTGCTGCTGCTGCTGCTGGGGCTTGGGGCACTGACGGAAGCTGTAGGACGCGCCTGCGACCTACCCAACCGGGGCGGAGGCAGCCTTAGGCCTGGGGATTGGCAAGCGGGCAGAAGATGGCCCTGATTGCAGGCTAGGCCTAGGGACCCTACCCTCACGATTTCATGCTCTGGGCCTCTAGTAACATATGAAAAACAATAGTCTTGCCGTGGCCGGGTAGCTCAATTGGTTAAAGCTAAAGTTCCTTGACCAAATTTATATTCCAGGGCACTGAGGCCTAGTAGTAGATGAGCTGGCTGAATCTCTCTGTGGACAGTCTTTGAGAAAGTGTTGTCATGGGGAGGGGATGAAGAAGTGAAGGCAGCAGAGTTTTAGATGACTGAATAAAGGAACTAACATTCTGAAGGTCATTTCAGCAGAGTGAAGTTTGATGACCTTGACATTCATCTTGGGTGATTATTTATTAAAAAGAATAAATTGTGTAAATATTCAGAAAAGGACATTGTAATCACTGTAAGGCTGTCAGAATTTATTGAAGAAGAGGTTGGGGTGGAAGAGGAGAGAAGACAAGGGGGGAAGAGAGGAAAAGGGAAAGAAAAAGAGCCCAGGCTTGGTAGGTAAAGAAGGCCTGATTTCAACCCCAGTTCTTTCACTTTTTAGTAAAGTGACATTGGGTAAATTATTTAATCTGTATAAGCCAAATTCCTTATTGGTAAAATAGAAATAATAGTTCTGGCTGGTGTGGCTCAGTTGTTAGAGTGTCGGCCTATATACCGCAGAATCGCAGGTTCAATTCCCAGTCAAGGGCACGTACCTGTTTGCAGGTTCGATCAGTCCTGGCCTGGTCAGGGCTTGTGTAAGGGAAAACCAAAGGATATGTCTCTCTCATATTGATGTTTCTCTCCCCCCTCATCCCCCCCCCCCCATTCCTTCCACTCTCTCTCAAAATCAATGGAAAAAATATCCTTGGGTGAGGATTAACAACAACAACAAAAAGAAGAAGTAATAAAAGAACCTACTTCACAGGGTAGTCCTGAGAGTTAAAGCAAATAATGAACTTACTTTGTTGTATCGTAAATTATCGAATGAGATACAAGACGCCTTAATGAGCCAATTAATTAGGGGTCATTTATTGCTCTCGGCCCAGAGGAACGTGTCTCTTTCCAAATCTCTGAGCCCTGAAATAGAGGAAGTGTCTCGTATTTACACTGAGTGGCCAGATTATTATGATCTCTGAACGCATAATAATCTGGCCACTCAGTGTATATTCTATATAATAAAAGGCTAATATGCAAATTGTCCCCTTGACCAGGGGTTTGACCAGCAGGCATGCCGGCCAACCGCCCATGTCCCCTCCCCCTGGCCAGGCTGGCTGGACCCCACCCATGCACGAATTCATGCACCGGGCCTCTAATATAAATAAATATACACACACACATATACACTGAGTGGCCAGATTTTTATGTGTTCAGAGATCATAATAATGTGGCCACTCAGTGTACACTTTTCGAGCCTCTTTGTTTGCAGATATTACAAAGGGCTCTGTGTGAGTTATTATTACAGACAGTTGTAACCTTGAATACATAATGAGTTTGTACTTGGCAGAAGAATATGGGAATTATCTATCACATTGGATGGCTAGCTTGCAAGGTCAGACAGTTAAGTTTATCTTTTTCTATTATTTAGACTAAACTAAATTTAAACTAAAATACAAAGTCATTTTACAGAACAACAGACTGTCTTAAAGTGACAGAGTATATAAGGACAGAGTTTACAGAACAAGGGATTATCTAACAATAGCAAAGATAATAAACAGCAGTTTTCTATACAAGATGGAAGTTACTATGCTTCAATTTATCTATTGAAATCAGTGGTAATTGTGAAGGGAATGATAATGATGAATGATAGTAATGGCAATATACTAGAGGAAGAGGAAGTAAAATAGTCCATGCAAACTTATTTCCTTTTTTAAGGGATTACTAGACTATTAAATTGGGAGAGAGCTGTATTTAGTATAGCTATACTTATTATATTTGTTTAGTTTAATTGGATCTCAACAAGACCTTGATAACATCTCCATGATATCCTTGTGAACAAGCAGAAGGAATATAGATTGGATGATATAGAACTGGTTGAACAATCATACCAAAATGTGCTAATGAATGGGTTCATGTCATTCTGGAGGAAAGTCTCCAGAAGTATAATTCTGGACTATGTACTTAGCCAATCTTTTTTTCCTAATCCATTATTTCCATGAGAGCATTGATAGCAAGCTATTCAAAGTTGGGAAAGAGAGCCAATAAGCTGACTGAAAGAAACAGGACCTGAAAAAGGTAGTATAAGCTAGTGCAAAGACTATGGCCTTGATGTCATAGATCTACTACTACTAAGCTATGTGGTTCTGAGTAAATTACTTAACTACTTAAACACCTGAGTCTTTGCTTCCTTATTTGCAAGGAAATAATACAAATTATTCCATGGTCATAATATGTGTGTTATCTATTGCTGTATAATAAATTACCCCAGAACTAGAGGTCTAAAACAATAAACATTTATTAATTCACACAGTTTCCAAGGGTCAGGAATACAAGAGCAGTTTACGTGGGTGGTTCTGGCTCCAGGCCCCTCATAAGGTTGAAATCAAGATTTGGGCTGGGGAGTCATCTGAAAGCTTGAGTAGGACATGTCACTGTTGGCAGAAAGCCCAGTTTTTCACCACATGTTCCTAATGATATGGTAGTGGCTTCCCCAGAAAAAAGTAATCTGAGAGAGAGAGAGGGAGGGGGAGAGAGAGAGAGAGAGAGAGAAGCCACAGTGCCTTTTATGACTTAGTCTCTAAAGTCGCCTACTGTCACTTTCATTATTCTCTTCATTAGAAGTGAATAATTAAGTAGTTTAGCCCATATTCAAGAGGAAGGGAATTCGGATCCACCTTTTGAATGGAGGGGAGTATCATAGAATTTTGTGGACATATCTTAAAACCACCACAATACAAAAAGTAATCTTTACAGTGCTTAGCAAACAATAAGTAATACACAAATGGCAGTTGTTATTATGCTGTTATTAATATATACCTAATACATATGATTCTTAACTATAAAGCCATTGTGGTTAAGACCAGAAAAACTCATGGTTTTTCAAATTCCTGGAAAATACAGAGAAAGAAACACCATATATCACTATATTCATTACATCTGTTTTGTAAACTGAAATGAATGGACTATTTTTGTACTGCATGCATTGCATCAGAGCAGTAACATTTAATAGGCGTACCTAAAATGTATAGTCAGCCTGCAAATAACAGTGACATGGATAATTCGAATGACAGTTAATCCAAAAATTGATTTTGTTTGGTTTTGTTAAAAGTTTTATACTTGTATTGAAATACCTATGGGTATTGCTCATCTGAGAATTCATTGAATTTTAACTGTGTAATATACCAGCTTGTCTTTCTGAGTGTCCTGCTCTCCTTTCTGTTAAAAAAGGGACCACAAGCACAACAAATGGACACAAGACACTGGGGGGTGGGATGAGGGCATGCGACAGGGGGTAGGGGAGGCTGGGGGAAGGTCAATGGGGGGAAAAAGGAGATATATGTACTACTATGTGTAATACTTTAAACAATAAAAAAAATTAAATAAAAAAAAGGGACCACAGCTAAGACTGAAAGAAAGAGAGGCCCTGGCCTACAGCAAAGATAAGAAGACTTGCCAGTTTACACAACTTCACTGAGGGCAAGGAATAATGATGGGAGGGTGGGGGGGTCGGGGGTGCACAGTAAACCAACAAACAAAAGGTATAATATCAACAAAGAGCTCAATTAAGCAGGAGAGTTGATGTTGACAGTAAAAATTTAGAAGCAAGAATTATATGGCTAAATCACTGGATAATCTAGATTTCCTCTGTTTATGTATACATTTGTATACATATAGGTACATAATGTCCATTATTAGCCTCAAGGATTGTCTGATGTTCATTGTAAACAAAAACATAAGCCTGAAACCACAGGTGGACAGAGTAATTTACTGGGCCACTTTGGTAAGATAAGATCATTACATTCAAGCTATTGTCACACCTTAAACTGGTTAATTTACTAGTGTTTTGATTTGCATTAAACATTAGATCCTCAGGCTAGTGTCTGACATGGTTGAACTCTCCTTAGTATTTTACTAACATAGCAATCAGACTTCTAAGGTTTCAGAACATAGTCACCAATTTGAAAATAAGTAAAATGGTCTCTGAGGAGCCAGAGTTGCCAGAGTTTATATGTCTTTGCAGGCAAGGCAGTAAGCCTCCTAGGAGTTTCACAGGGAGCCTCCTCACATACAAATGCACCACCCTCAAGTACTGATCAGGTCAGCAACAGAAGATAAGAAGTAGCGAGGGCGGTCTAAAATGTTGCTAGCCTTAGCCCCTGGCCATTGTAATAATGTTATCAGAATAGAGTCACTAGAGATCCAAACAGTGAAGAGAAAATCCATATTAAAAACCAGCAAACAGTATTTTAAGGTCATTTACCAGGTAGAAGACAAATAAATGGCTTTACCAATCTTTTTGTTCTTTGATGGTACCTTTCTATTATAGTCTAATACAATAAGCAATACTGTATTTATAATGTTGAGCCAGAGTTCATAAACAAAAAGATAACTATCATCTTCTTAGTAAGTCAAGAAAGTTTATGATACAGTTTAGAGATATTTGTATCAAATATGCTTAAAATATTTTAAAGTTTTGACACTTAAGGAAGGTTTATTTATTGACATATAGAATGCACATAGAAGAAGGGGTCAGAAGAGGCCTCTGAAAATACCATGTTCAATCCAGCATTATGAATGTTGTGCAGCCTGTTCTGTGAATATAAAATCATTACAAGAGCTATCATTTAATGAGCACTTACCATGTGTCAGGAACTGTGTTAAATCTTTACATGTGTTATCGTACTAAATCTTCACAACCACCATTTGAGACATATTATTATTGCCTCCATTTTAAAGGTTTGGAAATTGAGGCATAGCAGTTAAATCATTTGCCTGACATTGTTCATATAGTAAGTGACAGAGCCCAGAATCAAACTCAGGTCTAAGTACCTCCATCCAGGTTTACTATCTGAGGTTGTTTTATGGTAATGAAGCTTACCCTTTCTGAGGAGGAATGATTTTGTATCTTCTAACTTATTTTCAAAGAATGAATGAGGATTCCCCTCCTTTATTGCTCTTATTCATGTGACCCCTTTCCCATATCAAATGGGAAAATATAACTATAGAAAGTTATCATTTGTCTCACCCTGTGGCTGAATAATGGTACCCAGAGATATCTAGGTCCTAATCCCTGGAACCTGTGAATGTTACCTTATGTGGCAAACAAACAAACAAAAACCCACAACCCTTTGCAGATAGGATTAAGGATCTTGAGATGGAGGAGATTGTTCTGATTATCCAGGTGGACCCTAAATGTAATCACAAGAGTGTCCCTATAAGAGGCAGACTGGCCCGTCCAGGTGTGGCTCAGTGGTTGAGCATCAACCCAGGAACCAAGAGGTTACTGGTTTGATTCCCCATCAGGGCACATGCCCAGATTGTGGGCTTGATCCCCAGTGAGGGGTGGGGTAGTGGGGAGGGGGAGGTGCAGGAGGCAGCTGATCTGTGATGTTTCTATCTCTCTCTCCCTCTCCCTTCTTCTCTCTCTAAAATCAATAAAACCAATCAATATTTAAAAAAGAAAAAGAGAGGCAGACTGAGGGAGATTTGATGACAGAGGAAAAAGGCAATGTGAAAGATGGAAGAGGAGGTGGGATGTGTTACAGGGCCAAAACAAGTGTGCACAGCCTCTAGACAATGGAAAAGACAAGGAAACATTCTCCCCTAGAGCCTTTCAGAAGGAATCAGTCCTACTGACACCTTGATGTTAGCCCTGTAAGACTCATTTTGGATTTCTGGCCTCCAGAGAATAAATTTTAGTTGTTTCAAGCCACCAAGTTTTAGTAATTTGTTACAGCAAGCCATCGGAATCTAATATTTCATATTACTGGTTTCACGGCTTATTTGCTTCATACTTTGTCCTTGTACTTTTCCAGGTTCATTTTACATATCAAATGGGAAAATATAGACATAAAAATTGAAATTAAAATTAAGTTTAAAGAACACCCAGCTAAGGCTGCTCTCTCTAAGGAGCATGCCCCTGCCTTTCCTCATCCCCTCTCCCCAGGGGATTTTCCTTGCCCCTCTCTCTCTCCTAAACTCCAAGGGCCCTTCTTTTAAAAAAAATTATTTTTATTCATTTCATAGAGGAAAGGAGAGAGAGAGATAGATAGAAACATGATGAGAGAGAATCATTGATCCGCTGCCTCCTGCACACCCTCTACTGGGAATCAAGCCTGAAACCCAGGCATGTGCCCTTGACTGGAATTGAACCTGCCACCCTTTAGTCTGCAGGCTGACGCGCTATCCAGTGAGCCAAACCAGCTAGAGCTCCAAGGGCCCTTCTTTTGCCTCTTCTTCAGCTCGCTTCTTTTGCCTCTGTGACTTTCTAAATAAACTTTCTCTTATAATAATAAAATAAAATAAATAAAGACACCCAATTGAAAAAGTTGGTCAAGAAAAAGAGGCATGACAACATGTACCTTAACAGTAAACCTACATGAGAATGAAACTGAGTATTGGGCAATAAGGTGATGTGACTGTCAATAAGCTAAATTAGCCTTAGCTTAATACAAAAAGAACTGAGGCCAAAAGGAGAAGGTGATTGTTTTGTCCTATTTATTCATTCTTTCACTCAACAATTATTTACTTTTTATAGATTCTTCAGGGTCATCTTTTTAAACTAACCATGTAATAGTAGTAGAGAAAGAGCCACGGTTTCATTTTGGAATAAAGGAAGGTAATGATCACAGAAATAAAACAATTGTGTTATTTGGAGATGTTTTTATTTTATTAATTAACTTAAAAATTGCTCCTTTGGAAAACCAAGATGGCGGCATAAGGTAAACACCTAATTGTTCCCTACCACAACAATTTTGAAACTACAACTGGAAAACAGAGCGCACACCGTCCAGAACCACCGGAAAGCTGGCAGAGTGGAAAACCTACAACTAGAGAAAAAAAGAGAGGGGGACGCTGAGCCTCAGGAGCTGTGGAGGTGCGGAGATCCGTGAGCGCGGAAAGGGCGGGCAGCTGATACGCAGCAGGCTTGCTCGCAGCGCTCGGAGAGGGAGGGCAGCAGACGCTGCGTGGCTAGCTTTCTCGTTTGGGAGAGAAACAAAACCTCCCGACTGCACTGAAATCCAGCTGCAGTCGGGGAGAAACTGGTCTGTTTGGCAGCGGGCGAGGTTCGAAAGCTGCCTTCTCTCAGAGGCGCGCAGCCATTGATTAGGGCACGGAGAAACCAGCTCTCTTAGGGCAGCTCGGACAGAAACCAAGTTTGTCTTCACCATTCTGAGACTCCGCCCCATCCAAGCTGAGCACAGTCCTCCCAGTGACTGGATTTCTCGTTCGGGAGAAAAACAAAACCTCCGGTCTGCACTGAAATCCAGCCCCAGCTGGGGAGAATCTGGTCTGTTAGGCAGCGGGAGAGGCTCGAAAGCTGCCTTCTCTCAGAGGCGCACAGCCATTAACTCGGACACGGAGAAACCGCCCCTCTTAGGGCGGAGCAGAAGGGAAACCAAAGCTTGTCTGCACCACCCTGAGACTCCGCCCCATCCAAGCTGAGCACAGAAACTATCCCATCGGAGACACTGCTGATCCTCACAGCCAACTGGCTTGGAGATCAACTCCCGCCAGTGATACCAACAATCCCAACCACTCTGAACTCCAGTTTCTGGGGACACGCGGGGGACCCAGACGCCTACGGGACTCTCGGCCATTGGTCGGAGAGTGAGAGTGACTTTTCTGTCGGTGTGGACGACACCAGATTTCAACCACTCTCATAAGGGACACATTCAAGAGGCAGACTCAGTGAGCACCAAAGCCCTACTGTGTCTCCAGCACAGCAATTCTTCCGTTATAGACACAGCAGGCCCTCACAACCAATTGGACCGGAGGTCAATTCCTCCCAGTGTACCAACAGCAATCAGGGCTTTTAACTACACCAAGACTTTCCACTCAGCCCACAAAGGGGAGTACCAAGAGCGACCACCTAGGGTGATTGGGGAAGCTGAGCTACCGGCCCCTATAGGTCACCGACCACACAAAGCCACTCCATCAACACAGGGAGGCAGCCAAAATGTGGAGACATTAAAATATGTAACAAGTAGGAGAGATAGATGAAAGCAAACTAATGGATGACACAGTGTTCACCGACCACACAAAGCCACTCCATCAACACAGGGAGGCAGCCAAAATGTGGAGACATTGAAATATGTAACAAGTAGGAGAGATAGATGAAAGCAAACTAATGGATGACACAGTGTTCAGAACCATATTTATAAGGTTACTCAAGAATCTTCTAAAAACCGCTGAGAAACTTGAAGAGACCTTCAAGGACCTAAATGAGAATACCAAAAAAATGGAAAAGGACCAGTCTGAAATTGTGCATACACTGTCGGAAATAAAGAATATACAGAGTAGACCACCGCACCTGAAGAGTCAAACCAAAGATCTGGAACATGAGGAAGAAAAAAACACCCAACCAGAGAGGCGGAAAGAAAGGAGAATCCAAAAGTGTGAGGATAGCATAAGGAGCCTCTGGGATGGCTTTAAGCGTACCAATATCCGAATTTTTGGGGTGCCAGAAGAGAGAGAGCAAGATACTGAAAACCTATTTGAAGAAATAATGACAGAAAACTTCCCCCACCTGGTGAAAGAAATAGACTTACAGGTTCAGGAAGCGCACAGAACCCCAAACAAGAGGAATCCAAAGAGGACCACACCAAGACACATCATAATTGAAATGCCAATGGCAAAAGACAAAGAGAGAATCTTATAAGCAGCAAGAGAAAAACAGTTAGTTACCTACAAGGGAGCACCCATATGACTGTCAGCTGATTTCTCAACAGAAACTATGCAGGCCAGATGGGAATGGCAAGAAATATTCAAAGTGATGAATAGCAAGAACCTACAACCAAGACTACTCTACCCAGCAAAGTTATCATTCAGAATTGAAGGGCAGATAAAGAGCTTCACAGATAAGAAAAAGCTAAAGGAGTTCATCACCACCAAACCAGTATTATATGAAATGCTGAAAGGTATTCTTTAAAAAGAGGAAAAAGAAGAAAAAAGTAAAGATAAAAATTATGAACAACAAATACATATCTATCAACAAGTGATTCTAAAAATCAAGTGAATTAAAAATCTGAGGAACAGAATAAACTGGTAAACATAATAGAATCATAGGCATAGAATGGGAGTGGATTGATAATTCTCAGGGGGAAAGGAGTGTCTGTGTGGGGGGTATGGGAAGAGACTGGACAAAAATCATACACCTATGGATAAGGACAACAGGGGGGAGGAAACCGGGTGATATGGGGAAAAAAAGAAGAAACAATTGTAATAATCTAACAATAAAGATTTATTAAAAAAATAATAATAAATATGCAAATCCTCCCCCCCCCAAAAAAAAAAAAATTGCTCCTTTTCAGCTCATTGCTCTAATTAGAAAAATAGTTTTCTGAGGGGAAATGGCCTACATGGCATGACTGAGGCCAAGTGCAGTCATCACTGCATTTTTCTCCTGAAAGACTTTTCCATTATTGTTAGCTCACCCTTAAGAGCCTTTTATGACACTTAAAAATCACTGGGTCAGTTTTTTACAGGAGTAAGGGGTGAGTTTCATTTCAGTTGCCAAAATTTGATAGGATTTCATTTGTGAACTTTGTTCTCTTGTTTCCACAGGTTTCCATTTTCCTTTGCTCTCTAGTCAAAAAGAAAAATACACGATTATTAGAAATACTAGAGCAGTACAGTCAATTGTTTAAGGGACTTGAAGCACCATTTTTTCTCTCCCTTCAAAGCCTTAAATGATACTTGCGTCATTGAAACTTACAGAGCATTAACATCAGTTCTGCCAGGATGATGTAATACATGTATAGCTTTGAGTAGAAAAAAAAACTCTGCCAAACTAATCTTTGAGTCATACAGATTTTTTTTTTCTTTCTGATTTTAGTGTTTTGGGCATTCCAAGACTTTTTCACCACCTGCCATATAAAACTCCCATATCTTTCTTGAGCCAAAAATGGACCTGGTGTCACTTACAACTATGAATTTCTAGTCCTTTTCTTTTTTTCTTTATTCTTTTGAATAAATCTTTATTGTTCAGATTATTACAATTGTTTCTCCTTTTTCCCCCCATATCTCCCCATCACCCGGTTCCCTCCCCCCTGTTGTCCTTATCCATAGGTGTATGATTTTTGTCCAGTCTCTTCCCATACCCCCCACACAGACACTCCTTTCCCCCTGAGAATTATCAATCCACTCCCATTCTATGCCTATGATTCTATTATGTTCACCAGTTTATTCTGTTCCATCACCACTATCCATTTCCAGAACTTTTTCATTATCGGAAACTGAAACTCTACTCTGTTAAACAATAACTCTTCATTTCTCCCTGCTCCACCCCCAGCCTTGATAGCCTTTCTACTTTCTGTCTCTGTGAATTTGCCTAATCTAGGTACTTCGTAAATGTAGACAGATAATTGATTTTTAACGAAAGTTTAATTGCTTTCTTGCCTACAGGTATAAGCCTGGGTGAAGGGGAGCAATCATTAATTGGGTGTCTTGACATGACAAGCCAAGGTCACATTCAGATTTCCTGGGTTTATTTCAAGCAATCGAAAATTGTATTTATAAACTTCGGTTTCATGGAATCGTAAAGATTCCTTTCATCCTAATTATTTTTATCATGACCTATGTATTCATAAATGGTAACTGATTAGTTGGTGATATTCAATCTGATTTTCTTATAAAAAATTAGCATCATTTTAGCGTGTATACAAAAGTTGTCTTTATTCTTTTTTAATATTTTTTTTGTTTTTTACTTATAGTTGATATACAATATTGTAGTAGTTTTAGATATACAACATAATGATTTAAACATTTATGTAACTGATGAAGTGACCACCCGATAATAACATTATACATAGTTATTACAATATTACTGACTATATTCCCTATGTTAATTTACATCCCTGTGACTGTTTTTATAACTAGCAATTTGTACATAATAAGCAACTTTTTAAAAATCCCATCTCAGTTATATCATTCTAAGGTTTTTCTGCAATATCAGGGCTTAGCAGAAAAAAATACAGAGAAGATTACTATTTAAATGGTTCCAAAATTCAAGCACAGAGGACTTAGGGCTTTATAGTTTCTTTTTATAAAAGGCATCTACTTTAAGCCATCGCAAACTTGAAATTTCAAATCATCGTGTCCACAATATTTAGTGCAGCCCTTTTGGCTTCTTCTAGATGCCCCAATGAAGCAAGGAACTTCTTCAGGGCCCAGCATACCACTCTGGGAGAAAGTCTCTTCATCTAGTCTAGAGCAGGACTTCAGACATCTGTGCCAGAGGCCCAGAAAAGGCCACCACTTGGAATACAGAGCAAAGAAAATAATTGTTTTATTTTAACCATATTCCTCAAACTTCAGGCCAACCATCTGTGACATACTCACTACCTTTATTGCCTGACTGTCTAACCACCCATCAGGAATATAGTATGATAGCATGTAATTATGTGTTTTGTACAAAACTATAGAACAAATAGAACTACCCATACCTAACTTTCCATTGTAAAATTATTTATTTTTTTGTTGGTCCTCACCTGAAGATATTTTTTTCCATTGCTTTTCAGAGAGGGAGGGAGGGAGAGAGGGAAGAAGGGAGGGAGAGAAACATCGATGCGAGAGAGACACGTCAACTGCTTGCCTCCCGATCTCACCCAATAGGGAGTGGGGGAGCAAACTGCAACCCAGGTAAATGCCCTTGACTGGAAATTGAACCCATGACCCCTCTGTGCACAGGCCAATGCTCTAACCACTGGGAAACACTGGCCAAGGCTATAAAATTGTTTTTGATATCTGTTCCCCTGAGTTTGGACCACTGTATTGTGATAAATCATTGGCCAATTAGGTCTTCCTATTCATTTATATTCTCCATTAATATATATATACTAGGGGCCCAATGTATGAATTCGTACACCTTGAAAGGAACTGTGGGCCACGAGGCTGCGGTAGGTACAGGGGTGGGTCTCAGCCCATCCTCTGCGCCTCCATCCGGTCCCTCCCTCTGCGGCCCCTGGTCCCCTGTCTGCCAGTAGCCCCGCTACCGCCACCGCTCCCACATGTTGATGGCACTGGCCCTGCTCACACCCACTGATCACGCAGAGCGTTTGACTGGCACAAGCAGCAGGTGTGAGCAGGGACGGTACCATCAGTGGGTAGGAGCTGTGGCTGTTGCCCTGATTGCACCTCAGGAGCAGGGGGAGGTGGATAAGCCCTCAGGGGTGATCAGGCGGCAGCTGCTGCTCGCACCCGCTGATGGCGCTGAGCGCTGAGCGATCGGGACCGGTGCCGGGCACAGGCAGTGGGTGCGAACAGTCAGTGGGTGCGAGCGGGACCGGCACCGGCAGTAGGTGCAAGCGCTGGGCTGGACTGCGGTGCACGGGAGCAAAGAATTTTCAGTAACCATCAGAGGCTCGCCCCGATGACAGCGACCAGTGCCCCGCCTTGGTCTGGCACCCCCACTCACCTGCTCCACCATCCCACCATGGCCGATGCCCACCATGTTCCGCACATGCCCCCTGGTGGTCAGCGCATGTCATAGTGACTGGTTGGTTGGTCTAGTTGTTCCGCTGTTCAGTCTATTTGCATGTTAGCCTTTTATTATATAGGAGATATATATATATATATATATACCATATTTTCCGGCATATAAGACGACCTTTTAACCCAGGAAAATCTTCTATACGCCCAGTCATCTTATACGCCAGAAAATACGGTATTCTAGCTTCCAATTCTCCAACCTCTAAGGACTCTTCTGATAACCCACATCAATCTCTGTTTGAAATTAACCCCTGGATGCTATAACTCTGTCACAGACTTTCTTTGTAACTTTGCATAATTTATCTCAAAAACTTAATTTTTCGTACTACTGTTCATTGAGCATAAACCAGGATAATAATACCACCTGTAGAAAAAAGAAATAGTGAGTTAGTGGATGTGTTTCCTTACATATATCTGGATGGGAAAATGTCTTCTTACTCTCCCTTCTGAATTCTCCCTTTTGGTTCCTGGCCCAAGTGAAGAATTGCTCTTCTTGGTAGCATCCATGTCTGCCAAGAGGAATCCTACCGCACTGCCTTTGAAGTGGTGGAAAACGGCCTTTACCGGTGTGCTTGGAGGATCTGGCTCCCTGGAGAATCCCAGGGGTCCCCACCCACACCTTCTTTGGAAAGTTCTTTTCCTAAAGTTGTCCTCAGACTTATATCAATATGCAGAGGAGACATCCTTCCTACAAAAAGCTTGTTTTTCCTCCCACAGTTGTGGGGAAGGTTGTGAAGAGGAAGTAGGAACTAGGTATAATGTTGGCAAAAATGTTTTGAGCACCTTAGATAAAAATGTTTGATAAGTACAGTCTTATTTTTATTGCCTCATTATACTGCTCGTTGGAGAATGTGTTTCCTTTGGTCACCTGCCAATGAGAAAGATTAGCCTTTTCCTGAATCTAGAATTGTTTCTTTAACTAGTTATGTTGCTAGAATAAGATAGACAAATGCTGCTGAAATTAACAAATCAAGATTGGAACATGGCAATGCTCACTTCTACTCACTGTCCTTTCCGATTCATTTGACATCTGCTGCAACCAATATGAGCAAGGTTTTGGTGGGGCTCTTTCCTCACCTAGTCTAAGCTGGAGTATTTTCAATTTAGTTCTTTCTGATGTCCAAGACTTTAAAGGATTCGCCCCCCTCCCCCCACCTCATTTGTTTCTGTTTTGTGGCATCTAGTAGGAAATGATTTTTCATTTAAGTGACTCTTCTGTAATGAAGAGTCATTTTTGAAATTTTCATACCTTCTAGTTTCTATTTTAGTCCAGAATAGTTATAGTTTCCTTTTCTTTGAGACTAAATGTCAAGTTTTTTTTTTTATTGTTGTTGTTGTTTTTTTTTTGGGGGGGGGTATTTTTGCCCTCTCTCAAATTTGTTCCCAGTTTACAGCAAAAGAAGCTGCTAGCATAATATTTCTGTATCAGCAGTTAGCTGAGCTCAATGTATATAGTACTTTGATCTTTGCCTTAATGTGTTTGTGTTGATCTAGGGTGTATCTTTTGGCTCTGGGAATTCTGAATTAAGTTAAAGCCTTTAACCCATCATTAGCTCATCTCCATTGCTTCAAATAAAAAGGAAACAAACTTTGATTGCAGTGTGAAGGACTGAGGTCACACATGAGGGCAAATTTATTAGAGATGATGTATTTCAATGTCATACTGAGTTCCTAAGCAGTATTTCAGAATGTCCTTCCCTGAAGTTATTTGTTTTTAATAGAATAGAGTCTGGCTCTGAGGAATGAATTATGTACACATCTGTTTGAAAGCATGAGATGAACAAGTTATCTCTTGAAGTCACTTATTCTTTAGAACAAATAAGTTGCATTTTGTTCTGAGGGAATTTTAACACTGGTTTAATTGGGAGAATCAAATGAGCCCAAGGCTAGTCTACAGAGAAAAGCCCTTTTAGATAGTATTTTTTATTGAGTTTGCCAACCTTTAATCCCCACTCACTTATGGTAAGTTTCAAGTATGGATAGTTCTAAGATGTGGTGAGTTTCCATGACTGCTAAATAGAATATGAATTTCTCATGTTACTTGAAGACTGTTTGTGGGAGGTCTTATTTGGGATTTTGCGTCTTCTGAAGAGCAACTCATGGTTTAATATGTCTCATCTGAACCCTACAAAAATGGTGGTGCTCATCTTACAAAAGAAAATATTTGTGTACCTCCCTATATGGTATTCTATGCTACCTAAGCCATTTGCCTGTGAAACTGTAAACTCTAGGACAATAGCCTGGTTCTCTTCCTCTCTCCTCATCAGTCAATTCTTATTTGTTAGTGCCTTCCTTTGCTTGTCTGCTGTCGGACAGAGAAGGGCTGGCTCAGCAGAGGCAGAAAAGCCTTTATAAATTTTTCTTTAGCAGTATACCATGATCCTAGATTAAAGTAGGAACCAGAAAACATAAGGTATAGAAGTCCCCAGAGTGACCTTGTATGACAGATAAAATTTTTATATGAAGAAACATCAGTCCCTGTGATGTAAATTAAGCTACCTAATCTCTCAATGTCTTTATTTCTCTGGTTGTAAAAGGGGAATAGCAATACCAATCACTCTCTTCCTCTGGAGTTTGGGAGAAATTTAATAGTTAATTGTATTCTTACAAGGGAATATATTGTTGACTTTTAGGAGAGTGAACTATTTGGGGGTCCCTAAGGGACCTGAAAATCTATTACCTCTTCCAGCACTAAAATAGAACTATTGTAAAAAGCTAACCCATTGCCAAAAAGTAAGCTATTAATTCTGTGGCTAGATCAGGTCCAATGTGAGAACAAGGGTTCGGATATCTTCTTGGGAAGAACTAACGCTAGATAGGCACAAAGATGGCCTTTTTTCTTTCTTTAAATCAGAACAGAGGTATAATTGTGTTTGATGGTTCACTTTGGGAGAATATTAGATTCAACCCTGAAACACATTAAATAAGATGATATACTTTTTAAAAGTCTCTAGAACATGCATTGTAAATGGGAGCAATATTGTCCCTCCCCCACAAAAAAATTAGATATTACAGTGGTTTGTGGGCCCCAGAACAATACACACACATACACACACACACACACACACACACAGTATATATATATATGATATTAAATTTTCATTGGGGTGGGCATTTAGAAAAAATGTCTAAAAAGGTAGGGGTGAGGGTAATAATGAAAGAAAAAAAATGGTTAAGAAACACTGCTGTAGTCTAGGACAAGAATATGGTTGTCAGTTATTCTTCCAGATATGTTGTCCGTAAGCATCAGTGAGCTGAAGATTGTCAGGCTGGATGCGCATTGCTATTGATTCCTTCAGTCCAACAGGAACTGAGTTCATAGAAAACTTGAAAGAGATGCAATTCATACCCTAAGGGATGATGATCTCAGACAGACAACTCAAACATAAAATCTACCCGTTAGAACCAATACTTTGTACTTAAATAAATGTGGTTAAATCTTTAAGGTAAGAGATTCCTTTTTTCTCCTGCCTATTTAGCCTTACAGAAAGGCACATCAAGGGTAGGCATGATCTTCAAAGTACTTCACAGAAAAAGCCAGATTGGGAGAAAGGAGAGGGTGTGGACCCCGCAGGCAGGAAGGGAATAATTATCTAAATAGTAA
Organism: Eptesicus fuscus; assembly: GCF_027574615.1. Taxonomy (NCBI): domain Eukaryota; kingdom Metazoa; phylum Chordata; class Mammalia; order Chiroptera; family Vespertilionidae; genus Eptesicus; species Eptesicus fuscus. Next base: position 67,561,187 of record NC_072485.1, on the reverse strand, counting down.
TGTAAAGTGCAAAGCAGCCAAGACAAGAAATAGTGGGAATTGACATTTAAGTATGTAAGAAATTTTAAGTTTGATGTTGCTGTTGATATTCATAAACATATGTATATCCAAAGTATTTTTCCTTCCATCTTTTTCATATGTCTTACATAGTTTTTCATACCTTTTGAATGGGTGGGATGACCCAAAATTGGCTTGCTATGTACTATGAAATTTGGAAAAGGCTCTGTATTCTGTTAGGCCTAGAAGCCCTAAAATAATAGAATGACCATCTTTTTTAAATATATAGTTTTTCCTCCGTCTCTGGCTCTTTGTTGCTTAATCATCCTATTCTTTGATATTCATAACCATAACGTGGAGGAAAGAGAAACTGATTATTCATGTCTGCTTATCCATTTCATAGTGATGCCCTGGACAAGTACTCTTTCTCTAAGCCAAGCATTTGCTAAGAATTAGTTGCTGTGGGCATTTAACTGCCTTACAGAAATCTATCCCAGTCTCCTGATAATTGATTTCTTAAAATCATAGAAGAAAATGAAATGGATTGGAGAGAGGCCTTCAATCCTCTGATACCCATGGGACCCACTCATCTCCACCCCCACCCCAATTCTAAAATCTAACATATTGTCTCTTTCATAGTTCCTCAGATCCCCGCCCTTCAGCTTGTCTTTGTTACCCACTGGGTGGGTGTAACCAAACCTCAGTCACACCGTGGCCCCAGCAGCTGGGATTCTCTCTCTCCCCCATCACATTGCAGACATTCTTTTCACATCATTTTGTCCCCTCTGCTGCATTCCCTCCATTTGGCATCATTCCCTCTGTGCAACCTTCTGTTTCAAGGGACAGGAGTTTGCCAAGGAGATGCTGGCAAAGAGGGTCCAGTACTCTCCTTTCTATCTGAAGAGCCCAGTGTCACTCATTAGCATATGAGAAGAATGGTTGTAAATAAACATCAAATGAGGTTAAGGAGCTGCAGCTCATCAATATTAATGAAGTCCACCTCACAGTCTTGGAGCGAAGTACTGATGGCTCTAATCACAAGAAGCAGTTTCATAAGGCCCCCAGTTACAGGGAAGGAAGGGTTAGATTCAGCCTTCAGATGAATGTTTGTCATCTTCCAACCCCAGGAATGCTGCAGAGAAAGGCTGTCTGATACCAGATCTGTGCTTGCAGGGCCCCTCTTGTGTTCTGATTACATCTGTTTGTCTAAACAGGTGGAAGGCTAGAGGAAGAAGGCTGTATCTGCTAAACCAGACTCGGGGCTGGGAAAACTCCAGATCAGTCTGCGGTTCCCAAATCAAAAATGAGGTCTCATAGAGTACTAGGATTTGATCTCTCATTGCCCCTTTCATCAGTAACCCCATGGAACTCAAACTCTTATTTCCAATGAACTTAGAAGATCTGGGAGCTTCTAAACCCAGCCTAATAAGGGGATGAAAAAACTTCTGTCACAAGGAGCTCATGTGCCAACTCTCAGGTAGGCCTCTCCACAGAGCCATGTTTGATTCATGGGCCTATATTCACAAGAGGAATAAGTATAGCTGTCGTTTATTGAGCACTTACTGAGTCCCAGGCACTGTACTAAGTATTTTTGAAGTTATATAGTCCTTACAGTAATTTTGTGAGGCTGATTCACAGGTGAGGAAAGTGACACAGAATTTATGTAACGTATCTAAGATCACACATGTAGCAAGTAACATCTAGATTTAACTTAGAGCCCAGCTGGTATGGCTCAGTGGTTAAGCGTTGACCTATGAATCAGGAGGTCACGGTTCAATTCTCAGTCAGGGCACATGTCTGGATTGTGGGCCCTATCCTCAGTAAGAGGTGTGCAGGAGGCAGCCGATCAATAATTTTCTCTTATCATTGATGTTTCTATCTCTCTCTCTCCATCTCCCTTCCTCTTTCTGAAATAAATAAAAAATATTATTTTTAAAAAGAAAGGTATATCTAACTTAGAGGCCCATGCTCTTGACCACAGCACTCTCTGGCATCTGCGTCAATCACAAACAAAATGTGAGCTTTTGTGCTCTTCCTTCTCTTCTGTAAGATTAAGACCCTTTCTTCTCCAAACATAAAGTAGTTTTCTGAAAGTAGAACCAGACAACTTTAGAATTAATTTTTAAAAAACCAGCCCTAGCTGGTTTGGTGCAGTGGATAGAATGTCAGCCTGGGGACTGAAGGGTCCCCAGTTCAATTCCAGTCCAGGGCACAAACTAGGTTGCAGGCTCAATCCCCAATAGGGGGCGTGCAGGAGGCAGCCAGTCAGTGATTCTCTCTCATCATTTATGTTTCCATCTCCTCTCCTCTCTGAAATCAATTTAAAAATAAGTATTTGTTTATCAAAGCACCTGTTTGAAACCATTTTTAGCAAGTAAACTTTCACTAGGTGTGTTTTTCTTTGGATATAAATTTGAGGCAGTGGTATATGTGCTTTGAGTGTGTGTGTGTGTGTGTGTGTGTGTGTGTGTGTGTGTGTGTGTGTTAAGTAACAATGATACTGATTTATCCACCTTACCAGGCCAGTTTCTTTTATGATGCACATACCTTGCATGAGGTCAATGACTATGGAATACAAAGAAGCCGCCTGGCTCTCATGGCTGCTTTGAGCCTATGATCCTAGCCTCAATTACACCGTTTCAACAGTTGAACCTTGGTTTATTGCCTAAAGTTCATACTATCAGCTTCTTTATCTATGATTTCCTGGGGGGTGGGAAGGAGAACCTGATGCTACATCAAATGGTTATCGCAAAAGCTACACCTGACTGTTTTTAAAGAGTAACGCTTAGTGAAAGGATCTGCTAGTGAAACAGCCACTTATCTTTCCTCTCCTTTCCTCCTTGAAAACTCAGGGACCTTACTTGGTAGTTTTTACTTAGGCAATGCGCCCAGGAATGTTTCCACAGAATAGCACCCAAAGCCCACCCATGCAGGAGCCCTTCCTGCCACCAAGGTAACCAAGACTGGGAAGCAATTGAAACTGGGCCTTCCTTTCCCAGGCCTGTGGCTGTCAGCTTGGCTCAGAAAGAGGCAGACTGATGACTTTGTCTCCTCACCCAGTCACACTACCACACAGTTCTCATTTGGCCTCCAGTCACATGGTTATGCTGCTTATGGCCAAACAAGGATGCGCTGTTTCCAGTTCTTTGCACCCTGGGCTTGGCCTGGGCATCCTTAGTTGAAACCATCAGGGCCCCCAAACCCTGAAGCTTTTCCAGGGACAAATTGCATGCAGTGGTGGAGAGGAGGAGCTGGGCTGTGCAGTGAAGCAGTGGATGGTGTGCAGTCAGGATGTTTGCAAGAGCCAAGGGGTTAGTTCATTGCTGCTTTGTATACTCAGGCGCACCAGAAAACTCAGATTAATAGGCTGTTTATTCTTCAGCATGTTCCTTGAATCAAAGGCTCTGGATGGTATTATTAAAGAGTGTTTGTGAGAGCGCCCTGGAACACTCCTCCTGGGCTCCGCTCACTGAAGAGGAACGATTGAGTCCTTTCATTTCCTGGGCAGCACCCCTCACGCTCATTGCTCACTATAGCATAAAGGTCTGCAGAACCTTTGTCAGAAACAGAATCTTTTGTTCTGTCTTTATGAGGTCCCATTACCCATAGCACCTTGGTCTGTTGGAGTCTAATTATTTAATGTTCTTGCCTTTGAGCTACCTGCACCTGATGAATGCAGTCCCCTCTGCTTCACGGAGTTTTTGTTTGGGGTCTTGGAGGATTTTTTTTGTTATTTTGTTTTGTTGGCTCTGTTTAGTACTAGTTCTCTGTTTGGGCAGTATGGTCATCTATTTTTTCATGGTTGTTTAAAGGAATTTTTGCCAAGAAGGAAGAAACATCCACCTGAATCCTATTCTATGAAGCAAATGAAGTTTTTTGCTTTTTGAAGTTGTTGTTTTGTTTTTTTGGCTGTTAGAAGATTTCCCTGAAATGTAATGAAGCATCTTCAAACCTTAGAATTGAAGTATATTGAATCATGAAAGAATTACTTCCTCCACTACCACCCCCTGCAGTAGAGATTTATATTGAGGAAAGTAAAAAAAAAAAAAAAAAAAATCAGGAGGGAAACTGCTTCTCCACTCCCCTTCCAGTTCCCTTTCAGCAGCAGCATACTGTCACATGATATTCACTGTACCCTGTTCCCTCTGGCAGTTATACTTTTCCTGTGGCCTGGAAAATACTGTGTTTCAGGCCTTCCACAACTTCTGTGTGTGTGTGTGTGTGTGTGTGTGTGTGTGTGTGTGTGCGCACGCACATACTACACAACCACACCCTTCATGGGCATGCCTTTGACGCAGAGGCATCCAGTTTATGGCAGAGGTGCTGGAAGCTCACTAGTCACTATAGACAATGCAAACACTCAGCACATTATGGGCACCCGTATATATCAGACAAATGCAGTACAAATCATAAGCAGTAGTTCTGAATCTGGCACAGGCCTTAATTACCACAGCCAGAGGCCAGAAAATGAAATTGAGGTCGTATATCTGGGGTTAGAACTCTAGAAACCATCTGGCATCCCACAGCCCAAGGTTCCCCCAGGGAGGTGCACCTTGGAGCAGTGGGAGTCCTCTCATCCAGAAGATACTGTCCCCTCACGTCCCTCCAAAACCAGCACAGCTGTGTGGATGAGGACTGTTCGCCATATATACACTGAGACCAAGATATATATACACACCCTGGCGTTTCGCCTGGTTCCTTCTGTGAAGTCCATCTGTTTATCCAGTTCCAAATCCCAGAAGGCAGTCACCAAAAAGTAAATAGTGAGGAGGGACAGGGTTTTTTTTCTTTCTTTCTAGATAAACATGTTCCAATGAACAAAACAGATTTTACAAACGCATTCCATCTAGTAAATCTCACCTAACAGCTGTGTGAGAATGGCTTGGAGGAGAACAGGACAAGGCGTGGGGGGTCTCAGGACTTGATTAGGAGAATTAAAAAGTTCAGAAATCCACAAGGCATGGGCAGTTCTTGCTAGATGGAAGTCAGCTGCTTTCCTTCATTCTGTCCCCTCATGCCAAACCTGGGATCTGTGGGGGGCTTGCCAAAGATAAAAGTCTGGCTGCAAATGTCAGCTTCTTTAGCGACATGTCCTGTGTTTGTGAGTGTGCCCTTCTCCTCTCCTGTTCTAACGCTCCCCTGGAGTCAGACAATGGAATATTGCCCTAGGGCTGCCCATCCACCCACCTCTGCTTCACACTACTCCTTTGGCTAAGACAGTGAAAGACTGAGCATAGATCAAGAACATGGATTCTGCAGATCAGGGACAAGCACAAGAAATTGACCTTATGCCTCAGAGGTGGCTGGATATTTGTGTGTCTCAGTTCGATGTCAAATTGGCTCACTATACCATTCAGGAGTTGTTTTTAAAAATGTTCTCCTCGCTCCTCATTTTCGGGTCAGATGCTTTGGATAATCCAGTGGAATTCTCTCTGCTTGACTGCTGGTTGCTGCCAGACACAGAGTGCTAAATCCTGTCATTGGTGACTTGAAATGGTGATGTGTGAAACAGTGCTACAATTTGGACATCCTGCATTCATTCACACAGACTGCTTTGCCAATTAACCACAGTAGTGAAATGCAGCAACAAAGGGGGAAGAAAGCAGTTTCTACAGCCCTCGCCTTATCTTCACCCTGGGATCAGAGTGCTTATGCTCCCACCCTCCCCAAAGCCAATATGTGTCTCCAGTAATCAGTCAGCCTTGGAATTATGTTTTGTTCAATATTATTCCTTTCTCAGGCCTCATAGCACAATTTTTTAACAGATTGTAGCATGCCGGAGACAGAAATATCATGTATGTGAGAATAGGGAAGTGAGAAACAAACACTCTTGCTGCTGGTTCCCATCTCCAGTCTTTGCATTTGCTATTCCCTTTTACCCCAGATGGCGTGCCTGGCTCCTCCTTATCTGGCTAGGTCTCAGTTCAAAGGACACCTTCTCTAAGAGGTTATCCTTGCCTCCCATCTAATGTCCCACCCTCCCTCACTTTATATCACACCACCCTGTTTTACTTATGTCATTGCCTTATCACTTTCTACAAGTATTTTATTTTTGTCTACTTGTTTATTGTTTATCTCTCCACACTCCCCCACACACACTAGAATGTAAGTTCCATATAAATAGGGATTTTTCTCTGCCTTATCCACTGCTATTTCCACAGAACCTAGCATTTAATAAGTATTACTTGAATAGGTAGGAATGTAGCAATTAAGAACTTCCAAAGCAAATATATGGTTATTATCAGGAGTTGAAAAGGCAAACAGACATATAGTTTGAAGAATGGAATAAAAATACCAGGTTTCCCATATTCATTTTCATAATTTTTTAAAATTTATTTTTTATTACTGATTTTGAGAGAGAGGGAGGGAGAAAGGAAGAGAGAGAGAGGGAGAGAGAAAGGAAGAGTGAGAGAGAGAGAGAGATTGATTTGTTGTTCCATGTATTCATGCATTCATTGGTTGCTTCTTGTATGTGCCCTGACCAGAGATCAAACTCACAACCTTGGCATATCGGGATGATGAACTAACCAGCTGACCTATCCGGCCAGGGCCTCATAATAGTTTTAATTATAAGTTGAAAGTGTTGAGTCAAAGATCACATAAATTGAGTAGCTCTTCATTTCTTCTGATTCAGACTAAACTGCTCTGGATTGAGTAGATTAAGTCAGGGTCATGGAGACCAAGTACAACACTCTTCCTTGCCAGGCTGGCATAACTGAGGCCACAAAGGATGCCCAACTCCAGATTTCCACTGGAAAGTGCCTAGCTTTGCTTTCTCCAGGGCAGGTGCCAGAGGAAACTAGCACAACAATTTAAAACAGTGGCAAGCCCAGCCTGAATATCTTCATACAGCCTTTCTTACATTCTTGCCTGCTTCTGGTTTCCAAAGAGAGCACATTCCTCCTCTAAGCTCAGGGGCCCTGCAGCTCTTTCTGATGTGAGAGATGGAGGGTGAGTGGGTGTGTCTTAGCTTTGACCTGCCCATCTGTGACACTGTATGACTGAGAGAACTTGTTTAGCCTCACAGACACATGACACTCACTCCTCAGAAGTCCTTCGCCCAAATGAGGAGTATTAGCTTCTCAGAAGTTATCCTTTGTCTTGTTGGGGCAAGATCAGTGCCTAGTGTCAAGAGAGAGATATTAAAGATTAAAGAGCCTCCCCCAGGAAAGGGGATAGTTTTGCCTGAATCTCTTAAGTTGTTTTTCCCCCATACAAGTGCATTCATGTTGCTGGGCTCCCTGACTTACTCCCTGGCAGTTTGTAGTTATTATTCTCACGACTTTGTGGTCTCATTGATATCAGAATGTGTTTCAACAGCTGTAGGTGATGCTTCCATGCTCCACTGCTTTTTCTCTTACTTGCTAATGACTCTTCTGTTGATTTCAGCCTTTAACCAAGCCCACCTCATCCACACCCCACTCCTTGCCCTGTCTTTTATTGATGCTGTGTTGACTTTGTGTGTCTCTGTTAGTTCAGTTTTCTGAGCACCTGCAGGGAATTAGCCATCTCTGCTTGCTGCTGGGGATCACCCAGGCCTTTGATCTATTTGATTTCTATACTTTTGGAAATGTTGAAGGACTCTTTAGCTTCACCAAAATACATAAAAGGTGCTGTAGTTTCTGTAGCGTGACCTTCCAGACTAGCTCTGCTTACGGATCAGAAGATAGTAATGTAAATAACAGATGTAGATACCATTCATTAAATGTTTACTATGTATCAAATACTGTTATAGTCATTTAACATGACTATGTAATTTAATTCTTACTTATAGGCCTAAAGGCCATACATGAACTAACCCCAATTATTTCTCTAACCTCAACTCTTATTCCTTCTCTCCTGGTTCTCTTAGCTCCAGCTATCCTGCTTCTATGCTGTTCCTCTGACCCAATAGGCATGCTTCCTCCTTAAAGCCTTTGCAGTGGCTGTTGCCTCTGCCTGGAATGCTCTTCCCTCGGATGTCTGCCTAGGTTACTTCTTAATCTTCAAATCTTTACTTGAGTGTCACCTTCTCTTACCTAGACTACTCTATATAAAATTGTACCACCACTACCCACTCACATTCCCTCTCCAACTTGCTCTCTTATATTTTTTTCTTACTATCTATTATTTTAACTTACTATATATTTATTTAGTTAACCATTTATCATCTGTCTTCTCCAGTATAAGGTAAGCTTCATGAGGGCAAGAAGCTTGTCTAGGTCCTAATGTATTCTAAGCACCTAAAAACAATATCTGGCACATGGTAGATGTCCCATAATTCCTGATGCATGAATAAAGTTTTCCCTTCAAAAACCCTGTCTCCCTCTCCCTTCCTTTTTCTCTAAAAATCAATAAGAACATATCCTCGGGTGAAGATAAATAAATATGTATATATGGAGATTAACAGGGAGTAAGGCAAGAGTTGCTGTTTTAAATACTATAGCCAGGGGAGGCCTTACTAGTATGATGGTATTTGAGCAGAAACCTGAAGGAGGTAAGATAAGCAGGTATCTAGGGATAAAGGGGATGGCAGGTACAATAGCCTGAGTCATGAGCATGTTTGACATATTCAAGGAACAGCAAGCCAGTGTGGCTGGAATGGTCTGAGAGAGGGGTGATTAGAAGGAGATACAGTTAGGGCAATAATAGGGGCCCTCATTGTGTAGAGTCTGAGAAGGAAGAAGTATCCCTCTTTATAAATGAGAAAAACTAGGGCTCAAAGAATTTTATCCATGCCAGGAAATAACAGAGATATTTTGAACCTTGTCTTAATTCCAAATTTCATGTTCTTAGCTGGTATGTGTGCTACACTAGAAAGCAATAACATGGGTTTCATAGCATACCCACTCTTCTATCAAGTTATATGCTACCTACCTGGATTCAAATTATGTCCTACCTGTTCTTTATGCTGCTGCCTCACCACAGAGAATTACAATGAAAGAATCCCAGAATGTTAGAGCCAAATAGAATCCTGAGGATTATTGAGACAAAAAGTTCACACATTTTTTTAATAGTTTTGAATGGTATTGCTTTTTTCAGACCCTTTGATGTCTTCCCACTGCTTATACTTTTGTTTGTTTTCCTAATTATTTAAATAGGTTATACATGAATGTGACAAAATTTAAAAGGTCAAAAGGGTACACAATCTAACATACTTTAAAATAAACTTAACTTTGTCTAATTGACCCTGATTATTTACATGTGAAACTTGACAGAGGAAGAAACTGAGGCATAAAGAGTTGGTGCTCAGTTGAAGGCCACCCACCAATGGAGAAACCAGCTACCTTATCCAGACTCCAATGAATAAGACCAGACTTTGTCTTTCAGAAGACTTGTGCATAAAAGAAATTGGGTGGGTTCATCCTTTGATGCCACTGGGGTATTTTTCATCTTTTTCCTTTCTTTTTGTTTGCTTGCCAGTCCCGCTGAAAGATAAGGATCAGGGTTCAAAAAGCCTAACCACTGTGTCATTTCCCAGGATGGAGAGCCACTGTCATTTGGTTCACATTTTTATTAAAATAAGATGAGTGATTTACTCACATTATAGGCAAAGAGTCTTTTACCAGGAAAACCATATTTTGAAAAACAAAGCTGATGGCTTTAAGGAACAGTAACTGCTAACATCAGTTTCCTTTCCCATCCAGTCCCAAAACAGTCAGACACTCTTCTGTCTCTAGCTGCCTCTTTCTCTTACCCACACATGTACATATAATTATAGATATGGTACAGTATATATGCCCACAAAAGACAGAACACAGCAGGAAAGACAACAGTAGATTCTTCTGGAGAGATGTGTTTATCTGTATCCAATCTTCTTTTCTGGTTCCTGCTGTTTTTGTTTCCCTAAGTCTGTTTTTTTAGTTGATAGGTAGCCATAAATCCATCATCATTGGTGGAAGTTAGTGGATTCTGACGAGAGCACAGGCTGTGGTCTTTATAAATACGTCTACATGCTGGCAACAGCCTTTCGCTACTCACACAATCATCGAGAACCAGGGAACTTTAGATTGGTTTTTTATTTTTAGTCTGTCTTGGTTCAACTCATCCTGAGTGAGTAACTCTGTTAGCCACTGCTTCTTTTTATATTTATTTAGAAAAGAAGGAAAATGCATTTTAAGTGAATCAAATGCATAATCTGTTCCACTTCTTATTTATTCTGTGGCTACTCTGGTCAGTGGGAAGCCCAAAGAAATAATAACTTTTATTGGTTTTTGTTTTCTGTGGCTTGCTTTCTCAGACAAGTCCTCATCAGACAGTTCTGCTGATAGCTTATAAAATTTCAGCCTGATTTTAAATTGGAAAGGAAAGAGTAGTTGGAAATGTTTTTATGTATATTAAGTACAATCTTCTCTTGCCAATCTGTGTCTAGTCCTGTTAAAATTGCAGATACAGGTTTATAGTGGCTTAAAATGTTTATTTTTGTTATCCCTTCTCTATGAAGATTAGCAGAAAGTCGCCTAAACTAGAAAGGGTCTGTCAGTTTGTTTGGAGGGAACAAGGAAGCTGGGAGCCAGATTGACTACATCTGACCCTGGAGCCAGCCTAGAGGGATGATGGAGATGAAATAGCTGGTGGCAGGTTTAAATATTAACAGTGATACTAGAAATAGCACTTGCAGCTAGCACTGCATTCTCATTTTGGAATTCACTCTGCTAGGTGTTTTTCATCCATAGGAGAAATAAAAGCTGCTGAGTCTCCAGGGCTCCAGGGAACAAAAAGGACATAGGGAGCCTGTGTAGTAGAAAGAGGCCTTGCCCTGGAATCAGAAGGCTTGATTTGATCATGGCTCTGCCATTTACTTGGTGATTTTGTCCCTTGCGGAGTCTCATTCCCCTTGTCTATAAAAAGAGGAATCATACCATTATCCTCTCCCTCCCCCACAAGGTTCTTATGGGAATCAAAAGTGATCATGAATATGAAAAGGGTTTGCATAATTATATAGTCTCTCTACCAATATGACTCATCAGCACTTTTAATGGTGAGATGATAGAGGATTGGCAGTGCATTAACTACCAAGAAAAATGGTGTGTACCTGCCTCAGGCAGGAAGATGATTTATTCACTCATCAACGAAGAGTAGTCATGAGATAAGAAATAAGATTGCTTTAGCCACCCACTGGCTTGAGCTGGAGATCTCCATGAATTGTGCCTTCTGTTATGCAGGTGCTATGCCACCTCTGTGCCTCTAATGGAGGAGAGTGATAACAAGAGCAGGTGCTGTTATTGAGTGCTTCCCCTGTGCCATATGCCAGCACTTTCAGTTTACTATCTCTCTCTTTTTTAATCATCTCTTTTAATCCTCTCAAGAACTCTTCATGGGGGGTAAGAGATCAACCAAAGGACTTGTATGCATGCATAACCAATGGGCACCAACCGGGGTGGGGGTGGGGGGGTGAGGACATGTGCTGGGGGTTAGGGGCGGCCAGGGGAGACTTATGTAATACTTTAAACAATAAAGAATTTAAATTTTTTAAAAAGCCCTCCCCTCAAAAAAAAGAACTCTTCATGATTAGTATTAGTAGTATCATTATTCCTATTAGTATTGTTGTTGTTATTATTCACTCTTATTTCCAGTTGGCTTGCTCAATGTCATATGACCAACTAGCTGAAGAACCAAGATTGGGATCCTGGTTGGCTGATTCAGGAGCCTGCACTCTTAAGCATGTGTTATATAAGACCCACGCAGGGGTTAGAGCCAGGGGGGTTTAACTATCCTCCACAGAGCCCTAGAGTTTCAAAGCAGTGCCTCAGGCCTTCTCTCCCCTCCACCTCATTCTTTGCACCTTTAGCCTAGGAGAGGGCTATTGAGGAGAAATGGGCAAAAAAGACTCTTTCAATCTGTGTTATACATTGAGGTTCCTTATAAGATTCCCATTGGGGGGAAAAGTATATCTGTTTAAAAAAATTTTCAACCCTCACATGCCATAACTTCCTTATTTTACAGGTGAGAAAATGGAGGTCCAGAAATATGTAATTAGTTCCGTGCAGAACTCAGACCACGTATTTTTCTTTATGTATTATGTCTTTGTGGTAGAACAGAACATTCCCCCTAAAACAACATGAAAGCCCTCACTGTGGCCATAAAGATCCATGTAAGGAAATTCAAAACACTGCCTCTCTTTCAAAGGTTGTGAGGTATTCCAGATACACCACCATGAGAGGGCAGAATGTTTCCTCTGACCTTTAGTTACCATGAGGAAGGATGGAGTTCATTTCCACCCTAGCGCTCATGCCTGTTGAACCATTTTCTTTTTAAGTAAGAGTGGGTCACAAGAGTTTGCCACAGCACCTGCTTCCTCCTGGATAAGAATTACATCTTGGCTCTGAGGTCTCTGTTTCAAAGGACACACCCTGTCCTCTTATTTCCAAATGAAAACGTGAAGCAACAACAACTGGTAGAGCTGGGCTAGTTGGTCTCTGGATTAGGATGAATGGTGGTACAAATGCTAGGCTTGAAATAACTTTCCTGATGGGCTGCTGGGCCCTTTGGCAGCTTATGGTGCCAAGATCCTGCTTCATATTTTGATGTCCAAAGCTGCCTGCCATTTCCTCAATAAATGGTCAGAAGACTATGCCTGTGCCAGAGTAACTAGCCCTGTTGCTGCTGGCACTGGTGCCTCCTTTCATAATGCCATATGGCTGCCCACCCTAGGCCTATGCACGCCTGTTAGGTTTCATGTCATCAAAGCTGTCGAAGAGAGTGACACCCCACCCCGGAACCAAGTCTTGCTTTGGTCCTCCAACTCTCAACAGCCCCATCATGATGGATAGAAGGCAGGGCAACACCCCAAGGGTTTCACACAGTCTGGGGGTTCTTCTCATATCAGACCAGGCCTCTAGTTCAATCCCACGGTAGTGAGTAGGGATGGCCATGGTGAGCCTAAAAACCTGATCAGATTGCCATGATGTGCCATACACGATCACAGGTTAGACTTGCTCACATTTTTTTTTCTTTTTTTAATTTCTTGCATCTTTGTGTATATATATAGAGAGAGAGTAAGGGAGCAAGGGAGAGGGAGAGATATAGAAACATCAGTGATGAGAGAAAATCATTGATTGGCTGCCTCCTGCATACCCCCCACTGGGGATCAAGCCCCCAACCCAGGCATGTGTCCTTGACCAGAATCGAACCTGGGATCCTTCAGTCTGCAGGCTGATGCTCTATCCACCAAACCAAACCAGCTATTGCTGCTCACATTTCTTTAAATCTTGTGTAATATAAACAGCTCCTGGTGAGTTGCTTTTGTTCATTCTAAAAACTGCCATGAAAGTGTTACTATGTCTGATTTAATACTTTGCCTAGAACATATATACTGGTCAAAAAGAAATAGTCACTTGATGTTGGGCTTAATCATAATAAAATTAAGGAGTCTGGCTTTCTGCCCCTATTTGAACACACTAAACATGCTCTGGGGAGGAATGAGTTGGCAAAGGATAGTATTAATAATGGCCCAAGTACTTTACCCCACAGGTGTCATTGGAAGCCATTGCTTCTCATTCCTTTTGTAAGATCATTTTCCTTTCAGTAAACTAATGATCATTTCCCTCCATTTAACATAAAACAACAGTGCTACCAAAGAAGATGAAATTGAAGAACACAGCCTGCTATTCTCTGGGGCTTTGCTTGACAGGAACATGGCCCTAGAATTTAGATTCTTTCTGTGATTTGTGGTACCCAAGTGCTACATGGCGTACCACATGCCTTGCCCCTTCCTCTCTCTGCCCCCACTCTCCCTCACTCATATCCTCATTCTTGCAGAGTAGCACTGAGGAGTATTTACTCAGCTGTGGGCTGGTACCAAAGGCTAAGTGCCCCGGGGATTGAAAGGAGTGGTATGGTCATGCCCTGAACTATCTGTGTCCTTCCGAGCATCTCTTGGCAGAGCAGCCTGGCTGAGGGTGATTGTCATTTAAAATGAGCCTTGCATAAAAGAACATAAAAACAATTGCAGCTGAAAATTGGAGAGTTCACTCATGGGCTGTGGTATTCTCTGGCCTTTGTGGTCATTCCTATTGAGAACATGCAGCCAACCAACTAGAAGTTGTCCAGTCGTCTGAGATTGCCCATGGCTTGGTAGCATTTCATTATCTCCAGTTCTTGTCCCAGCACTAGCTCACCCAGCCATCAATATGTAGACACTCATACAAATGAGTTCAGACTAAACCCCATTTCAAGCCTCATACTTTCGGAGCTAAAAAAACCTTGATTTGGACTTTGGAGAAGGCTTTTTCTGATTAAGAGACAAAGATATGGCCCTATTCCTTCCACCCCTCCACTGATCTCCTTTAATGACACCACTCTGACCCTGGAAAAGGCACCATTTCCCAGGAAGAGCAGAGGCATCTGAGTCTATAATCATACACCGCCTCAGTTCCTCTGAGCAAATGTTGTGGACACACATGGTGGTCTGTGAGGAGTTTGTAGAGATGACTAAGCTGCCCCCAGGAGCTTCAGAGGCAGGAATTTCCACAGCAAGAAGGCAAACCAGATGTAGAAAAGACAAGAGAACATCTTCATGCTTCATTTCCAAGAAGGGAGTTAGCTCTGGGATATATTGGGCATCAGTAATTTCTGACTAGATTAATTTTCTAGCCAAAATAACCTCATCTATCACTCTCTAGGATTAAAGATGACCAATAAAAGAATTTTTTGAGTCAGAGGCTGCTTATCTTAAAAACTACAGCATTCATGCTAGAGTTGTAACACTGGTAAACTTAATAATTAGGAAGTAAACCCTAGGCTTCCTCTGATTTTCAAGGTAAAATCGGTGCTACATTTCTATGAAAATAAATATCCAAGCTGATTGAGTTGAGCACTTGATGTAAAGGTGTTAGGAGTCAGCAAAGCCCAGGAAAGCATTTCACCTGCAATGATTTATTGTTTCCTGAGATTATAGTACCTACCAAATAGGACACCTTCCATTTTCAGCACTTTACAGCTCCTGGCATCTCCTCACGCCCCTCCCCCACTGAGACATACCTCCTGTGCCCGGAGAGTCCCCATCTCTGTGTTCACACAGTAGCCAGAACTTTGTCCCTCTGAATTTTCATGAGTCACTCTGCAAAAATTTTTTTTTTCTTAATGTTTGTATTGAATTTTGAGAGAAAGAGGAAGAGGGATAGAAAGATAGAAACGTTGATGAGAGAAACACCTATCAGCTGCTGCCCACACGCCCCCTACTGGGGATTAAGCCTGCAACATGCACCAACCTGGAATCAAACCAGCAACTTCTTGGTTCATGGGTTGACACTCAACCACTGAACCACACCGGCAAGGCTACAAAGCGTATTTTCATTCACTCATTCCTTCAACAGATATTTACTATGATGTTCCAGGCATTGTGCTAAGGACTTTAGTTAAGTCCAAGTATTTCTCAACTTCAGGACTTCAACTATTAATTGGTTAATAATTATAAAATACTATTACCATTTATTGAGCACTTTGCTAATTTTCCAGAAAAGTGTCATATATAAATGACCTCATTTGATTTTTACAACAATCCTATTGGGTAGATAATGTGGTTATTCACATTTTTAAGATGAGGAAACCAAGGCTTAGAGAAGTTGTATAACTTGTCCAAGTCATACCAGTGGAAATAGTGGAGCTAGGTCGTCTGACTGCAAAGTCTGGGTTCTGCACTCGTACTACTACCCGGCACAACTACTCTGCCCTGTTTAATGGGGCCACCTGGAGGGTATCTATATGTCTCACTTTGATATAAAGTCTGTCAGTCACCCAGCCTGAACTGTTCTATCATTAGAAGTCAAGACCTTCACTAACCAGCCGGATCCCACCTACTAAAGTAGAATTCACAGACCTTTGCAGCTAGGCAGGCTTAGGTATGAATCTCAGTCCTTCCTCCACTCACTAGCTGTTTCCTTGAGAAAGTAATTAACTTGAGTTAAGGAAACCCTAGTTTCTTTATTTCTAAAATAATAGCAAATACTATAGCAGAGGATGTATGATGGGCCATTAATGTAATGTAAGTACTTTACATTAACTCACAGCAACTGTATGATGTTGGTACTATCATTATCTCCATTTTATAGATGGGAAAACTGAGGCATCAAGAGCTTAAAGGTCAAGTCATTTGAAATCAGTGGCAAAGCTCAGATTTGGACCCAGACAGTCTAACTTTGAAGTCCATGCTCTTAGCCACAATACCACGCTGTGCTGCCTCTAGAGATGATAGGATCAATGGTGTAAAACCCTCTGGTCTAGAGCCAGGCACAGAGTTGATAGGACGATTATAAGGTTTAGAGGAAGAAAGTTTAACAGCTCTGACCACCCACAAAAAAGAGGAGCACCAATTTGTGGAGAGTGTTCTGATTTTGATCTTATACCAAGACTTCTTAAGTCTTTGCCTTTGAACTTTCAGGACTTGCTGGCTGAAGCTTTCCTAATTGTGGGGATTCCTTTAGAGCATGCATCTGTTGGTACACACCACCTACCTTCCCTGCACCTGCCGGGGTGCAGAGCGGCTGGGATGAGAAATGGTGGAGTGGCCACCAGCACAGGTGTACTCTTCCCGCCCTCCCGTGGCCTCCGGCCCAGCACAAGCTGCTGTACTGGAGCTGCAGTCTTTCCTGTTGACAGTAATTAGAACCTTTCAGACTCAATTTCTTACATGAGAAAAATCCCAATTCGCTTGACTTGTCTCCTTGATCCAATTCACCTGAAGCTATTTAGTTTCTGCAGTTTGTTTGTAGGGAAAAGCAAGCTCTTAAGCCTTCACACATTAGTGGTTGATAAGATCAAGGGCCTGAAAATGTTAGTTGGGTAAACTTTGGAGCCAGCCGCCTGCGTTTGAATTCCAGTTCTGCCTCTTAGTAAGCAAGCACCATCTGAGTTTGTGTCTGTGCAATGGGGATAACAATAGTGAAGATTAGATGAGCTAAGACATGTAAAACCCTTGGCAGGACAGTGCCTCGCCCTCAGCAAGTGCTCAATGAATATTAGCTGTCAGTATTATCAATATTAAGCCCATCCAGCCCTCAGTCATCCTTCTTTCCCTCCCAGCCCGGAATCTTGCTCTGGAAAGCTAGTTCCCCTTTCTTTTCCCCAGGCTCTAGACTCTTCTCTCCTCACTCATCGGAGTATTTCATCTCTCTACGCCTCCATGAACATATCTATGAAATGGAACTGAGAATAATGGAGTCTACTTCATGAGATTGTTGTGAAGGTTAAGTGAGCTAATTCAAGGCCTGAGCAAAGACCTCAGTGACTATTCAGTCTCATTACTGTTAATCCTATAGCACAAAGGGCTGCCCGGAAAGGCCTTTGAGATCTTGGAGAGTTCTAAGAGCCGGGGGCCCAAAGTAGACAGGGGCATTTAGGATTAACTAATGCCTGAGTGTGAGCCTTGGGAACTAGGGAGACTGCTCGCTTGCTCATTTCTGTAACATAGTGCCTGGACCCCAGGAGGCACATGGTAATATCAAATTAGTGAATATTCTGAAACAGGTTTGGCTCAGGCAACCTGACAGAGAATTTTCAAGGCAAAACACTCCTAGGTGTTTAAGCATTTAAACTTGGCAAGAAACACCTTCCTCCTCTCCTCTCCTGTCTTTGCCTCCAGGATTTAAAAACAAAACCAAAATAACTCTGATTGTTTGGAGTTACTATGCTCTAGACATCCTGCTAAGTACTTTATAGACATCATCTTTTTTCATCTTGACTTCAGCCCTGAAAGGTAGGTATCATCATTTTCATTTTATAGATGGGAAACTAATATTTAGAGAGGTTGAGCAATTTCCCCAAGATTGCATACCTGGTTAATTGCAAAGCCAAGATTGCCTGACTTTCATTTATCTCTTTATCTGACTATCTTCCTTACTTCACATTTGGGAAAGTCAAGTTCCAGAAGTGACTGACAAGATGTATTCTGATTTTCTGATGTTTTTAGTATTTCCGTGAGACACTACATTAGAGAAGTGCAAAGTTGTTTTTATACATTAGTTTTCTGACTTTGGGAAGCAAGTACTAGTATTGGAATCCAGGACGCTGACATCAATCCCCAGCATTCATATTCTCTCTCTCTCTCTCTCTCTCCCTCTCTCTATCTCTCTCTATCTCTCTCTCTATCTCTCTCTCGTCTCTCATTTCCCTTCATCCTATTTATCTTCCCAAAGATATTTTCTAGGTAATTATGGGGATAAATGTGAATTTCTGTGTGAGACACTTTTACCCCCATCTCCAAGAATGGTATCAGGTATATCCACCCAAGTTTACTCTAGAAAAGCACTGATAATTCAAAGATAGAACTCTCTTTTATTTACTTCCTGCCACCATACTTCTCTCTACACCATATATAGGGAGTTCTGGAGTGAGATTAAAGTGGGAGCACATTAGATTCAGTGGCTTTTCTCCCTTCCCTTTGCCTTTCTGTCCCTCACCCCAAATCTATGAGATCATGAGTGGCTATTACTCCTTCCCTTGACAAATAAAACCTCCTATCAGGCTGTGCCCAAGGTCAGGCAAGTGAGGAGAGGAAAGTACACACCCTATTGTGGCTAAGATGAAGGCCACAAAAGCCATCTTGATCCTTTGACCTACATTGACGCTGATTCTGTTCCTTGGTGTCCCTGACTTTGGCAGTGTGGTTTGGTTAACTCTGTGCCCCCATTTTGAATTGAGCTTTAATGAAAAAGTAGTAGGAACTCAGGCCTGTCCCTGGGGATTTGGGGTTTTTGTCTTGGAAAGGCATCAACCGAACTAGCAGGGGCAGGAGAGCTGAATTCCTGTGGCTTGGGCTAACTTAGGTCCAAAGAAACCAAGTGCCTATGATCATCTTCATTCCCCAAATGTGGCCGTGCCCTTTGGATTCCCTTCTCTCACTCATGCTCCCAGCTAGGATGGCTTCCAGGTTGCTTCCTCTTGCTTTACCATTCGCATGTCTTTCCATATTTGAAATGCTTTAGCCTTGGAACACTTGTGGATTGCTGCTGCCTGGCCGATCTAGAATCTTTTGGATTAGTACACACAGTACCAAAACAACTTTTAAGCATCAGCGTCTTTCCTCTCCCTTGGGGTCCTATATACCTCCCTGAGATTTACCTCTGTGGGTCTTCCGCTGTGCCACAGAAGACTGGCTCATCTCTCCCACAGTATATCAGGAATCATTTGTTTGCCTTGACTGTATACCTTGGACAGCTAACTTGGCTTACTATAATATGACCAGATTTGTGTGCAGACATCAAAAAGAAGCCAGCCTGTGTAATACTGGATGACAGAGTAATAAGGTCTGCGGGTTGCTATACTGTACTCTTCTCCTCCATACATTGCAAGACTGAGTGTGCCTTAGTCCTGCTTCCAGATGTTCTGTGGATGGTCGTTAGGCATGTTGTAGTGAATGTTACCATGCCAGAGAATTTCAGCAGATTTAACCAGCTTTTAAATGACTCATTCTTGCAAATTGTTATACACAAGGAAAACCAAACTAAGAAGGCTGATAAAAGTATCCCTCTTGTTCCTTCTTTTCCATCCCATTTTTCAAACCAGTGAAGCTCCTTTGGCTCAAATGTTATAGCTGGGTGCCTCCCATCCAGGAAACACTTTGTATAAATATGGACCTTAAAATCTCACCCCTGGAGGTTAGTGGCTAGCACACCCTTAACTCTTACTTTTAAAAAGAGCAGCTCTACTGCCCTGGCCAGTGTGCTCAGTGGTCAGAGCATTGACCCACACACTGAGGGATCATGGGTTTGATTCCTAGTCAAGGGCATGTACCTAGGTTGCAGGTTTCATCCCCAGCCCTGATCGAGTTGTGTGCTAGAAGCAACTAATCAATGTGTCTTTCTCATCTCCCTCTCTCTCTCTCTCTCTCTCTCTCTCTCTCTCTCTCTCTCTCTCTCTCTCTCTCCCCCTCCACTCTCTCTAAAAACCAATGGGAAAAATATCCTCAGATGAGGATTAGCAAAAAATAAAAAAGCAGCTCTACTGAAACTAGGTCTGAAACCCATGAAATGACCAAAAAGAAAGCAACAAGTTCACATGCAGAGACCTAATATATTTTTCTCCATTTCCACTTCAGATTTGCTGACCATGAAGGAATATCACTGTTTGCTGCAGTTGCTGTGCCCGGATTTCCCACTGGAGCTTACTCAGAAAGCAGCCAGGTAGGTCTTCTGAGCTCTTGAAGCCAACTCAGCCCTCTGGGGCAGAGCTTCTTAGAGAAACCTGAAATGTATACAAACAAACAAACAAACAAACAAACAAACAAACCATTAGGGAAGAATAAAACCATTAGGAAAGAAACTGGCATTTGGAGAGAGGTTTATTTGGGAATTGCCCAAAAACATAATACTTAGTTTCTGTGTTTCCAAACGGAAGCCAAATGATCCTTTGTGGTTTCTGTGGGGAGCCTTCAGGTCTGCAGATAGAGTTGGAGGGTGGTGAGATGAAGAGGCAAACTCTCTCTCTCTCTCTCTCTCTCTCTCTCACACACACACACACACACACACACACACACACACACACACACACACACACGAAGAGGTAAGAGTTGGCAGCAGTTTGTGAGGAAAGGGGATGAGGTTGGAGACTGGATAAAGCACATTAGAGGGGAGGATAAATTGTATTATTTATGCTAAAAAAAAGGTTTTCAATATTATTCCAGAATAGTTAGAACCTCCTAATTTCTGTGTTTGGTTTCAGTCATTCACATTTTTTTAAAAAATGAGGTAGTTTGCCGAAACCGGTTTGGCTCAGTGGATAGAGCGTCGGCCTGCAGACTCAAGGGTCCCAGGTTCGATTACGGTCAAGGGCATGTACCTTGGTTGCGGGCACATCCCCAGTAGGGGGTGTGCAGGAGGCAGCTGATCGATATTTCTCTCTCATCGATGTTTCTGACTCTCTATCCCTCTTTCTTCCTCTCTGTAAAAAATCAATAAAATATATTTTAAAAAATAAATAAAAAATAAAAAATGAGGTAGTTGGATTATGCATTCAGTTAACTTGTAACATAAAACCTGAGCTAAGGTAGCAAATGGAAGTATAGCAAAAAAAATCTTATTTTCTGAAAGGAGTCATAATGGAATTTTTAGGAAAATACTCTGTACAGACACACCTCATTTTATTGCTCTTTGCAAATATTGTGGGGTTTTTTTTTACAGATTGAAGGTTTATGGCTACTTGGGTTGAGCAAGTCTGTTGGCACCATTTTTCCAACTTTTGTTCACATTGTATCTCTGTGTCACATTTTGGTAATTCTCACAATATTTCAAACATTTTCATTATCATTATATTTGTTATGGTGATCTGTGATCAGTGATCTTGGATGTTACTATTGTTTTGGGGCACCATACAATATGCCCATATAAGATAGCTTAATCTACAAATGTGTGTGTTCTGACTACTCCACCAACTGGCCATTCCTCCATCTCTCTTCCTCTCCTTGGGCCTCCCTATTCCCTGAGACACAGCAGTATTGAAATTTGGCCAGTTAATAACCCTACGGTGGCTTCTAATTATTCAAGTAAAAGGAAGAGTTGTACATCTCTCACCTTAAATCAAAAGCTAGAATAGAAATGATTAAGCTTAGTGAAGAAGGCATGTTGAAGGCCAAGATAGGGCAAAAAATAGGCGTCTTACATCAAACAGTTAGCCAAGTTGTGAATTCAAAGGAAACATTTTTTAAAGAAATTGGAAGTGCTATTCCAGTGAATACACAATTGATAAGAAGGCAAAACAGCCTGATTGCTGATGTGGAGAAAGTTTTAGTGGTCTGGATAGAATATCAAACCAATCACAATATTTCCTTAAGCCAAAGCCTAATCCAGAGCAAGGTCCTAACTCTTCAATTTTATAAAAGCTGAGGGGTGAGGAAGCTGCAGAAGAAAAATTTGAAGAAGTTGGCTCACGAGGTTCAAGGAAAGAAGCAAGTTACCCGGAAACTTTAGCTAGGATACTAAATGAACAACTACATTAATGAACAAGCTACATCAAACAACAGATTTTCAATGTAGACAGAACAGCCTCATATTGGAAGAAGATACCATCCAGAACTTTCATAGCCAGAGAGAAGTTGATACCTGATTTCAAAGCTTCAAAGGATAGGTTGACTCTCTTGTTAGGGTCTAATGTAGCTGGTGACTTTAAGTTGAAGCCAGTGCTCATTTACCATTCTTAAAATCCTAGGGCCCTTAAGAATTATGTTAAATCTACTTTTCCTGTGCTCTGTAAATGGAACAACAAAACCAGCACATCTATTTACAACATGGTTTATTGAACACTTTAAGCCCTCTGTTGAGACCTACAGCTCAGAGAAAAAGATTCCTTTCAAAATATTACTGCTCATCGACAATGCACCTGATCACCCAAGAACTATGATGGAGAAGTACAAGATTAGCTCTAGCCAGGTAGCTCAGTTGGTTAGAGCATCATCTGATATGCCAAGGTTGTGGATTCAATCCCGGGTCAGGGCACATACAGAAAACAACCAATGAATGCATAAGTAAGTCGGACAACAAATCAATGTTTCTCTCTTTCTCTAAAATCAATCAATAAATAAAAGTTTTTTAAAATGAAGTACAAGATTAAGGTTGTTTTCATGCCTGCTAACATAATATCCATTCTCCAGCCCTGGGTCAAGGAATAGTGTTGACTTTCAAATAGTATTATTTAAGACTATCATAGATAGTGATTCCTCTGGTGGGTCTGGGCAAAGTAAATTGAAAACTCCTGGAAAGTCAACACTACTCCTGGGTCAAGGAGTAGTGTTGACTTTCAAATAGTATTATTTAAGACTATCATAGATAGCGATTCCTCTGGTGGGTCTGGGCAAAGTAAATTGAAAACTCCTGGAAAGGGTTCACCATTCTAGTTGCTATTAAGAACATTCATGGTTCAAGAAAAGAGATAAAAATATCAACATTAACAGGAGTTTGGGAGAAGTTGATTCCAACCCTTCTGGGTGACTTTAGGGGTTCAAGACTTCAGTGGAGGAAGTAACTGCAGATGTGGAAATAGCAAGAAAACTAGAATTAGAAGTGGAGCCTGAAGATGTGACTGAGTTGCTGCAGTCTCAGGATAAAACTTGAACCGATGAGGAGTTGCTTCTTATGGATGAGCAAAGAGAGTGGTTTCTTGCGATGGAATCTACTCCTAGTAAAGATGCTGTGAAGATTGTTGAAATGACAACAAAGGATGTGGAATATTACATAAACCTACTTGATAAAGCAGCAGCAGGGTTTGAGAGGATTGACTCCAATTTTGAAAGAAGTTCTACTGTGGGTAAAATCATTCATGAAAGGAAGAGTCAAATGATGCGGCAAACTTTATTGTTGTCTTATTTCAAGACATTGCCACAGCCACCCTAGCATTCAGCAACCACCACCCTGATCAGTCAACAGCCATCAACATCATGGCAAGACCCTCCACCAGCAAAAAGATTATGACTCGCTGAAGACCCAAGTGATGGTTATCTTTTTTAGCAATAAAGTGCTTTTAAATTAAGATATGTACCTTGATTTTTTTAGACATAATGCTGTTGCACACTTAATAAACTACAGTATAGTGTACTAGTAAGCATAATTTTTATATGTACTATGAAACTAAAAAATGCATGTGACATGCTTTATTACAATATTCGCTTTATTGAAGTGGTCTGGAACTGAACCCACAATATCTCCAAGGTATGCCTCTATTACAACATACATGACAGATACATGTCATGATACATTTGTCCAAATCCCTACAATGTATAATACCAAGAATGAACCATTATGTAAACTATGGACTTTGGGTGATGATGTATCATATTAGTGAAGGTTGCTCAGTTGTAACAAATGTATCATTCTGGTGGGGTGTCGATAATGGGGCAGGCCATACATGTATAGGAGAAGGGGTTATATCGGAAATCTCTACCTTCCCTTCAATTTTGCTATAAACCTAAAACTGCTCTAAAAAGGTAAAGTCTTGCCCTAGCCAGTTTGGCTCAGTGGATGGAGTGTGGGCCCGCAGACTAAAAGGGACCCGGGTTTGATTCTGGTCAAGGGCACATATGTAAGTTGCAAGCTCGATCCTGAAGCAACCAATCGATGTTTCTCTCTTTCTAACTCCCCCCACCCACACACACTCTCTCTAAAAATCAATGGAAAAATATTCTCAGGTGAGGATTAACAAATAAATAAATAAAGTCTTAATAATTTTTTGAAATGCCCAGCTACCCTAAATCATAATGAATGCATTTACCTTTATTATTTCATTTAAATTTATTTACTTAATTATTTCTTAAACTTAATCCTTATAAAAAGTATTGCTTCCCATTTTACAGAAAAATAAACTGATATATCTCCAAAAAAAAGGAAACTGAACTCAAAGAGGTTAAGTATGTTGCCTGAACTTACTGATAGTTTATAAGTAGCAGAGGCATGACTTAAACCCAGATTCGCCTGAATCCAGAGACTGTTTTCAGCCTCCTCCTGCTCCTGACTCCCTATGCCAGGATATCATTTCTTCTTGGTGGTCTGACCCACTGAAACCAAAGCTGCATGGACCACACTACACCATGAACCCCCTCACTCCTGAAACGAGCCCTGCTGACTAGGGAAATGGGAAACCCACTGCTGCCAGCCAGACAGTGGCCACTCGGGCAGGCTGTTCCGCAGTTCACAGCTCAGGCTGATTTTGCTGATCATGTGCAAAACCTGCTTAGTGATCACACACCCAAAATTGTATAGGCTTTTCCCCCTCATTGTTCAGTGGATACTTATCTTTTGCAGTGGCAACTAGTCACTGGTAAAAGCTACAGTTCAGGTTTTATAATTTTAACTTATTCTGCAATCCAAAGGAGATTCAGATTTTTTTCTCCTTGGCTGAAAAGGGTGTAGGAGATTATCTCTTACTAGAAGCCCAGTGCACGACAATCGTGCACTTGGCAGGGGGGTGTCCCTTAGCCCGGCCTGTGCCCTCTGAGCCGGCAGGCAGACATCCCCTGAGGGGTCCTTAGCGTTGCTGCAGAGGCAGGAGAGGCTCCCGCCACCGCCACCGCCACCGCCACCGCCGCTGCACTTGCCAGCTATGAGCCTGGCTTCTGGCTGAGTGGCACTCCCCCTGTGGAAGCGCACTGACCACTAGAGGGCAGCTCCCGTGTTGAGCATCTGCCCCCCTGGTGGTCAGTGTGTGTCATAGCGATCAATCTTTCCACCTTTAGGTCGATTTGCATATTAGCCTTTTATTATATAGGATAATGTAAAAGCAGCCAAAAGGAGTTAGCTTCACATTTCCAATGATAGTTCCTTCTCTGGAGTCAGATCATTTTAAGGAAGATTCAGCTCCAAATTTTTTTGGGGGGGAACTCAGCATTCTTAAAGACCGGGCTTAATAATAAAAATCAGCTACAGTTTCTACATGTCTGAATAATGAACATCAGCTCTGGTCTCTTAACTAGAGAATTCCTAAAGAAAAGGAACCATGGGTGTGAGTGTGTGCGCTCCACAAAGGCAGACAGGACCACACCAGTCTTGTTTGCCGCAGGATCAATACTGCCTGGCGCAACACGACGTATGTTCTAGACCAGTGATGGGCAACCTTTTGAGCTTGGTGTGTCAAACTTTGCCAAAAAAACTGAGCATAACTTAGGTAGTGTGTCACTTTGAGGAAAAAACATTATTTCGCAAATGTTTCATCCTCAGGAGCAGCAAATGTTTCATCCTCGGCATGTGGCCGCCTCAGCGGCCGCGTGTCATCAGAAATGGCTACGCGTGTCAGTGCTGACACGCGTGTCATAGGTTCGCCATCACTGTTCTAGACACTCCATAGGTGTCTCCTGAGTGAACGAACATATGAGTGAAGATTCCTTGTCTGGCAGTTTACATGGTTCTAATAGCCCATGGTTCTAAGGAACTCCAAGGACAAAGGTCAGAAACTATATTCATTTGCTCATTCATTGATATATTAATCAAATATTTCTTTTTTAACAGTGTTTTGGGATACCATATAATTCACCCATTTAAAGTATTAAATTCAATGGCTTTTAGCTATTCACAAAATATATTCACATTTATCACCACGGGCTATTTTAAAACATTTTAATTATGAAAAAAAAAAAATCCTGCACCTTTTAGCCATTACTTCCCAAGTCCCTTCTCCTCCCCAGCCGGAGGCAACCACTGATCTACTTTCTGTCTCTATAAATTTGCCTATTCTGGACATTTAAAATAAATGGGCTCATATATCATATGGTCCTTAGTGACTGATTTCTTTCACTGAGCATGTTTTTGGGGTTCATCATGTTGTAGCGTGTGTCAGTACTACAAGAAATATTTCTTGAGTGCCCGTTTTGTGCCGGGATCTGTTCTACACACTGGGAATAATGTAGTGATGAGTAAGTTATAGTTGCTGCCGCTCAAGGAGCTTGACTTTGGTTTAGAAGAGGACCACCTGGGTACCAGTTCCTGCCTGCCCCCACTTTGTGACAGGCCACCTTGGTTTCTGTCCCCCAGAGCAGCCACTGTCTTCCTTTCCCACTCCAAAAGGTAGGTGTGAGTTCAGGAGGGTGAGCGCTCTGTGGGATTTTCAGCCCCAGCAGCCACAGCTTTGCATTGTCCAGCCATCTCCCAGGTCCTTCCGAACAATCTGATAATGTAAGCACTGCAAGAGCAGAATAGAAGCAACAGAATCCTCTAACTCCACAGATTCTTACCATCAGTGATACCCAAGGCTTCTGGAGTGATATTTCCCTACTATCCCCTTCCCACCAGGAAGCCTACTATTTGGTAGTAACTTTAGACCTTTCAGTTTGAGGAGGCAGCACTGTAGCCAGTCCATGCCAATAGCAGTGTGAGGGAATTATGGGAATTCGAGTGTAAACAACAGAAGGGCCTAGGGTAATGCTCAGGATACTAACTGCAAAATTAGAGATGAATTCAGAACAAGGGAGAAGTTTGTTTTCTCCCTGTGTATGAGCATCAGGCTTCTGTGTCAGCCCTACCTCCCCAGGGCCATTCTTTCCTCAATGCCACTCCAGCTGGTGTGTGTGTAGAAAAATTGTATATATCCCAGAAAGCGTACTGGTTCTGTAAGCTATTCTCATTTTGTCTAGGATCCCAACTTCAACCACAAGCCCAGCCTGCTGACCAGCATGGCAAATGCGGGGTTAGGCCTTCAAGGCAGTTACCATTGCCAGAAGAGGCGCTGCCCTGCCCCATCTCACTGCTGGGCTCACTTCACTCAGGCCGCAGAAGGAGGCTCCAGTCTGTGATGATGTGTGTGTGAAAGAATGTAATCCAGAGGCAGCTGTACACCAGAGCCTGTTCAGGGCCATGGCGTCCCCACATGCGCCTGACTTATGTGCTGTGTGCACCGTGGCCAAGCCCTGGGGCTGCAGGTGTGAGCTGGAAACACAGGAAGGGAAAGAAGGAACAGATTTCATGGCCATGCCCAGCCAGAGAGCCTCTCCACCTCGGACACTCCTGCAGCAGCAGGAGGCACTAAATAATTTTATTCTCAAATGGTCACCTAGCATCTCTGTCTCCATCCCTCGTGGACGAGGGGGCTTTCCTGATGGTTCAGACCATGCAATTAGAGCCAGACTTCTTTTTTGTTGTTGTTATTATCTTTTTTATTGAGGTATAATTGGCATGTAACATTACATTAGTTTCAGGTATACAGTATCCTGATTGGATATTTTTATATATTGCAAAGTGATCACCACAGTAGGTCTAGTTAAGATCTGTCACCACACATAGTTACAAAATTGTTTTTTTCTCATGGTGAGAACTTTTAAGATCTACTCACTTAGCAACTTTCAAATAGGCAATACAATATTATTAACTATAGTCACCATGCTGTACATCACATCCTCGTGATTTATATATTTTAAAACTGAAAGTTTATACCTTTTGACCCCTTTCACATACACACTCAACTCCCACCTCTGACAACTACCAATCTGTCTTCTATATAAGCTTGCTTTTGTGTGTTTTTATTCCACATGTAAGTGAGATCATATAGTATATGTTTTCCTCTGTCTGAATTATTTCATTCAGCATAATAATCTCAAAGTCCATCCATGTTGTTGCAAATGGCAAGATTTGATTCTTTTTCATGGATGAATAATATTCTATTGTGGGTATATTACACACATACATATATATAATATCACATTTTCTTTATCCATTCACCCATCAATGGATAAATTACTTGGCTAATTGTTGTTTCCATTACTTGGCTATCTGTATAATAAAAACCCAGTGGTCGTAACACCGTAACAACCAAAGACTGGTCACCAGGAGGTGCATTGATGGGTCCCGCAGTGCCGGCGGGACTTGACGCTGGGTCCCGCGGCGTGCCGGGTCTGGGTCTCACACAATTTCGCACGCTGGGCATCTAGTTATAAATAATGCTGCAGTGGACATAGGAATGCATATATCTTTTCGAGTTTGTATGTGTTTGTGTGTTTTTTAAAACTATTTTTATTGATTTCAGAGAGGAAAGGAGAGGAAGAGAGAGATAGAAACATCAGTGATGAGAGGGAATCATTGATTGACTGCCTCCTGCACATTGGACTAAGCCCGCAACCCAGGCATGTGCCCTTGACTAGAATTGAACCTGGGATCCTTTGGTCTGCAGGCTGACGCTCTATCCACTGAGCCAAACTGGCCAGGGCTCGAGTTCGTGTTTTTGTTTTCTTCAGATAATTACCCAGAAGTGGAATTCCTGGATCATATGATAGTTCTAGTTTTCATTTTTTGAGGAACCACCATGTTGTTTTCCATAGTGGCTGTACTGGCATCACAGGTTAGAAAGACCCGTGTCTAGCACTATCTGTGCCTATTAACTGGATGACATGAGGCTCTATCTGAACTTCTCTAAGCCCTGTTTTCATATCTGTAAAATGGGGATAATAATAGTATGTAAGTCATACGGCGGTTGTAAGATTTCAAAAAATATATAGATATAAATTATTCAGCATGTTATAGACATTCTATAAGTTTCTTGCTGTTAAAATAATGTTGGCATTATTATGACAAGACTTTTAAAAAATAAGGAGAGTCCTAGCCAGTTTGGCTCAGTGGATAGAGCGTTGGCCTGTGGACTGAAGGGTCCTGGATTCGATTCCAGTCAAGGGCATATACCTTGGTTGCAGGCTTCCAGCCCTGGTCAGGGGTGTGTGGAAGGCAACCAATTGATGTGTCTCTCTCACATTAGTATTTCTCTCTGTCTCTCCCTCTCCTTTCCACTCTCTCTAAAAATATTCTCAGGTGAGGATTAAATAATAAATAAATCTATATAATAAAGAGGTAATATGCAAATTAACACTCACACCATCACAAGATGGCTGCACCCACAGTGGAGGTGGGGTTCCCATAACACAAGATGGCTGTGCCCACAGCGGAGGCGGGGTTTCCATAACACAATATGGCTGTGCCCATAGCAGAGGCGGGGTTCCCATAATTAGGGGTTTCTGTAATAAGTGATCAGCAGGGACCTGAGGCTGCGTGGTGTGGGCCAGGGTGGGGGACCTGAGGCTGTGCCCCCCCCCACCCAGCAGGGCTTGATGGGGGACCTCAGGCCATGCCCCCCGCCAAGCACCAGGTCAGGGGTCCTGAGGCTGTGCCCCCCGCCCGGTGGGGCTTGACAGGGGTGGGGCCGGCCGGGTCTGGATCTCGCCCAATGGAGGTGGGGCCGGCCAGGTCTGGGTCTCACACTATTTTGAGGTGTGTGCGGGTGGGTGGAGACTTGACTCTGGTCCCGCAGTGCGCCCCAGACTCTGACAGGAGGAAGATTTTCATATACATTTTACTAATTTTCTTTCATCTCTGACACTTCTATTATAGAGAAAGGGCAAATAGCAATATTAAAATATTTCCTCTAATTAATTCCCTTTTAATGTGCACGAATTTCATGCACCAGGCCACTAGTAAATAAATAAATAAGACGTTCCCGGATTCCCTATGGCAGTACTTTCTGGCCTTTTTTCACCTCACAACACTCAGAAAATAATATATAACAAAAAGTACGGTCAAGATAAGACAGCCTGCAATTAGCCTGCAGGCTCTCGCCTCCTCCCAGCTGGGCCCAGGGTACCATCACACCTATAATCCACTCAAGCCCCAGTGACACAGAGACATGAAGCTCTACTCCAAGGGTGAAGATTTAAAGCAGTGCGTCAGAATCTCCTGCAGAGCTTACTGAACCACTGATTTAACTCACTTCTCCCTCACTGAAGGCCTGACACCCCAGTGAGTAATATATGTTTAATGGGAAAACCTCCTTTATTATGGTTATATGCTGGATACATACAGTGCTTCAAACACACATAAACTCCTAAGGAATCTAGTTTTAGACATAGCAACTCACCCCCATTGAAGAGAGTCACTCAGCTGGTCCCTATGGTGAAGGACTCAGGCCCTGGAACAGACAGGCCTGGAGCCAAATCACAGGTCCTTCACTTACTGGCTTGTGACACTGAGCCACTTCTCTAAACATCAATTTCTTCATCTGTAAAATGGAAATAAAAATAGCACCTGCGAGCCCTGGCCAGTTTGGCTCAGTGGATAGAGTATCAGCCTGCAGACTGAACGGTCCCAGGTTCAATTCCAGTCCAGGTCACGTACCTTGGTTTCAGGCTCCTCCCCGCCCAGGCCCTGGCCTGGGCTCGTGCAGTAGGCAGCCAATCGATGTGTTTCTCTCACATCGATATTTCTCTCTGTCTTTCCCTCTCTTCTACTCTCTCTAAAAATCAATAAAAAAATATCCTCGGGTGAGGATTAAAAATATATATATATACTAGTATAGCACCTGTGTCTTAGAGTTGTTTTTAGGATTTAAGAGATCATTCATGTAAAATATGTCATGTAGCCCTCAAAATATATTACCTATTTTTAAAAATCATAATTAGTGAATGGGGAGTGTGTTTAATTCCTGTAATTTATTTTTCAAATGTTTACTGGGCATCTGCTCTCTGCCAGCCTGCATGCCATGCTCCAAGGACATAGCTTTATGCTCCTTTGGTGTCTTTCTTTATGCCTCTTCCCTGCACTACCTTTCTGCATAGTTTTCCTCCCTAGATCTGACTTGCCATCCAACAATATCTCTGCTGCCCCGAAAGGTCTTTCTCCAAACAGGCTAGCCTTTCCTTCCCCATTCTTCCATCACCAAATGCCTGTCATGTGCCAGTCAGTGTGCTTATGGAGGGGCTATGACAGTGATCAAAACAGATGTTGTCCTAGCCCTCAAGGAACTTACAGCTGACAGAGCAGCTGACATTAAATGAATGACATGCTAAGTGCTATAGGAACGTAGAAACAGGAGACCCGGCCTAACCTGGGGAACCATGAAAGGCTTTTCCATGGTGGGAGACATGTTGAATTTGGGGCTTAAAGGATTAGTAATAGGTGAACATGCCCTCTCAGCTATCAAGACTATTTATAAGGCCATGATAATTAAGATAGTATATTACTAGAGTAAGGATATACCAATGGATCATACTAGATACACAGCCTGACCCCTACATTTATATAAACTTAATCTATAAAAGGACAGCATTGCCGAGCAGTGGGGGAAGGGCTGACTCAACAACTAATGGTGGGGTCATCGTTTTTCCACAAAGGATAAAATAGATCCCTACTTCATACATATTTAGAAGTCAGTTTCACATAGATTACAGACCTAGTGTGAAATACAAAACTCTAAAGCTCTTTAAAAGAGAATAGAGGAAAATATTTTTATGGTTACCAGGTAGTTAAAGAATTCTTCAACAAGATACAAAAGCCCCAAGCCCAATGGACAAGATTGATAAACTTGACCACAAACAAAATTGCATTCTTTTCCTCAGTCATTGTTCATTGAGAGTGCCTGTGATGTGCCAGGCACACTTCCAGGTGCTGAGGATAGAGCAGTGGACAAAACAAAGTCCATGCCCTTGTGGAGCTGGCATTCAGAGAGAGGAGAAGGGTCTGGAAGCAAGAATTCCCTGGCAGCAAACAGAACCCTGGCCACAGCAGGTAGTGCCACACACTAACCACTGAACTATCAAGGAACCTTGCCCTGTTGGTAATAGCTGCCATGGAACAGGCTGCATGCCCCCTGCAGTGGAAAGGACAGAGTGTGGTGCCTCAGAGAGTGGGATTCTGTACAGCAGCTACTACTAAATTGAACACAGGGACACATATATGCATTAAAAAAACCCTCAAAATATCACATTACCAACTGATACACAGAATTTGAAAACAAGCAAAAAACCCAACAACACCTACCTAATGTTTTAAGAATATAGGCAGTTGTGTGGATTACTACAGTATAAAAACATGGAGAGGGAGGGGTGCTTAGCCACCACGTTTCAGGGACCAAGTTTCAGAGGTGATCTCTGAGAAAGAGGGTAGAGGAATGGAATGAGAGAGGGGTACACAGGTGGCTTGAACAGTATGTGTAATATTTTACAAAGCTTTTAAAAATTGAAGCAGGATTGAAAAATGTTAAGGTTTGATAAAGTTGGCTAGTGGGTACACAGGTTATTTGTTATGTTATTCTCTGTCATTTTCTAAAGTTTTAAATGTTTCATTTAAAACAAAAGGGATGGGTATGGTTTAGGTGGGGAGCAGTGAGAGAGAGGAAAACGCCATCTCAGGAAAGTAAGCCGCCTGGAAAGAAGCCAGGCTTTCACCAGTGACGACCCAGAGGACGGGAGAAGCCAGTGGGCCCGGAGTTGGAGGAGTTTGCAGCCATGCTTTGGTTCTGGGAACAGGGATACCTCAGAGATATTGTGGGTTTGGTTCCAGACCATTGCAATCAAGTGAGTATTGCCGTAAAGCAAGTCGTAATCCTTTTACTAGTGGAGGATCTTGCCTACAATTTGCACAAAATGCAGTATCTGCGAAGTGCAGTGGAGCGACGTATGCCTGGATTTACCAAGAGTTCTCTAGCTGTGAGGCTTCCTGGGAGAGACCAAGATAAGGGGTTTAATGGCTGAGCTGGGTCCTTCAAGCTGTCTGC
Organism: Eptesicus fuscus; assembly: GCF_027574615.1. Taxonomy (NCBI): domain Eukaryota; kingdom Metazoa; phylum Chordata; class Mammalia; order Chiroptera; family Vespertilionidae; genus Eptesicus; species Eptesicus fuscus. The sequence continues at coordinate 67,528,271 of NC_072485.1, read as the reverse complement.
TTGAAGAAACGTCACTGGGACCTAAGCTTCCAGCCCCCCTGGGGCAGTTGCTAGGACTGATTACAAATACTAAGAGTGCAAGGAATGATAACCCAGCTGCAGGAAGGTGTTACGGCCACTAGGGAGCACAGAGCCCAGTGTTTATCCCAGGTGCAGGTGGCCCAGGAGCTGACTAGAGTCAGAGGACCTGTGTTGAATAACAGCTCTTTCACTTCTAGCTGATGACTTTAGTCAGGCTTCTTAGCCTCTCTGGACCTCTGTGTTCTCAGTAAAGATATTCACTGAGCTTGCCTCACAGGACTGATGTGTCAGTGCTGACAGAGTGAGCCTGATGAAGAGTGACCATCATCATTGCTACTCTTATTGCCCATGCTCTGCATTGAGCTTCTGAGGCACCACAGGGCAGGTGGCACTGGGGGTATCCTGGAGGTGCAGGCTGGAGCCAGGGCAGAGCAGTGACCGGGACATCCCACGCTGCTTTGAGGGCCTGGACTTGTGGCAGCTTGTGCAGCACGTGGGTGCCTCCAACCCAGTCCAGAAGGGGGGCATCCCTGAGGGAGTGTCCCAGGAAGCCTGGACAGCAGCCTTTCCCTCCCACCTGGAGAAGGGAGCCAGAGTGTAGTTCATTCTCACCATGGCCCTGACATTGAAACGCAGACTGCAGAGCCCAAACAGACGTGGGACACACTTCAGCTGCACTCATAAAGGACACTAGTCATGTGACCTCCACAAAGCAGCTAAGTCATGGAAGGTGGCTTTTCTTTCTGGACCTGGCTGGAGGCTGGCTTCCCCCAACTGTGGACTCGAAACCAGATAGCTTCCGCCCGAGAGCCTCCGTCCGGTTGGGTGCTGGCAGCACTTACTTCCTCTGCGCTATGTTTTTCTTTGCTGTCTTGAATGCTTCCAGCACCTTAAGCCAGCTAGAATACACTTGTTTTGAATGCTCATTGTATACTAAGTACAGTGCATCATCATACTGACGCTTCACAGAATTCCTGTGAAACAGGAATCATGGTTATCTCCTCTTTACACATGAGGAAACCCAGGCTCAGAGAGAAGAAGTCATTTGGCCAGTGAGCGAGCTGGGATCTAATCCCAGGGCTGCAAACCCAGAACCCCAGGAAAATGGGTGCAGCTCGAGCCACTAGACCAGGAACACTGGCCTTAGGGGCGAATAGGACATTGGCAAGTCAGGAAGTTCAGACTAAAGCTGTTTGCTTCCTTGACACTCATTTACCTCCCAGCCAGCCCATCCCAGCTGCTGGAAGTCAGCCCCCAGGATTGGCTCGGACCCTGCCAACTGCTCGTTCTCCATTCTGGTCGCCTGCGCTGGACTCCACCCTTCGCATGGCTATGCTCAGCGCCAGCCTGCACTGCAGTGCCTTCACTTCTCCCCCAGAGCCCCTCTCTCTGGCCCGGAGGCATGGCCTGCAAGGATCCCTCTGCAACCCAGTAGATTTGCACAGATTTCTGTTGGCAACAGCTCCCCGTTGGCTCCACTTCAAAGCAGGGGCGGCCCGGCTCCTCCAGGTGTCAGCAGCAGCTGGCACGTTAGCTGAAGGCCTCTGGCAGGAAGGGGTGTTGAGCCAACTGCCATCAACAGGAAAACAGCACATGTGGATGAGCTCCTCTCCAAGAGATTCCTTCTGGAGGCCTCAGGGCTGGGGACAAGTTCGAGTTCAGGGTGAAGGAGCTCACTGTCTGTGGGATAGGGGTCCATGTCCCAAAGGCCAAGACAGACCTGTAGAGCCTCCTTCCTGCTTTTCCCACAGTTCTGCCAAGATCCCAGTCCAGGACCTTCATGGGTCAGAGCACTGGTTTGGAGATGGACATCACAGCCTCTCTGCCGCCAGTCCTCCAGACAGCGGCATCTTCCCCAGCAGAACCAGCACAAACAGGAGCAGCTGTCAGTTCTGTCTGCACTTGGGATGACACTGTGAGCTGCAGAAGCTCTTTCATACTTGTGAGGAGTGCAACCTTGTCAGGCTTCTGCTTGAATTTCTCCAGCAACAGGAAGCTCACTCCTCCACAAAGCAGCCACAACCCAGAGCTGAGAGGCTTAAAAAAGTCTTCTAGAGCTAAACTCCAGGTCACTGGGGCCTGCCCCTGAGTCAGCCCTTCACAGGTCAGGTCTCAGCCCTCACTCCTCCTCCTCCTTTCCCAAGCACAGGGTCTCAGTGCAGTCATTGTCTGATACCGTGGTCTGCAGACGCTAGTTTATTCCTCCTAACTGGACTGCACTGTCCACAGCTGTATATAGTGTCCAGGTGTCACCTGGCCAGGGGAGAAGAAAGAGTTCATTGCCTCTCTTACTCATTTTTTCATGCTTTCCTTCATTCAACAAATATTTACTGAGTGACTGCTATGTACCCTGTGCCATTCTGGACCCTGGAGCCAAGCGACAGACAGTGGTGTCACCTGGTGAACAGTGAAGAACTAGGGAGGCCTACCCAGTCGGGCATAAGGAAGGTTCCCCAGAGAGGTGCTGTGTAGGTTGCAACCTGAAGAATGGGTAGGCGGCAGATAGGTGGAGGCACTGGTTGATCTGAAGGGCCTGAGGAAGGAGGAAGCATTGGGAAGAACTGAAGGATCAGTGTCACTGGAGGGTAGTGAGGGTCACTGCCAGTGACCTCCAGAAGCCTAGAGAGGAGAGGGGAGGCAGAGGGTAGAACATGTGGAGAAGAATGGGGGACTCTGTTCTAAGGGCAATGGGAAGCCCATGAAGGGTTTTAAACAGAGCTGTAAAATAGTCAAATTTGCATCTTAAAAAAGATCTTTCTCACCCCAGTATGGATACTCAGAAGGAGGCAAGAATGATCGCGGGAAACAGGGAGGGAGGTCATCCAGTTGTCCAGGAAAAAGAGGTGGTGGTGGACGTCGGATGGTGGCCACGGAGGAAGGTAGATGGATGCTAGAGAAATGTCAGGGGTAGGACTGACAGGACTGATTGATTGATTGATGTGGGTGGGCAAGGCAGGGAGTTTCCAGGACTCCCGGGCTTCTGGCTGAGCAGGATAATGGGTGGTATTGCTGTTAATAAAAGCTGAAATCCAGTTGGCTTTTCTGGCAGCCAGTCTCACTGCTTGCAATCAAGAAAACCCCTTCAGCCTTAGCAGGTTTGGCTCTGTGGATAGAGCATTGGCCTGCGGACCAAAGGGTCCGTGGTTTGATTCCCGGCAGTCAAGGGCACATGCCCGGTTGTCGGCTCAATCCCCAGCGTGGAGTGCAGGAGGCAGCCAGTCAATGATTCCCTCTCATCACTGATGTTTCTTTCTCTCCCTCTCTCTTCCTCTCTGAAATATATATATATGCCTAATATGCAAATTGTCCCCATGGGAGTTCAACCGAGAGACCGGGAGTTCAATCACTTGCTATGATGTGCGCTGACCACCAGGGGGCGGTATGGAATGAAGGACAGCCCGGGGCAGCAGCCGGCAGCTGAGGGAGGCCCCAGCTGGCAACCAGAAGGCCCTGATCAGCCCTGACAGCCGGCCAGGCCTAGGGACCCTACCCATGCACCAATTCCGTGCACCAGGCCTCTAGTAAAAATATAAAAAAAGGGAGAAGAAAACCCCTTCGTCCTTTTCACACGCTGCTGGGACCCAGCCACAAGTCCCTCAGAAAGAAAGACCCTGCCGCTGTCACCTTCCCAGTTAGCCTGCTGGTCCCACCTGACTGTTGTCAGTTTCAGCCCACCAAGGACCAAGGGTCAAGACCCCTTCTCAGAGAAACTGCCACCATTACCTGGTGGGTCCCCTGCCCTCTGCCAGCTGTGCCCTTGTTCATCCCCAGCTGCCCATCTTAAAGGAAAGTGCTAATGTTCCAGTCAAGAACAGCCCCTGACAGAAGCTTCACGCCAGTTCTGAGCTGGAAGGGCGGGCCCTGTTTGCAGCTTCTAGTCCCGTCTGCGGCTGAGAGAGAAAGATGCTATGGCAATTGCCTCGAAGCCCTGGTGTGGCAGGGCTTACCCCAGGAGCATGCTGGTTAGCGAGAACTACCACTTCTGGAGTTAGACCGTGGTGATGGTTGCACAGCTTTGTGAATATACTAAAACACAATGTATACTTTTAAAGGGTGAGTGTTATGGTATTTGAATTGTATTACAATATAAGTAAATGAACAAACGGACAAAGTAGGAAGTAGTAAATGGAGATCAATGCTATAAACAGGAGCACTGGGTCCAGGTTGATGATAAACAAGAGAAGCCAGGGAACATCTTCAAAGGCTTTGGCTCCCCTTCGCGGTTTCCTGCTCGGGGATGTTCTCAGCCTGGCGCTCTTCCTTAGTAATTAACTTCAGGCCATCGGGTTCTCAGCTGTCCTGGGAGTAGGGCAGGAAGGAAAGGTCACGGCTCTCTCCTCTGGGACTTTTCTTCTCTGCTGAGCCGGGGAGGGAAAAGCTTTGAGGTGCTCGTGGCTTTTCCTCCCTGAGCATTCTGGGAGAGCTCACCCTTCCTCTGTAGTGTGGGAGTCTCCGCTGACCCCAGTCCACCCTACCTGCCCTCTCTCTACCTCTCTGGCCTCTCCCTCCTCATCCAGTTGGAATCTGGGCTTTGTGCCCTCTCTGTTCCTTTTTGCTTGCCTGGGTTATCCACAGGTTTTGAGAAATGGGGTGACTACTGGTACTTGGCTATGGCTCAGGACTTGTCCCAGAAGCCACTGAAGGAGGGACCACGGTGCCCTCCTGTGGCCATCAGCAGCATTGCTTCTTCCCACCTTCTGGCCTTGAATTTTTTCCAGCTAGAATTTGAATGTTCAACTCTGGTAGTTGGGGCAGTTTTTTTCTTCCCAAAGAGATACATGAAAAACAGTTTGGCCTCCACATATAGGTGAAAAGAAAGAAGACAAATTAGCCACAGAAACTAAGAAGTAAAGGTTAGTGTTTATACTCCATGTTAAAGAGGCAGTGTGACCTACTAGTAATGGAAAGTGCATGGCCTGTGGAGTTGAGCAAACTCACCAGCTATATGACTTAGCAGGTGAGCTTCTCTGAGACTTAGTCTGTTCACCTGTAAAGTGGAAATGATAACAACACCTACCTCACTGTTGTGGGATAAGATTTAATTACTACAGTGCCTGCTGTGAAGTAAGTGGGATACCTGTTTCTATTGTTATCATTATTACAGCTACAGAGCAGGTGTAGAAACCATTTTCACTCTTCAGGGAGATCTGAAACCAGAACCACCTGCCTTGAAAGACTCCAGGGGCACCTCTCTCATTATCTTCTCTCTAAAGCCCCTTCCCCAGAGGTCAGCAGTGCTGGCTCTCTCTGCAGCTGATGCAGATGCCAGTTTGGGGACTCTCTGACAGTGGGAGGTGCAGAGAGATTTAGAAAAACACCCGAGAGCCCAGCCAGTGTGGCTCAGTAGTTGAATGTCAACCTATAAGCAGAAGGTCGAGGTTTGATTTCTGGTCAGGGAACATGCCCAGGTTTCGAGTTCAGTCCCCAGGAGACGGTGTGCAGGAGGCAACTGATCAATGATTCTCTCTCATTGATGTTTCTTTCTCTCTCTCCCTCTCCCTTCCTCTCTGAAATCAATAAAATTATATTTTTAAACAAATAAAAATATACAAGAGATCAAAATAAAACTTTTTAAATGTAAAGATAAAGCCAGAGGGGCCCAGTCAGAAACAGATTGGGGTCCCAGCTCCCTTGCAGTAGATGAGTTTGGCACCCTGCCTGGCACATGGAAGGAGCCCAGCAAGTGCTCATAGCCTTCCTTTCCTGTCCTCTCTCTGATGGGGCCCTGAGCAGAGTATGAATATGGCCTGGGTCTGAGCCCTTAAGTAGTCATGTGGTTTTTCCCCCTGGAAAGTGGGTGTGCAGTGGGAGGAACTTGAGAGAGAAAACACCAGGAGGTGGTCCACCTGTGAGAGTGGACAGCAAGAAGGAGCAGTGGCCACCACATCATGAGACAGGTTGTGCTCTTTGACCCTCTCCAAGTGCAGAGCTCTGAGCCCACTTCCCTTCTCTGCCCTCCGTGTCCCAGGATGGAGGTTCGGGAGCTCTCTGGCCCTGGGGAGCTTATTAAATATCAGCACCACTTGCCAAGACCCCTTTAAACCTCTTGGCTGTTCTTTTTGCCTTTTCCAATCAGCTGTATTTATTCTGACTAAATGGTCCTCGCTGCAGGATGAAAGGATTTACTGCTCAAGTATATGAAAAGAAATCTTGGCTGCATTACAATTGCACCCTCTCCTGGCTGCCCACCCTCCCCCTCCCTCCTCCATCCACTAGCTGCTGCCACAGAGACTGATCTGGGAGCCTGCCCTTGATAGTGTGGTCAGCGCAGTTTGATGGCAGAGCCCAATTGATGAAGAAGAAGTGAGGTGATTGGGAGGAGCTTGTTTTGGGAGCCCTCTATCAATGTCTTATTGCCCCAAGGGAGACTAGAGCCCCAGGAATGGCTCTCTCTCTCTCTCTCTCTCTCTCTCTCTCTCACACACACACACACACACACACACACACACACACACACACACACACACAAACTCTCTCTCTCACATTTCTCTCTCTTTCCCCCTCAGGATTGTGCTCATGGATGATGCCATGGACTGCTTGATGTCTTTTTCAGATTTCCTCTTGGCCTTCCAGATCCAGTTTTACTACTCAGGTGAGAGTCTCCCAAGACCCCTGTGGCTCCCGTCAGACCTCCTCTCCCTCTCCTGCCCGGCTGCCCACTCCATCACTCCATCGCGTGCCCGGCACACACATTTCTCTGTTGTGCTTCCTTTGTGGTATGCTTCACCCCGGTCACTACAGGATGTCTAGTTCTCGTCACGGGGGGTCACAGGTGTCACTATGCAAAACCTACTTCCTCAACATCCTCAAGACACAGACACCACAGTCAGCAGTGCAATGACACTGCTGAAAATGACAATGACAACACCACACACCATAGTGACCATACCTGATAAATTCACTGCTTATAAAAAACTTACTGTGCCAGGCATAGCACTAAGGACTTTAACCCTTACAACAGCCCTAAGAGATAGGTCCTTGAAGAGCCAAGGTCACATAGGCCAGTAGCCTAAGCTGCAGAGCTACTAAGTGCTGCAGCCCACACTTGGACAGAGGCTCACTCCCCGCCGGCACTCTCAGGCACTCGCTGAACCACGGCCATGGCAGTGCCACCCCTGGGCCCTGGCCCCTATGTGTGGGCACACAGGTTCCCACCCAGCTTTAATAAGTGCACACCAGTCCTGTGTCCCACCTGCTCCCCAGATGCACCAGCTGTGCCCTTAAATCCCTTCTGGAATCAGGTGGAATAAAAATAGACCCACAAATACGAATGCACAGCAGCTCACACAGAACATCAAATGGAACGTTGGGTTTAGAAATTGCTGACTATGCCCATAAACAAACTTATTTAAAACGAGCTCGTCCAGTAAACAGAAGGCTGTCTTTGGAGCCTGGACATGGCCTTCCTGCCAACGGGTGGCCCCAGCCAGCCCTGGCCTCACTCGGCATCACCTTCTGTCAGGCAGGGTCTGGAACCTGGGGTCTCCCCACCTGCTCTTCGCAGCTGCAGGCATTTACTCCCCATTTCTCTAAAGCACTTGGGCCCTGGAGGGGGCAGGAGCAGCCATGTTGGTGAGAACCTTTTCCCTGTGCCGCCTGCCGGGCCCTCTGCTCGCAGCAGCGTGGGCCCAGCATCACTACTGCACAGCGCATGCGCCAGTTGGCGGTGAGATGGGCCATAAGTCACTGCTCTCTGACTATGGCTTGATTACTAAAATTCAAAATCAGTTTCAAATGTTGAGTAAATTCACAGCTTGCAGGCTTTCTCTCCCACACTGGTATTCCAACGTGCATTCTTGAGTCACAGAGGCAGGAGGCCTCAGAAGGTGGGGCTTACCCGTGGGAGCGTGCACACCTTCCCTTTTTACAAAAACATTTATAGCCATTCAATATATGCCAGGCCTAGAGCCAGGTGCTGGGACAGGGCTTGACAAGGCATGGTGCCTGCCTTGGTTTGAGGAGCTCCCATGCCAGCAAGGAGACAGAGTCCACAAGCAATTACTCAGAAAACTCATCACTGATAATGCTACGAGGAACACAGGGTATGCAAGTATGTGATGGGGAACCTCACCTGGTCTAGGGACAGTTGCCCAAAAGAGGGGACATTTGAACTGAAACACACATTAGTGTCACCTCGCATGTGTGTGGTGGTCACAGCCATGCCCTGAGCACTGACACTCGTGTGGAGCTAACAGAAGGGGACATAGTGACGGGATGAAGGATGTCCTCCCTGCCTGACCTGTGCCTCCTCCCTCCACGGTACCCAGAATTCCTGGAGAGTGTGGCTGCCATCTACCAGGACCTACTGTCAGGCAAGAACCCCAACACAGTGATTGTGCCAACATCGTCCAGTGGGCAGCACCGCCAGCGGCCCGCCTTGGGTGAGGCCAGCATGCTGGAGGGGGTCGAGGCGTCACTCTTCTACCAGCGCCTGGAGAGCCTGTGTGACCGGCACAAGTACAGGTAGAAGTGTCCACGTAGACACCCCCACCACCGCTGGCGCCAGGGGATGTAGACCACTGGCCCTGGGACCGATCTCCAGCAGGCTATTCCATTGGCCCAGGGCTCCTAGGGTGCTGGCGGTCACAGTATAAGCTAGAACAGTGCCATCTGCCCCCAGACCAGGTTGCTCTCAGGGAGGATTGCTTTCACTTGGGCAAGACCACCGCAGACCACCAGCCTGGTCCCCTTCTCCTTCCTGGGACATAGACTGGCCTTGACGTTTTAGAGGGAAGGAAAACATGCGCTGTATAACAAATTCACAGGAAGGGAGGGTAAAGCTGTCCTGTGTGGTTCAAAGTCCACTGGAGACAGCACAGCCACTTTTGGTTTCTTTCTAGAAGAGGCTGTTGTTACCTATTGCCATGTCTCCCCCTTTTTTCCTCCCCCAGTAAAAACACCAACATGCTAGACCTTCATGTTCCCAGTCCAGGCCTTGCTCCCTGCTCCTGGACATCTGCCAGGCTCCCCCAGGGTCTTAGGGCCCCCAGGATACTCAGGTCCCTTCGTCTCGGCTTTGGGCATCCTCCCAAGCCTGAAGGTGTGAAGAGATGACACGCAGACTGGCTCGTCTTTGAATCTGGCATGTATTTCCTCTTCCAGCTGCCCACCCCCAGCACTTGTCAAAGAGGTCCTAAGCAACGTTCAGAGACTGACCTTCTACGGATTCCTTGTGGCTCTCTCCAAGCATCGTGGGATCAGCCAAGCCCTCGGTAAGCCAGAGCTGGCTATGACCAGCCTCTTCTGGCCGCACAATACAAAGCCTCATAGAAACTGGCCTCCACTGGCCAACTGGCCCCATGAGGAGGGGCATCACCATCTTTACCTTGATTTCTCAGGGCCAGACTCTGAGGCCCAGGGAGCCAGAATGTGCACAAGACTGTGCCCTCCCAGACCTCTCAGGCTCCCATGGGGAGGGACGGCCTTCCCGGCCCGCAGCCCTGCCCCCACATGAAGCACCTCTCCATGGCAGCCCCTCCCCAGAGAACCCCCAGCTCTATTTTTAGGGAGTGGCCTGGCAGACATAAGGCTGTTTACTCAGGAGCTCTGGATGATTACATATCAAGGAGACTTGAATCCCATTTGTAAGCAGGGCAAAGGTGTGTCTGGGGAGGCCTTTTTCCCAGTTAGGAAAAAAAATCTGATTAATCTGAAAGAGAGCAAAAGGAGAGGGGAGCACTGGCCCAGTTTTTTCTGTCCACCATTTTATTCTCACTGGTTGGCCTTCTCAGCACTCTCCTCCCCCTCCCACCCCTCCACATCCCCCCTCCCCCGTCCTCTCCCACACCCTTTGCCCTCCTAGGGAAAGAGAGCCTTCAGGTCACCATCCAGCAGAGCTCTAGGGGTTCTTTTTCTTTAAATATATTTTATTTTTTTAAATATATTTTATTAATTTTTAGAGGGAGAGGGAGAGGGAGATAGAAGCATCAATGATGAGAATCACTGATCAGCTGCCTCCTGCACAACCCCTACTGGGGATCAAGCCCGCACCCTGGCATGTGCCCTGACCAGAATCGAACCATGACCTCCTGCTTCTAGGTCGACATTCAACCCCTGAGGCATGCCAGCCAGGCAAGGGGTTTTTATTTCTCTCTGAGAGGTACCTCGGTGTGCTGGGAATCCCCTGTTCCTGAGTCTCAAAGAAGAGACACTCTGCCGAAACCTGTTTGGCTCAGTGGATAGAGCGTCGGCCTGCGGACTGAAAGGTCCCAGGTTCAATTCCGGTCAAGGGCATGTACCTTGGTTGCGGGCACGTCCCCAGTGGGGGGTGTGCAGGAGGCAGCTGATCGATGTTTCTAGCTCTCTATCCCTCTACCTTCCTCTCTGTAAAAAATCAATAAAATATATTTTTTTTTTTTAAAAGAGACACTCCACTTTGAATTCCCCTTCCTTCTGCCAGTTGAGGGGACAGGGTCAAGGGAAGGAAATTGAACATTCGTTAAATGCCAGCCACAGTAGACCATACTGGGCTAGACGCTTTAGATCTTATACAATCTAGATCCTGCTAGGATGCTCTGGGGGTGCATGGGAGTGCACACCCTAGCAGGACTGACTGAGGGCCCACTCAGCCATGATGCCACCTGGCAGCTGTTATTCTGAGTCAGTGCGTGGGGCATGCACAGGTCTGGGGACACCTCAGCCCAGTGAGGCTGGTAGCCAAGGTCGCCAGCTGGAAGTGACTGGTGGGGGTTTGCTTAGGCCTCTCTCACACTCCTGGGTAACAAGCCATCCTCCCGGCCCCTCCACCAATAACAGCCACTAGGAAGGAAAAGGAAAAGCTAAGGAGCATCTGCAGCACAGCTTGGACCAACCTCATGCCCTCACTATTTCTAGGGCCTTTAAAAAGTACATTCAGTCAACCACTTCTACGGAGCTGGGTGGAGTGGGAGATGGAAAGAAGCATGTAGTCTCTGCCCTCACCTGCTTCTCCCGTGCATGAGAGCGCGATCTGGAGATCCCTGGCTGCAACCAGTGGTCAGCCTGTTTGTTCCCTTAGTCGTCAAGGCACCCCACCACACCACAAAATGAGAGAGGGCTCCATGGGACGTAGTTTGAAAACCACTAACTTAGAGCAAAAGGGACCAGGAGGCATCATTTGAAAAGGCTTTGGAAAAGATGGGAATGAACTGAAGCCAGATAGGAAATTTTAAGATTGAGCTTTCTACAGACCAGCATTGTTAATTGCCAGATCTAGGTTCTGACTACCAATGAGCTCTTTTCCCTCAACAATTTGCTGGTGAGAGTCCTTTTATCTGCAAACTTCAGCTCCACCTTCCTTCCTATGTTAACAGCTCTGGGGAGCATCCAAGACTCTCTTCTCACCTTTCCCCAAGGTCAAAGAATTGGTTCCCTTAGTTTATAGCTGAGGAAACCAGCTGAGAGCGATGGGTGACAGCAGAGATGGGACAGCTCTCCTGCTGGCTCCAGCCAGGCCAGAGTTTGGTCTGCTCCTGACCCGTGGGAACCACCCTGGAGGTGCTGAGGCAGCATTTTTTACCAGTCTTCAAAGTGGGGTCACCCCGATTTGGGGGCACAGATCTAATTTCTGGTCTTTGTGGTTAGCCTGAACCACATCCTGTATCCCTGGTTTCTTTTTAGCCAAATACTGGGGGGCCTCAAAGGAGGAGGCCAGCTCACAACCCACCATCTCATCTTGGAAGGGGACCGCTCTTTATGCAGTGACCTGAGGTTTGGGAATGTCTCCTTAGCTGTAGTTACTGCCCTGAGGGGGCGGGAAGCAGACAGCAGGGCTATTAAACATTATAAACATTAAATTTATCCATCAGTACCCAAGATTCTCTGCCCTGATAGCAGTCATCTTAAACTTCTCTGTAAAGCTCTTTCCCTTATCTTAGATCAGCCCAAACAGGCAGATATGAAGGTGGGACACAGGGGCATCTGACAGGAGCCTGATTGAAGGACCCACAGATTAAGTTTTGTGACTCCTCTCCCCCTGCCCCCCATTATCTCCTAGGAGCTTTGCCTGACAAAGGGGACCTGATGCATGACCCAGCCATGGATGAGGAGCTGGACCGACTGTAAGTGTCAGATGGGAAGATGCTGCCCCCTTGTGGGGGCAAACCTCAGTCGGACATGGCAGTGCCCCATCGTGGGTCAGTGTTTATCCATAACATCCCCATCAGTCAGGGAAGGGCTTAGGGGCCAGCAGAGGCCTGAGGTAGCCTCTCCTTGAATCCCTTGGGAATACAGCCCCTGGTTTCATCCAAATGCAACTGTGTGGAGGTCCTGGTCTCTGGACAGGAGGCACCTTGCTGCCCTCTGGGCTTCTTTCCTCCTTCAGGCTGGCCCAGATCCCAGACCTGGTCAACTCAGTCAGTGCCAGTCCAGAGGCCAGCTGCCTGCCTTCCCGGACCCCTCACCGGGCTGGCTTTTCCTGGAGACCCCTCCATCACGCCCGCAAAGTGGATGCAGAGAGCGATGGCTCCACTGAAGAGACAGACGAGTCCGAGATTTAAGGAGTCTGAAGGGTCCTGTCTACAACACCCTGTACCCAACTCCTACTCCCACCCAACTCCTCCTGACCATGTGCCATGCTGCCCTCTGCTGGCGGAAAGGCCAAATAACAGCCCCAGTCCAAGACCTGCCAGGGGTTCTGATATCAGCCAACCCAAGCAGTGATTCAAGAAAGTTAGCTTACTCTCCCTGTCCCAGGCGCCGCGCTAACGGCAGATTGAACTGAGGTCGCCAGGAAGGGACTTGGCCTCATAGAAGGTTCATCTTACAGCAACTCCAGGAAAGGAGAAGACCATGAATAGCCACACAGGGCCTTGCATGGTCAGGGGTGGCACGGGTGATGCCAGTATGGGAGGACAGAATCACAGTGGCCTTCTACTGGAGAAAGAGCCACTAGCATAGCATGATGGGACGAAGGGTGGGCAAGACCATTTCACTTTCAAACACTGCTTCAAGCCTCCTGTGTCTATTAGCTAAACATGAATGAATAAAGTCCCTTGTGTCTGCTAAGTGGTGAGTCTAAACTCACTAGACTGAAGGAGGGGGTGATGGGAAGGGGCGAGTTTGGGGTTTTGGTGCCAGCATCTCAGCTTTTCCGGGAGGTGGCGGCCAGAGGATCACTCAGCCTGGAGACCTGCCTCAGATAACGAGCAGAGGGGCTTACCTCTTGCACGTGACAGCCTTTTAAAGGAAAAGTACTCATAGCAGGAATGGGTCTCCAGGAAACAAGCTCTGAGGGTTCAAGGCCAGGTTCCCATAAGGTTCAAGGCCCTGGCCACCAAGGGTCAGCACTGCAGAGCCTTTTAGCCAGTTTCATTAAACATTTGCCAAGCACCTGCTCAGGGTTAGAGCAGTGGGGATGCAGCTGTGGGCACAGGCCTGAGGAGTACAATCATACAGCCAAGGCTGAAGGGCAGGGGTCCTCCAGAAAGCAAAACCTACCCAGGGACCTGAGCAGATCAGGATGCCTCCTCTGAAACGAAGCCGAAGGTCCCACCACTGGGCACACGTTTTCCTGAGCACATACTGGAATTACAGGAACTGGCCCCTAAAGCCCGGTAGGGCCAGGCCAGGACTGGAGGTTCCAGAGCTACTGAAGCTCCAGGACCCTGAGAGCTCTCCAGGCCCACAACCATATCCGCCCTCCAACTAGTTAAAAGCAGCTGGAAAGTCCTGTGTGCATGGGAATCACCTGGGGAGTTTGTTTACAATGCAAATTACTCAACTCCAGCTTGGGATGCGGCACAAGTCTCTGATTATGAACACTCCAGACCCGTGGTCGGCAAACTGTGGCTCGTGAGCCACATGTGGCTCTTTGGCCCCTCGAGTGTGGCTCTTGCACAAAATACCACGGCCTGGGCGAGTCTATTTTGAAGAAGTGTCATTAGAAGAAGTTTAAGTTTTAAAAATTTGGCTCTCAAAAGAAATTTCAATCGGTGTACTGTTGATATTTGGCTCTGTTGACTAATGAGTTTGCCGACCACTGCTCCAGACCATTCCAAGGCTGAAAGTCCCGGATCCGTGCTCTGGAAATCACTGGCTTAGTAGAGATCCCATTGCTCCCTCCATCCATCCTTTCTAACAGTCCATTTTCCAAACTGGTGGTTTAACTGTACTCTGGGGACCCCCAAGGTGGTAGAGATGTTCTGAGAGCCCCTATAGAGGAAAAGGGTAACTAAGCCAGGGGTTTATACACACACATCTTTCTTCCAGGATTTAAAAGGATTCCATTAAGGTTTGTATATTTTATTAAACTCCATTGAGAAACACCTCGAGCCTACTGTTGGGATGAGGTGCAAGGCTGCTGAGGTTGCTCGCCTGCCCCCAGCCATGGGGCCAACTAACATCAGCTCTTTCCTCCGCGTGCAACAGGGTGGTGAGGTCGAGGCTGCACCGGACCTCGAGGCAGCACAGGGCCGAGAAGCCAGGGGACTTTGGCTTTCAGAGAAGAGACAAGCTGGAGGCCCTGGAGAAAGTGCCCTCAGCTTCGGCACGGACGCCCTACCCATATCGGTGGGAGCCCAGACAGTGAGGCGAGGGGCCTACACTGGGCAGGGAGGCAGGATCCAGCGAGGACACCACTTCACTCAGACCAACAGGGGCCCAGGGCCCTGCCGGGGCTTTATTTGACACCACTATGTTTCAATACAAACAGTCCAGAAAGAAACTCAAGTCCCTTTGGGGGAAGAGGGTGGTGGGAAGAGTGGTCTGTGTTGCTTGGGAGCCTTACCCTCAACCCACAGGGGGTGGGGTGGGCCTACACTGCCAGCATGGCAAGGGAAGATGGCACCAAGAATGATACAGTGCGTGGCCCAGTGACCAGGGGGCAAGGCTTGCAGCTCTGTAGGCACCTCGAGCTCTCACTGGTGGGGTGTTGTCCAGGCCCCCCTAAGCCCAGGATGATGCAGAGGAAGAAAGCTGAGCCCCAGCAGCCTGCTTCTATCCCTCAAGTCATCTGCATCCAGAGCAGGACACCACAGGGCAGACGAGACTCGCCATGGCCACCAAGCGGGGAAAAGAACAGAGTCTCGAGGGGACAGGGGTCCTGTAGTCCACATGGACAATAAAGGACTCCGAGACACCCAGGAAAAGTAACCTTCCAAATGACCACTGTAGAAAGGGGTGGTGAGACAGATCATCACTCTGGCCTCCAGTCTGATCCCAAATGAAACCTTTAGGTACCAGGTAAAGTTTCTAGCCCTTAGTAAGGCCCAGACGAAGGTCCTTTGCCTCCCTTGCCCTCTCCTGGGGCCCAGAAGAGGCCAATGCAGCAGCAACAGCAGCAGCAAGTCCAGAGCCCCCTCCTCTGGGGGCTGGTCTATAGCAGAACTCTTCCTAGACCTCCCCGCCGGTTCCAGAGGTCAGGGACCAAACCCCCAGACAACCTGGAAGGATCCTAGAGCCAGTCAAAAAGCCTTCAACTTTTCACTTTCCCTGTCAGAGAAGGGCTGGGCCCAGGATAAGCCATCCTGAGGAGATGCCCTCCCTCACTCCCAGTGTGGCAGGACAAGTGAGCAGCAGCTTTGGGAGCAGGACTGGAAGGACAATAATCTAGCACACAGGAGAGAGGGTGTGAGGGAGAAGGAAAAAGGACTCCATCTATAGGCAGAGGCCAAGGGCTGGTACTGCCCATTCCCTCACCAGAGATCCTCAAAGGCCACCCCACTCACATACCACACATAAAGTAACAATTCCTCCCCAACTTCCACAAGGCAAGCAGCCCTGGCCTGGTAATCATGGGGTTTTTGCTGCTGTCACCACCATATGCCTGAGCCATGGAGCTTGGATCAGTAGGAACCATAGCGATCCTGGAAATGGGGGAAGAAAAAACTAAGTCAGCACCTCCAACCCAGCATGCACACCCTCCCCCAGCACACCCTACAGGACTGGGATTTGGGGTATGGGAGAAATGGGCACCAATCTCACCATGGCTGAGACTGTTTTATATTTTGTGACTCGGGAAAGGGGTTGTGGCCAGATACCAAGGGAGAAGCCCTGCCCAATCTCATAGAAGCTGAGAAGGGAGAAAGAGTAGTCCAGGTGATAAGACTGGGGGGAAATCAGTGCAGACAGTCTACATAGGGAGAGCTCAAAGGAAGGAGGCTGCCCTCCAGGAAAAGGAAAAGCTCTCCCTCAGGCTGAGGGGCTACCCGGTGGCAGTGTCTGGATGTGGTGAAGGCCAGCCTCCAGCACTACTCTTCAGGCCTCTCCCACTCCAAGTCAAGGAGCCCCCGCCTCACCTGCAAAGAATTCATCACACCATTGGCCAGCACAGCCATCTTCCCGGCCACAGACTTGACACCCTGCTTAAACTGGGCAATGTCAGCTGTGGGGAGCACATTCCCCAGAGATACGCTGCCTGTAAAAGCAAGGAAAGGGGTGACCCAGAGGCCTGCAGGAAGCCCTGACCCTTGGGCCTTCCCCCTCTACTCACAGACCCACTTGGTACCCACACCTCTGGTCCCTACCTGTTCCATGAGCTCCATCCATGTCTCCAAAGAGGTCTGAAGAGCTGATGGCACTACTGCCTGAGAGCTGCTGTAGCCGAGACCTGGCTTCATACTGTGGTGAAGAAAAGGCTGGGGATCTTTTTGCCGATGTCCCAAGAACTCATACAGGCCAGCCACCCTGGTGCTAAAGCCCAAACTAGTGACAGGGAGGAAGGTCTTGCTTCTACCCGCTGCCTCTAGCCTCAGGGTGGACAACTCTACTCACCTCAGTATCCACCTCCCGCCCGAAGAACATGTCAGATGAGATGGCTTTGGCTCCTGCGAATTTCTGACGTGCTTCACTGGACTCGAGGCCCGAGCTCCGGCTCTCTACTTCCTTCCGGTTTGTGACTCTGAGAGTGGATGTGGAACACCATCTCTGACCCCTCCCATTACTGTCAGGGGATAATGTTACTATCCCATTACGATCAGAGGCAAATCTGGGGATGCTTACCCAGACCCTATCTGACTGGCTGGAGGGGCCCTCTCCCCTGGATAAGGCCCCTCCCCTCTCCACATTGAAGCCAAGGCACAGAGAGCTTCTCTTACCTCCACTAGGTGACATGGAAATGTGGTTTGGAGGGGACAAGGCTTCTGCCCCAACCACGACAGCTTCATCAAGTTCTAGGGTGTCGTAATGTCACTACTGCCACTCTACTCCTAGGTACAACTGGCCCAACACTGGTGACCATGTTTCGGTTTGCCTGGGTTTATACTTACTCTCCTGGCATAACTATTAACAGCACCCCCTCTTACTCTCAGAAAGCATCCCAGTGTGGATGACAAGGTGTATGGTCGCTCCTACTCAGCACTGACATGCACAGAATTCAGGATAGCTGTTTCATTACATTTAATCCTTCCAGCAGCCCTGTGAAGTCATTACTTATGCCCCCGTTTTACAAAGAGATGACTTGCAGATAATTTATCAATTAAACATATTGCCCAGATTAAGATGGAATACGCTTTTAAGAAAATAAAATAAGATGGGGGCCAAGGACACATAATACTTGGGAGGTCAGGATTGAAGCATAAAACCAGAGACCCCTCCTGCCAAAGAAACGGATCGTGGACAAGAGGCTGCTCGGCCTTCTGTGACGATAAGCACAGCTCAAACCAAAGCCCGATCCTGCACTGTCTGACCTGTAGCCACTAGCCACATGTGACTATTTAAACTTAAATTAAATGTAAAATGTAGCTCCTTAGTGACACTAGCCATGTTTTAAGGGCTCAGTAGCCACATGCCTAGTGGCTACAACATCGGACAGTACAGGTACAGAACTCTTCCATCACGCAAAGTTCTACCGGACAGTGCTGCCCTAGACCACTCACCTTTCTGAAACAGGCCGGATGCTTGAGATGGTCACTTCTGGCTCCTTCTCCTCCATCTTGTCCATGCCCCAGGTGGCATCTGTATCCCAACGGGAAGCAAAACTTTCCCCCAAGGAAAAGGGGTTGTCCTTGTACCTAGGGAGACAGGAGAGTGACTCAGAGAACCTGATGAGAATAGAATGGCCAAGTCTTCACCCCAACAAGTCTTACTTTGGGGGTCCAGAGGCGAAGGTACCAACATCATCAAATAAGTCCAACTGTGAGCGGGAGGATTTTGCACTCACTGGAGTTTCCTGCTCAATCACCTGCATCTCAGACAGCACTGAGTGGGAGACGGAGCTGCGGAGGAAAGCAGAGCCGGGCGTGAGAGCAGTGGTGAACACTCATGTCACCGCCCAAGAAAAGGGACCCAGCTGCTGGCATAAGCGTGGGTTCTCCTTCACACCCAGAACCTTCTCCCACTACCTGTGCACAGAACTGTGCTGAACGGGAGAGCACACCCTCGACTTTCTACACCTGCTTTTTCTCAGAATAAGTTTTCCCTGCCAAACAACCCTTTGCCCGTAATAACTAATAATGTGCACCAAGTGACAGTACTAACAGACTTGTGTACTATGAGCCACATCCTTCACCAAGATGGACACATGCACACAAAAGAAAATGCCCCAGAACCAGGGAAATGAGCCTAATGGTATCAAAGGATGAGTTCTTAATTATCCCACCTGTTTTCTTAAGAGGAGAGCACTTCCAGGTACAGAGCCGGACCCTATGCTCTAAGACCTGGATCTGCTGTCCGGTTTCCAGTGAGAAGAGGCAGAGCTGGGCAGGCAGTACCAACTCTTAATGCCTCACTTCCTTCCTGTGTTCTGCTCCACACAGGCTTTTTAGGGATTAATTTCATTCAAATAAATTCACAAAAAATATCTATAAGGAGTGAATATTTTGCAATAGGGCTTTAAATAGGGCGGGCTGGCTTTAAAGAAGATTCTCTTGCACTACAAAGAGGGAAAAAAAACTGAAAAATTGTTCACATCCTTTAACCCAGTAATTTCTGTGACCAAAACAGCGCAGGGGAGGACACCTAAAGTTCTTTTCGGGATTATAATTTTGTTTCCCTGATTAGCTGTGTTACACGAGTAGCACACAGACTGAAAGGGAATAACTAGAATCCAAGCAGCATGGAACCCGACCAGCACATGTTCTGACAAATCATCTTCTTCCAGAGAAGTAGAGCATGATGGCCAAATATACTGAATTTGGAATCAAATAGTTCTATGTTCAAAACCTATTTGTGTCAATTACTAGATTTGTGGGCTTCAGGCAAGTTGCTTAAGTGCTCTGAGTGCCAATTTTCTCATCTGTAAAACGGGGTCACAGTACCTTCTGCATATGACTGCGGTGTTTAAGTACATAAGGTCAATGGCGGAGCTCACGCCCCCTCGAAGGAGCAGCCACCACTCAGCACAAGCTAACTGTAGACAGGACTGCTGGCCCCAGCGCTGTCAGACTTTCCGATTTTTAAGAGATAAAAAAACCTAGTATTACTGAAATCTCTAGATATTAACTCTTAGTGGAGAGCAAACAAAAGGCATACCAAAACTGTGAGAGCAGTGGTGAACACTCATGGTTTGCAGTCCTTGTATTTAAGAAACCACAGCAACACAACATCCCGAAACAGAAAGCTTACTGTCCAACCTGAGGACATTTGAGTGTGTGGGGTTATTTCCAGGTGTTGGTGTCTGGCAGCACCACTGGCCTAGTGGGCAAGGATCAGGGATGCTAAAAGCCCTGCAATTCTCAGAGAGTTCTTGAAAAATAAAGAATTGCCCCCCCGCCCCCAAAATGCCATCAGCACTCCCATTAAGAAACATGGAAAAAAAGAAGAGAAAAAAAAAACACTGTCCCAGTCTCTTGAATCTATTGAAAGAGCACCTGATCCTGAGTTTCATTCATTCAACAAATAGTGAGCACATACCTACTCTGTCCTAAGCACTGTACTAGGTGCTTTAAGATAATAAACAGAACTATCTATTCAGCCTCAAAGAAAGACTAAGCCTAGAACCCCAAACTGCTGGGAAGAACCTGCAGTGATTCCCAGGAAAACAATGGTATTTCTATGCCACACCCCAGAGCTGAGTCTCACCTTCGGGACACCAAGCCCATGCCCAACCTCTCTGCCTGCTCTCGCTTCTTCCCTTCCAGATTCTGTAGCTTCTTCTCCTCCTTCTTGCGGTCAATCTGGAGCTCCTGATAGGCCAGACGCATGGAGGCAACCCTTGGAGGGAATAAACATGTCAGAGGCCAGCACCCATCCTGACCTGTCCTACCTGCCCACCCAACCCCACAGGAAAAAGGGGCCCTCTGGCAAACACTCACATAGACTCCTCGGCCTGCTTCTTGGCATCAGCCACCTGCTGCTCACGGAGCTTCTCTGCCACCTGGGCCTGCCGCTCAATCTCGCTGAAGCTCTGGCTGCTCACCTTCTGGGCCCCTAGGCCTTTCTTGGCACCCAGCTGGGAAGAGAATCATGTGATGGGGGCCTTGCCAACCACAATGTCCCCCTGCTCCCTCCCAGGCACTCTAGCACACCCACACAGTTCCTTTTTAAAGTCCAGGGTAAAAATAGGAGTCCAGTCAGCATGGTCGAGAGGGAGAACAGGGGCTCTGCTAGAGCTGGGCATGAGGTGGCTCACACAGTCCCAGCAGAGGCCTCAGGGCCTGATGACCAGCAGCTCATGTTTACCAGACCAGCATGTCCCAAGCACACTATGTGCACAATCTTGGGCTCCTCCAGGAGCCCCTTGAAGATAGGCATCTTAACAGCCCTTGCACAGATAAGGTTCTGAGAAGTTGAGTACCTTTGCCAAAGTCACATAGCCAATGACTGGCAGGGTCAAGGGGTGAACCCAGGCAGTCTGACTCTGGCTCCTGACCACTCTCCCATACTGCCTCTCCCCACCTACCCCTTTCTTAGTGGCTGCTGGCTTCTTCTTGCCAATGAGGGAGGTTTTCATTTCTGCAAGAAAAGGAGGTGAGACATGAGTAAAGACAAAGGGAGGTCAGAGGCAGCAGCTCAGTCCACACCATGCAGTTTCCTGGCAAGAGCTTCTAAAAAGAATAGCTTCAGGCAGGGGAAGGCAAAGCTGTCACCACCAGTTCCAATTAATGGTGTCAAGATAGTCTAAGCCAAAGACAGACAAGATTAAGGGGTTCCCAGCAGATTGAGACAAGAACTAGGACCTGAAGCAGCAGAGACAAAGTCCCTGAACAGATATGAGGACCACTAGGCAGGGGCAGCTGCCAAACATTAGCCTCAGTTCCTAAAGCAGGGAGCTGCGTGCAAGGGGCTAGGCTCCCAAAGTGCTGTTGGTTACCTCTGGCAGGAAGGGCCCCTTTAGGTGACAGATACATGGACTCTGGAGAGAAACAGACTGTGGCTAACAAGGGACCCACCCCAGAGCCTCCATGTAGTTCCCAAGCCCAGAGGCCTCTACAGAGCCTTGCTTTAGACCAAGTCATGCCAGCCTTCTCACGGGATCAGTCTGACAGTCATTCTGCTGGCTTTCTGCCCCAATCCCCAAAGGTCAACAGAACAAACTGAGGTCAGCAAATGGACTGTTCACCCTGAACCAGAAGGACACTAAAGAAAGAGTAGAAAAGAGCTGAAAGGCCTCCCTGGCTAAGAAAGGACAATGTCACCTCCAGTCTTGAGCAGCTCAGAGCTGTCCCCCTATCCCATGAAATGGACCAGAAGGCCAACCCTGCCTCAGACCTCAGGGTTAGATGTCCAGTCTCATGCTGGCCTTTCCACACTTTGGCTAGAACCAGCCCCACACCCAGAGGCCGACCCAGGCCTTACACACCAGCCCACCCAGGTTCATCAATTCAAAGACCTGGCTCTCAAGCCCTTGCAGTTGATGTTGAAGCCATGAATTCAACACCAGTCCCAGTCCAGAGAGTTAAGATGCTCAGTGTCCTGGGGCCTCGTCCATATGACTAGGCAGCAGCAGATCTGAAAAGAGCCTCTCCCAGTTACCCCACCCTGCCAGCTGTCATACTGACCCAGAGAAGCTTTGGGTGAGGTGCCAAGCAGGTCCGTGTTGGGGCCATGCTCCGGCTCTGTGGATGCAATGATGGGAGTTAGGTATAAGGCTCAAAGCTTCCTGTGACTTCCCCTTCAGGGAGATGATGGAACAAGAGTAGGAGGCACTGGCTTTCCTCAGCTGAGGCCACAAAAGATAAAGGAATGCCCATCACTCTCTCCAAGGGATTAAAATGCATCCCAGCCCACCCAGAAATATAGGACACTCCCCTACTCCTATTCCCTTGACCAGTTTGCCAGGACCAGGGCTCCTGGTTGGAATCTGGGCTGAACTCACGTGCCATTCCACTGCTTTCTGTAGACGGGGCTGGCTGCTGGGGCTCTGCTGGGTCGGTGGCTGGTACATCCCAGGCAGGGGGCTGAAAAGGAAGCCAGATCACAGACACCTCAATGAGCTTGCAGGGAGCACAAAGAACATGCAAGTACCTTATGGATACAAGGACCTACTCCAAGCCCATGAGGAAAGGTGACTAACAGTGAGTACAATTATAGTTGCTATTCACTATGGAAGAAAGAAGTAGGAAACTAGCAGCCACTTCCACCCCTCCACTATTTACTTGGACCCATTCCCCTAATTTAATAACAACTAGTGGGCACTTACCATGTGCCAGGCACAAGTCTAACAGCTTTTCACATACAAAAACTTTAATTATCACAACAAACCCTGTAAAGTAGATACATCTCTACTGCAAAGACTGGGTTTTGACAGGTGAAGTGATTTAGCCACATCTGGGAAATGCCAAGTAGAGGAGCTGGGATTCAAACTGAGAGAGTCTAACATCAGCCCCAGTGACAGCAGAGAGGAAACCTCCTCCCAGGGTGGGCTTCCAAGGAGGATCCTTCCATTGTCCCCAGCCACAAGTGCCTCTCTTATAGGGGAAGAACCCAGGAAAAGTTGTTGGAGGCTCCCAACACCTCTTGAGCCTTCAAGAAGCTTCTCCTTCTCCCTAACACCCGTTTATAGACAGGGGTCCGTTCCTAAGGAGGGCCACGTTGCACACCTACTCCTGGGAGGAGGAAACACCTGGGCCTGCCTAGCAATGAGCCCCAGACATCCCCTGTCTGAGGCATCACACCAAGGCGAATGGGATCCATGCCCAGGATCACAGAAGGACTTGGCCAGTTAACCACCTGTCAGCCGCCATCATGGGAAACAGTCCTTGTGGGTACTCACTTGAGTGTGTTCCATGAAGAAATCAGAATCCTTCCTCTCCGGAGAGTGACTGGGAGCACTACTCATATTGTCTATCCAAAGCTAGAAAGAACAAGACACCCTTGAAATAGGGCTCTGAATATTCCTACTCATCACACTACCCCAGCCCGGGGACCAGGCACTTACATCGGTGCCATGCCTAGCCAGGGCTGCACTTCCCAGCTGCCGGATCTTTTCCCGGTACATCCGGGCAGCTCGGCTATCATACTTGGTGTTGGCATCACTGGCTGTGCATCCATGTTGGCGGAAGAAAGCTGTCTGGAGAATAAAGAGAGGAGAGTGTGCTACAGGTGATTCCCCCCAGAGCAAAAAAAAAAAAAAGCAGTCCCTTATAACAGCCCAGATACAGGATATATATATATATATATATATATATATATATATATATGTGTGTGTGTGTGTGTGTGTATATGTGTGTGTGTGTATATGTGTGTGTGTGTATATATGTGTGTGTGTATATATATGTGTGTGTATATATATATATGTGTGTGTATATATATATGATAATATACTCTATTATCCTGTGTAAATAATAGACATAAAGTTCTTCATAGAGATAAAGATTCCCAGAAATTCCTGCGGAAAACAGCTTCCCATCCTGGGATGACTGACTGAAGCCCAGCCCTCACTCAACCCCACCTGAGGACAGCATGCCATACCCGCTGTGCCCATCCTTCACCCATCCAGGCCAAGACCTAGATGACTGTGGAGGCCCCAACTCCCTTGGCCTTTCCCCAGGAACATCTGTCCACTTTAGTTTTAATCTGAAGCCCCTTTGAGAATAACAGCGACCAATTTCCAAGTTTAGAGAACAATGTACAGTGTTGCTATGACCAAAGAATCCTCTGAACAGAGAAACTGAGAGGGCCTCCTAGGAGGTCATGGTAAAAAGTTAGTCCCAGGCAGAAGAATGAGGGCAGAGAGGATGGTAAGGAGCTTTACCGCATTGGCATTCCCGCCGACCTGCATACACCTCAGCTGGAACCAGTTCCAGTTGGAATCCAACTCTGTGGACCTGTGTGCAAGGGCTGCATGTCACCCACCAGCAGACACCAGGAGACACTTCCCTGGCAGACTCACACCTGTCATTTGGCAGGTGCCCAGAAACATTAATCAGCCACCACCCGACTTCCTCAACTATTCCCTGTCCGTGAAAGCTTTGCTCTTCAGTCTCATAGTCAAAAGGGCATTAATTATTTTCCAGATCAGTGGGAGGTTGAATTCTCAGGCACTTAAGCTTGGATTTGGCTTTCTACTTGAGGACGGCCAGTCTCACTTCAGACGTACTCGACAGTCTGTCAGCAACGACAAGGTCAATGCAGCTAATTTTTCTCCAAACCTAACGTTCAGAGAGTCGAGTTTGACCGACAGGAAAGAAGGGAGTTTGACCCAGACGCGGAAACGAACTGTCTATGTGGGAAGGGGTCACACAGGCGATTCCCTCCCGTGGGAGGCTACCGGACCCCGGCCGGGAGGTTTCCGAACACCGATTTCAGGACAGTCCAAGTGGCCACTCTGCCCTGCTGAGCACACAGCCCTGGCCGGGTAGAAACACAGCAGCCATAAGGAGACCCCACCTGATGAAGCTGAGATGGACACCCAGGGAGCGGTGCACCCCGGAGCAGTCAATGCACAAGAAAACACCGTACGTGATGCTGGCCCAACTCGGATTCTTGGCGCCACAGTCGAAGCAGGCCTGGATGGAGGAGGCGATGAGCGAATGATCAGGGACCCCGAGCGGAGGCCGGGCACTGACACCCAGGAAAACTGCCCACGTCCGCCCCCTCTCCTTCCCTCGGGCCCCAGGGGAGCCGGGAGAGCTCCTCTCGGCCGGCGCTAGACCCCGCGCGCCTCCCGCTCAGGCACCTTGTTGGTCGGAATTGCGCGAAGCCTCTTAAAAAGGGTTTGGATTTCGGTCTTGCTCGGCTCGGACGCCATTTTCTCTCCTTCCCAGACGCCAGCGCGACTGACGGGCCCCGTCGCGGGCCAATCCGCGGCCGAGAAGGCGGGGCACGAGGTCGGCCTCCGCTGAGCGAGGTGCCAGCGAGGGGTGGGGCGATTTGTCCTGCGTTGGGCCAATGAGCGCCGGCGGGACAGGCGCAGACACGTCAGAGCCCCGCCTCCTCAAACCACGCCGAATCCACGCTGCGCCCGCCGGGGCCAATCCGCAGCCAGGGCGGTGCGACGGCGCCCTGCTGGGCCGGCGGGCGGGGCGGAGCGGAGCGGAGCGGATCGCTCCCCTCGGAAGGTGGAGTCACCTCCCAGGGGCTTGAGCTGCGAGTCCGGGGATCCGGGCCTTAGCTGGGGTCGGTTCCCGGTGGATGAGTAATGATTAACAGCCCTACCAAGCGCTCAAGGTGCCACCGGCCTGAAAGGGAAGACAAACTGGCTGGGCCGCCCCCACCAAGCTCAGAACTCAGCACCCAGCCTCTGGCTTTGGCCGCCTCACACCAACCAAGCCTGATGGCCAGTCTCTTCCATCTGGCGAACCTTTGCCCAACCCCCGTCCCCATAACATTCTCTGGGCCCACGGACCTCCCCTCAGTGCCTCTCACTACCGAAGACTTCTGCAGCCTGGCAAGGGTGGAGTATCATAAAAGATGCAAAAAAAAAAAAAAAAAAGATGCACACAAACCTGAAAATGCTTTTTTATTTTTTTCAAGTTTAATACACACTAGAACAAGCCACAAAAGAGTGTTGCTAGCTCAGAACGACACTCACCTCAAGCCCACCCCAGGAACCCCAAAACACAGACCAGGAATTGGGTCCATGGCTCCTGGGGAGATCAAACACTCCTGGGGAGGCCTAGGTACCCTGAACCCTTCTATGACCTCCTAACCTCCCATTTACCCACAGCCTAGACTCAGTCAGCCCCTCCCCTCCCTGACCCCCCAGGACTTCCTCCCTCCTCAAGGGACAGAGGGACAGCAGGGGCACTGGTTCAGGGCCCTCGGGTCCAGCTGTCCAGAAGCTGGGCTCCGGCTCAGGGCGGAGAAACATTGCAGAAGGGCTGCCAGGGCTGTCAGGCCCCCACACACTCCACGTAATTGGCAGGATACAGGCCAATGCGGCCACTCTGCAGCTGGCCCTGGCACCAGCCCTGCTCGTCCTCCTCGCTCATCTTCAGCAGCTCCTCCCCTGGGGGAAAGGGGATTGGTCATTGCCAATTGCCCTGGCCCAGCCCCATTCCGGCAATTGGGTCAAGGACTGAGGGGAGCAGGCAGTAACCCAGAGAATCCAGCTAGGGGAAGAGACCTGGCTCAGGCAGAGGGAGGTCCAAGTCAGCAAGCCACCCCACCCCAGACCCTGAATGCAGCAATCAGACCCCAGCTGGAGGTTTTGAGAGGCAGACACCCTGACTCCTGCAGACTGGACCCAGAGCAACCTTAAGAGTCAGAGAACTGACCCTAAAAAAGTAGGTGTCTGGCTTCCCTTTGCCACCCCCCTGTTCAAGACACTAAATGGGGGAGGGAAGGCTGAAGCCTGGAAAGGAACAGGAAAGGGGTCCCAGGGTACCTGCTCGGAAGCTTAGCTCATCAGCTTCCTGGCCAGCGTAGTCATAGAGCGCCCGCACCCGCACCCCAGTGGCAGCCTTCCGGGGACTCTCCTCATCCGACCACTCCTCATCCTGCCCGCCGCTGGAGAGGGGAGGCAGAAGGGGCAGGCTCAGGGCACAAGGAACACCTTGACCGAGGGAGCCTGGGACCCACAGTCAAGGGCCCACCCCCTGGAGGAACCCTGGGAGAGGCAGGTGGGGAAGAACTGAAAGAGTCTAGCGGCTAGCCTGACCTCTGCCACACCTGCCTGTGAGCTCAGGTGCCTTCCTGCCACACAGTGCTGACATGAGCAGTACATGAGAGGGAACGTGGGAAACGCCTGGCAAATCTAAACCACCGTGAAAACTGGCATCACAGTCACTCGGTAGGTCCTAGGTCCCTGACACTCCATTTTCTTTGTTTGTTTTGTTAATCCTCACCTGAGGATGTTTTTCCATTGATTTTTAGAGAGAGTGGAAGAGAGAGGGAAAGACATTGAGAAACATCGATGTGAGAGAAACATCGATTGATTGTCTCCTGCACAAGCCCTGACCAGGGCCCGGGCCGGGGAGGAGCCTGCAACCAAGGTACGTGCCCTTATCCAGAATCAAACCCAGGACCCTTTGGTCCATAGGCCAACGCTCTATCCACTGAGCCAAACTGGCTATGGCCCTGACACCCATGTTCAACCCACTTCAGGTGTGAAGGGAATGAAGGAAAGGAGGGCAGGGCAGGGCAGGGGCCAGAGCTGAACAGCCAAGTTCCTGGCTCTCACCCTGGGGACCCGGGGGACTGAGGTGGGGGCACAGCGCCATCTCTTGTGGGCCCGATGCTGGTCAGAGTAACCTCATCAGGGCTCCGGCCGCCCTTCTCCTTCCGGTTTATTGTCCTCTGTGTGTCCAAGGACCACTCCTGTGGGGACAGTGCTTAGGGTCAGGCTGGGCTGCAGGCTGTGGTGGCATCCAGGGCCATCCAAATCACCTTCACCTCTTCATCCCAAGTCCTAGCCTCCCTCCTGAGGTCCAGGCTGAGCCCAGTGGGAGCCCATCCCATCTCCCAGCCCCACCTGGAACACGTACCTCAAACTGTGGCCAGTGCATGGCCATGCCCGGCCCGTGGGTGCTGCGCCACCAGCGCAGATCCTGTTCATCACTGGCTGCCTCGATACCCTGATGCAGGTCTCTGTGGAGCTCATGGAACCTGTGGCCCGAGGCACAACCCTCAAACTAGGAAGCCTTGGGCCCTTGCACCCCCTTAATTTCTTTCAGCCCAAGGGAGTGGAAGAGACCCAGCAGTTCCCCCGATCTCCATGCCCACACAGGCCATACCTCTCACTGCTGGAGAGGTCGAGGTGCTGGTGTAAGGTGAGCAGCATATCTTTGAAGAAGAGAAGCCGCTGGCGCTCAGCGGCCTGGCAGGTCTCGAAGGCCTGTTCCATGTCTTCCATGTAGCGCGGGGTGTAGCGATGCAGCTCTGCCAGCGTCTGCTCATACTGGGTTTTTGTCTGGGTGGGAGCGGAGGCGACCTGGTCAGCACGAGACCTCCTCCCACTCATGATTCCGCTAGTATTTACTGAGTACCTGCCATCGGCAAGACCCTGGGGCTAGGCACCAGGGGCAACCAGTCACAAGATCTGGCTCCTGCCCCTCACAGCCTAGTAAGAGAGGTGACATTTGGGCACAGCAGCTTTTAGAGTCTGGTGAGTGA
Source organism: Eptesicus fuscus (assembly GCF_027574615.1). Lineage (NCBI taxonomy): Eukaryota > Metazoa > Chordata > Mammalia > Chiroptera > Vespertilionidae > Eptesicus > Eptesicus fuscus. The sequence continues at coordinate 67,499,900 of NC_072485.1, read as the reverse complement.
AGACTAAAAGTGAGAGTAAGATGAGATGGGGAGTGAAGAGTGAGATGAGGTCCACCCATAAGGGGTGGAAGAAACCAGGGAAGGCTTCGTGGAGGAGGTGGAAAACTGAGCAGCACCTCAGGGGGATGGGAAGATTTGAATATGCCGAGCTAGAGGAAAAGGCACTCTGTCAAAGCAACCAACATGAAAGGTGGTCCCAGGTGGAACACTGGGAAAGGAAAGGAGCTGGGAAGGTCTCAACTGCTAAAATTATCCCAATGCCTGAACTTGCACTGTTTCTTTCCCTGGGTAAAGCATCGGCTTTTCTCAGGTTCCTCCTTGAAATGGTAATCTGGAGAGAGGGTGCAGGTGCGGATGAGAGCAGGAAGAGTGCTGGGGACTGGGAAAGGCATTCAGGAAGCCCTGAGCTGGGCCAGCCCGTCCCATGGCGGTACCTTCTCGGCCTCCTTGGTGCAGCGGTCCACCCGCACCTGCAGCTTGCGCAGCTGGTCCTGGGAGACCGTGCTGTCTGCCTTCGCGTGGCTCTCCCGAGTCTGGGCTGTCTTCTCCTCCTTTCGGGCTCCGTGGTAACTCTTCTTGGAAGCCTCAACCTGGCACACACAGGGACGGTTCTGGACCCAGCACACCACACCCTGGGCCCGAGGACTCAGTAAGGGGCATGCCCCTGAGGCGCATCCCCCCCAGGCTCACCTCCTTCAGCCTCTTCAGCCAGGGCTTCTGGGCCTTGCGGAAGCTGTCCTCTGCAGCCCGGCTCTCTCGGAAGCCACCCAGCACTGGCCGGTGGAAGGCCCCCCGCTGCCAGGCACGCACCCGCTCACTGTCCGGCCCGTGAAGCTTCTCCCGAACCTCCAGGTGCAGCGCGCTCAGCCGCTCAGCCGCCGTGAAGAAGGCGTGCCAGGCCTTCTCCAGCGTGCCATACTGGGGGCCTGCAGGGAGGCATGGGACTTAGGCCAGGCCAGGAAAGCCACCAGGAACGAGCCCACCCCTCCCCCTGGGTGCTATTCCAGGTGCCACGCACGCAGTGGGGATGCAAAGAAGAACAATGATGCCAGCTGCTGCTTACTGAATACCCACTCTGTGCCTTGACATACCAGATCTCACTAAACCCTTGCCTCACCCACCACCATGAAGACAGTGTCATGATCAACAGTTAACAAGCGAAAAAACGGCGGCCCACAGGAGTGAAGTTTACTGCCCAGAACATGACAGCGGCGAGGGGAACTGAGATTCAGATCTAGGCCTGTGGCATAAACCTCTATGCTCTGTTGCCTCGAAAGGAGGAACCAGTGTCTGTTCCCAAGGAAGGCAGGTAGTTAGGGTGAAAAGGTCCCATATCAGAAGGCCTGGCTCCAGCTTAAGCTATTCCTAGCTGTGTGGCTTCAGGCAAGTCTTAGCTTCTCTGGACTTCCGAATGTCCTCTAGAAAATGTGCAGATCAGGACTGTCTCCATCATAGGGTTGTTAGAAATAACAAAATAACTCGTGACTGTGCTTTGCAAACTCTAACAGCACTTCCGTGAGTACCAGGAGGATCTTTCCTTTAATGGGAAGGCAGACACGAGAGCCTCAACCTTCCACCACAGGTGCAAAAAGAAGCTGCCCCAGCCCTAGCTGGTGTGCTCAATGGTTAGAGCGCCTGCCTTGGCACCGGAGTGTCTCGGGTTCGATTCCCTGTCAAAGGCACATACCTGGGTTGCATACCCCTCCCCACCCCATCATGGTGTATGGGAGGCAACCAATCGATGTTCTCTCTCTCTCTCTCTCTCTCTCTCTCTCTCTCTCTCTCTCTCTTTCTTTCCCTCTCCCATACACTCTCTCTAAAAAACAATGGAAAAATATCCTCATGACTTGGTTGAGGATTAAAAAAAGAAGAAGAAGCTGCCCTGCCTGATCTCCCCACACTGGTAGCACTCTGCTCCCTGCTAGGCCCATATGCTGGCTCACCCTTCTCCACGGTACCCCTCCACTTTCGGGCCCAGTCAGCCAACTGCTGGGCATAGGCCTTCTCGATGCGGGCACGCTCCTGGAAGCAGCTGACCAGGTCCCCGCACAGCCGATGCCCGTCTTCCACCCGCTGCACTGTCCGCTTGTAGTTGCCAGCCTGGGGTGTACATGGAAAGGGCGGAGTGGCCAGGGAGAAGCCCCCTCCGGGGCTGGTGCTGACAGCTAGACAACTGCCCCAGACAGGTGGCTGGGCCCAGGGGGGTGGGCATTACAGTGCCACCCCCAAACCCATCTGCTCACCTCCCAGAAACTGCCCTCTACGGCCTCCCCGCCAGTGCCTTCCTCTGGAGCCATGGTGTCCCTGCAGCATGGAATGGTGGCAGACTGGGGCTGTGGAGTACAGAGGTAAGCAGAGAAGCTGGACACGTGCTTTGGGGGATAGGAAGAGACCCTCTCCTATCCCTGGGCTTCACCCCCACGGCCATCCCACCACCCAAGGAGCTGTTGTAACTAGGACTTAGCAGGCAGGGGTCTGGAAGTCCCCAAGAGGGTCCAGGATCGGGGCAAAGATGGCAGTTTCAAAGCTCCTTCTCTTACCCTGGGTCTGCCCTCCCCCACCTCATCCCATGTACCTGGAGCCCAGAGATCACTTCAGGGACCTGGCTGTCCAACTCTCAAAGCTGCCACTGCGACTCTGCCTTGAAGCTAATGAGAGCAAAGCAGGAGGTGAGGGCGGGGACCCAGACCGTCCAGGGCGGTGCCCAGCTCCCCCAATATAGCAACTGCTGTCAGAAGAGCCAGATTCCAGCCAGGAGAATGCCAGGCAGGTCATACGATCCAGCTGGGGATTAGATGGCAGGCGGGGGTGGGTGGTGGGCAGAGGGCCCCACCGCCCTGCCTGCAGATGAGAAAGAGGACGCCTGCCCCAGCCGGGGTCCTGCTGCCTTTCCTTGAACAACAAGGAGATCCTTTTCCAGACCAAGCCAAGTCAGAGGGTGCCCAGCCACTTCCCTGTGCTGGGAAGGGCTGAGAGCTCAGAGTCCCGAGTCCTATCTTGGCCAAGAAGCTTGAACAAGTGCATTTTACTGTCCCCTCGTAAGGGAGCCTCAGATCCCTCCTCAGATGGAAATTCTGCCCCCTGGTCTGTTTCTGTGCCAGGGCTGGTATAACACTCAAACCAAGCAATGAACAGCAGTGTGAGGGGCCTGACAGTCACAAGGAGACACTCATCCTGGTCACAGCATCTGAGGTCCCACAGGGCTCTGTGGGTCATGAGCAACTCAGCCCCACCCTCAAAAGGCTCCTAGTCTGAGGCAGCACGAGGGAGTCAGAGAGGTGACTGGCCAGTTATGAGAGTATTCTCCAGAATCACAGAGCAGGGCAAGGCGGATTCCAGCCCACAGCCACCACCCCAGGGGCTAGAGGACACAGTGGCACGTGGCCACTCCCTTCCTGCCGCTGCGCAGGGTCTCAGCTGTCCGCAGCAGCGACTCAGGCTCCCAGAAGGAAATCCATCCTCCTCTGAGCACGCCCAGGGGACTCCGCCAGGCCCACTGAGGCCGGAATGTGCCTGTTGCCCCCCAGCAAGGCTTCATCGCAGTGCCCCCTCCACATTGATGAACCCTTACCCGCTCTTCCAAACTCAAATCGAGGTACTTGTCCACAGCCCCACTCGCCATCCCCATTCCCACAGCCCCTCTGACCCCTCAGTCAGGGTATAAATCCCACAGGATCTGTCCGCGGTCATTGACAGACTCCCTGAGGGTCCAATTTGGGTTCCTCCACACACTGGAGTTAGTGGTTGAATGAAAACACAAATGTCATTCCCCTGAAGACCAGGAAGCCCACGGCTACAGCAGCTGTGGGAAAGGTTGGCCTGTGTGGGCTTCCACCCCTAAGCTAACAGGAGGGCTCAGGCCTGCAATGGAGGTGCCTGGGCACAGAGCAGAGCAGCTAACCCCACCAGGCTCCTCAGCACTTCACCTTGCTTCCTCTGGAGTCTGTCCCGTTTGCCCAGAAAGGACTCGCCAAGCAGAAAGAGAACCAGAGCTGCAGCTGTAAATCACCGGCCTTTGGTGCTGTCCCAGTGAGGCATCCTGGGGCCCCAGCCTCCATGCTCCCAGCTCCCTGGAGAGCTGCCCCCGACCCATCCCCTCTCTGCGGCCCCAGAACAGAGCAAGCTGTGTGCAGGGCTGGCACTGCTCCCTCCGGCCTCCCAGAGCAAACACAAGACCAAGCCCCAGGCACAGCCAGGCCCCACAGCCCCGGCCGGATCTAGCTGTAGGGGTGAGCCTGGCACCTAGGCCCCCATTGAGGAGGGCCAGCCCTCTGTACCTCCCGATCTCAGCAGAGACCCAGAACAGTCCCCAGAACGCTCTGCCACAGGCAAGAGCTCAGAAAGCAGATAATGAAAGCTTCCCAGCCCAGGGAGTCAGCAACTACTGGACCCCGAGAAGTCGGCTGGGGCTTGGCCGGGTCTCCTCACAGCTGCCTGGGCCAAGGCTACAGCAGCTGTGGGAATCCTGGGGTTCAGGGAAGAACCCACTCTCCCTACGTGAGGCAGGTAAGTAACCCCTGCCCTCCCCTTTCCCAGAAGCTGGGGGCAAGCCCTGGGAGGGAGCACTGCCATCCTGCCCTGCCCAACCACCCTGTCCTGAGTCACAGGCTGCACCCAAGAGCCTCTTCTTCCAGCTGCCCCTCCCGGAGGGCCGGCAGCCTGATGTGAAGGCACGGAGGGGGCGGTCGACTGGTCCAAACAGGGGCACCTAGGCTCCAGCGGCTGGAATCAGTGGCCAGGGAGGCTGGGGAAGGGGGTGGCGCGGGGAAAGGGGAGGAGGCAGGGCCTGGGAGGGGCATAACAAAGGGGCACTTTTGGAAACCCGACCTGCCAGCCGAGGTGCCTGCTCCCCGATGACGCACTCCAAACCCGGAGCTTCCACACCAAACCTCGGAGCCCAGGGGCTGGCGGGCTCTGCTCTCAACCCTGTGGACGTCGCCCTTCGACCGGCCCCTCTTGCCAGCCGGGTGCCGCACAACTCAGAGCCATGAAGCCCAAGCGGAGCTGCCAGGCCAGGCCTAGCCATGGAGCTTCTAGGACGCCTTGGCCAAACTTGTTGAACTCGGTCTCGGCGGGGGTGGGGCCGGCCGATCCCTGCTGAGGGGAGGGGGCCCCGCCGTGGACTCGAGACGGTGGCCCGGGCAGCGGCCCCGGGAACTGGAGCTCTTGGCAGAGGGCAAAAGGGGCGCCGGGGAGCGAAGGCCCTTTCTGGGGCCCCAGGACGATCTGGAGCCCTGAAGAGGCCCCGGGAGATGGTGTGGCCCTCCAGTCCCGAAGCCCCCTCCCCCCGGCCGGCCTGGGACATTGCAGGGTGCGCGCCGCCGCCGCCGAGGACCCACCCCCTCGGTTCAGCGGCAACTCTTTCCGTCCTCGCACCGAGCGGGGTGGCCAGCGGCTCCGGGGGCGGGAGTCGGTCCCACTGCAAACTTCAGGAGTGGGAGGGAGAGGAAGGCAGGCTCGAGCCGGCGCTCCCGCCGCCACCTTCCCGCGCTCCCGCGCTGCAGCACTCACCGCGTCCGCCCCGCGCGCTTCGGTGAGTCGGGGTCCGGCCACGCTCCCGCTGGAGTCCTGACGCTCCGGGGCCCTGACCGCCGCCTCCCGGAGCGCTGCGGGCCCTCCCCCGGGAAGCCCAGCCCCCGGCCCCGCCCTCTCCTCGCTGCCGCGGCCCCAACCCCACCGTCCGATCCGTTCGCAGGCGCCGGGGCCGCTGGCATCGCGGCTCCCGGCGGCTCCCGGGACGCGGGCCGTGAGTCGCGGCTCCCGCGTGGGAAGTGCCAGGGCCGACTCCCCGGGGTGGCGCCGAGCCGCTGCAGGGCGTCCGATGTCAGCTTTGCCCCTCCCCGGCTTTGGCAGAGTCTGGGAGACCTGTGCGAGCGGGAAGGGATCGGCGCACGGACACCCTTTGGAGGGGGTCTGGGGGCTGCGCTGCCTTACATTTTTTGCAGATCGCAGACTTCTTAGAAGTTAGCTCCGACGTCGCTCACAACCATCCCCTTGTAAGCATGAGGCTTTCCATTGTGCAGATGCAGAAACTGAGGTCGGATACCTTCAGCGGCTTGCCCGAGGTCGGCAGTGGGGCGGGGCCAGGACTCCAACCCCAGCCCGGCCTGCCAATCTGAGTCGAATTCCGAAGCCTGGGACCCACACGCCGTAGGGGCGGGGCAAAAAAAAGCACGAGCTCCGCCCCCTCCGTGTTCTTATTCCCAGATTTTGTGTCGCTCTCCACTTTGAAGTCCCTTCGCCCCTTCACCGCCTTTGTCGGTCACCAGCTTGGGTGGATTTTTCCAGATCCCCACGATGCCACCCCACCCTGAATAAATCCCTTCTTTCTCGCCCGCGTATCCCCACCCCGACATTTTTTTTTTTTCGGAGCCTGCCCTCTGTTATTTATATCCACTGGAGCGGCCCAAGAATGTTCCGAGGCTGACCTAATCGCCACCTGCTCGGCCTCCCCTCCCCTCCCGCTCGCTCGTGCGCTGGTGACCCGGCGGCCGCGGGCACCGCCTGGCAAGCGAGAGGGGGCTCAGGCCGGCGAGATCGGGCGCCCTGGGCGCTCCGCGGATCCAGACCGCGCAAATTCGCTCGGGGTCGGAGAGCCCGGGGGCCCTCCCAGCAGTGCGCCCTCGCGGGGAGGACGCAGCGCTCTGGGAAGCCCAGGGTCAGTCACGCGTTCTCTCTTCTTACGCACTCGATACGCATGCCTCCCTCCCCCCCACCACCACCACACACACACACTCCCAGAGGAGTGTGAGTACGTGTGCGCGGGTTTTTAAATGGTAGCTTTAAAAATAGCGAAATTATGTTTCTAAATCCGGAATTACTGGCGCGTTCTTGGTGCAGATAAATCCGCTCATGAACATGGAAAGGGCCCGAAGGGAGTGAATGAGGGTAATTGCAGGTGGTAGTATGAGCTGCTGAGGGTGGACTCGCTCCGCAGTCCCGGTGAAGTGGGCGAAACTGCCTCCCCAAGACCCGGTGAGGCACCCAAGACCTTTGGTCTGAGGCCTCAAGCCGCTTGGCAAGTGGTACCTGAGCAGTGGGCCCTCGCCTTGGCTCTCACAAGGGTGTGTGCCCAGCAGGATGAACTGCTGAAACCAGGCTCAGCACCCACTCTCGGTTGAGTCTTGGACAAGTCCCTTCTCTCCGTGTCTGTTTCTACCTCTACATGACAGGTGGACCGGCTGACCTCCCAAATGGGCCCTGTGCCCCAGCTAATTACGGATTGTAAAACAACTGCAAATGAGAGGAGCTGGGGCAGTGTCTAATGACAGTCACGGTGGTTTGTGTTGTTTAAAATCTGTTAACATCCCACCTAGTGCCTGAGGGCCTTCAGGCACCTAGACAGAAAGTGTGAAAACATGAGAATGAAATTAATTACAGGAGCCACTTATTAAAACCCCATTAAAAATAAAGGCTGCAAGCCAGGCCCTGGGATGTGGGGAAGCCAGGTCACAGAGACTCAGAAAGCAGGGCTGTTAATGAGATCACGAGGAGTGGATGCCGGGTGTAAAACATCTGGCTTCCCTTGGGTTCAATCTGGAAGCAGAAAGCAGAAATGTTGCAGCTGATCTTAATTGCCCCTAAGGTACCATAGGGAGAAAAAATAAACCCAAACCCAGAGCATACCACGCTGCTTCAAAGGGGAAAAAGACAGAGCTGCCCTTGAAAGACAACCCTGTTAGTGCCGCCCCCAGGGCTCAGATTTCTATGCTCCACAGCCAGAGCCCCTGCACACTCACACTGCTCTCTCCGTGGAGTGCCCGGCCTGAACAGACTTCAAGATGAGATGCCCAAGGTCAGAGGGCTGGATAGACAGAAACCTGGAGACGTGGTTTGGCTCGAGGCACCAGGTGGCAGATTGATCCGGAGCCCAAGTTCAAATCATTCACAGACTCACTCACCTTGAGCATCTGGAATGTCCTAACCCCTGTGCCTTCACTTGTTTATTTATTTAGTCATTCATTTATCCAGCCAAGAAAACATTTGAGTTTTTGCTCTATGCTAAGCCCTATGCTAGGGTATTGGGAATACAAAGATAAATAAGGCAGAGCTCTAAGTGTACAATAATGATTCACTGTGGACATGAAGTACTCCGGGAGAAGAGAGAAGAGACTGCCTTTCACAGGGCCTTTGACGGGTCTTGATGAGCAGGAATTAGTCATGTGGAGAGGCATTCTAGGCGGGAGTACCAGGGTGTGCCAAGCCCCAGGGGTGTTAGCATATGACCCAGCAGTTCCACTTTTTGGTGTCTACCCTAGACCAGTGATGGCGAACCTATGACACGCGTGTCAGCACTGACACGCGTAGCCATTTCTGATGACACGCGGCCGCATGCCGAGGATGAAACATTTGCTGCTCCTGAGGATGAAACATTTGCGACTAGAGTCTTGGAGTTAGTTTTTTCCTCAAAGTGACACACTACCCGAGTTATGCTCAGTTTTTTGGCGAAGTTTGACACACCAAGCTCAAAAGGTTGCCCATCACTGCCCTAGACAAACGTGTACAAGTGCATGAAGACATACAAAGATGTTTGCATATAGAATTGCTTGCAATAAGGGAAAACAGAAAACGAATGTCCATAGGAGTGCCACGGTTAAATAACCTAAAGTTCATTCATGCTTTGGATTACTCTGCAGCACCTAAAATGCATGGCATCTAGAGGTGTGTTGTTATATGAAGATCTCTAAGGCACTGTTGAGTGAAAAAAGCAAAGTGCAGCACACACAAAATATTCAGAGAGAACATACACCAAATGTATGTCTGTGATTATCTCCAGTGAGAGGTATAGAACTGGTAAAGAAGACTTTTGTAAGGTTAAAAAATTAAGAGTGAGAATGTACTTATGTGTAGATTGTATAATTAAAATAGAGAGTCTTTTAGGAGATGGTGAGTGAGTCTTATTGTCTAAAACAGTGCTGTCCAAATAGAATCTTTGGCAGCGATGGAAGCATTCTATAGCCTTGCTGTCCAATGCTGCAGCCATTGAAATGTGATTAGTGTGGTTAAGGAACTGAATTTTAAATTTAATCTAATTTTAATTAACTGAAAATTTAATAGCCACAAGAGGCTAGTGGCAACTGAATTGAACAGTTCTGGTCTAGAATGTTTAGAATATTGAGTTCAGGATCGGGTGGAGGCAGATGGGAGATGAGGCTGGAAAGATAGGTTGGGATGGAATGAATGGTGAAGCTTCGGGCAACCCCAGAGTTATTGAGAAGGGTTAACCTCCGTGGGGGAGGCTGTTTCTGTGTTGGAACGCAGGAAGAACAGCAGATGGATGACATTAGAGTGAAAATGCATAGCAGGTTTCAGAGTGGGGCCTTTAATGAAAGCTTCTCCAGGGTCAGGAATTTGCCTGGAGCAGATTCGTTGGAAGGGTAACTCGGAAATGCCTCTGCATAGCCCAGGTGTAAGGAGGGTTCTGCTCGGGAAGCCTGCCCTGGCTCGTGTGGGCCCTTCCCTGGAGTCCACAGGGTCCTCCTGGAAGGTGAAAGAATTCTAGTGGAAAGTCCACTCCGTTGTCTGCCATTCATGGAACACCCACTCTGCCAGACACCATGCCTGGCGCTTGGTCCACAAGGCAAACAAGGCAGACAAGGTCCCTGACTTCATGGAGTTTTCCGCTAAAATCAAATTAAGGCCCAAATACATAATTACCCTTTGTGGTACGTGTTTTAAGGGGAACAGAAACATTCAAAGGACATGGCACTGAGAGAATAATAGAGGGAGCATTAAGAATATGGGAGGATCAGAGAAGACCTTTCTGGAAGTTTAAGCTTCTCCGCCCACAAAAGCCCCCAAAACCCAAAAGACAAGTAGAAGTCATCTGGGTAAAGAGGGGACCTAGGAGAGAACATTCTAGTTAGAAGGACTGATGTGTGCAAAGGTCACGACATGGAGATGACCTCCTAGAGAAGAAGGGTAGAGTGGGTAGGGCATGGTGAGTGAGAGGGGGAGGTAAGCGGGACGGGCAGTAAACGAGACACCACAGGCAGTGTCTTATTCTGAGTGCAAAAATGAAGCAGAAGAGAGACCTCGGTGTGTTTCTGTGGCCTGGGCCACCTACAAGCTAAGGATGGATTTTATATTTTTAAACAGTTGAAAAATATCAAAAGGAGAATAATATTTTGTGCTATGTGAAGGTTACAGGAAATTCAAATGTCAGTGTCCCCAGATAAAGTTTTCTTGGGACATTGCCTCGCTTATTTGTTTGCAAAGTGTGTATGGCTGCTTTTGCACTGTTGAATAGTTACAGCAGAGACTGTATGGCCCTTTACTCTCAACTATGCTGATCCCTGGATTAGAGGGAGACAAATAGCAGGGAGACCAATGAGGAGGTTGCCCACAGTCAAAGGGGCAAGAACAAAGTGGCTTTTTCTAGGGTGGGAGCCGTGCAGGTACTCTGTGTAGGGATTGAAGATGTGGGGAAATCAATAGAACTTGCTGATGAGTTAAATGTGGATGCTAGCCCTAACCGGTTTGGCTCAGTGGATGGAGCGTTGGCCTGCAGACTGAAAGGTCCCGGGTTTGATTCTGGTCAAGGGCATGTACCTTGGTTGCAGGCACATCCCCAGTGGGTGGTGTGCAGGAAGCAGCTGATCAATGTTTCTAACTCTCTATCTCTTTCCCTTCCTCTCTGTAAAAAAATCTATGAAATATATTAAATAAATAAATAAATGTGGATGCTAAGAGGGGAGAGATATTTCGAAGTGGCTCCCAACCTGAGATCTTGGAGTGGACTCTGGACCAGAGTAAGACATTAGTGGGGCACTTGGCAAAATTTGCATAAAGTTTGTAGATTAGATAGTAGTGTTATTAGTGTTAATTTCCTCGCCTTGATAATTGTATGATGCTTGTGTAAGATGTTACATTTGTGGGATTATGGAAGAGTATATTGAACTTCTTTGTAAGCTTTATGCAACTCTTTGTAAGTCTGAGATTATTTCAAAATGAAAAGTTAAAAAATAAAAATAAGCCGAAACCGGTTTGGATAGAGCGTCAGTCTGCGGACTGAAAGGTCCCAGGTTCGATTCCGGTCAAGGGCATGTACATTGGTTGTGGGCACATCCCAGGTAGGGGGTGTGCAAGAGGCAGCTGGTCGATGTTTCTCTCTCATCGATGTTTCTAGCTCTCTGTCCCTCTTCTTTCCTCTCTGTAAAAAAATCAATAAAATATATTTAAAAAATGAAAACAAAGGAAAAATATGACTCCCTGGTTTTTAGCTTGAAGTGCCATTTACTGAGATGGGGGGAATGTGAAAGAGGCAGGAGGAGAAAGGAAGATCAAGACTTCACTCTTGGACACATTAGGTTTGAGATACTGAGGAGATGTCCAAATGATTGTGTCAAGAAGACGGGGCCAGGTTCTATTCTGGACATCATGGATGAGCTCCGAGACCTGGGGGAAGGTGAAGAAACCGTGCAACTCAACCTCAGAAAGGCAGCTCTGTGCCTGGGGGGAGGCAGGGCTGGGGTGGCGAAGGGGGAGTGCATGCGTTTGCAGAGTCTGTGGTGCACAGGCATTCTGCTCAGCACTTGGTCACCGGAGCCTCTCAACAACCCAGTCCAGTAGGACTTATTCTTCCCGGTTTACAAAGAAGACAACAGGCTCAGGAAGGTGCTAAGATTAGCTCAAACACGCAACTAGGAAGTGGGAAGGTGAGGGCTGTCTGACCCCAACACGGTGTGAGATTTTCCCACTTGGTGATGCTGAGCATCCACGGGCTTGGGTTTATTAGTTTCCTCGGGCTGTCGAAATAAATGACCACAAACTGGGGGGCGTAAAACAACAGAAATATCTTCTCTTACAGTTCTGGAGGCCAGAAATCCAAAATCAAAGTATTGGCTAGGGCCCTAGCCGGATTGGCTCACTGGATAGAGCGTCGGCCTGGGGACTGAAGGGTCCCAGGTTTGATTCCGGTCAAGGCCATGTACCTTGGTTGCAGGCACATCCCCAGTAGGAGGTGTGCAGGAGGCAGCTGATCGATGCTTCTCTCTCATTGATGTTTCTAACTCTCTATCCCTCTCCCTCCCTCTCTGTAAAGAATCAATAAAATAGATATATTTTTTAAAAGTGCTGGCAGGGCCATACTCCCTCCCCACGTCTTTCCTTGTCCTTCTAGATTCTGATGGCTCCTGGCAGTCTGATGATCTTTGGTATCTCCTGGCTTATAGCCATATCACTCCAATCTCTGCCTCTGTCTTCAGGTCATCTTCACGTCAGTCTGTCTCTTTGTATCTGTGTCTCATCTTCTTCTGTCTCACTCTTATAAGGACACTTGGCCACTGGATGTAGGGCCTACTCTGATAATGGCAGCTCTGTGCCTGTGGGGAGGCAGGACCCAGGGTGGCGAAGTGGGAGTGCATGCGTTTGCAGAGTCTGTGGAACACAGGCATCTGCTCAGCTCTCGGTCACTTAAGCATCTCAACAACCCGATCCATTAGGACTTATTCTTCCCAGTTTACAAAGAAGGCAACAGGCTCCCATCTTAAAATCCTTAACTACATCTGCAAAGATCTTTTCTAAATAAAGTAACATTCACAGGTTCTGGAGATCAGGAAGTAGCTACATCTTTTCAAGGACCGCCATTCAACTCACGCCACTGGACTGGAGAGGGCTACAGCGGTTAGCCTTGGACAGTGGTCGGCAAACGCATTAGTCAATAGAGCTAATATCAACAGTACAATGATTGAAATTTCTTTTGAGAGCCAAATTTTTTTTTAAACTTATTTTATTGATTTTTTACAGAGCGGAAGAGAGAAAGATAGTTAGAAACATCGATGAGAGAGAAACAAAGGTACATGCCCCTGACTGGAATCGAATCCGGGACCCTTCAGTCCGCAGGCCAACGCTCTATCCACTGAGCCAAACCAGTCAGGGCGAGAGCCAAATTTTTTAAACTTAAACTTCTCCTAACGCCACTTCTTCAAAATAGACTCGCCCAGGCCGGGGTATTTTGTGCAAGAGCCACACTCAAGGGGCCAAAGAGCCGCATGTGGCTCGCGAGCCGCAGTTTGCCGACCACGGGCCTTGGAAATCTAGTAAAGTACTTCCTGAACTTGAAAAGCAGGCTGACTTTCAGAGTTTCTCTTCATCCAGTTTCACAAATGCGTCTCTTTGCAGAATGGATCAGCAGCCTACATGCTCCCAGCACCAATGTGGCTTGGACTTCTAGACGGCCTATAATTATGACAAAACTCTCAGACTCTGGGGCCTAATGACACAGGGATAGTCAAGCACAAAGGGAGGCATACAGTAAATGTGCCTGGGAGGATATCCACTCAGAGTTTTGAGTATTGGGGAGGATGCGTGTAGATTGTACCAAGATTACCCGCCCCCTCCTCCCCCCACACACACCACCACCAAGGCTATTGGCTTCACCAGTAAGAACCGCAGTTACCCAGGCAGCTCACTGCCTTCCTCTACAGCAGCGGTTCTCAACCTGTGGGTCCCACAGGTTGAGAACCGCTAGCAGGGTCGCCTAAGACCATCGGAAAACACAGATATTTACATTACGATTCATAACAGTAGCAAAATTACAGTTATGAAGTAGCAACGAAAACAATTTTATGGTTGGGGGTCACCACAACATGAGGAACTGTATTAAAGGGTCGCGGCATTAGAAAGGTTGAGAACCACCGCTCTACAGGGACAAACTTAGCTGGGGTTCCTTGGGCAAGTTTTTTAAGAGTTAAGATGTCATAGTAGGCACAGGAGCCAACACAGGGCAGTGAAGAGGGGAGTGGGAAGAGGGGAGTGGGAAGGAATGCAAATGTAGTTCTCCCAGTCCCACTAGCACATGACTCGCCCACGCGTAGGGAACTGGCTTGGCTGTCACACAGAGGGAACCATTTTTATTTCTGTCACTTGGGATTCCTGCAGTCCTGGAACAGCCCTCTGGCATCAGAAGAGTGAGCAGAAGGCACTGCCAGAACTCAAACCCCGGTGTCTGACTCTTTGGTTCCTGATTCTCTGGTCTCTGTTCTTCCCATGATGGGTATCTGACTGGCGAGAACAGCGAAGAGCTTTTTCACTACCTTCATTAGACCTTATCAGTAGGTAACGTTTCACAAGGAGAGAATATAACTTCTATTTGTGGAACACTTTACAGTTTGCAGAGCAGCTTCACGTATAGTATTTCAGCACTCTGGCAGGTGCCCTGAAAATCTGGCTGCCTGGAGAAGTTTCCTGGCATCCTGGACCTACGGTATTCCAGGACAGGATGCTGATTTAGTGTGGAGATGGTGCCTTTTCCCCCATGGTAGACAGAAGGCAGGTTTTTTTTTTGGTAATTACACAGATGTCTGACACCTCCAAAGCTACCCAAAATTATATTGTTGAAAATGAGTGCTATTCCCAGAGGGTGGGAGCCATGCCCTCATTTAGCATTATTACAAATTTATTTATATTTGGGCACTTAAATATGTATTGGTGATGGCCAAGCAGCAAGGACTCTGAATGCTGTATTCAGTCTGTTTCCAATCCTTTAGGAGGAATTTCGACTTCAGTTCCCTGCAAGCTCTGCAGAATCCTTGAGGCTGTCATTTGCAAACCACTGGATGCAGTAACTCTGTGTGGGAAGCCTGCACACACCATCCACGTGGATTATAGGTGGTTTTGCAGTCTCAGCAGAACGTTTGGATCCACAGACAGCTTGGTCAGAATCAGAGTCGTGTGTCAGTCTGCACCGAGAAAATGGTTCCTACTAGATGGAAATTTCCCGCAGGGAGGCCAGAGTTCAAAGCGGTCACTGGTTTCTGTCGCTTTTACAGCAAGTCACAAGATCAGATTTTAAAGCTGAAAGAGATCTGAGCCACCTCATCCCTCTCCGTGATTTTATGATGAGGAAACTCAGGCATAGAAAAGTGAAATAATGAACCCAAGATCACATAGTCTAAGAACAATGCTCTTACACCACTGTGTTATATCATTTGTTCCAGATAAAACACCTAAGCCACATATTGTTTTGCTGATCAAAAAAACTGGCACTGTTTAGGGTCATGCTCATGGTCTGCCCAGCTTCCAGTGTGAACACGAGACCTTTATTTGCTATCACCAGCAACTTTTGAATGAGTTGCCTTGTGATGCCTTATGTCAAAGGTTGTATCACAGGCAGGACCAAAACATCTATAAACAAGGTTGCATGGCACAGCCTCTCAATGGCATGAAACCAGAGCAATGCTGCACCATTCACCTCATTATCTGATTAGCAGCATAAAAAAAATATGTATTAAGTGCATTTTTCCACCCTGCACCTGATGGCTCACCAGATGGGAATGAATGACATCAAGCCCCTAAGACAGTTATTTTCTGGGGAAGCAAAGCAAAACCCAGGGTAAGAATGCCCCAAAGCACAACCTGAAACAAAGGTCTTTCCTAGCAGGGGAGGAAGGTTCCCACTGGCCACATGTAGTTTGTTTAGTCCACCAGGGAAAACTCCCCAATCCTAAAAACAGATTCTGGGGAAACCGAGCATTAAGCAGGACATTTCCTTTGCTCATGAATCCATCATGGCTAACGATTGCCTCCATGCCTTCCCATTTCTCCCTCCCCTCTCTCCTTCGTCAATCTCTCAAGATTCAGTTTAAGTGTTGCCTCCTCTGGGAAGACTTCCTTGACACTGTCCCTTCTTTACGCCACTCCAAGCTTAGAGTGACTTTTCTCTCTGCCCCCCATCCCACCAAAACCCAAAGCTCCCTCTCTCACTAAGCTTATCACACTCTATGTTAGTCAGACAGGCATGAGCAAAGCAGGAGCGATAGGCCAATTACAGAAAGTCACCAGGGCTGAAAGCCCCCAGGTGCCTAGCAACGGACAATTGCATATCATTGATCAAGCGATGTGTCTCCCTGACCTTTCATGTCGATGGTCATGAGGTTAGGATCTTCCCTTAACGTTTCCTCCTCTGGCATGAGACTAGTCATGCCATATAGTCCCTTAGAGGAGGAAGTAGGGGGCTAGAAAATAGGACTCCCATACAAGCCCTTGCATGACCACTTCCTTAAGCATTAAGCCCTCAGTACAATGAGGTTCTGACCTGCATCAAAAAATCTTAAGAACGAAGCCTCGGGTCTGTTGACGACAGACAGAGTTTTGGTCAAACTAGAGATAACATCTAGGCCTCACTTGTGTTTCAGCTCCAGACCCAGAAAAGCAGCAAGGCCAGCCAGGGTGACGCCATGGCTGACATCAGGACCAGCTGTGATGACTATCAGTGCAGACTATGACCTTGAGGGGACACACCTGAAAAGTTGATGAATATTTTATTGAGATCCTCCCCTGAAATCCCCACCTTTGAAAAACAGGTAAAAATCCTCAAAGAATTCAGTGCTCTCCCTCCCAAGCCTGAGCACGCCCTCACTTTTCCTCCTCTCTTTCCCCCAGGTGGGTTTTCTTTGCCTTTTTCTTCTAAGCTCCAAGGGCCCTTCTTTTACCTCTGTAACTTGTTTTCTGAGCCCATACAGCCCAGCTGGCTCACTTCTTCCACAGCTCACTTGTTCTACCTCTGTGACTTTCCAAATAAACTTTTGTTTGTATTTGAGTCTTGGCTCTGAATTCTTTCTCAGCTAAAATTCAAGGACCATGGTCTAACATCTGGTGCCATTCACCATTAACTATTGTAGGTTTACTTGTCTATTAAAAGGCACACTCCATGGGGGCAAAGAGCATTTTTTATTTCAGCATTCTCTTTGACTGATATAGTTCCAGGAACAGAGTAGGTTTTTGATGTCAGTAGAATGAATGAAATTTGAATTCTGCCTGCCATTCAACTTCCCCCTTTATTGGCCTTTCTTACTTTGCACAGATTCTCAATGTGATCAATTTTCTCTACAGGCTGTCTCCGATCCTATTCATAAATACCTTTTTAAAAAATATATATTTTATTGATTTTTTACAGAGAGGAAGGGAGAGGGATAGGGAGTTAGAAACATCGATGAGAGAGAAACATGGATCAGCTGCCTCCTGCACACCTCCTACTGGGGATGTGCCCGTAACCCAGGTACATGCCCTTGACCGGAATCGAACCTGGGACCTTTCAGTCCGCAGGCCGATGCTCTATCCACTGAGCCAAACCGGTTAGGGCATATTCATAAATACTAATGCCCTCGCCCTAACTGGTTTGGCTCAGTGGATAGAGCATTGGCCTGCGGACTGAAAGGTCCCAGGTTCGATTCCAGTCAAGGGCATGTACCTTGGTTGTGGGTACATCCCCAGTAGGAGGTGTGCAGGAGGCAGCTGATAGATGTTCCTAACTCTCTATCTCTCTCCCTTCCTCTCTGTAAAAAATCATTAAAATAATTTTTAAAAAATACTAATGCCCTCAAGCCAAACATCATTAGGGACACTCCTGTACACAGTTGAACTTAGAATTTACTGCTCATTGAAACAGAGGATGCCTACCATGGGGATTATCTTCTTCCCCCAGCCAACTCCTTGAAATTCCAATTTCCCTGTGAGAGTTTCTTAAATACTTCTTTCTCCATTCGATTTTCTGATTGCATCTCAAAACCCTTGGTTGGCATGCCACAATTTAGTACCCAACTGTGTTCTGTCTTGAATTGTTTGACTTGTTTCACAAGTATTTTTCTTCTCTTCTCCATGTGTTGTAAACCTTTTAGGGGCCTAGTCATCTCTTATGTTTCAGTATCCCCCCCCACACCCGAAATGAACACCCTACTGAGGTGAAAGTAAAGGCTGGTCTGAGTAAAGGGGGCCATGTTGCTTTTGTAACACAGCTCTGAAAACACAGCTACAAGCCAGCAGGGGAGAGGAAACCAACTTGCCCTGCTGTTGGTTTATCTTCCCATCAAAACAGCACTTTCGAATTTTTCTTCTGGAGCATTCATTTCTTTCCAAAAGTAATATTTTGAAATGTCTTCCATCCCTACTTGTCCTTCAGGGCAGGCTCTACCGATAATGCATTTGTCTCCTCTCACCTAATCAAAGCGCCTGGCACCAGGCTTAGCGGGTGGAAGGAAAGGTCCAGCAGTCCCAGACTAACCCCAGCTCCAACCTGGCTCGTCGCAGAAAGTGGGGTGCATCCAAACCGTCTCCTCTCGGGCCAGGCGGGACCCCTCTAAGGCTCACTGCCTTGGCATTTGGCTGAAGTCAGGACATAAGACCTCTAAGCCGGGTTGGCCAGCACGCCCTCCAGCGCATCATTGCTCCAGCTGCTCCCTAGGCGGACACTCCGCAGGTTTGGGGAAAGCTGCGCATCTCAACCGCTCTCCACAGGGAAAGTGATCTCACTTGGCCGGAGGAATGTGAGTACTCCACACCGATCCGCAGCGAAGCCGCTCGTTTTCTGCAAAGCCGCCTTTTTCCTGTACGGATCAGCCAATGGCAAAGCCCGAGCGGCGTGACCACCAATTACAAGACAGAGAAGGCGGAGCCTAACCTTTGATTGACATGTGGTCGTCTGAGGCCCCGCGGAGGCCTGGCAGCGTCGCGTCCGAAGAGGCTTCAAGTTGGGTGGCCTAGCCCGGGCGGCCATCTTTATTCCTGGGAAGTCCGCGGGCTGGAATAGGTCAGAGCCAATACGCAGGCCATATCCCATTTCTTTAGGGAGCCCAAGAGCCCCACCCCTCCCACACTTCCCAGCTCTCCGCGCGCGCCTCCACCTTCCCGGGAGAGGCCGACAGGGGCGGGGCCGGAACTAGAAGGTGGTTGGGAGCCGGGAGCCTGTTTGGCGGGAAGTGGGCTTGTTTGGCGGGAAGTTGGATCCGTTCCCTGCTCCCCACCCTTTTTCTCCCCAGAGGCTTCTCTATCTTCCCTCCATAATCTCTGCGCACGGCGAAGTGCCGCTTTGCACGGAGGACGCGATGGCCCCCAAGAAACGCCCAGAAACCCGGAAGCCCTTCGAGATGGTTTTGTGCGCCAAGAGCAAGAAGAGCAGAAGCCCCCGAGAGCTGGAGCCCGAGGCCAAGAAGCTCTGTGTGAAGGGCCCCGGTACTGCGCGCCTGCTGCTTTAATCATTCCGCCGTCTGGGGTTCTCACGCAGGAGGCTGGAGCGGGGGGTGGGGGCTTCTAGGTTGCCGAGGCTGTCCACAATTTCAGATGCCTCCAGCTGTGCATCGGCAGATCCTTTGACACCATAGAGTTTGGGCTTAACCTCCCTCCGGTGGCAAAAAGAGGCAGATGAGTTCCATTACATAAGACAAACAGACTTTTCAAATTCCTTCATTGTACCCGGATTTTTTAAAAAATATTTTTTATTGATTTTTTTTTTTACAGAGAGGAAGGGAGAGGGACAGAGAGTTAGAAACATCGATCAGCTGCCTCCTGCACACCCCCTACTGGGGATGTGCCCGCAACCAAGGTACATGCCCTTGACCGGAACCGAACCTGGGACCCTTCAGTCCGCAGGCTGATGCTCTATCCACTGAGCCAAACGGGTTAGGGCTGTACCAGGATTTTTACACACGGAGGACTGCTTAAAATAATCCCCCCTTGCCTGGTGGTATGTGTAGCTGTAGGTCCTTAGTTTTAGCTGTGAGAGCCCTCAATTTCCTTAGAAAGCACTTTCTGTGAGGTTTGTTGGGGATTGAACCTAGGGCTATAAGGAGAGTGGGGGAACTCAAAAACTGGAGCAGGGGGTTGATGAAGTGGGTTTTTTTGTGTGTGTTTTTTTTGTCCACGAGAATAAAAAGAAGTGGTTGTCAAGAGGCGGGATTCATAGAGATCAGATTCTCAAATACATCTTGATAATCCAGGGTTGCTTTGTTCCTGGTCTCAGTGGATCTGCCTCTCCTGAAGTAGCCTAGTTACTTTTATTTTTATTTTTATTTTTTTTAGCCTAGTTACTTTTAGAGCCATGTCAGATGTGCTAGATCCTGCTGGTTTCCAGAACAGATTGGACTTGGGCCAACAACTGGTTCCCTCTACATTATTTTAACATAGGATTTAAAGATACTTCTTTCCCTAAATAGTCATTTCTGTGCTGTACAAAAATTATTACATAATTTTTTTATTATGCAATATATGTGATTTTAAAATTGTCACCCAACCTTATCACGAGTTTTCCAAACCAAACTAGGCAGAGTTCTGCATATACTTTATTTTTGTTTCTTTGGCTCAGCTCTCAGAAACCCTGCAAAATCACATTTAGTTTCATTTCAGAATTACTATTCTGGGGAAGGGGGCGAATCCCTACTCACTATTTATTTCTTGCGCTGGGTGAGACTGAGCAGACCATGGAAAGGCCTTAGGAGGTGATGGGAGAGATTGGCTATGCCAAATGAAACAACAAGGCTTTCTTTCCGGGATTTCAGCAAAAAACCTTTCTTCATTAAGATTGGAGAGGAAATTATCTATGTTATACTTGGCAGGTTGTAGCAGAAGATTTGACTCAGGCTGCCTTTGGGAGAAGTTGACTAGCTTGCAGGTCCCACCACCATGCGGGAGCATCGTCAGGGCCCTCCATCACCATAAGCTGGGCAGAACTGCCTGGCCATCACTACAGAAGGTGAGGCGTTTCCTGGCTGAATGAAGTGCACAAGGGTTTGCATGGTGCTTTTTTACAACTGGATGCTTCAAAATTAGATGCTGAGTTGGTTCACCGCGTGGTCATATCACCCCTACCTGGGTGTCTGGCCTATGGGCACTCATCCCAGCTATATGTAAAGGTCCCAGCTGGAATGCACTCTGCCTCTTGCTTTCCAAGATTCGTTCATGTATATTTCAAATATTTTCACGCACAGAGCCAGGCAGTTAGTTTTCCTTTGGTGGGAGGACTTGGCCCTAGGGCTCATCTATGGAGGCAGAGATTGGCAGCTTACCTAGGACTTGGGTTTTAATTCAACTTAATTCTTTTCTCTCTGTCTCAGGGTCTCCAGCAGTCCTTTTTGCACTCTCTGGCTTCTTACCGGATATTCCAAAAGGCTGCCCCTTTTGACAGGAGGGCCACATCCTTGACATGGCACCCAACTCACCCCAGCATCCTGGCCGTGGGGTCCAAAGGGGGAGATATCATACTCTGGAACTTGGGCATAAAGGACAAACCCACCTTCATTAAAGGGGTGAGCAGTCCCTGTGCCAGATAACTGTGTTGAAGAAGTGTTGAAGGAATGAAAAGTCAACCAGTGAAAAAGGAAATGATTGGGATCAAAAGTAACTATGGGTGTTTTCAAACAAGTAAATGATGATACTCAAATTTTTATTGAGTGCCTGCCCTTAAAATATTAGAAGGTATAAAATACTGATCACCCTCTAGTAAGTCATCATATAGAATAGAATCTGAGCCTCTTAATAACTCTTGACCTCATCTTGTACTGCTGTATTTCCTCACTTCGTATACTTTAGCCACACTGGCTATTTCTATTCCTGAAACTGGGTCTTGGCATTTGCTGTTCCCATTGGCTGGAGTACTCTTTCTCATGGTCTTGTCCTGGCTGGTTCTCCCTTATTATTCAGGTCTGAGCTCAATACACTTCTTCAAAGAGTACTCTGTCTAAAGTAGCCTCCATGCCATCCAGTCACTCCATATCTCCCTGCTTTTCCCCCACGATGTTTATTAATATTTGAAATATGTTACCTATTTATTAACTTTGCCCACTGGAAAGTAAGCTCCACAATGGCAGGGATCTTGTCTTTCTGGTCCACCTCTTTGTCCCCAGTGCTTAGAACGATGTTTGGCCTAGAGTAGCTGCTTTATATTTGTTGAATGAATGAGGGGCTTGACATGTAGCTGGGTAGATAGGATGTAGACATACACAATAACTAGCACTACAGTTGCTAAATGCTATAGAACATGAGAGAAGGAAGAACCTCTTTCAAATTAGGGTCTATAGAGAAGGCTTCATGGTTGAGAGAAGAGTGAGGAAGAACAATATTTACATAAATGGAGATGAAAGGAGGAAAGGCAGAGTGTGTTTGGGACAAGGTTTGGGATAGAGTTTTTCAGGGATGGTCTTGATCATGCTGGTATTTATGTCACTGAGAGGTGGGGGTGTTGGCCCTTCCACCACAAAGAAGACCCTGAGCTTGCCCAGCTGGATTCTGGGCTGCACTATGAAAAGGGATGCTCTGGTTTAGAGCAAAAACCACAAACTCACATGACTAAAGAAGCTAAACAGATAAAAGAATGATGTTCGGTGGTAGGGTCAGTGATAAACTGGAGATGGTTGACATGTAAGAATCTAGGTCCCCTGGTATCAGGTCTGATTTTTTTCAGGAGCCTGAAGTCCTGGTTATTTACATGAAATGATATGATATTTTTAAGTTGTGGTGAAATACATACAACAATATTTAGCATTTAACCATTTTTAAATGCATAGTTTAGTGGCATTAAGTACATTCACTTTCTCCAGAACTTTTCATCTTTAAATCTGAAACTCTATACCCATTAAACACTCTCCATTCTTCCATCCCCCAGCCCCTGGCAACCAGCATTCTACTTTCTGTCTCTATGATTTTGACTATTCTGAGTATGTTATATAAGTGAAATCATACAATATTTATCCTTTTGTCACTGGCTTACTTAACTAGCATGATGTTCTCAAGGTTTGTCCATGTTGCAGTATATGTCAGAATTTCCTTCCTTTTTAAGGCTGAATAATATTCTACTGTATGTGTTTACCACATTTAGCTTATCTGTTCATCTGTCAATGAACACTTGGATTGCTCCCATATTTTAGCTATTGTGAATAATGCAGCTATGCATGGGGGTGTACAAATACCTCTTTTGAGTCCCTGCTTTCAGTTCTTTTGGGTATATACCCAGGAGTGGAATTACTGAATCATACGGTAACTCTATTTTTAATTTTTTGAGGAACTGCCATACTGTTAAAAATTGTGACAGCACCATTTTATATTCCCACCAATAGTACACAAGGGTTTCCACTTAAAACATCCTGATTTTTCATGTTAGGAACCAAATAAAATTAAGCATGCTCTGTTGCTAAACAAAACACATCTGTGAACTGAATTCCTCTTCAGCTCACCATTTCCATCTCTGATTTGGAGATAGAAGAGGCCAAGGATAAATCCAGAATGAATTCTCTTAAGTGAAGAATTAAAGCAGTCCATCGGAAACAGCCAGGTTAGACAGGCTGGGGAGATTAGGATGCAAGATATGAGATGGATGTTGAAGAAAACAGGTGTCCAAAGTCGGAAGAAAGGCAGCCGGCAGGGTGTTGTGGATAGTGCTCAGTGGTCTTCCTGCCCAGCTGGTGAGATAGGACTGGGATCATGGATCAGCTGCTCCCTGCACTCCCCTCACTGGGCAGCTTTAAATTGAAGTCAGAACCAAAGCTCAGGCAGGAAGAGATTTATATTTTTATAGAAATCCAGGGAATAGAGAAAATTAATACGTAGCCTAAAGGTATCCTAGGGGAAGAGCCTCCCAACCAAAACGGAGTGACAGCTGTCTTGAACTTGCCAAGGCTTTTGGTTTACATCACCCTTTATTATAATGTGCCTTTAAGTCAAGTTTCCTCACACCGTTGTGGAGATTGGTCTGGACCAGTGGTCGGCAAACCGTGGCTCGCGAGCCACATGCGGCTCTTTGGCCCCTTGAGTATGGCTCTTCCACAAAATGCCACATGCGGGCGCCCACGTACAGTGCATTCGTGGCCCATGCGCAGAAGTCAGTTTTACGCCTGGGCAAGTCTATTTTGAAGAAGTGGCATTAGAACACTCAAGGGGCCAAAGAGCCGCATGTGGCTCATGAGCCGTGGTTTGCCGACCACTGGTCTGGACATTTGAACTTTGACTAGCAGGTTGGTAAAGAAGGGTATGGTGGTCTGGAAAACTCTGTTTTTATTCCCAGATACTGACAACAGAAAGTTGATTTGAGACCAGTGGCTGCAGGAACTGTAGTGCCTCATTTCGTTACTTCTTTAGTCATCTGATATTTACATCTTTCAGACCCTTGAGAAGGGAACATGTATTACACTTTCAAAATGAAGATAAATTTTATTCTCATTATAAAAATGATTTTTGTTCATCATAAGAAATTCAAACAATACAGAGGAAAGTATAAAGAATCAAGTAATTATTACCTGAAATTCCCACTTTGTGCATCTTTCTGTGTAGGTATACATTATTCACACACTCATATTTCTACTTACATTATTGCATATCCATAACTCCTAAAGTTTTCTTTTTTTAAAATATATTTTTATTGATTTCAAGATGGAGAGAGGGAAACATCAATGATGAGAGAGAATCATGGATCAGCTGCTCCCTGCACTCCCCTCACTGGGAATCGAGCCTGAAACCTGGGCATATGTCCTGACCAGGAATCAAACCGGGACCTCCTGGTTCATAGATCCACACTCCAGCCAAACTCCTAAAATTTTCTTATGCCCCTTTGTAATCTTTCTTCCTTCTTTCCTGTCCCCTAAAAACCATTGATCTGCTTTCTATCCCTATTGATTAATTTGCATTTTCTAGACTTTTATATAAATGGCATTATACAATATATATTCTTTCTATTGGCTTCTTTTTTTAATGTGTTTTGTGTTTTTTTGTTTTTTTTTTCAGAGAGGAAGGGAGAGGAAGAGAGAAATAGAAATATCAATGACAAGACAGAATCATTGATCAGCTGCCTCCTGCATGCCCAACTGGGGATCGAGCCTGCAACCCAGGCATGTGCCCTGACCGGGAATCAGCCGCAACCTCCTGGTTCACAGGTTGATGCTCAACCACTGAGCCATGCTGGCCGGCTAGGCATGGATTCTTCACTTAGTATAATTATTCAAGATTCATTTACATTTTTGTTTGGCATCAGTAGTTTTTTTTTTCTTTTTCTGAGTAGTATTTCAGTGTATTAATATATCACAATTTATTTATTAATTTACCTGCTGAAGGACATTTGAATTTTTTCCAGTTATTGATAGTGCAAAAATAAAAAAGCTGCTATGAACATTCAAGTACAAATCTTTGGGTGGATATATATTTTTATTTTTCGAGAGTAAATGCCTATTTGTGGCTGGGTTATAGAGTAGATAGCTTTTAAAGATAGTTTTAAAATGAGAAAAGAAACCTGATAAAACCCCACAAATTTGCCATTTCCAGTGCTTTTCAGATGGCCTGTGTGATCCAGATGGCCTTTTGGTAACATTTCCTTCTGCCTTTAACATTTCTTATAAAGTCAGTATTTTTCTTTTTGGGGGAGGGGCAGATATTTTTGCTGGGTATAGAGTTATAGGTTTTGAGGGGCTTTTTTCCCCCCAGACTTTAAATGATGTCTGCTGCAAAGTCTGTTCTCATTCTTATGTTTCTCTTTTCATAAGTTTTCCCTTTTCTGGCTGCTTCAAAAATGATTATGATTTTCGTAGTGTCTTTTTCTGTGTTTCTTTTGCTTGTGGTTCACTGAGCTTCTTGGATCTGTTAGTTTATAACTGCCATCAAATTTGGAAAACTTTAGACCACTATTTCTTCAAATATTTTTTTCCTCCTCCCTCTCTTTTTTTCTAGAACTCCAATTACATATATGTTAGGCTACTAGTATTGTCCTACATGTCACCAATGTGCTGTTCGTGATTGGAAGCATAAACCCACATTATTAATTTTAATATATAGTTTATTTAAGGCTTGAAAAATTTTTCCTACATAATCTTGTCATCTACAAATAATGAGTTTGATTTTTTTTCTTTTGTCATGGTTATACTTCTTTTTTGCCTAGTTCCATTGACAAAGACATGTAATATGTTGTTGAATATTGGCGATAGCAGACATCTTTGTCTTGTTCTTTTTTTTTTTTTTACTATGAGGGTACATTTATTAAAGCTGGGGACAGTAAAACAGGAAGGAGTTAGCATTGAAGAAACTGGGCTGCCTTGACTCACTGGGAAGTCAGAGAAAACGGGGCCTTGGGACAGGTTCAGGGAATTAGCCTGGGACAAGCTGCTGCTGTCCATTGCTCCCTGGTTGCAAGTCTTGTGGAGACCCTTAGGGTTTAGGAGATACATGCCTGTGGAAGAAGAAGATGGGGGAGGGAATGGCACCGGCTGCTCCCCAGAGGGAGAGCGTGCGCTGGGGGCTTTGTCTGGAGGCTTTTATCTTCGTCTTGTTCTTCATCATAGAAGGCTTTTATATTTTATCATTACATATAATTTCTGCTACTTTTTATTGTGGTAAAATATACATAACATAAAATTTATCATTTTAAACATTGTAAGTGTACCAAGTACTTTTACATTGTTGTGCAATCATCACCACTATTCATTTCCAGAACTTTTTCATCATTCCAAAATTAAACCCTGTACTCATTAAACAGTGACTTTCTATTACCCTTTCCCCAGCCCACTAATCTGCTTTCTGACTCTATGAGTTTGACTATTCTAGGTACCTCATATAAATGGAGTCATACAATATTTGTCCTTTTGGGTCTGGCTTCACTTAGCATAATGTTTTCCAGGTTCATCTATGCTATATTCACGCCTTTTTATAGCTGAGTATTATTCCATCATGTAGATATACCACATTTTATTTTTCCATTCATCTGTTGATGGACATTTAGGTTGTACCCACCTTTTGCTACTTTTTTTTACTACCTTTTGCTATTAATACAAATGCTATGAATGTTCCTGTGTAAGTTTTTGTTTGAACATGTTTTCAGTTGTTTTGTATATATACCTAGGAGCTTGTTTGTTTTTTAAATATCCTTTATCATATTAAGTTCCTTTTTTTCCTAGTTTGCCATAAGTTCTTATTATGAATGATAATTGAATGTCATCAAATACTTTTCTGTATCTATTGATGTCAGTAAGCATATGATTTTTCCCCTTTATTCTGTTAATGTGGTAAACTATACTAATTGGTTTTTTGTTTGTTTGTTTGTTTCGATTTATTAGTTATACTAGAGGCCTGATGCATGAAATTTGTGCAAGAGTAGGCCTTCCTTCCCCCAGCTGCCAGCACCAGCTTCCCTCTGGCACCCAGGACCCGGGCTTCCCTCAGGCTGCCGGCAGGCACCCGGGACCCAGGCTTCCCTCACAGTCCTGGCTTTGTCTGGAAGGTTGTCCAGAAGGATGCCTGGAAGGATGTCTGGTCTAATTAGCATATTACGCTTTTATTATTGTAGATTTCTCTTTTCACTTAAATATTTTTATTTTTTACAATTACAATTATATCTCTAATAAGTAATACTGCTCCTTTTAAAAACTGTGGTAAAAGCACGTAACCTAAAATTTATCTTATGAATCATTTTTAAGTATACAGTTCAGTAGTGTTAACTATATTGACATTG
This sequence comes from Eptesicus fuscus, assembly GCF_027574615.1. Lineage (NCBI taxonomy): Eukaryota > Metazoa > Chordata > Mammalia > Chiroptera > Vespertilionidae > Eptesicus > Eptesicus fuscus. Next base: position 67,472,707 of record NC_072485.1, on the reverse strand, counting down.
TTGTGCAAGAAATCTCTAGAACTTTTCTTCTTGTAAAACTGAAACTGTATACTCATTTAAAAACCATTTCCCACTTCCCCTGCTCCCCAGCCCTTGACAACCACAATTCTTTCTGTTTCTATGAGTTTGAACTACTTAAGAAACCTCTAAGTTTTGATGGTCTTATTGCGGTTATGTAGGAGAATGTTCTTGTGGGAAATACAGAGTGTGGCAAAAGTAGGTTTATAGTTGTATGCAAAACACAGAGTTTATTCTTGCATTATTATTTCCCATACGAACAATTGTAAACCTACTTTTGCCTCACCTTGTATATAGTAAAGTATTTGAGGATGAATGAGACATCATGCTGCCAATTTATTATCAGATGGTTTCAGAAAAGTAGTTCTTTGTGCTATTCTTACAACTTTTCTCTGAGTTTGAGATAGTTTGAAAATAAATTTTCAAAAAGAAATTGATATTATTTTTTTCTTAAATATTTAGTATATTCATCAGTGAAATCACCAGGATCTAGAATTTACTTTGCAAGAAAGTTTTTAGTTGTGAATTTAATTTCTTTAGTAGATATCAGACTATTCAGATTTTCTCTTTCATCTTCTGTCATTTTGGCAAGTTTGTATTTTTCTAGGAATTTGCTCATTTCATCTAAATTTTCAAATTCATTGGCATAAGATTGTTTATGATCCTCTTACCTTTTAAAGTGTCTAAAATTTATAGTGATGTCCCTTTTTCCATTTATTAAATTACTTACTTGTGCTTTCTCATTTGTTTGGTCAGTTTTACCAGTGGTATATCAATTTTATTGGTCTTTTTATGGAACCAACTTTTGGCTGTGTTGACTTTCCCCAGTATATTTGTTTTGTTTCATTAATTCTGTTTTTGTTTTTTTTTTCCTACTTTCTTTGGCTTTAGTTTCCTATTAGTTTTACAACTTCTTAAGATTGATGCTTGAGTTGTTGATTTTTCACCTTTCTTTTATTACAAATAATGCTGCTATGAATATTTATGTATGAGCTTTTACATGAACATATGTATTCATGTATCTTGGATATATATCTAGATGTGGAATTGCTGGGTCATATGGTAACTATGTTTAGTGGTTTTTTAAAAATATATTTTATTGATTTCAGAGAGGAAGGAAGAGGGAGACAGAGAGAAACATCAATGATGAGAGAGAATCATTGATCGGCTGCCTCCTGCACATCCCCCACTTGGGATCGAGCCCACAATCTGGGCATGTGCCCTCACTGGAATCGAACTGTGACCTCCTGGTTCATAGGTCGATGCTCAACCACTGAGCTATGGCCGGGATAATTTTTGGAGAACTGTTAGACTATTTTCTAAAGTGGCTGCATCATTTTACATTCTTTAAATACATGTCTTATCTACCTTTCCTAGTTATTCTCAGAAGAAGGTTGGCCAGATACAGGCTAACCCACCATCACTGTAGGTGGAAGTCTCAAATATATTTCTTTTTCATATTTTGTCCAGGTTTTGTTAGTCTTCCTCAGTGTAAAAATTAGTCAAACCACTTAGTCCACACTTGCTAGGAGAACACTCATGCATTTTAATTTAAAACGTGTATGTGTGTGTTTGTTACTTATGCTTTGACATAGGGCCTATCCTTTTCCTGGAGTAAGGGTCACTGATTAGGGTGTACCTGGTCTTACATAAACTGCACACATGATGTATTCTTTATATGGTCTAAAGTGGAAACATAATTTAAAGATAGTCCTGAAGCAACCTGGTTGCAGATTCTTTTGAAATTTTTATTATTTCCCACCCTAATTGTTGATAAGTTTCTCACCCATGCTCAATATGACAACTATTATTTTTAGCAATTCATTTTTATCTAATTCTTCCAAAGCATTCAATATAATTTCATAGAAATAACAATGGTCTTTCTTTTTGCATGTACTTCATCAGTTTAATTAAATTACATGTTTAATTGAATGTTTAAATGTTTAGTTTAAATATTTAATTAAATGTTTAATAAATTATGTGTGATTAACTTATATGTTTAATTGCATTATATAATTATAATAAAAAGTAAAACTGGCATATACAGGCTTAAGAACAAACACGACTAACCCATGTAAGTACTGGCCTCAACTGGTGGTAGCAGAAGATTATCTTACCAGCAGCAAGGGTTTGTCAGACCATGGGCATCAGTCAGAATGTTTATAGAGGGAATGGCAAGTGCCAGTTAGCATGTTGAGTGAGTGGAGTGGTTGTTGTGTAAGAGGTCCATGAGGCTGGAATAGTAGCACAAGGAAGAAGTGGAGAAGGGACTCTTGGGGATGTAAAATTCATAAAACAGTGCCTGATGCATAATAAGAACTTAATAACGTTAAGTTATTGATGTTTACATGATTGTTTTCATCATCATTATCTGGAATGTTTGGAAAAAATAGGAAGGAGTTCAGATCTGTCTCCTGCCCTCCTAACCCAGCCACTCTTCTGGGCAGAAGTTCTAAAAAGAACACTGTGGTAAACTGTGGTACATCCACACAATGGAGTACTCAGCAATAAAACAGAACCAGCAATAGATACACACAGCAACTTGGATGAATCTCGGGGGCATCGTGCTGATGAAATGAAAGCAGCTAGTCTCAAAAGGCTGCATCCTATATGATCAGTTTTATGACAGTCTATCAAAGGCAAAAACCAGTGATGGAGAACAGATCAGTGGTTGTCAGGGGTTAGAGGTGGGGGGAGGTATGACTACAAAGGGAGAACATGAGGGAGTTTTGGAGGGTAACGGAACTGTTCTGCATCCTGATTTTGGCAGTAGTTATTCAAGTCTATACACGTGTTAAAATTCATACAACTGTATACCCAAAACTACCAAATTGACTGTATGTTAATTTTTAAAATAAAATTAAAACGAAAACTTGCCTAGCTGATTTGGCTCAGTGGATAGAGTGTCAGCCTGCCGACTGAAGGGTCCAGGGTTTGATTCCCGTCAAGGGCACATGCCCGGGTTGCAGGCTCAGTCCCCAGTAGGGGGTGTGCAGGAGGCAGCCGATTAGTGATTCTCTTTCATCATGGATGTTTCTATCTCTCCTCCCTTCCTCTCTGAAATCAATAAAAATATACTTTAAAAACAACAACAACAAAAACCAAAACTTCAAGAAACAAAGAGCTCTGTGGAGAGCATCCCAGGGTTTAGGCATGTAAACTGGCCTGGCCCCAAATGCTGCCTGCCTGGCACTTCTCTTGGGCAGAGTATGTGCGCCAGGCCTCCTCCTCCTCCTGGGCCCTCATCACTCACTGGCTTTTCTCTTCCTGTGTTAGATTGGAGCTGGAGGCAGCATCACTGGGCTGAAGTTTAACCCTCTCAATACCAACCAGTTTTTCACCTCCTCAATGGAGGGAACAACTAGGCTGCAAGACTTTAAAGGCAACACTCTCCGAGTTTATACCAACTATGACACCTGCAAGTGAGTAGTTTAACAAGGGGCAAGGGCTTTTAGGCTCTCAGTGTAGTTCTGATGAGAGCATCCAGGTCCCAGTTCTTCTACCACAGGGAAGTAAGGAAAGGTGTTAGCCACTCTCCACCGTTTGGTCTCTTTCTCAAACTCTTTAGCTGCTTACTCTGGTCCAGGTGGGTTACTAATTGGGGAGTTCTGGAGCCTTACTCTTCTCCACAAGGGAAGGGCTTCCGCTAGTCTGTAAGTCATTGCTGTATCAGGTGGAACCTTGATTCTCACTGGACAAGTCAAACTGGCATTGCCCTAGAATAAGCCACTTAAAGCCTGGAGCAGGAAATAAGAACTTAAATTTTATTCCCTACATCCACTGGGGTGTGATGACCTGACCAGTTCCATGAAGCTTAAATGGATAGAATCATGTCCATAAAGCACTTTGGACTCTCCAAGAGCAAGTGGTTGTAGAAACTACAGAATGCTTGTAACTTTGACTTCTGGCCAGAGATGTGATCCTGCTCCCTAAAGAACTGAGGGTGTGTGTGGGGGCGTCTAGCACTGGATGTTATCCTGGACTGCCCCACAGAGGTAAGAATTCCACGAGTTATCAGGACAGGGGACAGGATAGAACAGCTCTAGGTTTCTCTTCCACAAGAAACTCTTCCTCTGGGAGAGATTTACAGGGAATGCAAAAGGCGGTAGAGCAGAGATTTGAAGGTTTGAGAGAAAAGACAAAAATCTGAGCTCTCCTGGCTATCGGGATCCCTGAAGCACCCCCCTCCCCTTCCCCTTCGTCTTCAAGAAGTCTGAGGGACGAGAGCCAGACAACTTCCGGGTTGTGTGTGCTTTTCCCCCTAAATGCTCAGAAGGGGGCAGAAGTTCCCTTCCAGCCAGCTCTGAGGAACAGAGCTAGGCAGCCTGTTTGCTTTGTCACCTCCTTTGACTCAACAGGTGGAGAGTAAAGGGAGAGAATCACAAAGGAGTCTTCACAGAACGCAGGGCTGTGTGGGGCAAGCTAACCTGGGGGTTTGTCATGTAGCTCTGAGGTTGGCTGCTTCAGGGACTCATACTAGCTGAGGATCTTGGGCCCATCAGACAGATTTCTGAGCCTCATCAACCCCATAACCTCTGTCTGGATGGTAGACAAGTCTGTTCCTCACTGGAAGTCCATGGCAAGATAGTACTCATTCATTCAACAAATATTTATTGAATATATCTATGTGTTAGACGCTGGAGCTACACCATGAATAAATGGACCTTGCACCTGGCTGGCATGGCTCAGTGGTTGAGCGTCGACCTATAAACCAGAAGGTCACAGGTTCGATTCCCAGTCAGGGCACGTGGCTGGGTTGCAGGCTCACCGATCAATGATTCTCTCTCATCACTGATGCTTCTGTCTCCCTCTCCCTCCCGCTTCCTCTCTGAAATCAATAAAAATATTTTTAAAAATATAAATAAATGGACCTTGCCTCTGTCCCCAAGAACCTTACAGCAAGGTCTCTCCCTCCAGCTTCTGGTTTTGCAGCCTGGATGTGTCTGCGAAAAGCCGAGTGGTGGTCACAGGAGACAATGTGGGGAACGTGATTCTGCTGAACATGGACGGCAGGGAGGTGCGTTCTCAGAGCCTGGTCCTCCCTATCCCTCCCTTGTCTCTGCCCCCACCTGAACCGCTTTTCTCTGCAGCTTTGGAATCTGAGAATGCACAAAAAGAAAGTGACCCATGCGGCCCTGAACCCATGCTGTGATTGGTTCCTGGCCACGGCCTCTGTAGATCAAACAGTGAAAATCTGGGACCTGCGCCAGGTTAAAGGGAAATCCAGCTTCCTCTACTCACTACCACACAGTCATCCTGTCAACGCAGGTGTGATATACCTCATCCGTCCTGTAAACCCTACCTACCCCACCACTCCTGGGCTTTGCCCTCAAAGTTTAGAAGCCAACAACGAACCTTCCTGACTCCAGCTGCCCTCGTCAGCTGCTGAGTTCTAGAATGTTTTTGTTCAGAGCCCAGATGCACCTCCTCCCTTCCAGTCCTGTTTGTAGGGGAGTGGGAGGGAGGGGTCCCTGCAAGAGAAGGCCCTTCAGCTCAGGGACTTGTCACTTGCCAGCTCATTTCAGTCCCGATGGAGCCCAGCTCCTGACCACCGACCAGAAGAGTGAGATCCGGGTTTACTCTGCCTCCCAATGGGACAGTCCCCCAAGCCTGATCCCACATCCTCACCGCCACTTCCAGCACCTGACACCCATCAAGGTAAGTGATGGAGTAAAGCACTGTGATCATGGAGACAGATCAGGTCTGCCCAAGGTGGGGTGGCGGGGAGGACAGATTACAGAAGCCTTTCCTCCCAGATCTCTTCCTGCCCTGACACAAAGTAGTCTCTCATCCCCTGGCTCTCTCTGCTCCGTTTGTCCCACTTCTGCAATCCCACTTTGCTGGGTTTTCTTTTGTCTCTCTGATAAGCTATTTTCCTAAGTTTTTTTAACCCAGCCCTGATCTCCTCAGACGGCATTTTCTAAAATCTTGACCTTCTGTTCTGCCTTCAGTTTGTTCTGTTGTGTACGGTTGATCTACAAGCTGTCCTTAGCTTTTTTGTTAGCGGCTTTTCTAGCCTCAGTACCCATGGCTTACAGTCTTCAAATCCTGTGATTCCTTCCTGCCCAAGCCCCTACAAAGCCTCTCTTCAAATCTCCAGGTTTCATGCCTGTACTTCGGTCAATGGTGAGGGGCACCAGCTTCTGGCAGGCAGACCCCTCTGGGTTAGAATCTTGGGAAAATTACTTCCGTTTTAGATTCCAGTTTTCTTGTCTATAAAGGGAATAATGGTTTGTAACTGACGGGGTTGCTATGAGACTGAATCAGTACACTTCGAGCATATGGCACCATGCCTACTCAGTAAACAATGATGATTTAGTATTAGAGTGGCCCCCACGTACCTCAAATCAAATCCAGGTTCTAATAGCATCAAGATCCTTCACCCGTTTGTGTGCCCATTACCATCTTCACTTTGTATCCAGTGAAGCCAACTACAGCTTCCCAGGTGTGACTGGTTTGTGACTTATTTCTAAGCCTTTGCATGTACCCCTTCTTCCTTCCTGCTTACCATGTCTTTCCTCCTTCAAAACTTCTGTGAGAAGTTTCTTAGGAAAATCCCATCCAATCTGTCATTCCAATAACTATCAGAGTTGTTTGGAGAGGGATAATCTGGGGAGCAATAGGTTTCCTCCTCTTTTCAGACACTAGCATTTTCTACTCAACTCTTTGTCATTCAAGTTGATAGAAGAGATAGTAGTGTGGTTACTTCAGAACATATGTCCTATTTGGTTTTGGTTACCAGAAGCCTGTTCCTTTGTTGTAGGTTTTACTCTTTGGTTAATGTCTGCATCAGGCTGATGTTAAAACATTTGTCAGTTGGTATGATCTCAGCAAATGCAAGAGAGAAGGCCTGAAGGTGTCCTAAGAGCCAGGGGGGCCAGTTGGGAGTTTAAAATTTACATTGGTAGATGTATATGCAATTGAAAACTATTCTTGTAGTTTCATATAGGTCTTATCTCCATTAATTAAATCTTTGACAACTGTATTAACAATTGTTAATGGCAAAGAATACTTATGAACCCTCTTGTTAGCATTCTGCATTTACTCTCATGACCAGCCTTTCCATCTCCTAGGCATCCTGGCATCCACGGTACAACCTCATTGTTGTGGGCAGATACCCAGATCCTAATTTCAAAAGTTGTTCCCCCCATGAATTAAGGACAATCGATGTGTTTGATGGAAGCTCAGGGAAGTTGATGCATCAGCTCTATGATTCAGAATCTTCTGGTATCATTTCGGTGAGGCTTGGGCCCTCAAATAATGATGGGAGGAAGCAGGGATTCAACCTACCTTATTGACCAAAATAGACCAGAAATAATATCTTCACCCCCTCCTCATGCTTATCCCCTTGTCTCTGCAGCTCAATGAGTTCAATCCTATGGGGGACACACTGGCCTCTGTGATGGGTGAGTGAAGTAGGTTGTATCTCAAGCCTGACACTACTTCCCAAGGTTCAGTGCAAGCTAACCTCAGCTTAGCCCTGCCACATTCACCTAAGGTAGCAGTCAGTGAAGAAGATAACCAGGAGACGGTGGTCTATTTGGACTAGGCCCTCCAACCTTGTTTGGTCTTGGTCTTGGTAATGCCTGACCGTTGTCCAATTCCCTAGTATTTCCTTACCAAGTTCTAGGCTCCCTGGGCCAGCCCCGAGCTCTGAGAGACTGATAACAGAAGGTGAGTCAGACTGGTGTTATTCATCCTAGGTTATCACATTCTCATTTGGAGCCAGGAGAAAGGTGGGATGTGTAAATGAGAGACAATAATGAAGGTGTGGACCAAGCAAGGACTTGGAGCCACATGAGAACAAGTCCTGTGAGAAGAGGCAGCTATGTGTTAAAGGACCAAAGTATCCGAAGTCTTAGGGTTGGAGCAGGATGCTGTGGCACGGGACACTGGCCATGTTATTGCTCTGGACTTAGCTCTGAAACTTCCCCAGAGTTGGCGACACAGCTCCCCCAGGCTCCCTGCTATATCGAGCCTGGAACCAAGCTCCTCCTGGAGCCAAGGGACTTTTCTCCTCCCTGACGTGTGGTGGCAGAGTGATCAGGTGGTGGTTTTTTATTTGTGCTCACTATTGACATGGACAATAAAACTATACCCTACTGAGCTTCTGAGTGAATCTTCCAACGCTGACCTGGTCAAAGCACTCCTGGGTCTCCAAAACGAAGAACAGGCACAGAAACAGCATTAAGAGTCCAAAATTTTCCTTTTCCTCAAGCTACCTTCAGTCCTATTGTGGGCCATAGTCAACAGCTGTCCAGCTTACAACCTGCATTTACCTCACATCCCTGGAGGCCCGAGCCCAGGCGAGGGGGTAGTAGTTTCATGACTGTACCACCACTCACTCTCCTCCCACCTCCCTCGACTCCCTCCCAAGTACAAACACCCTTGGGACCTACTCAAGCTGCAGGCGTACGCAGGATACCTGAGGCAGTCTGTCTGACTAATGGTAGCTTCAGCTGGAGAAGGGAAACTTGACTGGCTGGCTGTTGGGTGGTTTGGTTCCTTGGTGGCCAGTGTTCGTGTCCCCAATGTTATACAGTTTTTCCCAGTGAAACAAGCACTGACAGGCAAGACTGTGTCTTCTGAGCCATTAGCCAAAGACTCCGGGCTGGAAGAGAGAGCAGGTCTTGACCAGGGGGCAAGGCAGATGAAGCACCAACTTCTTCAGTTTTTTATCCCGGGTCCTGAGTGAAACTTTAAACCTTGTCTGCATATCATGTCCTTAGGGAGCATGGAGGAGGCAGATCCTATTTGGAGAGAGCCAACATCCAACACAGCACTTGGGAAACATCGGGCACGTGAATATTGAGTGGCAGGTGCCATGGGCCAAGCCGAGTCCCACTTGTTCGTCTAGGTTGGGGTAATCAGAGGAAGGCCCAACCCAGGGCCTCCTGCCCAAGGGCTAGGGAGCAGCAACAGTCAGGAGTGAGGGCCAAGCCCACCTCCCCTAAGAGGCAGAGGGAAGGGGGCTGAGTGGTTGTCAGGCATGATCCTCCACGTCTGCAACGTGGCGGTAGCCGGGAGGCTGGGCCTGCATCCGGAAGAGGACGGTGAGGAGCAGCACTATGAGAAGAAAAAGGATGGAGCCACATACAGCCAAGGCCACGATCACCTCTGGGCACGGGGGTAGGGAGAGAAAAGACATGTCAGTGTTCATTCAACAAATATTTGATGGCCTACCATATGCCAGGAGCTGTTCTTACAATGGGGATATCCACAGTTAGTGACAAATGCCATAAAGCAAAGCAAGGTAAGGGGGAAAGGTTGGAGAGGTCAGTCAGGAAAGGTATCACCGAGGATAATCAGAACAGAGACCTGGAGCCAGTGAGACATACGAGATCTGAGAGGAGACAGAAGGCGACAGAAGCTGAGGGCGGAGAGTAGACAGTAAGCAAGCACAAAAGGCCCTGATGTGCAACTAGCTTGGCATGTTCTAGGGTCATCAAGAAGGTATCATAGAGCAGAGTCAGTGATGGGCAGGTAGGAGATGAGAGTGGAGGGCCAGGCCAAGTGGTAGAGAACTTGGATTTTATTCCAAATGTGATGGGAACCCACTGGAAGAATCTGAGAAGGGTAGTAATGTGAACTGACTGTTTTGTTGTTATTAATCCTCACCCAAGGATATTTTTCCATTGTTTTTTAGAGAAAGTGAAAAAGAGAGAAACAGCAATGTGAGAGAGACAAAAGTGCCCTTGACTGGAATTGAACCCAGAACCTTTTAGTCTGAGGGCCAGTGCTCTGTCCACTGAGCCAAACCAGCTATGGCCTAACTTACTCTTTTTTTATAATATATTTTTATTGATTTCAGAGAGGAAGGGAGAGGGAGAGATAGAAATATCAATGATGAGAGAAAATCATTGACTAGCTGCCTCCTGCACACCCCCTACTGGGGATCAAGCCCACAACCTGGGCATATGCCCTTGACAGGAATCGAACTCAGGACCCTTCAGTCCACAGTCTGACACTCTATCCACTGAGCCAAACCAGCTAGGGCCTAACTTACTTTTTTAAGAAATTAACTCTGCTGCACTGAGAGACTGGTAGGGACAAGAAGAGACTCAGAACATTAAGAAGCTCATCAGTAGTTCAGGCAAGAGATGATGGTAGATTGGACTAGAGAGCAAGAGCATGTTTTTTGTGTGTGTTTTTTCAAGATAGACTTTTTATTATAATTGATAAAATGAAAGTTCTGAAAGAGGTTAAACAATCTGCCAAAAGTCTGATGACAAAAAGGCAGGCAGGAGTCAAAACAAGGTCTGACAACATCTGTGCTCTTCGCCACAAAGTTATACCACCCAGATTTCTAGCCATGGAGTCATGCTGCCTTCCCCCACATGTGAAAAGCTTCAGATCCAAAAGACAGCTCTACAGACACAAGAGTGCTAGGTCTGACTGGGTGGAGAATTGCTGACCGTCTCCTACAGAGAGCCAGAGCCAAATCCACGTGGACCTCACAGGCTGGTATTCCATTTTAGAAGTAAATGCAATGAACAAAGAGAAATCAGAGTGTCAGTTAATACTATTAAAAGTAAGAACATGTATTTTAAAGGTTGGCATGCTAGAATCTCCTAGTGGATTGGTTGTGGGGTCTAAGAAATAATATTTAAGATAAATCCTAGGATTATACTGTGTGACTAGGTAACTGGTGTGGCATTTACTTAGATGGGGAAGCCTGGAGGGAGAACAAATTTCGGGGGGAAGAGCATTTGGTTTCAGATATCGACTTTGAAATGCCACATCTGTGAGACCTCAAGGCTGCAGCTGGCTGGATATGTCAGTCTAGCTCAGAGAAGAGGTTATGAATCTGCGAATCACAAAAAGACAGAACTTAGCATTGGTGCATACAACCATGGGTTGGATGAGATCACCTTGGGAGGGGGCAGCGATGAGAAAAGGGCCAAGACAAGCCCTGAACCATGCACTGTTTAGTGGGAAGAAGCCAGTAAGGAAGGGGCCTATAAGTTAGGAGAAAAAGCAGAGAAGCCAAGGAAGTGTTTAAGGAAGGCGTGACCAGTTCTATAATGCTGCCGAGAGGCGAGAGAAGCTGACTAAGAACTGGTCACTGGCTTTGGTCAGAGGTCACTGGATCTTTAACAAAAGTTAATGGAGTGAAAGGAGACACCAGACTGTCCAGTGTGCACCTGAGAAAATGGACAGTGAGGAAGCGAAAGCCGAATCTAGGCAACTCTGAAGGATTGCGCTCTAACAGGGAACAGAGAAAGATGGGGGTCTGAGAGGTTTTTATTAGGCTTTTGAGATGGGACTGATCCAGCAGAGAGGGAAACATTGAGACATCAGAGGTCCTTGTGGAGAACAGATGAGCCCAGAGTATAATTGGAGAGGCAGGGCCTTAAGTAGCAGCTTGCACCAGCGAGTAGCCGGAAGACGTGGTGGTGGGAAAATGGGACGATTCTCTCCTGATTGCTTTTATTTTCTCAGTGCTATACGAAGTGAGGGCATCCCCTGAGCGTGTTAGGGAAAAGGTGAGACGGTCTCACGGTGGGTAGTAAATTGTCTAGGGAAATGCAATAAGATGGCTGGAAGTGTGAGCGCTCTCTCGAGACTTGTGGATATGAACTGCAAGTTGTTCTGGGACATGCCTAGCACAGAGGCAGGCAGCAGCTCACCTGTGTCTGCAGGACCAGTTGCCAGCTGGCACTCCTGCTGCCAGTCCTTGGGCACAACAGGCTCTGTGAGATGCAGGAAGTCCTGCAGTGGGCAGCGGTGAGGACAGCCAGGCAGGCTCAGTGGCCAGGGGGCCTTGTCACTCTCATTCCGAAAGTACATCTCCACTGAGAAATTCCTGAGGGATGATGGGAGACAGGTGGAAGCTGCCCACCAGGCCTGTTACGGAGCCCTTAGGGTGCCCATAGCCACCATGCGAGTGCCCTTCCAGAGGGCAGACTAGTAGCTCCACTCACCCATTATCTTCCTGGTACAGTTCAAATATATGGCAGGAGGCGTAGGGGGCTTGTTCACCATTGTAGACAAACAATGCCATTTGCAGAGCAACCAGGGTGGTATCATGCTGTAAGGAAGAAGGGCTCCCGATTAGCATGCTCCTCTGCACCCTCCTCCCCAGCACTGAATAGAGAAGAAATCCAGCTCCGTGTCTGACGTTAGCATGCTGGGGACTAAGGGAGCTCACCGCGGAGTAAACCAGCAGCTTAGGGAGGTGGGAGGAGGAGGTGGCCATCAGTGTCAGGTTCTTCCGTATCTGAGCCAGCAGGACTCCTGAAGGAGAAAAATCCCCAGTGTCAGTGGCTACAGCCATCACTATCTTCTGCTCAGCTCCATCTGTGGTCCTGTCACCCTCTGCTAGTCTTGGGACTGATCACTGATACAGAGAACTCTTTAGGTGCTTGGGAACCACAGAGGAACGCCCTGCTCTCTGACAACTTTCAGATTTACAGAGGGAAGCAAGATAAACATGAGCTACGAGGCCCTGCCCATGTTTGAAGAAGTCCTCCAAGTCAGAACAAATGTAAACTTAAGGCTGCTTCAGGACACACAAGGCGGTGGCTCCAGGCAGGGGGAACTCTGCCATATGCAGGCTCTGAAAACCCTGAGATGTCAGAAAGGCCTGACGACAGCTCTCCCTGGGGTGCTCCTTGGCATTCCTCTCAGCCTCCTTTCGGAGGGGCCCCAGTAGTTCTCTGGAGGTGGGAATTCCTTTAAGTGGGAAGGGTCTTCTGACATGAGTGAAAGGTAAGAATATGAATGGCAGAAAAGAAGCATGTGGACCTAATTGTGGTCATTCGTCCAGTGCAAATGTGCTAAGCATTTGGCGAATTAAGGAGACTTTGGTGACTCACGGGATGACGAGGGGGATCCGAGGGGTTTTGAAAGAGCAGAGGACATTTCAGGTGGAGAAGTGGGTTTGAAGCCCCCATTAGCAGGTTTTGAATGCTGTAGGGTCCTGAGGAAGGGAGTGACATGCTGCTCTTGTCACTCACCCCCCTGAAGCCGGGCCTTCTCTGCCTGCTCGTAGATCCCGAAGAGGAAGCGGAAGCTGAAGTCCTTTAGCCGGCTCAGACGCTGCATGGTTTGGGGTGAGGCCCAGGGCGGCAGGACCAGCCCATGTGTTTTCTGCATATGGCAGCGGGCAGGTTAGCTCCCCGGCCTAGGCCAGAGCCTCTCCCGGGGCATCTCTCTTCCCCAGTGAGAAGGTGCCTGTGTGTGTGTGAGAGAGGGGAGGGAGAGGAGAGGAGAGCTGAGGCAGAGGGACTGGAACCAGGAGACATGGCGGACAGTGTTGAGGCTGCAGGGCCCGGGGAAGGAGGCTCAGGCACAAAAAGCATGACTCAGCATAATGGAGTCAGATACCACCAGCGCTCTGGGTGGAGAAGGGCAGGAACTGCTGACAATTAATAAGCTATTTCCCACTTGGGGGTTCTTTTTCACCCTTGAGGGAAGTTCCCTTGTTTCACAAGAAGCAGGCGGCTGGCCTGGACCTCCCCAGTGGGACTGGTAGCCAGGCATTGTGCTCTCCATGTTCTGGTCACCTGAGCCTGCTGAGTATAAGAGGAAAGGGTCACACTGGGGAGCTTAGGCAGGCTCACCTCACAGAAGAGTGTGTCATAGACATTCCAGGTGGTCTCCAGTGTCAAGTCCGTAAGCCCTGTCTCGTTGGCCACCATATCCAGAAATTGCTATGAAAAATGGATCAAGGGATCAATCCTGCCCTGGGATAAAGGACAGTGTGATGACCGCCACCTCAGCCCCACTCACTGCATTCTGAATACTCTCATTCTGATACTCTGGTGTCTGCCGGGTCTCGTTCTGCAGCTGCTCGTAACGGGGACATGGACCCAATGGGAACTTCAGCAGCTGCAGACCAAAAGGGAGAAGCAGAGGCAGAGAGGGAATCAGTGGTCAGCAGGCCTATGGCCAGAGCTGCCCCTCTCACGGCCTTCAGTGAAGGGCTGGCCAGTCTTACCCTGTCCTCAGCAATGGGCACAGTGTGGACGGGAATAGGCTGCCAAGAGATGTTTGGATTGAAACGCTGCATCCCACTGGGAGGGAAAAGTCCAGCCAGGTTGGCCTCAGCACTCATGAGAGTACGGTCAAAGTCAGTGCTTCGCACATAAACCTGCAGAGATGACAACATGAGTCTCTTCTTGTGGGGGTGGGGTGAGGAGCTTTGGCTCCTCAGTGGGGTCCTAAGGGGAGAACCTGTTCTTGATGGTTACTGAACAAATTGTAATCCCACCATGCATCTGGCCCTTGCACCCTCTCTGGCCTTCCCCATTCTTCTTCCCAGCAAAGGTTCAAACACTCAGCTAGGGGCTAGCTATCACTACTCTGAGAATGGCTCTAGTTCAAATGCTCCTCCCAGTTGGAAGTGCTTAGTCAGTAAGGCTCTCTGGTCTGTCTGTCTGTCTAGTTTTATCCTGTCTCCCTATAGGCCAGGATCCTTGAGGGCGGAAACTATCTCCATTCACACTCCCTTCTATAAACTGGCTTGGAGGCCAGGGAGAGGAAATAAGACAAGGAACAGATAATTGCTTGTGGGAAAAGGAGAAAGCTATGGGGATAGGCAAGATCAAGACAGAGCTGGCCCTCAAGGGAACAATAACATCTAGGGACTCGAGACAGCTGTGGCTGAGAGTGGGTAACCAAAGGAACAGCTATCCCCATCCTTGGGGGGCAGGGGAAGGGGGGGGCTCAAGGAGCCAAAAAACTTGCCAATCTTCCATTCTAAGTTCCACAAAGACAGAGATCATATGTGGGTAGGATACCATTATGTGCAAAATGCTAGCCCATTGTAGGTACTCAATATGTGTCTTGAATGGAAAACCTGAGTTATTTCACAAAGCCAGACACTACTCTGCCAGACCCTTCCTTCAGTCTGAACTTGGATGCTCGATAAATTTTGCCTCTTCCCACCCAAGGGGCAACTCAGCCTTTTGTTCTAGACAGCCCTTGGGTGTCTTGTCCTGCAGTTGTAACCAAAAATGCATGGAGGGGGGCCAATGCCCAGCCTCACCCTTAGGCTCCCTGAGGACAGAGGGTGAGGACAGCCGATCTCATTCTCCTTGCATCTTGAGCTCCCAGCCTTACCTCTTGTGGGTGGTAAGAAGTGTTGAGAAAGCCACGGTAGCGCTGCCGCAGGGCCTGGCCCAGCTCCCAGTGCTGTAGCATCCCCTCCTATGGGCAAACCCAAGGATTAGGGATGGCTCACAAATCCCACAGGGCTTAGGCACTTTCGCTTTTCAGTTTACCCCTGGCTGGAAGTAGGAGTGTGTTAATGGGATCCCAGAAGTCATTTATTAAGTAGCCAGTTGTGTGTGGCATTGTCTTTGGCAAGAAATCTAGTCAAAGTCAGCACCCACAATGGACATGGCAGTTTGTTGGGCCCCGAGTTCTGTAGCCTGCTCTAGAGGTCACTCGTTGTACAGCTCATACTGAGGAAGGGCTGCCTTCTGACCCACCTTGGTGAGCTGACCAAACCCTTGGGGCCATTCATCTTCCTGATAGGGGTCCTTGGGAAATGTCTTCACTGGTGTCCGGTCTCCATGTCGGTACAGCTGACAAAAGAAAATGGTTTGCCTAGGGGTCAGAAGGGTCTCCTTGATGGGGACACAGATCCCACCTCTGCCCCATGTTGGAGAGGGAAGCCTCAATCCCTCTGGGAAGCCTTAACTCTACCCATTGCAAAAGACCCCAATTCAAAAGTCAGTAACTTCTTCCAGGTTCCAGAGAGTCTAACATGGCTAAGCAATGACCACGGAGATCATAGGCAAAGCCAAAGGTACAGATGGGAAAGGAAAAGGAAATAAAAGCAAGGCAGATGGTGGGAGGACTGGAAAGATCACCCAAGATTTCTGTAGGGGGTGGGTCTCTTAACCATTTACATCCTTCTCAGGGCAGATTCACCCGACCTATCCCCTGATAAAGAACTCCTTGCAGCTCATCCACCCCCATCCCCTGCGGCTCCACATCACCTCCGAACCCGGCCCCCAACCCTGAGCCCCCCAAACCGCAGGCCACTAGTCTCCTAATCCAGCTCCTCCTCCAGTCCCGCACCCCCAGCACAAACCCCGCCCCTCCTCCACCAGCGAGCCCGTGCCCTTCGAGCTCTGGCGACCCTTGGGCGACCCTGTCTCTCATTACCAAGGTAACGAAGCGCAGAGTCCGGGCCTGGATGGGGGGCATCACCATCAGGTTTACGCCAAGAAGGAGCTGGAGAAGAGCCGCCCGGCTCCAGCCACACAGTCCGCCCGCCATCACCGTTATCATCTGTGCAGCAAAGAGGGTGGAACCCGTTGGGCGGCACCTGCAGCAGCCGCCCGGACGCGCCCTGGAGGACACTCGCCGGAAGTGCACTCGCCACCATCTTGCTAAAGGAGGGCTTGGGAGGGAATGCTTGGAGGAGACTCGCGACCCGGCCGGGGCAGAGGAGCATGGGCATGTAGCGCGACCTCGCGCGGCAGAAAGGGCCTGAAGACCTTGTCTTGGTAAAGAGAGCCCCGAGCTCGGGTTTGCCTCGGCCGGCGGAGAAGCCGGGCCCAAGTGGCGCCTGCCCTGGGCGGGCCAGTGGCGGGGAGAGCGAGGGCCCCCCGGGGCCGGGGGCCTCCGGGCCTGACCGCAGAGCCGCAGCGGATGCGGAATTGGGACGAGGGGGTAGTTTAGGGGACCCCCTCCACACCACTGCCTTCGGGTGGAATTTGAGCCTTGGTCCGGTTCCGTTCCCCGGAAGAGCTCTTGTTTGAGGTGTAGGGCACAGCGTGTAAACAGCCCTTTGAACTCCTATGCCCTTGAAGTTGGTCCCAGTCTATCCTACTGCTCATGCCCTGAGCAAAGATCAGGAGCCTTCTCACTTCACCTTCCAGTCGTTTCCCTGTCCTCCCACCATTCCTAGTTTTAGTTCATTAGAATCAGAAGGTCATGCCTCTTCCCGAAGGAGTTGGGTTGCACAGTGTGCAGGCTTGGCAAAACCAAAGCAGTGAATCCCTAAAGGAGGAATTTCAGACCAGTGGGAAGATGTATAGGGGGGAGGGGGAAGGAACTTAACAAGTGGGAGTAGGTGGGGTTTTGGCAGAATCAGAGGCCCTCTTGACATTGGCCATTAGGGTCCCAGTGCAGCCAATTTGGTCTAAAGGCTTTGTGATTCTGAGGTGGGAGTGATTCACAGCGCCCGGAGGTCAGATCATAGGCCCTAGGGAAGCTTTGATCTAAACTGCTCACTAGAAGCAAAATACTTAAGAGCATCACAAAAATAAAACCTGATCAGCACTATATGGGAGAAAGCAGGGTCATATCTTGCCCTAGGACTCCAGATTAAATGATTTACTAGTATATATACCTCAGGATCTAAATTTTGCTTCTAGAGTTGTTGTGGAGTAGTGAATAGAATATGAGAGCTGAAGTCCTGGTAGCCAAGTAGTTGTTATTTAGTCATAAGGTCCGTTATGAATCAGATGAGATTTTAGTCCCCTCATCAAAAAAATGTCCACACACACAAACACAAGGGGGATTTTGAAAACAATCCCAAGTGACTCGCAAAGACCGCCGAGAAGCTTCATAAATCTGCATCTTTGGATTCCTGATTCAATCTAGTTCTCTACAGATGAGAAAACAAACCTAGAGAGGAAGTGATTGGCCATGGTCACACAGTTTAGGAGAATTAATTAAAACTCAAGTTTTCAGATCCACAGTCTTTATAATGGGATGTTTCTTACGGGCTATTCAAACTACATTGCTAAACTGTATTCAGTGGTCCCAAATACCTTCAATAAAGAGATTTCTAATAAAAGCTTTTCATATTGATGGGGTTGAATGGGCATGGCTAACTGCTAAGGTACTGGGTATTAGTGAGAGTTTTTGAGTATTTTCTTTTACTATGCCTCTACTTTCCTTGCAAAGTAGCCAAACCATTTTTATTTCATAATGTAAATGTTAGCAAGTAGAATGAAAATCCCTCAAATTCATCTTTTGCTTTTTATCCCACTTGCTCAAGTATGTCTATATCCTTTGTGCCTGCAAGTATCCCATGTTAGGAGGGATTGATGGAGCAGATATTCCTGTTTTTATAGTGAGAAATCCAGGAAGAGTGAGGGTCACCCCTCAAGTACATGATAGAGCCAATAGCTGAGCCCTGGTTTCTGGACCCCTAGCTTCTGCATATTTTGTACCAGGTGATTCTGTGGTCCCCATACCTTGGTTCCTAACTACAGATGCACGCGCGCACACACACACACACACACACACACACACACACACACAATGTAGATGGGTAGGTACATAGACCACCCCAAACCAATAAGTCAGAATCTCTGAAAGTGAGGCCAGGTTTGGAAATCACTGCTCTACCCTGTGTTGGCAGAAGTGCACCTAAATCCAGGTGAGTTAACCACTTTTCCCATCTGGGGAGGTAGTGCATGTAATGGAGTGAGGAAGTTTTTTGTGTTTGAATTCGATCTTTGAATCAGCCATACTTCTATCCAAATTTGATATTTACCCCCTTGCTAGTAACTATCTCCTAGGCTATATATGAGGATAAATAATACATATAGTGGGGCCTATGTGACTTCTTCTGTCTTCTATATCATCTCTGAACTCATTGGTCTGGGAAGCAGGAATTCTTGGGTTCAATCTTGTGATTGGGAGGTTGGGTAGAAGTCATTTGAGGAACCTGCAAGATGCTCCCACACTTTTCACCTTCTCAGATTGGGGAAGGAGAGAGCAAAAAGCAGTTGCCCTAGTCTGTTTCTCTAAACCCTACCTGGTGGCCTGCTTTATGGGAGTTTGAGTGCTTTCAGGGAGTTATTTGGTAGTACATAGGCCAGGTGAATGCTCCTATTTTTGCTTCAAGGTTCCCCTTGCTCCAATGAGAAGACTTTGGAGGTCCTGGGAGTCAGAAATGGGACTTGGAAGATCACTGAAGGTGTTCCTAGGCATGGTGCCTCCTCTAGGAGCTAAGGAAAGATAGGAAAGGCCCCATGGGACTGGGAGGTTTTGTACCTGACATCTGTGGGCTGGTGAGACATGTGATTCCAGCTGCTGATCACCTGACTACTTGCCCTGGCCTGGGGGAGAAGTCCAGTGGTTGGTCTCTGGAAACCCTTTGGAGGTATTGACTACAGGTTTGGGTCTTCTCTCATTTTTCTCCCCAACCCCTCTAGGTGGGGGCTCCGGAGCCCCTGTAACCTGAAGGGGTAGCTCTTTGTATAGCACTGGTGATGTTCCCTCCTCTACTTGAGACAAGGCTGAGGCTGACATGGCATGGAGGAGATGGCTCCCTGAACTGCATGGTCAGCAACTGGCTCTAGCCTGGGTCAGAAGGCTCCAGATGGGGCTTGTGTGTGGTCCTGGGCTCTGGGGAGTCTAAGGAGTTGAGGATTAGGAGTGGATGAGAGAAGATAAGTCTTCAGGCCTCAGAGCAGTGTTCCATTCCGAGTTCCTTGCAAGCAGGCATTTCAGTGACATCTCTGATGATGCTCCTGTGCTGGAGCTGCTGGCTTTGGGGAAAGGAGAGAGAGGAGCTGGGTGGATGATGTGAGTGCTGGGGCAGAACAGTTCCAGTTTCCCAGGAGCTTGAGTCCTGGTTTCTACTTTCCCAGGACAGCTGGAGCCTTGTGAAAATCAGGGAGGGAACACACACCAGAGGAATGGAGAGCCTTGTGCTCATGACTCAGAGATGCCCAGACCAGGGTGGGGGCCTTGCGAGGGGATGACCTTGTGATGAAAAGGAACAAGAGCAAAAGCTGGAGGCAGAACTTTGAGATGTGGGTGTCAGAGGGGCTTTTCTGAGATGTGAAAATAAGCACATGGGCAGATTTTGCAACACCACCCAGCCTGCGTCATCTCAAGCTTGTGCTCCCCACCCCCCACCTATTCCCCCTGCCCCACCCTGTGTGCTTCCTCCCCTCTTTCACCAAGCTCCTGTTCTATTTCTGCTTTCCCTGTCCTTCTCCAAGCCTGCTCTCCCCCCTGCCCCCATCCACTCTTTCCCTATTCACTGTCCTCTCTACTGGTGCCCTGTTCATTTGCTTCTGTCCCTCTGGCTGCCTGCCCTGGCCCCCTGTCCTATGCTTTAATGGGGAGCCCATGGGAACTGGAGTTCACAGCAAAACAGGAAGAGCCTGTGAGCAGGAAGCTGGGAGTGGGGCAGGGGGTGATCAGCCAGCAGTAACCTCAGCTCTTCCCCTGCCACATCTGGACTGAAGCATCCCCAGAGCTCTCTGCCTCTTCTACTGCAGTCCTCTCCCCCTCCCTCCCAGCTTCTTCCATCTCCACATTTCACTGATCCAGCAGACCTGAACGGCAACAAGATAAGACTGTCCTGGACTCTGAGGCAGGAGAAAGAAAGAGCACAGAGACTGGAGTGAGGACATCTGGATTTTGATCTCAGCTTGGCCACTGTGTGTGGTCTTCGAGAAGCCTCTCCCGTGAGCTTAGTATTCTTTGTAAAATGGAACTTGTGTTATTTACCCTCCTTCCTGGGGCTGCTCTGAGGACCAAAAGAGATAGTGAGGGGTTGTGTATGGAAACAAGCACTGGAAGGTTAACAATGTACAGATGCAAGGTGTTGGGAAGTCCCATAGCTGAAAGGATTGGAAATTTAGTGATAACTGCTGCCATCTCTTGAACACTTACTATGGGCTACACATTGTGCTATGACATATTAATTCTCATGACAACCTTAGGTGGCAAAAACCATTATTATTATCCCAATTTTAAAGATAGGGAAATTGAGGTTCAGAGATATTAAGTAACTTGCTTAATCAAGATCACACAGCTAATAAGAGGCAAGGCCAGAATTTAAACCCGAAATCTGAGCCTAGGGCCCAAAAACTAAATATGCTGAAATGAAATTGACTAGAGCTAACAAGTATAAAATAGAAGGGGATCATATATTTTTTCTTGCTTGCTTATTCATTTAATGAACAGGAGTGCAGTACCTACTCTGTTGCCTAAACTATGCCAGGCTCTGATCCATGGGCTACAAGGGAGATACAATCAATTAAACATGGTGTCTACCTTCAGGGATGGATCTCATATTCCAGGCAGCAGGGCAGGAAGGCTCAATAGCTGCTGGGCAGAGCCTGTCATCATTGCCTAGGGAACTGTTCCCCAGATGAGGGCACTTGCATACCTTCCCAGGTCTAAACTGGGCTAGCACCTGGGTCACCTGCCATCTCTCTACCCCCACCCTGGCACTGGCCATTGCTCCTCTCTCTCTCCTGGCCTCTCCCCTGCTGGTAGCCCTCACAGGGCACCCCATTCAGAGACCTCCAAGAAGGCTCAGCACCTGCTCTCTCCACCCCGGGAGTTCCACCAGCTTGGCTGCGGCTGGGCCGGTGGGGAGAGTTTCTTGGCCCCTTCCCAGAGGCAGGGGAGGAGGAGGGAGGCTGGGAAAGCAGGCTGGGGCTGCGTGTTGCAATTCCAGGCTGTGCTGGGACCTTTGCTCCACGAAATGTCTATGGAGGGGAGGGGACACCAACTCTGGAGGCGGCCGGGGATTGGGGTGGGGGTGCCTGGGAAGCAGTCCTGTAAGAGCAGCTGGGTGAGCAGAGGAAGGGGAGAACTGGGCTGGTCCGCAGGGAAGTGCGACTGTTGTGGTTGGGGGTAGGAGAGAAGGATGGCGCTGGGCTGAGGGGGTGGCTAGCTGGGGAGGAGTCAGCGTGGTGGGGAAGCTGGCTGCCCGGTGGGCGGGGGTGAGGAGGCCAAGGCTCCAGGCGGTCAGTTGGTTGGCGCCAGCTCTGACTCCGGCTCTGCCTGGCTAGAAGGAGCAGTGGCCCGACCCCTTGGCAGTCCCTCCCTCCCCTCAGCTTTTCCCCATATTACTTCCCTGGGGCTCCGGGCCCCTGTCTAGTTCAGCTACGGCTTCTCAGCCACCGCGGAGGCCTCTGGACAGAGCCTGCACCGTCCTCCTCTCTCAGCAAGGGGGCTCCAGAGACTGCCCCAGCCAGGAAGTCTGCCGGCCCAGGCATTCGGTGGGTCGGCCCCTCAGCACTTGCCTGGGGCCCTGTGTGTGTTTGGGGCGTGGGGGTGAGTGGGGGTCCTATGGATCTTAGAAAGGGGTCTCTTTGGGGAAAAGTGAAGGATGGTAATAGTGATGGGAGCTTGGACAGGATTCCATTTAGTCCCAGAATAACTCCTGAGGGGCTGTGAGGGAGGAGGTCCTGAATGTGAATTGGAGCAACTCTTGGAGGCAACAGGTTTGTGCTGGGATCCTGGGAAGTGGCAGGAGTGAGGTTATTTAACAAGCAGCATGTTTCACTGGGTGGAGCCTCCATCCCATGTCCTGGTCCTGCCCAACTTGGGCTGTCCCCAGTGCTGGAGTGAGGGGGAAGGGGCTTTAATAGAACCAGAGCAGATGTGCCCAAATATTCCCTGATGGCCAGGAGGTGGGCACTGGGGAGAAAGAGTGGCACTGTGGCTGAGAGCTCAGATTTTGGAGTCAGAGAGATCAGAGGTGGAGTCTTTGCTGCCTAACTGTGTGGCCAAAGGCAATTTCTTAATCTCTTTGAAACTCAGTTTCCTCTTCTGTAAAATGGGCTGAAGAATAGTCCTGACCTCAGAGGGACACGTGAGCAAGGCATGTAAAGCCTTAGCACAGGCTGATGTATATTAAGTAAATGTTAGCTAATATGCTGTACTGATAAAGAAGGAGCCCAGTTCTGGAAGCGTATAACCTGAGTTGTTCCTGCAGGACAGTGCCTTGGTAATGTCCAGGGCTCCAGAAAGAGAAAGAGATGTCCTTGTGGCTGGAGGCCCCTGTGCCTAATGTTTCTCCTGGTAAGCTTCTTTACTCCAGCCCTCTCCCCTCAGTCAGGGTCTCTTCACTACCTGCCTTCTGCCTTTCCCCAGAGAGCAGTCTAGAGCCATCCTTGCCTCCTTCTGCCCAGACTACCTTCATCCTGGTTCCGGTGCCAGGCCCTTGCAGGCAGGCACCTGCCGATCCTTCTGTCTGGACTTGCTGCTGGGGAGAGGGCATGTACAGTGCTTATCCAGTTTGACTTTTAATTAAGAGTTCTGTCTGATCTCTGAACTAGATGCACGCCAGCCCCCAAGGGGACAAAGGTTAACATCCTCATATGAAGTATTGAGGTGCAGGGAATTGCAAGACTAGCCCTGGAGCCCACACAAACTCCAGGGTCTGAAGCCTGAGCTGATGTTTTGCTGCCCTCTATGGGTGGAGATAAGTTTGCAGTTTCCCAGCCAGGATGCAGTGGAAGTGGAGGGGGAGGACCTGAGACTTCCCCCCTCATCCTCCCCTTGTTCCTCTTTCCTGGCTCAGACTCTGCGGTGGAGCTGTGGGAACCAGATGCACAAGATGCAAACAGCCAGGCGCTGAGAGGCAGCAGCTGCATCCTCAGGGAGGAAGCCAGCATGCCCCAATCAGCGGGGGGCACTTCGGGGGCAGGGCCGGAGGTGGCAGATCCCACAGCCCTGCTCCCAGGAGTGGAGGCCCCTCCAGAGTCTACAGGTGAGGAACTGCTGGATTTGGAGGATGTAGGGGCTCCCTGGATCTGGAAGGGGCATCTTGGGGCTCTTTACCACATAAAATCATGTTTAAGTACCAAAGCTTCAACTAGACCTGAGTGATCTGTGAGTTTTGTCTGTACCTTAGGCCTTTCTGAGCCTCAGTTTCCTTATTCATCAAATGGAAACGATAATAGTAGCTATCTCTTTTGGTTGTCGTCAGGATCAATGCATATAAAGGGCTGAGACAGTACCTGGGACATAATAAATAGCACTTGGCACATGAGAGGTACTTTCTTACAATAGAGAGACTAGACTGCATGTTAAAAAGGGCATGAAGATCACTGAGTGCTCAGGGCCGTGGCCAGCTGGGCACCAAGCTTGTTTCTTGGAGAAGAACATTAAGGCACTTCCCTGTATCCAGAGCTCCGTCCACAAAAGCGGAAAAAGGGGCCAGCCCCCAAAATGCTGGGGAATGAGCTGTGCAGTGTGTGTGGGGACAAGGCCTCTGGCTTCCACTACAACGTGCTGAGCTGTGAGGGCTGCAAGGGATTCTTCCGCCGCAGTGTCATCAAAGGGGCACGCTACATCTGCCACAGCGGGGGCCACTGCCCCATGGACACCTATATGCGTCGCAAGTGCCAGGAGTGTCGCCTTCGCAAATGCCGCCAGGCTGGCATGCGGGAGGAGTGTGAGTACCTGGGGACAGCAATGGGGAAGGGGCTGATGGGAAAGAGGGGGTATGTGGGTACCAGGGTGTGAGGGCAGACAGACAGCTGAGCCTACAGGGCCTTCCTATATGGTCCCTAAATATGGATTAAACTTTCTTCCTTGCCTATACCCTGTGATCTCTGCTTTTCTGGAGCCTTAAACTCCCCCTCTGGCCCTTCCTTGCTTCTCATCTCCCCCTCCTCTTCCCTCCTCTCGTCTGGCCGGTCCTTAGGTGTCCTGTCAGAAGAACAGATCCGACTGAAGAAACTGAAGCGGCAAGAGGAGGAACAGGCTCAGGCCACATCCGTGCCCCCAAGAGCATCCTCACCTCCCCAAGTCCTGCCCCAACTCAGCCCAGAGCAACTGGGTATGATTGAGAAGCTAGTGGCTGCCCAACAACAGTGTAACAGGCGCTCCTTTTCTGACCAGCTTCGCGTCACGGTACCTGAGGGACCTGGGGAGAGGTGGCTGTACCCAGAGCGCCAGCTGGCTTCTCGATGTCTGACTCAGAGCGGTTTGTTTTTCCCCTCCTTGCCCTTCTGGGTAGCCTTGGCCCATGGCACCAGATCCCCAGAGCTGGGAGGCCCGTCAACAGCGCTTTGCCCACTTCACTGAGCTGGCCATCGTCTCTGTGCAGGAGATCGTTGATTTTGCCAAACAGCTGCCCGGCTTCCTGCAGCTCAGCAGGGAGGACCAGATCGCTCTGCTGAAGACCTCCGCTATTGAGGTGGCTGGCAGGGCTGAGGGGCGCAGGGAGAGCCCGAGCGGGACTGTCCGTGGGAAGGGCCTCTAGACAGCCACCACTGGGAAGTAGGGACCTTCAGTTGAAGGCGCCCCATTGTCAGGACCAGCCCACCGCGTCCCTGTTTGAGGTCTGCTACTTGTGTGCAGGTGATGCTTCTGGAGACATCTCGGAGGTACAACCCTGAGAGTGAGAGTATCACCTTCCTCAAGGATTTCAGTTATAACCGGGAAGACTTTGCTAAAGCAGGTGAGAACTGAGAGACCAAAGGGACTGGTTGGGATGGACAGACATTTTTTGTCCTGGAGCCCATAGTGACTCCAGAGTCACAGGCCCAAGGTTTGGGTGTCTGTAAAGGGAAGGCTTCCCCTATTTTTCCAAGACAGAAAGTTGGAATGCTTATAGGCCTCTTTCAACTGTCTCAAATGGGATGCCTGTCCTCTGGTGCCCTAGGTCAGTGTTTCTCGAACTGTGTTCCAAGGAACCCGAGGGAGGGGTTCCATAGAAGTGTCACTTTAGAGAAGAAACAAGAAGGCACAGGAATGTCTTTCATTCTTACTTTAAATGGAGCCAAACAAGAAGCTCCACTTAAATCTGCATTATATATCATGCTTCTGCATAATGTGCTTCAAGAAAAGATTTTATAACTAGGGAAAAAGCTTGAAAACAACCATACCGAGCCATTTAGTAGTCACTAATGAGCAAGTCTTTCTCAGATGTGCTCTTTAAGGACCACCTGGACCTACTTCCCCCTACTCTTCTTCACTTGTTCTTTCTGAAGAGCCATGGAACTGGAGCTGATACATAACAAACATGTCCAGATGATGCAGCTTTAAGATCAGAGTGGATGCTTCTGTCCCCATCCTGTACTTGAAGTGTTTTCTCCAAGAATTTGTTCCCATTGCTGCTCTCTACCTGATGCTTGCTTGCAGGCTAAGCCGTGTTGGTTTCCTCATACTCAATTGCTGGTAATGTTTGTGTTATAGGAGCAGAGTTAGGAAAGGATGAAAGGCTAAGAGTGTTTTGGAGGGACTGGAGCTGTGGCTCAATAGGAGACCTAGGAGTCTAACAATGGAGTGAGTGAGTCTAAAATATGGCTGATGCTGTCTGGTGACTCCGCTCATGTGCCTCTTATCCCAACCCAGGCTACCCAGTGACACTCTAGGAAGGCCTCTCTTAACTGTAGGGCATGGCAGGGCTGTGTTAGCACCTTTTGCCTTCTGTGTGCTGCCAGAATGTCTGGGAAATTTCATGACATTTTCCATCTTTAAAACCCAGCCCTACCCGCTTTCTCTAGCAAACCACCTTTCCCCAAGTGATTCTTATCCCAGTCCTTCTTAACCATGGCCTTCTCCTTCATAGCATCCTCCTTTCCGAACCCTTTCCAGTTCTTATGTGTGTGTTTCTTCAGCACTTTCAGGCTTATGTCATCTGGATCTGTACCTATTTATAGATCCATTTATATAAGCAGTTTTGATATCATCTTTGCCTTTTGTTTGTCATTTTGTCAGTGAGGTCTCAGGGAGAGGGAACAGGGGCTCTTTTCTGTGCGGTCTCCGTCCCTCTCTACATGACTGTTGATGTGGACTGATGCCACTGGAGGCATTCAGTCAGCGAGCAGTAGCAGACAGACCCTTTCAGGGTGCATAACCCAACTCTAAAACCTACCTGTCCTCTCTGTACAAACAGACTGTTTAGCACAATTCAAGGCTCACTCAATACCTCAGCAACAAATACTTTATAAAATGGGGCTTGTCCATTAAATGTATCAACACACACTTGATAAACATCAGGGTGAAAATACAGGAAGTGACTAATCAAGAAACCTCGAATGGAAAAGTTAGCAGATGGTTGCTAAAAGAAATCTGAGAAAGCCTAGCGGAGGGTGTGGGGTGGGGAGACTTTGACAGTGTGTATGGGAGAAGTGTTTTTTAGATGTCATGACTTTAGGTCAGGGTATGTTGAACTTCAGTCTCCTCATCAAGAAGATTGGTTCTATATTTATAAATTTATTATTTATTTGACAAACACTTTATATAGTGGTTACCATATGTGCCACACATTAGTCTGAGGACCCATTATGGTAGGTTATCTCCATTTTACAGATGGGAAAACCAAGGCTCAGCCTAGTAAATGGTAGAGCCAGGACTCAAACCCAGGCAGTCTGGCACCACAGTCTATACCCTCAACCATATTGCTAAGTTCCCCCGAGATATGAAACATGAAATGTATCTCTAGTATTCAAATAAGTAAGGTCAATTGCCAGTGAGGTTTCTTTATAAACAAAAATGAGTTGCTTCTATATCTAGTAATGGGGCCCTCAATAATTTTAATGAGAATAACAGAACTATTATCATTTAATTCACACATCCTGTGTTCCAGGCACAGTGCTAAGTGCTGTGCATGCTTTATCATTTAACCATCACAGTAGTCTTATAAATTCAGATATGATTCCCATCTCACAGATGAGACTTGGAGAGGTTAATAAACTTGCCCAAGGTTGCAGAGCAGAGCCCTGGATACTTCTTATTGAGTTCCTAGAAGTTCTCTAAGTCGCAGAGTTGGAGGAGAGAAGGAAGTTCCTGCCACTCATGCCGCACACTCAGCCTCCCTCCTTCTTCCCCAGGACTGCAAGTGGAGTTCATCAACCCCATCTTCGAGTTTTCCAGAGCCATGAATGAGCTGCAGCTCAATGATGCCGAGTTTGCTTTGCTCATTGCCATCAGCATCTTTTCTGCAGGTGTGGAGGAAGGGCAAGAGGGAAAATGAGCAAGCCCTAAGGAGGGCTGCAGGCCCCACAGGGCAGGCATTGTAGGGGTGGAGGCCCTTGCTGTTACTTTGGGATGGGAGAGGCTGGGTGGGACATGTTCCTACTTTTGGTTGTGATTTGGGGTATGGAACTGACCCTGGCCAGACTTGCTCCTCAACTCTGTTTGTGAATATAGACCGGCCCAACGTGCAGGATCAGCTCCAGGTAGAGAGGCTGCAACACACATATGTGGAGGCCCTGCATGCCTATGTCTCCATCCACCACCCCCATGTGAGTCTCCCCTAGGTGCCCTTTCTCCTCAACACAGGCTCATTCCCTGACACACCTACTTTCCCTTCAAGAATCCCTCTCCGATTATACCTCTCCCACAATTCCCCTACCCTTGCCCTCTTCCCCTGGGGAGAGACCAAGTCTGAACTTGTCCTTCTCCTTCCCCAGGACCGGCTAATGTTCCCACGGATGCTAATGAAGCTGGTGAGCCTCCGGACACTGAGCAGCGTCCACTCAGAGCAAGTGTTTGCGCTGCGCCTGCAGGACAAAAAGCTTCCCCCACTGCTCTCTGAGATCTGGGATGTGCACGAATGACTGTCCTCGGCTGGCTGAGGCCCCGCTGGCGGCCTCCTAGAGGTGGAACAGACTGAGAAGGGCAAACATTCCTGGGCGCTGTGCAAAAGCCATCCTCACGTGGCATTAAAGGAAAGTCAAAGGGTGGGGAGTTTTGTGACTGCTGGGCACTGAGGGTCCTGCCAAAGCTGTGCCCCATTTGAACACTGTACTGACCTGATCAAATGGATGAACCTGGGGGCCCCTTTGCACAAGGTTCTCCAGGCCCTGCCTATCCTGCCTCCACCACTTCCTGTTTTCCCCACAGGGCCCCTAGAGAAATTCTCCACTGTCACTCTGCGGCTTGACCATAAATGCCTCGGGGCTGCCTCCCTGATAGTCGGCCTGGTACTGTTTGTACAAGAAGACAAAAATGAATACAGAATGAGAGCAACAATTTCTGGATTGGGGTGGGGAAGCGGCCACAGAGGAGGGAAGCCTGCGTCTTTTAGGAGCGCCTCCAGAACTAGAGGGAGACAAGTCACAAGGGCCAGCCTCCTTTCACTAGCCCCGTTGCGCCCTGAGGGTAAATGAAGTGCTGATACCACTTCCCCTGTCATGATGGGAGGGGGGAGGGGATCACGTTGTCCTCCTGTAGGGGAGGGGGTGTTGAATTTTCAGAGCTAGCGCCTCAGCTAGGCACCTGTGTTCTTGTGGGCGCGGGCACATCAATCCCTCCTCTCGGCTCCCACATGATGGGACAGGAAGAAAAGTCCCCCGAGGCCAGGGGGAGGCTGCCCAGCCTGGGGTTGCGCCTCTCAGGACTGGACTCCATTTCCCAGCGGGCATCGCGGCACTGCTCACGCCCCCTTCCCTTGGCGCTCACCGGTGTAGGTGGCACGGCGCCTTCCGGCCGCAGTTCCCCCCGCCACCCCTGAAGTGGTAGGCTCCACCGCCGCGCTGCCGGCTTTCCAGCCTAGGCGGCTCGGCACTTCCAAGCCGAGTGCAGGGAGAGAAAGGTGAGGGCGGGGCGAGGGGACGGTCAGAAAGTATCAGGAGCAGCTTATCTTGACCAGTAGCTTCCCGGTTAATCCACATTTCATCGGAATGCGCTCAGTTCCCATGCGGAATTAAAATCTCTGCGCAATTTACACAAAAAGGTATTTCTGTGGGTCCTCCCCTTGGCAGTCAGCGGCGCTAGGCTGGCCCTGCGCTCCCCATCACGTTTCCACTCCCACTGGCATAGGTGTGTGCGTAGCCGCCTTTTCCCGAGGTCGGCTCCGCCCTTGTGCGCTCGGCTAGGTGCCGCCCTGTCCCCCCGCGGGGGTGAATGGTCGGGCCCCCGCCCCCCTCAGCCTCCCCTCCCTCACGCGGAACTGGCGCCGGGGAGCGACTGACGCTCTGCGGCCGGGGGACGTCCAGCCAGGCCGGCCCGTCCCCCGAAGCTCGGGAGGTAGGAGGTCGGCGCCACTGGAGGCCCAGGAAGGGTATTTGGGACAGGGCTCCTAGGGGGAAACCGGCTCTGAGAGCAGCGGGGGTCTCGGGGAAGGGGTCTCGGGCGGCCCTTACAGGAACGTCAGGGCGCGTGGGGTCTCAAGAGCGAGTAAGGGGTCCGCACGGAAAGGGCCGGGCTTGACGTGGGGGCGCTTCGAGCCGCCGAGGGGGTGCGGGCTGCTGGCCTGGGCGCAGCTTGCTGCTGCTGGGCTCGATTCTTTCCGGACTGGCGGGTGGCACCGGTTCCGGGCGGAGGCGGGGGAGAGCTGTCCAGCAGGTGAGGGGGCGGACAGAGCTGTCCAGCCCGAAGCCCACCCGGGATGGGACCTGGCGCGCGTGTGTGCGTGTGTGTGTGTGTGTGTGCGCGCGCGTGTGTGTGTATGTGTGTGTGAGCGCGTGCGTGTGCTGTGCGCCTTATTTTTTGTTAGGGTTTGAAGAACCACATTCGGTTCTTGACCATTTTTTTTTTTATTTGGTGTTTTCAAAATTGGCTTATTAGAGAATGGAGACACCGTTTAATCTTTTCTGCACCTGCTTCCCTCCCCATGCTCGTGCATCCTAAATTCTTCCTCCTTTCTCTGCTCTCTCCTCCTCCCCAACCCTGCCTATCGCCGGCCTCCTTGCTCTGTTCTCCCCCATGCTGGACCAGTCTGTGTTGATGTGCTTGCAAGGTCACTTCCTGGGGAGGAGGAGGAGGAGGAGGTGAGAGAGCCTCTTGTGCTCACGTCAGCAAAGATGTCATATCGCTCTCCGGTTCCTGTGGTTTTACTATGATATTTTGCCCCCGAAGAGGGTCGAATCCAAAGCGTTGGTTAACGAGGCCATTTGCTGGAAAGACATCAATAACCTAAAGAAAGGTCTGTGGGTTCCAAATCTGCGTCTGGATGGAGTGGATGGTGATGTAGGCCTTCAGCTGATAGGTATGCATTTTGAGCTTGATGCCTTTGGAATATAGGACCTAGGAACCAGGGGCTCCCTGTTAGTAAATATGGTTGAGGCAGGAGGCAGAGTCTGAGCTTGGGTGGATATGAAGACAGAGTGGGAGTTATAGGTGGTGGTAGAGGGTTTGTGAGGAGGGGTGAGAATGGGAAGAAAAGCCTTTGTGATCTCTGCAGTCTGAATAACCAAAAGCAGTGGCTGTTGATGAGCTAGGAGTCTTATCCTATTGCTAGTAACTAGAACAGTCACAAGAGTCCTTGTGGCTCTGGAGGGAGATGAGCACTGTAGGGTATGCTAATGACTTGCTTTTTAGCAAGTGCTTCTCGATGGCGAGGGGCTGGGATCCCACTAAGGCTAGATGCCTAATATTTTAGTAGAAGATGCTTCAGGTGTGATCTTTGAGATTTGGGCAGGAAAGGGTTCCTCGTTTTTAATGTAAATATAGATTTCAAGGCCTAGCCTTGGGATCTGGTCCTATAAATTCTGTTTTATTTTAAGACACAGCAGGTCCTCCAATAATGTCGTTTTGTTCTACATTGTTTAATTATAACGTTGATGAGGTGCCATAGGAACTTAACTCTTGTTTATGTCAATTAGCCTATGGCAAAATTGGTTTCGTTATATACTGTTTCGCTTAAAGTTGCAGAACCTGATGGCATTAAGTGAAGACTTACTATACTTTGGCTCTCATCGTAGGCATTATCCACATAATTCTTCTAGAACGAATTATGCTTTTACACATCTCCCATTTCATTTGTTTCTCTCCCCTTCTCATTCTGGTTGGGAGGAGCTCACTTAAGCTGTGTAACAGCGCCCCACCTTCTGCAGTATGCTCATGGCTCCATAGCAGAGGAGAGAACCAGAGGACTCTCTGGGTGGCAGTGATGCCCAGATATGAGTGTAGGGCATGCTTGGAAACTTGGTTGTGGTTGTGTGGAAAGGAGATAGCTCTATCAAACTCCAGAATTAGGACAAAGTGCAAACAAAAGAAGATAACATAATCATTAGCAGGTGCTGTCAGTGGAAGAGGTGTCTCCAAATTCAAGGAGAGTGAATTGTATGGGCCCTGGCCGATTCTGGAGTAGCAGCTGCTAGCACTGTGAGGTCACCAGGCAGGGGAGGGGCTGTGGCTCTGCTATAAATAGTACTGGGAGTCAGTCACTATGGAGATAACAGTGAATCCTATTACCTGCTGGTCTTCTATTGGGAGCAAGGGAAAGGAGGGAGCAATATTTTGAGGATTTGAGAAGTGTTGCAAATAGTTCTCTCTTATTTTTTTAAAATAAATTTTTATTTATTTTTAAAATATATTTTTATTCATTTCAGAGAGGACGGGAGAGGGCGAGAGAGAGAGAGAGAGAGAGAGAGAGAGAGAGAGAGAGAGAGAGAAACCTCAGTGATGAGTGAGAATCATTGATCCACTGCCTCCTGCACGCCCCCTACTGGGGATCAAGCCCACAACAGAGCATGTGTCCTTGACCAGAATCAAACCCAGGACCCTTCAGTCCACAGGCCAATGCTCTATCCACTGAGCCAAACCAGCTAGGGTGGTCTCTTTTATTATTAAGTAAGTGGGGAGGTGGAACTTCTCATTATCTGTATCAAGAGTACCTTAAGCATACAGGAAGTGTGGATGTCTGTGTGTATGGTAGTGCATGCAGCCGAAAAACAGGGACTGGTGTGTGAGTGTGTGTAGTATAATGAGATTCTCTGTGTGAGTGTAGTGAACAAGGTCCCAGTGTGGCTATACACAGAGCACAGAGGTGGAATGGAATTCTGGAAGCACTGAAAATAATCTTGAGGTAGAGTGAAACATTTTATTACAGAAGTGTATGGAAACCCAGCAGGAAATGAATTATAATTAAGACCCTGTAAGCTTTTCCTGACTTTTGGACTATGGTTTAGAAATTCCTCTGAGCACCTCTCCCTGTCCTTGCAGGAATCCTGTTATTTCTGCATCTAATTCCTAGTCTCTGTAAGATCCAGGACAAGGCCTCATCTGTGTGTATTGTATTACTGATTCCAGTCCTAGGACCAAAATAGAGTAGAAAGACTGTGATTCAGCACCAAGGGCAGAGCCAGTAGCAATAGCCACTGGGTCCCTTTTTTGCTTGAAGAGGGAAGAAAACTGGTTTAGACAAGGAATTGGAACATAGATATTCTTCATTTGAAATTGCACAGGGTAGAATACCCAGCTTTTGTTATTGTCTGAGAGCAACTAACTATACGCTATATATGCTAGTTTCACATCAAACTGAATGCAGAATATTGGAACAGAATAAATCGATTTCCATCTAGAGCTAGGAGTACAGAGGAGTGCTGATTAGAGAGTCTGGTTTGATCCTGGATCCCCCCTGGAGCAGTCCTG
Organism: Eptesicus fuscus; assembly: GCF_027574615.1. NCBI lineage: Eukaryota > Metazoa > Chordata > Mammalia > Chiroptera > Vespertilionidae > Eptesicus > Eptesicus fuscus. The sequence goes on along the minus strand of NC_072485.1, from coordinate 67,439,686 downwards.
AAAATGACTTCATTTTTGTTAATCATAATGATTGAGTCCAGATTAGACTAACTGGCTCTGTTTTTCAAAAACAGAGCGCCAGGGGCAAGGCTGAGAATGAACTTGTTTGTAGGGATGGGGAGATGGGCCATTATTTATCCTTCTCATTTGATTCCGTGAGCTCATGAGCCTAGGCTGAATTCTAGGCTGGGGAAAGCGTCGGGCTCTTTTATCTGAATGGAAGACCTTCTGACCTACGCCTCTGGCTGGGATGAAGCTAGCAGGGCTGTGTTCCCTAGGCACAGCACCGGATCTTACCAGTACTTTCTTCCTATTAGCCTTGGATTTTCAGGTAATAACAGAATTCCTCCTGGGAATGCTGACCCCTTGCTTGGTGCCTTGAAGTTTCTCCGAGATGAACTGATGAATTGGAACCATGTTGCAAAAGAAGAAGTTCTGCCCTCGGTTACTTGACTACCTAGTGATTGTAGGCGCCAGGTAACCAAAAAGAGAATGATTTTTGTCCTGTCATCTGGGATAGCCACAAAATCCTTCCCCTTTCCATTTCCATGTTGATTTGCATATCTTATTCTTCCCCCACCGTTTTACTCTGATGGGGGCATGGATGGCTCTGTGAAAACAACACAGTCAGCTGGATTGAGAGTGGAGGCCTGGAGGAACAGAGTTGGAGCAAAACTTCTCTTAACTAGCATCTTTCTGTTCTTGAACAAAGGCACTCTGTGTACCCGCTTTCCTTGTCTCATAAAAAGGGAAAGTACATTGTGCTCCTTCTCTACGTACACATGCTCTGTCATTGGCTAATATACCTTGAAAAGGTGTGAGTGATCATTTTTTTAAAAAATATATTTTATTGATTTTTCAAAGAGAGGAAGAGAGAGGGATAAAGAGTTAGAAACATCGATGATAGAGAAACATCGATCAGCTGCCTCTTGCACAACCCCCACTGGGGATGTGCCCGCAACCAAGGCACATGCCCTTGACCGGAATCGGACCTGGGACCTTTCAGTCCGCAGGCCGACGCTCTATCCACTGAGCCAAACCGGTTTCGGCGTGAGTGATCATTTAATTGTTGAAATTTGTCTCTCAGTTCAGGATAGGTGTCTTCATGACAGTGCCGGCCTCCTCTAGCCCACCGGCTAAATGCCGCAAGCAGCACCCTATTTCCAAGGTCTTGCAGTTAGTTACTTGATCCGGTGTAGCATTATGGACGTCATTTGTTGACCGTGGTGAAATCTGATAGCGCGTCCTGTTCCTCAGGCTGCTGAATTGGTCTTTCTGTTCTTCAGGCACCCGAGCAGTGACAGTGTGGCCCAGACTCCTGAATTGCTCCGGCGATACCCACTAGAGGATCACACTGAGTTTCCCCTGCCCCCAGATGTAGTGTTCTTCTGCCAGCCAGAGGGCTGTCTGAGTGTGCGGCAGCGGCGCATGAGCCTGCGGGATGATATCTCTTTTGTCTTCACCCTCACCGACAAGGACACCGGCGTTACGCGTTATGGCATCTGTGTTAACTTCTACCGCTCCTTCCAGAAGCGAATGCCTAAGGAAAAGGGGGAAGCTGGGGCAGGGTCCCGTGGGAAGGAAGGACCCAGGCCCACCGGTGCCTCAGAAGAGGTTGGCACTGAGAGTTCGGAGAGTGGCCCGTCCCTGCAGCCTCCCAGCGCCGACTCCACCCCCGATGTGAACCAGTCTCCTCGCGGAAAACGCCGGGCCAAGGCGGGAAGCCGGTCCCGCAACAGTACTCTGACTTCCCTCTGTGTGATCAGCCACTACCCCTTCTTCTCCACCTTCCGAGAGTGTCTGTATACCCTCAAACGTCTGGTGGACTGCTGCAGTGAGCGACTGCTGGGCAAGAAACTGGGCATCCCCCGAGGCATACAAAGGTATGGTTTGCCATTGGTGCTCAGAGCGGCGGAGCGTTTTAGAGAGGAGGTATAATTGGTCTGTGAGGGGCATAGGAAATTTCTCTAAGGCCTGAAGTCCATCAGACCTTCGTCCTTACTAAGCAAAAGACTGCTGCTGAGTTAGACCTCCTATCATAATTGTGTTTGGATCAGTGCTGAGGAATTTGATGTTTCATGGTGGGCAGGACAATGAGTCCCACCATGTGTGCCCTTTTTATACTTGGTCTCACTCTTGTCCCTACCCTGTGGTCCTAGCTGAGCTCAAAGGGTGGGCTTTCCCAGTTGTCATCATTATCCCCTTTATGATTACAGTGGGTTGCAGTGGAGTATCAGCCCGTGGTACCAGTGTGTCTGTTTCCTGCTCTCTGCCCCTAGGGACACCATGTGGCGCATCTTCACTGGATCATTGCTAGTGGAGGAGAAGTCAAGTGCCCTTCTGCATGACCTCCGAGAGATTGAGGCCTGGATCTACCGATTGCTGCGCTCCCCAGTGCCCGTCTCTGGGCAGAAGCGAGTAGACATTGAGGTCCTACCCCAGGAGCTCCAGCAAGCTCTGACCTTTGCTCTTCCAGACCCCTCTCGATTCACCCTGGTGGATTTCCCACTGCACCTTCCCTTGGAACTTCTGGGTGTGGATGCCTGCCTTCAGGTGCTAACCTGCATCCTGTTAGAGCACAAGGTGAGAGGGCCCGCTTTCTAGACCTTGGAAATATGGCAGAGGCTAAACCACGAGCATTTTGAGGACAGGGACTATACCCTTTTCATCTTTTTATCTCCAGGGGGTAATAAGAGGCCAGGTATCTACTGAGCAGGTACTCAGTAGATGTGGGTTGAATTAAGGTGCTGGTATCGTGTGGGATGTATTCAGAGGACTTGCCACTCAAGCTGAATTATCTTTAACTAGACCAGTGATGGCGAACCTCTGACACGCGTGTCAGTGCCATTTCTGATGACACGCGGCCGCTGAGGCGGCCGCATGCCGAGGATGAAACATTTATGTTATTTAAACTATAAATATCGCAAAATAATGTTTTTTCCTCAAAGGGACACATTACCCGAGTTATGCTCAGTTTTTTGGCGAAGTTTGAAACACCAAGTTCAAAAGGTTGCCCATCACTGAACTATACTGATCTAATTCTCTGGAAACATCAGTAGTACTATTCCAAAGAGTGGTCCTGGGATTGGGGGTACAAGAACTAGGAACATAGGGAGTGATTCGAGAGAAGACTACTATAGTGCTTGGGTTGGGAGGTGCAAGGTGGGGTACAGAGCAGTGTAATTGTGGAAACTACGCTCCTGGAGCCGTGGGCATGGTGAAACAAACTGTAATGTTGGAAGTTGTATTCTCCTAAACCTTACCTACGCTGTCGAGTGATCCCTATGACTTGTGGCAGGTGGTGCTACAGTCCCGCGACTACAACGCCCTCTCCATGTCTGTGATGGCATTTGTGGCAATGATCTACCCCCTGGAGTATATGTTTCCTGTTATCCCACTGCTGCCCACCTGCATGGGATCGGCAGAGCAGGTGAGTCTTCTGTCTTTGTCACCTCTGTTTTCCAACTCTGCCCAGCTCTGGGGGAGAAGGCTCAATGCCCAGGGAAGTTGTAAATCAGTACTGGTCTGCAATCCCTTATCACAGCTTACGTGTCTGCAAAATCTGACCTGACTTGCACTGGTCTGGTGGTAAAACCTATGCTGTTTATGTTTTTATTTGTCACAGTTAAAGGCTAACGATGAGAGGCTACTGGCTACACCAGTGCAGGTATCACTTAACATGCAGGGTAGGCACTGGTGCATTTCTAAAGTCTCAAAAATTCTGAATTTTGAAACTCATCTACCCTCAAGGGTTTTGGAAAATGGATTTTTTCCTTATCTAGAAAAATCCTGACTTGATAAGTGATCACAGTAGGTTTTGTGGTTGTTTTTTTTTCTTATCTTCTTTATCTTTTCCACAGCTGCTGTTGGCCCCAACCCCATACATCATTGGGGTCCCTGCCAGCTTCTTCCTCTACAAACCGGACTTCAAAATGCCTGATGATGTATGGCTAGTGGATCTGGACAGCAGTAGGGTGAGGTTCTTGGCTGAGGCCTTGTAGGATCTACAATAAGATGGTGTCCTGTTTTTTTAGATTACTCCCAGGAGGGTCCTGAGTTGGTGGGTGATTTCTATTGTGTGACTCATTGAAACAGTTTTTTTTAAAATCCTGCTTTTATTTTATTGGTTTAATAGACCCTTTTTAGGACTCAAAGAATTACAAGATTTAGTGTTGCCAGAATTAAGTGCTCCCCCACATCTCAGATCAGTAGGGCATTTGTGGTTGCTGGACAGTTACATATGGTGTGGATCAGCTGATTGTTTTCTTGGGGGGGTATAGTTTCTATTAAGAAACTGTCTTTCAGTACAGACTTTTAAAAATGCACATTAACATTCTGTAGTGTGAATACAAACTTTGGTAGGAAGCCCTTATGTGTTCATTGTAAAAACTTTGGAAAATACAATAAGTATAAAGAAGTAAATAAAAACCATAATCCTATTATTTAGAGATAGTCACCAATAACATTTAGGTATATTTCCTTTCAGGTGTGTATGTGTATCATACACATGTGCATATGGATATCTCATGTATGTTGGTATATAATGTATGTATTCACATACATATGACATAATATATACAACTTCCTATTCTTTTTGCTTATCCTTATGTGAGAGAAACCCCTAAGCAATTAATTCTAGGGTCATGCCTTTTATCTTTTTTCTGTTGCAGGTGATTGCCCCCACCAATGCAGAAGTGCTACCTGTCCTGCCAGAACCAGAGTCATTAGAGTTGAAAAAACATTTGAAGCAGGTACGTGAAGAAGGAAGAAAAGGAGGGGGAGTGATAGCTGCTGCAGGACTGCTGTAGGCAGACAGCTATTGTAGGAGCCAGTTTCCTTGCAGACGTCGAGTAGATATTCTTCACCTCGCGTGGGCTTAAGAGGAAGTGTACCCCGTTTCTGGGGGGTGGGGCAGGGTGAACCTCAAAAATGGCTTTTCACATTCCTTCTAATTCATTGTATGGCCTCCCACCCTCTGATAGTTATAATGCTGTATAAAACAACCCTTCACTTCCAGTTTCTTGTCATGTCTGCTATTCTTTTTTTTTTTTTTTAATCCCTACTCAAGGGTATGTTTTTTATTGATTTTTAGAGAGAGAGGATGGGAGAAAGAGAGAGAAACATCAGTGTGAGCGAGAAACATTGATTGGTCGCCTCTCTTACACACCCTGACCGGGGATCGAACCAGCAACCTTAGTCGGTATGACCTTCAACCAGCTGAGCCATCCGGCCAGGGCGCATCTGCTATTCTTTATGGCCTCGGAGCATTGTCTCTCAGTCTTGTAAGGAGGGAGTTAGGACAGAATGGATTTTTTAATGTTTTCTTCTTGAATTGATCCTTAGGTCCTTATAGAATCCTTTTTTCAAAAATTCCTTTCTTTGAGTAATCCCTTAAATGCCTTTTTCATTGATTGACTTTCTTCTTCTTCTGCATGCTGAACACAGTCTATGAAGGTAAAACCTGACAAAGCCCATTCCTTTGCCTGCTGTGTGTTATGTGGGGCCAGTAGATAGCTCTGTCTTAGGAATACCTGCTCTCATTTGAAGGACTCTCTCTCTAGTTGTTGTCTGAGTTGCTTAGCAGTACCTCTAGATGATACCTGCTTGGACTTAAATGGCTCCTTTTGTACCATCCCCCTCACTTGCCTCATCACTGCTGATGTGATATGACACCTTGTTACTGCAGTCTAGTCTGGTGAGGGTTGCAAGTTCAGAAAGTTCTTGAGCTATATTCTTTTGCTGTTTTCATTCTCGATGATTGCTGTAGTATGCCTAATAAGATGGAGAGGTTGTGGATGGAACTGGACTTACCATATCTGTGGGAGCTAAGATCCTTTGGCTCATTGATCCTGTATCCATACCTCTGTTGCTCAAAGTGTGGTCCGTGGCCAGCAGCACTAGCCTCACCTGGGCTTGGTAGAAGTGCAGAATCACCCAGACCTATTGAATCAGAATCTGCATTTTAACAATATGACCAAGTGAAACCTATGCTCATTAACTTTTTTTTTTAAATATATTTTATTGATTTTTTACAGAGAGGAAGAGAGAGGGATAGAGAGTTAGAAACATCGATGAGAGAGAAACATCCATCAGCTGCCTCTTGCACACCCCCTACTGGGGATGTGCCCGCAACCAAGGTACATGCCCTTGACCGGAATCGAACCTGGGACCCTTGAGTCCGCAGGCCGATGCTCTATCCACTGAGCCAAACCGGTTTCGGCTGCTCATTAACTTTTAAGGAGCTCTCCGATCTAAACCAGTGGTTTCAGACTGCCCTGTGGAGTCTACTAGGGGTTGATTTAGGTTGCAAGTACCGAACGCGTGAGGCTCTGGGTTCCTTATGTCCTTCAAAGAAGCTGAAGTTTCAGTTGTTTATATTTCCACATAGATTTCCATTGAAAAAAAAAAAAAGCTTTCATGGCTAAAATAAATTTGAAAGCTATTGCCCTGAATTTGATTGAGTTGCCTTGAGCCAGGTTGGCTTAAGCTGAACATCTGTAGAATTCACATTATTTTCTAAAGGTTAAAATATTTTCTAACAGTCATTTCAAAGACTAGAGGCCCAGTGCATGAGATTTGTGCACTGGCGAGGGGGAGGGGGGCGTCCCTCAGCCCGGCCTGCACCCTCTCGCAGTCCGGGACCCTTCAGGGGACGACATTCCCCTAGGGGTCCTTAGCGCTGCTGCAGAGGTGGGAGAGGCTCCCACCACCGCCACCTCCGCTGTGCTCACCAGCCATGAGCCCAGCTTTTGGCTGAGCAGTGCTCTCCCTGTGGGAACGCACTGACCACCAGGGGGCAGCTCCTATGTTGAGCGTCTGCCTCCTGGTGGTCAGTGTGCATCATAGCGACCAGTCAATTTGCATATTACACTTTCATTATATAGGATGAAGGCTCGTTCCTAGGAGATGAGATTGTCCAGCTGCCCAGGATTCTGCCTTCAATGAGGAATTTCTTGTTGTTCCACAGGCCCTTGCCAGCATGAGCCTCAACACCCAGCCAATCCTCAATCTGGAAAAATTCCATGAGGGCCAGGAGATGCCCCTGCTCTTTGGAAAGCCTACTAATGACCTGCAATCCACACCTTCCACGGAGTTCAACCCACTCATCTATGGCAATGATGTGGATTCTGTGGATGTCGCAACCAGGTACCGACTGAGCAGACCAGACAATCACGACTCTAAAACTGGTCTCTGCTTATGCAGTGACCTTGGGGCAGGGCACTCCCCTCAGCGAGAGTTTCTTGGTTTATAAAACGTGTAATACTGGGTTATATTTGCCACCTTAGTAAAAGCAAAGAGAAGAAAGAGTTCACCATTCTGTCAGGCATTTTAGATGAAGAAGAGGATTGATGATTCTTTAAGATGTTTCCCCCCTTGATGTTGGAAGTCTGTTAACTGATGGCTTTGGGAGGTGATCGGAGACTTTGGATCGTAGGAGTCGTCACTCTGGAAGGTGTGGGACTTGGATATCTTGCCTCCCTTTTTCCCCAGAGTGGCCATGGTCCGTTTCTTCAACTCCCCCAACGTGCTGCAGGGCTTTCAGATGCACACACGTATCCTGCGTCTCTTCCCTCGGCCTGTGGTAGCTTTTCAAGCTGGCTCCTTCCTAGCCTCACGTCCCCGGCAGACTCCTTTTGCTGAGAAACTGGCCAGGACTCAGGCTGTGGAGTACTTTGGGGAATGGATCCTTAACCCTACCAATTATGCCTTTCAGCGAATTCACAACAGTGAGTCCCTCTGCGCGGCCCCACCTTCAGCCTCTGTCCTTCCGATGGCTCTGCCTTGGCTTTTCCCTTTCTTGGGCCGGCCCCTTCCATTCCTATTTTGCTGCAGACTTGCTCCTACCCTTCTTTTATGTTTTGCTAAGTCTCTTTTTTCTCTTCGGGTAGACATGTTTGATCCGGCCCTGATTGGTGACAAGCCAAAGTGGTACGCTCATCAGCTGCAACCCATCCACTATCGCGTCTACGATAGCAATTCCCAGCTGGCTGAAGCGCTGAGTGTGCCACCAGAGCGTGACTCTGACTCTGACCCTACTGATGACAGGTGAGCAGTCCCTTATGGCAGCAACACAGTGTGTAAGGTCAGGAGGCTCTCACTAGCCCTTATGTAGCACCATGGCAAAATCTCATAGACGTTAGCAGCATTTGAAGCCTTGGGTTATATTTTGGTTGATTGGTTATGTGTTTTTTAATAGGTTTTTATTGATTTTAGAGAGAGAGGAAGTGAGAGGGAGAGAGAGATAAAACATCGATGAGGCCAAAACCGGTTTGGCTCAGTGGCTAGAGCGTCAGCCTGTGGACTGAGAGGTCCCAGGTTCGATTCCAGGTCAAGGGCATGTACCTTGGTTGTGGGCACATCCCCAGTAGGGGGCATGCAGGAGGCAGCTGATCGATGTTTCTCTCTCATCGATGTTTCTAACTCTCTATCTCTCTCCCTTCCTCTCTGTAAAAAATCAATAAAATATATTTAAAAATAAAAATAAATAAAAACATCGATGAGAAACATCTACATGATTGGCTGCCTCCTGCATGCCCATTGCTGGGGATTGCACCCGAAACCCAGGCATGTGCCCTGACCAGGAATCTCACCAGCAACCTCCTGATGTATGGGATGTGTTCCACCGCTGAGCCACACCAGCCAGGCTTGATTGTTTTGTGTTAGCTTCCTTATTTCATATTGTTCCCTGGTCTTGAGTTAAGGGTGCTCCTCTTTTTATTTCTCCTAGTCCTGATGGTTGATTCTTTTCTGTTTTATTTTTATCGGTATGCTCTTCTCTCTGCAGCGGCAGTGATAGTATGGACTATGGTGACTCAAGCTCTTCTTACTCCTCCCTCGGTGACTTTGTTAGTGAAATGATGAAGTGTGACATCAATGGCGATACGCCTAGTAAGTGTACTTGGAGAACTTGGCCAGCTCTGGGCAGGGTTTGGTTTCTGGGATGGTGTGGCCTGTACCTGCACCCTTGGGTTTTGGCAGATGTGGATCCTCTGACGCATGCAGCGCTGGGGGATGCCAGTGAGGTGGAGATTGATGAGCTGCCGAGCCAGAAGGAAGCCGGGGAGCCTGGCCCCCACAGAGAGAACGCTCAGGAACACCCTCCACCGCACTCCAGCTCCAGCACCATGGCCAGCAGTGGCCCCAGCACCGTCACCCACGGAGCCAGTGCTGTAAGTGAGGACTTGGGGTGGAGAAGTGGGGACTGCAGGGCGTGGGCCTCACCTCTCTTAGAAAAGCTGGGGTGAAGCTCTGGGTTTAATTTACTTCTTTCTTCACGGTCTTCCTACCTTCCTGACCATAGCCCCTGCAGCTTAGAGCCTATAAGATATAGTTTTGATCCCAGAAGGAGGTCACTGGGCTTTGTTCAGGGATTAACTAAGATCCCTCTTGCACAGTTTGTGGGGACAGAGAACAGGGATGTCACAGAGTTCTCTTCTCACACATTTCTTAGGGTAGGAATCTGACAGGCCTGGCTTGGCCCTGCCAAACCGAGACTATGGGAAGGCATCACCGGGCACCAGGTGACTACTTTTCATTTGATATGTCCTGTAGGAACCTGCTGACTCAACAGAGATGGATGATAAGGCAGCAGTAGCCATCTCCAAGCCCCTCCTTCCTGTGCCTCCCAGCATCAGCAAATCGGTCGTGGACAGGCGCCAGACAGAAACTGGAGAGGGGTCAGTGTGCCGGCGAACCTACGACAACCCATACTTCGAGCCCCAGTATGGCCTTCCCCCTGAGGAAGATGATGATGACCAGGGGGAAAGTTACACTCCCCGATTCAGCCAACATGGCAGTGGCAGTCGGTGAGAACCTGGGGAGTCCTCCTGGATGGGTGACTGCAGGACCTCCCTGCAGTGGAGCCGGGCAAGGGTTGATCGGCCTGAGAGGCCTCAGTGCCCTCGTGGTCCTGCCGTGTCCAGAGGGTGGTGCTGTGATCTCAGCATTTAGGAATCGTGGGGAGGGAATGGCGACTGCAGGGTAGCATCAGGCTCACACACCCAAGGTCACCTTGGGGCTCATAGGTGCCACTGTGCATTCAAGGGCTCAAAAGCTGCTGCGGCCCAACAGCTTGAAACTGGCAAGCGACTCAGACGCAGAGTCAGACTCCCGAGCAAGCTCTCCCACCTCCACCATCTCCAACAACAGCACCGAGAGTTTTGGGGGCATCATGTCTTTTGCCAGTAAGTGCTTTCAGCTCTCTTTTGTCTCTGCCCCATTTTCTTCCCAGTAGGGCTTGGCCACGGCAGAAGCTGCTTAGCACTTCAAATACAGGGCTGGGTTGCATTAGCAAGCCCCGATTCAGGTGGTTTGGTGATACTCAATAGGTATTTTCAGGGGAGGTCAGTAAAGAACAGGGACAGAGTAATCATTGTCTTTATGCCTGGAGGGTTCAGCCTGTTTCAGATGAGATAGTGGGTCAACTGAAAAATAATCATTAGATTAAAAATTATACACTTGTACACACATTTTTGTGGAAATATTCTGGTCTAATATCTTCTCTGTCTGGTGAAGGCCTTTTTCATGAGCCTGTTTTGAAACCTCTATGAGGTTGACTTCCTGCGTAGAGATCATTTCCAGAAATGAGGGGTGGTGTCAGAGAAGGCTTGAAGACAGACCCGGGACCAGAGAAAGCCAACATAGGGGGTCACTGTGATTGTGAGTTTTGTCAGAAGCCGGGAAGGGGCAGCACCAACTTCAGACCAGAAGCACATTAAGTGCCGCTTTCGTGCCAAATTGGCAGTTGATAAGAGACTTGGATGTTGTCATGGGAGGTAGTCGGAGCGAGTTGTCCCTGGGTTTTGAGCAGTCTTGGCAGTGGGCCCTTTGTTTGTTCTAAGTTAGCTTTGGAACTTTCTAATATAGAGCAGAGTCACTGGGCTGTTGGGAAAGGAGGAAGGTGGAGATGAGGAACTAGTCCTCGGAGTGTGAAGCTTTGATTCTTTATCCCCGTAACGCATTGCTCTCACTGCCACACCTTGCTAGGCAGCCTATATCGGAACCACAGTACAAGCTTCAGTCTTTCGAACCTCACACTGCCCACCAAAGGTGCCCGGGAGAAGACCACGCCCTTCCCCAGTCTGAAAGGTAACTGCATCCCTCCGTTTGCCAAGCCAGGGTTCTCCGAGAACCGGCCCGGCCCGTGAGCGCTTGTCAGGAGCCCGGTGTGTGATGAGTCACTTGACCTGGTTGTTGCCCCTCATATCGCTTCTCACGGCTTTCACTGCACATCGTGGGCTCCTGCTGGTCTTCGGGTGGAAACTGACTTTGTAGCTAAAGAGAAGGCCCTGTTGTAACCTCTAGGATAATGGCAACTGTGGGATGGCTGCTGCTTCCGGGGGAAACATTGCCAGAGGTCCCTCATTAACTTGGGGATCATCCAGGGCTACCAGTTACCTGCCAGGTTCCTGCTGTGTGAACTCAGGATGAACCCCATCCCAGAGAGATGGCCCAGCAGGGGGTTGTTGTGGAGAGCCTGGCAATGAGCAGTTATTTTATGTTTTGAGCCTGGCAGTGTTTATAGAGTAAAAAAGCCTCTTACTTTGGCTTCACGTCAACTTAGGGCCAGTTCGTGGACCAGGTGGTATTGGCTGGCTTCTAGGGGCAGTTGAGACCTCATTTGGTTTTCACTAGGGATCTCTGACAGGGTGAGGGCCCTTCGGAATTTACTCCGACTTTTGTTTGTTTCCTCTGGTTATTGTGCTGATCTTTAATCATAGTGGAAAGCACAGTGAGAAGCAGCTCCGTGTATTTTTTTTTTTTAACTGACCTCTCTTCCAAGTGATTAAAATTGTCAGAAAGCTGAGGAATGTTCTTTGGGCGAGGGATGGGGACATAGGCTAGATGGGCAAAAGGACATCAGAGCTGGTGGTGTAGGGAACTCCTGAGCGGACTCAGCCATGCTCGGTAGGTGAGGGAAGGAAAGGTGTTTCATCGGATGCAGTTGAAGAGAACAATGGAGATGCTTTCATTGCATGCGGGGCTTCACTTCATTTGCTGCACTTGTCACTCCCATCCTCACTCCTCCACCCCACTTCCCATGACAGCATCTGCAGGGGGGGGGGTCTCTGCCCTCTGCAGGCCCGCAGGCCCTCTGGACCCCTGTGCTAGATGTTTCATGACAACCGGCATGTGCCTGTTTAGTACCCGAAGGCTCCTGTGTCATTTACCCTGCCTCTGGCTTTGAGAGGCCATAGTCTTAGGGATGGTCTTTCCTAGAGCTTGGTTGTCTCCTGGTCACTTGGCTTCTAGCTCTGAGGTGCCTGAGAACCCAGGTTCTGTGCACCAAGCTTTGGGCGAATGCTCAGTTTCTCTGACTTACAGCTCCATTGAGGGTTACGGGGTTGTGGTATCGTGGCGCACCTACTAATTGTGTATTTTGTGTCCCAGTATTTGGGCTAAATACTCTAATGGAGATTGTTACTGAAGCCGGCCCCGGGAGTGGTGAAGGTGGGTCTTGCCCGTGAGCTGTGCATGATCGTTTTTTTTTCCTAGCATCTCCTGTGCCTGCCTGAGGCCATCCTCCTCATGGAGCAAGCAGATCACACGATGACCTGCCTGCCCTGTCCCCCGTGATGCCCGTGCTTGCCCCTGGGTGTGCTGCTGGTGCATGCGGAGTGGCCCGAGTTTCCATCCCCACCTCCTCCACATTGCCATGGCTGGTTTCTGCCCCTGTGTGGCGCCCTGGTGCCATCCTCGCCCAGCCCTTCTGGGGAGTGGGTGTGGACCATGGCTACCAGGGCTGTGCCGACACTGGCTCCTGGACTACACTAGTGATGTCTCTCATTCCACCTCCCCGGCTGCAGGAAACAGGAGGGCCTTGGTGGACCAGAAGTCATCTGTCATTAAACACAGCCCAACAGTGAAGCGAGAGCCCCCGTCACCCCAGGGCCGATCCAGCAATTCTAGGTACTAAATGGCAGAGCGGCTTTAAGATTCTTGGGTAGAGGTAGCGATTCCTGTACCAAACTTTAAGGATGCTCCAGAGTGGGAGGGAAACTCTCAGCTGGGTAGATGAGATTATTGCTAGCACTTCCCATTCTGACTCAATCCCCACGCAACAGTAATAGTTCGTGGTGCTGAAGAGAGTGAGGCAGTGGTGGTGGGTACTTGGGCAAAGCAGGCTGTCTGGGGAGGTGGGGGATGCAGGGGACTTGGACATCTGGACACTTGGCTGGTGGAAGGGGGGATGCTCTGCAAAGGAGCTAATGACCACAGAAGAGGTATGTGGAACCCACAGCGAGAACCAGCAGTTCCTGAAGGAGGTGGTGCACAGCGTGCTGGATGGCCAGGGCGTCGGCTGGCTCAACATGAAGAAGGTGCGACGGCTGCTGGAGAGCGAGCAGCTGCGGGTCTTTGTCCTGAGCAAGCTGAACCGCACGGTGCAGTCCGAGGACGATGCCCGGCAAGATCTCATCCCCGACGTGGTCAGTGTTGGCTGGGAGTTGGAGTCACCTGGGAAGAGGGATGTGGACACCACAGGCAATTTTGCCAACTCTGGCCCCTGGATTATTGTTGCAGGAGATCAGTCGAAAGGTGTACAAGGGAATGCTAGACCTGCTCAAGTGCACGGTGCTCAGCCTGGAGCAGTCCTATGCCCATGCAGGTCTGGGCGGCATGGCCAGCATCTTTGGGCTTCTGGAGATCGCTCAGACCCACTACTACAGCAAAGGTAGGGATCGTGCCAACGGGGCAGCGTGCCGTCCACCGCGCTTCCACTTGTCTCCGAGGAAAAGAAACTTGTCCCTTGACAGATTTCCCAGAGCCAAGCTGTTTCCCACCAGGCTTTGGGATTTTATTTTCTAGGGCATGTTTATATGCAGTGGGTGTCTTCCTGTCATGAAAAATAAGATGCTGTTTTTCTTTCCTTGCACGTCATCCATTCCACGTCCTCCTGTATTCCTGCTTCCCCCAACACACTTCCCTACCATGATTGGCACTCACTTTCTCTTTTGACCTCTTCCTGTATTCAATCTTTTCCTCAGAACCAGACAAGCGTAAGAGAAGTCCAACAGAGAGTGTGAATACACCAGTTGGCAAGGATCCTGGCTTGGCTGGTCGGGGGGACCCAAAGGCTACGGCACAGCTGAGAGTTCCCCAGCTGGGGCCTCGGGCACCAAGTGCTACAGGGAAGGGTCCTAAGGAACTAGATACCAGAAGTTTAAAGGAAGAGAATTTTGTAGCATCTATTGGTATGTATCACTGTGTTTGGTGTATTGGAGGGGTTCTGGTGTCTTAAATATCCCTCCCTCCTTTCAATTCATCCAGAATCCTGCCTTTCTCTTTCCCATGCTTTGCTTTCTAGAGAGGGAGATAGATCTGTGTCCATTTCTAATGTTACTTCTTTATACTTCTCTATCCCTTATGCTTCATTTGCAGCCACCCCCACCCACATCTTCACATGGGAGATTTTCTTAGGGGGCCCAGGGAGGCCGCCTGCAGGGAGTCTGAGCTGTGCCCTGTGTTTGTTTGCTTCTGGGTTTCTTCACATGGTGAAGAGGCCACGTGAGCTCCTGAAAGCTGTAAGGAACTTTATAGATGCATCTTGAGGCCAGTTTTCCCCCATCCAACCATTACACTGCCCTCAAATTGGCTCCTCTGGGGTGTGTCCGGCAACCCCATTTTCATGGGTTCTGGACCTCTGAGTCAGCTTTTCTTTAAAACTTTCCTTACTGGAACTTGTTTACATTCCGTGTTTCTCAGTTCCCACTGAGGCAGAGCCTGGGGAGCTCTCTGGGTGTCACCTCGGTTTGACTCACCGCCCTCCTTGACCTTGAGTCATGTAGGTTCTAGGTTCTTTTTCCGGTTCTAGGTGCCTGGGCAGTGTGCTTCTAACGGATGCCTCTTTGCCACAACCATTAGCAGTTGCCTTAGGCTTTCATAAATGCTCATGAGGAACCAGTTTCCTTTTTAGGGTGTTACACTTCTCTAGCCAGCCAAGTATTGTCTTAAAGGCAGTCAGTCCTTCCTCCTGCCTGAAGTGGTGTTTCAGGAAAAGTAATGACCTGCCCTCAACCAGGAATGTGACTTTGGGCAAATCACTCTGCCTCTCAGGGTCTCTGTCTCCTCATCTGGAAAACGAGGGGACTGGACTAAGTGGACTCTTAACGTTCTTCCAGGAAAAGAATCGCTCTGATCGCTGCTCTCTCTTCTTTACCCCTGCTAAGATGCTATGCTTGACATTTAATAGTCTCTGTTACCGCTCCTGGATCCCCAGATATCTGGCTAAGAATGGCTCTCTTATCAGGACAGGCACTGATTCTGAGGGTGAGTTGGGTTTTTTGGTAGCAACAAGGAGAGATGCCCACTGCTTGCAGGAGTGACCTCTGTCCAGTCCAGTGAATCCAGCAGGTTGGTGCTCCTGCTTCTGAAAACCCTTTGGCTGCTCGAGGTGACCATCCGTCTCATCTGAAATCTTTAAAATTTGCCTTTGCCCAGCTCATGTGGCAGAGAGAGTGTGGTGTGGTGGAAGTTTAACGTCATCCTAGGTCACATGATCTGGAGGGACTGCTCAGCCTCTTCAGGGTCAGTTTCCTCTGGCCAAAACCAAGGGAAAAGGCCCTCCAAGCTCTGACGCTCTGCAGGCTCTTTACCGCCACGTTGAGGTTGGGGTTAGACATTTGGAGTCTTGATTTCATGAGATTAATCCCCACAAATGAAGATCTCTTTTTATCTCTTGGTTTGTAATCTTATGCCTGAGACTGAACCAACTTGGGTGGGTGGGTTTCCATTTCGTCTGTCTGACCAGCCTCTGACTCTGTCTGTCTTTCTCTCCTGCTTACATTGCATCTTGGGTAGAATTGTGGAACAAGCACCAGGAAGTGAAAAAGCAAAAAGCTATGGAAAAACAGAGTAAGGAACAAATGCCCCTTCCCGTTCCCAAGTCTCCCATACCTGCCAACTCCCCAGGCCCAGTTGGGGCAGGCCCCCTTTGTCAGCCCCACCCCAAATTTGCTCTAGGGGGGTATTTGGAAGGACAGCAGGCAGGTGGCATGTGACTCAGGTATGTGGCTCGTAGGGTGCGTCCCCCGCCCCTCCCCGCAGCACTCAGGCTGTAATAGAGGCGTCTACTGAGTAAAGCCCCTTAGAACGTGGTTCTCTATTGCTTCCGAGTCGTCGGTGGGGAGAACGCTTGCCTATTTCAGTGCCCCTCATTGGCTGATATCTCCCGCACCCATCAGAAGGCCTGTGGGCACAGTTGGCAGAGATGGTTGCTGTCCCTCCGTGTGAGTCTGTAGCTTCCCAACTCTCTGGTGGCTTGCCTAGGCACGCTTTCTTGCTTTCTGTCATCCTGTCCTTCTGCCATATCATTGTGGGTGGGTGGGGCGAGGGGAGCGGATTTTATCTAAAATGTGGGAGCTGTGGGGTGGGGGTGAGCAGTGTCCATGGGAACAGCTGTGTGTTCCTTGATCTCATTGGGCCCATCCTTTTCTCGCCCCTTTGGCCACGTAGGTTTGGGAAGCACTGAGTGACCTGGAGGCCCCGGTGAAGCCCCAGCTGGGTGCAGGGGAGTGTGGGTTAGACGTTTGTTTGTGGAGCTTTTCTGTTTTGGGGTGATGTGCGCAGAATGGCCTCAGGTTGAGAAGATGGCTGCAGAACCCCTTGAGACCAAGTCTCGTTTTTCCTAGTCGGGCCGTAAGGCATCCGGAGGCTATTCTGTCAGTGGGGCCCGAGCGGGCAGTCCCTGGAAAGGTGACGGGGTCCAGGCCGCGCTGCTGTCCCACTCCCTTCCCAGCCTGCCCCTAGCCTTTGTGTATGAGTAACAGAAGTCTTCCCCCACTCAGGGCCTGAAGTACTCAAACCCGTCTTTGACCTTGGTGAGACGGAGGAGAAAAAGTCCCAGATGAGCGCAGATAGTGGTGTGAGCCTAACATCTGGTTCCCAGGTTTGTGACCCTTATTGATAACGATGAGTGTTAAATGTGCTATCTCAAAATACTTCTTTAAGTTAAAACAAAAACAAAAGACAAGAAACTTTGAAACAACATAAATAGTCAATAATAGGGGAATGATGACATAAGTATAATATATCCACGTAATATAATATTAGTATCCATTAAACATATTTTAATTATCACCGAAGGATATGTTTATTGACTTTAGAGAGAGAGAGGAAGGGGAAGAGAGAGAGAGAGAGAGAGAGAGAGAGAAACATCAATCGGCGGCCTCCCTTACACATACGCACCCTGACCAGGGATCGAACCCACAACCCTTTGGTGCATGGGACGACACTCCAACCAACCGAACTACCCAGCCAGAGCTCCGTTAACTGTATTTTAAAAATTTAGTGACATGGGAAAATGTTGACAAAGGTATATACAGTATGATTCCCATTTTACTTTTAAAATGTATATAGAAAAGACTGAAAAGAAGTATACTAAAGACTTGATAGTGATTAATGTAAGGGGTCAGTTCATGGCTTATTTTTGTTTCCTTATTCTTTCATGTATTTTCTGTAGTGAGCATGTACTACTTTAGTGTTTATTATTGTTCTTATTATGTAAGTCATATATATTTTATATTTAAAAAAAGGATAGTAGAAGGGAGGGGGTGGGGAGAAGGAAGAAGATACAGTATTTCTTAGGGCGATGGTCGGCAAACTGCGGCTCACGAGCCACATGTGGCTCTTTGGCCCCTTGAGTGTGGCTCTTCCACAAAATACCATGGCCTGGGCGAGTCTATTTTGAAGAAGTGGCGTTAGAAGAAGTTTAAGTTTAAAAAATTTGGCTCTCAAATGAAATTTCAATCGTTGTACTGTTAACGTTTGGCTCTGTTGACTAATGCGTTTGCCGACCACTGTCTTAGGGAAACAGAGCAGGTGGGACACCTCCCCTCGTGTGTCTGAGGCCTGTGTCTTGTTTCAGAGGACGGACCCAGACTCTGTCGTCGGTGTGAGCCCAGCTGTCATGATCCGAAGCTCCAGTCAGGATTCTGAAGTTAGCACCGTGGTAGGGGAACACCACACTGGCATCTTGGTGGGAGGGGGTGGGCTCCTGTGGAGGCTGCGGTTAGTCTCAGGTCAGCTTGGTTCTCATGGTGGAGATGCGTACCTGTCGTAGGTCTGTACACGAGATCAGACCCGGAGGTTTCACCTGGGGCTTCTCCTCCTCATGTCAAGAAGGCACTTGCAGAGGCGCTGGCTCACCTTTGAAAGGGGTACTTCTTGATGGCAGCAGAGAGCTCTCTGGGTGGCATTTCTGGGACCCTCCCCTGGGGAATACCCCTCACTACCTTGTTTCCTTTCCAGGTGAGCAATAGTTCTGGAGAGACCCTCGGAGCAGACAGTGACTTGAGCAGCAATGCAGGCGATGGACCGGGTGGCGAGGGAAGCGCCCGTTTGACAAGCTCTCGGGGCACTTTGTCCGATAGTGAAATTGAGACCAACTCTGCCACCAGCGCCATCTTTGTAAGCTTGGTTGACTAACAAAAGGAGTCTGTTTTTAAATGGGGGGTAGGGGAGTTGTAGAAAAGAATGAAAAGTTAGGAGGCAATCAGAAGTAAAAGAGGAAGCAAGGAATGGATAGTCTCATATATTTGGCTTTAAAGAAAAGGTTTCTTAAGGCTTTAACAGTCATTCGACTCCATGATCTGGGGCTTTTAGAACCCTCTCCTGAATCATGGATGAGTTAGATAAGGGCCTGGAGTCCTATGTAGCAATAAACCCCATGCTTAAAATAGCAAAGTGATACCTTTGTGGCAACGTCTGTTACAGCTCTCATCTAGTATCAGTCTGCCTATTTCATGGACTAGTCTAGTTTTATTCTGGTCACTGCTCTATTTACATAGCACCTTAAAATGGCATTTCTTTTCGTATGTTCCTAACAGTTATTTGAAGTTTTTTTCGTTAGTAACATCTATTAAGTGATTTACTCAATGCCAAATTCTGTACTGAAAAAAAACAGATAAATAAGGCATGACATTCACTCAAGAAATTTGCAATTCAGTGTATTGCTGTGACTAATCTCTCCTGACAGGTCAGGGGGGAAAAGCCTTAGGAAAAGAAGAACTTACCCTAATCACACAATAAGCCATGATCAGTTGGAATTAAATTATTTTAGTCCTTGTCTTTAGACACACTGCTTTTCTTTTTATAAAATATGTTTTTATTGATTTTAGAGAGAGATAGAGACATCGATGATCGATGAATCAGCTGCCTCCTGCCCACCCCCTGCTGGGGATTAAGCTCACAGTCTGGGCATGTGCCCTGACCAGGAATCAAACCAGTGACCTCCTTGTGCATGGGTCGATACTCCACCACTGAGCCACACCGGCCAGGCTAGATACACTGCTTTTCAGTATGTACCTGCTACTTCAGGCAGCGA
Source organism: Eptesicus fuscus (assembly GCF_027574615.1). Taxonomy (NCBI): domain Eukaryota; kingdom Metazoa; phylum Chordata; class Mammalia; order Chiroptera; family Vespertilionidae; genus Eptesicus; species Eptesicus fuscus. The sequence continues at coordinate 67,420,365 of NC_072485.1, read as the reverse complement.
AAGTTAGGCACTCTGATACACTTACTACTTTCTCTATAAGAGCTCATAGGGCCTTATCTTTGGTCTGTGAGGAGAATGGAAATGATCGTTCCCACCCCCATGGCTCCTGTATAAGTGTTTCTAATAGAGCAAGTGACATCCTGGGGTGAACATAAGGAATAGGACCTAGAGTCAGCAGAGCCATTCAGGTTAATGGACCTTAACTCTCCCTGAGTCTAAACAGAGCATGTTAAGAAGAGTATTTTAAATCTGTCTGGTGCGCCTCCATTCTGGAAGTTAAGCTAGGTGTTGTGGAGTGGCAGTCTTGCAAGAAGCCGTTCAGCTGGCACCTTCCTGGGACAAATTCTTCTTGTTCCGTGCTGGTTGGCAAGGATTCCTCATTCAGTTGAATAGCTGAGAGCAGTTACCTAAATTTCTTGGCTCAAAAATGGCCGTCTTAGCAGGAAATAAATTAACAGTAAGTTAGTATGGTCCATTGAACAAGGAATTGCTCTGTGAACCAGGAGGCTGGCATTTAGACAACTAATTAGATTTACCTGATAACTGTTATCAGTTGCATCTCTGCTTATGCTGTTTGTATGCTTTGTGAAATGGGCACGAAACCTACCTCTTACCCCGTTGAGAATCTTTTTTGAATGAATAAAAAGTCTAATATAGCAGAAGTGGCAGATAAAAGTGAGTGGTATATCTAAGGGGCAGATATTTCTGCGATGGTAGGAAAGAGAAAATGAACATTTATCCAATAGCAACCATGTGCCAGGCACTGTTAAGTGCTTTCTATGTATTTTCTGATTTAATTCCTATAATAGTTCCATGAGGTAAGTATTAGAACCTCCCTTTTTCAGGTGGAAAATGAGACTCAGAGAAGCTAAATTTCATGCCTAAGGTCACACAGCCAGGAAGAGGCAGAGCTGTGAACCTTGCTCAGGCTGGCTTCAAACCCAGTGTTCTTTCTACTGCGTCTTGCTGCTATAGAGAATCGGCATGGTTTTGGTTCTGTTTTTAGAGCAGAGTCTTATAGAGACTTAAGAGTAAAGATAAGTCAGAGTGAAAACTTGATTGCATGTTTAGGGGGCAGTAACAGAAAGCAGGATTATCAGATCAACTTCTGGTCCAATCCAGAGTAGCAAAAGGAGGGCTAGTGGAGAATATGTTGTCGATGATGGTGATTGGTGTGTGTGAGCCTCTTAATGAGCTGCTTGGTTTACTTTGCCCTTATTCATTAGTACCTTAGGTGGCTGACCTGTTACCTCTTCTCTGCAGGGAAAAGCCCACAGCTTGAAGCCGAGCGTAAGGGAGAAGCTGGCGGGCAGCCCGGTTCGCTCTTACGAAGATGTAAGCCAGCGAGTCTATCTCTACGAGGGACTCATAGGTGAGAAACAGGCCGGAAGGTCGCTGGCACTGGAAGAAAGCTGGGCTCAGCCGGGGGAGAGGGTGGCACTGAACAAGTCGCTGCTTGGCTCTTTGCTGACCTCCATGCTAATGTTAGAGGGCATTTTGACATCTGAAGCAGGGGACTTACTGGGTCTGGAAGAAGCGGTGGGTGAAACTTTCTAGAAGAGCCTGGATTTTGGTATTAATCAATAGCCTCTGTGTTTCTGTCTTCCTTTCTTTCCTTTCTTGCTACCATGGTCCTTCCTGCTTGCAAACTGGCAGGAAGGGACAAAGGATCGATGTGGGACCAGTTAGAGGATGCTGCTATGGAGACCTTTTCTATGAGTAACCACCTTTCTTTGTGTGCTGTGTTCATCCCTCCTGCTTGGGGGAGTGGGCCTCACTTGGAGGCAGTTGGGCTCTAGATCTGGGGTGGAAAGGCTCAGGTTTCCTTTGCTTTGGAATTTGTAATGACTCCCTTTTACTGGAGTTTACTCTATTTTGGTTGCCAGCTATATTCTTTATATGTTGTATAAGCCCCTAAAAACCTCTATCCTACACAGGCAAAGAGCGTTCTACCTTATGGGACCAAATGCAGTTCTGGGAAGATGCGTTCTTAGATGCTGTGATGTTGGAGAGAGAAGGGATGGGTATGGACCAGGGTCCCCAGGAGATGATAGACAGGTATGAGGCTTAGGAAATCCTTGGGAAAATTCAGCCTTTTCGTAGTGAGTTCTGTGGTCTCCCACCTGAGGGCTGACTTGTCCCTGGTCTCCTGCTTAGGTACCTGTCACTGGGAGAGCATGACCGGAAGCGCCTCGAGGATGATGAAGATCGTTTGCTGGCCACGCTTTTGCACAACCTGATCTCCTATATGCTGCTGATGAAGGTAGCGTCGATTTGGCTTATGCCTAGCTGCTGCTGAAGGGCAAGGCTCATGCCCATCATGTAAATTCTGGGGCAGTTGGGGAGCAGACAGAACATCTTACTAGGGCTCTCTTTCTGATTGAAAGTCTCAGGCCTCTCTGCAGCTCACACGTGCTTCATTTATCTGAAGCTGGCAGGCTGCTGTGCTAAGGAAGATTGCAAAGGTGATTGATGGTTCCAACCCATTTATTTACTTTGAATTTTAAATGGGGTTCCTTTGCTAAGTAGTTTTAGGATTCCAGTAGAGTTCCCCACAGAATACAATGAATTAAAAAATATTTTTTAAGTAGTAGGTTCTAAAAAGTTTAAAAAGTATTTTCAGGATTCACTTTTAAGCACTAGCCCTTTATCATAGAATTATATCCATAGATATAAAAAGGGTGACTTATTTAAAAAGCAGTGGTAGGTTCTAGTTTGACATGGTTGTACTTGGTGTTTATAGCTGTGGGGAAAGTATGTTACCAAATAGAAGGGTTAAGGGACTTAGTGAGTAGAAGAGAGTTGTCTTGACAATGAGCCCCTGGGTTTCTCCTCCTCCTGTTCTCCCAGCCTCTCTGGGATTGGCTGATCAAATAGAGAGAATGCCCTCCAGGCAGGCCCTCTTAGTTTGTTTCATTTTCTGTTACAAGTCTCACTCTACTCTGTTGAACTGGAAGGGTTCTAGTTATCTCTGGTTGGGAAAGGGTGCTGACCCTAAGGTGTCTTGGCTATGAGTGAGTACACAATGTTGTTACTCTAAGTCACTGTTTGTGAATTATACTCTAAGGAACCCCGGGGGGCTTTTAGGGCCCCATCAGGGAGGAATGTTACAGTGTTGGTTGGGGATAGGGAAGAAGTGTCCCCTTAAGCCCCAGTCACTTAAACCAGAACTGCTCTGAAAGCCACTTCTCTACAGAAGCCACCGAGAGACAGAACCAGGGTTTTCCTGGCAGAACACACAGTGGAATGTTTTCTCTCCTATTCAGTGATACGGTCTGTTAGAGATACACTTTTCTCAGACAACAGGAAACTTACCTGTGCATTCCCTCTACCTCAGCTGAGAGCAGAGCAGATCCCTTATTAAGATCCTCTCTTGGCTTCCCAGGTACAGAAGAATGACATCCGGAAGAAGGTGAGGCGCCTGATGGGAAAGTCCCATATTGGGCTTGTGTACAGCCAGCAAATCAATGAATTACTTGATCAGCTGGTCAACCTGGTAAGCATATCTGGGCTGTTCCTTAGGCCCCTTTCCATGGCACTAGTCATCCTCCTAGGCGTGGGCCTGGTGGCCTAATGCAGAGGCTTCCACTGGCCATTTCTAGGCGTGCATATTTTCAAAGTCCCCAATTTTGAAAATAGAATAATTACTCTACGTGAGGCCTTAGTCTTTTTGTTCTGTGATAGGATTCTCTGTACTAAATGGCTAGTGCAGCCATTTAACATGTGGTCCATGGACCCCTGAGTGTCCACCAGGTGAAAACTATTTTCATAAGAATACTAAAATGTTATTTGCCTTTTTTACTGGTTGGCATTTGCACTGATGGTGGGTAAAACCACTGGTGCCTTAACACAATGAAGGCAGTGGCACCAAACCATGCTAGTGGCCACTGTAGCCCTCACTTCCATGCATTGCTTTCTCAGTTAAAACAAAAGGATGTCCTTGATGAAAGCAGTTAAAATTAATTTTATTGCATCTGATCCTTGAATATATATCTTTGTAATATTCTATGTGACAAAATGAGGAATTTGCATAAAGCATTTCTACTATAAAGCAAAATATGATCGTTTCAAGGAAAAGCAGTTGTGACCATTTGAGTTGCCAGGTGAACTGGCAGCATTGTTCATGGGATATCATTTTACTCGGAAGAATGACTAACAAACTATGGTTATTCAGTGTCGGGTCTGGCACTTAAATGTGAAGCTTCCTGATATTTAAACACTTTTCTAATGTGATTGATGATGATATTAATAAGTGTGGATATTTGATATTATGAAATATGTCAACATTCAGAAGAACTGCATAACTTGATGAACCAGTATTTTACAAATGACTAATGTGTGATGTTACAAACTCAAGAATAGGTAAAAGAGCAACTCAAAATGTGAGGCAGAAAAATGGATTTTAACTAAGTACAGAATGTTCACTGATGCGTTTTCAATTCAACATTGCAACCAACTTTTTTTAGAAATTGCTACTTCTCGAGTTTTGGTACAGTATCGAAGAAGAATGTGCATATTTATCTGGAAAGGCTATTAAAATACTCTTCCCCTTTCCAAATATATATCTGTGAGGCCAGGTTTTCTCTATACTAGTGTATCTTCGCCTAAGCAATGTATCACAACAGATTGAATGCAGAAGCAGGTATGAGGATCCAGCTATTTTTTTATTAAACCAAAATTTAAAGAGATTTGCAAAAAATTAAAGCAGTGCCATTCCTCTAATTTTTGTTTTGGGAAATATAGTTGTTTTACCCAAAATATGTTATTTATGTTGCTACTAGAGGCCCAGTGCATGAATTTGTGCACCAGTGGGGTCCCTTGGCCTGGCCTGCGGGATCAGGCCGAAACCGGCTCTCTGACATCCCCAGAGGGGTCCCGGATTGCAAGAGGGCATAGGCCAGGCCGAGGGACCCCACTGGTGCATGATCGATTTGGGCCAGGGAGGGACACAGGAGGTTGGCAAGCGGGGGAGGAACTGCAGGAGGGTTCCAGGGCGTGTCCAGCCCATCTTGCTCAGTCCAGATCAGCCGGACCCCAGCAGCAAGCTCACCTACCAGTCGGAGCATCTGCCCCCTGGTGGTCAGTGCACGTCATAGCAAGGGGTTGAGCAGCCTTAGCATATCATTAGCATATTACGCTTTGATTGGTAGAACGGATGGAGACCGGACACTTAGCATATTAGGCTTTTATTATATAGGATGCTTCAACTTATTATTCATAAGCTTTGGGGGGTTGTCAGTGATTTTTAAGGGGTATAGGAGTGCTGAGACCAAAAAATTTGAGAACACTTCCCTGGTAGCCAATGGCCAGTGGATAGCATGCTGCTAAGAAAACTGATATGGATTTAATTGCTGAATAGGGGATTCTTGGCACTCTGTGAGAGGGATGTATGAATGTCCCTAAAAGATCTCTCTTTCCTCAGAATGGCCGTGATCTCTCTGTCCGGTCCAGTGGTAGTCGGCACATGAAGAAGCAGACATTTGTGGTACATGCAGGGACAGACACAAATGGAGATATATTTTTTATGGAGGTAGGTGCTGGCTCATGCTAGAGACCCAAAGGAACATTTGAACGTCACAAGGACCTCCTAGAATTGACTGATGCCAGGATATTTTACCATTTATCTCATTCACCTTCATGATCCATTTAGCATTAAATTGTCAGGCTCTAATGCAAATAATATAACAGTGATTCCCCATCATTTCTTTTACATATATTTATGTTTATATCATAGATTAGAGGCCCGGTGCATGAAAATTCATGCACTGGAGCTGGGGTCCCTCAGCCTGGCCTGCCCCCTCTCACAGTCCAGGAGCCCTCAGGGGCGGGAGGCGACCCGGCAACCGGGGAAGGCAACGCCCATATCACACCTCTGCTGCTGCCACGCAAGCCTCGGCCAGCCCTGGTTACCTGTGCCTCGGGCGGCCCTGGGTGGCTGGGCAACCGCCATCCAAGGCTTGCCTGCACCTCGGGCATCAGCTGGGCAGCCAACATCCAAGGCTTGCCTACACCTCAGGCTGGCCCTGGGTGGCTGAGGGCTGAGGGGACTAGGGAACTCTGGAGGCAGGCATACAGAGGGGCCTCGTGCCTGCTGCCCCGGCCAGGCTGAGGGGACTGGGCGCTGCCGTCTTGTGGCTGTGGGCACCGCCATCTTTGAGGGTGGGGCAGTCAATTAGCATATTCTCTTCTTATTGGCTGTGGGCGCTGCCATCTTTGAGGGCAGGGCTGCAATTAGCATATTCCCTCTTTATTAGATAGGATGATATAGTCACATTATCCATAAGTCAGAACAACATAAAATGATACATACATTGGGAAGCCTTGCTCTCATTCCTATCTACGTCCACCTCCTCCTTCGTCTTATAAGTAACCACTTTTATTGGTTCCCATTGTATCTTCCAGTTTTTTTACACAAACACAATAAAATCTGAACATAAATTCTTATTTTTCTCCTTTCTTAGCACATTGTATCTATCCCCTGATCTGTACCTTTTTTCATTAAACATATCCTGGAGATTTTCAACATCAGTTTTTTAAAAAAAGAGCTTTTTCATTCTTTTCATAGCTGCATAGTATTTCACTGTGTGGCTGTATCATAGTTTATTTAACCAGTTGGTATATGTGTACCCTTGGTTTTCTTCCAGATTTTTGCTGTTGCTAATAACCTACTATGAATGATGCTGTGCCTGCTTCATTTCATACATGTGTAGGTTTACCTAAGAATTCCCAGAACTTTTTGATGTACTAGACGACGCTCCAACCAACAGCCACACCAGCCAGGGCTCCACCTATTTTTTTTTTAAACAATGCTTCATTGAATATCCTTGAACATGTGTCTCTGTACACTCACATGACAATTTCTATAGGCTAGCCCTGGCTGGTGGCTCAGTTGATTGGGCATCATCCCAATTGGTTCAATTCCCGGTCAGGGCACATGCCTGGGTTGTGGGCTTGATCCCCAATAGGGGGCATGTGGGAGGCAGCCGACCGATGTTATGCTCTCACCTAGAGATGTTTCTCTCTTCTCCCTTTCTCGCTAAAAATCAAACTATTCTAAAAAAAAAAAGTTTTAAAAAAGATAATTCCTATAAGATCAATTCTTAGTGTGAAATTCCTGAATCAAAGTTATATACATTTAAAATTTTGATAGATTCTGCCAAATTGCCATTCCTAAAACTATGCCAGTTTACACCTACACCAGCAGCATGGGCGAGTATGACATATTATTACCGTCATTTCCCTAGGCTAGAAATTAGGTGTTCTCGTAAATACTTGCCCTTCTCCTTTACACGATGTTCTTCAAGGATTATGGAGAGTGGAATAGTATTCTCTGTTTTCCACCTGGAAAAAACAGAGTTAGACTGGGGTAGAACCCAGGTTTCTGACTCTTACTCAGCTACTTTGGATCTTTTCTTCATCAGGCTTTTAGGACCCCAGTAAACTCTTAGGTAGTAATCAATTAAATCTGGTAGTCTTGTGTGCTCCTCATTCATTCACCTCATGTTTATGGAGCACGTATTACACGGTAGGCACTCTGCTGGACCTGAGCTTTCAGCAGTGAATAAGGGAGACGTGGTTTCTGCTGCCCTTGCAGAGTTGACAAACCCTTTCGGACGTCAGATGATTAAATAAGCAGTGTCGTAAAGTACAATGAGCACTGTGAGAGATGTTCAAGGCAGGTGCTATGGGAATGCATAGCAGAGGGCCTAGGAGTCCTGGAGGACCCCTCAGAAATGACCTTGGAGCTTAGACCTGAGGAGTAGGGGTTAATGGTTGGAGTGGGGGAGTGGAGGAGTGTTCCAGGGACATTTGAGGTCGAATGGAACGGGAACGTAGAGAGAGGGAAAGGAAGGAGCCTTGCATGGCTCCTGCACATCTGGCTTGGGCTCTGGGTGGATGGTGGTGCCGGTGCTCACACAGGGGACTTGGAAGGAGGAGCTGCCCAGGTGGAGATGTTGAGTGGAGATGGGAGATGAATTTGAGGTGCCCCCCGTGAGACATCCAGATAGAGGGAGGTCAGGAACTCAGGAAGACAGGCCTCATATGAAGAAAGATTTGAGAGCCATCCACACGGTCATAATAATTATTATATTGCTTGTATCACAGTTGTTGTTACAGCAGCTAACACTAGGGTACTTTCTATGTGACTGGCTTTGTTCCAAGCAGTTGATGCACGTTAACTTATTTAATCTTCACAATAACTCCATGAAGTTATTCCTATTACTCCCCTCGTCTCACATGGGAGGAAAAGTAGATGCAGATTTATTTGCTGAAGGTGGCCTAGCTGCATAAGAGGACAGCTGGAACCTAACCCAGCAGTCTGCGCTTAGCTTTGCTCTTAACCATTGTGCTGTGATGTCTCCCATAATACCTTCACCCAAGGGAGACTGTTGAGCAAGAAGAGGATGTGAAAGAAGACTTTGCTTTTTAATTTTTATCATCCTGTATGTATAATTTTATTTTGCAATAAGTATTGTCCATGTGTCACTTGTATAATTAATTTTTTTAAAGACTCATGCAGAGCCCTGGCCGGTGTGGCTCAGTTGATTGAATGTCATCCCATGCACATTGCCAGTTCGATTACGGGTCAGGGCACATGCCCAGGTTGTGCGCTTGATCCCCAGCCGGGGGCATGCAGGAGGCAGCCAATCAGTGTTTCACTCTCACATCAATGTTTCTCTCTTCCCCTCTTCCTCCCTCTCTCTCTAAAAATAAAATAATTAATAAAAAGTATTTTTTTTAAGATTTATGCACAACTAGGGTAAAGCCAAGATTAGAAATGTGTTGGTTCTATTTTTTTCTCCTTGATTAAGCCTGCCATGATCCCCTGCCTTTGTGCTTATCAACAGAGGTGACTCCTGAGGTTGTAAGGTGGAGGCATGAGCTGTCCTCTGAGTACTTTAAATCCAGAACATGTAAGAGGTAATGAACATTGATGGAAATGAAAAGTGAGCCCGGCTGGCATAACCCAGTGGTTGAGTGTTGACCTATGAACCAGGAGGTCACAGTTGGATTCCCAGTCAGCGCACATGCCCAGGTTGCGGGCTCGATCCCCAGTTGGGGGTGCAAGAGGCAGCTGATCAATGATTCTCTCATCATTGATGTTTCTCTCTCTCTCTCTCTCTCTCTCTCTCTCTCTCTCTCTCTCTCTCTCTCTCTCTCTCTCCCCCTTCCTCTCTGAAATAAAAAAAAAATACATATTTAAAAAAAGAAAAGAAAAGTGAGCATCCTTCCTGCTTACAGATTCCTTTTCTTTCAATAAACCTTCCAATGTACAAAGTGTCCAGCAGTTCAGGGTTTGTGTCTCCATCTAAGGAAGACGATGAGCATAAGTCAGAGACCCCGACCCTGGGGATGCCCCCAGAACCAGCTGTCCCAACAGTGTTGTGTGGCCTGGGATGGGAGGGCCCCGCCGGGACGGGAACGGCTGACCCGCTCCTGCGCCCCTCCAGGTGTGCGATGACTGCGTGGTGCTGCGCAGTAACATCGGGACGGTGTATGAGCGCTGGTGGTACGAGAAGCTCATCAACATGACCTACTGCCCCAAGACCAAGGTGCTGTGCTTGTGGCGCAGAAACGGCTCGGAGACCCAGCTCAACAAGTTCTACACGAAGAAGGTACCCCTGGCCTCTGCATGGGTTGGGGGTGGGCCTTGAGGGCAAAGTGTTGAGTTTCTTGTACGGGAGTTAAAATTCCAAAATCCACGTCTGGAGCCCCGCTTTTGCCTCTGGCTGTCGTGTGGGATTCGTGAAGCTGTCCTGAGGTCCGGGCAGCGGCCCAGGCCCTCGGCAGCCCCGGAAGGCTTGAGTGACACGGCTCTCTCCCGGTGCCGCAGTGTCGGGAGCTGTACTACTGTGTGAAGGACAGCATGGAGCGTGCCGCCGCCCGGCAGCAAAGCATCAAACCTGGTAAGGAGAGAGCTCCCTGAGCACGTGCCCCCGTTTATGTCCATCAGCCTTCGTTCGTGTCAGAGGCCTGGCAAGGAAGTCGGGCTATGGACTCCCTGTCTCCCAGCGAGCTGATCACCTGCTCCCTCCCTGCAGGGCCTGAACTAGGTGGCGAGTTCCCCGTGCAGGACATGAAGACTGGTGAGGGTGGCTTGCTGCAGGTCACCCTAGAAGGGATCAATCTCAAGTTCATGCACAACCAGGTAGGTGCAAGTGGCAGCCCACAGCTTCCTGGCCCCGTTGTTCCATCTGCAATAGGATCAGTGTCAGGGTCCCCAGGGCTTTCCCAGTGAGCGTGAGCGAGGGCCTCTGAGGCTAGTGGGAGAGCTGGAGCAGCTGGACCGGGGACAGATCAGAGAGGAGGGCACGAGACGCTGACGGCCCCTTGGAGGTGCGGCAGGGCGGTTCTATGGGAGACCCGGGAAGAGAGGGCGCCTCATCGTCCAGACTCACGAGACAGCACAGTGTGAGTGGGAGCGTCTCACTCGGCCCTTCGCAGCGTCTGCCTTCCCTGTGCCCAGGGTACGCTTTTGCTTGGTGGTTTTGCTTTGAGAGTCTAGACCAGCTGATCTCGCTCATGTGTGTCTGGTGTGCGTAGTTTGTGTGTGTGTGTGTGAGTAGCTTGTCTCTATCCTACTGGAGTGTGTGTTTGCTTTTTCTCCTGCTGATTCTTTTTTCCTACTCTTTCCCTCCCTCCAAGCGCCCGCTCTGCCCCTGCCTCACAGGCCCACCCCCTTCTTTTGACGGGACACCTCAGGATCCGTCTCCCTCACTGTGATTCCACAGTAGGAGCTGACTTGCTTCTTTCTCCTGGTCCTTAACGCAGTGTTACCTTTTCTCTCCATGGACATCCCTTAAGCTAATTCCTTTCTGAGGCCAGCACATCATCCCAGGTCCGTTCCCAGTTCTGACTCTTCACCAAGTGCCTCCCCTCCCCCTTCCCCGTTCCTCTCCTGAGGCTCAGAGCCAGATCCGCCTGTGGGAGCCACAGCCCTGGCCAGGCAGCAGATGCCGGGGAGGTGGACATCTGGAGTCTGTGCCTTCTCCCTCCACTTGCCATGCTAGTTCTCCTTCGGGACTCTAGCTGGGCAGCTTTGGTGCGAAGGCAGTGTGTTCTCCGTAGTGTATTGATTAGTGGGAATAGTAATATTGTCAGTGGTACCTAAGTACCTGTCTGGACCCCAAAGGTGCTGACACTTCTTGGGGAGCAGGCTTCTTAATCACATTTTAGTGATGTGGCCTCCACCGATGCCTCACCTTCCGAAGACAGGATCTCAACACCCAGATGCCCTCGCCGGGTCCCACCCTCGGTATATGGCCCCTTCGGACGGACCTAACGGCTGTTACAAAGCACGCCTGAGCTGGTCTGGAGTTTAAGGCTTAGCCCCAGAAGAGAGAGATCCTACAGAGAGGGGAAATGAGACCCTGACTGACAGTGAGATAAGGGCCGCGGGTCCACCCTCTGCCACAGAGCCCGCAGTGGGTTGAGGGAGTGACACAGTTGGGGTAGCAAGTGGTAAAAGCGTGGTCTTTGGAGTCAGGACTGACTCGGATTCGGAGCCCATCTTTGTTATTCATGGGGAAGTAAACTTGGTGACCCCCAGGGTCCTCCTCTGTAAAGTGAGGGTGGACCTCTGTGCTGCGCCTCATAGACGGAAGGATTGCACATAGCACGTGCAGAGCTCCCAGTAGGTGCTCAGGAGTGGTAGCTGTTGTTTTCATCACCTCGTGCTTCTCGGGAGAGCCTGGATCCTGTTTCAAGGAAGATAGCAGCGCCTCACCCCGAGGACAGTCTGAGGGGAGCTTTGCGCCCGTGCCAGCCCTCTGCGCCGGAGGAGGATGCATGGAAGGGTAGAGAGCTGATGGGCTAAGTGGGGGGACCCCTGGGGCACAGTGTCCCACAAACGCTGCCCTGGACACAGGGTCCTGGCGGGCAGCCCAAGCCAGCAGAGGGGCCTTCGGGTTGGGTTTGACCATTAAAACTAACGCCTTCATTTCTCTCCCATGCTTTCTCCTCCGGCCAGGAGCGGAAGGTACATGCCCTTTCTGCTATCTTCGCTTCTTAGCGCTTTTGAGTCGTGTGTGTGTGTGTGTGTGCGTGTGTGCGTGTGTGCGCGCGCGTGTGTGTGTGTGTGTATATGTGTGTGTTTGTGTGTGTGTGTGTGTGTGTGTGTGTGTGTGTGTGTGTTCCTCTGTCCTCCCTTTGGGAACTAGGCTTTCTGTGTGGGGTGGGGCTGTAGCGGTGAGAGGGGCTTGTGGGCGGGGAGCCTCTGGGCCTCACCCCCCCCTCCCTCTCTTTCAGGTTTTCATAGAGCTGAATCACATTAAAAAGTGCAATACAGTCCGAGGCGTCTTTGTCCTGGAGGAATTTGGTAATTACACTCTTTTGCTCTTAGGCCTGGACTCACATGGCAGTAACTCAAACCTCGGAGCTCCGGAGGAGGGCTCGAGGCAGAGAGAGCCTCTGCAGAGAGGCTGGAGGGCAGGCGTGAGAGGGAAGAGGAGAGCCCCGAGCTGACAGGAGGGGAGAAGGAAAAGCGACAGTGGCAGCTGGGGAGTGGGTCCCAGAGAGCACGTGGCCTTAGCCGGGTCAGCGTTTGGAGGTGGCACCTCAGGGGCTCAGTGAACTGGCACCAGGTTCCCTCGGTTGGCCAGCCAGTGGTCAGAAAGTTCTGGGGCAGAGCAGTCGGGCCGTCCCCACGCCTGCTAGGCCACGCCGCCTGCTGCGAGCCTCCTAGTAGCCCGGTGCGCCATCCACGCACCCAGGGCCTCTCCGGCATCTGCCCAGCCCCTGTGCTGGAGGAGGGGCGAGTGGCGACCCAGGCGGACTCACTCTAGGGGGCAGAGAAGCCTAGTGGACCCCAGAGGCAGTCGGGGCAGCTGGAGCTGGACGCCGGGAGCCAGCCTCCCCGAGCCGAGTGGACCTGTAGTGCAGGGGTTCTCACCCTGGGGCTTTGAGTTCCTGCTGTGTTTGTGCTTCATTCTTTTGTGCCCCTCATCGCTGCTATGAAAACCTTCGTTCTCCAGCAGGTAAAGTGGCCCCGCTCTGCTGCCTCCCCCCCCCTCCAGGCTCCACCTCGGGCCCTGCGGTGGGCGGGGCGGGCTCCCTTCCACCAAGGCAGCTGCTCACATCCCCAGTCCGTCTTCCCTCCCCACCCTCTTCCTCCCCAGCCTCCCTCCACCCGTGCTGGCTCACTGGTTCTGAGGTTCTCCCCTGTGTACTCCCTCTCTTCTGCCAGAGAGAGATTTTGGGGGAATCTTCCGACTCAGGAGAGGACCTGCGCTTCTTGCTCCACCTTTGATGAGTCTATCCCCTGGTCACCCTGGGTCCCTGAATTCACCTCCCAGGGTCAGGAGGTGTGGCCGACTCTCATCCTACCTTTCTGGTCCCCAGGAGATGTCATGCCCGGCTTCTCCCAACTTCAGGGGCCATGATGATGGCTGAGCCTGTGCCTCACTCCTTCCCCTGGCCAAGCAGAACCCCTGCATGGCTGGGGCAGGGGCGACTCTGAGTCTGGCATTTGGGGCTGTGGACATGTGTGTACCTTGCCTGATGCTCCCCGTCACCTCCCTCCCGGGTGCTGTGCTCGCCTGCCTCTCCTGCTCGGTGTGTCTGCTCCAGAGCCCTCTGACGCTCTCCCTCACACAGGCGGGCCTGGCCTCTCCTGCCACTCAGGAAAGGAAACGTACACGTCTGGTGGGTTTAGTGTCACGCCACGTCTTCATCCAGCCTCAGGACGCTCGGTGTCGGGGCTGGGAGTTCAGGGGACCGTGCGTAACAGGACCCGAGTTTTCGGGCTGGCGACAGGGATGCGGCTCTCTTCTCCCACCCGACTCGGGGTTCTTCACCCTCCTGCCCTTCTCGGGGGCCCTGGACAGCACAGGGACCAGGCTGGTGAAAGGTTAACCCGCCGCCATGCCGGGGCTCCCAGAGAAGTGGGTAGAGTCACGGCCACCAGCAAGGAGCCATGCAGACCTCAGGGCAGCGTCTGGGGACGTGCCCTCTCCTCCTGCAGGGGCTGGACTGATGCTGCCCTAGCCTGAGCTGCAGCCCTAGGAGCGGCCCGGAGGGAAGGGCCCTGTGCCGGGCGCCGCCGCCTGGGGGAGCACGGCACCGCTCTTAGTTGTGAACTTTCTGTTTTGTCTCTTGCCCGTCCGGTTTTAGTTCCTGAAATTAAAGAAGTGGTGAGCCACAAGTACAAGACACCCATGGTGAGTGTGCCATCCCACCCCGACGGGCCCGTCTGCACAGGGCTTCGGACAGAAGGGGGGGCTCTGCGAGCACCGGGTGAGGGGTGATAGGAGAGATCTGAGAGGCGAATTTGGTGCAGATGCCAGAGATTCCGCTGAGGCTGACACAGGTCTGCAGCCCCGGGGGAAACACGCACCCTGATGCCCTCTCCCACCGGCCAGGGCGAGGGCGCGCGTTTCCCCCCCGTGGCGGATCTCCACGCGTGAAGATGTGAGGTCTCAGTGGTGTTGATCTGCCTGGTTTTCTCCCCGCCTAGGCCCACGAGATCTGCTACTCTGTGTTGTGTCTCTTCTCGTATGTGGCTGCGGTCCGTAGCAGTGAGGAAGACCTCAGAACCCCACCCCGGCCCGTCTCCAGCTGATGGAGGGGTTAAGGCTGCCCCAGCCCAGGGGACGCCCCTTGCCTCTTGCTGTTCCCAAGTGCACGATGCTGCTAAGACAGACGCGGATGGCGCGTGTGCTCTGCAAGCCCCTCGCCGTGGCTTAGTTGGTTCCCAGTTCTGTGTCTCTGTTGGTGTGTCTTAGTGTGTTCGTCACAGGGCTGAGCTAGTCTCTTCCACCTTCTCCCTCTTCACTCCCAGACCAGCCTGCTGTTCCCTCAGGGCTCCAGTGTGTGTGTGTGTGTGTGTGTGTGTGTGTGTTGGGCCAGAGGCTTCTAAGAACTCTTTGGCACAGGCCAGTGTGAATCCACGCCTGCATGTCCTTGAGACATTGGTGTTGTGGCTCCGTGTCCTCGGCATTGTGACCTCCCAGTGCAGGACTCTGGCTCTGGTCCTCTGTGATCCAGCACAGCCGAGCGCCTGGAACAGCCCCCCTCTGGGGAGTAAGGGGAGCTTGAGGCTTCCTGAGAGAGGTGGGCAGCGAGAGGAGGGAGAGTCCCGGGGCAGCAGCGGGAGTGGCACCCTCCCTGCTTCCTGGCGCATTTCCTAAGCTGGCAGCTACCACCCGCCCGGGGGCCACAGTCCTGCTGCTGTCACCATGGCCTCCACCACTCAGCGGAGCAGCTCTTCCCGAGGTCTGCCTGGCCTTAGAGGCGAGCAGATTGCTTGGGGCCGGAAGACTCCCAGGAACCCGAAGGGGTGGGCAGAAGCCAAGTTGGGTACACACACCCGTGTCTGCAGGCAGCGTCTCCTGGCACTGGGTGCCAGAAGGGGGAGAGGGCCTGGGAGTGGGCAAGAGATGACTGTACATATTTATTTCAGCTCCACATTATTTATAGAAAATGTACAGACGTGTGAATGTGAAATAAATGTCCTTAACTCTTCCTGGGCTCCTGGCACTAAATGATGCTTCCCCTCACCTGGGCCTGAGGAAGGCGGACCTAGACTCTACAAAGGCACCTCTGGTCTGAAGGGAGCGGGGAGATGAGATCACGCCCATCTGAGCTTTGGCGCCGAAGCCCAGCCTCCCACCTGCCGGCCCAGCAGGGCTCCTCCCCACGCCCCTGGGCTCCCAGCGGCTGTGGGAGAGCGTCCTCCCTTGTGTCCTGTTAGGGCCCACAGAGGGCTGCTGTGCTCTGAATTGGCCACTAGAGGGGGCAACCAAACTGGCTGACACCTGAGCAGAGATGAACTTGGCCGTGAAGGAAAACCGCCCTGGGGTCCCAGCTCTCAGTGTTCCTTACGGGTGTGATCCCCAGTGCTGTGACTCAGCCAGGACCTGCGGCTGCACACGAACACTGGGATCGGGGCCAGGAGTGTCGGGGGTGGAACTCGGAGAAGCGGCCCTGGGCCCAGCGTCAGGGAGTTTTCTCTGCCACGGGAAAACCTCCTCCCACTCCCTGGCAGGAAGGACCCTCTACACTCACTGTCAGGGCACCTCCGAGACCTGCTGGCTTCCTCCTCCGTGGGATTCAGGTGTGCGTAGGCCATGGGCGTGTTGCCCGCTGAGACCCCACAGCAGCCCCCAGGCCTTATGGGCACAGAACTGCAGCACTGCCCCCGGTCCGGGCTGCTGCGCCCGTGGCCACCAGAACGAAGATCGTGCTGAGCACGTGCGAGCAGGCCAGGAGCCTGGTGTGCTGGCTCTGTGTTGAGGCCCGTTCTCCATCACTGTCCCTCCGTTTCCTCCTTGGAAGAGTGTGCAGTGGGGGGAGACCGCTTCCCTCCAGGATTAATGTTTTCTGAATTTAGGGCTCCGCTCTGGGCCTCATTTAACCGTCTGCCCTCAGTTTGCTCTGAAGATCAACTTACGTCTCCCTGTGCCTGTGTGAAAACACGTGGGACAGGGAGGCCAGGTCTCTGTGGCCGCACTGATCTTTATTGCCCGTACACCCCGAGAGCATGGCAGGCCAGAAAGACGTACGCAGCCATCATTTCCTGAGCCCACTCGCTCTTCGCCCCCACGATCTGAGAGCTTCCAGCGGGAGCGCCGAAGGGTCAGTCTGCACAGTCCCCACGCCTGCTCGTCACCACTCCGCAGCCGGCCCCCGGTCATACCGCGCACACGTGTCCAGCAGCGGGAGGAGGCTTGTCCAGCTTCCCTCAGGCTCCTGGCACATGGCTGGCATCCGGTGGCACCTCTGACACAGGTTCCCTTGTGAGTGAGCTGGACTAAGAGCCACCTGCACCCCATTTCCGATGGCTGTGCCCCTGCACCAAGGGCTAAGGCTGATGTGGGCCCGAGGTGGTCCAGAGTACGTACATACCTGGCCGTGCCCGAGGAGGCAGCCTGGTCACTGAGGCACTGCAGGGGAGAAGGAGGCTGTGCTGTGGCTGCACCTCCCGGCCCCACACGTCCTCCCAGCAGGCAGGGAGCAGCGGGCGTGGCGACCATGGCTCTTCCAGCCAGAGCAGCTGCTTGGGCCGGGATGGCCGTCCCAGCCAGCGCCCACCTCTCCCACCCAGGCCTGGCCCGGGGGCTCCTCACCTCGCACCTCCAGGCGGCACTCACACTGCGCCTCGCCTTGCAGGTTGGTGGCCCTGCAGACATAGACGCCCCCGTCGTAGGGGCAGGGCTTCCTGATCTCCAGGGTCAGCACGCCCTGCTTGCTGAACATGCGGAAGCGGGCGTCTTCTCCCAGGTCCAGGCCGTTCTTGAGCCAGGAAATCTTGGGCTATAAATCAGACAGTGGGAAGGAGGGAGACTCTCAGGTTGAGAGGACCTGGCAGGAATGTAGGGAGATGGGCATTTGTGTTTCTACTCCGGGGGCTCCCACTGGAGTCCCGAACTATGTCCACGGCTGGGAACAGAGAGCCGATGGGGAGTGCCAGGCCCTGCTCAGGGAGAGGCAGAGAGAAGGGGACGCCTCGAGGCCAGAGCTCGGCCGCCTGGGCCTGCCCGCACCTGGGCCTACGTTCCCACCTTGGGGCTGCCTCGGACGGCACAGCAGAGAGTAGCATTGTAGCCGGCGATGACCGAGCGGTTCACCAGGGGGTGGGTGAAGCTTGGGGCCTCGGAGAAGTCCATGGCCTTGTAGTCGGGTGGCTCGTAGGTGATGCCTGGCGGTGACAGGGTTTTGTACCGAGGGGGCTGCACCCAGCCGGGCTCCCTCCCTGTGCCCACCGGCTGCCTGCCCCAGCGCCCCCGGGGGTGGGAGTGAGGGCCCCGCACCTGGTCTGGGGATGAAGACAGGCTCCTTGGTGGTGGCGGCTTTGTCACTGGGCCCCACCATGTTGTGGCTGAAGACCCGGAAGTAGTAGCCGTTGCCGATGATGAGCTCGGACACCACACAGTGGGTGCGGCGGTAATGCTCCAGCACCGTGAACCACTCCTGCGGCGTGGAGAAGGGGTCTCTGGGGCTGGGGGCAGGCCCTGCTTCCTACCAGGGGCCTCTCGGGTCCCCCCTGGTGTCTGCACCCCAACTGTGCAGAGAACCAGATCGCGGAGGGTGAGAGGTGGGCCCATTCTCAGGGCAGTGGGGTCTGCCAGGCCCTAGGAGGGGTGTGTGTGTGTGTGTGTAGGGGGGAGGGCCAGGCTCACCATGGTCTTCTGGTCTGCTTTCTGTACCGTGTAACCCGAGATCTCTGTGTTGCCATCGTCTTGGGGCGGCTTCCACTCCAGAGCCACATTGAAGCCCCACGCCTCTGTGACCTGAATGTCCTGGGGGGGACTCGGCTTGTCTGCAGGAGACAGACCCAATGGGACCCCACCCCCTGCTCCAGGGCCCATCACCCTGCCAGCCGGGGCCTGGCAGCCAGCGGGCGAGAGGGAGGCCCCAGGGCCACGCACCAACGATCTGCAGGACCAGCGTCGCCTTGTCCTCCATGTTCTCGATGCGCAGCGTCACCTGGTAGGTGCCAGAGTGGGCGCGGCGAGCGGCCCGGATGAAGAGGATGGTGTCTGTGGGGCTGTTGCGGATGCTTACCTCCTCTCCCGCCAATGGCTGCCCCTCCTTGGTCCAGGTCACCTGAGGCCGGGGCTTGCCCTGTGGGGAGGGACAGCTCACCCCCAAGCCTGGCTCCCCCTGAGAGCCGGCCACCCCCAGCCGCACGTGCCCAGGTGAGGTCTCAGGTGGGCCCTGAGGCACATTGGTCTGCGAGGCATGAGCAGCACACAGCGGGACAGAGAAGGGGCCAGCCCTACCTGGAAAGGAATGAGGAGGTTCACGGGCTCCCCGACCCTCCTCTGGATGGTCTGGCGCAGGTGCCTGGGCAGCTGGAGCCGTGGCCGCTCTGTGGGCGCGGAGTGGGCAGCTCAGCGAGAGCCACCCCCAGCCCAGGGCCTGAGGGGTGCCACAGCTCCATTCTCTCTCGAGGCAGCGCCCAGGGCTGCAGCTAAAAAAGGGGACTCCCTGGGGTCCCCTCCTGTAGCTCCCCTAACCCCGCCCCAAAGGGTTCACGAAGCGCCTGCTTCCACCTGAGCCTCACCACGCCGCTGCGGGAGGCAGGGGTCAGAGAGGGTGTGCAGCTCGTTTGAGGTCACACAGGCCAGGATGCAAATCTAGGCTTTTGGACCCTATTACCACCCAGTCTGCTGTCTTTCCACCTTGAGAACCAGTCCTTACACACAGCTGATCCTCTGTTAGGAAGGGAGGCCCAGATGGGTCAGTTTGACCCCAGGTGGCATCACTGCTCAGTCCTGAGCGCAAGGACAAGATCTACCTGCTGGAGCCGAGACTCACGGGCCGAGGATGGCACAATGACCCGCGCCTTCCCTGCCCCGGACTGGGGCTGACGGGAAACCAAGAGGTCACTCCGCACAGGTTTGCCCTGCGCCCGGGGCCTGGATGAAGGCTCCTGCCCCGCCTGCCCCTGCCCAGCATGCAGCTCCTCCCCCAGGAGGGCCCATCTGACTGTCAGGACCTGTGCCCACAGGGGCACTCACGCAGGATCTCCTGCACCGTCACGGGCTCCTTGGTGGTGGCAGGGGCTCCGGGCCCGGCCACGTTGTGTGCCCGCACCCGGAAGAGCAGCCGGGCCCCCGTGGGCAGGTCCTTCACCAGCATCGAGGTGCGCTCTGTCAGCCCCTGCAGGGCGGCCACCCACTCGGAGCCTGAGGGTGGGGGTGGGAGGCAGAACCACGGGCAGCGTCAGCATCGACACCCCCCCTGCTGCCCCGCCTCTGGTGGCTGGCTGGGGCTGCCACTGCCGGGAGGGCCCCGCGGGGTGACGGGTGCCCGGCGGGGGGCTGTTCAGAGAAGGGCCCAGGCTGCAGGCCCAGGCCGGGCAGGCGGCACTCACCGCCCTCCTGGCAGTACTCCACGCTGTAGCCATCCAGGCCTCCGGCTCCCTCGCGCTCCGGGGGCCTCCACTTGAGGGACACGGTGGTGTCGGAGATGTCCTCCACCGCCAGGTGGGTGGGCTCGCTGGGGGGGCCTGGGCAGGGGAGGGCAGGGCGGGGCCTGAGTCACACGGGGCTAACCCTGCGGCGGGCTTTCGAGCACTTTAAGGAACATTTCAGCTCCGTTCAAAGGCCTGTCTCTAGGTAGGCTTAGAAACAAGCACAAAAGAGCTCTAAGTAGGAAAAGTGCCCGAAGACCTCAGAGAGCTTAGAAGGAGCCACTTCCGTCCGATAGCGGTGGGAGGGGAGCCAGCCCGAAGCACGGCGTCTCCTCCCCTGTGCTGAGGGGAGCTAAGAGCCGAGCAAACTGGAAGTCAGTCCTAACGGAGGAGGCCTGGACCCCTCTCCCCACATCACCCCCTTCCTGCCACCTCCCCCTGCCTCAGACAGCTGCCCCCAAAGGTCCACACATCTGGCAGGGACAGGTGTCCTGGAGAGCCTGCCGCACTCCTGTCTGCACTACCCTTCCACCCCCCATTCTACAGACGAGGGGACCGAGGCTTCGGGAGACGACAGCTCAGGCGGGCCTCCCGGGACGGTGGAGCCGGCTCGGCAAACACCAGGTCCAACTCCTGGCCCAGGGCCCTTCCCACAGACAGACGTCCCTCGGGCCTTAGACACCCACTACCCTCCCCTTGTTTCATACGTGACAACCCTGGTTGGAGGGAGCAGAGGACAGGGGACAATTGCCATTTATTGAGCACCTGCTGTATACCAGACGCTCTGCTGGCACTAACTCCTGTCGCCCTAACAACAGTTCTATGAAGTCGATGTCCTTACCCCCCTTCTACAGAGGTGAAAGGTGACCCTCGCGAAGGTGAAACAAGGGTCAGGGTGGTGTGAGTCCCCGCTCCCGCCCTACCAGCTGGGGGGCCTTGAGCAAGTCATTAACTTCTCCGAGCCTCACTTGTTCCATCTGTGAGAGGAGGGCTCACCCCCGCTTTCAGATGACAGACCTGGGAGGTAAGTGCCCAGCGTGGTGGCCGCCCACGCAGAGCAGCTGCTATCCTCGAGCCCCTTGGCCGGGGATGGCAGGAGGGCAGCGCCAGGCGGGGCAGGCTCACCAACGGGCATGAAGGGCTGGGAGGCGGGGCTGGGCCTGGACATGCCGATGGCGTTGACGGCGTAGACGCGCATCTCGTACACCACGCCCTCGATCATGCGCCGCGCCTCGTGCCGCAGGTCCCGCAGCAGGTCGAAGTTCAGCCGCATCCACCGGTAGCTCTTCTTCTTCTTGCGCTCCAGGATGTAACCTGCCGAAGGGAAGCAGGAGCTGTGGTCTGGGGCCCAGGCACCCCCGCCCCTGCCCGCGGGGTCTGCCCTGGTGCCCCCCACTCACCCAGGATCGGCTGCCCGCCGTCGTAGGCAGGCGGCTCCCACTGCACCGTGCAGGAGTCCTCGCCCACGTTGCTGATCTTGGGGGCCGCAGGGGCATCCGGCACGTCTGGGGGAGTTGGGGACCCACATCAGCCCTGCCCGGGCCCAGGGTCCCTGTGGCTCATCCCCTTACCCCCCAACCACCCCCAGAGCCAGAGCAACCCTTCTGGAAGGCAGTTCTGGTCAAGTCGCCGGCCTAGGACCCACCCTGCATGGCTCCCACTGCCCATGTTCACCCGTGTCCCCGTCCCCATCCTCTCCATGGACCTGAGAGCCTGGCCTGTCACGTGTGCTGAGTGACTGAAGGCCTCGGTGGATGGGCCCTCCCTGGCTGCCCCTCTTTCCTCCCGGCCTGGACCCCGGCCACCGGCCTCACCGATGACCTTGACTGTCAGGTTGACCTGGTCCTCGCCCACAGGGTTCTTCACGGTGACCGTGTAGACACCCTCGTCTTCCTTCTCTGCCCCCTCGACGGTGAAGATGCTGCGGTCCTTGGTGGTCTCCACTCGGACCCGGCCCTCGGTCTCACACAGCAGCTGGCGAGGGGGACATGGGGGGCGGGGGGAAGGGCCCACGTTGGACTCCAGAAGCTTCTGCAGCCTCTGGGGTGGCCAACAGCCCCGCGATGGGAAAGGACCCCAGCACAAGGTCTGGGGGAGGCACAGCCTGAGTGGAGCCTGCACCCACGGGAGCCCCAGGTCCAGAAACCCTTACTGAGCGCCTGCCACGGGCAAGGCCCCAGGGCAGGGGGTTCGGGCTCTCGCTTTGTCGGGGAACTTCAGGGCAGCCCGTGTCCTCTCTGGGCCTCCGTGGCCTTGTCTCTGAATGGGAACAGCAGGACCTCACAGAGCCCCTGTGAGGAGCCCTTCATGGCTGCTGGCAGAGGACCCAGCAGCAGCCGGCGCAGGAGGGCTCCGCGACATGGAGGGTGCAAACGCTGGCAGCCGTGTGTGCGTGTGCGTGGACACCTGCCCGGGGCGGGAGCACCGCTGGCCAGGTGTGGCACCTTCTTGGAGGCCTTGCCCACGGTGGGCACCCTGTGCAAACAAGCCTCACTCACCTTCTTTTCAAACACCCACTCGTCACTGGCACCTGCATCCCCTGGGGCATCAGGCGCCGGCCCAGCTGGGACCTTTTTCCCCTGGGAACAGAACAGCAGGGAAGGGGGGAAGGTGGCTGACTCAGCCCGGGGGAGGGGCGGGGGAGACCCTGCCCAGCGGCCCCTCTGTTTCTCCTCTGCCCGCCTCCTCTGCTGCCCATCACCTAGCCGGCTGCATCTCAACACTCCCAGCCAAGGGCACCGGAGGGCATGCACATGTGGGGAGCAGGTCCCAGCACTCACTGGTCCCAAACCCCCATTTTACAGATGGGAAGTGGAGGAGGGGCCCACGGTACCTGTGTCATGGTCTTCTGCCAGATCACCGTGGGAGCAGGGTCCCCGGAGATGGGGACGTCCAGGCGCAGCTTGTTCCCGGCCACAACCACGATGGTGTCCGGCTTGCGGCCAGGGCAGTCCAGGTGGATCTTGGGAGGTTCTGGGGTGGGGACACAGCACAGGTCAGAGACAGAGGGGACACCGGAGGAGCAGGTGTCCCGTTGTTTTATGTCTGAGGCATAATTCACACACTCTGAGATGCCGAGATCTGAGCACACAGCTTGCAGAGTTTCGACAAATGTATACACCGGTGTAACCACCACCCAATCAAGATCTAGAATATTCCATCACTCCAGGAAGTTCCAGGGAAGTTGTAGTGTAGGATGCCTAGTGTAGCATTTCTTAAACTGTGCTGGGGGGTGGGGGGGGGGAGGGGCAAGGACATCAATGTATGGCCAGAAAAACAAACAAACAAACAGTTTAGGAAACCCTGGATTAAACAAAGTTAAGCACATTTCTTAACTGTGCAAGAGGGGGCATGGGGGCAAGTGTTCAGTATTCCCCAAAGTTACTTCACCATGGGACCCTTCACTTAATATCTTGTATTAAGTGAACCCAGTTTGGAAGGTACTACTCTAGAGCCTGCCTCAGCCTGGACTATTCTCCTGGTTAAAGTTTTATCTGAAAGTAGGAGAGACACTTCAAAAAGCAGGGGGGGAAAATAGTAAAATCTCACATCTGTGCTGCCATTGGATGGCTCACACACCATCTCCTCTCATCTTTCCCACCTCCCTATGGAGGAGACAGTATTCAGATGGGGATACTGTCTTTAGAGGTGAGGAAACCGAGGCTGAGAGATTGTCATTGGCCCGTAGTCCCGAGTGGCAGAGCTGGGGCTGGGTCTCAAGGTCCCTCTCCCAGATTTCTGTTCTTCTCTGTGAGTGGAGAGGAGACGTGGGCGGGGGGAGTGGGGGGAGGGGAGGGGTGTGTGGGGAGGTGGCACACAGGGGCCCTGAGACTCACCCTGCCTGGGCACGAAGTCAATCTTGACCTCTGCAAGAGAAGGAAGAGCAGCTGGCACCAGGGCAAAGGCAGGGCCAGCGACAGGCCCCCCCCCCCCCAGCCCGGGCGCAGCTCACCCATGAAGTGGAGCTTGGCGGACAGATTGCAGGCGAAGCCCTCAGGCACGAAGCTGTAGTCAGCCTCGTCCGCAGGCGTGACGTCATCGATGGTCAGTTTGTGGACCCTGCCGGGCAGCAGTGGCTCAGAGGGTCCCACGGGGCCACACATCCCTGGCCTCACCGGACACCCTGGCCAGAGCTCCGGGGCCCTGGCCCCCTCCTAGCTCTCTGGGGTCCTGGTGTTTTAAGTGCTTTCTTTGTTTTTGACTTTTCCAGCGCCCTCACGTGTAGGCAGGGCAGAAGTGACCCCTTGGCCGGGCCCTTGGAGACGGGACAGAGGCTGGTCTCATTAATCTCCATGACCTTGGGCCCAGCACGGGCCGGCCCAGATGCTCGGGGCATGAGTAAGAGAGTGGGAGAGAGTGAGGGCCCCCCGCCAGGGCTGGCCTCCCCCCGTGGCCTCCTGCCCGGTCACCACTGGGGGAGGGGGCTGGGCACAGGGCAAA
This sequence comes from Eptesicus fuscus, assembly GCF_027574615.1. Classification (NCBI taxonomy): domain Eukaryota; kingdom Metazoa; phylum Chordata; class Mammalia; order Chiroptera; family Vespertilionidae; genus Eptesicus; species Eptesicus fuscus. The sequence continues at coordinate 67,396,067 of NC_072485.1, read as the reverse complement.
CCCCTCTGCCTCTCTCCCTGCTTCTCTCCGGCTCTGATGGACTCTCCTCGGTGCGCTTCTGTCTCTCCACCGCTTTCTGTCTTTTCGTCTCTTCTTACCTCCCGTTTCAGTCTGTGTCCTGCCTGTCTGCGTATCTGTCTCTTTTTGTCCACCTCTGTCTGTCCATCTCTGTCTGTCTCCGTCTCTATCTCTTCTCTGTCCCTCTGTCTGTTTCTCTCTGTCTCTCTGGGTGTCTCTACGTCCGTCTCTGTCTCTTTGTCTGTCTCTGTCTTCCAGTGTGTCAGTCTGTCTCTCCGTTGTCTCTGTCTCAGTCTCTGCTGCCCCATCGCCCGCCCGTCTGCGTCGGGGCCGAGCCCCGCACACTCACCGCCCGATGTGGGACACCTTTATGCGGCTGTCAGGCACCAGCTCCTTCCCGTTCTTCAGCCACACGCCCCGCACGTTCTCGTCCGACACCTCACACTTGAACACGGCCTGGTCCTTCGCGCCCACCGTCAAGTCCGCGATGCTCTGATACACCTCCAGCTTTTTCTCTAGGGGGCAGGGCAGAGCCCGTGAGCTGGGGAGGGCGTGTGTGGGTGTGGACGTGAATCCCTCGGAGAGCACCTGGGCGTGTGAAGGAGCCTCAAGTGTGTGTGTGTGTGTGGCACTACCCAGGCCCACCTGACCCTCCCACTGCCCTCTGAGTGGCAACCTCAGCCTCCCCATTCACAGAGGAGGAAGGTGACGCTCACGGTGTCAACGTGACTTGCTCAAGGTCGCACCGGCTGCGACCCCGGGTTGGCATGATTCCTGTCCTTGGCTGTGGGGCCCGTGTGCCCCCCCCGCCCCCCGCCGTGGGCCGCACCCTGCACGATGAGCTCGGCCAGCGCCTGGCCCCCGCTGGTGCGCAGCGCGTAGTGCCCGGCGTCCTCCAGGGTGGCCTCGTTGATGATCAGGTGGTGTTTCCGGCCGTCCTTCTTGAACCGGTACTTGAAGGTCTCTTCCCGAGTCAGTTCCACCCCGTCCTTCAGCCTGGCCGGAGGGTGGGCGGCAAGTGCTGTGGCCTCCTCTGCGGGTGCCCAGGCCGCCCAGCCCCGTCCCAGGCCCCAGGCCCCCAGGCCCCTGACACTCACCATTTCACCTGGGCCCCCTCCTCAGACACCTCGCACTCAAACTCCACCCGCTGCCCCACCATCACCAGCTGGTCCTCCAGGGGCCTCATGATCAGCACCGGGGGCTCTGCGGAGCAGGGAGGGCGTGATGGACGGGTCCCTCTGGGCCCGCCTCTGCCTGGGTCCCCAGGTCCCCGGGCCCAGGGCCCACCTTTGACAAAGAGCTCGGTGCTGCACTTTTCGCCGCCCACCACGCACTGGTAGGCCGCGTCGTCCGCCAGCGAGCACTGGCTGATGGTCAGTGTGCGCTTGGCACCATTGGACTCGAAGATGTACCTGGGCAGGGGCCGCGGAAGAGGGGGGAAAGCTGTGGCCTCACCTCCTGGTGCCCCCTCACTGCCCCCCCCCCCCCCCCATGCCGTGACCCTGGCCCCCATCCCAAGCCTCCCGGGAGCGGGGCCTTACTTGCTGTGGAACAGAAGGGGCCATAGGTGTGTTGCCGACGGGAGGAAGCGAGACCAAGAGAAAAAGAGCGAGGAACAAAGATGGATAAAAGAGGAAAATGGGAAGTTAGACCCAGAGAGAGAGAAATGCTGAGAGACGGGCAGAGATAGAGAACACGATGGAGAGGCAGAGAGGGCAGGGCTGGGAGCAGCCCCCCCCCCCCCCCCGCCCATCCAGGGTCCCCTCCCCGCACCCCCAGCCCCCAGAACCTGCTCCCGCCCCGGGCGCACCTGCCGCTCATCTGGATCTCCTGTCCATTCTTCAGCCACTTGACCTCGGCGTCGGGGTCGGCCAGCTCCACCGTCAGCCGGATCTTGTGGCCCTTGTTCACCTGGTAGGCCGGCTGCAGCTTCTTCTGGAAGGCTGAACACCACCCCTCAGCCCCTGCTCCGGCCGCCCCGCCCCCACCCAGGCCGGCCCTGGCAGGAGGCTCACGCCCACAGCCACGTGGCAGAGCGCCCGGCCACCTCCCCTTGGTCTGCCTGGTCCCCACTGTGACTGTTTGTCTCTCCGTTCGCCTGTCTTCCTCGGGGTCCTCTGTACCTGCTCAGCTCAGGGATAAGGCCAGGGGCTTCCAGAAAGACAGAGGCTTGGCGAGAAGGCAGGTGGCGGGAGGAATGGCCTTCTCTGCCCTGGACCCCGTGTTAACAGCAACCTCGGGTGTTTGCGCTCCTGCCCAGGGGGCGGGTGAGGCCCCTCTGTTCCCAGCTCACCCTCAGGGGCTGCACCTGTGCTGTCAGCCTTGATGGGGAAGGGCCAGGAGCCCTCTCCTGACCTGCGTTGGGGCGAGGGGGTGGCTAGCCCGTGCCCCTTCTGTTTCTTTTGTTCTGTTTGCCTGAGAGGAAGAGTCACAGGCCCGTCTCTTCTCCCGGGTGGGAGGGAGGCGGGGGGGGGGGGGAGCGAGAAGGGATCGCCTGGTTTTCACTTGGAGCGGAGGGCTCACCTGGGCCTCTCCGTTGGCATGGAGGGGAGGGCTCACCTGGGCCCTCTCCCTTGGCATGGAGGGGAGGGCTCACCTGAGCCTCTCCCTTGGCATGGAGGGGAGGGCTCCCCTGGGCCCTCTCCTTGGCATGGAGGGGAGGGCTCACCTGGGTCCTGGCCCTTGGCATGGAGGGGAGGGCTCACCTGGGTCTCTACCTTGGCATGGAGGGGAGGGCTCACCTGGGCCCTCTCCTTGGCATGGAGGGGAGGGCTCACCTGGGCCCTGGCCCTTGGCATGGAGGGGAGGGCTCACCTGGGCCCTCTCCTTGGCATGGAGGGGAGGGCTCACCTGGGTCCTGGCCCTTGGCATGGAGGGGAGGGCTCACCTGGGCCCTCTCCTTGGCATGGAGGGGAGGGCTCCCCTGGGTCTCTCCCTTGGCATGGAGGGGAGGGCTCCCCTGGGCCCTCTCCTTGGCATGGAGGGGAGGGCTCACCTGGGCCTCTCCCTTGGCATGGAGGGGAGGGCTCACCTGGGCCCTCTCCGTTGGCATGGAGGGGAGGGCTCACCTGGGCCTCTCCGTTGGCATGGAGGGGAGGGCTCCCCTGGGCGCTCTCCTTGGCATGGAGGGGAGGGCTCACCTGGGCCCTCTCCTTGGCATGGAGGGGAGGGCTCACCTGTGCTCTTCTTCTCATCGCGCTTCATGCCCTTGAGCCTCTTGAGCATGCCCCGCAGGTCGGTGACTCCGTGCTGGAAGGCGATGCGCTCGTACTCGGACGGCGGCGCCTGCCGCAGGATCTCCCACACGTCCTCCTCGGCCGGGGCCTCCAGCTTCGAGTCCCTGTGTCCGTGTCCACGCACGGCGGCCTCAGGGGATGCCCACGGCCGGGGCAGGATTGCAGCCCCCCTCCCCGGGGCCAGGACCCAGGAGCTGGAGCTGCCCCGCCCTCTGCCCCTTTCCTTCTGGGGGTGGTGGTGGCTTGAGCCGGCATGGGTCCTCAGCCAGTTCCGGGGTTCCAGGGGCTTACAGCTCAGTATGGGGGTGGGGCCAGGGAGGGGTTCCTGGGGTAACAGAGGTGACAGGGTGCTGGGCTTCACAGCGCACTCACCGTGGGGTCCGGAAACTGCTGCTCCAGGTGGGGCAGAAAGGCGGGGACACATTAGAGCGTGGGCCATCTCTCCACAAAGACCTGGGACCCCCCCATGGGCCTCCCCTCCTCCCTCCTCCCGGTACTCATGCCCCCCATTTGCGGGGCACCTATGACGCACCACAGGCCGGCCACGCTTTCCTGCCCACCTCACAGCTGGGCATCAGGAGAGCCGGGGCTCGGGGCTCAGAGACTCTCGACACTGGGGTTCTCACTCAGGTCTGCCTGGTTACCAGCCCCTCCCATCTCTCACCACTGTGGGGCGCCCTCTGCCCACCGCACCAGGCCCCACTGCTTACTCTCTGGGCCACAGCGGCGCCGCCAGGATGCAGGGTGGGGGGAGAGAGGAAAGGGCAGGAGTCAGCTGGGTTGGGCTGGACGGGCAACCCCTGCAGCTGAGGGGGGGGGGCGCCTCTCCCAGCGTCTACGGGTCCCCGGAGCTTCGCAGACTGCAAGGTGCGGCTCGCGGGGCGCTTGTGCGGGACCTAGCGTCTGCAGAGCCCTCCTCACTCCTCCCAACAGCAGGGCCGTCCCAGGCGGCAGGCCGGAAAGCCAGCTCAGAGGTACGGCGCCCTCTGCGGCCCCCCAGTCTGAGCCGCAGCCCCGGAGCCACTCCCGGGGGCTCACCTCTTCTTCAGCAGCGAGCTGAAGTCCAGGACCCCGGCGTCCTCGCTGCTGTCACTGTGGAGAAGGACCCGGTGAGGACCCAGGGGAGCTGCCCAGAGGGGCTTGGGAGCCGGGAAGGCTGGGGGCGGAGTAGAGTGAGAGAGGGGGACACTGGCCAGGTGGGGGCTGTCTGCCCATCGCAGACCCCGGGGTCTGCGTACGGGGCAAGTGGGGCCAGGGGAGGGGTACCTGGTCCGACGACCACCGCCAGCCACGCTCCTGTGGGAATTAGACCCAGTTCCTCACCTGCCCAGGGAGTTCGCTCTCCCCCAAGGCCATCAACTTCAGCCCCGAGCCCCCACATGCCTCCCAGCCCTGCCCCCCTACTCCACCCCCAGCCCAGACCCCCCACACCACCCCCAGCCCAGACCCCCCCACCCCACCCCCAGCCCGGACCCCGAGGCTGGCCTCCCCAGGCCCTGAGGAGAGGTGGCCACTCACGTGCGGCGGAAAGCTGACCGGAGGTCCAGGTCTCCGGGGCCGATGGCCTCTGAGTGCAAAGAAGGAGCTAAGTCAGGGAAGGGGACTTCCGAGGGGGCCATCCCCGCGTCACAGACCTGCCCACCCATGGCCCATGGAGAGTGGGCACCTGCCCGGGACCCCACATCCTGAGCCTTGCCAGGGGCCGAGGTCCAGGGAGGGGGCAGTTGAGGATCCCCAATCCCTCAGCGCAAGTGATGGGGCTCCCACGCTTCTCTCAATTCGCCCTTCACCTGTTCACTGTGCCGGGAGCCAGGACGCCAAGACAAGACCCAGACGAGGTCTGGACTTGGCGTCACCAGCCCAGCCCCGGGAGCCTCCAGGGGTTTCTCCCAGGCCCTGCGTGAGCATGTCGGGCACGTGGTCAGCGCTGTCCGGCCAGGACGAGGCCTCCTCCCTGGTGCTGGGAACCGGAGGCGGGTGCAGGGGACAGGCCCCTCGGGAGCCCGAGGTCAGGACGGCGCCAGGGCCCACTCACCATGGACAGTGAGGTTGAAGTTGCAGCTGTCAAACTTGTCCTTGGTGGACACCTCACAGCGGTAGCCGCCCGCGGAGGTGGCTTGGGCATCGGTGATGTGCAGCTCAAACAGGTAGACCTGTGGGGTGAGGTGTCGGGGAGATGGGGTCAAAAGAGGAGGCCCTCACCCCTAAAGGAGACTGGGGTGGCCAGTGGCCACCAACCTTCTCACCCTTCAAGGTTAAGTGAGCCCATGCAGTTGTGTGTAAATAGCAAAAGGAGCCCCTTCTCAAGACCCACACTGCCATCTGCTGGCACAGGATGGTAAGAGAACAGAAATCTGTGATGGCCGCCAGGCTGGTGGCATTCGCTGAAGATGATGCACCTTCGTGCGCTGCATGGACACACAACCGAACGGCACAGCCACACAACCGAACGGCACAGACACACAACCGAACGGCACAGACACACAACCGAACAGCACAGACACACACCCGAACGGCACAGACACACACCCGAACGGCACAGACACACAACCGAACGGCACAGACACACAACCGAACGGCACAGACACACAACCGAACGGCACAGACACACAACCGAACGGCACAGCCACACAACCGAACGGCACAGCCACACAACCGAACAGCACAGCCACACACCCGAACGGCACAGCCACACAACCGAACGGCACAGACACACAACCGAACGGCACAGCCACACAACCGCACAGCACAGACACACAACCGAACGGCACAGCCACACACCCGAACGGCACAGCCACACAACTGGACGTGAGGCCTGCCTGCCAGAGGCCCCGCCCTGGGCCAGGCTCACAGGAGTGGAAGGAGCAGAGGCGGGAGCCAGGGGCGGGCTCGAGGCCCGGCTCCGAGTGACCTCAGACAGCACCACCCTCTCAGGCTTTGGTGTGCTTGTCTGTGATGAATGGATCTTGGCCGCCGGAAGCCCCATGAGCTCTGATGCCCATCCCTCCAGGGGCTTTCTACCCTCACTGGCTGGTGCCCCCAGGCTTTATGATGTCCCTGAGCTGGGCCCCCTCAAGCCTTATTATGCCCCTTGAGACTACCCTGGCCTCCAGGTTCCCCATGTCCCACTGGTCCCTGTGCCTCCCCATAACCCTCCCCTGAGCCTGCCCATGCTCCCCATGTGCCTCCGGCCCCCCAACTTGCTTCCCAGGCTCCCCGTGCCCCTTCTTTATACCGCTGTGAGCCCCCCAGGGCTCTCCATGTCCCGCTCCACGTGTCCCCGGGCCCCGGGCCCACCTTGCTGGCCCGGTCGTAGCTGTCGTGCAGCTGTAGGTGTTGGCCCACCTTGCTGCTCAGGTCCACCCACTTGCCCTTGAACCACTTGACGACGGGCGGTTTCAGGAGGCTGGCCCCGGCCACGCGGGCCGAGAAGGTGACGCTACCGCCTGCAAGAGGCGGGTGGCAGTGGGCTGGGGGAGGCTCTGCTGCCGCCCTCCCCTCCCCACCCCCGGGCGGCAGTAGCCCCACACTCACCCACGGTCACCTCGCCATCCTGTGGCCGCGTCACAAAGAGGCCGATGGGGTCGTCGGGGGCAGCAGACCCATTGGGGGCCGCTGAACTTGACCCTGTGGGCAGAGGCCTTTGAGACCTGCGCTGGGACACCCCACACTGGCCCGGGCCCTCCCTGCCCAGCCCTCTCACCTTTGGGACTTGGGGAGCCTCCTTCCACCTCAGTGGCTGAGGCCGGGGCTTCTCCGGGAACGCCGGGGGCCTCCGCAGGGGCCTCCGCAGGGGCAGGGGCAGGGGCTGGGGCAGGGGCCGGCACGGGCTCTGCTGGCTCTGCAGGGGATCGGGCAGGGGCTGTGGAGCAGCTTCGAACCAGACCCCTCCTGCCCCAGGTCTCGCCTCCATCTTTGTAGCCGCATTAGATACAGCTCACCTGGCCCCTCCCTTTCCTCACCCGCCATGACCCTGTCTCTCCCCTAAATTCTCTCCCTTTCTACCCACCACCTCTGTGAGCTCAGGGCCCCTCCTCGGCCCCGTCTCTCCTGAGCATCAGGCCCCAGAGCCAGGGCATCTCGCTTGGATGCAACCCTCTGGGCGGTGCACGCCCTCTGTGCTCACGTCCAGTGGGTCCGCTCCGACCCGTTCTGGCGTCCATCCCTCCTCTCCTCCCCCAGGCTCTGCCCTGGCCCAGGCCCCCAGGCTCGGCTCCCTCCAGGCCCACAGCCCCCGGGGCTTCCCTGGGGTGCACAACCTCGGGCATGTGTGGGTGTCCAGCCGGAGGGCAGCCTTATGCTAGTTCATCTCTGAATTTCCCCGCCTCCACAATGGCTGGAGAGGCCAGGGAGCCACAGGGGGCGCTCGGAGAGGTCCTGCTCTCAGCAAAGGGGGGCTTTCCTGGCAGAGGGCACAGCCGGAGCAAAGGCGAGCGGTGGGAAAGCACCTCCTACGCCCCGGGCCGTGGAGAGGTGGCGGGGCTGCCCCTGCTCAAACCCCCAGAAGTTCAAACCTCAGGGAAGACTGACCAGCGTCTTACCTGCTTCGACGACCTTGAGGTCAAATTTGACCTTGGAGGAGCCTGCGATGACGGCGTAAGACCCCTGGTCCGCAGGGCCCACGTCCCTCACGGTCAGCGTGTGCCGCGTGCCCTCGGCTGCCAGCCCGAACTTGTCGCTGGCGCTGATGTCAGTGCCTCCTCGCTGCCAGCGCACCTTCACTCCGGCCCGCTCTGTCTCGGCCTCGAACACGGCAGGGCCCCCGGCGGCCACCTCCACGGACCGTGGCTTCTTGCTGAAGGCTGAGACTGAGGGTCCAATAGAGGCTGCGGGGGCCCTGGCTTGCCCGTGCACCCCACCCCTGCGGCCCCTCTTATTAAACACGGGGATAAGCACTTGGACGCATCACCTCATTCCCTGCTCCAATGAAAGGTGTGGTTATGATGCCCATTTCTCAGATGAGAGGGCACCAAGACTCAGAGAGGTCAAGTGACTTACCAAAATCACACAGCCAGCAGGCAGGAAAGCCAGGGCTGTGGTCCTCATCACAAGACTTTGGCTAAGTGCACCCCAGAGGAACCTACCCAGCGACACCCGAGAGCTCACCTCCCCCCACCATCTGGGGTCTTGGCGAGGACGGGGACTCTGCCTACTTGGATGTGGCTAAATTTGTCCTCTAAGGGCCTCAGGCTGAGCATCAGCCACTGCGATAAAGCTGGCCTGGGAGGGGGCTGGGGCTGGGGGACTGGATCCCTGCCCTGGACACCGCCCCGAGGACACAGGCCAGGACCAGGGCCCGTGGTCCCGCGAAAGGCTGTGACTTTCCCTGCCCTTGGCCGGGCTCGGGCCTCCTGACCGTCCGCTCCCAGAGGGGAGCATCTGCGTAACCTCAATGCGGGGCCGTGCCGGTGTCGGGGCCCCAGGGGTGCAGGCTCCTAAAGCAGAGCCTTTCACAGGTGGGAAGAACCACCCCAACCCCTCCTTATAGAGACGGGGAAACGGAGGCCCAGAGAGGGGAAGGCCTTGTCCAGGAGCATTCCGCGAGCGCGCGCGTCCAGACTCAACCTGGCGCCTGCCTGCAGGGCCTTTTCCCAGGGGGCAGGCCAGGCCTATCCTTGCTGCAGAAGGAGATGGGGGTTCAGGGACGGTCCCCAGCATCTGAGGGGGGCGCCTGGGGACCTCCTGCCTGGGCTCTCTGCCCTCTGGGCCCCTGACCCTGCTTTGCCCTCACTCCCGTCATCAGGGACGGAAGGAGAAACTGCGGGTCAGAAAAGGGCCCAGGAAGACTTGAGTACCCACCTCCGGGCTCCATCCCAGGCCGGCCCCTGCCCGTCAGGCCCCCAGCCCGCCCTGCCGCCCCGCCCTCAGCCCAACCCCAGCCTGAGCTACCTGGCTTCTTCCCCGGCTCAGGCATCTTGAGAGAAGTCAAACCAAGAACCGAGCAGGCACAGGCCACCCGAAGAGGATCTGGGCAGGGACCCGTCCCCCACTATATAAGGGGCCCTCCCCCTCCCCAGGCCCCCCTTATCTGCCTCCTTCCCAGCTACCTGCTAAATATAGACAAATTCCGAGAGCAAGGCTCTCAGGAGAAGGTGGGGCCGTGTTGTTCCTGGCTGTCCCTCCCCCCACCAGCCCAATATGATGGCTCTGCCCGCCCCCCATCCTCAGTGAACCTCGGGAACCCCAAGCCCTGCCTGAATGTCCACCTGATGGGCACACTGTGCCGTGGGAGTGAGCTGGGCCCATGGCCCTGAGGTGGGTGGGTCGAATGCGCATCCTCGCTGGGCGGTTTGGGTGGTGGTTACCCCCACAGACCCTGGGGCTGCCCTGAGTCCTGCCACGGCCACTCCCTTCACCTCCCAGTGCCTGAGTCTCCCCGTCTGTAAAGTGGGGCTGGGGGCGCCAGCACCCGCCGCCTGGGCTTGCTCCGTGAGCTCAGCGGGTTTACCTATGGACACGCTGGAGCAGGGCCAGGCGTGTGCAAGGTGCTGAGGGGACGTGTGCTCTGATTGTCTGACCCCGGACATCACAGCTCACAGGGCCTGGCTGGCTTCGTGCTGCGGGACCCTGGTGCGGCTCACAGGGCCTCTCTGCTTCTTCCGTATGTACATATCTGTACATACATGAAAGAAGCAGGTTACACGTGAAGCCGTCTAAGCGAGGCTGACTGGGAGGCCAGGAAAGGCCGTTTGCCCCACGTGGGCGGGAGGAAGCTTTCTCCACACAAGCATTGTCTGCGTGGTTGACACTCACCGTCCCTGCAAACACAGAACTCCATTCTTTTCTGCCGCGTTAACCCCTTTCCCACCGCATCGCAGGCCTGCACACCACGGGCCCTCTCTCGGGGCCTGGACAGCGCATAGGAAGTGTCCCAGTAGGGCTTCCTGAGCCCCAGGCCTCGGGGTGAGGAGGCAGCGGCGTGTCTGCACCACACAGATGGCCCCAGGATCGGGGTTCTCTGCGGTCTGCAGGCCGCTTCGGGAGTTACCTCCCTCCCGCTGTCGACCGCCACTTCTTGCTGCTGAGGCTCCCGCCGCCCTCCGCCGTTCCTCCCCTGCTGTGGCCTGGGAGCCAGAGAGCACCAGACACCGGCCCACCCAGGGGGCCTGCTCACACGGATTCCGGGCGGACGCTCTGTGTCCCACTGGGCACATGGGGTCACCTTGCTGGCCTGTACCCCATTCCAGACACGCGAAGCCTCCTCCTCACACTGACGGGGCAGCTCACCTGGAGCTCCGCCGGCCTGCGGCCCTCGCCAGCTCTGTGACCTTGAACAAATTATCTGACCCCTCTGAGCTCCGTTCCCCAGTCTACACCGGGGGATGATATCAGACCCCGCTTCTCAAGGCTGCCATGGACTCAATGGCCACGACCGTCACCACCACCACCACGAGGGCATCACCCAAGGATCGTGAGGTGAAGCCTCATTGGGGCTTTTTCAAAAAACCATGTACCAGGTGTGGAGGGCTTTGTAATGATTTATTTCCCTAATGAAAACGGAGGACCATTCTGTCCACAGCTCTAACTCCGGCCGATCCCTGTGTCCTCACATCCCAGCCTCTAAGCACTGGGTGTCCTCAGTAAGTGCCCGATACATAAGTGGGAAAAGGGAGATCACGGGGGCGGGGTGGGGGGGCGGGCGGACAGTCCATTTTAAAAGAGACTCTCTGTGCTGCAAGAGTTTCTTGAGGAAGCGGACGGGACAGCGGTGTGAGAGGGCGAGGGGCTGACAGGGCGGGTCATGTACACGGGTCGGATGGCTTCGGCTCCCAAGGAAGCCCCTGGTGGCACTAAGCCGGGCTGACCCTCTCCAGCGGTCAGACCCCAGGTGCCTTTTGGAGCCAGGGCTGGAGTCCTGGTGGGAGGCGAAGCAGGGATGCGGGTTGGGGCCGGAGGAGGAGGGAGTGAGTGGTGAGGCGCGCCTGGCCCCCCACAGTCCTGCCCTGGCCCCTGGGCGCTTCCCTCCCTGTGTCCGGGCTGGGAGAGGGGTTAATGCTATGGCCAGCAGGGAGGCCTGGTGGGCCCGGCGGGGCACTCGCTGGGGCTCAGTGGGGCGGGTGGCGCCGCTCGGCCAGGGCCCCGCGGCCCAGCACCTCCCCGCTGAACTGGTAGGTGAGCTTCTTCTTGACCTTCTTGACCTCGCCCGTCTTGCCGTAGTTGCGCAGGGCACGGGCCATCTTCTGGTAGGTCATCTTCTTCCGGTTGCCCTTCTGGATGCCCCAGCGGTGTGCCAGCGCCTCCTTGTGCTTGGACGAGAACTGGAAGGTGCCCTTGTCCTTGTCCACCCACCAGATGCTGTCCTTCATGTCCCCGCTGCGGAGCAGGTCGAGCAGGAACTGGTACAGGCGGATCTTCTTCTTGCTGCCTGTGGGGGCGGGGGGTGGGCGGTCAGCGCCCCAGCATGGGACCCGTGTCCACCACCCAGAAAGGGGCCCCTGGGAGTTCCCTGTGGGGAAGGACGGGATTCGGGGAGGTCCACAGGGGAACCAGCTCCCCCACCCTATGCCTGGCACACACACTCCCACTCACACCCACTCACACACAGCACAGAGGGGTGCAGAAGCACACACACCCGTCCACCCCCAGGCACAGAGCGGCTGTGTACACTCAGCTCTCATGCACACATGCGCACAGACACACACACACACACATAGGTATAGACGGCCACAGATGCTCCCACAAGGTACACAGGAACCCACACATTGGCAAACGTTCACACGCTCGGCTCTGCCGTGTGACGGCTGCATCACACACTCAGCTCTGTGGTACGACTGCTGCATCCGAGTCGGCCTTGGCGGGAGTGGGCATGGGGCACAGATATGGCCAGAATGGGGCCTGGGGCTGGGCCCCCCCCTACCTGTTTCCCCGTGCAGGAGGCCCGGCCCTGGCTCCAGGCCATCGGCCTCTCCATCGGACACCTCCAGTGGGGGGCTCTGCCGCTCGCCCTCCTCCTCATCCGTGCTGGGCTGGGCCGGGGACAGGGAGGGGTACTGGAGGCACATGCGGGGCAGGTAAGAGACCTGCAAAGAGAGTTGAGGTCAGGGAGGGACGGTGGGAGCTCAGGCTGCAAGGCAGGGGTCACTGAGTGAGACAAGTGCTGAGGGCGGGAGGTCAGCAGGAGCCAGAAAGATCTGGAAGAAGGCTGGGGACATGGGAGGTCCATCAGGTTGCAGGCAGGGCCCCCGCACACCAGGGTGCAGGTCGTGAAATCCCGTCAAGCTGGACCCCCTTGTCCGGGGCTAAGTGGCCCGGGAAGGGGCCCTTTTTTCTCACGCACACGAAGGTACCCTAGGGACGAGCAGTGCCTGGGTAAGAAGTGGGGGTGAAGAGTGCCCGAGTGAATGACGAGGAGTGAGTGAAAGGCAGTGGAGGTCAGTGAGGGGTGGCGGAGGTCAGTGGAGGTCACTGACGGGGATTAGGGTCGGTGGGCTGAGGAGGGTCAGTAGACAGGGTCAGTGAGGAGAGGGAGGGGCCCGTAGGGGTCAGTGCAGGTCCGTGCTCAGTGACTTGGATGCCAGATCCCTCAGGGCCGAGTGAACGAGAGTCGCAGCCAGTGCGGGTCAGGAAGGCCTCGGACAAGGCCGTGAGGGTCGAGTGGATCAGTGTGTGGTGGGGGGTTATCTGGACTGTCCATCGTGGGGAGAGAGGAGAGAAGGGGCATGGGGTCATGAGGTCAGCCAGAGGGCCAGGAGGAGCCGTTGGGGCTCCGGCCGCCGTTGGTGCGGTGGGGCAGGAAGCCGGGTTGAGTAAGAGCCTGTGTCAGCTTCCTGTGGAGCTGGGCCTCCCCGCCGGCCGGCCCCGGGCTCCTGCGGGCCAGGCCGGGCCGGGCCGGGCCGCACGCACCTGGTGACTGAGGCCGGCGTGGGGGGGCACCATGGGGGTGTCCAGCACGTGCATCTGCTCCAGCTCCATGTGGCGGTAGAGCTGCTGCAGCTGCGGGGGCTGCACGCTCTGCAGCTCCGTGAAGTGGTTCTCCGCGAAGCTCTCGAACTCGCTGTGCACGTGGTGCGGGTGGAAGTCCCAGAGGTGGTCTGCGGGGCACAGCCAGGCAGCAGGCGGTGAGCCCGGTGGGCCCGGCAGGGAAAGGTCAGAATGATTTTAAAAATAAGAACACCGGGCCGGCCCGGCTGGGCAGCTCAGCTGGTTAGAGCATCATCCTCATACCCCAAGGTTGTGGGTTCACTCCCCAGCCAGGGCACATACAAGAAGCAACCAATGAAGTCATAAATAAGTGGAGCAACAAATCAATATTCCCCACCCCCTCTCTCTCTCCTTTCCTTTCTCGCTCTAAAAGTAATCACTATCCCTGGCCGATGTGGCTCAGTTGGTTGAACATTGTCCCGTGTACCCAAAGGTAGCTGGTTTGATTCCTGGTCAGGGCACATGCCCAGTTGTGGGTTCAGTCCCTGGTCAGGGTGTGTGTGGGAGGCAACCAATCGATGTTTCTCTCTCACATTGATGTCTCTCTCTCTCTCTCTCTCTCTCTCTCTCTCAAAAAAAAAAAAAAAAGGCTGAAACTGGTTTGGCTCAGTGGATAGAGCGTCGGCCTGCGGACTGAATGGTCCCAGGTTCGATTCTGGTCAAGGGCATGTACCTTGGTTGCGGGCACATCCCCAGTGGGGGGTGTGCAGGAGGCAGCTGATCGATGTTTCTCTCTTATCAATGTTTCTAACTTTCTATCCCTCTCCCTTCCTCTCTGTAAAAAAATCAATAAAATATATTTTTTTTAAAAATCAATAAAGAAAATGTTAATCAATAAAAAGAATGCCAGGTCTTATGGGGCAATTACCAGGGGCCAGGCTGAGCTACAGGTGGCATCAGCCATCTAATGGCCAGCGTGTGATTTGACAATCCCACTTTATAGATGAGGACCCTGAGGCTCGGAGAGGCCGCACACCTAGCGTGCCCCTGGTCAAAGGCTTCGTCACTGGCAGAGCCAGGACCCAGGGCTGAAGCAAAGTCTGCGTTCTCAACCACATTTCTATTCTGCCTCCCACGCGGCCACGAGGACACGGGCTTTGCGCCAGAGTCTGCCTCTTGGTTCTGGCATCAACCACCCTCAGTTGGCTCACCTCTAAAACGGGGGTCATAGCTATCAGGAGATGGCCAGTGAGTTCGCATTTGTAAAGCCCCCAGCTCCAGAGGAGGCCGGGAGTGAAGACCTCCCAGGGGTTCCTGAGCTGACTGGCCGCCGCAGTCACAGGCACACAGCCTTGTCACACGGCCCAGGTGTGCGCCCGCGAAGTCACAGGGCTGACATTCTCCACGCACAGGGCCGCTCCGCGCCCACGGTGCTGCCCCGGCGAAGCCATGCCCTGGGGCAGCTGTGTCTGTTCCTGCGAGGTTCCCGGGACCCGAGGCTTCCTGGAAACTCCCCCACGGGTGCTTTCAGTCTGCGGTGGGGTGGACTCGAGGTTGGGGAACAGTCACACGCCACTGGCAGCCCTGTTTGGGGACTCGGGCAGGTCTTCACCGTGGTTCCTCTGGGCACCTTTTCCAGGAACAAAAACTGCCACATGTCTGAGGACTTCCTGGGTGCATTTTGGGGTCCAGAAGAAGGTGTGGTGATAAAGGGACAAGAGGGACCCAGACACAGAGTGTATGGGAGGCTAGGCTAGGGCAGCGTCTCTGGGACAAGCACAAGGCCCTGCAGGGGGACCCCCACCGGCACATGTGCGCATGTGTGTGTGACGTGCGCCTGTCTGTCTCCCTCTTTCTTGTTCTCTCTCGCACAAGCATATACCCACTCACACATCCCCGAGAAATGACATGTGTTTTGGGGGGCTCTGTGGTGGCTTTGCCATGTGACCCTGAGCCTCTCGTTCCCCAGGCTAAAAGCGGGAGGCCTGGCTGGGTGGTTAACTGATGTCCCAATCACGTGTGAAATCATTCCTCAGTCCAGACTCCCACCTCTGTGAGGCCGCAGAGCAGAGAGGGGAGAAATACATGATCTGGGAGTCAGGCAGACCTGGGTTCAAAGTCTGACTCTGCCGTTTACCACTGTGTGACACAGGCAGGTCACTGTACCTCCCCAAGCCTCAGTTTCCTCGCCTGTGAGATGGGGCTAATCATTACACCCATCTCCGAGGCTTGTGGTGAGGATTCAGTGAGCCTGCAAAGTGCTTCGACTAGAGCCTGGCACAAACAAACCTCTATTACTATTACTACTGTTACTAGTTCAGTTCAAGAGCCCAGATTAGCACTTGAGCAAAAGGCAAACGCTTTGATATCTATTTATTCCCTCCTCTTCCCTCTGCTCCTGTCTCCTTAGTCAATGGCCCTGAGAAACAGTTTTAGGGGCCCCGCTGTCCCGCTCCCTCAGAGGCTGGAGCGGGGCCCCCGCACAAACCAGGGTGGCAGTGACTGCTTTTATTCAGCTCTGTATTCCCAGTGCCTGGACCCAGCAGGCTCTCAGCAAACATTTCCTGAATGTGTGAATGAATCCTATTCTCCCAAGCACTCTCTGACTCTCCTCCACAAAATTACTAAACCAAAGGGAAGACAAAGCAGCACTTCATTTGTACGTTCATCTTGCCGTGCGTTAGCGAGATCCAGAAACTCCCCCTGTGCTGGCTCTGTCCTCGGAGACAGGCCCTTTGGGGGCTCTGGGGTTTAGTGAGCAGACCCGGGTTCTTCTTTAGCTGTAAATCCACCCTCTGGCCCCACTCCTGGCCCCCACCATTTCTGCCTTCTGCTGACCGAGTTGAAGATGCATTCATCCTCATAGAATGCCCCATCGATCCTGCCCGCCAACCCCCACCCTCACACTCACTCCACTTCGGGGTTGGGGGAACCCTGAGTACATGCAGCTCTTTAGGTGTGGGGGAGGGTCCTAGCTGCTCTTTCCCTCCTGTTCCCACCTCTGTTCTAGCTCCACCTGAGGCCATGGGCTCACTCTGGTGGTCCCAGCCTGAGGCCAGCATTTCCCAAAGCAGGTCACAGTCGACCTTCATCCAAACCTCCCTGTGTGTGACTCCAGGGGACTGCACTCCTACCACTCTCTCATACCACCTCTGAGGAGCAAGACTGTTAATGGACGCTTTAGGTAAGACCCATGGGGACAGACTTTGCTGACTGCTCTTACCCATCTGCTGGTCTACCATCATCCACCCCCTCCATCATCCATTCTTCATCCACTCATCATCCAACCATTAACTATCCATGATCCATCCACCTCCAAACACCCATCCATCTGTCATTCAGACATCCATGCACCCATCCATTCATCCATCTAGCATCCATCCAGTCAGCAATAACCCATTCATCTAAATCTTTCATTTCCTCCTTCTCAACCAGCTCCCAATTTGGGACCAAAGTCCTATCCACACATCCCTATTCTTACTCAGGTTTTTGGTTTCACTGATTCCTGTATGTAACCAGGACACACAAACACACACACACAAAGGAAATTCAAAACAACCCCACTCACAAAAAAACTCAAGCCTGGGTGTCATTTAGTTGACCTTATCTCCCCAGAAGAGAAATCCCAGCCTGAAGCCAGGGCTCCCCCAGGGGAGCAGAAGTAAGAACAAGACAGGAGGGAGATGAGGAATTAAGAAAGCAAGAGCTGAGGAGAAACCTTCTCAGCACGTCACCGATCACTGGGCTCCTGAAGGCCAGCCTCCTGCAAATTCCTCAGAGATGGCTTAGAGTGGAGAGCTCCAGGCGCCGAGGTACTTGGTACTCTCTCCCTGGGATCTTAGTTATTAGGCTTTAGTCATCTCCCTTGTTGCAAAGACAAATCTGGAAGAACCTGAGTTGTGTTCATCCCACAGCACCTAGCAATGTGCTTGAGATTTAAAGATGCTTACATATAGTTATTGGGTGGATAAGTCAGTGGGAGATGGATGGAGGGTTTGGTAGGTGGAGGGAAGGAAAATTGGAAAGGTGAATGATTAAATTGATACATGGATAAACAAGTTGATGGTTAGTACTATGAAAGAGTATATGGGAAGATGGATGGATGGATGGATGGATGGATGGATGGATGGATGGATGGAGAGAAGGAGTCATACTTTGGAACTCTGTTTTCTTTACCAACCCCACCACAAATAGCAAGTCCTATCAAACCCAGTAGGGCAGCTATTATCCAAAAGCAGAAAATGACTAGTGTTGGTGAGGATGTGGAGAAACCGGCACACTTGTGCCCTGCTGGTAGGAATGTGAAATGACACAGCCACTGTGGAAAACAGTATGATGGTTCCTCAAAAAGATAAAAATACAATCACCACATGATCCAGAAATTCCACTTCTGCGTATAACTCCAAAAGAACTCGGAAGCAGGGATTGGAGGAGATATTTGTACACCCATGTTCACAGCAGCATTATTCACAATAACTAAAGCAACCCAGGTTCCCAACGACAGAGGAATGGATAAACAAAATGCAGTATATACAGACAGCGGAATAGTATTCAGCCCTGAAAAGGAAAGAAATTCTGACGCTGGCTGCAACATGGACATGGAGGACATTATGCT
Source organism: Eptesicus fuscus (assembly GCF_027574615.1). Taxonomy (NCBI): domain Eukaryota; kingdom Metazoa; phylum Chordata; class Mammalia; order Chiroptera; family Vespertilionidae; genus Eptesicus; species Eptesicus fuscus. The sequence goes on along the minus strand of NC_072485.1, from coordinate 67,378,337 downwards.
GAATGAAATAAGCCAGACACGAGAGGAGAAACACTGTATGATTTCACTCGTATGTGGTACCTAATGTAGAGAAACAGACAGTAGACTGGTGGTTGCCAAGGGCTGAGGGGAGGGGAAAATGGGGAGTTAGCATTTAATGGGGGCAGAGCTCCAGTCTTACGAGATGGAAGAGCTCTGGAGAGGGGTGATGGTGGTCACCCAGCAATGTGAGTGTGCGTGGTGCTACTGAACTGCACACTTAAATGCGGTCACAATGATAAATTTTCTATTATGTGTATTTCACCACAATTAAAAAATAATCATAACAAACAGCAAATTCTATGAGCCCCGCCTTCAAAAATCTATCCTGAATCTATCCACTCCTGCCTGTCTCTACAGCCAGCACCCTCGTCCGAGCCCGCGTCATCTCTTGCCTGGATTATTCCAACCGTTTCCTGCCTGAGCCTGCATCCTCTCCATCTATTCTCTACACGGCAGCCAAAGAAATCTTTTTAAAAGCTTATTCAGTGGATCCACTAGATACTATAAACTCCCAAACAAAACTAAACAAACAAACAATAGGTTACATTCAAAAAAAGAGGATGTGGAAAGGCTTCCGGCTTCCCAAGAAAACTCTGGTAACCAGAAGACAGTAGAGAAACGCTTTCAAATTTCTTTTTTAAATATAAATATATTTTATAATATATATATATATTTATATATATATATATTATTTAATTTATTTCAGAGAGGAAGGGAGAGAGAGAGAGAGAAACATCAATGATGAGAGAATCATTGATTGGCTGCCTCCTGCATGCCCCCTACTGGGGGGAATCGCACTCGAAACCTGGGCATGTGCCCTTGGCCGGAATCGAACCCGGGACCATTTCATCCACAGGCCAACTCTCTATCCACTGAGCCAAACTGCTAGGGCACGCTTTCAAATTTCTAAGGAGAAAAAATGATGTTTAACCCCGATTTCTATACACAGCCACGCTGCCATTAATCAAGTGAAAGCATAGATTAAAGACACGAGGTAAAACAAATAACCGCAAAACCTTACCCACACCCTTTTCAGGAAACTATACTGATAAGATTAACAAATCCTTATAGTATAGCATTCATTGTTCTAAGCATTTTACATACAATAACTCAATCTTCACAACAATCCCATGAAGTAGAGAAAGTTGAGGCACAGAGGGGTGAAGTATCCTGCCCAGGGTCACCCCAGATAGTGATGGAGAGGTGGGGTGTGTTCCCCAGCAACCTAGTCCCAGAATGAGGGCTCTTCTCTCCTCGATACACTGCCCCTGAGAGACGCGGGGATGAGAACATACAGGTAAAGTACGCCAGGTGGCTCAGCTGTAATAGTCACATGGTCATAATAGTGGAAAATTCAGATACATTTAACAAAAGTTACTGCACAGGGAAAGGCAAATACTGTATGATCTCACTTATACGTGGAATCTTAAAAAAAAACCAAAAACACAAAACTCGCCCTACCTGGTTTGGCTCAATGGATAGAGCGTAGACCTGCGGACTAAAGGGTCCCAGGTTCGATTCCAGTCAGGGGTACATGCCTGGGTTGCGGGCTCTATCCCCAGTAGGGGACATGCAGGAGGCAGCCGATCAATGGTTCTCTCTCATCATTGATGTTTCTATCTCTCTCTCTCCCTCTTCCTTCCTCCCTGAAATTAATAAAAATATATTTTTAAAAAAACACAAAACGCATAGAAACAGAGATCAGATTTGTGGTTGCCAGAGGCAGGGGATGGGGTGGTGGGTGGGGAATTGACGGAAGGTGGTCAAAGGCATACATTTCCAGGTATAAGATAAGTAAGTCCTGGGATGCAATGTACAACATGATGGCTACGGTTAACACTGCTGTGTGGGATGTTTAAAAGTTGCTAGAAGTTCTCATCACAAGGAAAAAGAATTTTGTGACTATACGAGGTGACGGATGCTAATTAAACTTGTGGTAGTCAAGTTTATAAATATATAAAAATAATATATATACATAAGCATGCATGAGGTCATTATGCTGTATACCTTAATGTATACAGTGTTACACAGGGGTCCTCAAACTTTTTAAACAGGGGGCCAGTTCACTGTCCCTCAGACCGTTGGAGGGCCGGACTATAGTTTAAAAAAAACTATGAACAAATTCCTATGCACACTGCACATATCTTATTTTGAAGTAAAAAAACAAAACGGCAAAAACACCTGCATGTGGCCCGCGGGCCGTAGTTTGAGGACGCCTGGTGTTACATGTCAATTAATTAATAAAACTAGAAAAAAAGAAAAAGGTTGCTATACACTTACCTTGGTATGTGTGGAGAAGTGAGTGTGTGTGTATTGTGAATGACTAGAAAGCCAACTTCTCAACTTTTATAGTGCAGGTGCGTAGATCAAGCTAGATCCAGCTCCACCTAACATATAGATTATTTTTAATCTATCTCTGATATGCTATGGATGTCATGAAGAAATGTCTATAAGTTGAAGTAAAAAAAAATGGCACATAGCAGAGCAGTGTGATAGCACAATTTCATTTTTGAATGAATAGCCTCCACACATGTATAGCAAATATTTACAAACATACAGAATTATATATGTAGAATAAAATGTGAGTATAGACTGAGGATGCTATCAGTGGGGAGTAAGGTTGGAAAGAGAGAAATATTTTACTTGATGTACTGTTAGATTTTTCTTTTTTTTTTAGATTTTTGCAATGAGTAATTGTTATTTTAATAATTCAAAAGTTAAAATTTATTTAGAATTTCACCACACACACACACACACACACACACACACACACACACACACACACGGTTATTCAGATCACGTCATTTTCCTGCTCAAAACCTCCAATGGCTGCTATTGTTTGTGGATAAAATTCAAACTCCCGCCCTGGCGCTCAGGCCCTGTGCAGTCTGCCCCCTGCAGACCCTGCCTACCTTTTACCTCCACCCCCCACCCCGTGCTCACAGCCACTCTGGCCCTTTACCCAGGACGCCCAGCCCCCACCTGCCTTTGCACACATGTTCCTCCTCTTCACTCAGGTGTCACTCAACAGTCACTTCCTCGGGGGCCCTCCCTGACCACCCATGTTCAAGTAGCCCCCCACACAGACGTGCCACATTGCATCGCTCTGCTTTTTACGGAACTTAGGATTACATGTCTGCTTATCGGCTTGTTCACGGTCTCCCTCGCTGGAATACAGCTCCACGGGAGGAGCGGCCTTGTCTATGTTACTCCCTTGGAGCCTCCAGTGCCTAGAACGGTGTCTGGTGCACGGCGTGTAATCAGAGGCTATTTGGTGGGTGTGTGGACAAGGGGGTGGGGCAGTAAGTGTTGGCTGGCTGGTGGATCTGTCCCAGGGCCCTCTGTACTCCCCCCGCTCTCCAGCTGCAGCGGGGTGGGGGTCGGGGGGGTTAAGGGGGGAAGGGGGATGCAGCAAAGCTACCCCACCGTGTCCTGGAAGTTTACCGGGCCTGGGACTCAGTACATTAGCTCATATGTTACCTGCATCGCCTCGTTTAATCGTCACAACTCGATGCGGTATTTTCAGGCTCCCAGTTTTATAAATGAGGAAACAGGGCTCAGAGGGATGAAGTCACCTTCTCCGAGGGTACACGCTGAGTGATGGGCCGGGACTGGACTCGGGCCGGCCCGGTGCCTTTTCACTAAGCCTCACTGCCTAACACCCAGACCAAGGAACATGCGGGAACTGGGGGGAGGCTGTGGGGTGTCTCTGCTCTTGAGCCTTCAGACAAGAACTTCCCACAGGTAGTAGGAAGGCCAGACAGACGCCTGGAGGAGTGGGGGCTGGGCCACGTGGGGACGGGGAGGACTCTCTGAAGACACTGGGCCTTCATGACCCAAACAGGGTGCGCGGGCATCTAACCGGGAGTCACTTCCCAGAGATAAGGGATCGGGCTGGGCACCGAGCCAGGTAAGAGCAGGCTTTCTCTCTAAAGCACTCCCTCCATCAGCCGGCCCCAGGCCTAGCTCATTTCTAAATATATGAACAACACCCCCATATTACGTATTAAAGGAGGGGAAACTGAGGCTTCGGTAGACCCAGAGGAAATGCGTCCCAAACCCGGTGAAATTGAGACGGGTCAGGCCCCAGGCCAAAGGATCCGTAATGCTCGAAGCAGCCCCAGGCAGCCCTGAGCTAGCCTGCACCCGAGCCGTCCTGCGGCTTGGAGCCACCAGGGGGCGCCAGTCCTCAAGCCCAGAGGAACCTTCTCAGGTCCTGACTCACAGAGCCCCGATCCTGGCTGGGGGAGTTGAATGAAGGAGACGAGGCTGCGTTTCTTACAGAATCATAAATAAGTTTAAAAGGGTGAAGAAGGATATTTTAAAACCTCTCCAGCCCTGGGGTTCTGAAAGAAGCCTGTGTGTCCCCGGAAGTGGCCTGGAGACACATCCACCACCTCCTCCCCACACATGGCTTCCAGGGATGGTCTTTGTCATAGTTTCCAGGTGTGGGTTCGGGGTGAGCTGTTCACCAGGTTTGGCATCAGATCTGAGAGCCCTAAGTAAGGACTGGCCGCATGTGGCACCCCTGGGTGTGGCCACCAGGTGAAGACTGCCTTCGATGTGCCTGCAGAATGGAGCTCCCCGTGGGACTGGCCCCCAGGGGTGGCCTTCAGGTGTGAGACCTTGCTCAGCTGTGACTCCCAGTGGGCCTCTCCCTCTGGGGCTGCAGATACCCTGGTCTCAGAACCCCAATGAGGACCCATTAACTAGGACACGTCACCTTTGGTCCAGGGGTGTCCCCATCAATATGCCAAGACCCACTCACCCCCCAGCACCTAATGCCTCTCTCTCCTCCCCTGAATTTGCTCCAGGATCATGGCTGGGCCTTGGGGAGGAGGGGCAGGTACATCCTGATAGAAGGACATCCTAGCCCAGGCTCCATTCTCACCCCACCCCAGCAAAGGGGGGACTTCAGCCCTTGCTGAATAAGGGGACCCTCAGAGCCTCCTTTAGCCCAGCAATTGTTAAATTGGGGTTATTCGGTCCCTCAGGGAACATTCCACAATGTGTGGGGACACTTTTGGTTGCCGTGACTGGTGGTCCTACCGGTATCTATGGGTAGAAGCGAGGGACACCACTAACTATCCCACCGTGAACAGGACAGGCCTCACAACCCAGCATTATCTGGTCCCAAGTGCCAATAGGGGTTAAGAAACGCTGCTAGCTACACACAGCAGGGCATGGGCCTGCACCAACAGCTCAGGGTGAGGGGGTGACAAGAACAGAGGAGGAGGGAGAAATTGGGGGGAGAGGGGAGTGGAAAAGCACTGGGCCTGGAGCAGACAGACCTGGGTTCCCCTGACCAGCTGTGCGACCTTGTTCAGATCACTGAGCCTCCTAAGCCTGTTTCCTCGTTTGTAAAAAAACCACAAGGATTGGACCAGAAGGTAAACGTGGAAGAAGCTGGCCTCGTGCCTTGGAGCATCAAAGATGCTCAATAAATGCAGGCTGGGTGTGGGTGTGGGTGTGGAGTGGGGGTTTTAGGAACTAGCATGGTCCAATTCTCAGAATTCCAAAGAGGTCCTGGGAGCCATTTCTTCTTTTTTCTCTCTCCAGACTCCAGGAGGCACTCGGGCGCCCAGGCGGGGCTGGGGAAGTGGGGCGGGGGCCCGGTACTCACCACTGTGGCTCTCGCCATCACTGCTGAGATAGGGGTAATATTCATGCGTTTGGCGTTGGTACAGCTCCGTGTCATAGGGAACCAGGTCTTCCGATGGCTGCTGGGAAAGCAGGTGTCAGGACTCAGGCAGGTGGGGAGACCCCCGCCAGGTTTGCAGCCCCCCCGTATGTAGGGTCCACACTGTCCTCCCAGAACGAGCAGCTGCATCGGGCCTCTCTCTGCTTGGGCCTGGGGGAGGCCACAGAGAGTGGGAGCAGGGACCCAGGAGTGACAGGGACCCTGGAGGTCAGAGGTCAAAAGAGGACAAAGGCTGAGGGGAGAGGACTGCCTCCCTCCAACCCCCAGCCCTTCCTCTTCACAAGCGCCACACACTCACACTCACACTCACACTCACACTCACACTCACACTCACTCACACCCACACTCACACTCACACCCGCACTCACACTCACTCACACTCACACCCACACTCACACTCACACCCGCACTCACACTCACTCACACTCACACCCACACTCACACTCACACTCACACCCGCACTCACACTCACACCCACATTCACACTCACACTCACACCCGCACTCACACCCGCACTCACACTCACACCCGCACTCACACTCACACTCACACCTGCGTGCCCCAATCTCACAGACCCGCCCTCTCATGTTCACACTGATGCACCTACAGCCCCCAAACATACATGTAGTCCCTATGACACGCTCACACACAGCAACTCACGCCCACAGGTCCCCTCGCACTCGCCCTCACACTCACTCTGAAGGTCACTCACAGTCACACTCACTTGTGGTCATGCACACACATACACACTTACGCTCACCCTGGAGGCCCACACAATCACCGGATTCACACACACAGCCACATACTTGCCTTCAAGCACCTTAAACTCATCTCCGTACCTATGTCCTCCCACGATCACTCACATTCCACTTGCACACTCGTGCTCACCACACGCTTGTCCTCCTGCCAGCCCCACAGCCCCCAGCCAACCCCCATTCTCTCACTGCCTGTGCCCAGGCCCCAGGCGGCGTGCTCAGGGCCACTGTGGTCGCCAGCGGCCGCCCACCTGATGGGTTTCAGTCTCACCCAGGCAGGCCCTGGGGGCCATGGGATGGCCAAGCCCTGGTCCTCTCACTGCCCCTCATCCATGCTCCTCCGACACCCTCCCTGGAATCCTCCTTCCCCTCCTTCTCTCCCACCTCCCCTCCCTCTCACTCCTCTTCCCCCCCATCTTCCCCCTCCTCCCCCCCACTCACTGGCACAGGCACAGGGACATGCACACCCACAGTCTTCCCAGCAGTCACCAGGCCTCTCCCCACCCTGAAGCGTGTGCCCAGGATTGCACAACAGTTACTCTGGCCCTCAGGGCTCGGGTTGGGGTCAGGGCTGCCCTGGGAGCCCGCCTCCCCTCCCAGGAGCACTCAGCAGCCCCTGGACGGGGAGAGGGCTGAAGGTTAGGTTTGGGAATCCAAGATGTGCCTCCAGCCCCTCCATCTGGAGTTTAGGGATTGGAGGTCAAGGGTCAGAGACAGGGTGGCCAAGCCCCTAAGCCTATCACCTTCTTGAGACAGAGCTGATTCTTCCTGGGACCACCTCCATCCTCCCCTGCCTCCCCCCACCTCCTTGGTCCCGGGGGGGGGAGGGTGGGACAGGGCCAGGTCAGGGGGCCAGGCCGAGCGAGGAGCCGGGAGCCCAGCACTGGGTCTTCAGGCCGGGCAGCCTGAAGGCTGTGGTGCCTCCCTGGGGCTCTGAGGCCCCACTGGGGTGGACGGCTGGGGTAGGAGGGAAGGGAGCCGGGAAAGCTGAGTCAGGGGGGCAGGCCCTGCCAAGCCCTTCCCCGGGGCTCCCCACCCTTGCTGCGTGAAAAAGGAAAGGGACCCTTTCAGAGGAGCCCACGTCTGACACCCGCCTGAGGCCGCCCCTGTCACCCAGAGCAGGAGCAGGCGGGTGCCCCAGCCCGCTGCCCGGAACTTCCTGGGGTCCCCTGGTCCTGTTTTTTCACCTCGTCTCCGTCCGTCCCAGCCTCGGCCCCTGCCCTAACTCCAATCCCACACTCAACCAGGTCCTACCCAGCCCCAATCTCAGCCCAGGATGTCTCCAGCCCCGGCCTAGCCCCAGCCCTCACTGCAGCCCTAGCCTCCGCCCCACCCCGGCCCCTGCCTCTGCCTGGCCTCTGGTGGACCTTCGGGTCCTGGGCCCAGGCCCTTCGGTCAACAACCATGTCCTCTGTGCCAGGCCTAGGCCGGGCGCTGGGGACCCAGACTTACAGCAGCCTTCGTCCCCAGGAGCTCCCAGGCCGTGGGCGAGACCCCCGGCCCAATGCCTCCTGCTCTCCAGGCTTTACTATCCCAGGGACCGCTTCCCCCATGCCCGTCTCCCCATCTCCTTCCCCGCCACCTCTCCGCCGCCGCCCTCCCCATCCTCGGCCCAGTACCCTGCCCTGGAGCTCAGGCCTGCCACCGAGCCCCGTCTATAAATAACCGTTCAGGCCCCACCGATCACAGCCCCACACGGGCCCAGCCTCAGCCGCCAGGGCATGCTCTGAGGACCCAATGGCCCCCCGCTGGTTCTCAGGCCAGAGCTCCAAGGAGGAAACACCAACTTCCCACTGATAGCAAGCCGGGAGGGCAGCCTGCGGGCGGGCGCCCCGGGGCCACAGGTTGGGCTGGTGGAGGAGTCCCAGTACTCACAGGGGGGACGAGGGGAAACCCTTCCATTTTGCACGCCTGTAACATCCAGCCGAGCTCCGGTCCGGTCCCCTGCCTCGGTGGGGGCCAGTGCGGAGCCCCTAGGGATGGGAAGCCCCGTCAGGGGGCTGGACTGACGCGCGGGCGCAGGGCTTGGGCCTGCCCCTGAGCTACAGGAGCCCTGCGTGAGCCCCCTCCCTTGACATTGCAGGGCCAGCGCAAGTTCCTGATTTTATCGAAGGGCCTGCCACTGGAAGATAGTCCCCTTGGGGTGACATCACCACCCCAGCCCGTTTGCATAAATCTCTTGCGCTACAGGAAGTCTCTGGCCGCTGGGGCAGGTGGTGCTGCAGGGGCCGGCCTGGAAGGCTGTGGGGGCCAGGCCCCCTGCCCGGAGGAAGCTGGGACTGTGAGGGGCGGCCTTGGGGGCTGGGGTGGGGAGGAAGAGTGGGAGGGGGGAAGGCTAGCTCTACCACAGGGAGGCCTTTGCTGCCCCGGGGCTGTGCTGAGGCTCTAACCCCGAACCCCCTGGTTGGCAAACTGTGGCTCGCGAGCCACAAGCGGCTCTTTGGCCCCTTGAGTGTGGCTCTTCCACAAAATTAGGAGTACCCTAATTAAGTTAATAACAATGTACCTACCTGTATAGTTTAAGTTTAAAAAATTTGGCTCTCAAAAGAAATTTCAATCGTTGTACTGTTGATATTTGGCTCTGTTGACTAATGGTTAGGGCCTAAACCCACAAATGCTTCCTTCTCTTGAGACCCACCCCCCCCCCCCCGCCCCCAGGTGGCCAACAGTCACTTCCGTGGGGTCAGGGCTAGTAGGGGTGGCCTCTTGGGGCCTCCACTTTCTGGGGTCAGCCTGGCTGGCGAGGGCTGATCCAACAGATGCCAGGCCTGGCTCTTCCTAGGCCTGGAGCCCCCACGCCCTGGTTCCCACCCAGCCTGGCGCTGGGCTCCAGGACAGGGTCCTCAGCACAGCGCGCTTTCCACTTCCCCCATCCCAGACCCTTCCCAGCGGCCCTCCTTGCACCAAGGGTGGGCCCTGGGTTCTTACACCACCCCTCCCAGTTTCCTGAATATCACCGCTTCTTCCATATCCCTGGGGGCTCTATTCCCAGCCCAGATTTCTGTTTCCTCACCCCTTGCCAATGCCTGAATATCGAATCCAGTCTTTCTAGTTTACTAACCTTCCTTGTCTCTCCATTCATCTGTTTTCCCACCCATTTGTTTATCTATCTGTTTGTCCAACCATCTATCCACTCATCAAGTCAGTCATACATTCGTTTATCTATCAGTTTACCCAACTGTCCATTCATTCATTCATCTGTTAGTCCATTCATCCACTCACCTATCTGTTTATCCACTTGTCCATCTAGCCATCTATATGTTCATAGACCAGCCCATTCATGTGTTATTAATCCATCAGTCTTTCTACTGTACATCCAGCTATCAATCTGTCCACCCATTAGTCCATTTATCCACCTACTCATCCATCCATCAACCTATTCATCTCTCCACCCATCCATTCATCTATCTTATCACCCATTCACATACCCATCACCCATCCATCCATCCACCCACCTGCTCATCACTTCATCCATCCATCCATCCATCCATCCATCCACTCATCCTTTTATCTGTGCACCCTGCCAATATTAATTGAGTTCCAGGCTCTATGCCGAGTGCTGGGAAAATAGAAAAGTAATGGACAAGATCTCTGCCTTCAGAGAGCTCTTGATCTAGTCTGGAGGGCAGAGGGATGACTAAAGACACATTTTGACCCATTGATGTCTAGTGAGTCCAATTTCCTCCCATGTGTAGTCTAACCCCTTGCTTTATATCCCCTCCCCACTAAGACTGGCCTGCCTCCTTCCAGTCAGTAGAACCCCAGACCCCCAAGTGTTTCTTCACTGGCAGCAAAGACCAGGGATCCCCGGTTCACCATTAGATCACCGATGTTTTGCATCCCACTTGGGATTCTCCAGCGGTTCCAGGTCGCAAGTCCCCAGGACACCCTAGGAACCTGACCCAGGCCCCTCCCCAAAAGGAGGGGAGAGGCAGGATGACTTGACATCAGCTCCATCCTGCTCTCAGCTTCCCTGCTCCACAGGCAGAGTCCCAGCTAACTGGAGGTGTGTGAGGGTGGGTCTACTCCATGGGAATCAGGTCCTGCTTGATGTCTCCATTCATTCACTCATTCATTCATTCGTTACTCTCTTGGCTTGGTTGGTTGAATGCTTGTTTATCTACTAACTCATTCATTTAATCACTAACTTCCCATGTGCTGAACACAGACATGAATGAGGCATTCCCAGGGCTTCCAGGAGCTCACAAGCTACAGATAGCAGATGTGCAAACACACGTGTTCTGGGGACGTGGGGGCACAAGAGGGAGGTGCTAGGTACACTGAGGAACAATTAATTTGGTCAGGACCTCGGGGAGGAAAGCATGCAAGGGAAAGGGCATTGTCTGGCTGAGGAGCCAGCCTGAGCACAGGCCAGGAGGTGGAGAGGAACAGGGAACAGTGAGCCGCCTTCCCTGTGGCTGGAAGCCAGACAGGACAGGAAGGCGAAGGGCCTTGAGAGTCAAGCGGAGCAGCCAGGGTTGCGTCCAGGGGCGACTGTGGGGCCTCTGCTGGTTGTAGGCAGGGAGTGTGTGTGCTCTGCTCTGTGCTGCAGGCAGCACACCAGGTCGGCCATGTGTTTCTGGGGCCTAAGTCTCAGGAGACCCCAGGAGACCCTAGGAGAAAGAGATTCCATTGTCCCGAGTCTGGCCAAGCCCAAAAGCCCTGAGTAAGGAAGCCCCCCAAAAAGATCCAGGGCCCAAACCTCTGGAAATGGGCAGAATGACTCTCACTGTCTGCACAATTCGAGCCTCCCTTTCTATTCACACACCAAGTCCTCCCCATCCTTCCTCCCATTCTCCCTCCCCCAAAGCCTACCAGAGGCCTCTTCCCGAGACCTCACTCACCCAGGGACCTGCTGTCATTCAAAGCCTTTGGAACAGTAGGACCCCGATTCTGAGCATTCCAAGCGGAGCAGGGAGGGTCTGACCATCCACAACCCCAGGGCTATCAGCTCCTTTAAGAGGAGGGACATTCTTTTCCGAGTGGCCCCCACTGTGCTGGCTGCTTCCACCTTGTGACCTCACGTAACCCAAGGGGTTGGTGACTCGCCCAGGTCACCCAGGTTGTGTGGAGAGCTGGAGCAGGAAACCCGCCTTCTGGGACTCTAGGGAAGGCTGGGTCCTGGAGGAGAGGGGAGGGGAGGGGAGGGAGAAAGGCTGAGAAGACACGCACAGAGAGGGCAGAAGGGCAGAGAGGGGGTGAGGCAGCAAGGATCAGAAGGGAGGAAAAGAGAAACAAGCCCTAGCTGGTTTGGCTCAGTAGGTAGAGCGTCGGCCTGCGGACCAAAGGGTCCCGGGTTCGATTCCAGTCAAGGGCACGTACCTCAGTTGCAGGCTCCTCCCCAGCTTGGGCCCTGGTCAGGGCTCGTGCAGGAGGCAGCCCAATTGATGTGTTTCTCTCACATCGATATTTCTTTCTGTCTTTCCCTCTCTCTAAAAATAAAAATAAAAATCAATGGAAAAATATCCTCGGGTGAGGATTTTTTTAAAAAGAAAAAAAGAAACAAAATAGAAGAAAGTGTCAAAGGAGGGAAGTGAAGCAGCAAGAGCCTAAAGCGAGGAGAGAAGAGGGTGCCGATGGCAGAAAAGGAGGACAGAGGACTGGGGGGGCAGGGGGTGGGAAGCCGGTGGTGACCTGGCCTCCTTCTTCTGCAGTGGAGGAAATGGGGACCAGGGAGGGTCCCCGACTTGCTGAAGGTCGCCAGGTGCCTCATGCCTGGGCTGTGACTCTCATTCTTCTTGGCAAGAAATTCGTTTGAACCCAAACATTTTGGGGGTTCCAGAGAATGAAGAGACAACATTGTTTTAATTATTTTATTTTTTGAATAGATAATATATGCATATGATACAACACTCAAAATGTACAAAAAGGGAAACAGCTGTCCAGTTCCTCTTCCACAGGCTCCTGCAAGTTACCTGGTCCTTGTGTGTTTCCAGAGCTAATGTCAGCATACAGAAGCACGCAGGCAGATATGTTCTCTTGTTACATTTACCTAGAAAGGAGCATAAGAACACATTGTACTTTGCTCCCTCCCCGCCAAAGTCCATTCCACGCCCATGCATACAGAGTTGTCTTGTTCTTTTGAGTGACTGTATAGTATTCCACTGTTTGGATGGACTGCAACATTTTTGAATCATGTGAGACCTCATTCATATTAAAGAGTGTACAAAACATATACAGTTTAAAGAATAATTATGCCAGGTAAAGCCAGCACTTAGGTAACCACCATCCCGGTCAAGAAATAAAACATTTCCAGCCCTCCAGAAACATCCACAAAAGTCCCCTTAAAGGCCCCTCCCTCTCTCTAAAAGCAACACCATCCTAATGCTTTCAGTATGATTTCCTTCCTTTTCTTTATAGTTTTACCACTCATGTAAATATCCCCAGCACATAGCTTAGTTTTTATCTTAACAGATTTTAATCTTTATATAAAGAGAATCATAATGCAAATACTAGGGGAATTCTGCTTCTTTTTCCACCATGTCATTGCACGTAGCTGTGGTCCCTTTTCATGGCTGTATAGCATTCCAATTGCTAAAATTTTCCTTAATCTGCACATCCCCAGTGGGGGGCGTGCAGAAGGCAGCTGATCGATGTTTCTCTCTCATCGATGTTTCTAACTATCTCTCTCCCTTCCTCTCTGTAAAAAATCAATAAAATATATTTAAAAAATAAAATAAAATAAAATTTTCCTTAATCAGTCCCTTATGAATAGACATTCAGGTATTTTTCCAGTCTTGTTATTACAAATAATACAACAATCGATAAAACTTGTTAATTTACACATATGCAAGTGTACGTCTAGGATAAATTTCCAAAAGTTGAAATGCTGGGTGGGTCAAAGGGCAAGGGGTGTGTGTGTGTGTGTGTGTGTGTGTGTGTGTGTGTGTGTGTGTTCAAGCAGGGAAGTTAGAGGGAGTGTCCACTGGAATAGTTGTCGGGGAAGAAGACTGGAGTTAAATGCTGCTTCCTGGGCTGGATGGGCTGGAGCAGTGGTCGCCAACCTTTCGGAACTCACAGACCAGCCGTGGTCCGCGGACCACCGGTTGGCGACCGCTGGACTGGAGCACTGGCTTGGGGCGGTGGTCCTTCTGCTTTTACATTTGCTTGTCTATAAAAGGGCATCCTTCGGCCTGGCCAGGGGGGCTCAGTTGGTTGGGTGTCGTCCCATGCACCTAAAGGTTGCATGTTTGATCCCCGAGGGGGGCGTGCAGGAGGCGGCGGACTCTCATGTCCATGTTTCTCTCTCGCTTCCTCTCTCTCTACAAAAAAAGCACACCTTTCAGTAGCAAAGAACAAAGCATAGTTTTCTGTCTTCGATGAAAACAACGCAGGAGAAGGACCTACTACTTCTGTGGAAGTATATGTTTGAAGGGAAGCTAAAATTCTTATAAATTCTCCTTTTTCTGTATTTAATTTTCCAAGGTCAATCTTGATAGTTAAGAGATTGACACTGAAAATCACCACAACCAAATACAGACCCTGGCAACCCTGGTGCACCTCCCCATAGACCAGTGGTTCTCAGCCTTCCTAATGCCGCGACCCTTTAATACAGTTCCTCATGTTGTGGTGACCCCCAACCATAAAATTATTTTCGTTGGTACTTCATAACTGTAATTTTGCTACTGTTATGAATCGTAAATATCTGTGTTTTCCGATGGTCTTAGGCTCTACAGCAGCGGTTCTCAACCTGTGGGTCACCTAAGACCATCGGAAAACACAGATATTTACATTACGATTCATAAACAGTAGAAAAATTACAGTTATGAAGTAGCAACAAAAATAATTTTATGGTTGGGGGTCACCACAACATGAGGAACTGTATTAAAGGGTCGCGGCATTAGGAAGGTTGAGAACCACTGCCTTAAGTCATCATATTGAAAACGACATTATCTTTAACTCATTGGAACTGAGATGACTTATTTAGATTTTGCAACGTAGGTGTACAGGGATTTTTGACTCACCTCTTCTGATATCAAAGGAGATGTATTTTTGAAATATATTTTTGTTGATTTCAGAGAGGAAGGGAGAGGAAGAGAGAGAGAGGAACATCAATGATGAGAGAGAATCATTGATTGGCTGCCTCTTGCACACCTCCCACTGGAGATCGAGCCCACAATGCGGGAATGTGCCCTAACCAGGAATCGAACCATGACCTCCTGGTTCATAGGTTGACCACTAAGCCATACTGGCTGGGCTATTTGATTAGAGAGAGAGAGAGAGAGAGAGAGAGAGAGAGAGAGAAACATTGATGTTAGAGAGAAACATCAATTGGTTGCCTCCTATATGTGTCCTGATGGGAATTGAACCCATCACCTTCTGGTGTACAGGATGACGCTCTAACCAACTGAGCCACTCCAGCCAGGGCAAGATGTATTTTTTTAATTGATATATAATTGACATGTAATATTGTATTAGTTTGAGAGAGAGAGAGAGAGAGAGAGAGAGAGAGAGAGAGAGAGAGAGATTGTCACATTGCCCTTGGTAAAGGCTGTACCCACTTACCCTCCTACCAACAGCACATGACTGCTTTTCGCCACCTCGCTGGACAAGTGGGCGGCCCCGCTGGGCTGAGCCCTGCAGAGTGACAGGGTGGCCAGGCAGGCCTGGGCGAGGGAGGGCTGGCTGGCTGCCCTTTGCCCCCACCGGGCTGGGTGGCTGATGGGGGTAGGCTGGGTGCTATTGCAATCACAAAGTGAGCGGACAACAGGAAACGTGGGTGCTGCGTCCTCGAAGCTGAGTCCACAAAGGGGACACAACCCCTGAGCTTGCAGAAGCCTCGGCCTCAACCCAAAAGAGCTCTAGCAGGAGGGAACGAAGCCCCCTCCCCCTTTCCCAGCACTGGTGTCATGGGGGGGGTGGGGGCGGGGGACAGGGCATGTGAAAACTCAGGCCTCGACCGCGAGCTGGGAAGGTTGACAAACAGAGCTGAACCATGTACAGAAATGGCCGTCTTGCAACTTCCTCTCCTGGTTGAGACACTGCGAGAGGCTCCTTGAGCCCCAGCTTCGGTCGCCTGGGCCCCTCAGAGCTCCCGGGCGCTGGGCAGAGCCCCGCTGGCTCTTCAGTGCATTAGGACATCGATCAAATGTTTACTGGGGGCCCTGTGGCCCCCCCAAACAGGCGAAGACCCCTGCCTGGGGGGCTGATCTGGAGCAGGGGACAGGGATAAGCAGAGTGTCACTGCCCGTCAGAATGTGCTGAGGGGGGCGGGAGGGCGGGCCCCCCTGAGACAGACCCTGAGAGCAGGTGAGGGAGCCAGCCCAGCAGGGGGCTGGGAGAGGTCCAGGCCGGGGAACAGCCAGGTCCCACACCAGGCAGGGGTGCGAGGGGCCGGGGGGCCGAGGGGAGAGGGGGGGCTGCGTCAGGTGGGGCCTTGGGGAGCGCTGTGTGGAGCTGGGTTTTGGCTCCAGCTGGAAGGGAGGCATCATAGCGGGACCCATTCTCTCTTCTTCAAAGCTCAAGTCGGCGCCATCATCATCCCCGTGGGACAGATGAGGAAGCTGAGGCTCAGAAGTGGCTGGGGGAGGGTCTGCCTGAGACCCGGCTTGTACCCCGGCCAGGGCGGCCGGGGCGGAAAGAGCCTGTGGCCCCGACAAAGGCGAGGGGAAAGGAGCCGGCACCTGCAGAGGCCCCGCTGTCCACCTGCAGCAACTCTCCCGCCCTCACACAGCCCCGGGGCGGGCATGTTATCCTCAGCGCCATTCCCAGTGAGGGGACGGGCTCAGGGCGGGATGTGAGGGGACAGGCTCAGGGCGGATGTGCGAGGACCCACAGCTGGCGAGCAGCGGAGGGAGCGGGGCTGCAGCTCCGAGGGCTGACGGTCCCCATCTCGCTTCTCCCAAGGGTGTTTCCGAACCTCACCATCTTCCTCAGCTCTCACATGTCCACAGGCCAAGTGCAAACCTCTGAGGCCTGTGCCGGAGCCCCCAGCACCCAGAGTCCGCTGGCCTTTCCACCCTCCCCCACCCCAAGTGGGCCAGCCCCACCCCCACCTCCAGCCCCAAGATACTTCTCAACATTCCTAGAACCTCTTTCTCAATCTTCACACGCCCTTTGCTCACCGGCCTCCCCCTTCCACACCACCAGGCTCTGTCTCTCAAGGGCGCGCCTCCTCCAGGCTGCCCTCCAGACACCCTCCTCCCTGTTTGCCTCCTTCTCTCCCAGCCCCCCCGAGTCTCCCATCTGTGCCAACTCCTGTCCCCCGCTGCCAGTCTCAACCACAGGAGGCACAGATCTCCAGAGCTGGCCGACCGCCCTGGGCCCTGAATCACGGCCACCCCACCACACCCTTGTCTCCTGCTGACCAGGCCTACAGACGGGGAGCTCACCTCCTGGCCACATCACTCAGCCTCCGGTACCTCAAACCCACCGCCACCCACAGCGACTTCCTTCTGCTCACCACGGGCAGTACCCCCCCGCTGCGGGCTCGCTGAGGACAGGAGCTGCTTCCCCTCAGCCCCCCTCGTCTGTGGAGCCCCCCTCTCCATCCTCTCCTCTCTCCATCCCCTCCTCTCTGGGTAACCCCTGGATCCCCGATTGGAAGTGTGGCCTCTGGGCAGGTTCCTTCCCCTCGCCAAAGCTCAGAGGCTTCCTCTCTACAGAGAGGTCGGCAAGACCCGCGTCCCAGCATTGTTCCAAGGGCTGGGGAAGATGGTCGCCTTTACCTGGACACAGCAGGGGTCCGGTTAGCGCCGTGGTCGGCAAACTGCGGCTCACAAGCCACATGCGGCTCTTTGGCCCCTTGAGTGTGGCTCTTCCACAAATTACCACGGCCTGGGCGAGTCTATTTTGAAGAAGTAGCATTAGAAGACATTTAAGTTTACAAAATTTCAGTCGTTGTGCTGTTGATATTTGGCTCTGTTGACTAAGGAGTTTGCCGACCACTGGGCTAGTGCCTGTCCCACTCATTAGCCTCCGCAGGTGTGCACTGAGCCCGTGGAGACAAGCCTGACCGGAATCCTGTCCCCGTCCTCCGTGTGCTGCGTGGCTGAGGGCAAGTCACTCAGGGCCTCAGCGTCCTCCTCTGTGAAATGGGGCGATGATAACAGGGTGCTTCCCACGGGGCTGTGAGCAGGAGGTCAGACAGCATGCGTGACGGTGGTGAGTGAGGTGCATGCCCAGTGTCCCCGGGGAGGAGGACGGCGCTCCTTCGTCTCCGAGGCTCAGGCTCTCTGCAGCCTCCGCCTCTCAGAGCTCCCACCCAGGCCTCTCCACAGTCCCCTGGGGAAACTGAGGAGTGCAGGGGCCAGAGAGCCCTGAGGCAGCAGCCCCCCCACTCCCCCCCCCCCCACCCCCCACCCCCCCCACACACACACACACTTCTCCCTCACCCTGTCTGAGCAGCCAGGTCTTGGCAGGGGAAAGCCAGGCTGAAAAAAGGCCTCGGGTCTGGAGTCGGGACCTAGTGAAGGGGTAGGAGGGGCCCTTTGGAAAGAAGAAGGAAAAGTAATCATTACTGCGCTCCCTTCATGGACCCAGCGCCTGGCACCAGGCCCTGGGACAGGAATGCTCTCCATTTCACAGATGAGCCACGTGGCCCAGAGCCGAGCCCGGACCCGCAGGGCTCCAGGCCACAGAGCAGACAGGGCCGGAACCGGGATAGACCCGCGCTCACGTCACTGCCAAACCTGAGCTCAGTTCGCTGCCCCCGTGTGGGGGCATGAGCCCTTGGGGCAGGGGTCTCTGTGTGTGGGGTGGGAGTGAGAGGGCCCTGAGGGGGCCAGGGACTGAGAGCTGACTTCCGCTTCCACACTGTGGGGCCCAAGGCCAGTCCGAGGCTGCCCAGGAGTCCCGGGCAGAGTGGGGGCCGCCCAGAGCACGGGAGCAGGAGGCGCAGGCCGGAAGGAGTTAACTGTGTGAGGGACCTGAGTGAATCAGAGGCTCCGCAGGCTGCGATGGAAATTCCCTGTGCATGGCGTGTGGTCACCCAGAAAAGGGAAACGGTGCTTTTCGGAGCAGAGGACAGCGGGGGCTGGAGCTCCGGAGCAGATGCCGGCCTGGGTGGGGCCGGCGAGGGTGCTGTGGCCAAAGGGGCCTGGCCTCTGGGTCTGCTCAGACCCTGGGGTGGGAAAGGGGCTGTAAGGAGCTGCCAGGCCAGGCCAGGCAGCTGGAGTGTGTCCATGGGCCCTGACGGATGAATAGGAGTTCACCAAAGTCCGAGGAAGGAAGGGCACTCAGACCGTGGGAAATGCCGAAGCCAAGACACAGGGATGTGACTCAGAATGCAGAGCCTGCTCCCCCCTGCTTTGGTTGGGGAACCCGGTTCCTGTCCTTTAGGGTCCAGCCCAAGTGGGAACCCTCCCACCCCAAGTATTCACCACTCCTTCTTGGTGTCTCCCAGGATTTTGGAACTCACCTGCCTTCTCCACAGACCTGTGGGCAGGGCCGTGTCCTAGCTTTAGAGAGAGCTTGCCCTCAGCTCGGTGTTTGTGCAACGACAATTTCACAGAAAACGATTCGGAGGCTCAGAGAAGTGAGGTGACCATCAGCCAGCTGGCTGTGGCTGAGCGGGGCTCGAGCCCGGGCTTTTGCC
Organism: Eptesicus fuscus; assembly: GCF_027574615.1. Taxonomy (NCBI): domain Eukaryota; kingdom Metazoa; phylum Chordata; class Mammalia; order Chiroptera; family Vespertilionidae; genus Eptesicus; species Eptesicus fuscus. The sequence continues at coordinate 67,359,325 of NC_072485.1, read as the reverse complement.
TCGCCTGGCCTTGGCGGGAGGAAAGGAATGGGGCAGTTAGGTCCTTCCCTCCAGGCAGGGCAGAGGGTCCTGAGCATGGGTGGCCTGGCCAGGGACGGCCATCTGACAACTCTGCTGTCTGAGGCCTGCTGCCCCTCAAGCTTCAGGTCAGCCACTGCTGCCCGTCACCGTGCTGGGCGACTCTGTCCTCCCCGGAGGGAGCCTGAGGCTGGCGCTGAAGCAAGGGGGTAACCGGCTGGAGGGAGAAGGGGGTTGGGTGTCTGGAAATCTGGACACGTCCCAGCTGTGTGGTCTCAGGCACGCAGCGTCCCCTCTGAGCCTCAGTGTCCTCTTACGGTGGCGATTAAGGGACAGGCTTGTTCCAGAAAGAACTGGCTGATGGTAACTGCACCCCTCAGCACCAGCGTGAGGGCATTTGTCTAGTATTAGCCACGAGTCTGCGTCCTGCCCGTGCTCGCTCTCCTTGGAGCAGTCCCTGCTGCAGCACCACCCTGCCTGCCATTTCCTAAGCGGGGTGTGCTGTGGTCTCGGGCCCGGTGTCCGTCTGTCCCGCCCCGTTCTGCACCGTGAGAGGGGCCTGTGACCCACACCAGCCCGAAGAGAGCAGTGGCTGGGGCCTCCTACCCAGAAACGGGGCCCCAGCAGTCCCCACGTGCCTCAGGTTGAGGGCGCCCAGAGAAGCCACCCTCGGGCAAGGCCAGGCCGCATGGTGGCGGCCATTGGTGTTGGAGCTTTTCCAAGCACGAAGGGGAACTGAGACTGTGGGAATGTGCCTCGGGCAGGCAGGGTGGGCTGGGCCCCGTGGGAAGGGGCTGCTGCTCTCAGGAGCCCAGACGAATGGCGTCCTGGGGTCGAGGAGAGAAGGGGACCTGCAGACTGGCCGCTGTGGGGTGGGGGGGTCACTGTTAGGTGCCTCCAGGTCTTCCAGAGAGAGCTGGCCAGGCAGTGGGAGGTTGGGGGGCTGTGTGGGGAAGGAAAGAGGAAGCCATGGGGAGAGGGGGGATGGGGCTGCTGGGGATGGAGTGGGAGTGGGGGCTGGGGGCCTGGAGCCACTTTGGCCGCAGCCACTCACTCCTCCCCTTTCGGTTTGTAAATAGCTGCTGGCTCCGTGCAGGCGGGATGGCCCTGCCCCTTCTGTGGCCTGTGTCCAGGGAGGCCCAGGTCTGAGTCGCTGCAGATGCACAAACCCTGGATGTGGGGACCCCAGGAGGCATCGAGGCCGGTCCGGCCTTTGGCCCGGGTGGGCAGGTTCTGATGGGCCCAGCTCTGGGCAGCCCCATGCTGTGGTCACCGAGGTAACGCAGCTGAGACAGAACTTGATGACTCGGCCACACGGGGCTTATTTATAACTGGGCCTCCGCGGGCAGAAGCAGCTGCTGAGCCGCCAACTCAGCACTTGGGCTGGCCCAGGGCACCCAGGAGGGACAGCATGGTGGGGCCCAGGCTGGCCTGGTGGCCCCTCAGCCTGGGCCTCGGGGTCCTGGGGTCCCCAAGGCCTCTCTGGCTGGAGCAGGTCCCTGTGCTCTGCGATGGGCGGGCCTAGAGCGGCCGGGGGAGCTGCTTTGGGCCGGCATCTCAGGACCTCCTGGACCAAGGGGGTGGCTGACCTTAGTGAGTGGACTGGTCAGTCCCCAGGGGGCTCAGGCCTCACCCTTCCTGCGAAAGAAACTTCCTCCAGAGGTCAGATGCTGTCAGCAAACTCAACAAGAAGCAAGTCATCTCCCCTCCCCTTCTTGCAATAGCAGCTTCAAAACAAAACAAAACACATTTGGGAAGAGGGCAGTGCCGAACCCGAAGGCCTGGCCCTAAGGGTGGAACTCTAGGCCCCTGGCAGATGGGGAAAGGCTGGGTCCCCCCCACACCCCAGGGCTCCCCCATCACAGCACATGGCACTCATCTCCTTGGGGGACTGACGGGGCTGACCCTGCCCCTACCCTCCAGACAACCGCTTGCCTTTCTTCTGAGGAAGAATTGGAGGAAGGTGTCCAACCCTTCCCTAAGGTTTGCAGGAATACAGAGTTTCTTAAAGTCTTTCTCCCACTTCTGAACCGTCTGGGTCAACCTTGTCACCTTCCGCTCTGACTGTCCCGTCAACACCCTGCCTCCCAAACTTGGTCCTGGCCTTCCCACCTCCGAGCCTCGTTCCAGTCTGGCCCCCGCCTGGCATGCCCTTTCCATCCCCCAGTCTATCCAAGCCCCCTCTCTGTCCAGGCCGATGCTGAGCCCCACGGCCTCAGCCCCAAAGCTGAGGCTCTTGGGATGTAAAACTCAAGGCAAGCCCTGGCCAGCGTGACTCAGTGGTTAGAGCAACAGCCCGAAAACCAAAAGATCTCGGGTTCAATTCCGGGCAAGGTCACCTACCTGAGTTGCAGGTCCCCCCCGCCCCCCCCATGGTTGGGGCACATACGGGAGGCAACCGATGGATGTGGCTCTCTCACATCGATGTTTCTCTCTCTCTCTTTCTCTCTCCTCTCTCCCCTTTCCTCCTCCCTTTCATTCTTTCTAAAATCAATGGGGGGAAAATAGCCTCCTGTGAGGATTAACAAAAAAAAAAAAAAAAAAAAAAAAAAAATCAAGGCAAACTTGGGGCCGAAGTGGATGAAGGGTTTTACAGCCCAGGTGCCACCATCACTGCTCGGAGGAGAAAGCCTCGGCCTGGAGGGGTCAGGGGTGGCCCAGCCATTCAGGGAACGAAGGAGAGCTGAGACCAAAGCCACGTGCCCTGACCCCCGGCAGCTCTCACCCCCCGGCCTCTGACCCCTTGGGCCACCTGCTCGGCCTTGACCTTGAATGACAGCCCTGCTGGCCCCTTCCTCTTGGCGGAAGCTGTCGGGGATGAGAATGACAGAGGCCTGGGGTCTGGGGTAACTCAGGCCATCTAAGCCTGGCCTGGGGCCTGGGGCCTGGGGGGGCAGGCACACTTGGGCTCCTCTGGGCAGAGTTGGGGGCGACGCTCAGGGCACCCATCTTGGCCCTGGGCTGGAGCCGCCCAGGCTGCAGCTGCCCTGTTTCCACATCGGCAGTAGCAAGTCCGGCGCCTGAGAAAACAGGAAGCGCCCAGTCACCACAGGAAGCATGTGTGCGCAGCCTCCCCACCCCCGGCCCATTGCAAAACGCCAACAGCCCCATTACCACAGGCACCGCACAGTGGCGGCACAAACGCTCCGGCCGACCCTCGGCTTGCCCAGCAGCCCGACAGACAGACTCCAGCCCTCCCCGGCCGGCCAGCCGGCCGCAGGGTGGTGTCCAGCTGTGGCCTGGAGCAGCGGGAGGTTCCCAGGCTCCGGGCCTCATGCCTGCCTCTGGGTTCTCAGCCCGGTCCTCAAACCGGCCTGAGCCAGGCCTGCTTTGGCCGCTGTGAAATCAGAATGTGGGGTCAGGGGTCACAGAGAAGCCATGGCTCTGCCCTGGTGGTTGGCAGTTGCGAACTCGGGGCCTGGCCTTCAGACCCTGACAGGACCCAATCCCCCCAGCCTCACTGAGGCCGTTGGCCCAGCGTCTGCCACCCCCACGACCCCAGGGAGCCATCTGCTTTCAAGCCCACACCTGCCTGCCACACCCTCTGCCCAGCCCCACGCCTTCCCAGCCGAGACTGTGCCAGCCCCTGGGACCCACCCAGGCTGGCCTTTGGGCGGCCGGGCCCTCCTCGTCCCGCCCCGGCTGCACCAACTCACCGCTTGTTTCTGGCTCCCCGGCTCAACCCTCGGAAGGAGACAGGAGTCCAGCGAGGCCAAGACCCAGTTCCCGGGGAGGCCGTGCTCCTCCAGGCCCGGGGGCAGCAAGGAAAAGAGAAGAGAGCGGAGCATTTCATGGCTATAACAAATCAAAGGGGGAAGTCAAGCAGGAGAAATAAGAAACTTCCCTACCCAGGGCACGGGGACCTGCCAGGCAGCAGCCCCCGGTGCCCCAAGGCTTCCCTCCTCCCTCCTGCCTCCCTGGCCAGGGCCCAGATCTGGTGCCCTCTCCCCAGGCCTAGGCACCTGGGCACCCAACCATCCTTCTTGCTATGCATCCTGGGGCTGGGCACCTCTTGTCTCTGGGTCTCAGTTTCCCCTTAATGGGCACAGAAACCTGAGAGTCGGGTGCTGGCCGCCTCCAGAGAGGGCTGCAGATGGACAAGGACCCTCGGGGATGAAGGGAGGATGAGGCATCCTGAGAATTCCTAGTGGGAGAGCTGGGCTGGGCTGGGCTGGTCTATGAGAGGAGAAGCGGGCCCAAAGCTAGAGGCAGGAGCACGGAACAGAGGCAGGAAGAGCCCTGGAGTGCGAGAGAGAACAGGCAGGGCTTGACCTCAGCGCTGTCCCTGCTAAACTCTCTAAGCCGGACCGCGGGGTCCAGGGGCCGGGCGCCCCTGTGTGGGCACTGCGGGCACCATGGCTTGTCTTCCGCTCAGGTAGAGACTTTTTTTTTTTTTTTTTAAGGGGAGGAAAGCTGACATATTAAAAAGAAGGATGCACATCTGTAACCATTTTCAAGATAAAATGAGGAACTTCAGGAACATTTCGGCTAGTTTGGGGGCCACTCTGAGCCATGCCCTCCGATGCCCGGCAGACCCTCCTCCAGCCGCTCCTCGGCCATCGAAATACATTGGCGGAGACTCAGGAGGCCGCCACTTGAAGCCCTCCTGAGACGGTGCGCTCACTCCCTTACTCCAGGGGCCTACGCTCTCACTAGGAGCAGACCCTCCTGAGCGCCAGCCCTGGGGCTCCGGCGATGTCTGCTGGACAGCTGTCAGCCGGGCCAGGGATGCGGGAGAGAGCGGCAGGCCCTGGGATCCCTCCAAGCGGCGATCACGCTGCTTCACTCCCAACCTGTCAGGCAGATAAGATAAGAAAGTGGCAGTGACTGTTGGAGTCCAGACTGCCGAGCCAGACAGATCCAGGGTGTGAACCTGGGCAAGTGATCTCACCTCTCGGGCCTCGGTTTCCCCGTTTGGAAAATGCCTACCTTGAAAACGTGCAAAGAGACAAAGGAGGTCATGGAATGGGGTGTTCGTGTGGCCAGCATCACACAACAGAGGCCCCTCCCATCAGCACTCAGGAACCCCACTTCCTCCCTCCTCTCCCCTTCACCTGCCCGAGGGGGGTGAGAACCTCGGCTCCCGGTTCTTCTCTGCACCCCCAGGGCCCCTGTCCTCGCTCTGACCTGTCAGGTCTGGGAGCATGCTGTGGCTGCGGTTCCCAGCCCTACCCCAAGGCGCTCCCTCCCTGGGACGGAGACCTGGGGGCCCAAACACCTGCCCTGGCAGGACTCCCCACCGCTGCTCACACTCCTCCTGCCCTCACAAGATGCCCCTTTCACCCTCAGACAGCCACGACTGTTTCAACCACTGGTGCCATTCATCGGGCACTTTACATACACCATGTCTTGTAATCCTCGAAGCGGCAGGCATTCGGACCCCCATTTCACAGATGAGGACACTGAGGCTCAGAGGGGAGGTGTGACTGGTACCAGATCAGCTGTCCAGAACGGTGCAGCTCTGAGATGAGGGCTCGGTTCTGACCGCCAACCCGGTGGAAATCCTATGCAAACCAGGATGCAAAGCAGCACCTCTTCCTTTGAGCTTTTCGGGGTTGTCACTGCTGCCCAGGCCCACGGCTTCTCCAGGTCCCCCGCTCTCTCCCCATCACCAGAGCTCCTGCTTCTCCTGCTCCAGGTGGCAGGATATCCGTTGGAAATTCTCCAGCCTCCGGTGCCCAAGAGAGCAACGAGGTGATAAAATCCAGAAAGGTGGGCAGGTCCCGGAATCAAGTGCTCCCCTTGGCTCCCTGGCCTGGCGTGCACACCTAGCAGTGAGACGTAACTCCCTGGAGAGACGGGCCCAAGGGGGCAGCCTCCCCTAGTGGCTAGAACCAGGGCACGGGTGCCAGACACTCACAGGTTTAAATCTCACCTCTGGACCTGAGACAGCACCCCTGGGAAGTGACTTCACCCTGACATGGACAGGGAAGGCCTCTCCTGGCCCGGAGACGTCACGGGAGGGAAATGTGTTTCTAAGGGCTCAGGCCTTCTTGGTGCCTGGTCTCCTTTAAGCCTCATCACAGCCCTGACAAGTAGGGGCTGTCATTTCTCCCACTTTATAGAAGACACAGGTAGAGGAGTCTTTCCCAGGTCAGAAACACACAGCCTGGCAGGGCCCTGAGCCCCAGTTCCCTGTGCCTCCGAGTCAGATGCACTTACACTGCCCCAGAGAGGTCCCCCTTTCTTTTCGCCTAGAGAGTGTTCCCCACCACCTCCGCCCGCAGGGTCAGAGGCCCTAAGTGGCAAGCTGAACCAGAACCGGTTGGGACTGGGGGGCTTGGCCCTGCCTAGCCCTGGTGCAGCCCCCAAATGTCTGACTGCCCTTGCTCTTGGGTTGGGCTTGCTGACAGCTGCCTGGGCACGCAAGGCGTGGGGACCAGCTGCAGCAGGGCCTCTCCCAGCAGCTCCCCGCTGTGTTGGCCACCCTACCCTGTCACCCCGTAACCCTATAACCGTGGGGGTGTCTGCCCTCTCCCCTAAGAGGGGTGTGAGCCCTTCCAAGAGGCCTGTGGGCTGGGGCCAGAAAACCAAGAAGCTGAACTTGAGCTTCTCACTTGCTTGGGTCCCTTCCAAGGTCCTGGGAGAGAGGCCTCAGGAAGCTTGTATTTGTGATTTGTGTCCCTTTTTCTTAAAGAGGCCCCCAAAATTAAATAAGTGTCCGGCTCCACAAAACCTAGCTCAGTCCCCAGACTGGGGGCAGTGGACAGAGTCCCGTCCTCCTCCGCTCTGCTCCTTGCTGCCTCTGTGACTTCAGGCGAGACCCCCGCCCTCCCACCTGTACAGTGGGGATGATGCCCGGAGGGTCAGGGGGTGCAGCAGGGGCAGTGAGAGGAGCTCAGGGTCCCCATCTTTCACAAAAGGCCCGAATCCCGAGGCCCTTCACCAGCCCGGACTGGTTTCACCTGCAACAGCCCTGTGGGATACGTGGGGGCCCCTACCCCCATCTTCCAGCTGAAATAACAACTTTGGAACTGAAGGAGCCGGCCGAAGCCCCCCCAGGCGGCCCAGCCCTGAGCGGGGAGGAGGGGGCCGCGGGGCAGACCCGGGCTCCGGGAGCGGGTCAGGGGGTGCGGGGGAGGGCTCGGCGGAGGGGCGGGGGGAGGCAGCGTCCCGCACTGTCTCACCGCAGAGCAGACCTCGGCCCTTATCTGCTCGGGCAGCTTCCGCCGCCCACCCAGCCGGGCCGCAGGCCTGGCCCCCGCCCCCGCCTCCCGAGGGCCGGCCCGAGCGCCCCTCCCCCGGCCGCCAGCCCCCAGGGAGCGCCGGCTGCCGGGCTGTGCCCTGTGCCCAGCGGAGCAGAGAAGGGCCCGCCCCCCCCCCAAGAGGGGGGCCGGAAGTGATAAATAACTCCGTGGGGGAAGCGGGGGCACCTTCGCCATGAGGCCTTCCCTGCCCCAGCTTGTCCACCCCAATCAGAGAGGGGCTCCCCCAACCAGGCCGCTCCAGCCAAAGCTGGGAGGGAGTTTGGGGTTCCTCAAAACCCAAGGGGGGCAGGAGAAGCAGGGGGTCGGTCTGCACGGGGGCACACGAGACCCCCGATCCCTCCTGCACACACACACACACGCACGCGCACACGCACGCGCACACACACACACACACACACACACACACGCTCACACGGCACAGCGCCGCGGGCGTCCCTGGCACAGGTGCGGGAGGGAAGAGAGACGCGCAGACACCTTAGAGAAAGTGAAAAGCAAGCCACAAACTGGAGGAGACGTCTGCCTCGGAAGACCTAAACGATAAGCATCCAAAATACATCAAGAACTTGCCAATCCACAGGAAAAACACAAGTGATCCCATAGAAAAACAGGTACAAGACACGAATGGGCATTTTCACAGAGAAGGAAACCCATTTGACCCAGCCGCGTCTAAGGGATGCTCAAGCTCATTGGAGCTGAGGGAGATGGATGCAAATGAAGACCACAACGAGGTGCTATTTTACACCATTCGAAGAGCAAAAATAACAGGCCTTCCGCACCCAGTCTTGGAGGAGAGGTGGAGCCACGGAATCTCCAGTGCTTGCTGGTCAGAGTGCAACTGATAGAAGCACTGGGCAGTGGCAGGCTCACACAATCTAGCCTTATCTTACAAAGCGGAGGCCCAGCATATCCCCTTCAGGCATAAAATCAAGAGAAACTCTGGCCAGTGCTCCAAGAGGCGTGGACAAGAACGTTCAAAGCTGCCCTGTTCTTAAACAGCAAACATCCTGACATAACTCGCGTGCCCATAAACCAGAGAACGGCTCAATTAATGACAGTGGCTTCGTTCACACGGCGGCACGTCATTCAAACAGTGCAAGCAAATAAACCAGTTCCCTGCGATACCATGAATGAATCTTAGCTCAACGATGTTGAATGGAAACGCCAGTCCCAGAAGAACAGATACTTCCTGTGAAGTCTCTACAAATAACCATGCTGGCTGCTTCCTCCTAATACCTGTGTGTTTAGGGAGGGACAGGATTACCCACCCAAAGGACTCCAGGGCAACACTGAGAAATTAGTATAACCAGTAAGAAAATGCTGTTGGCCCCTGTGCCCTATCAACAAGTACTTCAAAATGTAACCGGAAATATCCTATTCAAAATAGCCGCAAAAATGTAAAATACCTAGAAGTGAACTTATTATGCAGAAGTAAACAGTGGTGCAGGACCTAGATGAACACAATCATAAAAATCACTGAATAATATTTAAAAACAACCTTAGAACAGCTTTTTTTCCTTATTAAAAAAAAAAAAAGCCAAGTCAATTAGAATATAGTCTAGGCATACATGTATGTATGCAGGTAGGTAGATAAATGAAAACTCCATTGAAACTCTATTTTGTGATCAACCCAAAACTCAGGTGCCCCCAGGAGGAGGCAGGGAGGTGGATGGGGGAGGCGTAACAAGTAAGCGAGTGGATCCATAAACACCAGTGAAGTAAAAGTGGGCCCTGCAAAGGCTCGGATGCACAGGATTTCGCCCCCATTTGCCCTTCTGAGGTTGGAGAGAGGAAAAGGAACACATTAGATTCATTTGGACAGACTTTACGCAGGGTCTAGGCAAGCTTATCTATCTTTGCAGAAGCCCAAGGCTTAAGGTCAGGGGTTCCAGAGGGGCAGGTCCAGCTTGGAGAGATGGAGCCTGAGGCCTCTGTAGGAGCAGCGGGCCCTGGGTGAGCACCCGACGCTGCCCCTTCCCCTCTGAGGCCTTGGGCAAGGTGTTCGCCGCCCTGAGCCTCATGCCTTCCCACAGGAGGCTGCTGCCTGCCTGCCTGCCTGCCTGCAGCCCCCTGGGAAAGCCCTGAGAAGGTCGAGGCCACACTCGGGAAGCAGGAGACGTGGGCATCAGCACCCCAGCCCGGAGCCTCGAGCCCTGCACTGCCAGCCTCGCAGCCACCGCCTGGTCAGTGGCCCGGGCAGTCCCACCTCCTGGAAGCAGAAAGCCGAGGCCGGGTTGCTGAGAAACGCCCCCTAAAGGGACCAGAGCCAGTAGCCATGTGTTCAAGGCAGACGCTGGGCAATCCGGCGAAGTTAGAGCAAGAGGTCTGCAGTCCCTCAGCCCCTCCTGGCCACTCAGACCCGAGCAGCGTCCAGGCCCTCCTGCCCTGCTGAAGTTGGTCTGTTCCTGAGACCTCCAGACCAGTCAAAAACTCCTCCGTGCTCACAAGGAGAGCGGATCCCCCCCACTCTGTGTCTTTATCTGTTCTTTTCATTGCTGTGCTATCTTTTTTATACCCATGTATCTATCTACAAACATCAACAACAACAGCTAACCCTTAAACAGAACTCGCATATGCCAGATATAGTGCTAAGTGCTTTAGACATATTCATTCATTTAATCCTCACAACAATCCGATATAGTAATCCATTTTACAGATGAGGAAACTAAGGCATAAGGAGTTAAGTAATTTGCCTCAGAAACTCTAGTACCAGAATCTGGTTGTCTTAACCTTAACCATCAAACTAGGAGACCATTACAGATATATATATGTGCACACGCATACAATATACATTTATACACACACATATATCTGCACACACACATAAATATATACATGCTGTCATGTGCTGCATAACATTTCAGTCAACAAGGGTCCGAATATATGATAGTGGTATATCACATGTGTGTATTATTAGATTTTATTTGTAATTTTTAATATAAGTACATGTGATTGTACACATGTTTTAACATGTTTTTAAATTTTCTTTTTTTATATATTTTTTTAATTTTTTAATCCTCACCCAAGGATATGTTTTTTTTATTTTAGAAAGAGAAGAAGGAAGAGAGAGAGAAACATCCATCAGGTGCCACCTGTACATGCCCTGACTGGGGCACAAACCCGAAACCTAGGTATGTGCCCTGACCAGGAATCAAACCCACAACCCTTTGGCGCACAGGACATTCCAAATAACTAAGCCACACTGGCCAGGGCCCTTTTATATTTTTATAGTTTTTCTTTCCCCAACCATAGAATTCATGTTTTCACCCTATTGTGTGATCATATATATTTTTTATTTACAATTATACATGGACTTTTATATACTAATTCTCATGATCACATGTATATATATAAGGTTCCTTTTGTCGTTATTTAAAAATAGTGGATTATGTTAAATAAATATTTATTTAATGTCTCTTTTCTTACTTGGTTATACCTGGAAGCCCCCTGGAAGATCTAATTCACTGCTTTTAACGGTCACACATTAGTTTACCCACCATGTCATTCCACCTGGCCCTCCCGCTTATTGTCATCTTCCATGTCCCATCCCCAAGGCCCATGTTGCTTTAATCCGTTAAGAAGTCTGATGGTAGAAATTCCAGGCCCGGTGAGAGGAAAAGGCAGCAAATGGTGGCTCTTGCCCCTCCTCTGGCTGGTGGCCAGCAGCCCTCAGCCCCCAGAGGCAGGAATGCTGACTGCACTATTGTGAAATCATTTGTATATTGTGAAGTGCTTTGCATATGATGGAGTGATTTGCATGTGGGGGGGCATCTTAGAGATCCCAGAGCAGCATCCCTGAGTATCTTCCTCCCCTTGCAAAGAAACCAACCCAGGGTTTCCACTTCAGAACTCAGGGAGGGGCACAAGAGGGCACCCTGATCTACCTCTCTGACCTGCCTGGTGGGGTGAGGCAGCCAGGGGTCTTTCAGAGGAAAGCTGACCCCACCTGGAAGGAGCTGGGAGTCTGACATTGGAGTGTGAGGTGGTACTGGGCATCAAGTGTGCCCTCAGAGCCCCCAGAAGGAGAGATAGACTCAGAACAGATGAAGGGAGCTATCATGGGATGCAGATGAGGGTCAGAGGCTTGGAGAACCCCACCCCATCACAATCTCTGCCCAAGTAAGTACCCACATGCCCCCTCCTGTACAGTTCTGGCTGATTCCCAGAAAAGGCTGCAAAGTGGAAACACCAAGCCAGACTCCCACACTCTAGAAATGAGAGGTGCTGTCCCATGCTCTGGGCTCAGGGACACCCAGAGGTTTGAATCCTGGCTCTGCCATCTGTTCCGTTGTTTCACCCTGGGCTAACGGTACCCACCTCAATGGGATAGAATGAAGATGCCATGAGAATGCGAGTGAATGGCACATAGTAGGTGTTCAGTAAATTGCAGTTATAATAATAATGCTATTGTTTGCTGCCCTCGTCTAAGAAGTCAGGCCAACTTCCTCTAGGTGAGGGGAGCACAGAGCCCTTGCTTTCCTCAGGTTTGGAGTTCAGAGCAGCAGTGTCAAGCCACCATGTACTGGACCCCAAAGGGTTACAAGCTCTGGAGACAAAGGCCTGAGGTTCCCAGTGAAAAACCAAAGCATAAAAATAATTCGATGAGTAAGAATAAAATTCCCTCTTCTGAGGTTCCCGGGGCTAGGCCCCTCCCTGCGGCAGGCACTTCCCCTTTCCCGTTTCATGGAGGAGCCAGGCCAGGCTGACTCAGAACTGGAGCGCTGCAGCCGTCCTCCCACCCGGGAGCCGGGCCGCCGGCCGAAGGCTGCGAGTCCGGCAGTCGAGCGCGCCCCCGTGCGGCTGCGGGGGAGACTGCAGCCCGAGAGAAGAAGCGGCGCCGGACCCGCAAGCCCAGCCGCTCGCGGTCCCCGCGGAGCCACCCCTGGCCCTGCCCAGCCTGCTGAGCGCGGTACCCAAGGTTCTCCCACTTCCGCCCGGCCCTCCTCGCCGCCCCTAGTCCGGCCCGGGCGGAAGTGCACTGGCCGCCCGGATCCCCCATGGCCGCGAAGCGGAAGCGCTCCCGGACAGCCACCACCCCCACTACACCGTGGCGCGCGGCGCCTCGGGTTCCGGGCAGGTCCCGAGTGACGTGGCCGCGCGCTGGGGGCGGCTCCGGGCCGGGGGCCGGGCTGCGGGGCCGGGCCGGGCGGGGCAGGCCCGGGGCGGGGCGCCGCGCCGCAGCTGGATGGCCGGGCCCGCCCGGAGCGCTGCCGCCGCCGCCGCAGCACGGTGAGTGACCGCCCGGCCTCAGGGCCCGCGCCTGGGCGGGATGGACCCGGCGATACCCCCGACCCCGGCCCGGGCCCGACCTGGGCCTCTCGCCCGGAGCCTGGAGTTCAACTTCCCCGGGCTCCTCTGCCGCCCGCACGTCGCTCCGCATCTCTCCCTTGCTCTCCCCTCCTCGTCCGTCTCACCCGCTATCTCTGATCTCTCCCTCTCGACTCTCTGGCTTTCTTCTTTCCCTCTCCTCTCAGACTGCGCACCCCCTTCCCCTTTCCCAAACCTCACCTCTGCGTGATCCCCTCATCCCTGCGTGACCCGCCTCGGCCTCCAAGCCCGACCTGGCCCTGGCCTGCCTGTGGTCCCCAGTGGAGCCCCGCGGGTTTCATCAGGGTCTCCCGTTCGGGCCTGGAAGTCCTGAACGCGGGCATCTTTTCCAGCGCTGCTGCTTCCCCTCCCTCCCACCTCTAACAGCAGATGAGGAAACTGAGGCAGTGACTCTCCAGTCAAGGTCACAGCCAGCACGAGGCAGGGCAGACCGCATTTACCCTTCATGCCTGAGTTTCCAGGCTGAACCTCTCTCTTGGTTGACTCACATCTGAGTCCTGTGACCCCGGCTGGGGACATTCCTGCTGCCCAGTGCTGCGGCCTCCACAGCATAAGGAGGGCGCTGTGCTTCCTCCCTGCCAGGTACGGTTACCTGCATTATCCAGCTCATGTATGTGCACGACCATGTGAGGGAGGCAATACTTACCTTCATCCTATAGACAAGGAGACTGAGGCTCCGAGGGGGGGCGGGGGGCTCCAGGGACTTGCCCACAAGCAGCTGGAAGTTGCCCCCGAGTAGAGCACCAAGTGCTCTGAGCATCTGTGAGGCAGCTCCAACTGCAGGATCCTTCCTCTTCAGCCCCACCTCCCGTCTGCCTCTGTGCCCCGGGGACATGGGGCTCATTTCCTAGGAAGACGCTCTAATGGTCCTGTCCTAGCTCAGTTGCTTGGTTTCCCAACCTGCACCTCCTAATGTCGCCCCATTGAGCTAGATAGTGCCAGCCTCGGTCCCTGGGGTGTCCTCGCCAGGGCACATCCTGGTAGCAAAACCTCCCCTGGCAGCCAAAGGCACCCGGCTGGGCCGGGCCTGCCCTGCCGGTGGCTGAGGGGAACGAGCCAGCGCCTCACCCTGTCATTAGGAAAAGTTTAGCCTCGGGCAGACGTGCTGACACAGTCGGAAGCCGGAAGCCGGCTCAGAAGGAAAAAATGCGGTCCTTGGAGTGTGGAGGAGCAGGGCCCTGTGCTCTGTGCACCCACTAATTGGAGCCACAGAAGCCCTGGGTCAGGCAAGCAGGAGGGTGAAGGTGCCATATTTCATACGCAGATGTTCAGCCAACGAACGGTGGCAGCTCATGCCAGTGGCCTTTGTGTTTTTCAGCACCTGGCATGCCTGGATGTCCCTGCTCTGGCTGCGGCATGGCGGGCCAAAGGCTCCTCTTCTTCACTGCTGTGGCCCTGCAGCTCCTGGGAGGGGCTGGGGGTTCCCAGCAGGCCCTCCGGAACCGGGGGGCTGCAGCCGCCTGTCGCCTCGATAACAAGGACAGTGAGTCCTGGGGAGCCCTGCTGAGCGGGGAGCGGCTGGACACCTGGATCTGCTCCCTCCTGGGCTCCCTCCTGGTGGGACTCAGCGGGGTCTTCCCACTGCTGGTCATTCCCCTGGAGATGGGGGCCACACTGCGCTCAGAAGGTGGGTGACCCTGGGGCAGCCAGCGGCGTGGGCAGCATGCTGCCCTCCCCCGGAGAGCTGGCTCTCACGTCCTGGGTGCCGGTGTGTCTGAGGTGGAGGGTGAGGACAGAATTCAATTTCTCACCTTGGTCCTGGGAGACCAGGGCTCACCATGCTCATTTGTTCATTCATTTATGCGTTCTTTTATTCTGCAAGAATCACCACTAGCAAACAGTCACCTAAAAGCAATATAGATAGTGGTGAGAAATATGGATGTCAGCCCACCTGGGCTCAAATCTCGGCTCTGCCACTTACCAGCTGGGTACCACTGGGCAAGTTACGTCACTTCCCTCTGCCTCGGGCTCCCAGCCTTAGAAAGGGGTAACAGTGGTGTCTACCTCATAGCCCTATTGTGACAATTGAAGGAGCTCATATCAGTAAGGCACCCCGGTGCAGGGAGAAGGATGCGTGTGTGCGGGCCCCGTGCTGGGTGTGCCGTGGCCAGCAAAGCACTGCCTCGCCCTCCAGTCCCTGCTCATCATGCAAAAGAGCTCTCCGACTCGAAGCCCCGGGGTCAGCCTTACCCAGGAACATGAGGGAGGTTGGTCGCAGGCCTGCCTCTGGGGAGGGGGTCTGGGAGATGGGGGACTGGCACGGGTGGAGGCTTTCCTTGGCTACCCTTTGGTAGGGTGTGCATGGACTGTGTCCACAATGGCATGTTGTAATGAAAAGTCCACGAGATCAGGTGGGGAGGTGCCAAAATACAGGTGCCTTGTGCCCCCCACCCCAGAGTGTGACAGTAAGTCTGGACGAGGGCCCCAGGCGCTGTGCTCCCCTGTTCATTCTGTCCCTGGGCCGAAGGCTGCTGCCACGGCTGTGAGTGGAGCCCTGCTGTCATGCCTGTTCCTCAGCTCCGTCCCTGCGAGGTCAGGGTAGGGAGGACTTGGATTATTAGCTCCATTTTACACATGGGGAGGCACGGGCACAGAGAGGTTCTTGGACCAGCCTGAGGTCACACAGCCTAGAAGCAGCAGCTTCCCCTGGGATAGTTGCTACCCGACCCCCAAGGTGCCTCTGCCCTCTGGGCCTCAGTTTCTTTCAAACCAAGGGTTTGGACATGGCCCCCCTCAGGCACTTCCAGCTCTGGATGCTGCAAATCGGCACAAGTCCCCACATCTCTGTCACTTTTCTGCGAGTAACAGTGGCTGAGAAAAGAAAGTTCCCGTGTAGTGAGTACCCGCTATGTGTATTGTTACTGAATTCCCAGAGGATGCCTATCAGATAGGTACACTTGTCCCCAGTTTACAGAAGGGGAAACTGAGTCCCGGGAGCAATCTGCCAAGGGCACCAGCCATTGGGTTGGAGAGCTGAGCCCTTAACCATGAGGCAGTAGCTCTACAGCCCCTCGTCAGGTTGAGGGGTGTTCCTGCTGAGCACCCAGCCCAGGAAGGGCGGTGCGCCATGTCCAGCCTTTTAGAGGCTGACGTTCTGGTTGGGACAACACAAAGAGCCTAGTAATCTGGGGGGGCAGAGGCCGGGCCAGGGTCCCTGGTGGGTCAGCCCCCAGGCCCTGCCTCTCTGCCTTGCAGCTGGGGCCCGGCGCCTGAAGCAGCTGCTCAGCTTTGCCCTGGGCGGCCTCTTGGGCAATGTGTTTCTCCACCTGCTGCCCGAGGCCTGGGCCTACACATGCAGCTCCAGCCTTGGTGAGTGAGGTCACAACCTGGGGGCAGGCAGGGGAGGGTTGGAGGGGGGCTGGTACCCATGCCCAGGGATGGCCTAGGCCCTGCCTGCTCTGCCAGAATGGCTGGCAAAGGGTATCAGGCTGGGAACTTGCCCTGACCTCTGTGGGAGTCCCTGGGGCACTGCTGTCCCACCAGCCAATCCTGGCCCCCTGCCTCTGTCCCTACCCTGGACTAGGTCCCATTCCCAACGGCCCCTCTTCTCTGGCCTTGGCTTGGCCTGGTCTGTCAGTGCTGCCCCCTGCAGGTGGTGAGAGGCAGAGCCTGCAGCAGCAGCAACAACTGGGGCTGTGGGTCATTGCTGGCTTCCTGACCTTCCTGGCTTTGGAAAAGATGTTCCTGGACAGCAAGGAGCAGGAGGGGACCAACCAGGTGAGCCCCAAACCCCAGGACTTGGGTACCTCAGTCTGTTCTGTGTTGTTCCAGGGCCTGGAGGCCCAGGTTCTGAGTTGAACCCTGAAAAGAGGGTCTTGGCCTTTTCTTGGGGCCTCTGGGAGGCTGGGCCAGCTTGTTTGGGGATCTGGGGAGTGACAGCATCAGCCCCTGCCATGGCTTGTTCTCCGGCTGATAGCGACGGCGGTGCAGGAGGCGGACAGTCTATTGAGTTTGAGGGCACCTGGCGGATCGAGCAGCAGAGAAGTCTAGACAGAGAAAAGGGTGTTCCCTGTCTCTGTTTCTCCATCTCTCGCTCCCCTTCTGTGTCCACCCTGGTCAAGCGGGGGGCGGGGGGAGGGCATCTAATGTCACCTCTCCCTCCTTCTCCCGGCCCTAGGCCCCCCGCAAAGACCCCGCTGCTGCTGCCGCCGTGCTCAGTGGAGGCCGCTATGTGGCCCAGCCGGCTGCAGAGCCCGGCCTGAGCGCCGTGGTCCAGAGCATCAAAGTGAGTGGCCCACTTAGGGCCCCCTCCTCCTGCAGCCGCCCCACCCAAGTGGCCAGCCCAGCTCAGCCCTGCCTGCCCTGTTCAGCTGGCTTTCTCTCCCCTCACCCAGGTCCGTGGCTATCTCAACCTGCTGGCCAACACCATAGACAACTTCACGCATGGGCTGGCTGTGGCTGCCAGCTTCCTGGTGAGCAAGAAGGTGAGTGGGGGTTGGGGCAGGTGGGGGCCCAGGCAATTCCAGTGGGAATGATGGTGCTTGTGTTGACCAGTTGGCTCTGCCTCCAAAATAGGTCTCCAGTCCATCACTTCTTGCTCCCTGCATCAGCAACACCCTCATCTGAGCCCCGTCCTCCCTGTCGCTCTCCTGGACACGGCCTTCTTTTGTCCCGAGACACTGGTCTGTTCTCCTGGCTGCAGACACTCCTTTTGGGGATCCATGCCTCTGCCTGCCTGCTTCCAGATGCTCCCCCACCTTCCCCTGCCCTCTGTCTGCCGACTTGTGAACACCACGCTTTCCCCTCCTTCATGGCCTCCGCCTCACACTGTTCCATCTGCCTGAACGCTCTTCCCCCCACCTTCAGCGCTGGCTCCTCAGCCGTTAGGCCTTGGCTAAATGTACTTCCTCAGACAGGCCTTTGCTGACCCCTCGTCTGATTAGGCCCCATTACTCCTGCCCATGGCACCCAGTCCTCCTCGCCCCCAGCAGCTGTCAGTGAGTGACTGGCGGCTCGTGTGTTTACTCAGTCCTGGCCTCCCTCCTCCAGACTGTGAGCTTCATGAGGGCAGCTTCCTTGTCTGTTTGATTGGCTGCTGTGTTCCTGGTCACCAAACAGTGGCCAGGCAGGGTGCTCAGAGCAGAGCAGACACTGGTAGACTGAGTGGACAGGGGGTGCCCTGGCCCTCGGCACAGACCCCCACAGACTCCCCTTCCTGCAGATCGGGCTCCTGACCACCATGGCCATTCTCCTGCATGAGATCCCCCATGAGGTGAGTTCCAGAGGGCCTGGGAGCCCAGCAAGGGGGGGCGGGCTGGGGCCCAGCGAGGGGGTGCGGGCTGGGGCCAGCAGCAGGGCGGGTGCAGGGGCTCGTGTGCGTGACCATCCCTGAGGTGCTCAGGGGGTCTGGTCCTACTGGGGCCCAGAGTGATCCTCTGGACCTTCCCTCAGGTGGGCGACTTTGCCATCCTGCTCCGGGCTGGCTTTGACCGATGGAGCGCAGCCAAGCTACAGCTCTCCACGGCGCTGGGGGGCCTGCTGGGCGCCTGCTTCGCCATCTGTACACAGTCCCCCAAGGGAGTAGGTACGGGCGGGGTGTGTGGTGGTGGCAGGTGGCCATCAGCAGAGGGGTCCCAGCCAAGGGCACACCTGCCCCACCCCGATAATGAGACTGAGTCCTGCCCTCGGTCCCCACTGCGGGAGGGGTGAGGGGCCCGTGGGCTCCCAGCCAGTCGGGCCTTCTCCCACCGCAGAGGAGACTGTGGCCTGGATCCTGCCTTTCACCTCTGGCGGCTTCCTCTACATCGCCCTGGTGAACGTGCTGCCCGACATCTTGGAGGAAGATGACCCGTGGTGAGTGACACACGGGACTGCCACTCACGGGGCCCTTAGCGGCTGGAGGAGGAGGGACTTTTCTGGCCTCTTCCCTGCCCCTCACCCCCGTGCCAACCCCTGAGCCCCAGCCCCTCTCCCCACAGGCACTCCCTGCAGCAAGTGCTTCTGCTCTGCACGGGGATCGTGGTGATGGTGCTGTTCTCATTGTTGGTGGAGTAACCGTCCCTGACGCCCGCTCCCTCCACAATAAGAGACTCGGATTTACTCTGTGACCGTGTGTGAAGGCAGGGAGGGCGAGTGTCTGAGAGCCAGTGAGCCTCCAACCAGACAGGAGGATGATGCACGCGCACGTGTGTGTGTGTGTGTGTGTGTGTGTGTGTGTGTGTGTGTGTGTGGACAGAGGTGTGTGAGACCGACACTGTGATCCCTCATGCCCAGGGCCCAATGCCCGCGCCTGCCCCAGCCACCCTGTGGTCCTCTCTCCTTGCCACCCTGTCATCTTGCACCTCCCAGAGAGAGCGGTGAGGAAGCCAGCGTTGGTCCCAAGCAGAGGCCTCTCCCCACGACCCCAAGGGGAGTGAAGGGCAGCTCCAGCAGCCCCTAGTTGCAAGGAACCCCAAAGCTGTCTCCCACTGGGCCTCACAGGTCCCTGGCTGAGAGAGTAAACCCCTCTGCTCATGCACCCAGCCCTGGGCAGCCTAGGGGCCGAGGCTGGGGTGAACTCTGCTGCATCCATGGTCGTGGCCCTTCCTTCGCCATCTCTACAGCCAAAGAAAGGAGAGGCAGGTGCTCTTGCAGCCCCCAGCCCCACTCAGCACTGACAGCCCCACCCTCCCAGCCTGAAGCCGAGAGATGCTTTCTCAGACCCTGGCCAGCTCCCGTCCCCCAGTGAATGCTCCGTGGCAGCACCAGCAGCTCTTGCCACCTCCCGCTGCCAAACAGCAGCCTGCAGTGCAGCCAGCAGCCCTGGCCAGGGAGACCTCCCGGTCCAGCTCGGTAGCTTGCGCCAGCACAGGGGCCAGGCAGATATCCTGGGGGCAGGAAGAGAGTGGTTCGTGGCTGCCCTCCCTGCTCAGGCCCCTTTTAGGTGGGGGTGGTGAGGGCTCCATGTAGTCAGCACTCGGGAATGTGCTCTGGGAGAATGCTGAAGACATAATCCCCAGCTATTTCCCTTGGCTGACGCCCAGGTACTCAGCTGGCCCACTCCACAGCCAGGCCCAGGCCTGCTGCTCGACCTCGGACATTTTCAGAAGTGGCCATAAGAGGGCCTGAATGGTTTCACAGCTGTTTTGCTGATTCCATTTGTATCTGTAAATACTTGTTCTATATATAAGATGCAAATAAATATTATACACAAACTGGCTGCCTCTGTCCTGTCACCATCCAGTCGAACAGGGCTTTCCTGGGCTGGCCGCTCCATAGCCCCGCGCTGGCTGGCCGCCTGCCGGTCTCGCCCCCGCCTCCCACCCTTCTGCTCTGTGCTGTCTCTGAACGGTTACCCTTCAGTGCTTCTCGGAACGGGATAGCATTTCAGTTTCCTGGCTTGGCTGGTTAGTTTTTTGTCCCAATAAAACAAGCCTGGCCCTGTGTTGTAGCCCACACCCCCCCAAGGGTGGTGGCCTCATATAGACCTAGGAACCGGCGGCTTTTTCCCAGCCTGCCCCTGAGTAATTTAAATCCAGGAAGGGAGCTCCATCCATAAAGGCGTCTCCAGGTTTAGCCTCAATGAAATTGTTATTTTTCATTAAAAAGAAAACCGTCTGGATTCCCGGAGTCCACTAGTGTTAATAAACGGGGTCCCTCCCTTTCTCTTAAAAAAAAAAAAAGAAAAAGAAAAGAAAAAGAAAACCGTCTGAATGTGCTGAGTGTAAGGACAGGACCAGGCACCGGGGGGCGCTGCTTCCCCACACTGCTCTCTATCCAAGCCAAGCAGGACAGCCTCCAGTAGTTAGCAGAGCAGCATGTCTGCACAGCATCACTGAGTGTGCTCAGGGGCTGTGAAGCCCCAATTGCTGTACCCAGCCTGGCTCTGAATCATTCCTTTCAGCAAAAAGGGACTCGCTGCTCCGGACTGACACACCGGGACCTGGTGGACCGGCGCCTGATCTGTCAAGGAACCCAGGCTCCAGCAAGCATCTCCTCCCCTTGGCAGCGCTGGGGCTCCCCATGTTGAGCCTCAAGTGGTGCGTGCAGGTTTACTAGGGTGTTGCGGCCAGGTGAATGTTCCAGCTGGTCGGAAGAGGGAACAGGGAATGCAGGAACGGGAGCAGCTGAGCTGGGCAGGGGACAGAACCAGTCCTTCAGAGGCCATGCGGGGGCTCAGGCAGGCGTGGGAAGTCAATGATAGGTGCATCCCAGGGCATGGTAGCAGGAAGGCGGGCCTGGAGTGGTGGGACCACAGGGGAGGGATCAGAGCTGGTTAGGAGCCTAACTCCCAGAAAGGCCTAGGCCCAGTCTGTAGCCCAATTAGGCATGTTCCTCAGGGGAGGGGACCAGGGACAGGAGGGTGTAGGGCTTTTGTCAAAGGGCAAGTGAGAGCTGCTGAGTTCTGAGGAGCTACTACTTTGAAAGGCCATTCGGGAGCTTTCAAAGTATATGGGACCAAGATCCTGCTCAAGGTTCATTTTCAGCCAGAGGAAATGGACCAAAAGAGCTAATGGGGCCCGACCAGGTGTGGCTCAGTGGTTGAGTGTTGACCAGTGAACCAGGAGATCACAGTTCGATGCTCAGTCAAGGCACCTGCCCGGGGTTGTAGCGATCCCCAGGGGAGGCATGCAGGAGAGGCCAATCAATGTTTCTAATCATTGATGTTTCTATCTTTCTTCCCTCTCCCTTCCTCTCTGAAATCAATTAAGAATATATTAAAAAAAACAGCTAATGGGACATGTGGAAAAACAAGAGGCTTGGAGGCCAGGAAACAAAGGAGGTGTTTCAAGGGGAAAAGACCCAGAGCACCAAAATGTGAAAAAAGGAAAGGCTGGCTCTATTTAGAGCCTTCATCCTAGGGCTTCAACACCACAACCTTGAAAGCTGAGGTGGGGCAGGGAGTGGGGAGGGAGGGGTTTGGAGGGACCCGTGAGACAGGCCTGAGGGCCTCATGGTGACAACTGGATTGAGGCCACAGCTGTCTCGAGTTCCAGGCAGGAGCATGTGGGGAAGGGGTTTCGTGCGAGCACCCCTCCCCTTCCACTAAGAAGCGAGATAGACAGGTGTCAGAGACCTGAAACCATCTTTTATTATGAATTTTAACCAGCAAGAGAGCAGGGGATGGTGTGGTGGGTGACGCCCTAGGCATAGTACTGCAAGTTGGCTTTCTTCTTGGCCTGCACCTCCAGGATGCCCTCCATGTAGTCCTCGTGGGTGAGCTCCGTGGCACCCCTGCGGAGTGCGATCATGCCCTGCACCCAGGACACACAAGCTTCAGGGTGCCTCCCCGCACCCCTGGCCTGGCTCCCGGGGGCCAAAGCCTTCTCAGCCTCTTCCCCTCAGCAGTCCACTGGCCAAGTAACGCTGCCCTGTCCAGGGAAGGGGGCAGGAAGCACCCACTCACCCACCTCACCCCACCACTCACCGCCTCACCCCACCACTCACCGCCTCCACACACACAGCCTTGCACTGGGCCCCGTTGAAGTCATCTGTACAGCGGGCCAGCTCCTCGTAGTTCACATCAGGACTGTGGGAGGACAGATGCCACAGGGGTCAGTTACTCATGGGGACGGGGCAGGGGGAGCAGGAGTCTCCCACACTGCCCCATCCAGTCAGCTCACACTGTGCCTCATTCTCTTCGTGGCACAAGCTGGGGGAAGAGGCACAGTCAAAGCAGGTTAGACAAGGTGATTTCTCTGTCTCGAGCTCCAGCCTTCTAGAAATCTGTACCTGAGACCCCAGGGACCTCTCAGGCTGAGGCGGGGGAGCAGGAGGGTGTGGAGACAAGGATGGCCATCTGCCCTCTCCTGAGTAGCACAGGCCATGTCAGTATGCTGCTACCACTTAAAAATCTCACATGCTGAGCACTGTGCTTGATGTTGCCACAAGCCCATAATGTTGGTGCCATTACCCCCCACCCCCAAGTCCGATAAGAAAGCTGAGGCTTAGAGAGGTTATGTCACCTGCTGAAGGTCACAGAGATCCGAACCTAGGTCCATCTGGCCCCTGGCTGGATCCCCCTGGACCATGTTGGGCTGTACCCATGTGCTGAGGTCAGGGAGGCGGGGAAACTGAGGCCCTCTGGCCTGCAGACCTTCCTATCGTGGGGGAGGAGGAGGCACGTGGAGTCTAAGGAGTAGAGCAGCCACAATTGGAGTCTTGGCCCCCACAAGACTACCTCAGGCCCGTGGGGAGAAGTGGAGGTTAGAAAATGGTATTGAAAGGTGCTGTGTGTGAACGGGCTGTGGAGAGGAAAGAGATGGGCGGAGGCCTGGGAGGCTCAGCACAAAGAGGAGAAACAGACTGCCCTGCTGCTGCCCCTCCGGGGCTCAGCGCCCTGCTCCTGGACAGCGTGCTCACCTGACGTTCATCTTTCGGGAGTGGATCTGCATGATTCTGGCCCGGGCCTCCTCGTTGGGCATCGGGAACTCAATCTTTCGGTCCAGGCGGCCAGAGCGGAGCAGGGCAGGGTCCAGGATGTCCACCCTGTTGGTGGCTGCGATTACCTGAACAAGGAAAGAAGCTGCAACTTGAACTGAGGAGAAAGGGGTTCAGACTGGCAGCAGTCATGGCCACAACAGGCAGAGACAGCCCAGGGTCCAGGTGAAAGGGAAGGAGATGTTCAAGACAGATCCCAATTCCTACTGTGGCTGCCATAGCGAGGTAACGAGAAGGTCTTGGCCTCTAAGCCCCATGTTTTTCACCTTCAACAACACTCACCTTGACCTGGGTGTTGGGCTGAAACCCATCCAGCTGGTTCAGAAGCTCCAGCATCGTCCTCTGCACCTCCCGGTCCCCGGCCTTCTCGCTGTCAAAGCTGAGGCCCGTAGGAGGCCCAAGACACTGGTGAGGCCACTGCTTGGGCAGAGCCCTCCCCTCCTCTCCACCCACCTGAAGCCTAACCCAGCCCATCCAGGGTAGGGAAATGTCTCACTCAACTTGGGGCCCCCAGTCAAGGACTAGCAACAGAAAAGGTGTCAGTAACTGGGGATTGCTGACTGAGACTGGGGAGGCTCTGGATTGCATTCAGAGACTGGGGAGGCTCTGGGGCCAGGTGTGGAGCTGAGGATAAAACGTGAGCAAAACCACCCACTGCCCTGATGAACATCCATTGCAAACTGAGCTAAGCTTAGAAGTACAGGGATCCAGCCCAGACTTGGAGCGTAAGGGGAACCTAGGCAGGTATCCCTGAGCAAGTGTCCCTCAGCTGAGAGCTAAAGGCTGAAAACTCATCAGTTGGGCAACCAATCACTGAAGAGGGAAAAAGGTAAAGCACATTCCAGAGAGGAAACAGCAGAGGCACAATCTCTCCCACTGCAGAGCCAGAGTGGGCCTGCAAGCCCGGGGGGCTGTGGAGAGTCCCAGGGAGGGGGAGGCAGGGGCAGAACCAGCATGAGGCCGGAGGGGAGCAGGGACAGCCACTGAAGGGGCCTTGCAGGTGATGGCAAGCTCAAGCATTTACCCCAAGGAGCAATGGGGGAGGCCCAGGACGGGTTTTGAGTAGAATCTGTGGGTGTACGAGTGATATGACAAGGTTTTTTAGGGAACACGCAGCCAGCTGTGAACACGGATGGTCAGGGGAAAAGGTAAGAAGCAGGGAAGCTAGTTAGAAGAGAATTTAGGAAGCAGAACACAAAGTAAAGCTACCATCACCCCAGGAAAGGGGGCAGGGTGGGATAGTAGGACTTTAGAACCATCTCTCTGGTGGTACCCAGCACCCCCTTACCGCTTGGTGCCGATGGCATCCAGCTCATCAATAAAGATGATGGATGGAGCTTTCTCCTTGGCAAGGGCAAAGGCATCCCGGACCAGCTTGGCACCATCCCCGATGAACATCTGCACCAGCTGAGGGCCAGCCAGCTTCAGGAAGGTGGCCTGGGTGCGGCGGGAATGGGGGTTGACGCAATCAGGACAAAAGCACCATGACAGGTCCCTTCAGGCCCCGAGTGCCCAGTCCTGCCCATTTCTCTTCATCCTTCCCAAAGCACTCACCTTGGTCTGCGCAGCACAGGCCCGGGCCAGCAGAGTCTTCCCGGTACCTGGGGGCCCATACATCAGCACCCCCTTTGGAGGTTGGATCCCCAAGTTCTCAAACTTCTCTTTGTGGTTCATTGGCAGGACAATGGCCTCCACCAGCTGCCAGGAAGAAGTCCTGGGTGAGGAGAGTGAAGCCCTGAGGGCTCCTACAGCCCAATCTGTAACCCTCCTATTCCAATTCAGGGACACTGCCCTCCCCTTCCCCCTGTCAAGAGAACACAGAACCTCACTCCCAGCAAGGCTGACTATGGTTTCTCCAGGAACAGCAGCACATCGTGGAAACACTGAACCTCAGTTCCAGGCCTGGCTCTGGCCTTAACCTTCCATGACCCTAAGCAAATCGTTCACTCTCTCTGGATCTCAGTCCCCTAAACTGTCACATGGCATCCTTCTTGCCTCCCTAGGATGCTATGAGGATAAGAGGCACATTAGGGGAAGCGCCCTGGTCAACGAGGCAGAGAAACACAAAAGGCTGGCAGGCTGCTAGTAGCTGCCACACCTCCCTCACCTCCTGAATCTGCTTGTCCAAGCCCCCGATGTCACTGTATTGTTCTGTGGGCCTCTCGTCCACCTCCATGGCCTTCACCCGTGAGTCGTACTCTGTGGGTAGAGTCTCCAGGATCAAATAGGAGTCTTTGTTCACACCCTGGAGACACAGCACAAAGCCTTCAGATTTGTCCCAGCTCAAGGCCTAATTAATTGGCTGGGTGACAGGTATCTGAAGAGTGAAAAGAATGATATGGAGCCCTAGCTGGTTTGGCTCAGTGGATAGAGCACTGGCCTGCAGAGTGAAGGGTCCCAGGTTCAATTCCAGTCAAGGGCACATGCCCGGGTTGCGGGCTCAATACCCAGTAGGGGGTGTGCAGGAAGCAGCCGATCAATGATTCTCTCTCATCATTGATGTTTCTGTCTCTCTCTCCCTCTCCCTTCCTCTCTGAAATCAATAAATATATATATATGTGTGTATATATATATATATATATATATATATACACACACACACATATATATATATATTAAAAAAAAGATTCACAGAGCAGGGAGACAGGGTCTGACTCTTCAGGCTGCTCTCAAGGCCAACAGAGACCTGGGCCTGGGTCAGGGCTCAGCTGCTCAGTGGGAGAAATTCACTGGAAAAGCTCTGCCTGGGCTCAGGGACCCCACTCACCACCAAGTCTCCAGGCTTCAGTTTCTCAGCATCCACCAACCCAATCACAGGCAGGAAGTATGTCTGTCAGAAAATTCCAGAAGCAGCCTCAGTTACTGCCCTCAGGAAGGCTCCCTAGCCTTTTCCACCCCTCACCCTCCTCCATTCTCCTTCTACGGAGCCAGCCTCACCTGCCGTGTGGAGGTTTTGATCACGGCACACTTGCCCTTCCTCTGGGAGTCCAGGTCAATGTTGGCACCATCCTCCTCTTGGTCATTGGGATCAACGTCCAAAAGCTGGGAAGGGAAAGAGCACAGATGAAGAGGCCCTGCTCAGCCCACTGAACTCCCCAGAGCCGGGTGCTTCCTGGGCTGAGACAGTCCCAACGCGGGCAGGGCTGACCATCCCTACCCGCTCCGCACACTGGCCCCGAGCTCAGCACGTGCGGTTGATAAACCATGGGATTGAAAAGATCTCTGTTTTAGATGATGCTTCTCTGCACAGACAGAGCTCATCTACCCCCAAAGAAAAATAACCGGTAGAAAATTAGACATGTGAGGCTTCTGAGGCCTTTTCCAGCCCTATATATACACCTAGAAATGCACACTAGGAAGGGGGCCCTCAGAAGGGGACCCCAACATGCAATTTGGGCCTCAAAACTTCACCCACTCTTTCCCAATGGCCCATCACAGGCCGTCTCCAAGCCCCGCTAACCCCTCTCTTCCCCTCCACATACACACACACCTCGATGACGTTGGAGACAAGGTAGGGCAGGGTCTTGTTCACTTTGATCTTCTCACTGTTCTCTTTGATCTTGTCCTTCATGGCTTGGAGTTCGTGGGTAACTCGTAACACTTCGCTCTTCATAATCTGGGATGAAGACAAGTGGAAGCAAATGTTGGGCCTTAGCTGTTTATTCCAAGGCCTTGTAATGAGTGAAGTCATTACAGGGGGCCCTCCCGCTTCCGCTCACTTGGCTCTTATGCCTCTGAGTGCCGAGCCCCTCAGATGACCGCCTGGTGAAGGAGTTGGAGCAGAGGGAGAAGAGTAGAACTTTGGGTCAAATTCAAGTTTTAGGTTCCGCCTTTTATTAAGGGCTGGGTAGTTCAAAATAAAAACCTTCTGAGCCTCAGTTTCCTCTCTGTAAAATGAAGACTTCCTAAAAGAAGGATTTTCGAGAGGAATACTTAAAAGAGCTCGCTGGGAATGGCAGTCTGAGTCCTACTTCCAGGCCTGGTCTCCCAACATCCTGTCCCTCTTCTGGTCCCTCTTAAGGCTTAGTTTTCTTTTCTCTTTTTGGGGCCCAAAGAGGAAACAGCGGTCCCCATGCTCCCCCAGAGAGGCAGCTGGGACCACCCCGGCCTGCCCTGGATGCCCACCTTGATTTCACTGTCCAGCAGCCTTGTGCGCTGGATAATCTCTTCTGTGGACATCTTGAGCACCTCTTCCCCGATTCCATCTTGCTGTTAAAAAATATATTTTTTTAATTAAGGGCACGTGCCCGCTTTCTCCAAGCCCACTCAGCCTCAGTTTCCCCGTCCATAAGACTAGAATGAAGGAATCAGGATGCTTGCCCACATCCCAAGCGGCCCCGACCCTGGGACCGGGCCAGACCTCGACCCCCGGGCATCTCCTCCCCTCCCGCCAAGGTGGTCTCCCCGCTGGTCCGGCTCTAGGACCCCCGAGCTGTCCCAGAGCAGACCTCAGCCTCGTCCCACACGGTCGCCATCTTCTCCTGCCGAGTCACTGAACTCTCGAGTTTCGGCAGCAGATTCATTTCCTGGAGGAAAAGATCGAAGGTCGGACTGGGCAGGAGCCGTGGCAGAAAATTAGTACTGTCTTTCTTAACACCAGCCCTTGACTAGTAGCAGACCTCTTTCTTCAAGTCCCGATTCTAGGCGATTTATCTCCGGCCGCGAATCTGCTTCTCCGGTTCAAAAGACCACGCGCGGGCCACAGGGCCCACCCCGTGTCTCCTGAGAAGTTCCCGCCCTCGTCCTGTTTGTACTGTGCTACTGGCCGACGCGTGCAGCGGGCGGGGCCTGGATGTATAAACGGAAGGGGCGGGAGAAAGGGCGAGAGCCGCAAAGCCCCTTGGGAAATGTAGTCTTATTTTGGCCCATAACCGAAAGGGCGCTTTGGAAGGAGTGATTCAACCTCAGAGACCGGCCCAAAAAAAAAGAGACCGGCCCAGCTAGGAATTAGGGGATTTGCACAATGGCTCTGCCTCCCAAACTATAAACAACATACGACAGCCGTGTGCAAAGGAGGAGGGATAACACCTCAGGCAGCATTTTTATAATTATTATTTATTAAAGTTGGCCACCAAGGGTTACCTGAGAGAATCCTTAACCAGTCTTAAAGAATGATCACTGCTGCTACCAACTTCAGAGCAGGGGCCACAGCACTGCCCCTGTGGGAAGAGCTCAGCTGGCAATGAGCCTCTAACAATTAAAAATAAAAAAGCAAACATCGCCCTGACCGGTTTGGCTCAGTGGATGGAGCGTCGGCCTGCGGACTCAAGGGTCCCAGGTTCGATTCCGGTCAAGGGCATGTGCCTTGGTTGCGGGCACATACCCAGTGGGGAGTGTGCAGGAGGCAGCTGATCGATGTTTCTCTCCCATCGATGTTTCTGACTCTCTATCCCTCTCCCCTCCTCTCTGTAAAAAATCAATAAAGTATATTACATCACGTCTGTAATCGTTTCTTTTCATCTCACTGAGTAAGACAGGTCTCTTTGGATCAAATGAGACTCATTTGTTGTACCTGTGTCCTCTGGGTACTTCAACATATAAACTTTGGGGAACACAATTCAGTCCATAACATTCTCTCTCTCTCTCTCTCTCTCTCTCTCTCTCTATATATATATATATATATATATATATATATATATATATATTTCAGAGAGGAAGGGAGAGAGAGAGAAACATCAATGATGAGAGAGAATCATTGATCAGCTGCCTCCTGCACACCTACACTGAGGATCCAGCCCGAAACCCAGGCATGTACCCTGATTGGGAATTGAACTGTGACCTCCTGGTTCATAAGTTGATGCTCAACCACTGAGCCATGCCAGCTAGGCCCTAACAGACTTTCTATGTTGCTTGATTATTATCATTACTGTCCATTGCATCCTCCCTGCATGCCAGCAGCTCCTCCCCGCAGAGATCTTTGTCTCTGGCTCACTGGCATCCCAAGAACCTGGAAGGGCAGCTGGAGGCACTCACACATTTGTGCGGAGGGAGGGACGCTTGTGTCTGAGGAAGTTCTCATGGGCAGGGAAAGTCAGACTCACTGGGACCACGTACAAACAGTTTATTTTTCTATAAAGAACAAAGTACAAAGAGGTGGGAGATGGCAGTGGGGCCTTGAGGAGCAGCCGTTGGCAGGCCTCAGGCCCTGCTGGAGGCCGGAGGAGGCCTGGTGGTTGCTCCAGGAGTAAACAGGTGTCCAAAACATGGCCAGTCAGGGGTGGAGGAGCAGAGGTGAGGTGACCTGAGTGCTGACGATGTCACACAAAGCCAGGCTTCATGGAAGAGCGGCGGCAGTTGGGGCAGCTCCGGGTCCCATTGTTCTGCAGGCACCTTGGGAGGCAAAGGGCTCTGTCCACCCACTGAGCCTGTCCTTCCATCCCAGGCCAGGGCCTGTCTCTCCTCCCCGCTCCTCTGCAGGGGCTTGGAAGGTGTCAAGGGAAGAGGATGGCCCTCAGTTCCCTGCCTGCAGCCCTGCTTGCCCATCGCCCTGGCCTGGAAGGAGTCACTTCCAGGTGTCTGAATGCCATGACCTTTCAGAGGCCTCTCGGAATTCTCTTTGGAGAGAATGATCGCAAGAATGACCAC
This sequence comes from Eptesicus fuscus, assembly GCF_027574615.1. Classification (NCBI taxonomy): domain Eukaryota; kingdom Metazoa; phylum Chordata; class Mammalia; order Chiroptera; family Vespertilionidae; genus Eptesicus; species Eptesicus fuscus. Next base: position 67,329,830 of record NC_072485.1, on the reverse strand, counting down.
CTCATAGGGCTGCTGGGAGGATTCAATGAGTTTACATATGGGAAGCTTTTAGGAACACCTGGGACGCAGAAAGCACCATGTAAATGTCTGCTGTTAGTATTACTGTCGTGATTAGATCCTAGGGCACCCCGAAGAGGCCCACGTGCCCCCTTTCCCGGCCAGCGGGAGCCCTCACCGGAGGTGGAAGATGTGGGAGCAGGGCAGGGCCTGCAGCCGGCTGTTCCTCTCGCCTATGGACTCCCCGCACAGGCCGCAGTAGAGCTCCGTCTCCTCCACGCACTCGTGGAAGCGCACGACGTGGGCACGCAGCTCCCGCTGCAGCCCCTTGCTGCGGTAGATGCTCTCGCTCAGACAGTGCAGCTTCAGCTGGCTCAGCTGGGCCCGCGGGGACAGGAGTGCAGGCGGAGGGGACGAGACCAGGTCAGTGTTGGTGAGCAGCTGCCCCGCCTCCTCTCGCCCAGCCCAAGGAGCTGCCCCGGGGGGGTCACTGCAGGCAGGCCGCACAGGGTCCAGTCCTGGGCACGTTCCTGCCTGGCTGATGGACCTAGAAAAAACGTCCTGCCCTCTCTGGGCCTTGGTTTCCCCTCGTGCAGAATGAGGGGGTGGTGAGGTCAGTAGTCTTTCACCCCTAGAACCAGCTGAAGGGTTTTATTGACCAAACCTGTTGCATGGACTCCATCATTGTTTTCCTGTTCTTGTTAAATATACACAACAACCTGTTCGCATTTCTGATCAGACCAAGATACTCGGGGTAAACCCGAGTGGCTCTAACCAAGCCTTTTGGGACGATTACCCATCCTCAGAGAAAGGCACCTCTTTCAGAAGATTTTGAGAAACACTGAGCGTGTTTCCACTGTTTAGAGGTTTGGATACAACTACTGAATTTAGAGAGGCCGTGCATCTGGGCAGGTTAGACAGGCCCGTCACCAGGTCGTGGGCTCTTGAGCACCCCTGTGGGCCTCGCCTGTCTCGTCTGTAAAAAGAGGCTCACGATACCCGGCTTTGCAGGGAGACAGCGAGGGCTGGAAGCGATACCTCCAAGAGCCCGTCTCTTAGTGAGTGGAGGCCACTACTGGGAGCTTTGATGACCATCAAGAAAGTTCTGAGGAATTCTGCTGCCCTCTGAACTGCGGAACTCTCGCCCAGCCCTTTGAGGCGCTCTCTGGGTGGAAGAGAAACAGCCGGGGGTCTGGGGATGGCTGGGGCAACTCCTGGAGATTAGGAAGGGCTCGGGGCATGAGCGGACTCAGGGGGCCCTCTCCACCCACCCGCCATCCCACCGTGGGCTCTTGACTCCAGCCCCAGGAGACGGAATCAGGTCTGACCTTGTTCCCCACCTCCTCGGCCAGGTCCTGGGCTCTCTCGATGGCATCCAGAGCCTGGAAGGTAAGCACCGCGCTGAGGACAGAGTTGTCTGACTGAGGCCTTGGCTCATAGGCAAGGAAGCGGGTAGGGAGAGGTGGGCGTGGGGAGGGTGACATGGCTGGGCAGCCGCCCTGTGTGTGAAGGTAGCAGGAAGAGACTGGGGTGCAGCTGCAAGAGCTCTGTGGGTGCTGCCTTCTGCTTCAGTTTACTCGGATACAGAAGGGGGAAATGTTTCTGTCTGGTGGGGTGTTGGCGCAAGCACGGGAAGCAGTTAAGGTATCCTGAGTTCAAACCCAGCTCTGGCCCTGTACTAGCTTAGCTGTGTGACTGGGCCATGCATGGGCCTCCTCTGAGCCTGGAAAAGGGCCTGGAATGCCTAGATCGGGGGAAGCTGATGTTAGACAATGTGTGTGAAGTCCTGCTGAGGCCCAGACCCACAGATTGTTGGCTGGGAGCCTGGGAGAGCTGGGGGCTGTAGGACCGGGCCTAACCTCACCTTGTCCAGCGCCTTCCGGGCCACCCAGCATTTGGCCACACCCAGCAGCACCTGCACCTGCCCCAGGCGGTTGCCGATCTCTGTCATGATGCTCATGGCGGAGTCGTACCTGGGGAAGGCTGTCTGCACAGCCAGGTGGGGATGGGGTCAGGCTGGGCCAGGCCTGCACCCCCTGCCCCACATCCTGGTGACCTCACCTCCAGGTCCCCACGGCTCCGGTGGATGTCCGCAAAGCAGAGCAGGCAGAGGGCCTGCAGTGGCCGGTCCCCATGCTGCAGGGCGATCTTCATCGACTCCTGTGAGGGAGGCCGGTCACTCAGGGCTGCTCGTCTGCCCCCACCACGGGGGCGCCCAGGGATCACCAACATCCTCAGAGCCCTACACACCAATCATGGTTCTCAGGCCCCACACACCGAACCAGGGGGGCCTCACAGCACCCAGCAAAGTGGAAACTGAGGCTCAGAGAGCAGAAGTGATCCTATCAGGCCACCTGGCTAGTAAAGGGCAAAGCTGGGATTTGAACCCGGGTCGGTGGAACTTCCGAGATGGCTCTCTTCCAACTTAAAGTGTCCCCCCAGAAGATGTGGGAGGGGGGCCACAGGGAAGCCCCTCCCCTGAGAATGGACTGGAAGGAGTGAGGTTGGGGACGGGAGAAACATGCATCCTTCAGGGCTCAGCTATAGAAAGGTTGGACCAGGAGCAAGACATGGGGCTTCTGTGGGCTGATTTGGAAGGAGGAGGCCCACCCGTTCTGGGCTCCAGACCCTGGCCCACACCACCACCTGCCCGCTTCCCTGGTGCCCCACCTCACAACACTCCATGGCACTGCCCAGGTGGCCCAGCAGGCGATACGCCACAGCCATGTGGTACTGGCTCATGGCCCGGTACTTGAGGCTCCAGCCTTTGCCATAGTCATTGACGAGCTCTGCGGCCTTGCAGGGGAAGAACAGAGCTTTCTCGTAGTCCTGCAGGGACACAGGGAGGGGGTGGGGTAAATGGGGCACGCTGAGTGTCAGGAGCTGCCCCTAAGTTGAAGGCTGTAGGCCCTGGCTTCTCTGGGCTGTTCATTCATCCTTTCTGGAATCCAGGGAGAATGATCCAGGCAGGGGCAACAGCCAGTGCGAAGGTGTGGGCTCCAGGAACACAGGGATTTCCACCTGGTTTGCTGATGTTGGATTATAACCCACTGCTCGGTTCTTGGCATTTAGTAGATGCACAATAAATATTTGTTGAATGGCCCTAGCCGGTTTGGCTCAGTGGATAGAGCATCGGACAATGGACTGAAGGGTCCTGGGTTGGATTCTGGTCAAGGGCACATGCCTGGGTTGCAGGCTCAATCCCCAGTAGGGGGCGTGCGGGAGGCAGCCAATCAATGATTCTCTCTCATCAATGATGTTTCTATCTCTCTCTCTCTCCATTCCTCTCTGAAATCAATAAAAATATTTTAAAAATATATATTTGTTGAATGAATGAATGAATGAATGAGAAGGCAAGAAAAGGCTTCTCTTCTCACCCAGTCCCTGGTGGCCCCTCAGCTTCAGAGACACACAGAAGGGTGGGAGTGGGGCTCTGGGATCCTCCCCACCCCCACCCATGAGGTTGCCTCCTGGACCCAGCAGCAGCTGCTCCCCGAAGGCTCCATGACTGACTCACTGAGGAATGAAACATCGGGACTGAGGCAATGAAATCGTTCTCTCATTCTTTCTTTCTCCTCAAACCTCCAAACGCCCTGTCTACCTACCCAGTATGAGCCGACAACCTCACCTCACTCAGTTTGGAAAACAGAAGAAAAATCAGAGAGGCTGATTTTTATTTTGATCCAAACAGAAGAAAAATCAGAGAGGCGCTCCGTTCAGCAGCTTATCCATCAACCCCACCGGATGGGCCCTCTGCTTCCCTCCTGCTAATGTGCAGGAGGGCTCCCCACTGCTGTCAAACGTGAGCCACTCCTGGGACTCGGGAACAAATCCCATCAGCCTTTCTCACCTCATTTAAAAAAAATAATAAAATAAAATAAAAATCCAACCATCTTCTTTTGACTCCTGTCTCCTTCAGCTACAGCCCCGTTTCTCTGTTCACCCTCATAGAAACCTGTTTGCCCTTCACTGCAGAGCTAACGGCATCTCTGAGTTAATATGACCAAAAGAACTCTCAGGAACCCCAACAGAAACCTGTTCCTAACAGTGTACTTTTGATTTGAAGTCATGTAAATGTTCTAGTTTCAAAAAATTTTAATTAAAATTTAAAAAAAAAACCTAAAGACAGCCCTAGCCAGTTTGGCTCAGTGGATCCCGGGTTCGATTCCGGTCAAGGGCACGTACCTTGGTTGCAGGCTCCTCCCCAGCCTGAGCCCTGGTCGGGGCTTGTGAAGGAGGCAACCAATCAATGTGTTTCCCTCACATTAATATTTCTTTCTTTCCCTCTCTCTTCCACTTTCTCTAAAAATCAATGGAAAAATATCCTCGGGTGAGGAAAAAAACCAAAAACCCCAAAAATAGAAATAAATCACCCTAACTGCATATCATATTATTATAATTAATTATGATAACTATAATTACTATTTTATCTAATAAAGAGGGAATATGCTAATTGACCCTAATGCCATCGCAAAGATGGTGGTGCCCACAGCCAATAAGGAGGGAATATGCTAATTGACTGCCATGCCCTCAAAGATGGTGGCGCCCACAGCCACAAGATGGCAGTGCCCAGTCCCCTCAGCCCCACTGGGGTGGCAGGCCCGGCCACTCCGCACGCCTGCCTCTGGAGTCCTCTAGTCCCCTCAGCCCCCCAGCCACCCAGGGCCGGGCCGAGGCATAGGCAAGCCTTGGATGATGGCTACCCAAGCCGCCCAGGGCTCCCTAAGGCTCAGGTAACCAGGGCCGGCCGAGGCTTGCACTGCTGGCAGTGGCAGCAGCAGAGGTGTGATGGGGGCATTGCCTTCCCCTGATCACCAGGTTGCCTCCTGCCCCTGAGGGCTCCCGGACTGTGAGAGGGGGCAGGCTGGGTTGAGGGACACTCCCTCCAGTGCATGAATTTTCATGCACCGGGCCTCTAGTCTATATATAAAAGCCTAAGCAACCAGTTGACCAGTTGACCGGTAGCTATGATGTGCACTGACCACCGTAGGACGTTCAACACAGGAGCTACCCCCTGGTGGTCGGTGCGCTCCCACAGTGGGAGACTGCTCAGCCGACTGACTGGCCCTGGGCTCATGGCTCCCAGTCCTGGCATTGGGACTGACTGGGCATGAGCCCACAGCTGCTTCTCCACGCCACGCGAGGAGCAAGGCTGCTATGACGAGCGGCAGCTGCGTGGTCATGGGTGCGCCGGTCGTCCTAGGAGGGGTGCGCAGAGACGGCAGCACAGCGGAGCGGCAGCGAGCCTACTGAGCGAGTGGCGTGGCGGCAGGCACAGTGGGGCCTGGATGAGCAGAGCGGGATGGCGCGGTGCCGGGCCCCGGCACGGGCTCCTCCCAGGCCACCTGCCGCTTTGGGCACTACTTTGTGTTGTGTGGGGTTGAAGCGGAGAGCGGGCTGGAGCCGATGAGCTGGCGGGTAAGACCAGGCTGCAACGGCGTGGAGGTCCACTGATCCCCGCAGGCCAGGCCGAGGGACCCCACCCGTGCACAAATCCGTGCACTGGAACTCTATCCTGGTGGTCAGTGCGCATCATAGCTACCGGTCAGATGGTCGGACGGTCAGACGGTCACTTAGGCTTTTATATATAGATTGTTATAATAAATACATCAATGTTACACATATATAAAATAATGCTATATATAACATACCAGGTAATGCTATATAATACAGTTGCATCATAATACATTATATTGTATTATACTACATTAGTATAACTGCAGAGAAAACATTTTTTCAAATGAACTTACAACATATACTTGGACAGTTCATCCATAGTGGGATGTATTATAAAGACAAAAAAAAAAAAAAGCAAAGAAATCTTAAATTTCCTTCAGTTGTCTCTTTTTTTTTTTTAAGTAATATTGGTACTGTTGTTGAAACTATTTTATATATTTTGTAGGATAAACTAAATATTTAATTGTGTTGTTAGAAACCAAGATTTTTAGTCTAAGAGAAAAGAGAATTGAGTTTAAAATAAGTTAAGGAAAATCCAGAAACATTAGACTTGAACTGGAAGCATCGCTAGAAAACACCCTGGCAACTGAAAAGCTTTAGAAGCAATGACCACCCAGGAGCCATGAGCACCCTGAGAGGCCACGTTTTGCCTTTAAGTACCATTTTCTACTAAAAAGAACCCAAAGAAATGGCTGATCCCAGGTCTGAGGCAAGGAATATAGAAAATGAGCCTGGGACCGTTTCCTGTGCCAGAAAGCAAAATGCTTTCCAAGACTAAATTAATCTCGTCCCAGGACACAGGAGCTTGCTGAAGGGAATTCCACGGACTAGAGTTAAGGTAATACGGACGTCAGAAAGAACGATGATTGCAATCGACCGAAGAACACTGACTATAAAGAAAGTCCACGATTTCATAACGATACTCCAAGCAGAGGAAGCAAAACAAACCTGTCAGTGTGACCACTGAAGCCAGCCATCGCCTCCACACCTTATTCTGAAAAGTGGCAACTAAAGAAGGAAAAAGTATTCATTCTGCCTTTCCTTTAGGAACTGTGTTTCAAAGTAACCACCTAGTCCCAAAAGATGAGGGAAAGGTCTTCCACTTAGAAAATTCTCAGCTAATAATTGCAGCAGGAATAAGAGTACTTGGAAATGGCCTTTTTATTGGAGTAAAAATGAATGCGTTGATCCGGGCAACAAACATCAGCGGATGCTAAAACCATTACAGTAAATGTCACGGCAGAACTGAATGTCCCCAGGCATCATGAAAGGAAAAACACAAGCCCTAAAACTGAGGGATCAAGCGGTCACTCCCTCAACCACCTGATATGATGTAACATGAAGAACACAGTGTGGCCCTAACCGGTTTGGCTCAGTGGATAGAGCATTGGCCTGCGGACTGAAGGGTCCCAGGTTCGATTCCGGTCAAGGGCATGTACCTTGGTTTCGGGCACATCCCCAGTAGGGAGTGTGTAGGAGGCAGCTGGTCAATGTTTCTCTCTCATGGATGTTTCTAACTCTATCCCTCTCCTTCTCCATTCCTCTCTGTAAAAAATAAATAAAATATATTTAAAAAAAGAAAAAAAAGAAGAAAAAGAAGAAGAAGAAGACACAAAGGGGCCACATTCTAACCCTGACAAGCGCAGGGGAGGCCTGCGTGGCCTTACAAGCTGAGACCTAAAATACCCACCGAGGATGGCCTGAAATTAAAGCTTTTAAACTACAAATTGTTTATAGTGGGTAGTCACGCCCTAGGCCAGCAGCTTCCCTGACAAAGGTTCATCTTGACCTTACCTGAGCCTGTATATTGTCTTTTTGCATCTACGATAAAAGACCATTGGAATGTCAAAGGAATCTTCCTTTTTCCGGACCCCTCAAAGCACAGGCACCGCTCTACGGAGACCACAAACCCCCTCATTGCTATGGAGGTCATTGCTGACTGTTAACTATCCTGCACCCATCGAGTAAAAGAAGTCTGCAATTTTACTTTTTACCCACTCCCAGAGGTTTCCCCTCTGCTTCCTCCCTCCTCGCTAACCTGTCACCAATGGGTTTCATGTAACCTACATATGTCTCCTCTTTTGACTGTGATGTATAAAATGAGGTGCAAAACGGCCGTTCTCCAGAGCATCATCTCAATCCCTTGATGTTTTGCTTCCCGGCAATTGTCAACAGTTTGGCTCAAATAAACTCACAAAAACTCTCTATGGGTCTGAATGTTTCGTGCGTTGCCAGCAGCATTGCCCATGTAACAGTCTTACCAAAAGTGGGCCATCTACATCTCTCCACGTCCTTGTTCAAACTGCAGTTCGTAGGGAGAAAACGAGATCAGGGAACAATTATACGACTCCTTGAGGAAGCAATGAGACAATGAGATGGAACATTCTACAAGGCAGATAATCTGGCTTCTTCAATAAATGGTGGAAAATAAAAGGGAAAGGTAGGAATTTTCTACCAAAAGAGAATTAAGAGACACACTAACCACTGCAATGTGTGGCGGCTCTCCTTTCTATTCCAATTCAAAGGAGCCGAGGGCACAGGCGTCTTTTCAGGATAAGCACAGAAATTTAAGATAAATAAAGTTGCTCATTATGGTGTGTGTGGTCATAGTTTTGTGATTATGTATGAAAGTGTCCTTAGATAAGAAAATGTCCACCTCCCCCAGATGCATACTAAACTACTTTGGGGTAAAAATATCATGATGTCTATAATTTTATATCATGACACTTCAGGGATTAAGAAGTACAAATTAGCAGTTACAAAAGAGTCACAGGAATGTAAATCACAGCACAGGGAATATAGTCAATGATACTGTAATAACTATATATGGTGCCAGGTGGGTACTAGACTTTTTGGGGGGATCCCTTCGTAAGGTATGTAAATGCTGTACACCTGACACTGACATAATATTAAATGTCAACTGTAATTGAAGTTTTTTAGCCCAGCCGGCATGGCTCAGTGGTTGAGCATCGACCTATGAACCAGGAGGTCATGGTTCGATTCCTGGTCAGGATACATGCCTGGGTTGCATGCCCGATCCCCAGTAGGGGGTGTATAGGAAGCAACCATTCAGTGATTCTCATCATTGATGTTTCTATCTCTCTCTCCCTCTCCCTTCCTCTCTGAAGTCAATTAAAAAAATATTTTTTAAATAAAATTTTTAAATGAAAATAGAAAAAATATGTAAATCAAATAAGGCCAAATATTAATAATTGTTAAATCTAAGTGGATATATGGAAATTCATTACATTGTTCTCTTGACCTCCCTGTATGGTTAATTTTCTTCAGAATAAAGAAAGGTTTGGAAACACCCCTATTCCTCTCCAGTCCTATTGCATCTCCTTGGACGGCTTCCCTCCATCTAGTTGCTGAAAACAAAATCCTCAGTGTCATCCTGGACGACTCTCATTTCCTCACAACCCAGCTCTGAACTATCTGCACACTCACTGACCCTTTGATTTACTGAGCATCAATACGTGCCAGGCATTACCATCTGCCATGGCCAAGGGCAGCCTGGCTGCCTAGAGAAAGAGCAGCTGCTCAGGACCAGAAGCCTGCGGTCATTGGTCCCATCAGTTCATTCACAGTCTGCCTTCTCCCCTCCCCTTACCCTCTGACCCCACCTCCTATCTCCTTCTCCCCTTCCGGGCCTCCATCCTGCCTAGAACGTGCCAGGTATGCTCCCCCACTTCCAGGGCAGAGCTTTGCCTTAGCTGTTCCATCTTTCCCGCTCTTTCCCAGGTTTCTGCATGGCTCACACTCTCACCTCCTTCAAGTCATCGACACCACCTCTGTGAGTCTTGCAACATCCAATTGTCTGAAATTGCAGCATCTCTTACCCCCTTCTCTGCTTCCCTTCTTCCTAAGAAGCACTTCCTAGCATGCTGTGTAGTTTACTTACTCTTTGTGTTCATCCTCTTTCTCCCTCCAACTAGGGGGCAAGCTTCATGAGGCCAGGGACTTGGCTATGGCTGTCACTGCTGCACCACAGGCCAACAGGGCCTGAGGTACAGTAAATGCTCAATAAATATATGATGAATGAATCCTTGCTCTCCCTCATTATACAGGTACTAGAGGCCCAGTGCACGAAATTCATGCACTCGGGGTGGGGTGCCTCAGCCTGGCCTGTGCCCCCTCGCAGTCCGGGAGCCCTCGGGGGTGTCCAGCTGTCAGTTGGACGTCCTTAGCGCTGCCACGGAGGCGGGAGAGGCTCCCACCACCGTCGCTGTGCTCGCCAGCTGTGAGCCGGGCTCAGGGCTTCTGGCTGAGCAGCGCTCCCCCTGTGGGAGCGCACTGACCACCAGGGGGCAGCTCCTGCATCGAGTGTCTGACCCCTGGTGGTCAGTGCATGTCATAGCGATTTGCATGTTAGCCTTTGGTGGATTCCGCCATTTGGTCCATTTACATATTAGCCTTTTATTATATAGGAGGATGCCTACCAAGGTTCAGAGAGGAGAAGGCCGTGTCCAGGCTCACACAGCAAGTGCGTGGCAGGGCCGTTTCATGGCCCCTCCTCACCCAGGAGCCTCCCATTCCCCCAGAGAGTCAGACAGATCAAGGGCTGATTTCCGGCTCTGCCCCTCCTGACCCAGTCTTTACCTTCCTGGGCAAGGGTTACCCCTCATGGACTCTCGTCCACCTTGTCCCTACCTAACCGGGAGGACTGAACGAGGTAATGCAAGGGGAGCCTGAGCCCACCGCCGCCCTCCCCCTGGCCCCGGCCCACCTTGACCTGGGCGTAGAAGCTGCCCAGGCTGCAGCAGACGCGGCACTCGAGCATGGTGTCGTCGTTGTTGTGGGCATAGCGCAGGGCCTTCTCGAAGCTCTCCAGGGCCTTCTGGAAGAGGCTGAGGCCCAGGAAGGCGTTGCCCATGCTCAGGCTGACCTGGCCTCCGAGCTGGGCGCCCGCCCTGGTGCCAGGCAGGCCGAGGCAGGTCTTGCAGTAGGAGATGGTCTTGTGAAACTCGCACAGCTTCTCGTTGCTGCGCGCCAGGTTCAGGTAGCTCTCCAGGAGGAAGTTGGCATCCTCCAGCTCCCGCGCGGTGTCGATCTGCACCACAGCAAACTGCCACGGGGGTGGGGGGGTGGGGGGGGCATTGGCCGTCAGCCTGCGCCTCGGATGGGAGCCTCCACCCGCCAAGCCTCACAGCCCGAAGCTTTGGAGCCAGAGCTGCCACGCCAGCCTCGGGCACTCTCTGCTCCCCGCCACGGGCCGCAGACCGGAGCCTCAGCCCTGAGCCTCCAGCTCCCAAGCGCAGACCCAGAGCCCCGCCTCTCCTGCCCCCGCCTAGATCCTCAGCCCCACCACCCAGCCAGCCCCAGCCTCGAACCTGGAGCCAGCGCCCCACAGGCTCAGGCTCAAAGCCCAACCAGGAAGGCTGGGACCCACACTCCTGGCTCCAGCGTCCCAACCCCTGCAGTTCAAAGCCACAGGCCCAAACCCCAAGGCAAGACGCAGCATCTGAGACCCAGGCCTCCGATGTGGGTTCAGAGCCCCCGCCCTCGGTGGCTAGCTTGTGGGGCACAGCGGGGCCTGAGGAGCAGGAGGGGGGCCGGGAAGCCTGGGGCAATCCAGCTCTGGCCCCACCCTCCCACGCCAGGGCCGGGCGCGCCCACCTTCAGCATCTCCTTGTAGCGGCCCATCTCCGAGTGGGCCGTGACCAGGCAGCCCAGCACGCGGAAGCGCCCCACGAGGTCCGAGCTCTTTTCCAGCAACTTCATCCACACCTGCAGCGCCTTCTCGGTCTGGTTAGACTGGTACAGCTGGAGCCCCTTCTCGATCTGCTGCTTTGTCTGGTCCTGCCCCATCCCCAGAGCCCCGTGCCCCACCCGGGCGGACCTCGGTGGCTCCCTGCCTCTAGGCACTCATGGCCGGGGACCCACAGTGCCAGCCGCCCTCTGAGCCCCGGGAAGGAAAGCAGCTCCAGGCAGGAGTGGAGCAGGGCCTGATGGAGAACGGTGCCACTCCGGGAACAAAGCTGGTCTGGCCCCTGTCTGCAGCTGTCGCTGCCAGTTGGGGCCACGTGGCCACTGAGGAATGTCAGCCGCAAGGTCACGCGGGCCTCTGTGGCACCCGCCCCCAAGCTGGGAGGTGGCTTCCCAGGGATACAGGCACCTTGCCCCCGGGGCAGCCCCTGGGGTGTCTCTCTGGCGCCTCTGACACTGGCCCTGACCCTCCTGGCAGGGCAGGCCCTCCTGCAGCCTCGCCAAGGAGCCGCCTCCAGGGGTGGGCGGGGAACTGGGAGGAAGCAGGAGTGAGCCTGGGCACACCGGTGGGTGTGGGAGGCAGGGGCAGGGCACCGCCTCCCCCAGGGTTTGCTCCTGCGGTCTCCCGGGCACCGAGATCACTTACCCACATGAACCTGCCCACACCATTCCCAACATCCTAGCCCCAGCCAAGCCGCTGACCGCTCTGGGCCTCAGTACCCTCATCTGTAACGTGAGGGGAGCCAGAGGCTGATAAACCCTAACGCACAGGGTTGTTCCGAAGCAGCAGAGGCGTGGGTGACAGCATGGGCCCTGGAGCCACGCTGCCAGGCTTGGATTCTGACTGCCACTGATGAGCTGTGTGGGCAGGGTGACTCTGGGCAAGAGAGATGGTACCCACGCCACCGGGCTGTGAGAACTAACCGGCGTGCTAGCTGACCAGGACTTAGAACAGTGCCTGGCACGCAGGAAGCGCTCCAGGTGTCGACAAGCAAGAGGCCATCCCGAGCCGGGTCTGCTCCACGGCAAACTGCCCTCCAGGGACAGAGCTGACCCTGGGAGGTTTATTTTTTTATTTTTTAACTTACTTTATTATTATTATTATTATTATTATTATTGATTCAGAAAGGAAGGGAGAGAGGGAGAGAGAAACATCAATGATGAGAGAGCATCATTGATCGGCTGCCTCCTGCACGCAACCCGGGCATTGGACCCTCCAGTCCGCAGTCCGACGCTCTAGCCACTGAGCCAAACCAGCTCGGGCGACTCTGGGAGGTTTAAAAAGTTTCCTAATTCCAGTCCCAGAGTGAAAGGGTCCCTGGTCATGAGATTTCATGCCAGACGTTGAGGACAGAGTCTATGCAGGGAGCAGACACTTGGTGCGCAGGGGCCCCTGGGGTTGAGTGAGGCCCTTGGTGACGGGGGCCCCCACCAACCCACCAGCACCCCATTTTTCTCCTCCCTCTCTGCAAACCAGGCTCCTTCTCCCACCAGGGCCACGTTCACCCCCTCAGAGTTAAGACAGTGGTTTTCAGCATATTCACAGTTCTGTGTGCCCATCGTTGCTAATTCCAGAACATTTTCATCACCCCATGTTCATTCGCAGTCACTCCCCACTCCTCCCGTGTTAAGGGCTGAATTGTGCCCCGAACCCACATTCTTATGTTGAAGCCTCCCCCTGCCCCCCCCCCCCCGAGTACATCGAATGTGACTGATTTGGAAACACCGTCTTTAAAGAGGCCAAGTGAGGTCATTAGCGTGGGCCATCATCCCGTGTGGCTAGTGTCGTGTGGAGAGACGAGGACACAGACATGTGAGGAGAAAGGGGAACGACGGCCATCGGCACCCACGGAGAGCGGCCTCCGAGTGACGCCACCCCTTCCAGCACCTTCATCGCTCACTCTGGCCTCCAGACTGAGAAATAAGCTTTGGTTGTCTGAGCCCCAGTCTGTGGTGCTTTGTTCCGGCAGCTTGGGTAGACGAATACGCCGCGCGACCACAGTCCGCTTTCCATGCACTTGTCTGTTCTGGACAGTTCATCTAAACGGGTCCTGCAGTATGCGGCTTTTTCTGACTGGCGTCTCTCACTTAGCACAATGTTTTCAAGGTGCATCCATGCTGCAGCGTGTATAGCACTCATTGTATGGATATACTATTTTTTTTTTAAATATATTTTATTGATTTTTTACAGAGAGGAAGAGAGAGGGATAGAGAGTTAGAAACATCGATGAGAGAGAAACATCGATCAGCTGCCTCTTGCACACCCCCTACTGGGAATGTGCCCGCAACCAAGGTACATGCCCTTGACCGGAATCGAACCTGGGACCCTTGAGTCCGCAGGCCGACGCTCTATCCACTGAGCCAAACCGGTTTCGGCTGGATATACTATTTTGTCCATTAGTCAGGGGACGTTTGGGTTGTTTCACTTTTTGGCTGCTATGATCATGATGCTGTAAACATTCATGTGTGAGTTTTCACATGGGTATGTTTTCATTTTTCTTGAATATACACTGAGTGGCCAGATTATTATGATCTCTGAACGCATAATAATCTGGCCACTCAGTGTATATCCTATATAATAAAAGGCTAATATGCAAATTGTCCCCTCGACCAGGAGTTCGACCAGCAGGCAGGCCGGCCAACTGCCCATGTCCCTTCCCTATGGCCAGGCTGGCTAGAGGCTGGACCCCACTATGCACGAATTCATGCACTGGGCCTCTAATATATATATATATATATATATATACACATACACATACACACACACACACATACACTCTGAGTGGCCAGATGCATTCAGAGACCATAATAATCTGGCCACTCAGTATATATATATATATATATATATATATATATACACACACACACACACACACACACACACACACACACACACACACACTAGAGGCCCGGTGCACGAAATTTGTGCATGGGGGGGTCCTTCAGCCCGGCCTGCACCCTCTCCAATCCGGGATCCCTCTTGCAATCCGGGACCGCTGGCTCCTATCTACTTACCTGCCTGCCTGCCTGATCACCCCTAACTGCCTCTGCTTGCCTGCCTAATAGCCCCTAACCACCTCTGCTGCTGGCCTGATCGCCCCTACTGCTCCTCTGCCAGCCTGATCGCCCCTAACTGCCCTCCCCTGCTATCCTGGTTGCCCCTAACTGCACTCGCTGCCAGCCTGGTCACCCTAACCACCTCTGCCTTAACCCCGCCACCATGGCTTCGTCCAGAAGGACATCCAGATGGATGTCCAGAAGACGTCTGGTCTAATCAGCATATTACCCTTTTATTAATACACACACACACACACACACCTAGGAGCAGAATTGCTGGGGCATGTGGTAACTCTGTGTTCAACTTTTGAGGAACCAACAACCTGCTTGCCCCAGGGCCTTTGCACCTCTTGATCCCTTTCCTTCTCTCACCCCTGGCAGCCCAGTTAGTATCCTCTCAGAGAACTATATTCCATTCTGATATAAGAGTTACCTCCAGCCGAAACCGGTTTGGCTCAGTGGATAGAGCGTCAGCCTGCGGACTGAAAGGTCCCAGGTTCGATTCCGGTCAAGGGCATGTACCTTGGTTACGGGCACATCCCCAGTAGGGGGTGTACAGGAGGCAGCTGATCGACGTTTCTCTCTCATCGATGTTTCTAACTCTCTATCCCTCTCCCTTCCTCTCTGTAAAAAATCAATAAAATATATATATTTTTAAAAAGAGTTATCTCTGTAGTTTTATATTCATTAATGAGGTTATTTGCTTAATGTCTGCTTCCCCCACTCAAATGTGTGGGTAGGGACGTCGTCTCATTCACCACTGACTGTATCCCCTGAGCAAGGCCTGACAAACAGTGGTCACTCAATAAACACAGTGAACGGATGAATGGGAAGAAGGGAGAGGAATGGAATTTAAAGCAACTGCTGCAGGCTCAGTAGCTGACCTGCCATGTTTTGCTCCATCACAGGCAGAGATGACCCCATTTACTGCGAGCACAGTGGGTCCAGAGAAGGGCAATCTGGGAGTGGGGCGCACGGCCAGCTCAGGGCTCCATGCCGCAGGGTCGAGGCTCAGCAGAGGTAGAGAGGGCAGAGGAGCTAGGCCCATGGACTGGACAAGGCCACGGGGACTCTCCAAGGGGGAACTGCACTTGAACCCGGCCCACGGGAAGTTGGGGCAGAGGGGAGCCTCTGGCGGGGGAGTTGGCTGGGATCTTCCTCTCATCTGGAAGGGGACCCCTGGGTTGAAGTGAACCCCAGAGGAGAGGAAGCTGGGCCCAGAGAGAGGGGACTGAGGAGGGAGCAGATTCCCCCCTGCCCCCAGCCCCTACTTGGTGCTCCAGACGCAAGTGCACCTTGAGTCTTTGGCAGGAAGGAAAGGAGGTGGCAGCCCGCAGCTGCGCCCCAAAGCAGTCCGGGACCCCAGCCTTCCGGGCGCCTGGGAGCTCCAATGATTTCAAAACTTGACAACTTGACCCAAGAAAGACTTCCTCTGCCCCAGAGTCAGCTGTTTGCTGACGGTTGCGCACGGTTAGGTCAGGGTCACGCTCCTTGAGGGCCAGGGCTGTGGTTTGTCTTTGCAGCACTGGCCCCTGCACAGCCCCTGGCAGAGTGAGAGGCGGCCAGCGGAGGAGTAGCTGCTAACACGTCCTGGCCTAAGCATTTCCTCCAGTTTACAGACCAGGACACGAGGCACGAGTGGTAAGGTGACCTGCCCAAGACCACACTGCTACCCAGCGACAGAGCCCAGAGCCCAGGCTTGTGACTGTGTCAATCAGTCATGTGGTCGGTGACCAAGAATGTCTCTCACCCATAACCCCCCGCTGCTCCCTATTCTCACCCTGACACTGAGGCCTGGTGTCCCCTATTCTCACCCTGACACTGAGGCCAGGTGTCCCCTATTCTCACCCTGACACTGAGGCCTGGTGTCCCCTATTCTCACCCTGACACTGAGGCCAGGTGTCCCCTATTCTCACCCTGACACTGAGGCCTGGTGTCCCCTATTCTCACCCTGACACTGAGGCCAGGTGTCCCCTATTCTCACCTTGACACTGAGGCCAGGTGTCCCCTATTCTCACCCTGACACTGAGGCCTGGTGTCCCCTATTCTCACCTTGACACTGAGGCCTGGTGTCCCCTATTCTCACCTTAACACTGAAGCAAGGTGTCCCCTATTCTCACCCTGACACTGAGGCCAGGTGTCCCCTAGTCTCACCCTGACACTGAGGCCAGGTGTCCCCTATTCTCACCTTGACACTGAGGCCTGGTGTCCCCTATTCTCACCTTAACACTGAAGCAAGGTGTCCCCTATTCTCACCCTGACACTGAGGCCAGGTGTCCCCTATTCTCACCCTGACACTGAGGCCAGGTGTCCCCTAGTCTCACCCTGACACTGAGGCCAGGTGTCCCCTAGTCTCACCCTGACACTGAGGCCAGGTGTCCCCTATTCTCACCCTGACACTGAGGCCAGGTGTCCCCTAGTCTCACCCTGACACTGAGGCCAGGTGTCCCCTAGTCTCACCCTGACACTGAGGCCAGGTGTCCCCTAGTCTCACCCTGACACTGAGGCCAGGTGTCCCCTATTCTCACCTTGACACTGAGGCCTGGTGTCCCCTATTCTCACCTTAACACTGAAGCAAGGTGTCCCCTATTCTCACCCTGACACTGAGGCCAGGTGTCCCCTATTCTCACCCTGACACTGAGGCCAGGTGTCCCCTAGTCTCACCCTGACACTGAGGCCAGGTGTCCCCTAGTCTCACCCTGACACTGAGGCCAGGTGTCCCCTATTCTCACCCTGACACTGAGGCCAGGTGTCCCCTATTCTCACCCTGACACTGAGGCCAGGTGTCCCCTAGTCTCACCCTGACACTGAGGCCAGGTGTCCCCTAGTCTCACCCTGACACTGAGGCCAGGTGTCCCCTAGTCTCACCCTGACACTGAGGCCAGGTGTCCCCTATTCTCACCCTGACACTGAGGCCAGGTGTCCCCTAGTCTCACCCTGACACTGAGGCCAGGTGTCCCCTAGTCTCACCCTGACACTGAGGCCAGGTGTCCCCTAGTCTCACCCTGACACTGAGGCCAGGTGTCCCCTATTCTCACCCTGACACTGAGGCCAGGTGTCCCCTATTCTCACCCTGACACTGAGGCCTGGTGTTCCCTATTCTCACCCTGACACTGAGGCCAGGTGTCCCCTAGTCTCAGCCTGACACTGAGGCCAGGTGTCCCCTATTCTCACCCTGACACTGAGGCCTGGTGTCCCCTATTCTCACCCTGACACTGAGGCCTGGTGTCCCCTATTCTCACCCTGACACTGAGGCCAGGTGTCCCCTATTCTCACCTTGACACTGAGGCCAGGTGTCCCCTATTCTCACCCTGACACTGAGGCCTGGTGTCCCCTATTCTCACCTTGACACTGAGGCCTGGTGTCCCCTATTCTCACCTTAACACTGAAGCAAGGTGTCCCCTATTCTCACCCTGACACTGAGGCCAGGTGTCCCCTAGTCTCACCCTGACACTGAGGCCAGGTGTCCCCTATTCTCACCTTGACACTGAGGCCTGGTGTCCCCTATTCTCACCTTAACACTGAAGCAAGGTGTCCCCTATTCTCACCCTGACACTGAGGCCAGGTGTCCCCTATTCTCACCCTGACACTGAGGCCAGGTGTCCCCTAGTCTCACCCTGACACTGAGGCCAGGTGTCCCCTAGTCTCACCCTGACACTGAGGCCAGGTGTCCCCTAGTCTCACCCTGACACTGAGGCCAGGTGTCCCCTATTCTCACCCTGACACTGAGGCCAGGTGTCCCCTATTCTCACCCTGACACTGAGGCCAGGTGTCCCCTAGTCTCACCCTGACACTGAGGCCAGGTGTCCCCTAGTCTCACCCTGACACTGAGGCCAGGTGTCCCCTAGTCTCACCCTGACACTGAGGCCAGGTGTCCCCTAGTCTCACCCTGACACTGAGGCCAGGTGTCCCCTAGTCTCACCCTGACACTGAGGCCAGGTGTCCCCTATTCTCACCCTGACACTGAGGCCAGGTGTCCCCTAGTCTCACCCTGACACTGAGGCCAGGTGTCCCCTAGTCTCACCCTGACACTGAGGCCAGGTGTCCCCTATTCTCACCCTGACACTGAGGCCAGGTGTCCCCTATTCTCACCCTGACACTGAGGCCAGGTGTCCCCTATTCTCACCCTGACACTGAGGCCAGGTGTCCCCTATTCTCACCCTGACACTGAGGCCTGGTGTCCCCTATTCTCACCCTGACACTGAGGCCTGGTGTCCCCTATTCTCACCCTGACACTGAGGCCAGGCGTCACCCGTTGTCTTAGATTGGCCTTTCCCACGCTTGCATCACCTGCCTGGCCCTGCACACACCTGCATTTGCAGCTCCAGAAGCACAAATGTCACAGGAGGGGACAGTCCCGGGCCCCCTGTCACGATTGGCAGGATCCTTGGGAAGCCTGTCCCTCTCCACAAATTTGTTTCCACGGTCATAAATGGGGTATCCCCTCTCTGGTAAGGTTTCTGGGAAAAGCAGCAGAAGAGGTCAAATAAGAACTTGCTTTCAAAACCAGACATTGAACCGATGCCCCCGACGAACCTCCTGAACCTTCCTTGAATTGGCCCTGACTGTGTGTAACAGCGAACACACGGGAAATAACCCGAGTCCCACAGGAGCGGCGGAGAAGCCGGGGATGCTGCGCAGCCTCTCCGAATGGAAGCTGTTGACGCTGGTGCAGGATCCCAGATGGAAGGGTGCCCGGGACGGAGTCCCTGAGAAAATTCAAGCTGCAGAACATTCCGTACGTGATGGCATATCCTTTTTATTAACAAAAGCACATATGTACATGTTTTTGTGTATATAGAGAAAAATTCTGAAAGCATACCTATTCCATCTGTTTATCAATGGGCTGTGGGATGGGGAAACACTCACTTTTTTTTTTTTAAATCCTCACCCAAGTATATTTTTCCACTGCTTTTCAGAGAGTGGAAGGGAGGGAGGAAAGGGGGGGGGGGAGGGAGAGAGAGAACCATTGATGTGAGACACATGGACTGGTTGCCCCCTGCACATGCCCTGACCGGGGGCAGGGAGCGAACCTACAACCCAGATACCTGCCCTTGACCGGGAATGGAACCCGAGACTCCTTGGTAGGCAGGGGGACGCTCTAACCACTGAGCTCACCAGCCAGGGTGGGGAAACACTCACTTTTAACTTACATGTACGTAGGGCTGTTAGCAACGTGGGTGAGCATTTGCCAAGCGTTTGGGACATTCTCTCCTCTTCCCATCCCCATGGAGCAGGTATTTTCACTGCCATTGAGTGAACTGGGAATCTGAGCCGGAGAATCAAGCCACCTGCCCGAGGTCACACAGCCGGTGTTATAACCGAGAGACTCCTAGACACAAGCTTTCCCCACCACACTCCAAGGCCGCCTCCGTAACTACAGGAATGTTTTGCAATAAAAAATCCTAAAATGACTTTTGAAAAAGGCCGTTGTGTCACATAAGCCTCAGGCTCAGGCTCCACAGCAGGGCGGTGGCACTCAGGGCGGGAGGTAGGTTCTTCTCCCTCCTTCCTCCTCTGCCTGCCAGAGGCCCCTCCAGCAGCACAGGCCCCTGCGGAGCAGGTGCCGGCCCCGCCCCACATCCTCCAGGACAGACCCGGGAGGCACTGCTTCAGAGGCTGTGTTCGCAGGATCCCCGTCATCTGGCTCTAAGGGACTAGCTGTCATCTGTCTCCCGGGCACTGAGGGCCTACGAAGACTCTGGGTACCAGCTGGTAGCTCATCTATAAACCTGGATCGAAAGTTATTATGCCCTTTCTTCTGGAGTGGATGGAGATTTCAAAATAAAACTCCTGTGTAGAGGTGGGGGGAGGGAGCACCCTTTTGGGGAAACTCTTGGACAAAAGTAACTGTCATCTCTGATATTTGTTCATTTACTCACTACATATTCCTGAACACTTATCTGGCAGCCCTGGGCTCCAGGGAAGACTGAGACCGATGTGGTCCCTGCCTTCATGAAGCTCAGGCTAGCAGCGGAATTTCAACCAGGGCACCCAGGGTCCGTCAGACACTCCTCAAGGAGTATGCTCTACGGGGACTTCGGTCATGTTGACCTGGTTAAAATCCAACTTAGAACTTGGAGCCACATGACGGAGGAGCCGCGGCTTCTCTGTGCTCGTTCCTACCTTCCCACATGGCTGGTGGACTAGTACAGCGACTACAATTTTTAAGTGGCAGTTATGGTGTGTTCTTTTAAATATATTTTTTTATTTCAGAGAGGAAGGGAGATGGAGATAGAAACATCAATGATGAGAGAGAATCATCGATCAGCTGCCTCCTGCAACCCGCGCATGTGCCCTGACCGGGAGTCGAACCCGTGACCTCCTGGTTCATAGGTCGACGCTCAACCACTGAGCCACGCCAGCCGGTTTTGTATTCTTAAAAGCAGAGTGACTGTCTAGAACAGTGCTGACAGTAACTGCCTGGGATCATGGAAATGTTTTGTCCAATACAGTAGCCCATGCGGCTTCACCGTGAAATCGAGGAATGAAATCTATGTAACAGCTCGAGTGGCTGGGCGGTGATCGTGGTGGACAATGCAGGCAGGTCTAGAAGATCGCTGGACCCAGGGCGCGCCAGGTGGTGTAGCGCGTACACCGGAGCTGGGAGACGTGGAAGGGACAGGTGGCTGCGGGCACATGGCTGGATGGCGAGGAGACAGGCTCCGAAGAGCTAGGAATGGCAGGAGCAGGTGGAACAGGGCCACTGCTGTGGGCAGTTTCAAGTAGGGGAGGAAAGGACACGCCTCGGGAGGTAGGCGAAGTGAAAGCCAGACACAGGAGGCACATGCGGTCTGACTGCGTTGACACGATCCGTCCAGAACAGGCACATCTTTAGAGCAGAAAGATTAGTGATTGTGGGGTCTGGGGGGGAAGGGGAGTGACTGCTAATGAGAATGGGGTTTCTCTGGGAGGTGATGAAATGAGGCGGTAGTGATGGTTGCACAACTAATGACTATGCCTCAAGTGGACGAACTGTCCTATTACAGTGCGTGAATCTCCACCAAGCAGTTTCACAACACGGAAACCTCAGGCCTCAGGCCAATTTCCCACCGAAGGCTCCGACTGTGATTTAAAAAACAAGAGCCCTCCCTATGGCTGGAGCCTTTCCCAGTAGGAGAAAGTCAACGCACGTGGAAGAAACTGAACACTGGCTGATGGGGGTCTGAAAGGACTCCTGAGACAGGAGGAAAATGCTTGGAAAACACAAAAGGTCCAAGGAAAAGCCATCTCTGATCTCTCCTGAAAGGCTGTTATCAGGCGTCAGTTTGACACGCCCACAGGTGAGGGGACAAACCTGGTCTTGCCCTTCCTTCCCGATGGCTTTTCTTCATGAGGGACCGAGACGCTCAGGTGGGCACAGCGTGTGCAGAACCTGTGCGCTGAGGTAAGCCAGGAACCAGGAGGGGGGCAAAATCTCGGGACTGAGGAGTCTCTTCAAAAGTAAAAGGTGATTGTCCGTTTTTAAAAGGAATACAGTCTAAAACCCAGTTATAAAGATGCACAAGTCTAAATTTTAAAAGCTTAAAAACAGTACTTTCAGCACAGTCCTTTTTGTGAATTTTAAAGAGAAACAACCACCTTTAAGTATGTTGTTAAATAGGAAGACATTCAGGCTGTACTTAACATTCTGTTTTTCTATCAAGCTCCGTATCAGGAGTTCTAAGGCAAAAAGACTTAGATCTAGATCACCTTGATCTTGAGTCAGAGAAAAATCGGCGCTAGCTGGGGATGTAATGAGCAGCCTGGAGAACAGTCAATAATGCTGTAATAGCTTCGGTATGGTGACAGGAGGTAACAGGCTTATCGTGATCACTTCACTATGTATTTAATATCGAGTCACTATGTTGTACACCTGAAACTAACATAATATTGGAAGTCAATTGTACTTCAATTTTAAAAGGAAAGAAACTTCAAGTTCACCCTCTAAATTACAGAGGAAACAGCTCGGGAAGGAAGTCCATGACGCTCCATCTGGCCCATTTCCCACAGTGTGAAACGCAGACCTGCAACGGCATGCAGCGAACACGTTACCTATAGGTGGTTACGCAGCTTAATGTGTATTTTAAAACACAGAGTTAGGAGATTTTACAAATACTGATGGTCAGAACGAGTTAAAGTGGAAAAAGGTGCATTTCAAGTTGCTTTAAAACATTAGCGGTGACACCCTGGCTGGTACGGCTCAGCTGGCTGGACATCGTCTCAGGCATCCAAAGGCTGCCGGTTCAACTCCCAGCCAAGGCACATGCTCGGGTCGTGGGCTCAATCCGCAGTATGGAGCATGCAGGAGGCAGCTAATCAATGTTTCTCTCTCCCTTCTCTAAAAATCAATAAAAAATCTAAAAAAAAAAACCCCAAACAAAAAAGAAAACACATTAGGTGGTTTGTATGACATTGTGAATGCACTGAATTGTCCACTTAAAAATGGTTAAAGGAGAACAGTTTATATGTCTTTTACCATAATAATAAAAAAATTAAGATAAACATTAGGTAAATACTTTAGGTGGTACTAGATCTAGGGAAGAAACCTGTGGTAGGACTGACGTTCCAGTCGCCTCAGGAAATGGCCTCACAGGAGCACACTGACCAACTATTTGGGAACAGAGCTACCAATGAGCCCCCCTAAACACCAAGACAGCTGCTCTGAGGAGGGCGAAGCTGTCATGGTTTGCCACCTGAGGGAGCCACAGGAGTGGTAGGGCCCCAAGTTCCTTTCACTAGAGCCTGGCGGACAGCGTGTGATCGCGTGCGGTGAGACAGCACAGGTTAACTACAGCATATTCATTGGCTTTGGACTTACTTCTCTTCAGTAGTGGTTACAGAAAGGGCTTGGAGTCCGGCAGACCTGGTTTTTAAATATATCCAGTATATACATACATATTTTTTATTGATGTCAGAGAGGGAGAAGAGAAACATTAATGATGAGAATCATTGATTTGTTGCCTCCTGCACACCCCCTTACTGGGGATTGAGCCCATAACCCCCTGGGTTCATAGTTTGATGCTAAACCACTGACCAGCACAGACTGGGCAAACCTGGTTTGATTCCCAGTGCACGCCAAATACCAAGTAGGCAGCCCAACTTCTTCTAACCTCAGTTTGCTCATCTGCAAAATGGGGATGAGAACAGCAACTCCCTCCCAGAGATATTAGAAAGATTGGAACACGTGAGGAGTATTTTTTACCACTGTGAAGCCTTTACCTAGCTCGGCCATCACCAGTCAACTAAGTTGAAGTGTATGTGAATCAAGGACTGTAATGTTTTAAATAGATCTCAGTAAAGGATCTTCTTTGGGGGGGGGGGAAGCCTAAAACATACAGCGTGTATCCGGTGTTTCCCACAGTACTTGGACTGTGGTCAATGAACATTAGCTAGAATAATTATTGCCTATTAATACAAAGTTCAGACTTTGTTAAACACATTTTTGATGAATACAATTGAAAAGGCTATTTTCCCCAAGTTCATTAGTATTCAGAATCCTCACTTCCACCCATTTCATAGGCTGGTCTTCAGTGCAACCCCCACTGGGAAACGCTACCCCAGACAAGCCTCTGACAGAGGGCCTGGGAGGAGAAGGTTGATGCTTGGCCTCTTCACAGGCCAGGTGCGGGTTGCACGCCTCAAGGCAAGCACCGGCTGCACAATGACTGGCCTCCGGTGGAGTGAGGGTGGCAGTGAAGGAGCAGGTAAGGTAGACTTCAGCCAGAGGACCTGAGCCTCCCGGCCCTGTGGCTGCGCCTGTCATTCAAGCACTGAGGAGGCGCAGGTGTGGGGCCTCACTTGGAGAGAGATCTAAAATTTACAGTAGCCACTGCCGGTTTGGCTCAGTGGATAGAGCGTCCGCATGCGGACTGAAGGGTCCTGGATGTGCTGCAGGCTCGATCCCCAGTAGGGGCCGTGCAGAAGGCAGCCAATCAATAATTCCCTCTCATCATTGATGTTTCTATCTCTCTCCTCCCTTCCTCTCTGAAATCAATAAAAATGTATTTTAAAAATAAAAAACAGAATAAACAAACAGAAATGCCCTTCTGTGACCTTGCTCTGAGGTCAGAATGAG
The DNA here is from genome assembly GCF_027574615.1 of Eptesicus fuscus. NCBI lineage: Eukaryota > Metazoa > Chordata > Mammalia > Chiroptera > Vespertilionidae > Eptesicus > Eptesicus fuscus. The sequence continues at coordinate 67,305,556 of NC_072485.1, read as the reverse complement.
GGGAAAGGAGCCGACCCACTTTGGGCTGCAGCAGTCAAGGCTTAGACGAAAAACCGCATGCTCTGAACTCCACCCTGGCCGGCCGCTTCCCGGGACACAGGACTCCACAGCCCAGGGAAGAGACTTGCACTCACAGGGGTGGGCCCGTTCTGCAGTGTGGCAGCACTACTGGGAATAGAAAAGCATAAAAATTAAGGATGCCCCAAAAATTTTAAGGCACTTACCATATCAGCAGGGATGTTGCAAAAAAAGAGAGGGTGATGGAGAAGGCAGTTTTCTGGGCAGATTACCTCCTTTCAGGAGCTTTGATGGGTTTGGTCTCATACAGGTACATCAAAACGAAACCTTATCAGGGCACCCAACCCCTCCCCAGGAATGCCAACAACCCCTCAAACCCACTGCCCACCCCAACAATCAATAACTCTGAAGACAACACCAGTTCTTCTCAAACAGTTTAATAGCAAATAAACAAAGGAAGGTACCACACTTGGCAGATACAAAATGACTTTTGTCCGTGTGTCTGTGCAATTAAAACAGATTTAGGTTCCCCATTGGGACAAAAGGAAAAACACACAAAAAAAAGGAGATTCCTTTTAAACACATACTCCCTTGCTCCAAACTTTTAACAATTTTTTTTTCTTTTTTAATCCACTACACAAACTGTGATCAGGTCAGAAAAGCGACAAGGGCTCTTCTTGCCTTTTTTTTTTTTTAAACCATTAAAGTAAAATCCATAATTTTCTACATAGTACAACACAAGTTCACACAAAAAAGACATTTTCTTTTGCAAATCAAAACAGGGAAGAAAGGAAAAGCTCAAACAAGGTAAAGGAAAAGCATTTCTACGGCTGAATCACGACTTTGAGTTGATTGAATCCCGTTGTTGCTGCAGAACAGACTGTGCGTTTGGTCATAGTGGCAATTTTTTTCTCTTCACATTGTGAAATCACTTTACATTGTTTTCTAGTAGAAAAGGCAAAAAACTGTACAAAACCCCTAGTGTTAAATACAACGTTTGTACCAATAAAAAACTCACACAGGTTTGTCTCCAAAATGTAAAGATTCTTTTTTTTTTCTTTTTAAATTATTCACAAAAAGCAGCTGGAAATCAGAAAGGCAGCTGCCGCTCCAGGGTCTCAAATCCATTAAAACCACCACAGAACAATTAAAACAATCAGAGAGAAAAAGAAAAGGAAACGTCCAACGTTTGGCATTTGGTTTATCCACAGGTTTTCCCAGAGCTCCTCTTGGAATTAAAAGCAAAATATATTGGCAAACAGGGATTCTGAATACACAGGAAGGGGAGCCTCAGCGCCTCTGCCAACAGAGGCGGCTCTGTGCAGTCAGACTGTAGGGTGCGCGGCAGTTTGCTCAGGCTGGGTTCCTGGCCTCCTTCCATCCACTCGCCCCTCCCAGGAAATTAAGCAGTCTACCATACACGGGGCCTCCACGTGGCCGCCCTTTCCTTCTAGTAAGAATGGCCTCAAGCATAATACTAGGCAACCCGCTGGGTCCCAGACCAGAAATTCTGCTGGGATCCCTTCCTTCACCAACCCCACATGGATGATGCTAACAGTGCTTCTACCTTCCCCACCCCCTCCCCCATCCCACGGCTACCCCGCCCTCTCCACCCTTCCCCGGGCACTCCTGCTGCCCAGCTCTCCCGCCCACCAGCAGCTTAGTTCTTCTCTGGGTGGGATCTATCACAAACTCCTCTCTGCAACCTCTTACCTCCACAGATCATCCTGTGACCCTCATCTCCCCTGGCTCTTCCTCCGCCATTCACATTCTGACTCAAGCCCCTAAGACCCTGAGGCTGATGGTGCCACAGAGAGGAGGGCAAGTTCCCTTCAGGGAACCAAGGAGCTGGTCTGCCTGGCACCCAGGGACAGTAGCTATCTGGCTCTTCACCCAGTTTTAAAAAACAAACCCCTGCCCTTACCCCACCTCACTAGCTAGTAAGCAAGAGCAGAGCTGCGGTGAAGAGCCGGTGTGGGTGGCTGGTGGCCAGGGCTGTAAACAGTGTGAAGACTGTAGTATTGTGCTTGTCACCTAGGAAAAGCGCTGGCAGGTGTACTGCCGCTTAGTGCACAGATGGCCTCCTCTGAGTGGTCGAGAGCACCCTCCTTTCTCTGGGCTGAGAGGGGCTCACTACCCCTAATGCGCTAAGCCTCCTGCCCACCTGCAGCCACCTTCTGGATTCTACCTCTGTTCCCGTGCCTCTCAGGCACCCTCTTCACCCATCTCTGAGCAGAGCAGCCAGCCTCCTGGAGGCCCTGCTGAGGCCTGGAGGCCACATGAGGTGACAGTCTAAGTGCACAGGCAAACGCTCTAAGGGCAATAGAGGAGAAAGTTGCCACTTCAAAATAAAACAATACAATCTTGAAAAAAATAATCAACCCCACAACAACTTAAAACAGCTTCTTTGAAACCCTTTTAAATCGGTCAGTTTTTGCACAAACTATAGAAAACAGAGAGGTGAAGGTGATATATAAGAAGGTGTGAAGAAACAGCAGGAAACATGCAAAACTTGTTTTTTCTGGGCATAATCTTAGTAGGAAAGGAAAAAATTCCAAACAAAAGCACAAAAACAATACAAAAACAAAAACCAAAAAAATATCAAAGCATCACATTTTGCTGTGGAGACTGTAGGAACAAGCATGGATAGGGACAGCGGCCGGGGAGGGGCCAGGGGGATTGGAAGGCTCCCTGCAGGTGGCTGCAGGAAGAGCCCCAAAAGGAAAAGGGCTGGCTGGGGCTGCAGCCTGCTGTCAAAAAGGAAAGGGGTTCAGGTGTTTTCTGTAGTGAGAACTTAGAAAACAAAAAGAAACACATGCGGTCTCCTCAAGCCCCACAAACTGTATCAGCAAAATGTGCTCAGGAGCCTCAAAGGTTTCAGTGACATCTTTTATTTCATTGTTTACTTCAAAGTTGTCTTTAAAACTAAGCACACAGAAACAAAGCCTAGAAACGGACTGGCTGTGTGTTCACAGAAATACAAACACTACGCGGTATGTGCTAGTAGGGCTGCTCTGAAGACAATTACAAAGAATTGGAATCACAAAATCAAGTGGTTATCTTATGAAGTTCTAGAAAAATAGATTTTTTTTTATATTCAAATGCAAGTTTAAATATTTCCCCTTCAGCAGTCGTTCTAGCAAAACCAATTTGGCAGCACAAAAGAAAAAAAAGGAAAGAAAAAAGAAAAAACAAAGAAAAGAAACAAACATAATAAAAATACACATCAGCATCAAAGGTCAAACACAAGGTCAAAGGTGAGAGTTCAAGCATCAGAGAAGCTGAAGAGACAGGGATTTGGACGATGTACTTGACGCCACATCGACATGCTTTAGGCACAACGATGAACAAACGGCAGGAATCTAGAAAAAAAAACAAACCAGAAAGAGGGAGACCCACTGAGTTACACAGAGCAATACATCCAAACAAAGAGAGAGAGAACAGGAACACTCACTGTGTACAGCCCTGAAATGAGGAGGCGGGCGGGGCAGGGGCGGGGCAATGACAGGGAACTTTTGCACATGCTAACAATGGACACAGGGAAAAGTCAAAAAGGACATGGAGGACACCAAGAAAACATCCAATTGCCAGAGACAGAAGGGAAACTAAGGCTTGGATTTCCCCCGAAGCATCCAAACACGTCTGAGATCTCCGGTGGAGCAGAGCCTCGGCCTCTCCAGCTCCTTGTTAAAGACCCAGGGAGAAAGAAGCCTGGGGTGGGAGAATTCTTTAGGGGAGGGGGCCAGGATTTCTCCTCAATCCTATAGGGATGGCCCTTTGTTCCCAAGAAATCCAAGCTCTTAGCTTCCACGCAGGCCCTGGTCACTCATATGGGACCCAGGGAACAGTGTCTGGATGTATTCAAGGCAAATCAATTTCATGATTGAAACCCAAGTAGGAAACAAAACTACATGATAAAACACATTTATGTAAGTGAAACCCCCACACACAGCAAAGGATTGCTTAAGACCTGACTGCGAGTCTCCACTCTCTGAGCTGAACCCTTCCACACCGGAGACTTGTAGGGGAGCAGCTTCTCCCACACCACCTTTGGCCTGGGGAGAAAGCTGTGCTCGAGGGCAGTGCTGCTGCGCTAACTCACTGGGCAGGAGAGGAGAACGGACAGAAGTGCCCAGTCTCACCCGCTGGCCCCCGAGGCAGCCCAGGACCCTGCAGGGCAAGCGCTCCTTTTAGAAAAGAACACCCACAAGCAGGTTGGAAACCTCAGGGTGAGGTGTCAAAGGCAGGCTGATCACACCTTTGCCTTTCATGTCCTTTGGAAAGGGGTTTCCGACTGTCTCAAGAGCCCAGGACAAATCTGCGGACAATAATGGTCAAATGGGGGAGGAGAGGGAGGGGAGAAAAAGAGGGAACGGAGTGGACTTCTGGGATTTGGAAAACCCCACGATGGCCAAGGAGGAAGACAGAACAGAAGGTTAGTGATCACAGCACCACAGCACCCTGGAGAGCACAGCTCTCTCCTCCGCCAATTCACAGCATTAATTCCTTCCCCCTCTGGCAGATTAGCTGGGCTGCAAACAGGCTACAGAAAGTCAGTAGTTTCAATCATACACAGCACCCTGTGTGTATAACAATCACATTCTGGATTCTACAAAATCCTGGCCTTTTCCAGAGATATATAATTTAGGTAATAAATATTCTCCACCCCGGAGCTGTATAAAACTTCTATAAAAATAGAAACAACATTCTTAATTCCAGCCGGTTGGGATTCAGAACAGCGCCTCCCCAACCTAGCATTTTTTTTTCTTTTTTCTTTATTTTTATTTTTATTTTTTGCATTTATTTAAAAAATCCCATCATGACCCTGGAAGCCTTTGGAACAGTTTTATCCTTGAAACACAGGACACATTTCACCCAGTGCGCAGAATTCAAGTTTACGTGGTTCAGCTTAAGAAGTGTGTTCACGTTTCTTAGAGGACAACAGACCCAAGTTATCACTATGAGAAGGGAACAGCTGTCCCAGCTTCAGTGGGATAACCCACCACCAAATATCTGTACAACAGCAAGATGGTCAATCCCTGTCTGTGACCCAAATGGACAGCATGACAAGGAGAGAGTCCCCACCCAACTTATTAGCAAACCAACCCCTTTGATCTCATCTCTGCTGCTAGGGGTCAGGACTGATGTTTGTGAAATTTAAGATCCCAGGGACCCAGTCACTGGCCTGGATTAAAAGTCATATCCTAACAGGACTACCTGGGCCCAAGTGCATTTCCCAACAGCATGTCCTTCCTGGCTCTCCACCCCCAAGCATTTCTTGGAGCAGAGGCAGAGCCCAGAGGCTGGGGAGATCACAGGCAAGAGCTGGAATAAGACCTGTGGGAGGCAGCAGGGAGCTAACTGTAAGCACGTGGACAAAAATGAACATGGTAATACTGAGGTAAATAAACACTAAATCCATATGGAGGCTGTAAACGTCCTGTTGTCCCCTCTGTCCCCAAGAGAAGAAGACAGGGCTGGAGTGCTCAGAAGAGGGGACTGCCTTGATGAAAATACTACATCTGGGACACCTCAACCAAGGAGACAAGCATGGATTTCTGAGTCCTTTTAGGTGCGAAGTGTTGGCTGGCCTCTGGCAAATGGAGTACTCTAGCTTGAAGGGACCTTCTGATGCAGATGCACCAAGAAGCAGGCTCCTCTCCCCCAATGAGATGGCTTTTGGTCACTCTGCTCAGGAGAAGTGCCCCCTCAGCCAGGTTCTGTAAGCCCTTCTCGGTTCTGCCTTCATGATACAACAGTAGCTTGGGATGAAATGACACTCCTTACTGTGGTCAACTACAAAGAAGGAAACCAGTGTGTCCCCTAGACACTCTGTAAGAAAGGGGCCATGGTCTAATGATCTGTTGAAATAAACGAAAACTGACCTCTGACCGGCTGCTTCTTTTTAACAGCCACCAGACTGGCAGGGCCAACCCTACACCAATGGCTGGCTGGAACAGCTGGTGATGGGTGATGTCTCCCTGCTTTTTGCATATGTCAGGCTAATTTAACGGATGTTTTTATTTCCAGAGAATTGTTAGCCCCTTCTTGGGAAAGAGGGGCAGAAATCCTGGACAAAACCTCAGTGCTTCCATAGAAGCAGCTATAGAAGAGTTCCCGCTGACACCTCGCAGGGCCGTGGACATCAAGTCCCTCTCTCTCCTCAAAGCCAACCCCACCAGCTCCCCCTCCCATCCCCAGCTCTTGGACAGCAGCTCTCATTTCATCCACTCTCAAACTCAGGGAGATTCTGGGGGTCAGTGTTTGGTTTCACTCAGTCCTGTCTCAGGGTAGTTTTGGACAAGTTCTGATCTTCTTTAATGTTTCTCCATTCCCTCTCCTCCCCCAGGGTGGTTTGATGTTGGTCCTTCTCAACATACACTGGTTACAAACACAGCAAACTTTAAATAAAGGAGAAAAAAAAAAAAAAAAAAAAACTCAGGATATGGCACCTAAACTCCAAAGTAAAACACTGGAAACCAAAGCACAAACTTGTCCTCTGTACGAAGCGAAACTCCCACAGAAGGCAGTAGCCGAGTCTTCAGGGCAAGCTGTGCCTGCGAGAGTGGCAGGGATCAGGGTCCAGGGCTGTCAACACACAGCCTTAGGGCTTCGAATCATTAAGGGTGCTCCTCCCCAACTTACCAGAAGACCCTCACTCCAGTCTCAGAGGGGAGCACGCTCAGTAGGGCTTGCTGTCATTCTTCGAACGTTTGAGCTGCACTTTAAGCCGCTTCATGCCAATCTGAAAGCCGTTCATGGACTGGATGGCAGCTTGAGCCGAAACAGGATTGTCGTAACTTACAAAACCTGTGTGTCCAAGCAGAAACCTAGGTGAGGGACAGAGCCAGGCAAGGACATTCTCAGTCCTCCTTATGCAAGAGGGATACCTTATGAGCTTAGCCTCAAATCCCAATTTTCCTCAGCAGGAAAAAGAATTCTGGAAATTATATCACATAAATTTAAATTAGGTTCCTAAACAGTACCACTTTGCCAACGACATGATACTTTTAAGTATTTTGCTTTATGTTATTCTCTGGAGAGACTGTGAACAGAAATCATTGAGCCCATTACAGAAGTGGGGGGAAAACACACACACACACACACACACACACACACACGCTCAAAAAGAGGTCACATAATCTGCCGAAGGCTGAGTTAAATAACCCAAACTCCATCCCAGGTTTCTGCTATCAGCCCCTTCCCTTTCTTTTTCAGTGGTAAAAATTCTTATCACCCCCCAACACACACACACACACACACACACACCAAAAGAGAAACCCACATACCAAAACACTTGCTCAGGTTTGTCTGCTTGTCTATAAAAACCTTGGCAGACACAACATTCCCAAAGGGCATAAACATCTGCAGCAGGTCCTGATCTCCAAATTCCTGGGGCAGGTGGTAGATGAACAGGTTGGCTCCCTCTGGACCTTCAAGACATCCATTGATTGAAAAGACACCAGTGTAAAGAATGCTTATCCTCCCCCCTACCCCGTTAAAACTATCCGAACCCCAACAAACAGAGATTCATTCATTCATTTGGAGAACTAAACAGATTCTCCAAATACCGAGCAGAGAACTGAAGGGCATTCACTGAAACAGGTCCCTTCCCTCATGTTTACCTATGCTCTGTGTCTTACTGAGGGATGTGAGAATTGACCTTGTAGGAGGAAGGTGTGCTGAGACAATAAAATAGGCAGACTTGCGTGTGGAGCATAAAACCAGAGACTAGGTGCTTGTAGAAAAATACAGAAAAGAAGGAAGAAAGAAATTATAAACACAAAAGGTTTGCCCTAACCGGTTTGGCTCAGTGGATAGAGCATTGGCCTGCGGACTCAGGGGCCCCAGGTTTGATTCTGGTCAGGGGCATGTGCCTTGGTTGCGGGCACATACCCAGTGAGGAGTGTGCAGGAGGCAGCTGATCGATGTTTCTCTCTCATCGATGTTTCTGACTCTCTATCCCTCTCCCTTCCTCTCTGTAAAAAATCAATAAAATATATTTTAAAAAAAACAAAACACAAAAGGTTTCAAAATTGTGCCTAGAAACTGCAAGGACAGCAAATACATTGAAACAGAAAGCAGGGGCAGGAAATGACTACAAAGGGACATGAGGAAATTTCTGAGGATGATAGAATGTTCTACATCTGTGATGGTGGTTACATGACTGTATGCATTCATCAAAGCTCATAGAGCTAGCTATATTACAAAAAAGGTGAATTTTACCTTATGTCACTTGTGCCTCAGTAAAAAGAAATTATATTTTAAACTATGATTAACACTGAGCTCAAAATAGAATATGTTTTCCTCTTCCAACCACTCAACGATTTTCTAACCAAATCCTAATGAAACTCAGTCCCTCAGTTTCATTACAACCACAGTGCAGCCAATTCCCCACCCTGGCCTCCCTGATGTTGTCAAACACATTAAAGAACCTTGCTGCCTCAGGGCCTTTGCACTTGCTGTTCCTCTGTCTCTATCACTTGTCTTCCTCTGCTTAAATGGCAACTTAGAACTTCTCCGAACATTCCATATAAAATGCTGTGTTCCTGGCACTTCTCATCCCCTTTCTCATCCATCATTCTTCAGAGCATCATTTGGAATACCCTGTGTTTTTACTGGTTTATTGTCTGCCTGCATAGTTCCAACAGTTACCCTATTATTACATTCTAGGGCGCATAAGCGCCTGATTCAGAGCAGGGGAGGATGCTGTTATGGCAAGAGAGAATACTTGTCTTTTTCCCACATTAGTGCTTCAACCTTGCCAGCTCCTACTTATAATAGAAATACAAGCAGAAAGGTGTCAGCAGGGCTTTCAAGTTATATAAACCACCTTCAGGCCCCTTACTGCCTAGAAAGCCTCTCCTGAACTTAGTACCATCAGAACACATACTTCTCACTGCATCAACACATGGGCCCTAACTCTTTGTCCCACCAGTGTTCCGTCTGTCCTCAATTAGGAAAAGCATCGATCCGAAAGTGAGGAAAACACCAAAAGCTAAAGCTAAAAGGAACACCTACCCAGAAGATATCCTTTGACAGATTTATAACCCAGAGGGAAGACTTCCTAATTGCCAAATGTGTCAGACACAGTAAGGTCAGTATATATCTTCATCTAAAAATGGCAGCCCCATCCCAGAAGGGTGTACAGAGGTTCTGATCTGAGCCACATCCAGAAAACATTCCAAAAGCAGGTCACACTTACGAGCTTCTCAGTCTATCTTTGACACTGTCAAAGAAAAGTGGTGGTCTGACCACCTGAAGGACTCAGCCTTCGCCTGCCATTCAGTTCTGGTGCAGATGGGAGAAACCACCCCCGCCAAACCCCAGCCTCCCTTTGCACTCACCTTCCTTCTGGCTTCCAGCAGCACCAATACTCTGCTGTGTCAACAGATTCTGGTTGTACAGAGTGGGGAGCGCCGCAGCGGCATACTGCTGGATCCCCGAGTAGGCCTGCGTGAGGGCCTCCATGGTGCTCCCAGTGCCATTGGAAAGGCCACTGCTGCCCAGGCCACCATTTAAAGCAGCCATCCCTTGGTTGGGGGAGAGAACAGAAGTAGCAGTATTGGAAAGACTCAACTGATGCCAAGGAAAACTTCCAAAGTCCTCCCTTTCATCTCGCTCCTAGTTTCACCCTGAGGAGGAATATCCATGAGTGGTCAGACTTCAGGACACTCACCAGACCTTGTTGCTAATGGGGACATTAAAAAATGCCACACCCAGATGTGGCTCTCCCCATTACCTTCTTCTAATCTGTGCAAGAAGTGACACATTTTACACTTGACTTGCCCCATTTTCTCTAGCTTTCCTGCCACTTTCTCACACAGAGCTGGAATCTGGTAAATAGGAGTCCCAGGATTGGGGACAAAAGGGGGTACATGTGGTCTATGACAAGATGTAGGTAAAGTATCATTAACAATAGCAGTAACGTTATGGAACACTAGAGGCCTGGTGCACAGGATTCATGCACTGGTGGGGTGTGGCCTGAGGAGATTGGCCCGCTGTGGGAGCCCCGCTCATCCTGGTCAGCTGAGCGGCTGTGGACCCGCCCTCTGAGCAGCTGCTCCCTGGTCCGGCATCTTCTGTGGAGCTGGAGCACTTGCCTCTCCGTGGGACCCGTCGGGGCCGGGCCCAGGGATAACAGCACTGAGAGGCAGAGTAGGCCTCAGTCCCTCAGCGCACAAACTCGCCTCCCAGCCTCTGGGGTCAGCTCTGCGAGACCAGTGGCAGCACTGCGCGGCCTGTGGGCATCTGGGCATCCGGAGGAGGCGGGAGGAGGAGGACCCTGGGGCAAGGAGGCCATTAACGCAGCGGAGGTTCCTGCCTGTCAGCCTGGGGTTCGCAGCCACGACGAGCCGAGCGGCACTCCCACTGTGATAGTGCACTGACCACCAGGGGGCAGCTCCTGCGTTGAGCGTCTGCCCCCTGGTGGTCAGTGCACATCACAGCGACTGGCTGACCGGTTGTTCTGCCATTGGGTCGCTGGGCTTTTATTATATAGGATATTTTATGTGCCAGACTCTGTACTGAGCAATGTGCTCACACTTTACCTGTGTTCTCATCTGACTTCTTAATAACCCTCAAAGTGTCCTATTCCCATGTCATAGATAAGAAAATGACCTTGGAGCCTGGCTGGTATGGTTCAGTGGTTGAGCATCAACCCATGCACCAAGAGGTCGTCAGTTCAATTCCTGGTCAGGGCACATGCCCAGGATGTGGGCTCGATCCCCAGTATGGGGCATCCAGGAGGCAGCCAATTAATGTTTCTCTCTCTCTCTCTCTCTGAAATCAATAAACATATATATATATATAAATAAATATACATATATATATATTTTTTTAAAGAAAATGACCTCGGAAAGGTGGTCGAAAGTTATAGCTGGTTAATGGTAGAGGTGGGATTTAACTAATGATCATTATTATTTTTTAAAAGATTTTGAGAGAGAGTTGCCCTCGCTGGTTTGGCTCAGTGGATAAGAACGTTGGCCTGTGGACTCAAGGGTCCTGGGTTCGATTCTGGTCAGAGCACATGCCTGAGTTGTGGGCTCAATCCTCACATAGATGTGAGCAATACATTGATCAGCTGCCTCCTACGTGCCCATTACAGGTATTAAGCCCACAACCCTGATAGAGGATCGAACCGGCAACCTTTAGGTGCACAGGATGATGCCTAACTGAGCCACACCAGCCAGGACAATTCATAATTATTTTTTGGTTCACTGGGCTACTCATTCTAACAGTACCCTTACCAGGGTTGTTTATAATGTGCTACCTGCACAAAGCAAGGCCTGATGCCATCCATGGGTTGCCTCTCACCTGCCAATGAGCTGACATTGAGGCCTGCCGTTGCTCCAGCTAATGTCTGCAAGGCTCCAAGGGAGGCGATGGGGTTGACAGAGTTGCTACTGCTGGAGCTTGGTGAAGACCCTGCGACCAGAAATCCATGAGTCAAACTCAAGCCAACATTTGCCTTCTCAGCAGGAACCAAAGCCTAAGAATGATACTACTTAAATATTCTCTTAGAAAGAAGTTTTCAGTTACTAATTTTGATAACTGTCCCTGCTGGACATAAAAACAAATGATGATCACAAGAAATTAAAAATTATGAGCTATGTCTAAAGTTAGAAGATGGCATTTGAAAATTTGTTGTTCATAATCTGTCCCCTTTGGAAATGGGTATTAACTGCTCTCAGAATGACATATCCCTCTCTTGGGATTCTGCCCAAGGCACACAAGGGCCCCCTGGCCCCTGCTACATGCTTACCTGAACTGGTGAGTACGCTGAGGGGACTGCTGGATGTAGTGAGAGCGTTGGTACCACTAGGTGTGCTCTGAGCAGCGCTAGCAGCAGCAGCTAGGGCAGCCAAATTCTGTAACTGCATTGCATTTAACCCTGCAACATCCAAAGCAAGAGATCAGCAAGCAGATCAGAGTGCTGCTCCGGGAACAGCTCATACCAGTGGAAGGCTAGTTCCAAAGAGGAAATATTCTAGATAAGCCTTACAAGCAACTTTACAGGGCTCCAAAAAGATTCAAATACCCCTCAACTCATTAAGAAACTTGGTATCATTTCCTCAGAGAAGAATTATCTAATCCAATAGCATACCACCTCAAGTGAGTACTAATAAAAGGATGGGCAATCAGGAAACCAGCAAAGGGGGTTGGTCAGTGGTCTACCATGGGCTCAGGTGTCCAAGAGGACAACAATGCCCACACCTGTGGCATAGCATGGGACTGCATCCGAGCCCCTCACTCAGACTTCACAGGAGATGTGCTCTTTGAAATGGAAGTGAACAAGCAGAAAATGTAGCAGAGACCCAGAAAGGAAGGAACAACAGGGGAGAATACATGTGAGAACAGCAAGAGGACAAAGAATAAAAAAACACCACCACCACTTGAATAGCAGATTAGTTATCAGAAGAGAGAAAAAAACACGGAGGGAAAAACTTCCAAGTAGAACCTAGGCAACGATTAAAAGGAGAAGAAACTTGAACTGCACTGACAATGTGTTGCAAACCATTTAGTAGATGATGGAAAGGCAGAGGGATGGAGGGAAGAATTAATGAAAATAAAAACTACAACACAGATTTACAATCTAGCAACTTTCTCAGTCCTTGTAAAAAAGTGAACCACTATTAAATTTTTCATATGATAAATGCAGTTCACCTAAGACCACCCCAATTTCAAATGCACTTGCCTAGCCTTATCCCACTGCCAAAGGGGCAGGGGGAGCTCCTGTCCCCCACCCCCACTAAGTATTCTGATGGACCCTGCCTCAGGTTTGTCTGTGGAGCTCTATTTTGTTATAAACTCAGGTATTTGTCAATTAAGTTTTCCATGCACGTTAACCGCAACAAAAGGTAATTCACCGCCAAAACCGGTTTGGCTCAGTGGATAGAGAGTCGGCCTGCGGACTCAAGGGTCCCAGGTTCAATTCCGGTTAAGGGCATGTACCTTGGTTGCGGGCACATCCCCAGTAAGGGGGTGTGCAAGAGGCAGCTGATCGATGTTTCTCTCTCATCGATGTTTCTAACTCTCTATACCTCTCTCTTCCTCTCTGTAAAAAAATCAATAAAATTAAAAAAATGGTAATTCACCTATGAAGTAACATGTATAAGACACAGAGGTAAACTAACTGCCTGGATTCTAGCAATTTCAGGGTAAGCCATTTGTATTAAAGTATTTCTTAGGCTTTTCTTCAGTCACTGAAAAAGTCACTTTATTGTGGAAATAAAGGGTTCCTGCAACTTTCTCCTGATCAAAATGGCCTCAGGTAGTCTGCAGGTGTTAACAGCTCTTTTCTATCTTCTTCCTCAACAGACACTTAAAGGAGTGGGGAGCAGTAGACAACTCCAGAACAATCTGGCATAAATGACTAACAGAGTCACCTTCTAGAGACAAGGCAGTTGAATCCTGTGATGTTCTTTTTATGTCAGGTTTACATGAGTGGAAAGTAATTTTTTTCTGCACAAACGGTGCAAACTCTCAGACTGCTGTTAGCTGGGTCTGATGGCCTGGCTGCTGCTGCTCCTCCACAGCAGTGAGACACTTACCTCCCATTGGGTGGAGGCTGCTCAGGGTGTTGAGGTTCCCAGAGGAGGCAGTCTGCTGAAGGAGCTGCAAATAAAGCTAGACATTACACCAAAAAACAGAACAAGAGTGAGAGTGAGGGCTGGTTCTGCATCTGGGATAACTCTACAGCACAGCAAAGCGAGAGTGCAGAGGCCCCAAGAGAGAAGAACGTTGAAGACAAGAACCCAAGCCAACACAACAGAAACATAAGGCTTATGACAGCACAATATAATACAACACAGCTAAAGCCCTGGCCCAGAAGACAGTAATGCTCATTGAGTTCTGAGCCAAGCTCAAGTGCTTAGGCAACAGAATGCAGCACAGCAGAGGACAGAAGTAGAGTAGGGAACTAAGCTCAACTCAAACAGCTCTGTAATAGACTGAGGTGTCTGTGGGTCGATGCCTGCCATTTCTATTTCCTCTATCCCAAGTTCTCCTTAGTTACGTCCACACATCTTATTTTGCAGATTGTTTCCACCTGGATACCCAATTTCTATTTAGACAACTATTTTAAATATAAAATCTCACTATTTCATGGTATTTCTTAGCGTCACACTTTACCAGCCACAACAGACCCATGTCTAAATCAACCTCTCCCATGCTACACATCCATCGAGCCCAGTTATCTACTCCCCTCCAAATGGATCTTCACTGTTGCAGATGACCAAATGACTGATGAAGTAGTCCTTATCAGTTCAGTGTACATATTCTTTCAATGGATGTCCATAATAAATTTAACAAGAGACCTGTCTATGAGCTTATATGGATCCCCATGACCTTGATCTTCTTTTGTATCTTAGTAAAACATAATCTTCATCTAACCAACCTGCTGAAAACCTTTGCTCCATTCAAATGCAACCATTGTTCATTATGAACAATTGGTATTCTTGTTTCTAGATCCTTTATTCAACCTGTTGTCCATTCCCACAGCATCTGACTTGGTTTCTCTATCATAGATCCCTTTAATCCACAGGTCTCAGGAGATCTACAAACCTCCAGAAACAGAATGAGGGGAAAAAAAATGCATGAGGAAAAAAAAAATGCACATGTACACGATTTTTATCAGGTTCTCAAAGGGGTCCACAACACCACAAAAATTAAAAACCACCACTCTGGTCCAATAGAGATCAGGTTCAATCCACATATTCCAGAAAAAAACTCATAATGAATGATGATGCACTATCACTTACACAGCCCATTAGCACCCATGCCTTCATTTTTGTTTTCTTAAATCCTTGGGCAATGTGTTCAGTCCCAGCTGGTGGACTGTGCATACTGTATTTGTCCCCTTCATTTCTTCCCTAAATGAGAATAGCTCTTAGGGAGGGGGTCACACCTAAATTAAAGAGACCAGTTCTCACCATAAACCACCATGTACTTGCTGGATGTGGCAACGAGAACAAGATGGGGACTGTTCCCTGAAAAAAGGCTCTAAAACTCTCTAAGAAGTAAATGTGTATCATGGAGATCATTTCCAAAGAATTACCATTTTGGCAAAAGACTAAAATTTCTCTGAATTTTCTAAACTTTTAAGCAATGTTCTGGCAGTAAGAAACAATTTGATCTATTGAAATAGAACAACCATCTTCACTTTTGGACTTCAGAGAAACTGGGATTTCCTCTAACATATTAGAAGTATGGAGACAGGGGGCATCAAATTAGTCAAAATTCAGTACTGGGGGGCAGAAATCATTGTCTTTGTTGTTTCTATAGAAAATAATCTTTGAAAGGATGAGGAACGGATGACTATTATTATCCTATGTGTATATTTTTTGACTATTCATATACATTTAGTGGTCTCACCATTTATTTTCCTTCATTGGTTGCTTTACAGATGACCTTTCATTCTGATTTACAAATGGCACAGTTTTAATTATGTTGTCCTTTCTGCATCTCTTTAAAGGTTTAAGCAGTGCAATTCTCCTGTAATACTGCAGACCTAGTAAATCTTAATAATAAAGTGGAGCCTGCCCCTCTTTTGGACTGTATAACTTAAACTCAACAAGAGATCAAATTAAAAGAAATCTATTTACAACATAGCAAACTCAAATATACAGTGTAATACTCATTTCATAATGTCCATGCCTGATCTCTCAATCAGCAGAAAGAAACATTTATTGTACTCTTCAGGGAGAATCAACAAGGTATTTAATGATGCCTTCTACACTGGGTAGAAAGGAATATAGAAAAATGTATTTTATAGTTAAGAGTCTCTCAAGAATTTTTTTCCTTGAGGGTAGGGACATAAGATGTTCCTAAAACACTTTTTATCAGAAAATTATGGTTTCACTTTAACTCAAGATATAACCAAAACCTCAAGATATAACCAAAGATGTGTGACCAGAGAGATAGAGAAAATAACATGACTTAAAGAACACCTCATTGCCTGAATTTTTACATAAAATTTCAATGCGCTAAAAGTTGTAAATGCCATTGTGTCTGTTTGCTGGGGATAGCAGAAGAAGAAACAGCTGGGAGCTTGCACAGTCTGCAGAAAGCAAACCACAAAGACTCACTGCTAAATACTGGGGTCCAAGAGTATTGAGACCAGCAAGGTTTCCCCACACAGATGCTGCGCTAATTTGCTGCATCTGCTGCTGGAGCTGCTGGGCCATTCTCTTCTGTTCTTTGTCCTTCTGTGTATCAGCAAATTTTACCACCATGGGGGATGAGCAACCCTATGAAAACACCAAAACCAAAGGGTCAAATTCCTCCTTCTGGGTGAAGGAAAAACCCTTTCTAGTGACATACAGGCTGCATTCTAATTTCATTCACTGCCAAATGACTCTCTTCCTAATACATGTAAGTGGCAAAAGACAATTTAAAAGGGCAACTAGTTCCAATATGTTAATTTTAACTTTCATTTAATAACATCCAATATGTTAAAGAAACCATCAGTTTTTAACTTTTAAGGCATTTGGCCTGCTTAGCTTTTAGAACCACCAGATGCTGTACATGATGCTGGGCTTGGAAGGCCAAAAGTCCTAGCACTCTCAGGCTAAGGAATTCCCCCTTGCATTCATCTCCCTACCTCCATGGTCTGTGCTTGGTGCATTGCCTTGATAGCTGTCTGTGCCATGGCTCTTGTTGTAAAAGTCACAAATGCACAACCTGGTAAGAGAAAGGTCAACAACTCATTCATTCGCTTACTTACTTATAGACATTAACTGAGCACTTAACTATGAGCAAGTACCATGCTAGCAATACATATAGATAAGGTTCCTGCCTTCAGGGTTTCATGACCTAGTGGAAGAGAGAACTATGTTACACCAGAGTGATAAGTGCTATAATGAAAACCCAGGGAAGCAGAAATGAGAAACAAAGTGCTTAAAAGATAAAGGAAGATTCATAGCCTCAAGTTCTTCCTGTGAAGAAAGTGTTTCCATTTTAACATCAAGAACCTCTCCATGCATAAAAGAGAGAATTTTAATACATGACACTGAAAAACAGAATATAAACTTCTTAAGGATATTGGGAGAATACAAAAGGGATCAAATTAAGGAAGAGTTGTGACAGGACCTACACATACAACTTCAAGCCCAACTTCTCCATCATGACAGAGCCATATTGGCTAGGGATTACTGGTTTCCACTAGTCAGGTTAAAAACAACTCCAAATTCAAAATAAGCATATAAATTTTATATATAGAGAGAGAGAAACATGGATTTATTGTTCCACTTATTTATGCATTAGTTGGCTGATTCTTGTATGTACCCCAACTGGGGATCAAACCTGCGATCTTGGCATATCGGGACAATATTCTTACCAACTGAGCTACCCACGTCAGGGCAAGATGAGTATCCTTTTTTTTTTTATTTCAGAGAGGGAGAGAGAGGCAGAAACATCAATGATGAAGAGAATCATTGATTGGCTGCCTCCCGCACATCCCCAAATTGAACTTGGGACCCTCCAGTCCGTAGGCCAACTTGCTATCCACTGAGCTAACCCAGCCAGGACAAGATGAATATCTTTAAAGTTTAAAAATATACCCACCTCGGCTCAGTCCATCAGGTCCCCGCAATATCCGACATTCTTCAATCTGTCCAAATGAAGAGAACATGACTCGGATGTCATTTTCAGTGCACTTCTTGGAAATCATACCAATAAACAGCTTCCTGTCTTCCACTGCTAAGAGAGTAAAACACAGAAGGCTTGAACATTATCACTCAAGAGATAGTAGAGCACAGACTCTGGGTTTGAGACCTGGCTGTGGTGCATTTATACCGTATTTCACAGATTATAAGATGTACCTTTCGCCCCATTAAGTTAGCACCTCCTCTTATAAACAATGGTATCTTAAAATTATCATTGAAAGCACTTAGAGGAAATGAAGTAGCTTTATGAGCTTGTGAAAGTTACTTAACCATTCTGTGCCTGTTTCCTCACCTGACTAGTAGGGAAACGTGGTTTACCTCAAAGGTAGCTGTAGGTATTAAATGCATAGTTCTTAGGCTCTTGCCTAGCACTCAGTAATATTTGCTCTTAGTAGCAATACACTATGCTAAAAAATGAGTTTGCACATTTAATTAATATGGTAAGAGAAACAGGACACACCTTACAGAGAGTCTAACTATATCCACTTTCCTTTTCTGACTGTCCTTTTTTAAAAAATATATTTTACTGTTTTTTTTACAGAGAGGAAGGGAGGGGGATAGAGAGTTAGAAACATTGATGAGAGAGAAACATCGATCAGCTGCCTCCTGCACACCCGCTACTGGGGATGTGCCCGCAACCAAGGTATATGCCCTTGACCGGAATCGAACCTGGGACCCTTCAGTCCGAAGGCAGATGCTCTATCCACTGAGCCAAACCGGTTAGGGCCTGACTGTCCTTTTGAGGACTAAATTCTCCTTCCTAACTTGCTCATTTTCCCTCTTCACTTCTACTCATAAGAAATTATATTGGCCAAAGACATTCCAGTTCACTATAAAAAGTTCTTGTAATGTTTCCCTATCAACTCTATCTCAGTTATTTGCCATACTTATTTTAAAGAAAAAAACAGACAATTTGGATGACATTAGAGCAATGAACCACTATCTTATACAATACACCAAAAATTAACTAAAATTTGGCTCAGTGGATAGAGCGTCAGCCTGCAGATTGAAGGGTCCTGGGTTCAACTCCAGTCAAGGGCACATGCCTGGATTGCAGCATCAATCCCCAGTGTGGAGCGTGCAGGAGTCAGCCAATCAATGATTCTCTCTTATCACTGACATTTCTAGCTCTCTCTCCCTCTCCCTCCCTCTCTAAAATTAATAAAAATATATTTTTAAAAAATTAACTAAAATGGATTAGACTTGAATATAAAAGACCCGAAAACATAAAACTCCTAGAAGAAAACCATACTTGGTAAGTTTCTTGACATCAGTTTTGGCAATGACTTTTTTGGATCTGATTCCAAAAGTAAAGGCAACTAAAGCAAAAATAAATAAGCGGGACTACAAACTAAAAAGCTTCTGCACAGCAAGGGAAATCATCAACTAAATGAAAAAGCAACCTATAAAATGGGAGAAAATATTTGCAAATCATATATCTGATAGGGGTTACTATTCAAAAAATATAAAGAACTTATACAACTTAAAGGCAAAAAAAAGAAAAAAACATGTGATTAAAAAACAGGCAGAGGATTTGAATAGACATTTTCCAAAAAATACATACATATGGACAACAGACACATAAAATGATGGTCAACATTACTAGTCATCAGAAAACTGCAAATAAAAACCATTTTAATGGGTGTGAGGTATCACTTCACACCCATTAGAATGGCTATTATCACAAAGCCAAGAAAGGGTCCTGACTGGCATGGCTAAGTGGTTAGAGTGTTGTTCTGCAAACCGGAAGGCCGCGGGTTCAAGGGCATGTACCTAGATTGCAGGTTTTATCCCCGGCTCCGGTAGGGATGTGTGTGTGAGGCAACCACTAGATGTGTCTCTCTCACACTCATGTTCGCCGCCCCCCTCCCCCCCCCCTTCCCTAGCACTCTAAAGAAATATCAATGGGAAAAATATCCTGCGGTAAGAATTAACAAAAACAAACAAACAAAGCCAAGAAAGGAACAAATATTGGCAAGAATTCGGAGAAAAAAGAACCCTGTGCACTGTTGGTGGGAATGTAAATTAGTGAAACCATTATAGAAAACAGTATGGCAGCTCCTCAAAAAATTAAAACTAGAACTACCATATGATCCAGCAATTCGACTTATGGGTATTTATCTGACAAAAATGAAATCACTAATTCAAAAATATACATGCATACCTATATCCATTATAGCACTATTTACAACAGCCAAGATACAGAAACAACTAAAGTGTACAGTGATAAATGTGTGTGCATGGCACATGCACACACAAACACACACACAGAGAAATATTATTCAGTCATAAAAAGGAATAATGTTTTGCCATTTGTGACAACATGGATGAACTTGGGGCGTTATGCTAAGTGAAGTAAGTCAAACAGGAGAAGACAAATACAGTATGATCTTTCTTCTATGAGGAATCTTAAAAAAAACACACAAAAACAACCCCAAACTCCTACAGAAAACAGATTGATGGTTGCCAGTGAAGGGGCCCAAAGGGTACAAACTTCCAGTTATAAAATAAGTAAGTCACGAGGATGTAGGCTGCAGCATGGAGACTAGTTAATAATGCTACACTGCATATTTGAAAGGTGCTGAGAGAGTAGATCTTAAAAGTTCTCATCACAAGAAAAAATTTTTGTGACCATGTATGGTAAAAGATTTTAACTAGCCTTATTGTGGTGATCATTTCACAATATTTATCAAAACATTATGCTGTACACTTGAAATTAACATAATGCTATATGTCACTTCTACCTCAAAAAAATTACTCAGAGCACAATGCAATCAGATGCCAAGAGAACAGCAAACTAGAAAAAAACCTGATAAGGGAAGGGCCTACATGCTTGCTTACCATTGCTCTTCTCACTGTCGGCAGGTTTCATCTGTATAGGATGATGCATCTGAAAAGGAGAACATGTGAATATTACCACTGTACACACTGAAGCAGAAATATAAATGAGGACTCTAAAGAAATACCAAAACTAGAGCCTGTAAGAGTTCTCTTGAACTCACACCTGCTTCATGACCTTTGCCCCACAAAATATCAGAATGGATAGAACTCTGAATCAAGAAGTAAAAATCCTCTTGGCTGAGAAAGAACTACTTTCAGCCTATAATCTTTAAAAGTTCCCTTTACATCCATTCCTGTGAAAGTCACCCTTTCCCCAAAGTGGTTTTCAATGTGTATCTAATACATATAAGTATGTTCCATGTGTCAATACCACCACAGTTCCACTTAGTAGGAGCTTTCTTACCCCTGGGAGGACCTTCATATTGTGAAGAGCATTCTGTGCTTCTAATGCAGCTTTGCGGGTGTAAAACGTAACAAAACAGCACCCTGCAATAAAGACGATTTCACAAATCAAACCAGTCCTTTGAAAGTAGAGAATTCCTAGAGCACTCAGTACTCCCTGGACTTTCAGGGTTGGGGCAAAAGTAGGTTTACAGTTGTGAGTATGCAAAACAGAGTTTATTCTTGCATCATTAGTATTTATTGCATTATTCCCCAAACAAACTGTAAATCTACTTTGGCTCCACCCTGTATTAGAACTTAAAAAGAAAAGGTAATGTTTATTAAAATTAGAGAGAGAGAGAGAGAGAGAGAGAGGGAAAACCTAGCAGGAAAAAAAACAAACATTTTTTTCTATGCATTCTCTTTATTGTTATAGTCTCTTAGTTATATTAAAATTCTTCTTTAGCTGCTCCTATAACATCTCCGGGAAAGATGACTTCCCTTACAAAGGTCACAGTACCAAGCCATTCAACCCACCCTATTTGGAGCATCATGCAGTGTGCTGAGCAAGAGGACTCAACTACAAACAAGACAAAAGGGGCCTTGAACACTTGTGGCTCTTCGTCTATCACAGGCGTCCTCAAACTAAGGCCCACGGGCCACATGCAGGTGTTTTTGCCGTTTTGTTTTTTTACTTCAAACTGAGATATGTGCAGTGTGCATAGGAATTTGTTCATAGATTTTTTTTTAAACTATAGTCCGGCCCTCCAACGGTCTGAGGGACAGTGAACTGGCCCCCTGTTTAAAAAGTTTGAGGACCCCTGATCTATCAGAAGTTCTTCATCTTTCAGAAACTTTCTCTTTTAGAATAAACCACTCCTTACATTGTAGCCAATTTCTATCATATGCCTCAAACATAATTATCATTTTAAATTATAAAATTTCTTAGTTATCTTTTCTGGGGGACTCTGAGTTCCCATCAAATATTAAGTTTCTAGCAGCACATGGTGCTGACTGAGATCTGTAAGTTTTGTGCTTTGTATCTTTGCTGGGGATAGGAGGAAGGAGGTATATTTTGTAAATCTTAGGTCCATAGTCCAAGAGACACAATACAGATGTCTTTAAAAATCATTCTGCAATTAAGATTTAAATTACTGCACATTATATTGCCAGTCATTTTCAGAAAATACAAGACTTTAGAAAAAGAGGGGAAGCAGGTGGGGGGGAGAAGACCACATCAATTTGTTGTTCCACTTATTTATGCATTCATTGGTTGATTCCTGTATGTGCCCTGAAAGAGGATCAAACCTGCAACCTTGGCATATTGGGATGACACTCTAACCAACTGAGCTACCCAGCCAGAGCTGAAACTACAATACTTTGTATTTTTGTTAACTATGCCAAAAATAAAAATTAATCCCTCTGCTTCTAGATCCTGTTATTAAACTGCTTTTCAAACATGACAATCATACTTGTTGATATTGCACTGTAGAACAGCTTTCACTGAAAATTACTCTGAGTCGGTCACTTGGAAAAATAAGAGTACGTCTCTGTGTGTAGGGGCAAAGATTATGCCTTATCACCATCAGTCCTGTGACGCTTCCACTCTGTGGGATATATCTGGAAGCAGTTCAACCTTTCTTCTCTTGTTCATTTTATAAGCTACAGCAAACAGGTTACCTACAAAAAAGGCTCTCCTAGGTGCTAAGCCATCCTGCAAAACCTTTATATACATTAACAGAAATCCATGAGTTCAGGGACGGTCTTTTTCTTTCCATGGCCTTCCCCTCCCATTAGAATTAGCTTACCACAGCCAAAACACTAAAGAAAACCTTATGTGATTAGTTTACTAAATGGACTACCCAAGATCCAAATTACAAATCAACCTCATGAAGTCACTTTAATTTTTTATTTTTAAGTCATTAAATGAGTTTGGCCTGGAATATATAGGGACTATAAAAGAACATATTCCCCCTCCCAATATGACCATAGGAACATTCTGACAATCAGACAGTATGTACATGACAAAAAATTGCACATAAAACCCAAATCTTCACCTTTGCTCTGAGGAGGGTTTTGGCTCCTATCTCTTAGAACGTTGATTTCATAGACAGCACCATACTGTTCAAAGAGTTCCCTCAAGTCCTTCTCAGACCAGGTCCTCGGAACCTGGCCCACAAACATCTTGATAGCATCAAGATCCGGTTGGTCTGGGTGGTCCAGGGTGCCGTTCATTTTCTTTGAGCTGCATTAGATAAAATAAAACTACTATTATGCATTCATGTTGCTCTCTAGAGGAAGTTTTGTTTCCTTTAAAGATCTCAACTACTTCCTGGGAAAGTGGGGGGTGGGGGAATCTACTTCCTTTCATGACATCCATTCAATTTACCAGGGTTCCCAGGTCCTCCCTCACCATGGTCACTCCTCCCATTATATTTAGATCCCAAACTAAAGCTGCCATTCTGATTAGAACATCCTAGGTTTTAATTAAGAAATTGAGTGTTACTTATTCTTTCTCTAGCATGAGAATTCTCAGAAGAACTTAAAAGGCAGAGTTTCTAAAGAAATTTTAATACTTTTAACAAAGGGTTTTTTAAATGTCCATAAAATAAACAAAGAATTATTAATTATAAGATTCAGGACTCTCAACAGTACAATGATAGTTTAAAAGTTTTCTTTCAGTAGACATTAGAACAGAAGCACTTGATTTCCAAGGCCTAAGCTACGGACTAAAATGTTGGTCTTTGAATGTGTCTCTTGTGCTTAATTCTGGTGTTCTTGAGATAGGCCCCCTGACCAAAACAAAGTTTTGCCTCTTAAAACTCTAACAAATGATTGATATATATAATAAAGGGCTAATATGCAAATTGCCCCTCGACCAGTTCAACCAGGGGATGGGGCGGCCAGCCAACCGCCCGAGGCCCCTCCCCCTGGCCAGCCCTGTCCCAATGGGCGGGGGGGGGGGGGGGAGGAGGGCCTGTAAGCAGGGCCAGTCGGCCGAACACCTGTACACCCAAACACCTGTGCACCGGGCTTCTAGTTGTTATATAAACATAAACAATGATGTCATCATTCTAGATTTTTATTGTTTCTAAGTTATCCAATTTAATGCTACTTTTCCAAGACTTTGCCAGTTAGTTCCCTTACCAACTGCAACCATTACAACAAATTCCTCCAATCCTCTCACACCAAACTTGTAATGCTCATACTTTAATACCTTCATTGCTATCCCTGCAATTGCCAAGAACCTCAGGGGATTCTTACACTACAAATATTTCTACCATTCAAAATAAATCAAAGACCTTCCCTACCATTGTTTTAAGATCTACACCAGTAACAACTTAAATTCCAAAGAGCCATCATAATGAACTTTTATGCTAGTGTTGGCTGTTTAATCCAGAAACACATCACCATATTCAAACTTGCCATGTTTTAATATCTTACCCTAAATAAAGTAATAGTTTTCATTAAAGGAAACGTAAGTTTTTACACCTTTTAAAAAAGTCTTTATTGTTTAAAGTATTACATGTCTCCTTTTCCCCCATTGACCTCCCCAGCCCTTCCCACCCCCAGCACATGCCCAACCCCCTACTGTCTTGTGTCCATGGGTTATGCTTTTATGCATGCATACAAGTCCTTTGGTTGCTCTTACCCCGCCCCCCCCCAGCCCCGCCTTCCCTCTGAGGTTGGTCAGTCTGTTCAATACTTCTATGTCTTTGGATCTATTTTTGTTCATCAGTTTATGTTGTTTATTATATTTCACAAATGAGTGAGATCGTGTGATATTTATCTTTCTCCAACTGGCTTATTTCATTTAGCATAATGCTCTCCAGGTCCATCCATGCTGTTGCAAATGGTAAGAGTTCCTTCTTTCTTACAGCAGGGTAGTATTCCATTGTGTAGATGTACCATACTTTTTTAATCTATTCATCTGCTGATAGGCACTTAGGCTGTTTCCAAATCTTAGCTATGGTAAATTGTGCTGCTATGAACACAGGGGTGCATATATCCTTTCTGATTGGTGTTTCTGATTTCTTGGGATATATATATTCCACTATCTTTTGAATCATATTTGAAGATCATTGAGAATGATGAATCTACGAAAGCAGCTCAACCACTGTCTTTTAATTCTGAAATCTCTTGTAACTGAACACCCACCAGGGCTATTCTCACATCACCTTTACTGAACCTAGCATTAACATATATTTTTATTGATTTCAAAGAGGAAGGGAGAGGGAGAAAGAGATAGAAACATCAATGATGAGAGAGCAGCACTGATTGGCTGCCTCCTACATGCCCCATCCCACCCCCATGAGCCCGCAACCCAAGCATGTGCCCTGATCAGGAATAGAACCCTGACCTCCAGGTTCATAGGTTGACACCTAACCACTGAGCCACTCCAGCCAGGCTAAACCAACTCTTGTCGCTATGTCTGTAGAGGGTCCCCATTCTCTAGCTCTTAGTATAGAGCTCCTTGAATGCAGAAACAATTTTATTTCCTATTCATGGTTGTAGCTACACTTGGTATAGTGCCTGGTTCAAAGTAAGCACATACTCAATGTGGGATGGGAGAAATTTCTTGTTCTCAACAATTCCCCTATTTAATCAACTAACCCTCATAAAAATAAATGCTGTGCATAAAGAGGGCTCACAAATTAAAGAGCAGCTATTATCTCTTATGACTACTTGATTGTCACAGGATCAATCTACCTGCAGTAGAGGGTAAAGGGAGATGGTGATGGAAGATGATTTGACTTTGGATGGTGGGCACACAAAGCAATATACAGATCATGTATCATAGAAATCTACACTTAAGACCTATATAATCTTGTTGACTGGTGACACCCCAATAAACTGAATTAAAAATAGAACAAAATAAAAAATAGATTATGACTAGTGAAACAATGAGTGTCACTCCCTATAAACTGCTGCCAACAACTTTAATGACCAATTATAATATTTTATTAAAATGTTGCTAATCTTTCCTCCTACTTCTATTCTAGGGAGGGTTAACATAGAAAACCAATGGTGCTCAGAATGTTTTGATGATAAGGAAGCTGACAGCTACTTAAGAGGCAGGGTTTTAATAACTTTTATTACATTATAAGAAAATGCTTTCAGCTTATCCCTTCCATCTATATTTGTGTGCAGTTTCTAAACTTTCTACATCATTGTTTAGTGCAAAAGCATAAACACAGTCAACAAATGTGAATTGTGGTTTATCCAAAAGTTTTAGTGAAAACTCAAAATTCCAGACACACGATCTTCCTTTCTCTCTTTATTCTCCCAATCCTCCTCCAGGTCTTCAATCCACCTACTCCATTAACTTCCCCACCCCAATGCCAATTCATTACAAGAATCCACAAGAGTAGTGCTGCTCAAAGTACCCAAGGACCAGGGACAATCTTCAAACTTAACTCTTTAGAAACTGTTACAGCAACTGGACCAAGTAATTTTGTAAATGTTCAATCCAATAAAATAAAAAGACACAAAATACAAATTTACACCTTATTTTGTTTTCTACAATTGTTTTTACTGTATTTTACAAGTTGGAAGAAGCACAGGACACAGTCCTTCACCATTATGAGAAGCACTTCTAGAGCACAGCAAGTTATCGAGCCAGGCTCATGATGCTGTGGATATCATGCAACTGGAGTTATCCACTGACTTCTTCCTTCCTCCAATAAATACTGGGCATTTATATACATAGCCACTGTGTCAGATGAATAAGAAAAATATTTCTTTGGAGCTCATGAAGACAGCGTTAGAAAGGAAAGTGATAACATCAGCTACAAATAATCTAAAAAAGAAAAGAGAGAAGCAACCACATGTATACCTATGTATATGTAATAAGCAGTCAAAAGCTTTCTCATCAACTGTTACTGTGTCTGAAGAGATGAGCAACAATGCTCTTCCATCCTCAACCTAAATTAAAAGTAACCACTGCATGCCCTGGCTGGTTTGGCTCAATGGATAGAGTGTTGGCCTGGGGACTGAGGGGTCCCAGGTTCGATTCTGGCCAAGGGCAGATGCCTGGGTTGCGGGCTCGGTCCCCAGTGGGGGGCGTGCAGGAGGCAGCCAAGCAATGATTCTCATCATTGATGTTTCTATCTCTCTCCCCCTCTCCCTTCCTCTCTAAAATCAATAAAATATATTTAATTTAAATAAATAAATAAAACAAAAGTAGCCACTGCAGCCCGGCGGGTGTGGCTCAGTGGTCAGGGCACATGCCCAGGCTGCGGGCTTGATCTCTACTAGGGGACATGCAGGAGGCAGCC
Organism: Eptesicus fuscus; assembly: GCF_027574615.1. Taxonomy (NCBI): domain Eukaryota; kingdom Metazoa; phylum Chordata; class Mammalia; order Chiroptera; family Vespertilionidae; genus Eptesicus; species Eptesicus fuscus. The sequence continues at coordinate 67,278,372 of NC_072485.1, read as the reverse complement.
GATCAATGATTCTCTCTCATCATTGATGTTTCTCTCTCTCTCTCTCTCTCACTCTCCCTTCCTCTCTGAAATAAAGAAAAATATATTTAAAAAAAACATATAAAAGTAAGTACTGCAGCCCTAACTCGTTTGGCTCAGTCGATAGAGAGAGCATCGGTCCGTAGACTAAAGAGTCTTGGGTTTTATTCCAGTCAAGGGCATGTACCTTGGTAGGTTTGATCCCCAGCCCTGGTTGGGACACATACAGGAGGCAACCAATCAATGTGTCTCTCTCACATCAATGTTTCTCTCTGTCTCTCTGCCTCCCTTCCACTTTCTCTAAAAAAAACAAAAACAAAACAACAACAAAAACAACAAAAAGTAACCACTGCATTAAAAAGTCATCTGGGACAAGATGCCCAGTGTGATATGCCAAGGATCCCACATGGTTCAGGAATGGCATTTATATACCACTAAATCCATTCTCATATTTATGCCTTACCTCCCACCGATGGAGAGCTCCTTAGGATCAGTGATCATGAACTATGTGTATTTTTTAAAATATATTTTATTGATTTTTTACAGACAGGAAGAGTTAGAAACATTGATGAGAGAGAAACATTGATCAGCTGCCTCTTGCACACCCCCTACCGGGGATGTGCCTGCAACCAAGGTACATGCCCTTGACCGGAATCGAACCTGGGACCCTTCAGTCCGCAGGCTGACGCTCTATCCACTGAGCCAAACTGGTTTCGGCCTATGTGTATTTTTTACACCTGCTCAAGAACCAATGAATTCAGCAACCCTCTGGAGAAGTATCTATAGTATACCTGTCATTTCTTTCTTTATTTTTTTTAATCCTCACCCAAGGATATTTTTCTACTGTTTTTAAATAGAGTAGGAGGGGGGAGAGAGAAAGAGAAACATCCACGTGAGACACATCGATTGGTTGCCTCCCAGACTCACCACTATCAGGGCCAGGGATTGAGCTTGCAACCAAGGTACGTGCCCTTGACCAGGAATTGAACCCGAGGCCCATCTGTTGATGAGCCGATGCTCTAAACACTGAGCAAAACCGGCCAGGGAAGTACCTGTCATTTCTAAAAGGCAAGTCTATAGAATTCTTATCTTCTGTGGAGGTACTGAACTGGGAAGAGAGGAAAAGTAGGGTCTACAGCAGTGAGGAAAGAAGGGAGATGAGAAGGCAGCCAGTGTTTTAGGGAAGAGGCATGGCACCAACCCACCTCTATGTTCTGCTTCTGACAGCAGAAGCAATAATGGCAGCAACTGGCAAATCATTAAGAATGAGAAACTGGCCCTAACCGGTTTGGCTCAGTGGATAGAGCGTCGGCCTGCGGACTCAAGGGTCCCAGATTCAATTCCGGTCAAGGGCATGTACCTTGGTTGCGGGCACATCCCCAGAAGGGGGTGTGCAGGAGGCAGCCGATCAATGATTCTCTCTCACTATTGATGTTTCTATCTCTCTCTCCTCCCTTCTTCTCTGAAATAAATTAAAATAAAAAAAATGAGAAACTGAGCAATCAGGACCCAGAGGCTTCCTTGTCTACCTGATTTTTCATGAAACATGTTATAGGAAAACAGAGTAGAGAACCCACTTGGAAGATAAACAGGAAAGGGAAAACAAAGCTTTATTTTCAAAGCATATATCTATTCAAAACTCCTGAACTCCCTTTTCTCTTTCTCCTATCTTTCCCCGTCTTGAAACTTCCTAGCCCAAAACCAGCTCGGAGAAGAGAGCTGATGTTCTGTCCCACTTCCTTACCATCCCCGGGGCCCTGCTGATCCACTGGCTGGCCAGAAACCTAAGACCATGACCTATGTTTAAAACAGAAGGATAGGCTTGACTAATCGAGTTCCTCTACAAGTGCACTGAGCAAGACAACAGCCACTAGCCACTTGTGGCTATTTAAATTTAATTTTAAAAATCCAGTTCCTCAGTCACACTAGCCTCATGTGACGAGAGGCCACTGCATAGGACAGCAGAGATACAGAACATTTTTATTATCAGAGAAAGCTCTATTGCACAGCACTGCTCAAAAGAGCCTGGAATTGGTTAACAGAAACAGGCAATTAGTAGTGAAGTCAGAAGTGGGAAAGCTACAACTAGAGATAGTATGAGTTAAGTTGACAAAAGGGCAGTGGCTAGAGATGACAGGGTCATGTTACAATGTAGATGAAGTTCAAAACATGCTAAGTGAAAGAAAACAATCACAAAGGCTACATATTGTATGTCCATTTACATGAAATATCCAGAATAGGCAAATCTATAAAGACAGAAAGTAGACAAGTGGTTCCCTAGGAATGGGAGTAAAGGGTGGGAGGAGAGAGGGGAGGGAATGGTTGCTAATGGGTATAGTGTTTCTTTTTAGGGTGATAAAAATGTTCTGGAATTAGATAGTGGTGATAGTTGCACAACTTTATGGATATCGTAAAAATCAATGACGGTATGATTTAAAGGGGTAAATTTTATGTTATGTGAATTATATAAAATACAGAGACAGAGAAAAGGAGTGAGGAATCAGAAGACAGGCTGGAAGGGCAGGGGCAAGGCAAAGAAAGCCGTGCTGTAACCAAAGTGACAGAGTAGGTGAAGAGTATGGGCAGCAGCACATGCAGAGAGCGCAGAACATTTAGAGAGCATAAATGAGGCATAAAAGATAGTTTCCAGGTCTTCCAGCTGCAGAGTTTCTGATTACATTATAGTCCAGCCCACATGTGTTCTTACAAGAAAACCCTTAAATACTACCTTCACATCTGTTTAAAAACTATTTCCAAACCCTTTCATTACTCATCTTTTTCGCTCTCTCCTTCTTTTTCATTACCTGTTAACCCCCATTTATATAAATACTTGTTGCATCCCAGTCTCTAGCCACCACCCACTTCTTCCAGGTCCCTCTGGCTCACATACTGTACTATGGAAAAACTGGCACAGAAGAACATCATAATAAAAAGGACCCAGAAACACTGGCCTGAGTTACTTAGCAGCTGGTTCTCTAGTGAGAACAAGACAGAACGTGTCTTTGCTGGAAAAAAGTAATTTTCATTTGGATAAAGGGAGCTCTTCCTATGTTAGTTGGGGTATTAGGTACTAGAAAAAGCTATCAATAAAGGTTTTTAAGACATCACTCAACAATAGAACAGCTAACAATCTGCTTATAAAGGTTTTCAACCTTTTCCCTGAGGTATGGAAATAATGTCTGGAGTGCCTATCTCTGTAATCATCTCTAATTATAAAAAAACACACAGGACTTATCGTTCATTCAACAGTACTTTCCAAGTTCCTAAAATGTGCCAGATACTACACACTATAAGGGTCTATTAAAGTGGACGGAACAATTCCTGTCCTACAGGCAGTGGCACCGAACAAGTGGAAGGATGCAACTATAATACCCAACAAATGCTTTAGCAAATGAATAAAAGTTCTGTGGGGAAAAAAAGTGGCTAATAGCCTGGCCAATGTGGATCAGTGGTTGAGTAGCAACCCATAAACCAGGAGGTCATGGTTTGATTCCTGGTCAGGGCACATGCCTGGGTTGTGGGCTCGATCCTCAGTAGGGAATGTGCAGGAGGCAGCCAATCCGTGATTCCCTCTCATCATTGATGCTTCTATCTCTCTTCCTCTCTCTGAAATCAATAAAAACATATTTTCTTTAAAAGTGGCTAATAGTTTTATTTTATTTGGAGGGGGAAGTATGTGCAGAAATTAAAGGTGAATGGCCTAAGCAGCTGGGGAAAGTGCTATATAGCATAGAGGTATGAAAGCCTAAGGGGTGGTGAAGAAATGATAAGGACTCAGAAGGAAGAGGAGAGAAGATTGAGATAACATTAGAAAGTTAAAAAAAAAAAGGACTTGAGAAAGGAGAGAGTATAAAATAACCTAGAATATTAGGGGGAAAAAGAAAATATGTATAAATGAAAATCGATAAGAATAAAGAAATAGGTTAGAGAGACCAGTGAGGGGCTTTCCATATTATACTGAAAGAACTGGACTTTAATCCAAGATTTTTAAACAAGGATCACATTTGTCTTTTAAAAGACATCTGGCAATAATCTAGAGGATGATATAAAGTGAGGAAATATGGAGATCAGAAGGCTCTTGAAAAAAACTAGCTTCTAAAATTAGGAACCAGTCCTAGGCAATGCTGAGAAATGGGGGGGAGGGGGAATCCACTAGAACTTGGAGATCACTCCATCAAGGAGATGAGGAAGAGGAAGAAGTTACCAATCACTCTTGGATTCTAGTGCAGACTATATGAGGGATTGTTTTTGCGTGGGGAAGCCTTCAGATGGAGATATTCAAAGTCACAGAGCTCAGGGGACACTTATGGAATACATACAGAAATCTGAGAATCAGAAAAGCACATTAGTACTCCCTTAAGCAATGCGAGAGCTAAGAGAAAAGACCTAAGATACAACCCCTGGAGAACAACCACATCTTACAGTGCATGCAAAGTAAGAGGAACCAATGGAAGCTGGAGAGTGGTCAAAGCAGAATCAAGGACATTGTTACAAGTGAGAACAGGCACTAGGGGTCAGGTCCCAGGGCCCCCCAAAAAATTTTTTTTAAATTTCTTTATTGATTAAGGTGTCACATATTTGTCCTCATCCCCCCATTCCCATCCCATACCCCTCCCCACGGATGCCCCAACCCCCTGTTGAACTTAACCATTCATTGGTTAGGCTCATATGCATGCACACAAGTCCTTTGGTTGATCTCTCCCCCCTCCCCCCACCCTCCCCTATCCTCCCTCTGAGGCCCGATAGTCCAATCGATGCCTCCTTGTTTCTGGTTCTGTTCTTGTTCATCAGTCTATGTTGTTCATCATTTCCCCTAGATCATGTGTCACTAGAGATATACTTCATGTGTCACTAGAGATATACTTATAAGAACTGAATGTGAGACGAGCAATAATAGTTATGCTGACAGGCAAATGAATCAGTCTGTAGTGAGTTTCTTTCTGGACCAACAGCTCTTTTGAGACCCAATATCAATGTCCACCAGTTCCTTATGTGTACATGTCGGCACTGACCCCTCAGCTCTGGATGGTGGACAAATGGTGGTAATGCAGGTCCGACACCCTCTGGTTTGGTCTCGGCCGGACCCAGGGGCACGGCTTCACCCGGACTCAGGGGCACTTGGCCTCACCGGGACCCAGGTGCGCGCGGCCTCACCCGGACCCGGGACCCGGCCTCACCCGGATCCAGGGGCACACGGCCTCACCCGGACCCGGGATCCAGCTTCACCCGGACCCAGGGGCGCGTGGCCTCACCCGGGCAGGGCCCAAAAAATTTTAAGTAAGATACCGGTACATTGCTAGATCACATTCCTAGGCAATATCTCTTCAGAGGTAAAAGCACTGAGGTCAAGCCTCCTGCTGAAGTAGTACGGGCTTACAATCCAAGAAAGGGGTGGCAAGCACACACCTTTCTCAAGATCTTTCTTCTTCCTAACTCTATGGTGTGTGTTTTGGTATATGGTGTCTACTGAGGCACGAGGACTTGCCATAATGAGAAGAATTGATGGGTAACTCTGCTCAATGACAGCTGAGGCCTGGTCTAAGGGGTAAAAATAAAGAGTGTATCATTAAAATTGCACTTTAGGCCCAAGGTTGACACCAACTCTCCTCAGGCAAGCCAGTTTTAGCCCTATTAGGACTATTACTAGGGATCATATATCTGGTACATGGGAATATTTTTATTATATAGTAAGTCTTTATTATGATGCCATTCACTGTGATTTCACCTGTTATCTACTCTCATATAAAGTCCTAAATAACTATTATTTTTGGAGACTACAGGGAAGGCATAGGATCTATTTCAAACAAGCAAGTCAACTAACTTTGAGGACCGCTAAACTATTCCATGAAGAGCTATTCTGGATCTATTATCCACATCAGTTAGACCCAATCCCAGGGTAGCCTGATTTGCATGTGGAGGCCTAAACTCAAAGACTTGCAACTATCCCGTTCTCTAGAAAATATACATTTAATATTCTTGGCTTTGAATAACTTAAGACTCATTTACTTGAGGTCCCAAGATACTCTGAAGCCTGGTTAAAGTAGCTGAAATCAGGAGTTAGAAATGTGTCACCTACAAAGCCCAGAATTCAGATTGCCTGCAGCTACAACTCAGGGCCAGGTTAGTGTGTACAATGGCAGTGTCACTTCTTGAACAAGTACTGCCAACTAATGAGCTTCTCATTCCCATGTTCAAAATTTATTTGGGCAAATTGCCAATCAAAATTGATCTAATTGGGAGGGTGGGGGCACCTGATACCTCCCAAATCATGTATTGTGTTGCATTTTCAATTAAATTGGGGGAGGGGGGTAGAAATAAAAACCCAGAATTACAGTTTACATGGCAATACAGCATGCTGCATACACTACTAAATACATCCTCTGTAATGAGTCTAAGAATTTCATCATTAAAAATACCTTCCCAAAAGATTCTTTGAAATTACATACCCAACCTAAAGCAATAAAACTACAGTTTAAAAAACAAACAAACCTCAGAACTTATCATATGGGAAAACATTATAGCTTGGAGGGACAGGAGCCAGCACACTTGCTGGTCATATTCCAAATGTACCCTCTTCTATATAGAACTTCGTTATAGATTTGAGGAAATCAGCAGTAATGAGATAGAATCAGACTGTAATAGATAATAACAATAGTTCTAGCCGGTTTGGCTCAGTGGGTAGAGCATCGGCCTTCGGACTAAAGGGTCCCTGGTTCAATTCCAGTTAGGGCACATATCCAGGTTGTGGGCTCCATCCCCAGTAGGGGGTGTGCAGAAGGCAGCTGATCAATTATTCTCTCTTATCATTGATGTTTCTATCTCTCTCTCCCTCTCCCTTCCTCTCTGAAATCAATAAAATATGTATTTTTTTTAAAAGAAAATAACAATAGCGTGGACTTTGGCTTCCTCACCCAATTGTTTCTACTTTTAAGGAAAAGAACCAGTTACATTAAATAACAAATAAAACAACCCAGTACCTCTGCTTATGATAAAAAATTAGACAACAAAAATACTTACACGGGACTGGAATTCAAAGAGCAATGATCCACCATCATTTCTGGAAGGAAATCCAACTTAAACGCAGCCATCACCTCACTCTCCCCTTCAGAAGCCAATGATATTTAACTTGCTGCACTTGTCTGATCCACAAATACACACAGCTTTAGCTTCCTGGGCCCCACAAAAAACACAAAGTGGAAACAGGAGCTCAGGGAAACCAGCAGTAAGTGCCACAGAAACAGGCAGGACTGGGGAAGGGAAAGGGAGCATTGGATTAAAAGGGGGATGTGACCATGTGAAGGGAGGCTCAGCCCTGCACACAATGAAAGTGCTGATGCACCAGGCTTGTTTTGTGTGATTTTCCCTGGCAAAGCAGTACTAAGTGCACTGTCAGATAAATAGAGTGTCAGATCCATGAAGATAGCAGTGGCTAACAGAGCAGAAGAAACCCAAACTTGTTTCACATCTTCCCAACTCCTCTCCCTGCAAATTAGTTTCTGAGGACCCCCAAAACCTGAAACTACCTGGAAGAAAAAAACACCTCACCTTACATGGTCTGAAAATGTTTTTGGAAACTGGGTTGTTAGCCTTGGTCGAAACTTAGTTTCCACGTGCCAAAGACAGCAGTGAGTACAGTGCTTGGGTCCAAATTACCTCAGAATAGTCACATACAGAGGACCACTGGTTCACACCATCAAAAGCATCCAGGAGCAAGCTGGTTGAAGAACTGGACACCAGGAACTTACTGCTCACACAACTACTACCCGCACTGGACCTTGCTTTCTTGATGGTGTTGACAGCAAAGTGTGTTTCCTCATCAGAGGGAAGGACTTTAAAAATTGCTGCTTCAGTGACATTCATTAGGTGGCACAAGGCAGAACTTCTTTCCTAACTCTGAATCTTAATTTGCCAGAAAATTTAAAAGGCAAAAAATGAAAATGGAATTGTAATATTCTGCCTCTTGACAGAGTACTAGAAAATAGAATCTTCTCAGTTGTTTGACTTTCCTAATAATGAAAAAGAAATGGGGCCTGTTAGGGACAAGCACTCAAACATGTAAGGAAGGGCAGAGAAATGCAGGCGAAGCCTCTTAGTTCTCTGTCCTCCTTTAAACCTGCTAAACCATGATTAATGAATGCAACATAAAAATCCTATTGTGGGGAGCAGTAGAGATGGATATACTTAGCAATAAGGCAGATGTGGTGCTCCCGTTCTCAATTTAGCTCCACATCCCTCCAAACAACAAATGGTGGCATTTCAATATTTAGGCGATGACTCTAAAACTGTATCTCTGAAGGTGCCCAAATTTCACAGGCCTTCTTTCCATTTTTATCTTTAGGGTTGCCTTACCTCAAAGATTTCACTTCACTCAAGCTCAGTTAACAACACAGGGAACTTTGAAAAAAGAAGTTATATTCAGCCTGTAAAGAGGTAAACGAATGCACTCCTAAATGTGTCTAGTTACTTTAAAAAACACACACAGTATAGGCCTAACTGTTCTCATCTGTATAGAAATGGCTGACACCTATCCTGCATGTGACTGAGGAACGTAGAAACTGTGTCTTCTGTCCAATATCCATATATAACCATCCAAAACTTAAAAGTACAATAGCAGCTAACTACTTTTCTATTTGTCAGAGACCCTGGCTCATTTGATCTACTGCTTTAGAGGCAGAAGTAGCAGGAGCTCTCCTCTTCCATTCCAGTGAAGGAGGAAGCAAAAACAAGCGACAAGTGAGAGGAGACTGGCACACAATACACAGTTCACCAAGCCCTGGCTGCCAGGCAGAGGATGGGAACCCAAGCGGGGACTGGTTAAGTTACTCGTTAGGTATGTCCTAGTTTCTCCTGTGTACACTGGCGCTGATCCCATTCCTCCTCCTGTAGTAAGTTATCTGGACCAATGAGTAAATTTGTGAGATCAGTTAACCAAATCAGATTTTTTTAGTTCAAGGATTCCTTTAAAAGGAATCAACGAATTTTAAAGAATCCCACTGGTTATTGTTATGCTTTTATTCTTCAGTAAAAATACATGGCTTGTAATTATATCTCTGTTTCAATCAGAATCAGATCTAGAACAAGAGAGTACTTAAATGTGGGAGACTTCACTGAGTAGCCTGGCACTGCTCAGTGCATGAAAGGATGTGCACTCCTTACAGTAATTTTCACCAAGCCAAATGTGAGAAGCATTGACTTGGAGTAATGTTTTAAAATCCACTTTACGATATATAAAGCAACACTGCTTTAAAAATCATACAAGATGGAAATGTTATTACATGAAGGAGAATGCTTCCTTTTAGGCAGGTCACAAGAGTTATCTCAGTATAATTAAATTCAACATGCTTGGGGTGGGGAGGCACAGAAACTAATCACAAATCACTCAATTTTAGAAAAGGGTTACAAAGTTAATTGATGATAAAAACAATTATGGGAATACAAAATGCAAGTGTTAAAATTAAAAAACAGAATCAAGAGTTATTCACACAAAAAATGCCCAGGTTGTTTTTAATTTATAAATCAGAAACACATTCCAGGCTTTTCCCATGAAGAATGCATTAGAAATAAAGAGTTAGCAGGAAGAATTATAACCAAGGGTCCACTGAAAAAGAAGGACTTAACTTTCCCTCAGTCCCTTTTTACCACCTGTCCTCGCATTATGAATTTATATTCATGAGTTCCTTTTCTTTCTTTGATTGTCTCAGTTTTCTTTGCTTAGAATATTCTCTATTTTCTAAGGGCAACAATTCAAAGCCTTATTATATGAAGGCAGGGGCAATCGGTCTGCTATAGCATTAACCCTTTGCACTCGCTTGCTTTTTTCATCAAGCTGCTACCGATGCTACATGTCGAGTCACACTCGACATCCGAGTGCAAAAGGTTAAGAATCCAAATCATTAAAAATGATGGGTAGAGCCCTGGCCGGTATGGCTCTGTTGGTTGAGTGTTGTCCCGTGGACCCAAAGACTTGATCCCCAGTATTCTATGTGCAGGAGGCAGCTGATTGATGTTCCTCTCTCTCTTAAAAAACAACAACACCACACACACACACACACACACACACACACACACACACACACACACACAATAAAAAAATATTTTTTTAAACTAAAATGATGGGTAGATAAGGGAATCCTCAAAAGAATAATAGCACAACCTGCACTTAAAATATCCGAGTGAAATAAGCAGTTTAAAAACTGAATTAGAAGAATTGCTAGAAATCACAGCCTTTGTTTTGTCAAGAGTGAAAGAACAAAGCATAGGCGAGAAGAAAAAGAGTAAAAGAAAACCAACACAGGTGGTAAATGCAAATGTCAGGCTATAGTGTTGTAACCAGGGAGTTCAATAGCAGGTGAAGGGATTTTATACTTCCACCCTGATAATCTAAATGTGTTTAAAGGGCAAAATGTGAAGTCTAGTTAGATGAGCTTACAGAAAATTAGAGCCTACTGCTAAATTATAAAAAAGAATCTATGTCATTAAAAAATCACCATCAGGCCCAGCTGGCATGGCTCAGTGGTTGAGTGTGGACCTATGAACCAGGAGGTCATGGTTTGATTCCTCCTGGTCAGAGCATATGCCTGGGTTGCGGGCTCCATTCCCGGTGTGGGGTATGCAGGAGGTGGCCGATCAATGATTCTCTCTCATCATTGATTTTTCTAGCTCTCTCACCCTCTCCTTTCCTCTCTAAAACCAATAAAAAATATTTTTTAAAAATCACCATCAGCATATGTGTGTGTGTGTGTGTGTGTGTGTGTGTGTGTGTGTGTGTAAAAGTATAAAAATCTAGGGAAGTCTTAACCTCAGACAGGTAAGTGGACTACTCGCCCCCCCACAACTTCTGGCAGTTAGATGATGTAAGGAATGCAGAAAAGAAGCAATTGATACAACTTGAAAATAATCAACCAGAATAACTTAATTTAGCTTAAAACCTTTATGGACTTAAATTTTCACTTCAAAACTTGGTTATTTCTACTATAATCACTGGGTCTCCTACAGCTCCCAATCCAGTATCTTGCATATGCAAAAATATAGTGACCTAAATTGGTAATGATGTCGCTGGCATTTCACTTTGTGGGAGCTTTTTTTTTTTTTTTTTTTTTTTTTTTGCAAAAAATGTGACAGTTAAGTATAATTTAAAACAAGCCAGAAACCTTTGTTAGTTTCCAATAAGAATATAGACAATGAATTTTTCTAAACTTGGGGAAAAAGAAGTTTTAAAGTAACAAATAAAAAAATATTGTAAATAATTTTCAATTCAAATCTAAAATCACTGTTAAACAAAAAGCACTGAATTTAATGACTATTGTATCCAAGTTGGTTTGCCTATAAAAGTATCATATATGGTATACTGCAAGGACATGACATGGTGAAAGGGAGAAAAAGCACTACCTTTTTGAAATCTAAAAGGTTTTCCATTGCCTCCCCCATCCTTAATCACTACTGTCTCCTCCCCCAATCGGTGTCAAAGAGAAAGACCAAGAGAAAGACCTCTTCTCTACTTGGTGCAGTCAGCAAAAATTTGCTCAGAACCTCCCTTAGAGTGTACTGTCAAATTGTGACCACATTTCAAATCAGGTCATACTTCCAGATACCAAACTAGCTCTGGAATTTAATTGTAATTTTTTATTTAAGGTCCAGTGATGATTAAAAAATCAGTATGTCAAACCATTTCTGGTTCCAGGAAGGTAACATTATCTGTGTAAAGTCCATTAAATTCTGTTCTCATCCTTGTTCTAGTTTATTCGGAGGTCTTCCAGTTATGAAGTAAAATGGGAAAGAAAGTCAGCTGGGTAGTTGATGAATGGAATACTGCTACCAGCTCTCTCTCTCTCTCTTCCCTCCCTTCCTTCCCTCCCTCCCTCTCCCTTCTACCCACCTCTCCCAAAGCTATTAGAACTAGGCAACAGGTAGTTCAATTGGGAGATAAGCCTGCCTTGTAAAATTTTACCTAAGGAAAGAGAGTTGGGAAAGGGCTAAAAAATATTTCTAGTTTCCTAAGAACAGGAAATATTATCCCATAATGTAGGAAAAAAGCCATCACCTTTCTGAAGGCAATTTTTTCATATCTGCACAACAGGCCTCATGCAAGAAGGTTAAAAAGATGCCCACGGAGCACACCCATCCAGCAGTTAGCCCATACCTGTAGCTTTACACCTCCCTCTCTGGACTATGTCTTCACTCTAAAAAACCAAGGAAAGAAAAATAAGTGGGCCATGCCTACACGTCTCATTAATTCCAGATATGTAATGTATCTTCTTTCCAAAGAAAAGCCCTCTTGGAACATCATCCCATGCACGAAAAGGTCGAGGGTTTGATTCCAGGTCAAGGCATGTGCCCAGGTTGCGGGTTTACACCGATCAATGTCTCACTCTTATATCTCATAACAATGTTTCTCTCTCCCTTTCTCTCTCTCTTTCTCCTTTTCCCTCTCTCTTCCTCTCTCTCTCAAGTCAATTTTAAAAAAGCATGTCCTCTGCCCTAACCAGTTTGGCTCAGTGGATAGAGCATTGGCCTTCAGACTCAAGGGTCCCAGGTTCGATTTGGTCAAGGACATGTACCTTGGTTGCAGGCACATCCCCGGTGGGGGGTGTGCAGGAGGCAGCTGATTGATGTTTCTCTCTCATCAATGTTTCTAACTCTCTCCCTCTCTCCTTTCCTCTCTGTAAAAAATCAATAAAATATATTTTTTAAAAATAAAATAAATAAGCATGTCCTCGGGCCCTGGCCGGTTTGGCTCAGTGGATAGAGCGTCAGCCTGCGGACTGAAGGGTCCCGGGTTCGATTCCGGTCAAGGGCACATGCCTGGGTTGTGGGCTCGATCCCCAGTGGGGGGCGTGCAGGAGGCAGCCAATCAATGATTCTCTCTCATCACTGATGTTTCTCTCTCTCCCTCTCTCTTCCTCTCTGAAACCAATAAAAAATAATAATAAATAAATAATAAATAAATAAATAAATAAATGAGCATGTCCTCGGGTGAGGATTAAAATAAAATTTAAAAAAAGAGTACCTCCCTCTCCCGTTTTTAAAAAATATATTTTTATTGATTTCAGAGAAGAGGGAGAGGGTGAGAGAGATAGAAACATCAATGATGAGAATCACTGATAGGCTGCCTCCTGCACGTCCCCTACTGGGGATCAAGCCTGCATCCTGGGCATATGCCCTGACCAGGAATGAAACTGTGACCTCCTGGTTCATAGGTCAATGCTCAACTGCTGAACCAAGCTGGCTGGGCCCTCTCCCATTTTTAAAGTACGCAATACCTTAAAGATTAATTGCATTTAACATCTTAAAACGAATTTAAAAACGCCATCAACTTAAAAGACGGGGAATTAAAGTACCAAAAGGCTTAAAAGAGTCTTGCCCCAAAATGTCAGACAAATTGTAAAACAATGATTAGGATTCATGAGGTTGAATTTCAATACATCTAAGTCATCAAAACAACCATTTTTAACATCTGCTTTGGGATGGGAAAACTACAATAAAGCTAAAGGCTGCACAGTTCTTTTCACAATTAAGGACCGTGCTATTAATGTAGAGAGGCCATGTTACTGGCCTTCCTGAATAAGTGCCAGGCATAAAATTCTTCAAAGGCAACCAAGTCCCTGCCTATGTAAATGCTTCTCACTAGCCCTGTAAATGCAGGGTGGTGGTGAACCACTGAAACCAAAAAAGTCAGAAGATAAGGAAGTTAATTGAAGGTAAAAGCAAACAGAAAAACCACAAAACCAATTTGTTTTATTTTTAAACATTATCAAACAATCTTGCAAGTAAAGATCAATTCTGTAAAGCTGCCCAAATCCTTACAAACATCATCGACAACTCCTCCAGCTATATACACAGAGAACTGCTCAAAGTCAATAAGGACGAAGTCTACATTGGAAAGTTAAAGAACCCTGAATGTCAAAGCCAGAACCAGAACTGAGAGACACCACACTCTACACCAGGCGTCCTCAAAATTATTTTCCAATTATTTTTTCAAACAGAACAGAATTCAAAACGCTAGACCAGGCGTCCTCAAACTACGGCCCGCGGGCCACATGCGGGTGTTTTTGCCGTTTTGTTTTTTTACTTCAAAATAAGATATGTGCAGTGTGCATAGGAATTTGTTCATAGTTTTTTTTAAACTATAGTCCGGCCCTCCGGTCTGAGGGACAGTGAACTGGGCCCCTGTTTAAAAAGTCTGAGGACCCCTGCTCTACACCTACCCTCCCTGAAGACAAAGATGTTCCTTGACAAGCATAAAAGCAGTGCTGAGGTGGTTTTTTGAACAGCAGAATCGAATAGGTTACTACTACAAATCAAGGAATTAAAGATGTCATAGATGATGATAAATGTGTGCATCCTCAAATTAATAAAATATGGTACTTAAAATTTGTAAATCTTATCTGAAAGTAGGGAGAAATGTGTAGACATTTACAAAGTGATAATAATTATGAGTTTAACATTTTTTGAACATTTATTATATGCCATGCAGTATCTTGGTGCCTTATATTTAATCCTCATACCTATCCTAACCTTACTGACAGATGAGAAAAGATTCAAAGACATTAAGTAACTGTTCAAGATCACATGAATCCAGGCAATGACAAGGTTTGGAATATAAAGCCAGGTACGTTAGCCATGGCCAAGTGATTCACTTGGTTGGAGCCATCATCCCATACACCAAAAGGTTTCGGGTTCAATCCCCTGTCAGTAACTGATCGTTTCTCTCTCTCTCAAATCAATAAGCATACGTTCGGGTGAAGATAAAAAAAAAAAAAAAAAATGTGTTCAAAGCCAGACACTCGAAACCTTGGGTGAAAGGAGAACTCAGGTTAAAAACTGTGTACGAGGAAGATCACATACACAAACCAACAAAAAGACTGTTTAAATGCTGAGGGCCATAAAGTTGAGTCTGACCTTTCTTCTAAGACAAATTTTCTAAGTAGATAAATGTAGAAAGTTTCAGTCACATGAGAGATACAATTAAGGTTAGTGAAAACTTCATGCTGTTAGTAGATAAGTGACTCGGAGCAAGTTAATTAACATCTCTAAGTGTCAGTTTCCTCACCTATAAAAGAAGACTTTACATATCTCAAAAGGAACCAAAGGGCCTAAACCGGTTTGGCTCAGTGGATAGAGCGTCGGCCTGCGGACTCAAGGGTCCCAGGTTCGATTCCGGTCAAGGGCATGTACCTTGGTTGCGGGCACATCCCCAGTAGGGGGTGTGCAAGAGGCAGCTGATCGATGTTTCTCTCTCATCGATGTTTCTAACTCTCTGTCCCTCTCTCTTCCTCTCTGTAAAAAATCAATAAAATATATTTAAAAAAAAAAAAAAAAAGGAACCAAAGGGATGACCAGAATTCAAGCCATTGTACAAATTTCTAACTGGAAGAGGAAAGAATGATAGAAATTACTTGGGAAAATTGTGCTCTTTTTTTAAATGTCTGTCTGTTACCTGTTAAGACTGCCTGCAATGCCCTTCTTTCTTTTTCGCTATTATGTGGCCGGTTTAATAGGAAGGAAGGCTGGGCTTACTGCTTTGGAAAATTGCATGTCCTCCTGCTCCCATACTCTAGAAATCCAAGTAACCAGATAATAGGATCAACTGCAAAGCTTTCCATACTTCGCATACTAGCCAGGTTCATCTCTTTGCAAAACTCCACCAGGGAACGGTGCTAAAATCCAGTAGAGTTTGACTGGGGTAGCCAATCTACTTATCTTCCTTGGGAACCTGTAGCAGGGAAACAACAGGTGCCTTCAGATTCTAATCCCAGATCCTGGAAACACACATCACAACTAATGGGGTCGAATCTACCTCAAAAGACTAGTGCATTAAATTCAATAAAATGTGGAAAAGTACTAAGCAATAAATAGGTGGACCCAAGACTGAATAACTGTAGAAAAACTATTTAACTGCTTTGCTAATCTGTAAATGGGGATGACTAGGTGGATTAAACAGGTACACTGAAGCAGGACGTAAATTCCTTTCTAGTTCTGTTATTCCCAGAGAATTCCTTCCACTCTAATAAATTACTCTATGTTGAACAATCTGGCTTACCAGGTGTACCAGTTAATAATGTGGATTTTTTTCAAGTTACACATATGTTGACATATATGCGATTTGATATGTATGCTATTTTGTTGTATTGACAGCAAGCTTCAAAACTTCCTATGTCAAATTTTCTGAAGGTGTTAACATCATAGATATTTTTATGCTTGAAAATGTCGAATTTCGTGCCAAAAAAAGAGCATTTGCGGGAAGTTTTAATTCATTGCTTTATTTTAAAGAAAAGTGCTGCTGAAAGTCATCGTATACTTCGGGAAGCTTATGGTGAACATGCTCAACCTCAAGATACTTGTGAACGCTGGTTTAAACACTTAAAAGTGATGATTTCAATGTGAAAGACAATGTCCAGGGCAACTGAAAAAGTTTGAAGACCAACAATTACAAGCATTATTGGATGAAGATGCATGTCAAACTCAAAAACAACTGGCAGAAAGATTAAATGTTGCTCAGCAAACGATTTCCAATCGTTTACAAGCAATAGGAAAGATTTTAAAGGAAGGAAAATGGGTGCCACATCAACTGAACAAAAGACAAATGGAAAACCAAAAAGTCATTAGTAAAATGTTGCTTCAACAGCAAGAAAGAAAGTCTTTTTTCCATCAAATTGTGACTGGGGGTGAAAAGTGGATTTATTTTGAGAATCCCAAACGCACAAAATCACAGGTTGATCCAGGTCAACCATCAACATCGACTGCAAGGCCAAATTGCTTCGGAAAGAAGACAATGCTCTGTGTTTGGTGGGATCAGGAAGGTGTGGTATATTATGAGCTTCTCAAACCGGGTGAAACCATTGATATGGATCGCTACTGACAACAAATAATCAATTTGAACCACACTTTGATTGTGAAACGACCAGAATGTGCCAGAAGACACGGCAAAGTAATTTTGCTTCATGATGACACACCATCACACACTTCAAAACCAGTTGGAGACAAGTTAAAAGATCTTGCCTGGGAAGTATGAATCCACCTGCTGTATTCACTAGACCTTGCTCCTTCAGATGACCACTTGTTCCGATCGATGGCACACGCACTTTCTGAGCAGCACTTCAAAACGTAAAACGTACGAAGAAGTGTAAAACTGGGTCTCTGAATGGTTTGCCTCAAAACAAGAAAAATTCTGTTGGGACGGTATCCACAAATTACCTGAAAGATGGGGGAAATGTGTAGCTAGCGATGGACATTACTTTGAATAAAGCACTTTTGAGCCCTAACCGGTGTGGCTCAGTGGATAGAGTGTCAGCCTGCGGACTGAAGGGTCCCGGGTTCGATTCCAGTCAAGGGCACATGCCTGGGTTGCAGGCTTGATCCCCAGAAGGGGGTGTGCAGGAGGCAGCCAATCAATGATTCTCTCTCATCATTGATGTTTATCTCTCTCCTCCTTTCCTCTCTAAAATCAATAAAGAAATATCTTTTTAAAAAAGCACTTTTGATGTTTCTCTTGAAATTATCGTGTTTTCTTTGTTTACAAAATCGCATTATTAACCAGTACACCTGGTAGTTCTGACTTGTCTTTGTCAACAGGGATAGAACTTAACACTTGCTCTTGGGGTGTGCAAACATCCTTTTTTCCCTTGTGACACTGCTCTGTGACTACTATTTCCATGATTCAGGCTTAAGTTTAGGGCTTCTGACTCTTTACTGACTGAGTCATCTATGTGTGTCCTCTCCCTGACCCTAGTAGAAGAGTTTATAAACAGATCCCAATTTCATCTCCTCCATTGGCCAGTATACTCATCCTTTCTTTAGTGGCAACATTTTTTTTTCAGCTTTTAAAACAAGCTGTGGAAAAACACATACATAAAATTTACCATCTTAACCATTTTTAATACAGTTCAGTATGTCAACATTGTTGTGCAATGTTGCAACAATTTTAAGACCTCCCTTTTTCATCAAGATTCTTAATCTGAGAACTTCAGATCTCTTCAAAGTCCATAGATGAGCTTTGAAGAAAGGGGAATAGTAGGTCTATAAACCCTATGACTTTTGGTTTTTTTTGGAACTGTGTGAAGATGGACATGGGAGATTTCCTGAAGAGAGAATCCAAAATTTTCATCAGATTCTCTAATCACCTGAGCTTTGATTCTCTCTGCTGCAAAGAAACAAAACGAACAGTATGTTAGACAAAGGCCAGATCTGATGTCATTTGTGTGATCTTGAGTGAGTCACTTTTCCTGGGCTTCAGTTTCCTCATATATAAAACTAGAAGATGGGACTAGATTAATCCAGATTATCACTAAATCATCTAAAAGCACAATCCTATTTTCTCCGGATTTTAAACCATTATTTAAGGTCTAGTTCAATTCCCACCACATATGAGATACCTAGGAGAAACTATGTATAAATCTCATTTCTAAATTTGTATTAATGAAATATATTTCATATGCTATCATTTTGTGAACAAATAAGTCCCTCTTCTTTTCTACTTATATTCCCAAGACACCTGGAATAAAGATAACACGTTATCAGACTTTCAATTGTTGAACTGGAATTCCCTAGTTTATCTACTCTAATTTATAAATTTTGCATTTACATTAAAATATCTGCACATAAATATGTGTACTTTTTCATAAAAAAAAAAAAAAAAGAATCCCCCCTTTCAACTTCGGGTAAAAGCAACACGATGAGCAGCCTACCCCTGCGGTTTAATACAAGTAGATTTATTAAGTACTTATTTCCCTTTAATTTTTCTACTTCCTCAATTAAAAAAAATTACCTAGATAACCTAGCGTTTAGGTAAAAAAGCCTACCAGGCTCTTTTCTATGTATATATTGATTCATGCACACTCAAATACACGTAATTATTATCAAATTAAGTATACTCTATATACCATTGTGTAAACTACTTTTTTCCACTTACAATTATAAACTTTTTCTTGTGAGCAGCCCATATTTAAGAATCAGTCAGAATTGGCATGATTTTGCCAATAACATCCTTCCTATGTGTCACAATTAACCAATAAATATAACACCTATTTTACAAAGCCAACATAATTATCTAGTCCTCTGAAACTGCTTAAAAAAAGGGAGGGGGGGCAGTAAAGTTGGATGGGGGTGGGTGAGTTGGCTCTTTGTTCTCCTTCCTTTCCCTATCTACCATCCCATCTTTTGTCTAGTTATGTGATCCTTCCATACGACTATACAGGCACCTAAACAAGCCATCTCACCTAATGGAGATCCTATTTGGAGGTGTTCAGGTTAAGCAGAGAGGGAATGTAAAATACATAGTTTTTAAACCTCTTTTCCTACTTCCTTCTAAAATGCCAATACTCTCAAAATAATTCTCAAATCCCCATAAAGTCTTCACTCTCTCCTACTATAGCTCTCTATAGGGGGTTGGGGGTGGGTGTAGGAATCTCATTCTGTTTTAGCTCCTCCAGTTTCCTTGGCAGCACTATTAGAACTGGGCAACATATTGCTGGATGTAGCAGCAGTAATTTACACATAGTAGCTAAGCTAATATGTGGCTTTATTCTCTGGGGAGAATTGCTAACTTTTTCATGTATCTTTCTAGTTTGAACCCAGTGTTCCGGCAATATCAAAATTAAATATTTGACTAGTGGCTTCTACCTTCAAGACATGGAACCATGCACAGAAATCACAGGCAGCAAAGACTCCCCATTATGTGGTAGAAGTGGGGACTCTAAAGACCTACCTTCCTACAGGGACTGAAACAAAGCACCTAATTCAAACTTGAGGGCTCAGTGCTTACACTTTTCCATGATATTCACGTATCACTTGCTTAAATCTGGCCATGTTATAAGACCACCATTTCCGCCTCAGTTTCACTGCCCTGCCATAAGGCCAAATCCATCTCATCTAGTGAGTCACTACTGCTCCTCTCCAACTGCATTTTGATTTCAGCCCACTTGTGCAGCTCATCAGGGCTGCACCATATGTTAGTACCATGTAGGCAGAATGTGACTAATTTTTTTTCTAAAACATTGTCAAGAGTTACTTCTAAAATTACTTTATAATCTTGATGTCTCCGAAGAGTCATTTCTGTAATACATAACCTCTGGAAATGACTTTATAATTATTTTTCTGAGTGCCCAAAGGAGATTCTTTAGCATTTTCACTCCCATTTTCAGATGAGGGAATTAAAATGAAGAGAACAAATTAAGTGACCCAGGTTCCATAACCAGCCAGTGAGAGTTGTACTTTCTGGAATCACGGCACTCTGGTAAAATAAGTCCATTTGTAAAATGCTTTTTAGAGGGGAAGCTCAAAATAGTATGTTGCTTTTATTTTCTGAAGTGATTACTGAACTTTAAGTATAACTACTTGGAATTTCAAGGCTAATTATGATGACTAAATGGTCTCATATCCATCTGATAGTTTTAAGAGTAAAAGGACGAAATTGAGCCAGGTAACACAAATGTTTTTCTAATTGGTAAAGATCATAAATGGGTGAAACTAACATTTTGAGAGTGAGAGTGTGAGAGAGAGAGAGATGACTTGCAGATTCAGCTACCATCATTAATT
Organism: Eptesicus fuscus; assembly: GCF_027574615.1. Lineage (NCBI taxonomy): Eukaryota > Metazoa > Chordata > Mammalia > Chiroptera > Vespertilionidae > Eptesicus > Eptesicus fuscus. The sequence continues at coordinate 67,257,822 of NC_072485.1, read as the reverse complement.
CCCTTAAAATAAAAACAAATTTTTTTTTTTTAATTTAAAAAAGAGGGCGGCCCAGCTGGAGTGGCTCAGTAGGTTCAATCCCCGGTCGGGGCATCTATAAAGGGCTGCCATTCAATGTTTCTCTCTCACATCAATATTTGTTTTTCCTCTCTAAACATGTCCTCCAGTGAGGATTCAAAAAAAAGGAGGGGCTGCTCCTGCCTACTCTAGGCAACTTACTTCTTCTGTGGCGATAATGATTGCTAGGCTTGATAATAAAACTTATCTCGCCCTAGCCGGTGCTCAGTGGTTAGAGCACTGGCCCTCAAAACAGAAGGGTGGAGGGTTCTACTGCGGTCAAGGGCACATACCTCGGTTGCAGGCTTGATGCATGGCCCAGGTCAGGGGTGCATGGGGGAGGTAGCCGATCAATGTGTCTCTCTCACATTGATGTTTCTCTCTCTGTCTCTCCCTATCCCTTCCACTCTATCTAAAAACATGGAAAAAATATCCATTAACAAAAAAAATTTTTTTAATAATAATAATAAAACTTATCAAGGTTTCTTAAATCTTCCATTTCAGATCATATGTTCATTCTAGTAACTCTTTGGGATGCTAGTTTGACTGCCATTGCATTGAGACCTTTCTGACCACTAATAATATTCTTCAGGATAATATCCCTTGCTAAACATTTTTAAAAGATCTTAAGTATCTTATCAATACTGAAAACTGCACATGCCCTTTGAATCCAGCGATTCCAGTTCTAGAAATACACCCCTCAAATAGTTGATGTACATAGAGTATGCAAAGGGTCATTTGTAAGAATACTATTTATAATAGCAAAAACTGGAAACATACATATTCTCATCATTTGGGTGCTGGTTAAAAAATGTATAGTATAGCAATACAACAGAATACTGCAGCTATTAAAGAGAATAAAGAAGGCAGTTCCAACCTCTATTAAGGATTGATCAGAAGGATATATTTATATAATAAGAAAGGAATTATACATGGTTTGTACATAAACAGAACAACTCTGGAAGGATAAAGAAAAAACTGCTAACAACGTTGCAAATGTGGAATACTGGCTGAATTATTTACAAATTGATGTTACCTATTCTACAGTAAATTTTTATTGTTAATCCTCATCTGAAGATACTTTCCCATTGATTTTTAGAGAGAGTAGAAGGGAGGTGCAGAGCCACAGGGAGAGAAACATTGATGTGAGAGAGACACATCAAGTGGTTCCTTCCCACACAAGCCCGACCAGGGCGGGGGATCAAACCTGCAACGGAGGTCTGTGCTTTTGACTAGAATCTAACCCAAGACCCTTTAGTCTGAGGGCTGATGCTCTATCCCAGTGGTCGGCAAACTCATTAGTCAACAGAGCCAAATATCAACAGTACAATGATTGAAATTTCTTTTGAGAGTCAAATTTTTAAACCTAAACTTCTTCTAACACCACTTCTTCAAAATAGACTTGCCAAGGCCATGGTATTTTGTGGAAGAGCCACACTCAAGGAGCCAAAGAGCCGCATGTGGTTCGCGAGCAGCAGTTTGCCAACCACGGCTCTATCTACTAAGACAAATCAGCTAGGGCCATTTTACAGAAAAATTTTAAAAGGAAACTCTTGAAACTATGAGGTACAAAGTAAAGAAAAAGCTTAACTCACGCTGTTCCAAAACAAGTCCTTTTGTTTGTTTCCTGCTTTGCCTGAAACTTGTGTGTGGAAACAGCCATTGTCCAGGTGAACCAGCAGTGTACCACAAGTGAGCTGGAGTGAGCTGGGTAGTTATACTACACCGTCTGAAATTACCCCAGCAACTCAACTGATATTAAGGCTGGCCTATTTACAAAGTTTGGAGCCATTTTCAATCACTCAGCTGTATATCTATGTGTACATTTTCTTCAATCAACCTTTTCTACCAGGGAAAGTGCACCATTAGCTGAATTCCAGTAAAGGGACAGTGTGAGATAATATGTCAAAACAAATTCTATAAATACAGCTTCTGGCTAGTATCTCACAAAGGAATCAAAACAGCTTCAAGCTTAATAGAAAAACGCTAGTTCTGCAACATCTTACTTGAAGGCTCTAGGGAACAGAAGAGGCCAGGAATCTGGAATCCTGTTTCTCACACTGTGTCTTGTCTCCCGCTCCCTGATCTCAGAGGGAGGTTAAGATCAAATTGTAGATATCATTCCAGGTCAGCATCTCCTCACCTCTTCCCTTATCTTAGCCCCCACACTACCCAACTCATCAATATCCTTCACTAAGCTCACTCGACCTGTTACTCAGATATGACCAATACATACAACATATAACAGCCCTTCCACAGTACCAAGCATCTAACTTCTATCACCTCTAAAACCATTGACCAAGTAGCCAAGAACCCTGCCTGTACCATCTGCCCCAACCTCACCCCAAACACATGGGCACGCAAGCAGGATGCTTCCATATGGCCCTGTCTCAGGAGGTTTATCCTGTTTTGTTGACAAGCAGGAAACTTTATTCAATCTTTTCTGTTCTTAATATCATAATCCTACAAAACTAGAAAATACTTCTTTCTATGGAAATGATTTCTGGAACTGTTAGGTTATATGCCAAAAAGTACAAAAATTACACTTTTGCTTCAGCCAGTCAGAAATTATGTTCAGGCTAGCTCTAGGGCAAATTCTAAATATCTTCAATACTATCGCTTTTTTTTATTACTTCAATTATCGTGCTTTCATTACTCTCAAATTGTGCTTCTAAAAGCACTTCTGACCTTTAAATACCCATTTATATGATCTGTCAACGCCTTCAAATCACTCCTTTAAAAAAAAAATAATTGTTCCACAAAATTAAACTTGTGAGTGTTTTGATTTCATTTTTATGAAAACAAGCTCTTTAGCACTAGCCACTTTGGCTCAGTGGGTAGAGCGCCGGCCTGCGAACCAAAGGATTCTGGGTTCAATTCCAGTCAAGGGCACGTACCTCAGTTGCATGCTCCTCCCCGGTGCAGGCCCTGATCCAGGGCTGTGCAGGAGGCAACCAATCGATGTGTTCCTTACATATTGATATTTCTGTCTTTCCCTCTCTCTTCCACTCTCTCTAAAAATCAATGGAAAAATATCCTCAGGTGAGTATTAAAAAAACCAAACTCTTTATAAAATGGGAGCTCTAGCAATCAAAAACACATGTAGAGAACATCCACTATAAACCCAGAACTAGGCAGTACAAAAAAAGGCCTGATCCCTGCCTTTAATGAGTTTATAAGTCTTATTCAGAAGACATAACTTACACCACAACCAAAAACATTGCACTGCGTATATCCAAGGGAAAGCATATCTGCCATCAATTTGAGAGACAGAGACTAAAAAACATCTCAGGAGAACTGGTTCTTATTCCCTATCTAAATCAAACATTTGTGCTATTCAATCATACTAAGATAGAACATCATTTTTGCTACCCTCCAATGAAATTACCCAGCCTATCATAATTCTCCCATCATCATTTCTTTGAACAGACCTCCCTGTTATCCTGTTATATTCACACAGATCTAGTTAATGAGTTAGGCAAAACTTGCCAGTGTTCCTTTCTCATGCTTCCGCTATGAGGGCTTCTCTTGAGAATGTGTAGTGCAGGGAACAAGAGTTAAGGAAGCTAAAATTCTGCTTTAATATCTTCGGTAAATAGTCTGGCACTAGCAGAGATATACTAGTAATTTCAGGAATGCTCATGGACTTGTTATTTGCCATGCAGCTCTTTATCATCAATAAATGAATTTGTTGACAGTGACCTGCAAAACCAAAGTCATACAGTCATTTTCATAAGGAAATTCTAAAATGAAACTGGGTTAGACTGACTTATGATTCAATAATCCCAAATAATATTCCAAATGTTATGATAAATATATACTGTCAAACCACAATATACCCTACCACTCAGATTCTAGTCACACTGCTTTCTAATCCCAGTTTTGCCGCTTACTAGACAGGTAACTTTGGGTAAGTTGTTTAACTTCTTTATACTTGTTTCCTCGTCTGTAAAGTGGTTATAGTTATAGTATCTACCTTACAGGGTATTTATTAGAATTAAAAGATTTATATAGCATTTAGTCAGTACCTGGCACATGGAAGTTCAATAAATGTTTCCTATCATTATTATTCCAGGTTCTAAGGTTGGTGCCTATGGTGAGACAGGATGAGTCCCAAAAAGTTTTAGGGACTCATGATTAATAAAGATATTATGCCCTTCTTGGCAACTCTTAGTACCTCTCTGGCATGGCTCAGTGATTGAGTGTCGACCTATGAACCAGGAGGTCACGGTTTGATTCCTAGTCAGGGCACATACCCAGGTTGCAGGCTCAATCCCCAGTGTGGTGAGTGCAGAAGGCAGCCAATCAATGATTCTCTCTCATCATTGATGCTTCTCTCTCTCTCCCTTCCTCTCTGAAATCAATAAAAAATATACATTATTTTTTTAAAAAGAATGAAAGGAAACGTGGAAGAGATGTGCTAGCTACAGTGTCCTTTACTGAGGTTGATCTATAATATCAAAGAGTTGTCACTGAGTTTAATCTCCAATGACATCCCCTACAAAGAGTATATAGTGATTCATGATAAAAATGGGAAAACATTAGTAGGATGGTAAAATGAGATGGATACTAAGAGTTGCAAAGAAGGGGAAGATGAAGCCTATTTAATACCACACTCAACAGAAAGTCGTTTAATACACAGGACCCAGGAGAGGCTCAGCACCAGGTCCTAGGCTCTAAACAAACACATACACCCAAAGCCAACAACAGACAAATGGCAAATGTGATTCAGAGTCAGAATACATCAGCAAATAGTAGCATGGAACTCTGCAACCATACCACACAGCCACAGGAAGGAGCTGCCTCAGTGAATGTGTTTCGCTAACATTTAAAGTCCTTTTCTCTCCTCACCCGCCACAGTTACAAATATGTGCAGAGAACTGTCTCATCCCTACTCAGCTGACAAATTCTATTCCCAAGTCTGTATACTTATGACTCATAGGGATTGGGGGAGGGGATAAAGTATAAAACAAACAAACTTGAATTTAGACTTAAGTTGACTAAGAGTGAGGAATTCATTTCTATCTAATCAGGATATCTCATAACAAATCAAGAAAGCAGCCTTTAAAAATATAGTAACAAACTCAAGACGGTTTGGAAATAGCCTGAAATCTGTCTACATGTCACGTCCCCTACTATTCCTTAAATAGACATGACACCAAAACACATTGCAAGCCCTCTGTGTAAGGCCCAACTTTACAACTTCTGCTTTGCAGAAGACAAAGCACTCTGCATCAGTACAAACATAGCACAGGCCAAAGCAACAGGGTGTTTCCCACAGTTTCTTTCCCAGCAAATGGCCAAGTTAAGAGGCTTTAGCCTCTACTACACAAAATCATTTCTTAAGGGTGCAGAGGTGTCTCAGCCTTTTCTGCTCAAATCTACATCAGGAAATTTGTATGCCAGGAAAGGAATTCATTTCCATCCCCAAGGAAGTGATTTTAGTGATCAGTAGAAAAAAAGGAAAAAATACCACACACACTACTACTTAATGAGATAAGTTTCTAAGAGAGAACCCCAAGACCATTTGTGACACTGTATTTTACCAATTTGGCATCCTCTCTCTAAAACGTATTTTGTTAAATAATACAAATCTTGCCTCCTCACCCCATCCCAGAAATTCTGGAACGTTCTCTATAATTTATAATTGACAAAACAAAACAAAGACAAACCAGTCACCTCGTTAACTTGAAAATCTGAGTCCTCCACAGAAATGTACACAGACAGACAGATGGACGCATGCAAGAACACAGACTTCGAGCCCTGGCTGAGTCCACAGCAGGCCTGAGCCAGTATGGGTGCACAGGGCAGCCACACAGGCCTAGCTAGTGGGCTGCGCCTGCTGCTGCTGTACAAATATAGAAACCTGAAAAGTGGAACAGGAGCTTCAGCAGAACAGATTCTGCTCCGTGCTCAGAGAGGGAGGAGCAGAAGACCAGAACAGCTTTACCCATACATGGTTGCTGAAAGGGGGCCATTAGTGAAAGCCCAATTATCTCACACACATGCACTCTGTTCACATGCTCCAGACAAAAAACAGAGCCATGCCGGCTGGTACTTGAAGGAAGGTTTGAGAGATTGTATTTCAATTAAGGAACTTCCCAATAATTTCAGTGACTTACACCAAGAATCCCTCAGCCCAGGGAAACAGAAAAGACGTTGTGAAAACTTTACTGGGTCAGATTCTTACCAGATCAGCAGTATACGTGAGGCTTAATTTATCATTTAAAATCTGAAATTTAACACAAAGAAAAGTTATTTCCCATATTTGTGAATGAGCTTAATCTTTACTGACCGTTTGCTGTTTTCAGAAAGATCTCACTCCAATTCAGACTATATTTTGGGGTCTATTTTTTCTGGTAAGAAAAAGTTAAAATAATTTCTGATATAATATTAAAAATGTATTTCCCAGGATGCTGGCTTATAAAATCAGAACCCAAATATGTACTTATATCCCCAAAATTACTTTCCTTAGAACAAGTCATTCAGATTTATCTCAATGTGAAATATAGGAAAAGCCTAATTTTTGAGCAGAGTGAATGCTCCAAAGATAAAACACATGGTTTTGCCCTGGTCGGTGTGGCTCAGTTGGTTGAGTGTCATCCCATTGCATATTCGATTCCCAGATTACAGAGTACATGTCCAGTGTGTGAGCTCGATCCCCAGGGGGGGTGCACGAGGCAGCCAACTGATGTTTCTATTTCTCTCCTGCTCTATTCCTTCCTCTCTCTAAAAATCAATTTTTAAAAAACTGTTTTTAATGCACGGCTGAGCCCTAAAAACTGTTTTTAATGCACAGCTGAGCCCTTTGTCTCAGTGGCTAGAGTGTTGGCCTGTGGATTGAAGGGTCCCGGGTTCGATTCCAGTCAAGGGCACATGCCCAGGTTGTGGGCTTAATCCCCAGTAGGGGGCATGCAGAAGGCAGCCAATCAATGATTCTCTCTTATCATTGATGTTTCTATTTCTCTTCCTCTCCCTTCCTCTCTCTGAAATCAAATATTAAAAAAGAAATGCATAGAATGGATCAAATGATTCTGTGATTTAGGTCTTAATGAATCAACCAAATATGTCACACTGTCTATATATTTATTTATTCAGTATTATATGGGCTATAGAACAAATATAAGCCATACTATCACTTAACCCCAATATTTATAACCTAGTTCTTGGATAAGATTAACACGAGATAATAAAGGCTGATAGTATATGACTAGAACTAAAACATGGAGTAAGTACAAACTATAAATGCTATGCAAACAGAAAGACTGAGGACAGACAGGCCTAGACCCTCCATGGGTTCCATCTACCAGCACTCTCACTAAGGGAACCTACAGTTATCTTAAACTAGAGGCCCAGTGCACAAAACTTGCTTGCTCCCAACCGCTCACCTGCCTGCCTGCCTGATTGCCCCTAACCACACCGCTGCCAGCCTGGTCAACGCCTAACTGCTGCCCTACCAGCCCGATTGCCCCAAACTGCCCTTCCCTGCCATCCTGTTCACCCCTAACTGCCCTCCCCTGCCGGCCTGGTTGCCCCTAACTGTCCTCCCCTGCAGTCCTGGTTGTCCCCTGATGGCCCAGTCACCCCTAACTGCCCTCCCTTGCCAGCCTGGTCGCCCCTAACTGCCCTCCTCTACCAGCCTGGTCACCCCAACTGCCCTCCCCTGCTGGCCTGGTCGCCCCCAACTGCCCTCCCCTGCAGGCCTGCTCCCCCCCCCCAACTGTGCTCCCCTGCAGGCCTGGTCACCCCCCCGAACTGTCCTCCCCTGCAGGCCTCGTCGCCCCCAACTGCCCTCCTCTGCCGGCCCGGCCACCCCTAACTGCCCTCCCCTGCAGGCCATCTTGTGGTGGCCATCTTGTGTCCACATGGGGGCAGTCATCTTGTGTGTTGGATTGATGGTCAATTTGCATATTATCTCTTTATTATATAGGATCATTATATAGTATGTGAGGATATAGGATTTGGACTACATGATTTCTAAGGTTCCTCCATTCCTAAAATTTCTTTAGCACGTAATTTCAAAATATAAAGTAACTTAAACCTAAAATGTCTCACAGTAGTATGAAATTAATACCACACTGTTCATAGAGGCAAAATTACAGAGTTTTTTCCCCCCAACTGTAGAGAAAGTGTATTCTACAGAAAGATAAAAATAAACTCAGCATCCACTCTAACATCTCTAACTTTCAGGAAAATATTCTTCCATTTCAGAAATCTCTCCCTAGTACCACTATTTAGGGAAAAACAAGAGTACCTACCACAGAGAAACAAAAAAATGTTGATGCTGATATACTTTGAAATCCTCAATTACAAAACACTGCTAAGTCATCCAGTCATGAAGCAAGATCCAGAGAAAAGAGCATGCCCAGCTCCTTTCCATCACTGAGTTGTCTGATGTATATGTGTACACAATACCAAGTTTATGGGGCATAAATACACAAATATACTAGGTAGCCCCCCAACAACACACTTTCCCTAAAACTTAAAGAAAATCCTTAAGATTTAACTGGTCCACCATAATTACTTACTTTAATACATTTTATTAGCAAATTAAACATTTGAAATTTTCTCTTTGCCCCTCATAGGTAATACAGCAGTAATTATGAACAAAAGATGCTCAATGATAGCATATACCTAGATCTCCTAGTGCAAAGCAGAGCCCCATCCATACCATTTAATATACTGAAAAGAACGCAGCAGGATTCGTACAATAGTGGCACTTTCATGTCCCAGAAAACACAGGCATACAAGTGTTCAGCATTTTATTAAAAACCTCTTGCCTGGCCAGTGTGGCTCAATGGTTGAGCATCGAGCTAGCTATGAACCAGGAGGTCACAGTTCGATTCCTGGTTAGGGCACACGCCTGGGTTGCAGGCTCAGTCCATGCAGGAGGCAGCCAATCAATGATTCTCTCTCACCACGGATGTTTCTCTCTTTCTCCCTTTCCCTTCCTCTCTGAAAATAGTAAAACTATATAAAATAAAATAAAAACCTCTTAGCTGTGTATAGTGACTTATATACTTTAATTGTTCTGAGCAGCCCTGTTACACAACTTTGATTCTTCAAAGAGTAGCTTAATGTTAATTGATATACTATTTTGGTGAGTTAAGATCACAGCTTTAATTACCTGTTATGAACTTTATTAAGGTTACTTAAGTGGCCAGAATGGTGTTGCTCAGTGGTTGAGCGTTGACCCCATGCTAATAAGAGGTCAACAGTTGGATTCCCAGTCAGGGCACATGCCCAGGTTTGTGGGCTTAATCCCCAGTGGGGGGCTTGCAGGAGGCAGCCGATCGATGTTGATGTTTCTCTCTTATCACTGTTTCTGACTCTCCCTCCCTCTCTCTGAAATCAATAAAAACATAATTTTTAAAAATAATAATGTATTCCAGTATTGGCCAGTGTGTTAAGTGGTTAGTATCTGCCCGAGCACGAAGGAGTTGAGGGTTTGATTCCCAGTCAAGGGCATGTACCTCGGTTGCAGGTTCGATCCCCAGCCCTGGTCAGGGCCCATGTGGGAGGCAACCAATATATGTGTCTCTCTCGCATTGATGTATTGATGTCTGTCTGTCTGTCTGTCTGTCTGTCTGTCTATCTATCTATCTATCTATCTCTCCCTCCTTTCCTGCCTCCCTTCCACTCACTCTAAAAATCAACAGAAAAAATATCCTCCAATGGGGATAAAAAATAAAATAAAAAATGATGTATTCCAATTCAAACTAAATCTGAATTTTCTTGTTTTTCAAATATATATATAATATTTTTAATATATTTTTATTGATTTCAGAGAGGAAGGGAGAGGGAGAGATAGAAACATCAATGATGAGAGAATCATTGATCAGCTGCCTCCTGCATGCCCCACACTGGGGATCAAACCTACCACCTGGGCCTTTGCCCTAAGTTGGAATTGAACCATGACCTCCTGGTTCATAGGTCAATGTTCAACCACTGAGCCACGCCAGCTGGGCTAACCTGAATTGTTTTTAGATGACAAACATCACAATGCTTTTTTCAAAAAAAAAGTTTTTAAGCAATTTTACCACCACTACAAGCTCTTCTCAGGGGGCTTATGTGAAAGAGAATTCATTAGATGTGCTTAGAGATAACCCACTAGATAATCCCTCTTTTTCCAGGTGCACTTTTTTGTTAAAGTTAAAGCTTCCAGTTTCCTACTTCTAATCCTAACCTGCAGCAAAGAGAGTAACAGGAGACAGGTACACAGGGAAAAAAAAAAACTAGAGCATGGAAGATTAGAATGAAGAAGACTGATAATAGACAAAGAAGCTACCCATCCAGATAGCAAGAGGCGATATATAAAAATGGCCGCTACCTAATATTTCAATTTGTAAAAACAAATACATTAGATAACAAAAAACTAGCTTTCCTCTAGAGGACAGCGGTTGCCAACCGGTTGGACCACTATGGTCCATGAGGTCCGAAAGGTTGTCGACTGCTGCTCTAGGACAACAAAAGGAAAAAAAAAAAAGTGTCTGTTACTGAACCATTTAAGCCTAAAACTTTTAGGTTCTCATGGCAACCTAAGTCTCATCACACTGCACATACTGTATATAAAGCACATATTTAGAGGCTTAACTAGTAAACTCAAAATGTGACATATGTGCAATGTGGGCGACAACATTATTCTGGGAACTTTAACTTTAAAATCTTCCAACTTTTCTTTTGCGGCCCCAAAGATGATATAATAGTCAACTATGCAGAAGGTACAAGCTCAAGGAAGAAGAGACACAAAGAACATAAATAGAAGCAAAGAGAAGAAAGACAAGAAAATCCAGGCTATCAGAAAAAGTTTCTGAACACGGCTCTCCCCCACTGTGAATCAACTTGTAAATGGAGGCATAAAAGCAAGATTTCTAGTGAGGACATATATCAAGATAGCATTTGGAATGCTCTTCAACGTGGGCTCAGTCAAAAGAGTAAGACCATAGATCAGACCATTTGGTAAAATGTGGCACTGACTGCAAGGCAGTCTGAAGAGGTTGATGCTTTCTTTTTTTTCTAGGAGCTCAAAGAATATAGCTGTTTAGAATCAAGAAGCAGGATATCAGAGCCAAAAGGATGGCTGTGGGTCATGGGAATTGGGAAGGGGGGAACCAGACTTTAAGAAAAAAGGTTTGTTTATCCATGTGCCTAGTGATGAATATTTGGGTTGTTTCCAGATTTGGGCTACTACAAATACAGTTATATGAATGTTTGTATACAAAATTTTGTCTGGACACATACCTTCATTTATCTTGGATGAATATCTGGGTATGGAATGACTAGATTGTGTAGTAAGTACATGTTTAACTTTTTAAAAAATATATATTTTTTATTGATTTCAGAGAGGAAGGGAGAGGGAGACAGAAACATCAATGATGAGAGATAATCAGTGATCGACTGCCTCCTGCATGCCCCCCATTGGGGATCGAGTCCGCAACCTGGGCATGTGCCCTTGACTGGGACTGAACCCGGATCCTTCAGTCCACAGGCTGATGCTCCTATCCACTGAGCCAAACCAGTTAGAGCTATGTTTAACTTTTTAAATAAAATTGTTAAACCACTTACAAAAAAAAAACAAAGAGAAAGGGGAAAAGGACATGGCAGTCTGACATCATCCTGTCTCATGTCTCACTAGATGTAACATTCAGTTTCTCATCCGAATATATAAAAACCCAGGGTCCGTAAGGACTGAAGGCTCGACTGAACGCCAGGCTGCACATTGGGCGGGGACTAGCGAGCGGGCTGAACTGCTGACCTCTGAGAGAGAGAGAGAGAGAGAGAGAGAGAGAGAGAGAGGGAGAGAGAGGTGGGGCTGATCTGCGGCTGCTGGCGAGGCAGAGAGAGAGAGAGAGAGAGAGAGAGAGAGAGAGAGAGAGAGAAAGAAGCAGGGTCTGATCCTCGAGGCTGTGGATCAGATCCTGCTTCTCTTCTCTTCCCGCCCCCACCCCCACCCCTCCCGGGCCTCGCCAGCAGCAGCGCCTCTCTCTCCCCAAGACCAAGAGATCGGCAGTTCAGCCCAATGCCAGCAGCCTGGGGTGGCTATTGATCACCCCCACCTCTCTGTCAGGCCCAGAGATAGGCCCAGAGATGCTGACTGGCATAGAAACCGACCAATTAGAACTTAATCTGGGTGAACTTCGAAGGCAGAACCTAAGGTGGGGGCTGAGGAGGGGTTTTAAGGGCAACAGCTGTTTGGTGTAAGGTGTAAGAAAGTGGTTCAATTTTTTTCATGACCAGTTTGGCAGTATAATGCATATGGCTGGCTATCTGTCCAGATATAGGGATTATGTATTTTTGTCTGCCAAGAGCATCTCCTCCTGCTAAAAAAGGCTCCCCCCCCCCCCAATTTAAGCAATCCTATCCTATATAATCTATCTATACTAATAAAAGGATAATATACTAATTAGACCGGGTCAATCGGCCATCTTCCAGACGTCTAACTTCCTTCCGGACAAAGCCATGGTGGGTGGGGGCAGAGGCAGAGGCAGAGGCAGTTAGGGGCGAGATCAGGCCAGCAGGGGAGGGCAGTTGGGGGCGAGATCAGGCCAGCAGGGGAGGGCAGTTGGGCAGGCAGGCAGGCAGGCAGAGGGATTAGGGGCGATCAGGCAGGCAGGCGAGCGGTTAGAGGAGCCAGCAGTCCCAGATTGTGAAAGGAACGTCTGACTGCTGGTCAGACATCTCCCAAGGGGTCCCCAATTGGAGAGGGTGCAGGCTGGGCTGAAGGAACCGACACCGCCCCCGCCCCCCCCCCCATGCATGAATTTTGTGCACCAGGCCACTAGTTTACTATATGATCCATGGATGGGATCATTCCATCTGTCTGCCCTTAAGAACTCCATTATGATCCAAACATTTCTTCTAAATGACTTGAAGATGCTATGCTATGAATGCTACCTTAACACCCCATTTCCATGCCACTTCTGCTAAGGTTAAATTACTCCTACTTTTCAATAAAAACAGTAAACAGTTTAGGTAGGGAACACAAACAGTATCTCATCAGAGTGGTTAACAGGTGTGCCTATTTTCCTAAAGCATTCAAAAGTAAGAACTTCCAGCCCTAGCTGGTTTGGCTTAGTGGATAGAGAGCGTTAGCCTGCGGACTGAAGAGTCCCTGGATTGATCCCAGTCAAAGGCACATGCCCAGGTTACGGGCTCGATCCCCAGTAGGGTGCGTACAGGAGGCAGCTGATCAATGAGTCTCTCTCATCATTGATGTTTCTATCTCCCTCTTCCTCTCCCTTCCTCTCTGAAGTCAATAATATATTATTCGTGCATCAATAGGATCCCTCGTCCTGACCTGAGAGATCGGGCGGAAACTGGCTCTCTGGCATCCCCGGAGGGAGTCCCAGATTGTGAGAGGGCACAGGCCAGGCCATGGGACCCCACCAGTGCACAATCGGGGCCGGGGAGGGACGTGGGAGGTTGGCCAGCCAGGGAGGGACTGCGCGGGAGAGCTCCAGGGCGTGTCCAGCCCAACTCGCTCAGTCCTAATCAGCTGGACCCCAGCAGCAAGCTAATCTACCGGTCGGAGAGTCTACCCCCAATGGTCACTGTGTCATAGCGAGTCATAGCGAGCCAGAGCGAGCGGTTGAGCGGCTTTAGCATATCATTAGCATATTAGGCTTTTATTATATAGGATATAAAAAAGTAAACAAAGAAAAAGTAAGAACTTCTAGAATGAGACAGTGAATTCACATTCACATTACTGATTACTAGTTTAAAAAGCTCATTGGTTGAGCATCGACCTATGAACCAGGAGGTCATGATTCAATTTCCAGTCAGGATACATGCCCGGGTTCCAGGTTTGATCCCCATTGTGGGGCGTGCAGGAGGCAGCCAATCAATGATTCTCTCTCATCACTGATGTTTCTATCTCTCTCTCCCTCTTCCTTCCTCTCTGAAATCAATAAAAATATATTTTAAAAAATTATACTACCACATGAAAGGGAGTGGCTACAAAAACAAATTATTTCATTACTCTTACAAGACTGGGCCTCAATAAGCAAGAAAAGTAGAGGAAAATATTGCAGCATTTGGACTACATGGACTGGTAGCCTAGGCCTGCCCTACCACCTACTAGTAATGTCTGGATGCCCCAAATAAGTGACTGTCTTCACTGAGGTAGCTCAACTCAAGTTTCCTTGTCTATAGAAGGGTAAGCATGTAGTCATCTCTCTTCCTTCCTCCCTCTCCCCATGGTCTGTCTCTACCTCTCCTGCCTGCAATCAATGTGAAGTCTTTTTTTTTTAACCTTTAAATATATTTTTATTGATTTCAGAAAGGAAGGGAGAGGGAGAGATAGACACATCAATGATGAGAGAGAATCATTGATTGGCTGTCTCCTGCACACTCCTCACTGGGAATTGAGCCTGCAACCTGGGCATGTGGCCTGACCAGGAATTGAACCATGATCTTTTGGTTTATAGGTTGACACTCAACCACTGAACCATGATGGCAGGGCTCTTTTGATACTCTTTAGCTCACAATCACTTCATCATATTAAGTTCATTATAAGGTACTTTAAGCTGAACACAGCATTTATCATCTCTTTCCTCCCACCTGTTAAAGAACTAGTTTGCTCCAAATATGGCATTGTTTCCTCAAAGTTCTAAGTTAGGTATAACATAATTCTTTTAATGAATTATCTATCTTGTCATGACAGACACGCATGACTTAAGATGGAGACAAACAGGCTAATGAAAAACACTCGGGTCTGATTTTCAACTGCTCTTTATCTAAGGGGAGAAAAACAACGCATATAGCTTTACAGTGGGAAATCCATGTAAAACTACGTTCTCTTTGAACTTAGGCAGTGGGTTTTTAGGTAGCCCAGCCTGAGGAAAGGGGAAGAGGCAGAAGCCACCTGTCCAGAATACAGAACAGATTCCTTCCCTGGGTAGAAAGTTTCCCTGCACAATCTCTAAGGTCCTTTCCTAACCTCAGAAAATGAGGCTTATTTATGAAAAGTAAGGCCTGGTAAATGCAATGGATGGGTGGGGATAAGAGAACAGGTATGCCAGGAAATTAGGTGGGCTAGAATCCTGCTTCTGCTTCTATATGAACCTAAGTAACTCATTTCAGTTCTGATTTGCAAAATGAAAATATTAGAGAAAAATCTCTAAAGATTCCAACATTCTGAGACTATGGCTTCCTTCTATGCCTACCTCAGCCACCACTCTTCCACTACTGCACCTTACCTTAATTAGGCAGCTTTTTAAAGCATCTTTAATGGAACACAGAATTAAAACCTTTAACTTTCTATTTCTGGCTCACTGCAAATGTACAACAGCATTTTATCAAAAAGTGGTTAATGCCACACAGTTCTTGAGATACTGGCTTTTCTTTGAACCCCAGTGACAGTTACACAGTGACAAGTTGTAAGCAAGGAGGTTGTTACCATGGAGACCCACTAGGATTCCTGGGGGTGGATCCAGCAGGCCTTTTCTCCCCCCTTCTTTTTCATGTCAAATCATTGTTTTTTATGTTCTGGATCTGGCAAATTCAGAAAGCCTGATCTTCAGCAAGCTTCCTTCAAGAAATATTACCATGTAATATACAGTTCTGAAGAAATAAAACTGTTTTAGTGACTCTCTTGCAAAAGAGTTAAATATATTCAAGTCTTAATCTTTCCTCTCCCTATTCATAAAAACAATTAAATACAAACTCAATGATGTCTCAGTGACCTATGTATGCTGCCATTTCTTTCCAAACCATCATATTGCATAAATTATATTATTTAATATCTCCTCTATCAAGACTTTCAAGTTCTTCAAAGCAAGTTTCTACTGAGGAAGTTTCAGCTTCCATATATATATATATATATTTCTATATATATATATATGAAATATAACAGACACACAAAATATAATTATAATAAATCAAAATGATTATAAAATAGATCAAACTGATTAAATTAGAAAAGTATAAGTTTAAATTCAAGTCTGCTCCAAAGTCACTGTGTATGGACAAAGGGTCTATATAATTCAAGGATATGAACTGCCACTCCCAGCTAAATGTGGGCTGCCACTCAGCTCTCCCAGGACACATTCTGTTAGACCAGGGGTCCTCAAACTTTTTAAACAGGGGGCCAGTTCACTGTCCCTCAGACCGCTGGAGGGCCGGACTATAGTTTAAAAAAAAAACTATGAACAAATTCCTATGCACACTGCACATATCTTATTTTGAAGTAAAAAAACAAAACGGCAAAAACACCCGCATGTGGCCTGCGGGCCGTAGTTTGAGGACACCTGTGTTAGAAGATACCTTAAGAAAACAGATCATTTACAAATCTGATTTGAGCATTTGGTTTGTTCAGAGGAGAAGTAAAACAGAATTTAAAAGACTTCACTCTGTTCCAAGAAGCATACACCATTTTTCTATGTTGTATGCTTCTTGGAACAGAGTAAAATCTTTCTCTAGGTCTTACTAGTACTTAGCTCAGAGCAAAGTTACTCCAGACAGATGATCATTAATAAATAAAAATAGCACTTGATTTCATAGTAATAATTGAGAACTTCAGCTATCCTAGGCCTGATCCACAATAACTTGCAAGCTAGAAAGTACTAGAAACAAAGCTCAAAAAGTGTCCCTGTGCACGCCAGTGTGGCTCAGTGGTTGAGCATCGACCCATGAACTAAGAGATCACTGACCAGTTTGATTCCTGGTCAGGGCACATGCCTGTGTTTCTGGTGCGATCCCCAGTAGGGGGCGTACAGGAGGCAGCCGAGCAATGACGTTTCTATCTTTCTATCCCTGTTCCTTCCTCTCTCTACAAAGTAAAATTTTAAAAAGTGCCCCTGTGCTCATAAGTCTTTCCTTAATCTCAAATTAATAATTAAAAAGCCTAAATATAAATGTCACTAAGATAAAATGAGTTGAAAACCAAATTAATAATCATATTTTAAAACAGAAACTGAAAATTCACAAGCCCAAAGGGGAAAAAATGACCTAAGGAGATAAGATATGCCATCAACTAAAGGTAAGCAACAGGCATCAAGATATTCCAAAGGGGGTGAGGGGGGAAAGAGCCCTGGCCGGCTTGGCTCAGTGGATAGAGCGTCAGCCTGCGGACTGAGGGGTCCTGGGTTCAATTCCGGTCAAGGGCACATGCCTGGGTTGCGGGCTCAATCCCCAGTAGGGGACGTGCAGGAGGCAGCCAATCAATGATTCTCTCATCATTGATGTTTCTATCTCTCTCTCCTTCTCCCTTCCTCTCTGAAATCAATAAAGAAATATATTTTTTAAAAAAGATATTCCATAGTAATATTGTACCTGGTTTTTCTATATTTATTCACTTAAGCTTTCCTGTAGCAGGTCCAAAAGGGTTATTATTTTTAAATAGTTTCCCAATCCCATTGCCACAATCTATTAATACAAATTAGTTCAGTAAAGAAGTTTGCAGACTTTTTAAATTACACTTTTAAATGTATCCAGAGGCTATTAGACAGAAACATCATATATTAAAACCAATCGTATCCTTTATAATAAAAGACTAATACGCAAATCGACCAAACAGTGAACAACCGGGTGCTATGACATGCACTGAGCACTAGGGACAGATGCTCAACGCAGGAGCTGCCCCCTGGTCGTCAGTGCACTCCCACAGGGGGAGCGCCGCTCAGCCAGAAGCCAGGCTCATGGCTGGCAAGCACAGCGGCTGTGGCAGGAGCGTCTCCTGCCTCTGTGGCAGTGCTAAGGATGTCCAACTGACAGCTTAGGCCCACTTAAGCCCACATCCCCCAAGGGCTTCCAGACTACAAGAGGGCACAGGCTGGGCTGAGGGCCCCCACCCCCACCCCAGTGCATGAATTTCGTGCACCAGGCTTCTAGTAAATATATAATAAACATGCCCAGCTGGAGTGGCTCAGTTGGTTAGAGGGTCGTCCTGTGCACTGAAAGGTTGCCAGCTGATTCCTGGTCAGGGCACTTACGGGGGTTGCAGGTTCAATCCCTGTCAGAGCACCTACAGAAGGCAGCCAATGGATGTTTCCTTCCTTCTTTCCTTCCTTCCTTCCTCTCTTTTTCCTCTCCCTCTCCCCCTGGCCTTCCTCTCTCTCTCTAAGCATGTCCTTATGGTATCTTTCATGATTATTTCCCATACATTTGAAAGTAGAAGAGTGAAGGACAAGCCCAGAGGACAGTTTTGCCACACTAGTTTAATATCAGAGTCTAAAAACAAAAAAGGAGAGACTCAGGTGACAGGACATGAGAGAAGGCAAACTCCTGGATGCTTTATTCATTTTTACTACTGGTTTACAATTTCCTTGATTTTATTTTTAAATGCATGTCTTGGCCAGAAAAGAAAGACAGCACAGACTGCCAACAATATCAGATTCTCCTTTTCTTATTCTCTGGGGCTACAGCAAACAGATTCAGGGTTGTCTAAGAGCCTTCTGATTTTGTTCAAGCAATATACAATACGAGGTTTCAAGATCACAGAACTATACAAATGCTTTTATAGCACAAATCTTAGCCAACTTAATGTCTTTCAATGGAAAGCTGCTTACTTTTTTTTTCCACCCAGAAAACTCCTTGGAGCTTTAAAGTACTGTATCTTTAAAAAGCAATGATTTGAACAAACAAGAAATTCACAGAATTTCCATTTTAATGTTTTCTTCGTATTCCTAGTCCTTATTACTAACCTATCTCAAAACATAAACGTGCCATTAGACCAAACATGGACTATTCAACAGATATTTATTTAGTATCGACTTTATGCAAAGCCCCGATACAAGTAAGCACTATGGATTGTAAAACTTCTATTCACAGCATTCAGTTCAATACTATATACATTCTACATGAAGGCATAACATTGTTTAGGTACATATTTACAACCACTTGGCCTCCAGTGCCAAGTAGTGTCTTCCAGCTTTTTCTACCCTGAAATACCATTCCTTCTCGGTTATATACAAATCCACATTTCAAAGCTGGCTCTTGTCACTTTTTAATTCCTGCTCATTAATTAGTATTACAGGGAAAGTTTACATTTTTCTGGAATAAAGTCTTTTAACTTAAAAAACTAAATGATCACAGGAAGGAAAAAAAATCAAATTAGCAGCATTAAACTGTCTTTCTCAGAGTTTCCCTCCCTTCTTCATTAACATTTCTCAAAGAAAAAAACTCCACTGTGATGCTCCTATTACAGATCATTTGTGAGACCAGACAGACTCCATCAACTGGGCACACAGCCACTCACCATTACCCTTTGTTTAAAGTCTCAACTGCCATTCAACCCACATCATTGTATTCCACTCAAGTCCATTAACCTTTTTTAAGAGAAAACAACCAGGACACTAAATGTGTTACTCCCCTAGATAAGAAAAGGGAAGTAATTCATATGCCTCACAAAAAAATTTTTTAAATATATTTTTATTGATTTCAGAGAGGAATAGAGAGAAACATCAATGATGAGAGAGAATCATCTATTGGCATCCTCCTGCATGCCCCACACTGGGGATTGAGCCTGCAGCTCACCCATGTGCCGTGACCAGGAATGGAACTGCGACCTCCTGGCTCACAGATCGACACTCAACCACTGAGCCACACCTGCTGGGCCTCAAAAAATTCTTTAAAAATAATGGCTCACTTTAAGTTTCCTATTTGAAAAAGCAGTATTATTTTATTATATGTCTAAATGTAGTAGTTATAAACAAATAATCTTTAAAACTTGTTTAAAAAAACAACTAAAAAACCTTCAATGCTGATCTGGCAAAGCACCAGAGAGTAACACTCTACACCAAAAGTAACATGAAATTAATATTCTTTAAATAAAACTTTAAAAACAGCCCTGGCCGGTGTGTTTCGGTTGCTTGGGTGTTATCCCATACACCAAAATGTTGCTGATTCAATTCCTGGACAGGGCACATGCCCAGGTTGTGGGCTTGATCACCCATAGAGGGTTATGTAGGAGACAACCCATCGATGTTTTTCTCTCTCCCTCTCCATTCCCCTCTCTCAAAACAAAAAACAAAACAAAATAAGCAAACAAAAAATAGTAAGTATGAAGGAGAAAAAATCATCCAAGTCCCAATGCCCAGAGGAAATGTTGGTGTTTATCCTTCTTGCTTGCAAAATAAAGTTTTTAGGAGAATTAAAGATTTAATTCTTAGCAGAAAAAATGTTAAATCAATATGGAGTTTATAATGGATATAAAGCATCCTTGGAAAATGTTACAGGTCTGGAACTCAAAGAGGTATAAAATAAACAAACAGGCCCAGCCAGAGTGGCTCAGTTGGTTGAGCGTCATCCCATGCACCAAAAGGGATCGACTCCAGGTCAGGGCTTACTTACCTGGGTTTAGGGTTTGATCCCCAGTCCGGGAGCCTATGGAAGGCAACCGGTTAAATATCTATCTCTGTCTCTGTCTCTGTCTCTCTCTCTCTCTCTCTCTCGCTCTCGCTCTCGCTCTCTCTCTTCCTCTCTCTAAGCATGTCCTCAGGTGAGGATTAAAAATATAAAAATAAAAATATTAACAAATATATGCTCATGGTCTCCATAGCATAGCAGAGAACAAAAAGATTAACAATGAAACAATTCTGTAAGGAAACCCCTACTTTAAAGAGATTCTAATAGCCAATTTCATGGCAAGGATAAAGTTACAATTATAAAGATCTCATCAAGAAAACTGTCTGTAGCAAACTACAAAGCTCAAATAAGGATTTTTGGTACAAGACAGTTTACAAAGCAAATAGCCCAAACTGATTGACTCTTTCTTCTACATTACAAACTTTATTCCTCCCTCCCTCCCTAAAACTAGTTACCTAACTTAGGAAGAGACCCAGGTGTCCCTACTACAAATCCAATAATATACTCATTTGTATTTTCAGTTTTCTACCAACAGACTCTCATGAAGTAGACAGTGAAAATGAATCTAGGAAACCACATTACCCAAGGATTCCAAAGGGAACAATAAGCTAAAAGGTTCTATGGGAAGGATGCCTTGTGCAGCAAAACATTTCAAATGCACAAATTGGACGTTAGGAAACAATGTCTCATTCCTTAAGCCACAAAAGACAAAAGGAAAATGCAAAACAAAATACACCCAAAAAGGGTAAAACAAAAGAACACTGAGTTAATAGCTACTTTTTATGTATGGCATTTTAACTGTCGTTTTATTTGAACTGCATTACTGACCCATGCGATGAGTAATATGCCCATTTTCTACACATGAAAAAAGGAAATAGCATTATCAACACCACACCAGGCACTGTTCAGCGCCCAGCATAAGTTATCTCAATTAACTCTCACATTATCATTTCAGGTTGGTATCTCTATTTTAAAGACAGGAAAACAGGCCCAAAAATGTTAAGGTCACACACAGTGATGGTACCAATTTTTAAGCCCACTGGCTTGAGCTGTCACATCTATCCCTCCCAGGCTATACTTATAAACCCCATTCAAGTCACATCGTTCTTTGAAACCACAAGTTTTCATTGTAAGGACTCAAAGATCAAATAATCAACTCTCAATTATGGAAAAGATTACTTCTCCAGGTTTTTCCAAAAATTTGTTTCTATTTTACTTGCTGTGTACCACAGCACCTCTAGGAAGTTGTGTGCATGCAAAATACAGGATTACATTACTATCAATCAACTTCAGAATTTGTTAGAAGTTCTATTGGGAAAGGCTACACAGAAAGTTAATTCTTGGTTCAAATTATAATTCCTGAAATACTTGAACTTCCATGATACATTCAATGTCTAACTATTATAAAAAATAATCAAGACTCAAATAATAGTTTTGAACAAAAGAATGATTCATGTTGTTTGGGGAAAATATATGCATACCCTCCCTGACACTAAAATCAAGTCGCATGTGTGAGGGCTGTAATACCTCATGGGACAACAGGGTTGACTGAATAAAATTTCCAGTTATCCCATGCCCCAAGGATTAATATTAAATTGCATTTATTACTGGAGAAGAGGAACATGGGGTGGGAGGCAAGATCCAAAAAGCAAAGAAAAGAAAAGTAGAGAATCAAGCAGACAAAAAACAGTTATGAACCTCCAAAAAATAGTACAGGCTCATCTTAATAAGAAAGCTTTTCCCGCATGAGAATACTCTGAGTAACTTTGTTCCTACTGAAACAAACTGGGAGACCTAGGACTACATTTAACATGCTCTTACTCTGGAAATATTAGTTAACCAAACTTGACCATTAACTGTCAGGTTTTTAAACTTATCTGTACACAATGTGGAATATCTAGAGATCAGTCCACTCTGACAAAAAACACTCATCTATATATATAAAAGCCTAAGTGACCAGAATGACCAGAAGAACCGGTCGCTATGACAATGATGCTCAATGCAGGAGCTGCCCCCTCGTGGTCAGTGTGCTCCCACATCCAACCTCCCACGGTGTCCCATCCCCCATCCCTCCCCCACCCCTGCCCGGTCCAGCAGGGCCCAATTGCCTGATTGGGGCCTGACCCCGGGCTGGGACAGGGAACCTGGGGTGGATGGAGGTGGACACGGCCCCTTTCCTAGGGGCCAAGGGCAAGCTCCCTCCTCAGGACCGGCGGTGTGCCCTGTCCCTCCCTCCAGCTATTAGGCCTGGATTGGCCCACCACCTGCCCACCGCAGTGGAGGCACAGCGGCGAGGGAAGGGGGGTGGGGTGGGGAACTGAGGGGTGGAGTGCCAACAATGGTGGCATCGGGGTCCAGTGTCCGTTCCTTCCGGGCCCCCTTTCCTAGGGGGGCCAAGGGCCAACCTCCTGTGCCCCATCCCTCCCTCAGCCAGCAGGCCCCAATCACCAGCCAGACGTAGGGACCCCACCTGTGCACTAATTTCATGCACTGGGCCTCTAGTATATTATAAAGCAAAGGCAGAAACTTAAACCTGCCTGTTCTTCTCTTCATGTGATACTTTTTCTGTATACAACCCATATTTTTTTTTTTAATAATGGTTTGTTTTTTTTAAATATATTTTATTGATTTTTCACAGAGAGGAAAGGAGAGGGACAGAGAGCCAGAAACATCGATGAGAGAGAGACATCGACCAGCCGCCTCCTGCACACTCCCCACTGGGGGATGTGCCCGCAACCAATGCACACGCCCTTGACCGGAGTCGAACCCGGGACCCTCCAGTCCGCAGACCGACGCTCTATCCACTGAGCCAAACCGGTTTTGGCACAACCCATATTTTGAATATGCTGCACATTAAAGATTAGAAATTAAGGTTAAATTAGAAGTGGTGCTATTATTTGTAATTTGGTTTATTGTTATGTACTTTTAAGCACCCTGATATGTTTGATTTTTTAAGAGATTTGAGCTTGGTGGTGGACATACCTGTGTGACAATCCACAGGAAGAGCATGTTCTAATCAATTCAGCAGCCTTTGTAGAGCTCCAAGAGAGGAAGAACTACCAAGAGGCATCACTGTACACAATGACCTCAAGAAGCAGAGGAATTCAGCCACAAAAAGGAATAAAGTCCTGATGCATACATGCTACAACATGGATGAAATGAGTGAAATTTATTGCTAAGTGAAATAAGCCAGATACAAAAGGACAACAATATTGTAGGGTTCTAGTTACATGAAATACCTAGAAGAGGCAAATTCATACAGACAGTAAGTAGACTAGAGCAGCCGTCACCAACCTGTGGTCCATGGACCACTGGTGGTCCGTGAGGTCCGAAAGGTTGGCGACCGCTGGACTAGAATTTACCAGGGGCTAGGAGGAAGGGAAAATCGGGTGTTTGTTGCTTAATGGTTACAAAGTTTCCATATGGAGTGAAAAAAGATTTTGAAAAATGACAGTGGTGGTGACTGTACAATACTGTGAATATACTTGACCTAAACCTAAAATCTAAAACTATAAAACTCCTAAAAGAAAATAGGGGGAAAGCTTCATGGTTTTGGACTTGGCAATGATTTTTCAGGTATAAAACCAAAAGGACAAGCAACAAAATAAAAAACAGACAAATGAGAGGACTTCAAACTTAAAAAAACAAAAACAAAAACCTGGTTTTTCAAAAGGTATTTTTTTAATTGATTTCAGAGAGGAAGGAAAAGGGAGAGATAGAAACATCAATGACAGAGAATTACTGATGGGCTGCCTCCTGCACATCCCCCACTGGGGATTGAGCCCACCACCCAGAATCAAACCATGACCTCCTGGTTCATAGGTCAATGCTCCACCACTGAGCAACACCGGCTGGGCAATATTAAGTTTTTAAAGGACACAATCAACAAAGTGGAAAGGCAGCCTACAGAATGGAAGAAAGTATGTTCAAATCATATATTTAATAAGGGATTAATATTCAGAATATATAAAAAACTAATTCAACAACAAAACAACCTGATTTAAAAATGGGCAAAGAACTTGAAGGCATTGGCCAACAAGCATAATCTTCAACATCATTAATCAGAAAAATGCATATCAAAACCACAATGAAGCCCAGTTGGTGTGGCTCAGTGGCTGAGCATTGGCCCATGAACCAAGAGGTCACCAGTTCTCAGAGCACATGTCCAGGTTGCAGGCTAGATCCCCAGTAGGGGGTGTACAGGAGGCAGCCAATCATTGTTTCTCTCTCATCCATGTTTCAATCTATCCCTCTCCCTTTCTCTTTCTCTAAAAATCAATAAAAACATTTGTTTTAAATTACTCTCAAAACCACAATGAGATATCACCCCCATCAGGATAGCTACACTTTTTTTTAAAGTTTTAAAAACAAGGTAGCTCAGTTGGCTAGAGTGTCATCCCAATGTGACTAGGTTGCAGATTCGGTCCAGGATCAGGGCACATACAGGAATCAACCTGTTAGTGCATGAATGGGTGGAACAAATCGATGTCTCTGTTTCTCTCTCCCCCTTCCTCTCTCTCTAAAAAAATAAGTAATTAATTTTTAAAAACCACATACACACAAATGTTGGCAAGGATGTGAAAATATTGGAGCCCTTGTGCTACTGGTGGGATTATAAACTTTCAGATTAGCAAGACAGAAATTCTGTAGATATTTCCCAACAATGTGAATGAATTTAATGGCACAAAACTAACTATACACTCAGAAATTAAGATGGCCCCGGTGTGGCTCAGTTGGGTGGTGACATCTGATGCACTGAGGGTTTGTGGGTTCAATTCCAGATCAGAGCACATGCTTGGGTGGTGGGCTCGATCCCTCGTGGGGAGTATATGGGGGCAGATGATCAATGTGTCACTCTCACATTGATGTTTCTCTTTCTCTCTCCCCCTCTCCCTTTCTCTCTAAAAGTCAATTAAAAATCTTTTTTAAAAAAATAGTTAGCAATGAAGAAAAATACCACACGATCTCACTCATTTATGGAAAATAAAGATCATTATAACCTGATGAACAAAAAGATAGATATAGCCGAAACCGGTTTGGCTCAGTGGATGGAGCGTCGGCCTGCGGACTCAAGGGTTCCAGGTTCGATTCCAGTCAAGGGCATGTGCCTTGGTTGCGGGCACATCCCCAGTGGGGGGTGTGCAGGAGGCAGCTGGTCGATGTTTCTCTCCCATCGATGTTTCTAACTATCTCTCTCCCTTCCTCTCTGTAAAAGGTCAGTAAAATATATTTAAAAAAAAAAAAAAAAGATAGATATAGAGGCAGTAAAGCATCAAACAGACTGTCAAATTACAGCGGGAAGGCTGGGGAGTATTGGGGAGGGGGGAAGAGATCAACCGAAGGACTTGTATGCTTGCATATAAGCACAACCAATGGACACAAGACACTGGGGGGGTGGGATGAGAGCATGCGACAGGGGGTAGCAGAGACTGGGGGAAGGTCAATGGGAGAAAAAAAAGGAGATATATGTACTACTATGTGTAATACTTTAAACAATAAAATAAAATTTTAAAAAGTTAGCAATGAACAAAATAAACTGACAAACAAAACAGAACCAGAGACATTGAAGCATACATGCAACAGACTGTCGTATTTCAGAGGGGGAGGGGGCGAGGGAGAGCAACCCAAGAACTTATATGCATATGTGCATAACCCATGGACACTGATAATAGCGTGTGGTTAAGGCCTGGGGAGAGGGCAGGAGCAGGGTGGAGAGGGTGAAGGGGGGGGGGGGGGACATCTGTAATACTTTCAAAAAATAAAGACAGCCTGGCCAGCGTGGCTCAGTGGTTAAGCCTCCACCCATGAACCAGGAGGTCACTGTTCGATTCCTGGTCAAGGCACATGTCCAGGTTGTGGGCTCGATCCCCAGTAGGGGGCATGCAGGAGGCAGCCATCAATGATTCTCATCATTGATGTTTCTATCTCTCTCCCCCTTCCTATCTGAAATAAAAAATATATTTAAATAAATAAATAAATACAAAATTTTATAAAACAAAACAAGGGTGATAAAGTTTATATTATGTGATTTTATCAAATAAAAATGCAAATATAAAAATTGGTTAAAATGGCAAATTTTGTTGTATATATGTCAATTATAAAATCATTACTATATCAAGAAACCACTGAATTATGTTATGTGAATTATATCTCAATAAAGCTGTTAAAAAAATAAAAGGCAGGAAGAAACAGCCATTTGTTGGTAGTACCCAAAGCTTTGAGCAGAGAGGAGCCTAATGCTCCTATTTCTTCCAAATTTATCCTGGCCTCCAGGTGACAACTCTTCTCTTTCCCGTTCCAAAGCACTTATTAGGTCCAGCCTCAGAGCCAAACTAAGTTAAAGAAGCTGCAGTAGCATTCACAGGTAGGGGCAAGGAATTCAGGATTCACACTCCACATTTGGCAGCAGAGCCCAAATCTTTTTTTATTTTAAATCATACTGCAGACATACAATAAATGTTAGGTCTGTGCCCTTCCTCTCCTCCTCTTCCAGGTCAGCATATGTTTAAAAGAACAACTTCTCTTCTCCTATACTGGGATATCCACTGACCTACCTCATTTGTGCTGGAGCTGTTAAATACAGAACACTATTTAAAATGTGGTTGTTAAACCATGCCTATCACCTATTATTAAATCTTAAAAACACAACACAAAATTGTTACTAGGATAAGCTTCTTTTGGTAAAATAAGCATTTCTATAGCATATCAAAAGGATGATAAGATAAAGTCTGAATATCAATAATTATCTCTGAGAGGTGGGACTAGGGTGAGTTTCTGCCTTTTTGGCTTACCAGTATTTTTTATAATGAATCTGTAACTTCTGTAATAATAAACAGAAACTTTATAAAAATAAACAAATCAGCTAACTCAAAAATTCACTGTCTACCTATTACACCGCAGGCACTTTCACATGCTAAAGCACTGAAGCTCGATTAGTACCTTGTGTGAGGTAGACACATTTTCTCCATTTTGCAAATGAGAATAAAAGGCTCAGAACAATTACTTGATCAAGGATGTATAGCTAGTAACTGACAGAGCAAGGATTACAATTCAGGCCTTCTAACTTCAAGCTCAGGGCCCTTTTCGTTACATCATATTTTAAAGAGCAATTTGCATGATACTGTTTTTTAAAAATCTGATGAGACTTGCTATGTAACCTTGGGCAAAGTCACTTAACCTCTGGAGGCCTTGGTTTCCTCATCTAAAAAGTGAAGAGTTGCCCTAACCCAGTGGTCAGCAAACTCATTAGTCAACAGAGCCAAATATCAACAGTACAACGATTGAAATTTCTTTTGAGAGCCAAATTTTTTAAACTTAAACTTCTTCTAACACCACTTCTTCAAAATAGACTCGCCCAGGCCGTATTTTGTGGAAGAGCCACACTCAAGGGGCCAAAGAGCCGCATGTGGCTCGAGAGCCGGCGCAGTTTGCCAACCACGGCCCTAACCAGTTTGGCTCAGTGGATAGTCAGCCTGCAGACTGAAGGGTCCCAGGTTTGATTCCGGTCAAGGGCATGTACCTCGGTTGTGGGCACATCCCCAGTAGAGTGTGCAGGAGGTAGCTGAATCGATGTTTCTCTCTCATAGATGTTTCTAACTCTCTATTCCTCTCCCTCTCCCTTCCTCTCTGTAAAAAAAAAATCAATAAAATATTTTTTTTTTAAATACAAAAAAAAAAAAAAAAAAGGTGAAGAGTTGATGAACAGGGAGGGAGTGGTTAGAGAGCGACCAAAGGACTTGTATGCGTGCATATTAGCATAACCACTGGATACAGACACTGGGACAGTGTGGCGGTGGGAGCTTGCCCGGGGTGGGACTGACTGGGGAGTGGGGGGGGGGGGGGGGTCAAGCAGAAAAAAAGAGACATATGTAAAACTTTAGACAGTAAAAAAAAAAAAAAGTGAAAAGGAAAATATGTATTCTACCTCTAAGAGCCCCACCTGCTAATGGATTTTAAGTCCAGACACTGAGAGATAGTATCTAGAAGAAAATCCCCATAGGCAAGAATGAATGGTTGGCCCAGTTGGGGTGGTTCAGTGGTTGAGTGTAGACCTATGAACTAGGAGGTCACGGTTCCATTCACAGTCAGAGCACGTGCCCAGGTTGTGGGCTCAATTCCCAGTAGGGGCCATGCAGGCGGCAGCTGATGAATTCTTCTCTCATCATTGATGTTTCTACCTCTCCCTTTCTCTCTGAAATCAATAAAAAAAATCTATTTTTTTTAAAAAGAATGGTTGGAGAGAAGTTGAGGCCTATCCTCTTGGCCAACAGTCATTTACTTATTTATTGGGGGGGGGGGGGGGGGGGGGGGTTAATCAACACCCGAGGATATTTTTTCCATTGATTTTTAGAGCGTGAAAAGGAGGAGAGACCGAGAGAAACATCCATGTGAGAGAGAGAGATATCGACTGGTTGCCTCCTGCACACGCCCCAACCCGGGCCAGGGAATGAGTCTGCAACCGAGGTACATGCCCTTGACCAGAATCAAACCCTGGACCCTTCAGTCCACAGGCAGAGGCTCTATCCACTGAGCCAAACCAGCCAGTGTGACCAACAGTCATTTTTTTTTAAATATATTTTATTGATTTTTTACAGAGAGGAAGGGAGAGGGAGAGAGAGTTAGAACATTGACGATAGAGAAGCATCCATCAGCTGCCTCCTGCACACCCCCTACTGGGGATGTGCCTGCAACCAAGGTACATGCCCTTGACCGGAATCGAACCTGGGACCCTTGAGTCCGCAGGCCGACGCTCTATCCACTGAGCCAAACCGGCTAGGGCCCAACAGTCATTTTTAATGGAAACAGGTGGCATACATACAGTCAATATGGAACAGGAAATATGGAACCAATGGGGGGGGGAACCATAAACTTCCCGGTTAAAGCAGCAGCTGAAAGGTCCGACTCAACCTTGTCCAGCTCTTGATCAGAAACCACACACTGTCAAGTTGGAAGACTATAAAAACTGACATGGAGGGTGTGGGGTGACCGAAGCAATAGCTTCTGCATGCTACGGTTAACTCTGTGACTTTCCACGTGGGCTTCACAAACAGGCAGAAGAAAACAGCCATGTGTTGGGAGTTACCCAAAGCCCTGAGCCGAGAGGAGCCTAACGCTCCACCAGAAAGAGCCCTGGGCGACTCTCCGCGGGGAAACACACCTCCTTCCTCACCGGGAATTTCAGAAGAGACTGAAGCGTGCAGAGAACTCTGGGAGACAGACGCCACACTTGGAACGAGTCCACCCCAACACTTGTGGAAAAGGTGGAAGAATGCGATAAAATAAAAAAATAAAAAAAAAAGCCTCCCCATTCTAGAGAATCAAAGAGTGAAAAAAAAGCCTTTAAAAGGCGTGAAGTTCCCGTAAAGGAGCCGTTGGGTGTGTCTGGAACCTCTCACACTGCGGACACGACAGCACCCCACGCTCCTTAGAAACTGTTCCGCAGCCTTCTTTCCTCGGGGGTAATGCAAGTACCGACAGCATCAACTCTGCCGGCGAGAGAGAGAGAGTCCATTTTGCTGAAACGGGCTCCGACCAAACTAGGAGGATGAGCGGCTGACCAACGAAGAGCTCCTTACGAGCTCGTGCAACCGTCTTCGGAGAATCCAAACAACATCCGGACCCGAGGACCACAGCCCAGGCGCCGCCGGCCTCACCCCCGAAGCCAGGTGCCCACAGCAGAAGGCTCTCCGCCGGGCTCCCCGCGCTCCGGGTGCGACACTCAGCCCCGCTTCTAGGCCACGACGGGGCGAGCACCTGAAGGGGGAGGGGGGGCGGGCCGAGCGAGGCCCTAGCGGATCTGGGACGAGCAGCCCGGGCGCTCGAGGCTGCCCTTCGGAGGAGAGGCGCTGCCCTCCAGGGGCAGGGGTCCCGGCCCTCGAGGGGTGAGCACCGAGAACACGTGGGCCGACAGGAGCAGCGAAAGGGTGTCCCGGGCAGGCAGCCTGGGTCTGGCACGGAGGCCGGAAAAAAAAAAAAAAAAAAAAGGAGGACGGCGCTCCCCCTCGGCAGGGAACGAAGCCTCTGGGTCCGGAGGGTGAGGCAAAGGGCGCGGGGAGAGCGAGCGGGGCCACGAGGGCGGGTCTCCCTGGGCGGCGGGGCGCGCGCCGGGCCAGCGCGGCGGCACCCGGGGAGCAAGAGACCCCGACACGCGGGAGGAGACCACGGATCTGTCCCCCCCCCCCCCGCCCGGGGCGCGGGGAACGAGGAGCGGCCGCGCCCGGAGGGCCTGGTGCCCCGCGGCCGCCCGGACCGGACCCGCCCCGCGGCGCCTCCCTCCTGCCTCCTTTCCCTCCCTCCCACCCGCGGCCCGTTATCCCGCGGCCGCCGCACTCACCAGCGGCTGCACCTGAGCCCGCCGCTGCCTCCGCTGCTGCCTGCGCCTCCTCAGCCGCCGCCGCCGCCGCCTCGCTTCTGAGGCCGAGTCCCCGGGGAGCCTCCGCGTCCCGCCGCCGCCGCCGCTGCCTCCAGAGCAGAACACCCCAAAATGGCGGCACTTCCGGCACCTACCACCGGCGGGGAGGGCCGAGGGGGGGAGGGCGGCGAGGGGAACGTACCACCGCGGAGCCGCCCACAAGCGCAGATGCGAGCGGAGCGCGCCGCGGCCCAGGGGCGGGCCGAGTGCCCGGCGCTGCAGCGCCCCCTCGGGCCGGGGAGTGGAGAAGCAACTGCGCCGAAAGCCCGGGCCGCCGCCGCGGGGAACCCTCGGGTTTGGGAGGTGCCGGGGCGCATCTCTTTGTCTCCGAGCTCTCCTGGAGGGAAAGGTGGGGAGACCCCGCCTGGGAACCTGAAGATCTGGGCTCTGGGCACTGCACCCACAGGAGCCCTGGATGACCTGCTGGCCAAGGACCCCTGCTTGGCACTGACGATGAGCACAATAAAATATTGGATGAATGAATGAATGAATGAGTTGAATGGAATGGTGTGCTTGGCCAGCCTGGGGCACCTGACAAACCCTCATTTCTACCCTAGCAGATGAGCAACAGGGTCCCTGCCTTGTTCCTAATCCACTGAGCTGTGGAATGTGAATGTATTGCAAGCTTTCGGAATTAGGGGAGTGCTTTCTAGCGGGATGATACGCTGTCTGAACCCACAACTTTGCCAAAATCCTCCTAGCGCCGGGAAGCTCAGAAGGGTTCTATTAAGAAACCGTAGATGGCCCAGCCCTAAACTTCTTTCCCTAGAAAAAAACTTGTAAACAACTCAGGTTAGGACATTAAAGTTCTCCTTCAGAGTGACTCAGGGATACCAGGATCTAGATGAAAAACCAACAGTGCAATAGTTTTGTGGTTATTTTTTTTTTTAAGACTAACGTCAGTTATTCAGCAGGTTCTACACCTTGTGGGACAGTGAAATACAAATAAAACTTAGCTCTGAGACCTTTTGGCACCAGCAACATGCAAATAACTCATGGGTTTGCAAATGATTTTTCTGTAACATTATCTGGCTCACCAGAGCAAATAGTTCTTATACCCACAAATACTGATTATACCCTACCTTACCACAAAAAAACAAGTGGACTCCCAAGCAGAAGCCTCAAGGGCTTTCCCATGTGTTGGAAGCACCACTTTTCCCCTTAGGAGGGAAAAAAAAATAAATAAATAACACAGTTTTTCTGGTATCATACGGATCGGAACAATTAGCCTCTAAGTTCTACACTGTCATAGTCCTTAATCATACTCTGTAGTTTACCATATAATATACATTTATTATGTCAATATATGACCATAGTAATAGTTTTATGTGTAATTTACTGAAAACATCCAAAAATTAAAGACCATTATAGCTTGTAGAACGTTGTCACATACATTGCCACAATTAATGTCACCATTAAATGTCTGAATTTTCTTTTAATATATTTTTATTGATTTCAGAGGGAGAGAGCGATAGAAACATCAGTGATGAGAGAGAACCATTGATTGGCTGCCTCCTGCAGGCAGTAGGGATCAAGCCTGCAACCCGAGCATGTGCCCTTGACCAGAATCGAACCTGGGACCCTTCAGTCTGCAGGCCGACACCCTATCCACCAAGCCAAACCAGCTAGGGCTGACTGTCTCTTAAGAGTACATTGATTAGCCAAAACCGGTTTGGCTCAGTGGATAGAGCGTCGGTCTTCGGATTGAAGGGTCCCAGGTTCGATTCCGGTCAAGGGCATGTACATTGGTTGCGGGCACATCCCCAGTGGGGTGTGTGCAAGAGGCAGCTGGTCGATGTATCTCTCTCATGTATCTCTCTCATCGATGTTTCTAGCTCTCTATCCCTCTCCCTTTCTCTCTGTGAAAAATCAATAAAATATATTTTAAAAAAAATAAAAAAAAAATAAAAAAAAATAAGAGTACATTGATTAAAGCTGGGGGTAGGGAAACAAGGAAGGGCTTAGGAAAGAAGAAGCAACAAGAGAGAGCCTAGGCGGAGCTGTTGTCAGCTCCCTGAAAAGTCAGAAAAAGGGGGTGTTAGAGACAAGTTCAGGGGGTTAGCCTGAGACAGGCTGCTGCTGTCCACTGTTTCCCAGGTTGCAAGTCCTGTGGGGACCCTTGAGTTTAGGACAGAAAAGTAAATATGCACGCCTGAGAGGGAAAGTGCTAAACATCTGAATTTTAAATGGATTCTTGGGCTTTTTTGAAGTTGGTGCTGTGAACATCACGCTGCATCACTCCTGGAGGCCAGTGAGGTCCGGTTGTCCTGCTTCCATCCCTATGGAGATTAATTAATTAGCTCAGGTGGCCTCAGCCTGATCCCTCCGTGGGCGTTTCCTATCAGCTTTTCATCTCATGCTTTTGTCCACTGATGACCATTGACTGAATCAGTTTTTTCACCAGGGATTGCAAAATGCTGTGTTTCTAATTCTCTCATTCTTTCCACATTTATTAGCTGGAATGCAAAATATTGAATTTCTAATTTTATTATTTCTTCCGCATTTATTAACAGGGAGGCTGCTATAGAGAAGAACCTTCCCTCACCAACCAGGGATATTTGGTTATTCCGAACTACAGTTCATACAGGAAAGGCAAGAGAAGAGAGGGCAGCAACCCTCCCTGGTGCTGTTCACTGATGTATCCCAAGAGCTGGAATATTGTCTGGAATATACAGGCCACTCAATAAAAAACTGTAAGTTGAATTGAAAGCCATATATTGGAATAATGTGCAACTCTTTGAAAATGATAAATTAAATAGGTATCTATCTTTAATGACATGGCATAATACTTATATTGGGGTTTTTATATATATATATTTTATTGTTTTTTTTACAGAGAGGAAGGGAGAGGGATAGTCAGAAACATCGATGAGAGAGAAACATCGATCAGCTGCCTCCTGCACACCTCCCACCGGGGATGTGCCCGCAACCAAGGTACATGCCCTCCACCGGAATCAAACCCGGGACCCTTCAGCCCGCAGGCTGACGCTCTATCCACTGAGCCAAACCAGTCAGGGCAATACTTATATTGTAGAGTGACAAAAAAGGTAACAGAACAGTAAATAACAGGATGAGTCAACTTTTATAAAAAATGTATATTTTAAATGTATCAAAAATAGGATGGATTGATGGGTAAATGTGAAAAAAGAAACAATTAAATGTTAATTGTAGCATTTAGGACTCAGTGGTTTTCAACCTGTGGGTCGCGACCCCTTTGGGAGTCGAACGACCCTTTCACAGGGGTCGCCTAAGACCTCCTGCATATCAGATATTTACATTACGATTCATAACAGTAGCAAAATTACAGTTATGAAGTAGCAACAAAAATAATTTTATGGTTGGGGGTCACCACAACTTGAGGAGCTGTATTAAAGGGTCGTGGCATTAGAAAGGTTGAGAACCACTGATTTAGGTGGCAGTTATATGAGTTTTCCCTGTTCAGTTTTCCTGTTTTTAATTTAGTTTTTTTAATATATTTTATTGATTTTTCACAGAGAGGAAGAGAGAGGGATAGAGAGTTAGAAACATCAATGAGAGAGAAACATCGATCAGCTGCCTCTTGCACACCCCCTACTGGGGATGTGCCTGCAACCGAGGTACATGCCCTTGACCGGAATCGAACCTGGGACCTTTCAGTCCGCAGGCCGACGTTCTATCCACTGAGTCAAACCGGTTTCGGCTGTTTTTAATTTATTTTATTATGAAAATGTTCATAACAAAATGATGGTAAAAATATATGCATAAAAATCTGTAGTTTGAAGAGAGGGTTTTGGGGTAAGAATGGAACTTTTTAGGTTATGTACTTTATATAAAGCAAAAATTGTAAATGATTCTTTGACACAGTAATTCCATATTTAGGAACCAATCCTACTATAGTAATTTAAATGTAGGACATGTAGAAATAATATGTAGAAAAATTATATAATATGTAGAAAGGAGGCGTGGGGGAGAAGTAGGAGAGGGTAAAGAGGGAATAAAAGATGATGGAAGGAAACTTGACTTGGGGTGGTGAACACACAATACAATGTACAGATGATGTATTAAAGAATTGTACACCTAAAACCTATATACCTTTTTAACCAGTCACCCCAATAAATTCAATTAAAAACTTTTCATGCTGGAAATGTTTGGAAACAAAAATTTTGAAATAGCCTAAATATCTAATAATAGAATAATTACTTTATGGTATAGCAATTAGGTTCATTTTAAATGATAAAGACAATGTAATAACATGAAAAGTGCTTATAGTATAACATTTAGTGAAAAAAATCATGACAAATTTTTATCAGCATGATTACAATGATTTTTTAAAAAAAGATTTTTATTGATTTCAGAGAGGAAGGGAGAGGGAGAGAGAGATAAAAACATCAATGATGAAAGAAAATTATTGGATCAAGCCCACAACCTGGCATGTGCCCTTGACTGGAATCAAAACCGGGACCCTTCAGTACACAGACTGAGGCTCTATACCCTGAGCCAAACCAGCTAGGGTTACAATGGTACACATAGACTACGTAATGATATCATATGACTCAACAATTGCAGTTAGGGGTATATCCAAGAGAAATGAAAACATATGTACACACACACACAAAAAAAATCTTGTATATGAATGTTAACAGCAATGTTATTCAAAAAGTGGAAACAACCCAAATTATTATCAACTAATAAATGGAGAAAAGAAAACATGGTATATCTACACAATGAAATATAAAAAGAAATACATTATGATACATGCTACAATATGGAGAAACCTTGAAGCATTATGCTAAGTAAAAGAAGCCATTTTGTGTGATTCCATTTATTTGAAATGTTCAGAACAGGCAAATCTATAGAAACAGAAAATAAATTAGTGGTTACCTAGGGCTGTTGGTTTGGGGGGAAGTGGAGAGTGAGTACTAATGGGAA
Source organism: Eptesicus fuscus (assembly GCF_027574615.1). Classification (NCBI taxonomy): domain Eukaryota; kingdom Metazoa; phylum Chordata; class Mammalia; order Chiroptera; family Vespertilionidae; genus Eptesicus; species Eptesicus fuscus. Next base: position 67,222,142 of record NC_072485.1, on the reverse strand, counting down.
TGGGGTTTCTTTGAGGGATGATAAAAATGTTCTAAAACTGTTTGTGGTGATGATTGCACAACTCTGTGAACACACTAAAACCATTGACCTGTACACCTGTGCAACAAAGGGTTGCCAGTTCAATTCCCAGTCTGGGCACATACCTGGGTTGCAGGTATTCCCCATTGGGGCATATACAGAAAGCAACCTGTTGATGTTTCTCTTCCCTTTCTCTCTTTAAGCATGTCCTTGGGTAAGGATTAAGAAAACAAAAAGGCCCTGCCAGTGTTGCTCAGTGGTTGAGCCTTGGCCCATGAACCTGAAGGTCATGGTTTGATTCCCAGTCAGGGCACATGCCTGGGTTGTAGGTTTGATCCCCAGTAAGGGTCATGCAGGAGGCAAGGGCAAGGGACATGCAGGAGGCAGGTGATTAATGTTTCTCTCTCATAGATGTTTCTATCTCTCTATTCCTCTCCCTTCCTCTCTGTAAAATCAATATATATATATATATATATATAAATATATAAATATGTAAATATATAAATATATAAATACACACACACACACACACACACACATATATATATATATATATGCTGAGTGGCCAGATGATTATGACCACCCCATCAGTACTTCGTTGGGCCACCTTTTGCCTTCAATACTGCGACGATTCTTCTTGGCATTGACTCCACGAGATGTTGAAAGGTGATGCGAGGAATCTGACTCCATGCCTGATGAATAGCACTGTCCAGTTCTGTGAGATTTGATGGTTGTGGAACCAGCTGCCTGATGGCTCTTTTAACTTCGTCCCACAAATGCTCAATTGGATTGAGATCTGGTGATTGTGGGGGCCACCTAAGCAAGGTAAAGTCTCCCTCATGTTCTTGAAACCACTCCTGCACAATATGAGCACCGTGGCATGTCAACAATTGCTGGGAAGCAGAACCTCAAGGAATTGAGATAATGCTCCAGAGCATGGCGGGTTTTCTTCTATTTTTATACATTACAATCAAAGGAGGGACGTAGGTGGGTTACATTCAATCCATTGGTGATAGACTAGAGAGGTGGGAGAAAACAAAGCAAAGGGGGGGAAACCTCTGGGATTGGATAAAAAGTAAAATGATAGACACGTACTTAGGTGGGTGCAGGAACAATTAACATGATAACAATGAAGGAATTTGTGGTATCTGTCCTGGCTCCCTGGCACATTAGGTTATGCCCAAGGGGCCGGAAAAAGGGAAGTTACAATTACCAGGACATTTCAAGGATATGTAGACTAGAGGCCCGGTGCACGAAATTCGTGCATGGAGGGGGGTTGTCCCTCAGCCCAGCCTGTACCCTCTCCAATATGGGACCCCCTTGAGGGATGTACGACTGCCTAAACGGTGGGATCGGGCCTAAACGGGCAGTCGGACATCCCTCTCACAATCCGGGACTGCTGGCTCCCAACTGCTTGCCTGCCTGCCTTCCTGATTGCCCTTAACCGCTTCTGCCTGCCAGCCTGATCACCCCCTAACCACTCTGCTGCCAGCCTGTTTGCCCCCAACTTCCCTCCTCTGCCAGCCTGGTCACCCCTAACTGCCCTCTCCTGCAGGGTTGATCACCTCCAACTGCCCTCCCTTGCAGGCTTGGTCCCTCTCAACTGCCCTCCCTTGCAGGCTGGGTGCCTCCCAACTGCCCTCTCCTGCTGGCCATCTTGTGGTGGCCATCTTGTGTCCACATGGTGGCAGGATCTTTGACCACATGGGGGCAGCTATATTGTGTATTGCAGTGATGATCAATCTGCATATTACTCCTTTATTAGATAGGATAGAGGCCTGGCACAGGGGTGGGGGCCAGCTGGTTTGCCCTGAAGGGTGTCCCGGATCAGGTGGGGGTTCCCTTGGGGTGTGGGGCGGCCTGAGCGAGGGGCCTGTGGTGGTTTGCAGGCTGGCCACACCCCCTGGCAACCCAAGTGGAGGCCCTGGTATCTGGAATTTATTTTCCTTCTACAATTGAAACTTTGTAGCCTGGAGTGGAGCCAAGCCTGGGGCTCCCTCCAAGGCCGGCAGCCATTTGTGTTGGGGTTATAATTGAAACTTTGTTGCCTTAGGCGGGTGGGCCCGGCCAGGGTGTGCGGAAAGCTTTGCTTCCCCTGTTACCGGCGGCAACCCTGGCCTGCTCTCTCAAGCTCCATTCTGCCGCCATTTGTTTGAATTTGTTTACCTTCTATAATTGAAACTTTGTAGCTTGAGTGGAGGCTTAGGCCTGGCAAGGGCAGGCGGAAAGCTTGGCTTCCTCTGTTACCTAGGAAACCTTGCTCTCTGTGGCTGTAGCCATCTTGGTTTGGGTTAATTTGCATGCTCGCTCTGATTGGATGGTGGGTGTGGCCTGTGCGCGTGGCTTGTGGATGTGTCGGAGGTCAATTTGCATATTTGTCTATTATTAGATAGGATGCAAAAAGACTGGCTCAGTTTAAGTAAAGGTTGACTTTGTCAGTGAAGATACTAGCCTAGGACGTTAGGACAGTATCTAGGACACAATAACTGCTTTAGTTAAAGTTTAATTTCAGACCAGCCTTTGTGGTTACTTTAGGTCTTTGAGTTTGCAAGAATGTCACCCTAACCGGTTTGGCTCAGTGGATAGAGCGTCAGCCTGTGGACTGAAGGGTCCCAGTTTCGATTCTGGTCAAGGGCATGTACCTTGGTTTCGGGCACATCCCCAATAGGGGGTGTGCAGGAGGCAGCTGATAAATGTTTCTCTCTCATCAATGTTTCTAACTCTCTATCCCTCTCCCTTCCTCTCTGTAAAAAATCAATAAAATATATTAAAAAAAAAAAGAATGTCATGCAGGCCTTCCCTGAGTTTGTCAGGTTAGCATGTGGCCCCTTTCGTCTACACATCCCTATTTTGGTCATAAATCAATCCAAAGGATGCATTGATGACCAACCTTTTGATTGGATAATGGAGTCCCACGGTGCTAGGAAGGCTCATTCTTAGGATGTCTCACTGTCAGCATGTCTTGCTGAGCAGGTGGACCACTGGGGATGGGGCAAGACCATAACCTTAGATGGCTTAGATGGCATTTAAGGTCAGATTAATATTATTTTTTTAAAAAGGCAGGTAAATGGGAGGCAGTCAAATCCTATATGTCTTTGCTAAAAAGTATTCTGGATCATTTCTAATTTTTGAGCCACCATGATCCGAGTCTTTTTGCTGTTTGGCAAGTTTTGTTTTTCTGCATCTAGTATAACATTTACATACCAGGAACAAAAGTATCTGCTATTATCCAAAAGTTCCAATTTTTCTTCTGGGCAGTTAATTTCATCCATTCCTATAATTAGACAATATTCATCTAAAATACTCATTTAAATTAGATCTATATATAATTCTACCAGGGGAATTATTAGAGAGGTGTTCTTAGAGAGGTTTGTCCAAGGTAGGAAACATATTTTTTTAAAAAATTAAAAAAATGGGTGAGTTGTATGGCATGTGAATTATATCTCAATAAAGTTATTGTAAAATTTTTAAATGGTACAAATAAAAAAGAAAATTGGAGAAAAATTAATGTACTGTGTTTGTGGTGGTAGGATTATAAATGATTAAAGTAAATTTTTACTTATTTATTTTGACGGTATAGCAAAGGTGGAAATTTTTTTATTTAATTTTTTTTAAAATATGTTTTTATTGATTTCAGAGAGGAAGGAAGAGAGATAGAAACATCAATTATGAGAATCATTGATCGGCTGCCTCCTGGATGCCCCACACTGGGAATTGAGCCCACAACCCAGGCATGTCCCCTTGACCAGAATTGAACCTGGGACTCTTCAGTCCACAGGCTGACAGTCTATCCACCGAGCCAAACCAGCTAGGGCTGAAAATTTATTGAAGAACAAGGACAGACTCCCACATGGGGAGGGGGAAATTAGTCCCCAGAAACCTGTCTTAAACGCACCAGATGCATATCCCAGACAACTATTTACAACCATTACATCTTTGTAGGTTGTGGGTATTACACTTAAGCGTATCATATTTTTCTTAATGGTGTATTAATGCATTTTCATAATACACTATAGATCTTACATTTTTTCCCTAATATGCATTTGGGTCAGGAGGAGGGAGCCAGGACTTCAGGCAGATGGGGGGTGGGGGGTGGAAAAGGCCCTATCAACCCAGGTTCTCCGCGGAGCGGCCACACCCTCACCTGGGGTCAGGGGCCCCGCCCTCCCGCCGGGATTCGGAGCGTCCCAGGCCCCCAGGCCATTGGCCAGGTCCCCGCCTCCCCGGCCGGGGTCACAGGTCCGCCCGCCGGGGTCAGGCCCCTCTCAGCCGGGCCCCAGCCCCCTCCCGCGGGAGGAGGGCCGCCGGCCACGGGCATGGGTCGCAGTTTGACTCGCCGAACAGCCACGGGCCTCTGGCCCCGGACGCGCCCTCCCTCGGCCGGGGCCCTGCTGTCCCGCCCCGGGAGCCATGGTCCCTCCCCCGAGGCCGGCAGCCCCTCCTCCAGCTCCATGCAGCGGGTCTGGGGATCCCCGGTGTCCATCGCGGAGACCTCGGGGGCCAGGCCGGAGGGCTCCGCGCCCGAGGGGCCCGCGCCCGCCGCGTCGCCTTCGCGGGAGGCCTCGGACGACTCGCAGCCTCCGTCCTCGTCCCCCTCCTGGCTCTCCTCGCGGCCGCCGACCGCGAGCCCGGCGGCGGACGGGCCGCTGCTGCGCCAGGCCGCGTGGGGCGGGATGGCGGCCGGCACGTTGCTGGAGGCCGGCCTGGCCCGGGTGCTCTTCTACCCGACGCTGCTCTACACGATGGTCCGCGGGAGGGTGCCGGGCCGGGCGCGCCGCGACTGGTACAACCGCATCGACCGCACGGTGCTGCTGGGCGCGCTGCCGCTGCGGAGCATGACGCGCCGGGTGAGCGGGCCGGGGGGCCGGGCCGCCGGGCTGGGCGCCTGTTCCGTGCGGGGCCCCCGGGCCTCGGCGCCTGTTCTGAGCCCCCTCTTTACCTCGGCAGCTGGTAGAGGACGAGAACGTGCGCGGAGTGATCACCATGAACGAGGAGTATGAAACCAGGTTCCTGTGCCACTCCGCGAAGGTGAGGGGCCGGGGCCGGGGCCGGGGCCGGGGCCGTGACCGTGACCGTGACCGTGACCGGGGGCTGGGACGGTGGCCGAGCCGGGAGAGCCGGGGTGCTGCAGGGGACCGCGGCCGGGAGACCGGTGTCCAGGCCTGTTTGCCCCCCTGAAGAGCAGGGTCTGGTACTCTCAGCTTAAATGGCTGCGACCGAAGGTAGAAACTAATTGTGAAACAAAAACTGTTTGTGAAAGGCGTTTAACAGTAGAGTTGACAACGTCTGGTTACCCCTTTGGGCACGAATGTATTTTTAACTTCGGTAATTAAGAATCAGTCACCAGCCCTAACCGGTTTGGCTCAGTGGATAGAGCGTCGGCCTGCGGACTGTAGGGTCCCGGGTTCGATCCTGGTCAAGGGCATGTACCTTGGTTGCGGGCACATCCCCAGTACGGGGTGTGCAGGAGGCAGCTGATGGATGTTTCTCTCTCATCGATGTTTCTAACTATCCCTCTCTTCCTCTCTGTAAAAAGTCAATAAGATATATTGATAAAAAAGAACCAGTAATCAAATTTGAAAGGCAACTTTTCTTTGGCTTGCTGATTTCATTCATTCAACACTTACTGAGCACTAAGTATGGATGAGGCGCTGCCCTAGGCATGCAAGACAGAGGCCCTATAAACTTTGAGAAGAAAAGCCACCCCCCACTCCCGAAGAGTACATTTATCGTAAAACCCATTGAAAAACTGCATCCGGTTAATTTGACTCTGACTTGAGGGTCTTTTCATTCATGTGTTAGAGATGTAGTGGAGTTACAAAGTACTGTCATAACGAAGTTCAGGCCTAAAACATAATTTTCATTCAGTGTGAATGCTTGTGGAACTCTACCTCTGTTAGCACTATACAATTATCTTTCTTGTTTACTGTACTAGCACGGCCTGATGCCGATGCTGTAATTTCAACCCGTAGATTTTTTAAACCTTAAAGACATGTGTGACTCACATTTAAAATATATTGATTAGTGATGGCATGCATTTTTTTTTTATGGCATGCATTTTAAAGAATGGGTAACAGTTCCTTCCATTTCCGAAAGTACTTTGCCATAAAGCCTCAGAAGCTATTAGCCAGAATGATAAATGTTCCTTAGTGTGGTCAGCCCTGTGGAGCAAGAGGAATCATAGAAAGCGTGTGGTTGCTGGTTGTGAGGCATTGACATTCATCTTAAATAACTATATTATCCCACTAGCCTAGAAAAAAGAAATCTCCAAGGCAGTGGTCCTCACATTGTAATACGATCTATCAGGCTCCTTAAAATATCATATTCCTAGGTACAAGCCCCAGAGAGTCTAACTCAGGAACTTCAGCTTGGGTCCCAGGATCTGAATATTTTGCAAGCACTCCAGGAATTTCTGATGTAATCCTATATAATAAAACCCTAATATGCAAATCAATTAAACGGCAGAATGACCGGTCGCTATGATGCACACTGACCACCAGGGGGCAGACACTCAATGCAAGGAGCTGCCCCCCTGGTGGTCAGTGCGCTCTCACAGGGGAAGCTTCGCTCAGCCAGGCTCACGCAGCCACCTCGGTGGCAGAAGCCTCTCCTGCCTGGTGGCGGTCCGACATCCTCCGAGGGGTCCTGGATTGTGAGAGGGTGCAGGCGGGGCTGATGGACACCCCTCTCCCCTTAGTGTACACATGTTGTGCACCGGGCCTCCAGTTGAAGCATAAGCTACGTGCTGCAAAGCTGTTTGCTAATTTCATGAGCTGTATTGACCTTCATTCAGAGTTCTAAAGTCTCTGGTTATAGCTAAAGAGATTAACAAGAGTATCTGAAGGCTTAAAGCAAAAAAAAAAAAAAAAGTTGCTCAGTTTGCCAGAGGCCTTTTTTCTATTTCTGATTCTTCTATTTTGTTTTTTAGTATATATTTTTATTGATTTCAGAGAGGAAGGGATAGGGAGAGATAGAAACATCAAAGATGAGAGAGAATCATTGATTGGCTGCCTCCTGTATGCCCTCCACTGAGGACCAAGCCCCCAGCTTGGGCACCTGCCCTGACTTGGAATTGAATCATGACCTCCTGGTTCATGGGTCGATGTTCAACCACTGAGCCACACCGGCTGGGAACTAACTCTATTTTATTTTTTTCGCTGTCTGACCAACGGCTGATTCTGTGGGCTAACTCTATTTTCTACCACATACCCTCTCAAGAAAAAAGTGGTAAAAAGAGACTTATGGACAGAGAAATAGAAAGCTCTCGCAAAATATAGTAGCCCAACCCCGCAGCTTAGGTTAATGCTTAGGCACCAAGATTATGCAAAGAGACAGTTTCACAACTTTTGTAGATGAATTTTATGTAGCTAATGTTTCGCAGTTAAAAACTCAAATACCCAAAGGGCACTTTAAGAACACTTTAAATCTTGGACATAATTCTAACTCAGCAGCATAGTTATTGTTTGGTGAAAGACCAACCATGTAGGTCAGTCATTGCAAAAATATTTCTGGCCCTGGCTGGTGTGGTTCAGTTGGTTGAGCGCCATCCTATGCACCTAAAGGTCCCCAGTTTGATTCCCGGTCAGAGCATAGACCCAGATTTGGGGCTCCATCCCTAGTAGGGGTGTATTCATGTGTTCGGGAGACAGTTGATTGATATTTCTCTCACACTGATGTTCCTCTCTTGCCCTCTCTCTAAAAATATCAATAAAAACATACTTTAAAAGAAAACATACTTTAAAATTTTTTATTCAGTAACATAGTACTCTGAATTGGGATTTTGGAGACTTCCAGTTTGGATGGGTAGGTGCTGGAAAAGGGGAGGACAAAATATTTCTGGAAGAATTGTTAGAAAACAGTAAACAGTTTATTCACAGTGTAGTAAACACTAACATCTGGCTTTTTTCATTCTTTTTATCCTGGTGGACCTGGTCACAGGAGTGGAGGAAAGTAGGAGTTGAGCAGCTGCGACTCAGCACAATAGACATGACTGGAATCCCAACCTTGACTAACCTCCAGAAAGGAGTTCAGTTTGCTCTCAAGTACCAGTCTCTGGGCCAGAGTGTGTACGTGCATTGTAAGGCTGGGCGCTCCAGAAGTGCCACTATGGTGGCAGCGTATCTGATTCAGGTAGGAGAGGTCTTTCTGGATTGGTCCCATTTACAGGCGATTTTCAGAACTTCAGTAGCCTAGTCTACAGGTGGGCCTTGCTGGAAGGAGCCATGTCCCCAGTTTCAGACTGTTGGGAGGTGGAAAGTACCTGAGCTTTGTAAATAGGTTGACCTGTGGCTTTGCCACCTGCCAGCTATGTGACCTTTTGCAAAAGTGGCTTCTCTGTCCAATGCTGTTTCCTTAAACTAAATGTGTTATGGAGTTTGAATGAGAAAGTATGTCAAGCACTGACTTACCGCAGACACTCAATAAATGGAGTTGCAAAGGATATTAACACCAGCTGAGGGCTGGAAACACTTGTTAAAAATAGCATGTCTAGTACTGTAAATAGTGCTGATCACTTACGGCTCTATAGTACTCAGATTTCTTCAAGTGTTTCAGAGTAGTTTTGGACATTTGTTTCTAGAAACAGGATCCATTGGAATTTTGCCTATCAATTTGTTACGATCAGCAGGTGGGACACTAACTAGTAAAAATATTGAGAAGCAGATACTCTTATCATTCCATTGTATGCCCCCTGCTTAGCTCATTTTTGTTACCTGTCTGGTCCCTGCAGAGCATTTACTAAGTCATGTGGATAGTTTAAGGAAAAAGGAAATGTAAAGATAACCACCTGGCCTTGTTTGTGTTACTGTGGATTGGGAGTATGTGATTTAACAATACTAAAGCATTGGTCATTAGGACTGTTTGCTGAAAACAGGGTCTCAGGAGGATATTTTGGGCCAAGTGAAAATTGAACCTGCAGGCTAGAATCTATATTTTCTTGGTTCGGTTGTGTTCTAAACCAGTAAGTTTAGGACACAAAGATAACCCTACCAGTAAAATTTAAAGTGTTGTTTTTCTAGTTATGGTGACAAGTTGCATAAAAACATCTACTCTTTCCAGGAAACTTTTACCCACTGGTCCAGCTCAGGGAGGACACCTAGTAGGCCTTGGCAGGCTTGGATTTAGGATCTGAGCTCCACATGTTCAACCTTCTTTTGCCAGAGTTTGGCAGAGCAAGAATTAAGTAGACTGACTTGTCCCCCTGGCCTGTAATTTGAGGCTGGTTAACTGAGAGTGCTCAAGTGCTCTCCCTTATAATATATGGAACATGATTTTTAGTACCCCTCGCCCAATGGAGTTTTTATAAAAATGAAATTCTGGGAGCCCATTAGCATGTCATTAGGTCAAGACACTTTACACCAGCTTCTTTCATTTCCCAACCCTGTACTTCAGGTGTACAACTGGAGCCCAGAGGAGGCTGTACGAGCCATCGCCAAGATCCGGTCACACATCTATATCAGACCTGGCCAATTTGAAATTCTCAAAGAGTTCCACAAGGAGATAACTGCAAAGAAGGAGCTGTATCACACATCACAGACATGAAGTATGTGGATTAGAAAGAACTCAAGACAAACCTGCTGGCAATAGAAGGCAAATGTTTAACAGGACCAATGGGGCTTAAGCCCAGACAACGTAACAGAAGTGTGCTAAGTAATGGGTAATTTTTCTCCCTTCGTCATGGTTTCGTTTTCCTGAAATAACACTGTTGTATGGCTAGAAAGATTTAGCCCGGCTTTTATTTGCAGGGTATGGGATGTGGGATAGGGCTGAGGGTGTCTTATTTTTTTGAATAAGGTCAAAGAAATCTATCATGCACCTACCGTTGCACCTGGTGATACTTAGCACCATAACTCAAAGACATTTAACACTAGGAAGAGAAGAAATACTCAGCTCTGGCTCTTTGCCAGTCAGAATCTCAATTCACTGGCCCCTCACTTTTGGAGCCGCAATCCTGTGTATAAAAAAAGGAAATATGGTATTCGATCAGGGTTGTGGCTGACTTAGAAATGCGTGTGCATGTAATTAGTTTCCCTTAGGAAGTCACCCTTTCAGAATTCAAAACAGACACACATATCCCTCTAGAAACTTTATTTGTATGAACAGTTTCTAGCTCTTGACTGGACTTAGAACTTTTAAAAGAGTAGAGACCTTATATATTTGAGTTTGAAAATGGTTCTGCTATTAATAAAAAATAATCCTTTATACTTTTTTCTGGCTTATCCCTTAGAGTAAGCCAAAAATCAAACCAAAGCAAACATTTCCTGACAGACAGATGAGAAAGCAATAGACACAATGTCCAGAATTTTAGAGTTGAGTCTTGCTGGTGAAGGACACCTTCAGTTTTGTCCATTCTCCCAACCAAAGCCTGAAGGAAAATTCTTCAACACCTAATTCTTTGTGAAAAAATTACCAAATAACTTTGCAGACTATAGAAGAAAGAAAGATGGGGCATTTTTCCTTTTGTCCTGGGGTCAGGGGTGCTTATATTTAACACTGATCAGGTAAAGAGGGGAGGCTGTACGTAAGATCCGAGGAGAGGCTTGCTCTGAGCAATCTGTGGTAGGCACAGGGCTACCAGGGATGGCAGAGAACAGGCTGACCTGTTCTCATTCAAGCAGCCAGCTGAGCAGTGGCAGTCTAGAGAGCCCCCAAATGGCTGCCCCTATGGATTCAGGGAAGGGCTGAGTGCTGCCTTTTGAACATGTGCCACAAAATCACAGTACTCTGAATTGGGATTTTGGAGACTTCAGTTTGGATGGGTAGGTGCTGGAAAAGGGGAGGACAAAAGTCAGCCGCTCTTCCCTCCACGGCCTTATGCCAACACAAACTGCAAATTAGTAAGCAGCACCTTAATGCCTCTGGTGACTGTTATAGTTGAAGTGGCAGGATCAAGCTTGTAGGTGTTGGCATCCCCCTTTTTATATCGATCCCGAAAAACATAAATGCTCCCATTACAGCTGGCGATCTTCCAGAGGGGTGGGGTCGAGCTCCAGGCCTCAGGAAGGCAAAGCCGGGTAAAGCTGTCTAGCAGGGGATTGTAGCATACCAGGGAGTCCCCTTCAGCCACGATGAACACCAGATCCTTATGCACAGCTGCATGCATGCGGCCGGCAAAGGGCAGCACATAGGGCTTCATGTAGCACTTGTCTGTCTCTGTATCAAAGCACTGGATGAGTCGGGAAGGTTTGGTAAAAAAGTCCAGGTCATTCTCCTCCCCCCCTAGTAAGTAGATGATCCCGTTGAGATTGGCTCCAGCGGCCCCTGACACAGCCACCTCTAGCTGTGTTGTCTCTATCCAGATGTTATAATCTACCTGGTAATAGATAACTGCATTGGAGAGGGTATCCTGCAGTGTCTTGCCACCCAGTGAATATATAGCATCTCTCCCGGGCACAGACACCATGGTGTGCTGGAGCCGGTCCCGGGGTAAGGGCGCACACCACTCCCAGTCCACAGTGGCATTGTTACACTTCCACATGCGCCGTGGGATGGACCCTCCTACCACGTACAGGTCTCCACCATGCTTGCAGGCTGCAGTGATCTGGTGGCACAAGCTGTTTTGGCCACGTACACTGATGGAGTCATCTTCAGCACAGTGCAAGGACACAGCCAGTGAGTGGGTACGAGATGACTCTTTCCCGATCAGATAAATGTGCACGTTCTCCCCAATTTCCTATTGGAAAAATTAAAATTATAAATGATATCTACCGGTTCTAGGCTAAGGCTCAGCTTAGACTCAACGCCTTAAGGTCTTAGGCCACACACTTGTATTTTGCTCCAGCCTGCTCCCCTCCAGTTTCTGTGTGTCCCTGACTCTCCTCCAGTCACTGTCTTTCAGGCATTTTATGCCAGGGCAGAGAATCTGTTGCACTCATCCTTTCAGCTTCTTAAAACTATCATGAGCTGGTGAGGCAGACAAAGGGTGCTTAGGATTGTTAATGCAGGGATGAAAGTAGTTCCCTCAAGGAGCTTTGGAGCTCAGAGGCACACATATCCTTCTCCCCCAGCTCCTATCAACTTCAAGCCAGAGACAATCACCAGTCATCAAAACGGCCAGCCCAACTGACGGGTGTAATACATGGTTAGTGTAGTGTCCCAATCCAAGGAAACCTGCCTTACCTTCAAGCTACTCTTGAGTGACTCTGCAAAAGACTCTCTTTCCTCTTTATTAAAATTGATCCAGGCTTCTATTGCCTCTGTTGGGTTCTGGGAACATGGAACTCCATCTGTTGAGACCCAGAGGAAAGGCATGGTCAACGGCACTCTGACAATCCAAAAGGGAGATTTAGAGCCAGGGACTTTAAATACATGAACCACTTTGTTAGTCTACTACCACGTATGTATGTGTACATGTATGAGAAAATCTCAAATTGCCTTTTAATCAAAATGGGTGGTTTGATATGCTCCCATTTGCCAGTAGGCTGCAGAGCTCACACCTAAAGTATGTGTATATCTCACTTGCAGTGTCAGGATTGTAACCTAAACTTGGCCCATCACTTAAAATGTTTTTTTAGGGCCCAGCCAGCATGGCTCAGTGGTTGTGTGTCAACCTATGAACCAGGATGTCATGGTTTGATTTCTGGTCAGAGCACATGCCCTTGGGTTGTGGGCTTCATCCCCGAGGTGGGGAGTGGGGGGAGGGAGCAGGAGGCAGCCAATCAATGATTCTCATAATTGATGTTTCTATCTCTCCCTCTCCCTTCCTCTCTGAAATCAATAAAAAAATATATATTTTTTAAAGTTTTTTTAGGTTGCCGAAACCAGTTTGGCTCAGTGGGTAGAGCGTCGGCCTGTGGACTGAAAGGTCCCGGGTTCGATTCCGGTCAAGGGCATGTACCTCAGTTGCAGGCACACCCCCAGTAGGGGGTGTGCAGGAGGTGGCTGATCTATGTTTCTGACTTTCTATCCCTCTCCCTTCCTCTCTGTAAAAAATCAATAAAATATATTTTTTAAAAAAAGAAAAGTTGTTTTTAGGTATCTTGACTTATCCATCATTCATCATAAATTTACTTAGGTAACAGGTACATGCAGAGTGCAGGATGGATAAGAACACCTATGGTCCTAGCTGGTTTGGCTCAGTGGATACAGTGTCGGCCTGTGGACTGAAGGGTCCCAGGTTCGATTCCAGTCAAGAGCACTTGCCTGGGTTGCGGGCTCAATCCCCAGTAGGGGGTGTGCAGGAGGCATCCAGTCAATGATTCTCATCATTGATGTTTCTATCTCTCCTTCTGAAATCAATATAAATATATTTAAAATAAACAGAAGTAGGAAAAAAAAAAAAAAAAAGAACACCTATGCACAGGGGAGATTAGAGTATACATACAAATATTTCCTCACTACCTTCTGCTCCTTTTCCTGGAGTCTTCCTCAAAAGGGGACTCAGTCTCTGACAGCAGCTACACTAATCTCAACTCAATTTCTTTCAGAAGATATCTAAATTCCCAGCAATACTGTAAACTAACACCAGGAAGCCTGAGGGTTCCTTTTTCTTGAACTAGAACATGCACTGGGTATGATATGCCCCCGCCTTCAACTTACCGGAGATGATATCAGTGAGTAGGTGGTGGGGCAAGTGGAGAAATTCCTCTGTGTCCTGCAGCTGGGCTAGGTGGGCCTTAGCACAGTGCTTGGCAGCAGTGTAGAGCTCAGGATCACTGTGCCGATCTGCCAGCCACATCACCTGAAGGCAGTTCCCCACCTGTACTGTGCGGGCCAAAAACCGAGAACATTCCTCAAAGAGAGATGTCAGCTGGTACATATCTGACACCTCATAAATTTCCTGCAGCTCATCAGCTCTAAGTTTCACAGTCCCATGGTAGATATAATCAACCAGGAGCTGGAAAACAGACTCACTGACATCCTGCAGCACAATCACCCGGTTGTGGGCCTCCTTCAGGTTGGAAGTGAACATGGACCGGAAGAAGCAGCTTTGAGCTGAGAGGACCAGCCGGTGGAGCTGAAACTCCCGTCCTTCCACTGAAATGGTGACGTCAGCAAAGAGCTCTTCCTCCAGACACAGTTTCATGATGCCCTGAGCCACACGGCCTGAGTGTGACCGATCTTTGAAAGTGTAGTTCACAAAGTAGTTTTCATCCATGAATGCTCCAGGCTCCTCTGGTGATTCCATGGTAGCCAACTTCTCTGCCAGTCGTCTGCAAAGTAACACCACCCTCAATAACTTAAGGAATCCACAGCCACAGTCTATGAATCAAATGGTGCAATTCAGAGAGGGAGAAGGAAAAAGTGATTGTTCACAAAGTGGGCCCAGATTGTCCTTAATCCTGGTCCCGCCAATAATATCTCTGATGATCCCCTTCAACTACAGCTGGGTTCATTCAGCAATGGCACCCCAAACCTACTAACATCAATACAATTTCTTACTATGGGTGTTTCCTTTCCGTGATGTAACAGAAGGCCTGGTATTTTGTGGTCAAGGCATGAAAACAAGGGGCTGGAGTAAGCCAACTATCTTAAAAATCTGTCCAAGAGCCTTCAAACCAAATAACTACTGGGTATAAAACTAGCGATGTTCTAGAGAGTAGAACCAGGCAGATGTTCTCCCTCCCCCGGCGCTCGCATGGAGTCCAGACCTTCTACTATGAGGCTTGGCAGGGACATCTGTCAGCCCCACATTTGCTCTTTTCTGAGTTTCTCGCATTTCTCAGCTCACCCTAATGACTCCCCAAGGCTCCGTCCCAGAACTCGAGACAGAGCCCAGTCGCCCCAAACCCAGGGCACAAGGAGGCCCAATGCCACGTGCAGTGTGGCCGCTCCACCTGGAGTCTGCCTGGGAAACGGTCGCCGGGGAACCGTTCTCCGCCCAGCCGCCCCCCAGGCCCGCCAGCCCCCGGCAAAAGCTTAGCTAAAGAAGCGGGGAAGGGGTGTGGAATGTGGAACCCAGAACCCCGCCCCTCCCCCTCCTCTCACCGTTCCAATTCTTTAGGGTCCTCGCCTTCTTTCCAGATTCTGCCACACCAAGCTAGGGCCACGTTCAGCTCACGGTTTTCCCACCAGCTTGCCTTGTTTTCTCACCTGCTTCCCTTCCTATCATTCCGAAGCCCAGATCCCGGAATCTCTGCTTTGGGCCCGGCGTCCGCCCGGAAGAAAATATAAAGCACACTTCCGCTTCCGGTCCGTGTCCTTGTGGCTCCGTGTCCTGTAGGTCCTGCCTTTGCTACTTGGTCTGCACCTGGGGATCATGGCGGCCGCCGCTGGGGCCTGGTGCCGAGGGCTCGTGGGGGCCGTGGCGCTGCCCAGGGGTGAGCAGGGGATGACCGGATGAGGCTCGGGGCAGGAGCAGCGGCGCGACCAGCGCGGGGAGCCCCCCAGGCCTCACCCTGCGCTCCTGTGCCTTTTATCTCCCCGTGCAGTGGTTGGACGGTCCTCGGCGCTGTTGCTGCCGGTGAGGAGGGAAAGCGCTGCGGCCGACAAGCGCCGTGAGTATGTGCGGGCCCGGCCCTTCTCGGGACTACGGGCGGGGGCTTCTCATTCCCTTCGTCATGTTTGCCCTTGTTCTGGGATGCCCTTCCCTGCGTCTCGGCAACTCTACTTGTCCTTGGAGAGCTGACTGCAACGATCCTCCCTCTGCAGGCCGAATCGGGCCCTCCCTGTGCCCTTAGGTCCCTCTGTTCTGTCCATGATTGCCCCCTTGTCTACTTCCGTGATTCTTTTTTTCTCTGATTAGATTATCAAATGTTTGAGAGCAGGAAACATAATATTTGGGCCTTAGAGCCCAATATAGAGCCTGTTGTCATAGTAGCTCACATTAATTGAATGCTTATTGTGTGCCAGGCCCCTGGGAAGTGTTCTTATGAATGGTCTTAAAATCCTCACAACAATCTTATGAGGTAGATAGTATTTTCATACTATGGATCAGGCAGGAAACAGTCCAGAGAAATAACTTGCTCAGGATTACAACACTATTGAGTGACAGAGCAGGCCTGCTTGCTGCCAGAGACCAACCAAATAACCATTACCCTGCAGTCTATGATGTTTGGGTGCTTAGTGATTTAGGTTGCATGAATGTGTAGAGATACATTATAGACAATAGAAGCCAACTGGGAGTCAGGAGACCTGGCATTTCCCCCTCTTTGAGTCTCCGTTGCTTCCTCTATGCATAAATAAATAAGATTTCAACTAGAGAATCTGTGAGAGCTCGTAAGCCCTGAAGTTCTTCCTTGAGAGCCTGCTATGAGCCAGGTGCTAAGGAGATACACAGAAGCAAACGTTCTGGTTCCCACCCTTATGGAGTCTGGTAAGAGAGCGGAAACGTATGTTGCTTTAACAGAAATGCAGGCTTCATGAAGGGAAGAGCCATGGAGTAGTTTTGAGAAGAGGCAAACATGCCAGCTTCAATAGTGAGTCTTTGCGGACTGTGTAGGTGTCATTTCCCCTAAGGTTTCATCACTTCCTATTCCCTCCATCCTCACCTTTCTCAAAGGTGTACAGGGAGCCTCTTGTAAGCCCAGACTAGATTGGATGCAGGGCTGGTTGCTGACTTTGCCATTTGTTTGTTAAATATGCCTTCTCCTTTCAGCCACTGTCAGACCACGGGATGATGTGGCCCACAAACAGCTCTCAGCTTTTGGAGAGTATGTAGCTGAAATCCTGCCCAAGTATATCCAACAAGTTCAGGTAATATTCAGTACTGTTGTTTGGCCGGGGTCAAGAAAGAACCATATTCTCAGATCATGTGGGAGTGAGCAGCCTGGGATCAAAAACCACAGATTCTGCCCAGCCAGTGTTGCTCAGTGGTTGAGCATCAACCCATGAACCAAGAGGCCATTGGTTCAATTCCCGGTCAAGGCACATGCCTGGGTTTCGGGGTGGATCTCCAAGTAGGGCTGTGGAGGAGGCAAACGATTGATGTTTCTCTCTAAAATCCTCTCCCTTCCCCTCCCTCTCTCAAATCAAGAAAAACATATTTTTAAAAAAGCCCCACAGATTCCTCCATCCCAACTCAGGTTTCTTTCTCTGCCTTAAATCAGGAGAATCAGCTCAAGTTAGTTGCTCCCTTGGTAGCTCTTTGTTGTCTCTACCTCCTGTCCCATGTCTGCAGGTGTCCTGCTTCAATGAGTTAGAGATCTGTATCCATCCTGATGGAGTCATTCCAGTGCTGACTTTCCTCAGGGATCACACCAATGCACAATTCAAATCCTTGGCTGACTTGACAGCAGTGGACATCCCAACCCGGCAGAACCGTTTTGAGGTCAGTCAGGAGGTTTGAAAGGTTTTTGGGGTAGAGGAAGGAAAGGGAAAAGAACACTTTTAGTGTAACAGTTGCCAGTAGGAACCATAGCCTTAGGTTTAGTTGGATCAGACAGCTTAACAAAAACAGTTAAACTAGGCCAGTGGTCGGCAAACTGCGGCTTGCGAGCCACATGCGGCTCTTTGGCCCCTTGAGTGTGGCTCTACCACAAAATACCACAGCCTGGGTGAGTCTATTTTGAACAAGTGGCGTTAGAAGAAGTTTAAGTTTACAAAATTTGGCTCTCAAAAGAAATTTCAATTGTTGTACTGTTGATATTTGGCTCTGTTGTCTAATGAGTTTGCCGACCACTGAACTAGGGCCTCAGAATCAGGCAGGCCTCGAGTTTAAATCATGGCTCTGCCACCTATAC
Organism: Eptesicus fuscus; assembly: GCF_027574615.1. NCBI lineage: Eukaryota > Metazoa > Chordata > Mammalia > Chiroptera > Vespertilionidae > Eptesicus > Eptesicus fuscus. Next base: position 67,204,506 of record NC_072485.1, on the reverse strand, counting down.
ATTGTGTGAATATTTTAATCTTTCTGAGTTTTAATTTTTTGGGGGGCATTATAAGTATAAAGTTGTCCTTAATTCATAGGGTGGTTGTGAGGATTAAATGAGATAGTACTGGAAGATTACTAGCACACAAGTTTTCAATATATTTAACTATTGATATTTACTGATAATATACTATTTGCCAGACCCTGGGATAGAGAGAGAAATAACACCCAATAACTGCCTTCCAGGAGTCCTTCAAACTCTAGTCAGGGAGGATACATAAACAGCTATTGTAATAACATATAATACATGGTATGTTAAAGATGTGCTGTAAGAATGCAGGAGGACCACTTAGCCCTGTCCGGGAGGCGTCTTTGAAGGGAGGGAGAATGTTTGTGCTGAGTCTTAATGGATGACCAGAAGACTAGGAATTAGTCCAGTGAGGATTGGGATTGGGGGAGATGTGGTTTGGAGACATCCTAGACAAAGAGAATAGCATGAACAAAGACAAGTATGCTGACTGCTGAGCAGCTACATGTCAGTGTGGCTTAGGCCTTTGGAAGCAGTTGTAAGTATAGGAGGATCTTGAGGTGTTGAGCTTCAGAATAGAAGGCAGATTTACCTAATTCACCTTGTGTCCTCATCATTGATACTCCCCTCAGGGACTTCAGCCTCAGACCCTTCAGCTTGTGCCCATCTTGGTCCTCCATTTCCTCTGTTCTCCCTAGATTGTTTACAACCTGCTGTCTCTGCGATTCAACTCGCGCATCCGTGTGAAGACCTATACAGATGAGCTGACACCCATTGAGTCCACTGTCTCTGTGTATAAGGCAGCAAACTGGTACGAAAGGGAGGTGAGTTACTGGGCATGGTGGACCGTGCTTCTGAGCCAGAGTTGCAGAATTGGTTGGAACTACTGTGGGCAGCACAGCCCCCTTACCCCCATGTTGGCCATGATGGACTGGTTACCCGAGGGCCTCTTTTTTCTAGATCTGGGACATGTTTGGAGTCTTCTTTGCTAACCACCCTGACCTAAGAAGGATCCTGACAGACTATGGCTTTGAAGGACATCCTTTCCGGAAAGACTTCCCCCTGTCTGGCTACGTTGAGGTAGGAGCCTTAGAACTGTGGTCGCAGCCTCAGGGAAGGACTGGCAGGGAACCTGGGCCATCCTGGGCATGGCAGGAAATATGCTTTGTGGATTGTGGTGGTTTAAGAGCATTGGCTCTGGATTCAAATCCTAGCTCCACTTTTATAATTTGGGGCAAGTTACTTAATTTCTCTATGACAGTTTTACTCATCTCTGAATTGGGAACAATAATAGTACTTAACCAATAAGATTTGCAGTGTTCTAAATGATATATGTGTAATACCTGGTGTATTATAAATGCTCAGTTGATGTTAGCCATTATTGTAATGATCATTTGATGATCAGAGCAGCCTTGAGAACACACTGAGTCTGTCCCCAAGATCTGAAAGTGGGATGTCATTTTACCCTACCCTGGATCTCTGAGAAGGAAGCTGACAGGGAAGACACTGAATACTCAGCCTTTGAGAGTGGCCAGAGGCAGGACCAGTAACATGTGACTATCAGGGCCTTATAAAGAATTTCAGTGCTTTACTTTACCATCCATGTGCTGCAGGTTGTTTGTCAGCAGGGAGATAATCTATTGTGTACATTAACACAGGTGATTTTGTAGCAAAGTAACTTTAGAAATACCAAGATAGTGGCAATCCAGCCCTTCTCTTTAGTGCTCGAATGCTCCTGTTTTCTTAGTATTTTGCATGGTTCCCTTTCCTTCTCAAGCTACTGGTCAGGGTTACTTCCCTCTCTTCTCCCCTTCTTTCACCCCTACTGTTCCCCTAATTTGGATTGCCTCTCAACTCTAGCACTTGTTTGTTCTTATCTTATCCAGCTGATCCTCCAATAACAAGAAAAGCCATGCCAAATTGATTGTCTCACATTTTGACACCGATCATGCCAAGGCCCCAGGGCCCGAACTTGAGTGCCTGCCAGTCTAGGTGTACTCTTTTCAGCCACTGACTTGCTCCCTAATCCTGGGCAAATGCTTATCTTATAAAATGTGTGGATGGGTGAGCAAATTCAGTTCAGCTGGAAAAGAGCTCATAATGGGATGGTGGGCAGGTGAGCCTGACCGGGTGATGGCAGGGCATGAGATAGAGGGCATTTTGGACTATGGTTGATAAGTAACAGATGTGGATGGAGACTTGAAACAGGCTGGGACAGGAATCAAGAATAGAGAAGTAAAGGGGCTGGAGAAATCATCCATGGCATGGGAAAGTGGGCTGCTTGCTGTAACAAGGCCTTCCTCCGTGTGCAAACCTGCCTTTTTCTTCTGCAGTTACGCTATGATGATGAAGTGAAGCGTGTGGTGGCTGAGCCGATAGAATTGGCCCAAGAGTTCCGAAAGTTTGACCTAAATAGCCCATGGGAGGCTTTCCCTGCCTATCGCCAGCCCCCTGAGAGTCTCAAGCTGGAAGCCGGAGACAAGAAACCCGAAACCAAGTAGCTCCAGGGAAGGCATCTGGATCCTAGAAAGCGCCTTATCTATAATTGAGTGTCTGTGTAAATAAAATCCTACTTAGACTCATCACTTCCTGTGTGCTTATCATCAAGTAGTTTTTACTCAAGAGAGGCAAGATGGCAGGCAGGAGTTATCCCTGCTGATTACCAAATTGGGAGTCTGTTTTAATGGGACTAAATGTGTAGTTACAGATGTGGTGACCTGCAGGCCTGGATGTATTTCTGAGGGTGAAATTCAAAGTTCACATAGCACACAGGGCTCAGGGTGGGTGTGGCATGGCCTCTAGCAGAGTCTCAACAACTGCTGGAGAAAGCCCCATGTCTGGCAGTAGCTTATGTGTCCAGGGGCTTGGGTGGAACCAGAAAACCACTACCCACCCTCATTCCATGCAAATATCCACAGGGTTCCATGAGCCAACAGGAAGAGCTGCTGCCCATTTTTGAGTCTTGAACCCTGCAACCTGACAGCCCATCACACTTGATCTAAGGGAATCTTCCTAGACTCTGGCCTGAGCCAAGAATGTTGTCAACAAGCAAAGGATGACCCAAGGCTGAGGCAAATGACATTCAGGAGCTGCAGAGCTTTCAGGGGGCTAGGAATCCCCACCCCAGCTGGTCTGGACTGCGTTCAGCAAGTCTGGCTGAGTGCCTGAGGTGGAAGTGCTTGGCTTTGCCTGTTCATGGCACTGTCCAGTTAGTCTGGCCTGCATTTGTAGGACTGGGATTTGCAGCTGATGTTCTTGGCTGTTGAGGGGCTCCCTGGAGGCTGGGCTGGGGACGGGGCGTCAGGAGTTGGGCTCAGCTGCGGATGTTTTGGGTATGAGGACAGATAAATAGTAAGATAGTATTACTGCCTGGGCTCTTCCCTACCTTTTAGGAGGGCCAAGCTCAAGCTGTTTGCTACCAAACACCTTTTTTCTATTAACTAAGAATCCGGCCCATCTGGGTAGCAACAGCCTCCTGCCAACAACCAAGGATTTCACATTTCTACGGGATGGAAAGAGCCCTGGGAAGCCAGAGCCAGCTCCTCCCTGTTTTGCTTTGAAGACTGACACGCAAAGCAGGGAACACTTGAGCAGCCTGCAGTGGAAAGCTGGAGCCATGGTGTGTGGCAGGCGGATGCAGGAGCAGAGAGCAGCCAGGGAGAGCAGAACTCGGAGGACGCGGTGGGGCATGGCGGGGAAGATTAAGTTCCTGGCTTGGCTAATGGTAGCCATCTGCCTCCTCCCTGGGTTGACTACAACCCAGCACCATGAAGGTACCAGGGCTTCAGGGTGGGGTGGATGGGAACCAAGGAAGGCTGCTGGCTAACAGCAGTTCTAGTTGGTTCTATCTGAGCCTAGCAGGGCCTAGGAATTGTGGCCTGACCTGTGCTGCAGAGGTTAATAATGGTGTGGGCCCCTCCCCTAGAACAGGAAAGGTCCAGGTGAAGTGAAGGGAGATAAACGTAGGTGCTGACCGTGGACAGAGTTGGGCCTGGGCTTATTCTGGTTGATGCCTGAAGCAGTTTCCCTTGCTCTGCCCTGGGCTTGGAACAAGCATTTCAAGGGATGGGCGCACCCTGGGGTGGGATGAAGGAAGCTGCAACAGACATCCTGCCTTGCCTGGCCCCCTGCCTTGCATACCATCACTGAGGAGTAAGGAAGGAGTGGGTTCTTTCCAAAAGGGGTCCTTGGGGAAGGTCACTGGCACTGTTAAGGTTTCACTGTCACCAGATGATAGGGAAGGAGGGAAAGTGGGAAGTAAAGTGTCTTGTGACCCGTTGCCCTGGAGCTCTTGGCCAAGGGAACTGTGAAGGAGTTCTGGACATTTGCCGAGGTGGTATCTGGGTTTGGGATGATGATCTTGGAATAAGACCTATGCCTTGGGTGACAAAGGTCAATGTGCATATGTGTGTAGGGAGTGGGGAGGGGGATGGAATGGCATTCCTACTCTTGCAGCTAAAACCTCTAGATACTCTTACAGGCAGCAAAGGGGCACTTCTGGGAAGCTGGGTTGTTTAGGATGGAGCTTGGCAGGGGCCTGACTTCTCTCTGCTGCCCCAGGGCAGCGCATGAACAGCACCAGCGTGGCAGGTGGCCTGCAGGAGCCAGAGGCCCCGGAAGTGATGTTTGAGGTCTTTCCTCCAGCTTGGGACATGGGGGCTGGGGGTGGCAGTGTCCAGAGGTCCCTAAACTCAGAGTTGGGAAGGGGGATGTCTCAAGCTGGGCCTGTTGGGGGTGGGGGACAACCCAGCATGGGACCTACTGCCTGCTTATGCCCCCCTGGCCCACTCTAGCTCCCTACCCTGCCCCCGGAGCTCAGCCCACTCCTTACACAGCTCCCCTTGCAGCTGCTCTGGGCCAGGCTGGAGCTGGATGTCATGGGGCAGCTGCACATCCAGGATGAGGAACTGGCGTCCACCCGTCCAGGCCGCCGACTCGGGCTCCTCCTGCAGCACCACGTGCCCAGTGACTTGGAGGGTGCTGAGCAGTGGCTGCAGCAGTTCCAGGACCGGCGGAAGGGGCCTCCTCTTAGCCCTTGGGATTTTGAACATCTGCTCCTCACCGGCCTATCCTGTGTCTACCGGCTCCACAAGGCTCTGGAGGCCGAGGAGAGGGGTCGCTGGGCCCAGGTCTTTGCCCTCCTGGCACAGGAAACACTCTGGGACCTGTGCAAAGGCTTCTGCCCTGAGGGCCAGCCTCCTTCTTTGGGGCCCTGGGCCTCAATCCTTGACCCCTTCCCCTGACCCTCCCCTTTCACTATCAGCCCCCTAATTCCCACCCCAAGCCAGACTCATCCTGGGCAGGGGCTTCCATATGGCACCTGGTTCTTCCCACTGTGTTCAGGTCTTTGGCTTAGGGCTGCACCCGCACCCATGTTTACCGCTTCCCCATCTTCTTCCCCGGGTCCTGATAGGCAAAGAGCCCAACCTCTGGGTCCCAGGCAGCAGGTGCAAAACTAAAGCAGGACCTCCAGGCAGTGTGTGGTGTGTGTGTGTGATGTGTGTGTGTGGTGTGTGTGTGTGTATGGTGTGTATGTGTGTGTTGTGTGTGTGTGTGTTGTGTGTATGTGCATGATGTGTATGTGTGTGTGTCTATGTGGTCTGTGTGTGTGGTGTGTGTGTGTGTGGTGTGTGTGTGGTGTGTGTGGTGTGTATGTGCGTGGTGTGTGGTATGTATGTATGTGGTGTGTATGTATATGTGGCATGTATGTGTGTGGTATGTGCCTGTGTGGTCTGTGTGGTGTATGTGTGGTATGTATGTGTGTGGTATGTATGTGTGTGGTATGTATGTGTATGGTGTGTGTGGTGTGTGGTCTGTGTGGTGTGTGTGGTATGTATGTGTGTGGTGTATGTGTGGTGTGTGGTATGTATGTGTGTGGTATGTATGTGTGTGTATGGTGTGTGTGTGTGTGGTGTGGTCTGTGTGGTGTGTGTGTGTGGTGTGTATGTGTGGTGTGTGTGTGTGTGTGTGCTGGGGTTAGGATTGAGAAGTGTGTTTTAAAAGATGCTGAAAGGGAGGCTACCCCTAAGTCAGGGGTCAGACCCTCCAGCCCCACCCTGGCAGTCCATGAGGCCCTGGGAATCTGAGGGAGCCTTCTGCAAGCTCCACACCCCCAGCCATTTAGGTACCCCTTTAAGCCCAACCACTGCTCTGGGGCCCCTGAATCCACGTTCCCCATTTGGACTGGGAGAACAGCCTGGGCATTCTTAGTTTTGTCTGTTGGAAGGGTGAAGGGAAGCAGGTGGAGAAATGTACATTTTTAGGGGAGGAGGGATGTTTTTTGGTCCATCTCACCAAGGCTCAGATGAACACTTCAGAGGAAGGGGAGAGGCTGGGAGGGGATTGACAGAAACAGGCCGAGGCTGGCTGGTGGAGCCCCTGATCCTGTGTAGCCCCGCCCCCCCATCCCCCCTCCTATAAAATGTTCTGTTCTGGCCTCCTGGGTCCTTCCATGTCAGAGTAAGCTGTTTCACCCCTGTCCTGAGCAAACCGCCCTCCTAATCCTGGGACGGTAGGAGGTGGGGCACCAGGTACCAGCTGCTATCCCCTTCACACACCTGACTGGAGGAAGGCACGTGCTGTTTCCTTGACTCCCACACTCCCACACGTAGCCGGGTATTGCCCCTTCAACCATCAGTGGGCCCCGAGAATGGAAGGTCAATGGGGAGGAGTTAGACAGGAGCTGACTGGGAAGGGACATGAGTGGGTGGGAGGCCCACAACGGGTTAGATGTGTCGGATTCGAATTCTCATCTCACCTTCCCGGAGCCGGATTAATCATGCCCTCTGACCCCCGACCCTCACCCCACGTCTGCCATAGTCAGTGCCTTCCCTCCCGCCCCCCAAAGAGACAAAATTGTCGCAGTCAAGACAGAGAACAGGACCGGACAGAGGCGCCGGCCCAGGCCCGCTTTATTGGCATCCAGCCGCGCGGGGCGGGCCGTCATGCTCGCCAGCGAGTGGTGGGGCCGCGCGGCCCGGCATGCACGCCCCTTGGCTCCGCCCAGTGGGAGCTCAGAGCTCCAGGGGCCCGGGGCCGGGCGGGCTGGCGGCGGCGGCGGGGTCGGGGTCGGGGTACACCAGGAAGCCGGAGAAGGTGATGTACTTGCCGTGGTTGCTGTAGGCCCCGTAGCCGTCGTGGTCGTGGCTGAGCAGCCACACGGCGTCGCCGCGACGCAGCGCCAGCATCACGCTCTGGCTCTGCATCTCGCGGCGCCGCGACGCGCCGTCGTCGTAAATCATGGCCTGCACCTCGTCGCGGTTCTTCATCAGCTTCACCGACAGCGTCTTCCGCGGCAGCTTGCCCAGCGTGAAGGAGAAGAAGTAGGCGCCAGGCAGGCGGCAGCGGAACACGCCGGCCTCCGCGTCGAAGTCGCCGCCGATGTTGACGAGCTCCGTGTCGAAGGCGAGGGGCCGGTGTCGCGGGCCCGGGCCCGCGTCCGAGCCCACCAGGCTGCGCGTGCGCGCCGCCGAGAAGGCCGAGCGCGGCTCGGGGGGCGCGGGCGGGCGGCGCGCAGGCGCGGGCGCGTCGGCGTCGGCGTACACCAGGTAGCCGCTGAAGGTGGCGCCGGGCGCGCCCAGCGCGTACTGCGGGGCGCCGTGCAGCCGCAGCCACACCACGTCGCCGTAGTCGAGCTGCAGCATGGCGCTCTGGCTGGCGGCGCGCCGCGAGCCGGGCCGCCGCTGCTCGTCGAAGGCCAGCGCCTGCACCTCGTCGCGGTTGCGCACCAGCATCACCGACAGGCTCTTGTGCGGAGCCTTGCCGGCCGTGAACGAGAAGAAGTAGGCGCCCGGCACGCGGCAGCGGAACTGGCCCGTGGCTGCGTCGAAGTCGCCCCCGATGTTGACGTACACCTTGTCGAAGGTCACCGCCATCTCCATCTCCGAAGTGCCCTCCAGAGGAGTGGTGCGTGCCGCCGAGAAGGCCGAGCGCAGCTCCGTGGAGCCGGGCGCCGGGCCCAGTGCCCAGGACGCTGCCGGGCCCAGCAGGCCCAGCAGGAGCGGCAGCATGGCGCCTGCAAGGGGGGCAGAGGGAAGCAGAGGAGGGTTGGGCGGGGGCACCTCCAAATTCCCGGAGCTCTGGACCTACAGACCGGTTCTCTTCCCAGCCCTGCCCTTGATGCTTAACCAGGACTCGGTTTCCTATGCACTTGGATTAATCAGTGATCTGCAAACTTCAGCAGTCAGTGTCACCTGGAGAGGTTATTCACACATGCATGATTGGCCCTCATCCCCAGAGTTTGCATTTAGTAGGTCTAATGAGGCCTGAGAATTTTCATTTTCCAACGAGTCCCCAGGTAAAGTAGATGCTCCTGGTCCAGGGACCACACTTTGGGAACCATTAGATTAGGCCAGTGATGCTTCACACTTTTATTGTAATAAGCACTGGAACCCCTTTCTCACGTGAAAGCTGTCATCCATATAACACAGATGCAAGCAGAATGCTCTGTTTGTAGGGGCTTACCCTATCCCCTTCCCCTTGGCACCCAGGGGTCCTGGGAACACAAGGGATGGGCAAGGGGTCTCTGAGTTTCCTTCAGCCTCTGGGTTGCTGCATTTTCCTGTGGCTATTCTGTGGTCTTCGGCTTGCCTTTCACTCAGGCATTGGTTTGCTGTACTGATGTCCTCCATGATGGCTACTGTTTCAGCCCATCTGGGCAGGAAAGGAAATAGCTACTCCCTGACCCTTACCCTGGTCTCTGACCCACCCAAGAGTTAGCTTCCACACTGGGCTTCTGGATTCCTCAGGGGCCCTTCTTGCACTAAAGAGGCCAGAACAGTTGGGCTTTGAGGCAGTTCCCCCAAGTGACTCCTTCTCTGAGCTTGGGGGCTGGTCACAGGGAAAGGAGAGAGCCAGGAGCTGCGGGTAACAGAGGGAGAGCAACAATTCCAGCAGGCCTCTGACAGTGTTGTAAGGTCAGCAGCGTTGTTCTTCAGTGGTGGGGTGGAGAGGACAGACACCTAGACCTGGGCCCGGGTCCCAGCTCTACCACTCACACGCTGTGAAATCTTAGGCAAGTTCCTTAACTTCCCTGGGCACGGCTTCCTGTGTGGAAAGGGGGAGGGAACCTCCTTCACAAGCTGACTGTGAGAATGTTCTGAGATAACCGGTGTGAACACAGTCTGAGCGGCTGTGTCACCCAGGTGTGTAGATGCTTCTGCTCTTGGCCTTGAGAAAAGCAATCTGACCAAGTTCTTGACATAAGGGGTTAGGGACTCAGTAACTCCTACTCCTGGGAGTTTGGTGAAGGCTCTGCTTAACTCGAAGGAGCCACTCTCCGATGGCGGGGTTCCGTCAGCTTCCTAGTAGGCATAGATAGGCTTTGGAAATTGAATACCCAAAGGCCTTGAAGTGGAGACAAAGCAGGACAGAAAATGATCTGGCAACAGCCTAGCAGGTGGGGTTCTGTAGGCAGTATCCTGGGAGCCTGTGTAGCTTTATGTCTCTGAGACACGGGGACCTGCTGAGATGGGTGGCCAGGTGCCGCTGCACAGACGTGCTCTACACAGCAAGGGCATTCACCTTAGGGTAGGTGGGCGCTGGAATGTAGCCCACATTACACTTGCCCAAATGTGTGGGGCTGCTGCACCTGGAGAAAAGTGTGCCTTTTCCTAATCCTCTTAAGACCCCAAGTCCCTAGCCCCGCTGAGCACTCTCCCTCCAGAGGAGGTACCTTTCCTAATTCCTACCAAGGCCCGCTATGCGTTAGCCAAGACCCTTGGTGGGGGAGAGGCATCTGCAGTTGGAGTGGTGACGACTGCACCTCCGTGCATTCCCCTTTGGAAATATCTGGGCACATGGCAAACCTGGCAGACATGTGGGTCCTCTCCCACTTTATAGATGAGAAAAGCCTCGACCCAACAAGAGGAGGTGTTTTGGACCAAGATCACGCAGGGAGCACTGAGGCAAGCCTTGAAACGGGGTTTTTGACTCCAAAATCAGTGTGTGCCTTCCTCTCCACGGCCTTTCCCTCCTGGACACAGCTCTTTCCAGACAACCTGTCCTCTGCCTCAGTTTCCCTTTCTGCACAATTAGGAGGGGAGTCAAGTGGAATGAGTCTTGGCATCAGGGGAGAAGAAAGGAAGCAAAACCAAATAAAACCAACCAAACAAAACTCTAGCGTTTTGCCTTCTGAGCGTGTGGGAGCATCTGAGCTCTTCCTGACCCTGCTGCTCTTAGCTGTCCCGCTCCCGGACCCTGCCCATCCCACCCCCAGCCGGCTGGTGCACCCGCCAGCGCCAGAGGGTCCTCCTGTGTGTCCAGTACCCCACCTTCGTTTCACCCACCGCTGCCCAGTTCCCAGATGCCTAGGGCCCCGTCCGTCCATCCGTCCCTAAACCTCCTTCCCTGAGCAGGTCAGAGGTGGGAGGGGGTCAGGTGGGCATCACAGCTGCAGGGAAGGAAATGGCTGTTCCTAGCTCTGTCCAGGTGGAGCGCAAAACAGTCCTCTTTAAAGAGGAAAAAACTGGGACACAGATACGTGGGCAGCCCCGGGTCCCCGGGAACCCATGGGGGAGGTGCAGCGAGGTCAGGCGGAGGGGATCTCAGAGCCCCTCTCCCCGCCCAGCCCTCGCCCCAAACCCTGCCTCCCTCAGGTACGCCCCTCCCCACCTACCTTGAAGGCTCCTCGTGCTCCCAACAAATGCCCCCTTCACAGAAGCCAATTAATCATTTCCCGTGGGGGAAAAACCCCTCCGAAAGGGGTACCCCAGACCTCCTCCCCTCATTCCCCTCCCCCGCCCCCGCCAGACCCTCCTTTATTCATCTTTTCCGAGAAAAAGCCCTTGAGCCTCTCAACAAAAAGCTCCCACATCCTCCTTTCGGGGAAGGACCCCATTTCCCCGCCCCCGCTCCCCATTCAGGATCAATCTTGCCGCCCCCACCCCCCAACCCCCGCCCTCGGGCTGCCCTCACCTGGCTGGGGACGGAGGTCGGGTCGGTCCGCTCCGAGCCCGCTCGGGTTCTGGGCTCCGGGCTCCGGGCTCCGGGCTCCGGGCCGCGCACAGACCGCCCGCGCTGCGGCGGGAGGGGCCTGGCGGGGCGGCGGGGGCTCGGGCAGCTTCCCCCGGGCGGCGGGGTGCGGGGTGCGGGGTGCGGGGACCCGGGTGGGCTGGGGCGGCGAGGCGCGAGGGGAAGAGGCCAGCTCGAGAGGGAGCCGAGCGGCGGGCGGGAGGAGAGGCGGGGGAGAGGCGGGCAGGGGCGAGCGGAGAAGCCAGAGGGAGGGGCGCGCCTCGGTGGGAAGCCGAGCAGCGCACCTAGGGGCTCGGCACCAGCCCCGAGGAGGCCCCTGCGCAGGCCGCGCGCACTCCGGGCCCTTCCTCGCGCGTCATCTCCCCGGAGTTGGCTTCATCCCTCTGGCTCTAGCGTGCCCGCATCATGAACCCAAGTGAGCAGAAGGGGAAACTGAGGCCCGCGGCAGAGGCCACACTGGGGGTGGCCCAGGGCACTCCATCCTCCTCCCTGGTTGGAGGAGAGGGGGCTGGAGCAGGACCCAGAGACTGTACTGGCCTCTGGGCTGCAAGGACAGTGCAAGGTGAGGTTTGGGCTGGGACCGATGTCCAGGCTGAGTGGCCCTGGGGGAGGGGGTCTGAGGGAAGAGAAGGTAAATGGGTCAGTGTCGCCAGTCTAGGAAGGGCTTAAATTGACCTAATTTTTCTTCCTCACCCCCAAACCCGAAAACAAATGCCCACGGCTGGTTAGGACAGGAGGAGGAAGACAAAGTACCCAGCCATCACAGGGTCAGCCTCCGCCCCCTGGGGAGGGGGGGAGGAAGGAGCGGACTCCTTGGGGGCAGAACTGAATTTTGGCTGGAAAGGCTGCTTTGTCGGTGCCCGAGAGAAGGGAGAGGGTTGAGAGGGACAAGGAAAGGACCTGAAGCGCCTGTGTGCAGAGGGACCCTCACGTCTGCCTAGCTGGGGCCAGGGTAGCAGGATGAGGGGCGGGGGTGGGGTGGGGAGGGGGTGCTGAGAACAGCTGTCTTTCCAGGTCAACACTCATCAGAGGCCCTTCCCAAGGCCCCACTCTGGGCTTTGACCCCCCACCCCCCACCTCCGGGAGCTCAGGGAGCTGAACTCTCTTAATCAGAGCTGCTGTTCTCTCCACCGAGGCGATGTCCTGCCTGGCACTCAGTACTCCGAGTGGCAGGCTTTTTTTTAAAATATATATATATATTTTTTAAAATATATTTTTATATGTTTTACAGAGAGGAAGGGAGAGGGATAGAGAGAAACAAACATCGATGAGAGAGAAACATCGATCAGCTGCCTCCTGCAAATCCCCTGCTGGGGATGTGCCCGCAACCAAGGTACATGCCCTTGACCGGAATCGAACCTGGGACCCTTCAGTCTGCAGGCCGACGCTCTATCCACTGAGCCAAACCGGTTAGGGCCGAGTGGCAGGCTTTTTAAGAGCCCTGCTCTGAGGTGCCAGCTGCTGGTGCTGTTCCTGACCCGGTTGACTGGGGGTGGAGAGGGGAGCAGAGGCCTGGGCTCCAGTACTGGCCCTCTGTATGGGTCCTCAGAAGCTTGGTGACCCATGAAGCCCTCATATTCTCTACATTTGTTTGTGTGAGAATATATATATATTCTTATTTTCCATTTACAGATGAAATATGAGGCCCGGTGCATGAAAATTCATGCACTGGAGTTGTGTGTGGGGGGGGTTCCCTCAGCCCAGCCTGCCCCCTAAAACAGTCCAGGAGCCCTCAGGGGCAGGAGGCAACCCAACAATCAGGGGAAGGCGACACCCCGTCATACCTCTGCTGATGCCACTGCCGGCAGCGCAAGCCTTGGCCGGCCCTGGGTGGCTGGGCAGCTGCCATCCGAGGTTTGCTTGCGCCTCGGGCTGGCCCTGGGCGGCTGGGGGGCTGAGGGGACTGGGGGACTCCGAAGGCAGGCGTGCAGCAGGGCTGAGGGGACTGGGCACCGCCATCTTGTGGCTGTGGGCGCCGCCATGTTTGAAGGCGGGGCAGTCAAATAGCATATTCCCTCTGTATTAGATAGGATGTATATATATTTCAGAGAGGGGGTGATAGAAACATCAATGAGAGAGAAGCATCAATTGGCTGCCTCCTGCAAGCCCCCTACTGGGGATTGATCCCGTAACCTGGGCATGTGCCCTGATTGGGAATCAAACAGTAACCTCCTGGTTCGTAGGTCGACACTCAGCCACTGAGCCACACCAGGTTGAAGGTGCCTTTTGAAGGTGTGATTCCAAAGGTGGGGAGGAAGGGAAGAAGGCAGGAGCCTTCAGGCAGGAACATTAAATCCCAGCAAGGGGCCTGGCTCAGGCTGAAAGCCATTTGACACTTTCCCTGGATCCACCAAAAGTTTCTCCAGAGAAGTCAGGGGGGACCGGGTGGAGGCCACTGGGAAAGGGACATGGAGGAAGAGAATGCCATGAACTGAGGAGGAGTGTCTAGGGCAGACTGTGTGGTGGGCGTGGGGTGTGCCAGAATGGAAGTGAGGCTGCGGCAGCACTGGGCTCGGAGAAAAGAGCACTGGGCTAGGTGTACTCCCTGCCCGCTCCTCCTCACTCCCTGCCCACTCCTCCTCACTCCCTGCCGGCTCCTCCTTAGCTGTGCAGCTGCCACACACAGTTTTCATAGCAGATCCTTTTACTGAGTGTCAGATGCTATCAGTGCCCCACCCACATCCCCAGGCCCAGGGAGAGGTCGCCTGCCAGCAGTTCCAGAACATGCCAAGCTTCCTGGCCCCGCTGGAGGCATTCTCAGCTGTGGAAGTGAGCGTGGGGCAGGCTGGAGGTGGAGAGGTAACACCTGCAGGGCAACCCTAACCCTTAACCAAGGAGGCTCCGTGGTTAGTGGCTAAATACTCCAGGTTTGGGTCCCTCACTGGGACAATTCCCAATTCCCAGGCAGACTCCAGCAGAAGGAAACCTCAGCTGGCCATTGGGAAAACCTACTTGTTTCTGTAAGCTTTATTTGCTGTCCTCCCTTCCTTGTCTCACTTGCCCCTCCCTCATCCTGCTTCTTGGGATCACTTCCTAGATAAACCACCTGCTCTGAAATCTTTGTCTCAAAGTCTGCTTTGGGAGGAACCGAAACAAAGGCAATGAATAATAACTGTCTCAAACTGCATCAAGTGCTTTTTCATACCCAATACTTTAATTTTCTTAACTTCTTGAGGTAGGCATCATTAACCTAATTTTACAAATGAGAAATAAATAAGTTAATGCAGGGGCAGGATTCAAACCCAGTCTTTCTATCTCCAAAACTGGTCCTTAACCACTATGCTCTGCAGCTTCCCTAGTCCTCTAATCTTCTCTGGGCCTTATTTTCCATCTGTAAAATGAGAGACGAGCTCTTAAGTTTGAAGGAAGGCAATGTGTCATAGGCATGGTCAACAAGATATAAGCAGAAGTTATTGGGAGAGAAAATGCTTTACAGGGACTGACTCAGCTGGGGGGCCACTGTTTTTGTCTCTCTTCTCCCCTGGAATGTATACACAAGGGCTGGAGCTCCATTGCCAGCTAGGGCCGGGAGACAACAGTGAAGTGTTCAAGGCATGTCAGGTAGAAGCTGAGATGAGTAAGTCTGGAGACTCTGTGCTAAAGGAGCTAATCATTTAGTAGGAGTGGCTGGATGTGGACAAAGAACCATCATAGGTGAAAAAGAGATCATGGCCCAGCCTGTGTGGCTCAGTGGTTAAGCATCAACCCATGAACCAAGTGGTCACTGGTTTGATTCTTGGTCAGGGCACATGCCCAAGTTTTGGGCTCAATCCCTAGTAAGGGGCTTGTGGGAGGTAGCCAATTGATGTTTCTCTCTCATCAATGTTTCTATTTCTCTATCCCTCTCCCTTCCTCTCTCTCTAAAAATCAATCTCTCTCTCTCTCTCTCTCTATATATATATATATATCTATATCTATATATATCTATCTGTGTGTGTATATATATACACACACACACACACATATATATATATATATATATATATATATATAAATAGAGAAATATGCTAATTAACCAGGACGCTGTAACAAGTCGACTGGACAGGAGGAGGTTGCATGTGCAGCGTCGGGGGCGGGGCGGCAGGGGCCTCCGCATGCCTACGCTGGGGGAGGGCCTGATCAGAAGTGGCCACGGCTGCTTCAAGGGCCAGAGAGGGAGGCAGGGCCAGACTGGCAGCAGCCATGGCTGCTGCGGGGCCTGGAGAGTGAGGCAGGGCTGGACAGGCGACTTGAGGGTGGGTGGTGCTGCACAATTTCAAATCGCACGCTGGGTTCCTAGTATATATATATATAAAAGCATAATATGCAAATCAACTGGACAGCAGAACAACCGGTCACTGACCACCAGGGAGCAGAGGCTCTATGCAGGAGCTGCCCCCAGCCTGCAGGCCCTGATGGCCAGAATGGAGAACCAGGGGTGGGTGGCAGAGGATGTGGGGCGGGGGGAGGGGGGGGGCGGCAGACTGCTGGCAGCCGGGGGAAGATCGGCCCTGATCACAGGCCAGGCCTAGGGACCCTACCCATGCATGAATTTCGTGCACCGGCACTGGGCCTCTAGTAAAACATATTTTAAAAGGTTTAGGGGGTAAAGGGGAAATCTATAATACTTTTAACAATAAAGATACATTTTTTAAAAAGAGAGAGAAATCAGCATCAGGAGGTGCTATGAGAGCTCAGGGAGAGGGAAATTCTACCAGGGGGATGAGGAAGGTGTCACAGAGCAGGCTATTTCTAAATAATGGTGAGGCCCAGCTGGTGTGGCTCAGTGGATAAGCAGTGACCTATGAACCAGGAAGGTCGTCACAGTTAGACTCCAGGTCAGGGCACATGCCTGGCTTGTGGGCTTGATCCACAGTAGGGGGTGTGCAGGAGGCAGCTGATCAATGATTCTCTCTCATCATAGATGTTTCTATTCTTTTTTCTCATCATAGATGTTTCTATCTCTCTCTCCCTCTCCCTTTCTCAATAAAAATATTTTAAAAAAATAACGGTGGGGATCTGACCTTGTGAGATGGATGGTCCAGTCAAAGGTAAGACTAACTCCAAAGGGGTGCAGGTGGCATAGTGGGGGTTTGGGAACAGCATGCTCAGTTCAGAAGGGAAGGGTTTTCCAGGGATGATGTGGCAGGTAAGGTGTGTGTAGCTTAAATGCTGAGTGAAGGAGCTCAGTTTATCCTGCAGCAGAGGGGAGAGTGCTCAGAGCGTGTTGTAAGAAGACCACTCTGGCTGCAGAGTGAAGGACTGACAGGACAGAAGAGTGGAGAGGAGGGAGATGTGGGAGAAAATACTCACTGTTCAGATGGATCTGAACTGCGCAGGGCTAGTAAGATAGGCAAAGGGAAGAGACAGATGGGAGAGAGACTGAGAAGAGAGATGCAGAGATAGACAGGGTGCCGCACAAACTCTCACATTTTTTAAAAAATACATTTTATTGATTTTTTACAGAGAGGAAGAGAGAGGGATAGAGAGTTAGAAACATCGATGAGAGAGAAACATCGACCAGCCGCCTCCTGCACACCCCCCACTGGGGATGTGCCCGCAACCAAGGTACATGCCCTTGACCGGAATCGAACCCGGGACCCTTGAGTCCGCAGGCCGACGCTCTATCCACTGAGCCAAACTGGTTTCGGCAAACTCACACATTTTTAAAAACATATTTTTATTGATTTCAGAGAGGAAGGGAGGATAGATAGAAACATCAATGATGAGAATTATTGATTGGCTGCCTCCTGCATGTCCCCTACTGGCGATCGAGCTCACACCCCAGGCATGTGGCATGTGCCCTTGGTCGGAATCAAACCTGGGACTCTTCAGGCCGAAGGGTGATGCTCTATCCACTGCACCAAACTGGCTAGGGCACAAACTCACAATTTAATTAGCTTCCTGGTTTGCCAGGGGATTAGAGGGGAATTAACAGACCTCAGTGGCCAGGGACCGTGCAGGGAGGTGAAGGGAAGTTAATGAGAGAGACGACAACATGCCCCAAGGGAGAAATGAAAGCAGAAGAGTAGTTAGCCAAGCAAAGATGCCGGCAGGAGAAACAGATGTCAGGGCGCTGAGTCTCTGCCCTCCTTGGAGATTTCAGACCTCCAGGGGAGAAAATGGTCAGAGCTCCCAGGTCAGCTCCTGGCCTGATGATGGACTGGGTTCCAATTCCCCTGAGTACTGGGAGGGGAAAGCTGGGAGTGGCTTCCAGGATCAAGGTCCCAACTCACCCTTGGCCTTTTCCCAGAAGGGAAGAGAACATTCTCCCCCACCCCCACCCCACCCCCGCCCTTCTGCAGATGGGGTGGTTGAGGCCAGGGAAGGGAAGTGACCTGCTCATGACCAGATGTGGCAAATTGCATTTTCCAAGGACAGCTGTGACAGTCTCTCTCCCCACTTCGTACACTGTGACCTTGCTACTCCCTTCTAGGAGAATTTAGGTTCAGTTATAAAAGGTGATACTGCGTCTCTTTCTGGAAACTCTCCCACTTGTAACCCAGCCACCATGGCTTGAGAAAGCCCAGGCCACCTGGAAAGTGTAGGTGTTATGGCCAACAGCCCCAGTAAGGACCAGCTATTTAACTGGCAAGATCCAGTGCAGAACGAAAATGCAGGCCTCTTATTCAAAAATTAAGAATTTAAGTGGTGACAACAGGGCATTAAACCTAAGTGTGGGGCCTGGTGCAGCTGCACAAGTTACACCCCAAGAACTGTCCCTGATCCCAGCTGTGGTTCCAGCATCAATTGCTCACAATACGGGTGAGGAAGCCTTCAGGATGGCTGGGGCACAGCCACTGTCTGATTGAAACTGTACAAGGGACCATGAAGAGGAATCACATAGCTGAACCCAGTGGCCTCCAGACTCGTACTGAGAAAAATCAACTGATGATTTGTAAAGAATTTCTGAGTGAGGAAGAACTTTGAACTATAGCATATATTCCAGAAGTCAAAACAATGATGGACATATATTTTATTATACAGCTTAAAAGGAAAACAGCCCCCTGACAGTGTGGTTCAGTTGGTTGGGAGTCAGCCCATGCAATGAAAGTTTTCTGGTTCAATTCCTGGTCAGGGCACATACCCAAGTTGTGGGCTGGATCTTTGTAGGGAGTGTGCAGGAGGCAGCCAATTGATGGTTCGCTCTCACATTGATGTTTCTCTCTCTCTAAAAATCTTTTAAAAAAGGAAAACATGGCAGAAGCAAAATAAAAAGACAAACTACAAACTGGAAAACTTATTTGTAACTAATATCACAAAATTTCTTTAATATACAAAGAGCTCTAAGAAAAAGACAATTCAGTAGAAAAATGGGTAAAGGATATAAACAATAAAAAAGTATTAGAATAAGAAAGTTATAGTAAGATGCCATTTTTTTTTACCCCTCAGTTGTCAGAGCAATAAAATGTGTAACACAATCTGTTGGTAAGGAGGTGGAAAAACTGACACTCATACATTGTTAGTGGTCACAACTGGACAATATCTACCAAATTTAAAATGTGTATACCCTTTCACTCAGTGATTCTACTTCTCAGACAGCTCTTCTTCAGATACATGCCAACACATTTGAAATAAGTTATTCATTCATTGAAGCATTGTTTATAATAGCAGAACACTGGAAATGATCTATAGGTCCAGCAACTAAGGGCCCATTAAATAAATTCTGGCAGTAGAATACTGTGCATCCTTTACAAAAGAATGAGGAATTATTTTGAATAATGATATGAAATAATCTCTAAGATTTACTGATCAGTGAAAAACAAGATGTACAGCATGCTACCCTTTACGTAAAAATAGAAAAAGAAAGCCTGCATTTGCTTTTATGTGCATAGAATACATTTCAGAGGATCTACTAGAAACTGTGAACAGCAGGTGCCTCCTGGGAAGAGGAATGGTTATGGGGGAAGAGACATACTTTTCACTGTTTCACCCTTTTGTACCTAAAATAAAAACGGGTGGGGAGAACCACTATCTTTTGAAGCAGCTGCTCCATTCCTATTGGCTGCTATTCAACCTGAGGCCGGCTGAAAGCCCTCAGCCTTTTCCCGTAGTCACCACTGTCAAGCCAAACTTCCTTCCTCCTGTGCTTATGCAGCTGGTTAAAAAGAAAAACCTAAATGCAGGTCTTTGCACTTTTTTGGGGGGGGACCACGGGAAGCTCAAGAAATGACCAAAGCAGGCCATTTTTATTCTTTTCAAAGAAACAATAAATTTGTGACAAATTGACAAAAGAAACTAGGTTTGGGTGCTTAATTAGTGAAGAATCTAAGCAGAATTTGAGCTTAGGGTAGTAAACTAGTAAAAAAGTAACAAGGTTTCTCTATATTGTCATTGGTCATTTAACAACAGGGATACATTCTGAGAAATGTGTCCTTAGGAGATTTTGTCATTGTACAAACAGCATGGAATGTTACATAAACCTAGATGGTATGTATAGCCTATTGCTCTAGGCTACAAACCTGTACAGCATGTTACTGTACTGAATACTGTAGGCAATTGTAACACAGTGGCATCTGCTTTTCACTTCTTTTAAATTCACCCTGTTGGTTTTAGCCACTGTTTCAAGATGCTTTAGAATCTTGATTCAGACAAATATTAGCTTTTGCTCTCAGTAAGTGGTGCCATCTGCAAACAGGGTGAGTGTGGCAGGCACAGATAACTGAGCTGACCAAGTGCAGAGCCTGCAGAGTCCCGAAGCATGGAACTTAAGACCTCTCTCCAGATTTGCATCACCTGGATAACCAACTGGGGGAGAGGTATGAGTTCACCTGACTGGACGCTCTGAGATCAGTTTTCCCAATTGTCTCCTCAATCAGGAGGTATTCAATGTCTAACTGGAAACAAGGTACAGTATGTTCAAGGAATTTTCCTAGTGGCCTTCCAAATAAATAATAATTTGTTATGGTTGGTATTATTTACTGTATCTGTTCTTAGTGAAGGTACCAACTATTTTTCTAGGTGTTCTCAAACTCTGTTTAATATTGTATTCTAGAATAAATTTTGGGGGACTTTACCTCAAATGTGCCCACTTAGAGTTTCCAGAACCTACTTTCCCCTGTCTTCTGAATAGCAGGACATCTGCAGCCATTCTGCACTGTGCTGCCTTTCCTTTTACCAGCTACACTGGCAAGGGTTCCCGGATGTTACCTGCAAAGGTATTTCGGCATCTTGGGATTTGCATCTCATTTTAAATGGCTAGGTGCTTAGGTTTTTTTTCTTCCCTTCTCTTTTATCTGGGGTTTCAATTTCCTCTAAACCTTGTATTGCTTTACTCATTCCAGTTCAGAAATGCTTTTCCTCAGGGGACAATGAAGAAAACCTGTTTCCAACAAAGGCCAGCCTGACACCTCATCCCAGGGATCCTTTCCTCTGTTTATTCCTTAGTCTGAATATAACGAACGTTTTCCCTTTCTACATCCTTTCCAAGTCTCAATTTATCAAGGGCTTCACTGGTTCACCTCCATCCCTGCCTTTTAATTTTCGAGCCTGTCAGGTGCTCTCTGCAGAGCCACACTGGTTTCTTTAGCGCTCCCTCTGTCGTGGGCTGTCCCCACTGCCTATTTTAGAGCTTCCTGTCTCTCTTGTGTCACATTCCCACTTCAGGTCTCTAAGTGTGGGATCCTAATTTTTCTCTAAATTTTTTAAATTAACCCAGCCGGTGTGGCTCAGTGGTTGAGCATCGACCTATGAACCAGGTCATGGATCGATTCCTGGACCAGGTTGTGGGCTCGATCCCCAGTAGGAGGCAGCTGATTGATGATTCTCTCTCATTGATGTTTCTCTCTCTCCCTCTCCCTTCCTGTCTCTGAAATCAATAAAAATGTATTAAAATTTTTGTTTTTCAAATTATTTCCTAGGACGTTTTATTCACCCATCCATTCCATGCCTAACATGCCCTCTTTCTTGATTTGACTTTCTCCTGTGATTCCTGTTACACCCATAGCACCAGGAGGCAATTCTTTCCCATGGTCAGAAGGAAGGTTGTGGCAGCAGCTCCATGGTAGTGTTTTTCCCCCCACTGAGAGAGAACCCTGTCCCTGAGGCATGTGAAGGATTTGTCACTCAGCAGGTAGCTGTAGGGACTCTGGTTGCCAGGGCAGAGGCCGCCTGCCAGCCCAGTGCCATCCTGCCCTCACAGCATGGCAGGGCAGTTGAAGGTGAGCTCCCACAGGGATGCAGCTTCCACGAGCTCATCTTTCAGTCTCACCAAAGGCTCCATGTCTGGTCCTTCCAGACAAGCAATGTGCTGCAGTGCAAAGCATGTAGGATTTGCTGTCAAACACACCCAGGTGTGTCTGAATTCTTGCTCTGCCCCTTACTAACAAGTTGTTTGATGAGCCATGCCCCTCCAGCTCAAAGTATACGGTTCTAGAGGGGCTGACCCTGGATCCTGACCCCTTTAGGCTGGGCCTGAGACTCAGGTCTGGCCAGTAGAGTTCTCCAGACTCACTGAATGGCTTACAGATGGACCTGTGTTTGAGGCCAGAGTCCTCCAGGAGCTTCCCTAAGACATATTTGCTCGTTCTCTGGAATTACAAGCTCTAAGAACCCAACATGCCATTGGCATGTTGCTGCCACATGGAATAAGCCTGCCTGAGAGGGAAACCAGGCAGAGGTGGGCAGACCCATGGGATGAAGATGGGAGTCTGATGCCTTTGCTCGAACCAGTGGATTAACCACTGGCCATTTCTGCTACTTGAGCCAATACTTTTTTTTTAGGCCAGTTTGTTGGGTTTCTGACTATGCAACCATAATATACAATGTTGACCCTTTTATTGTTATAAAATCATGAGTTCCTGTTCATCAAGTTTCAACTCCTTCAATCTGTTCCCCTATTTTAATGCAGAAAAAAAAGTAGGACTCAATACATGTGCACAACATATCAGAAATTCCCCAGGCTTGCAGGCCTGGGTCTGAATCCTGGCTTTGTCATTCACCAGCCTTGGGCAAATCTATCAGTAAAGTAAGGGTGATACTGCTTACCAGTATATGGCTGTTTTATGGGTCAGAGCTAATGAATATATGGGCAGGACATGTAGTAGGCCACCAACCAATATCCTATTATTAGGTGTTAAGTAGATTTGTTATTTCAATAGCTTTTACTCTGCACAGTTGTCTATACATGACGAATCCATTTAGTTTTCCCACACTCTTTCCTGGTCACACCTCTTAGCCACCATGGTTTCCAGGTTTATCATGGCCGTAACCAAGGAGAGAGCAGGAATCAAAGACTTTGAGAGCAGATGGAAGATGAAGAGGTGGACAGGCATTTCAAAGCTCAAATGGAGATGGAATTAGCCTTGTTTGACACATTTGCAGAACTTTACACCCACTTTCTATTTATAAATATCTTGCAAGGCTTCAGTGGAAGATAAACACAGAGAGCAACAGAGGCGCAGAGCAGCGGAGGTTGTAGATTTGGGACTGTATGGCTTGGGCTCAGGGTGTAAGGATTTAAGACGCTAGAGCAAGAAGTCTTAAGAAACGCGGGTCAAAGAACAAAAAAGAAAAAAAAGAAAAAAAAGAGAAAAAAAAAAAAAAAAGAAGAAACGCGGGTCAGAAATATTTTACCCCTGGTCGGAAGCATGCGTAGGCAGGCAGTTGTAGCTGTTCTCCAGACCTTGTCATTCGGCAGAGCTCCAGCTTATCTACTGCCTACTGTGCCACGCTGATGGCAGGAAGACAAGATAACAGGCTGCTGCAACAGCTGAGCAGAGATGATCCACCAAGACAGTGGGGATGGAGGGAAGATGACAAATCCAAGAGGCATTTCTGAGAACCTAGCATCGACTTCTTAGAAGTAGAGGGAAGGGTGGAGGACTCAGTCATCTCCAGGGTTTTTAGCTTGGAAAACAGGGTGATAATGAAATGTTTAATAAAGTTTGTGAATGCAATTACCACTGCAGACTTAGGGAGAGGGTTGAGATATAATTCAATTTCAGGGTCCTGAAGGACATCCATTTATTCACATTTACTGAGTCCTATGTGACAGTTACTGTTTTGGGTGTGAATTATTCAAATGAGCTTCAAATACAGCTTTGAAGAGATGCAATTCCACTCTTCAGCCTCCATCACCTCCATGACTTCGCCCACATCATCTGTACTTGACAAGTATCCTCTCCTCTTCTTAGATAATAATAGCTGTCACATACCAAATTTTTTCTCAGATACTGTATTAAGTTCAATAATCCAATAAGCCTGGCTGGTGTGGCTCAATAAGTGAGCATCAACTTATGAACCAGGTCACAGCTCGATTCTCAGTCAGGGAACATGCGTGGGTTGTGGGCTTGATCCCCAGTAGGGGGTGTGGTTACGGCCATGATAAACCTGGAAATCATGGTGGCTAAGAAATCTCATCGATGTTTCTCTCTCTCCCTCTCAGAAATCAATAAAAATATATTTTAAAAAATACTCCAATAAGATAATTGCTCTCTTTTAGAGATGAGGAGCTTGCCTGAGGTATCACAGCTACTAAGTGAGAGCTGGAAATGGATCCCTTCTCACCATCCTGCTTCCTAGTATCCTGTCCTTCATGAAGTCTTCCCCATGTTCTCCCAAGGGGATGTGAGCTTCCCCTCTTGTGGACCTCATGGTGCTTGGTTTCAGCATTTCCGGGCACATACTGCCTTGTACCATAGCCATCACAGTGTGTTTCCGGAACTTGGTGTCTGTCCTTTTTCAGTGTACCGGGCTTTGTTCTACATATGGTTCCGTTTAATCCTCCCACCATTCCTCTTTTTGTTCTTGTCACACAGCATCCCTCCCTCAGTGCACAGTAAGTGCCAGGGAGGACAGGGAGATTCACTGCACGCTGTACACTCTCCCCTGACCCTACCACAGGACTTTGCCTAGGCTGCACATTGAATAACTGAGGGCTGCGCTTATAAGCTCTAAACGTTAGGTCCCTTAGGGGAGGTAAGGCATGAAATACCAAATTCCAGTGGGAGGTGAGCCGTCTGCAGTGAGGTGTGGCTGCTGTTTCCATTTTCACCTTCTCTTTTCATTTCTAGCCAAAGGACATTCTCCCCAGTCTTTTTGAGGCCAGGAGGGTAGGGCCCCAGACTGGATAGAAAGTGAGTAGGTACAATTCTGTTTCTTGTCCTTAATTGACCTTTAGCTCCTCATGCTAGTCTGTCTGGAAACAAGCTGCAATACCAAGTAGATTTTCCGTGGAAATGTGGCATGACCAGAGAACATTCTTCTGGCTGCCTTAGTGAGCAGAAATTGGTGTAGAAAACCTCCTCTCACCCACTGTCATTGTGGAGACTTTGGGAGGGGGGGGCTTGTTTCAGTATTTGCCCTTCCTCTCAGGAAGCTGGTGAGTCTTGAATAGCACCTCCAGGTCACGTTTCTTTTTCTCAAACTCTTCTCCTTGACGCTCTAAAGCCCTGTTCTCCAACCATATTTTGGAGGGTGATACCGACCTGAATCTATTTGAAAATACTCTTTTTCAGGGCTGTAGTAAGTTGGATCAACAATTGTGGTTTTAATACAAAACTTGCCTAATTGGTCCCACACTGGAGATTTGGGCCTGGATTGCAGAGGAACGCACTATGAGAGCAAGGCATAATGGGCTTTCCAAGATTTCAGCTCGTGGCCATGAATCACAGCAGACCAGCACAGTGTGTGCGGGCCTCCCCAAGACATCTCTTTAGGCAGCAGACAGATGAGGAAGCTGATTCTTAGGGACAAAGTTTGTGGAAGGAAAACACGCAGTTGCTTTAGAAAATTAATCAGTTACCTTAAAAAATATTCTGAAAAGAAGGCACTGGTTGGTGGCAAAAGAATCTTTCATTTGCAACTTTCCCCTTAAGACAAAAATCAGAGTGTAAGAGTGCAAGATTCTCTCAAGTCTGAAGAGACAATAGGATGCGGGGCCAGTGGGGGTAGGGAGAATGAGATGTCACATGTGACATTCTTAGGTACCCTAAACATCTCTGCAAAGGAGATAAAACACTCATCTTTGTCTATATTTAAAAGACAAAAAAACCCAAGATATAAATTACTATGGCACTTAGGAAGGCAGCCTGAATAAAGCCCAACATACAAGGATATTCTAGAAAAATCCATCAGAGGAGCTGACACATAGATCACTTTGAAGAAATGTTATCCTCCCAAAGTGGTAGAAATCCAAATAAAATGGACTGATAGTACTCCTAAAGAGTAAATCCTAATTATACAAGAACTTTTCTTTCCAGCTGCATAAACCATCCTAACAGTCTAGGTAAGTCATGACAATCATATCTATTTTCAGTTACTTCACTTATTTATCATTCTGCAGAGGCAAGAACTATGTATTTCCTGATTTAAGACCATTCTGCTCTCTGTGCTAGGGGAGGCCTGTTCTTCAGTTCACTGCTTTCATTAAGAGGCTGGGTCTTTTTCTTCAGATGGATGCCTTACTTACCATTTGGTTCACTGGTTGATTTTTCCCCCTCAGCCTCCATGAAGCCGTAAATATACCTTACAATTTGAAACTCAGGTTTGAATGCAGCTTTGAAACCTGCTCTGCAGTTTGAATGAGTAATTTAATCTGAATCTCATTTTCTTTATTTCCACCAAGGATTATGAGAATTAAAACTTATGCAACAGGCTTGGCAGTTACTACTTCCCAAAGTTCTCTCTTCCTGCTCCCTCACCTTAGACTGTGTCAACTGCATGTATTGCTCCTTGATCAGCTAGTTTTTCTATAAAGCCCAGTGTTTTAGGGGGCCTGTTTTTAAAGGGCTAAATGTAATTATTTTCACAGAATTTCAAATCAGAGAGAAGTAATGCCCTGCTGGGTAAGTCTTACACTTGGTTTTGGATGTAGTTTCCATTTTGTCAGTTCAGTTTATACTGCAATTACGGGACTTGGGAGAGGGGAGTTTGAAGGCAAAGACCTCCTCCTGTTGGGAGGATTATGAGTGAGAGAGACTTCACAAGGAGATCCCACAAGAACTGATTCTTACTATAGAGGACAAATGTCAATGGGAGAGGGAAAGGAGATCACAACTCCGACTTCTAAAGTAGGAGATCACAACAAAGCCAACGTATGTTCAGGTAACAGTAAGAAGCGGGAATGTAGGGTTATGTTTAAAGTTTATTTCATTGTAAGGTTGCTTTTTATAACCACCCCAAAAGTTCCAGGAAACCCCTCATTCTTTTCTTCAATCAAGGCTTCAATGACCATCACACTTCCTAGAGGGGGTAATTCCTGTTCCTTTTGCTCAGCACTGCCAAAGCAAAGCACTTGCCCAGTTTCATGGGTGCAGTTTACTAGATAATCCTCATCTAAGTCTATATTACACATATAATGAGTCGGTTCATTATTTTTATATATGTATCTTAAGAGTACCTTTGAATTTACTAGCCCCTGAATAAAGTTCAGACTTTTTATTCTATGAATAGCCTTTAAACTTAATGAGGAACATAGGAATAGCACCCTTATCGGACCTATTGCTTGGATGTAGTCAGACTGACTAGATTAGTACTTTGAACAATTCCAGGCCTTGGTGAAATTTTTTAGCAGCCCAACTTGCACAGGCCAAACCAGAGTCTTGGCGCCCTCTGGTGGTAGACTGGTCCTTACAGTCAGACTCAACTAGGAATAGGCAGGAGTGTATGAGCACAGAAGCCACAGGATAATAAACATGGCACATTTTCCTAGATCATCTTTACTTGAAGATTTTTTTTTTTTTGGGGAAAAAAGATGGGTAATGCAAAAACATTTTTATATTAAAACAAATGCATATAATATTGAATAGAATATAAAATTTACATTACTTTTTAAGACAAAGTAAGAGACATCAAAGACATTTCAAGGTAAGCTACTCATGAGCTTCAGGCTGATTCCTAGACCCTGGGGAAGGAGAGACCTGCATGCTCAGTCGGATATCATGGGGGCTGCTGCTTTGAAAGAGAAATCTGAGAAGCAGCAAATTAAGTGCTTACTCATTTGGCAACATCCTAGTGGGTTACTTAAATAAGTAAAACAACATGCTTTCTCATCTTGGAGCATTTTAACCTGCTTTTAAAAGTCCTGAGTAAATAGAAGCTTTATGCTTGAGTTGAAATTCATTGCCTCCTAAAATGATTTTTTCCCTTCTATAAATGCTGTTAACATGCCTAACTGAGGGTATGACATGCGAGGTGGTCAATATCCTAAGAACCCTGTGGACTGCATCTCCTGATATGAAGTTACAAGTACACTTTCCAAGGGTGTCATAAGGAATGAAAAACAAACTACTCACCTTCTGCAACAAAAAGGAAACAAAACAAAAACTGAAGAACAGGAGTATATACAATTAGAACTATGTAATGATGTTATTTAGGGACTGGAAAACACTTAGCTTTTAGAGAAGGGGCTACTGCTGCAGCATTTGCTTTGCATATTTTAAATGATAACAAGAATTTCTTTGGGGGGGAATAAAGCCAGTAGGCTTCTTTTCCAAATCTTGCTTATTCTCTATAATTGTCTTTTCTTTTTTTTTCTGTTGACAACAATTTATTACTTTGCAATAACAGACTGAAGGTGTGGATGCTTCATGTAGAGATTTTGTAGGGTGATTTAGCAATGGATTGTCCTTTTTATAAAGTATGAGAGACAGGATTAATAAAAAACGCTTAGAAGCATATGATGGGAGGCAAATTCTGGTGGATACTGCTGAGTTTTTAGGGTGTACTAAAGAAAGGTCATTCATGACCTCCCATACAGTTTGCCTTACTATTCTTAAGTTTTACAGAATTATTTATCTTTCTTCTTGGGATTGTACTCTTCATTTTACAAAGCCTTGAATTAAGACCAAATCACATGACAATAGTTAGGAAAATGCAACTTTTTTTCCTATTTAAGTAAAATAAAGAGTCTGGAGCAAAAATGTACAATTTCAGAATAACTAAAGGGGAATATTAGTGGTAAATTATGCTGTGCTGGGAAAAAGAACAAAAAAAGGCAGACACCAAATACCTCCATTTTCCCAAGAGTAAATGATTATTAAAAAAGCGTGCCACACTGTATAGAAATCAACATTCTCTCCCATAATTCTGTGCATCTGGGACTATAGAAATGTCACTGTCCCTGTCCCACATCTTCAAATTAACATTCTCAGGTCACAACAATAAGTCTTCCCAAAGGGGACCTTCCGGAAAAACAAGCTATTTCCTCGGCTCATATTTCCCTGGAAAACAAATAAATACAAATAAAATCTAGTGTGAAGATGAGATCAGCCAGTCCAAATCAGCAGAGATCCTTCTAGACAAGTTTTTGGGAGACGTAACTAACCCATATTTTTGGGTAAGGATTGAAAAAAAAAGTGCTTTCCACGTAAAAACAAGCTTTAAACTGATGGCAATTTTAAGTGGTCCTGTGTTAAATTTAGCACACAGCCATCCCTTACTTTGGTTCCTAATAAAACTTTGCCTAGACCGATCAGGAATTTTTGGTTGCAGATGATATATCTCACAGCAATAACAAAAAATAAACTGGAGTCAGAACAAAATGATCCACTAACATGTTTAGGAGACATAACTAAATGACTAGGACAAAACCAGGACTAAGACTCTAGCAGCAAGAGACTAGGTCTATCAACATCATTGTGAACAAATAATGACATAAACAACTTCTCATTCCTCCGTTTACTCCTACCACACTGTAATAAAACACTTGAATACATAAGGAGATTCTGAGAAGTTACAAAAAGTGAAGTTGGAAAAAAAATCTGAAATCAAGGCTATCATTTTCACAACCAGGATAAGCATTTACCCAGAGCCCATTTGTAATTAGAATGTGATCACTCAAAAGGCATCTGGATCACATCCTGCTTCTTCATCACCCCTGCTGATTTCTAAGCAGCACATTTTACTACTCTGCCAGATAACATATGGAGCACTGTCAAGAGCACAGTAATTGGTAGCTAAAAGGTAAGCTACAAGAATTAACCTGGGATCCCAGAAACATTATTTAAGAAAACAAACAAAAACAAAATAAAGTAAAATATATGGGGGGGGGGAGGCAGGGGGGCGAGGGGAGGTGAAAGGGGGAAGGATAGGGCCAAGAGAGAAAGAGAGAATGAGAGAAGTACCTCTTTTTGTAGCATGCTCCAGCAATCTATCCAAGAAGTATATATTGGGGAGTAAGGAGGGCACCCACCAGCAAGCCTGAAATAGAAATAAAGATGAGCTATTCAAGTTAAAATTCACAAAACATTCTCTCAAGAGTCCAGTAAATCTTTGTCAAAATATTCTCCTGCCTAGAAGTTTCTTCTGAGAGGCAATTTTAGTTCTAATAAACTTCCCTTATGTTTTGAATCAACGAATAAACACTTGAGTTATGTATTTTCTAAAACATCTAGGTTTTTAATTTGTGGAGATATGAAATTCTAGAACACAGTGCTTTCCACTCAAAATTATGTAATTAAAGAGTAGGAAAATGGGACTTAAAAACTAAGTGGTGTTTAAAAGCACCCAAAGAGGAAACAGTGCCTCTTTTTTCCTCCCTGGCTGCCTGAAGATCAACCTTCATCATGAATGACACAGCAACTATATGGACCAGGAAGTTCATGACCAACAGACTACTTCAGCGGAAGCAAATGGTCATTGATGTCCTTCACCCTGGGCAGGCAACAGTAACCAAGACAGAAATTTGGGAAAAACTAGCCAAAATGTATAAGACCACACCTGATGTCATCTTTGTGTTTGGATCAGAACCCACTTTGGTGGTGGTAAGATCACTGGCTTTGGCATGATTTGATTCCTTGGATTATGCAAAGAAAAATGAACCCAAACATAGACTTGCAAGACATGGCCTATATGAGAAGAAGACCTCAAGAAAACAGAGAAAGGAATGCAAGAACAGAATGAAGAAAGTCAAGGGGACTGCAAAAGCCAATGTTGGTGCTGGCAAAAAGGAGGAGTAAAGATTCTTCAGGACTTTATCTGTGGTGATTATGCAGATTTTTCATGAAAGGATTAATAAACTAAACTTACATGTGAGGGAAAAAAAAGGGCACCTAAATATGATAATGGATATAACAGTGGTGACTACATGTTCTTACTCAGGTATAATCGCTTCCTCTCTAAGAATTATAAGGAATAAACATACTTAACTCATCCTTCAAGTATACTCTGGGCTAAAATATGGCAGCTACTCTACAAATCACAAAGCAAACAGAATGTAACATGATATGAAATACTAGAGGCCCGATGCATGAAATTCGTGCAAGGGTAGGCCTTCTTCCCCCGGCTGCTAGCACCGGCTTCCCTCTGGCTGCTGGCACCTGGGACCTGGGCTTCCCTCCCTGATCGATCGCCCTGCAGAGGGAGGCCCTGCCCACCCACCTCAGCACAGCCCTACGGGTGGTGTGGGCCTCCCTCTTTGGGGTGATCATGGAGTTCCCCCTCAACTGATCACCCGCTGGCCGGTGGCCTAGGCCTCCCTCTGCAGGGTGATCGTGGAGCAATGCCCGCCCCCCCCCCCACCCCCGACCAATCGCATTGCACCCGCCTTGGCTGTCCTGGTGCCAAAGCATGTCATAGTGTGGTTGTCCAGGCAGTCGTTCTGCTGTTTGGCCGTTCGGTCGATTTGCATATTACGCTTTTATTATTATAGATGACAACTGTGCTCAAAACTCCATACAGCTTTCCAGTTGCTATCTTGTTAGAAAACAATGACATGCATGTCTAATGGAATATTGTATCAGGTACTGTATTAGGGCACAATTCTCCTGAATCAAATCAAGAGGCAAAACCTGGTCCAACTCGGTATAGTCACCTGGCATCTAGAAGCTTGAACTCAATGGTATCCAGAACCACACCATACCCATCCTTCCTGACCAATACACTGAAAGGTTAAGAAACTTCCCATGAACCAAATTCCCCATTTTTCTTTCTTTAAAACTCACTTTCTCCTAGGAAAAAAACAGGTACAGGTTGTCATTCAATCCCTGATATACCTGTTGTAACTTTCAAGAAAAAGAGGGTAAAGATGTAAAATAATGGAAAGATGTAAAAATAGAATAATTTGGTAATTATTTGGTCCTTTTCGGAATAGGACCTATACTGGCAAGTGCAAATTATAGTATATAGGTACTTGAGAAATATTATCTATGCTTTCCCTTATTCCAAAAAAAAGGATATGAGGTGGCCACTTATAATATAAACTAGAGGCCCGATGCACAAAATTCGTGCAATAGTAGGCCTTCCTTCCCCTGACTGCCAGCACTGGCTTCCCTCCTGCAGGCACCCGGGACCCGGGCTGCTTCCCTCCTCCTGCCACCAGCAGGCACCCAGGGCCTGGATTGGCTTCCCTCGGGCCGCCCGCAGGCACCTGGAGCCCGGGCTGACCTGTAAACCTGGCTTCCCTCCGGCCCTGGCTTCATCAGGAAGGTCGTCCAGAATGATATCCAGTCTAATTAGCATATTACTCTTTTATTATTATAGATTAATGCCACTGCTGATACATGGGACATATAGAGAAAAAAATTTGGAAATCTAATAATACCATCAACTGTACTTTTCTCCCTGACCGCTCTGCTTGTCAAGCACACAGCAGTCAACTACCAGGAGAAGAAATGCAAAGCACTTACCCGCAGTTGTTGACAGCCATGAGATTAGAGACAAGCACAAAGGGATAGGTCAACATACTGGCAAAAAACTGTAAAACAGTAAAACAACAGCTAAGTTATTAGGTCATCAGTCTCCTTTCATTTCTTCTTTCTTCTCCCTTAAAGTCCTAGCGCCTCTGTGGTCAAATACTCCAATACTGGTTTTGCTTTTTCAGTATTCCAGGAAAGACTAAATGACAAAATTTTCAGCCTGAGATGCTTCCTTCCCTTAATATACCATTATAGCTAACATTTTAACTAAAGGCCAGAAAAATTTTCTTATTTTGTGATTGAGTCCTCATTCAAAACTGAACTATTATTTAAGAGAAAAAGCAAATATATAAATACAATTTCAAAACACCCCTGAAGAAAATAAGAAAACACGCTCAGCCAGTGTGCTCAGGGGTTGAGCATTGACATATGAACCAGGAGGTAGCATTTGATTCCTGGTCAGGGCACATGCCCAAGTTGTGGGCTCAATCCCCATTGTGGGGCATGCAGGAGGCAACCAATAAATGACTCTCTCTCATCATTCATGTTTCTATCTGGCCCTCTTCCTTCCTCTCTGAAATCAATAAAGATATATTTTTTTAAAAAGGAAAGAAACATGAGTAGCCTTCCAAAAACAATGAAAATGACTTCAGCCCTAACTGGTTTGGCTCAGTGGGCTGAAAGGTCACAGGTTCAATTCCAGTCAAGGGCATGTACCTTGGTTGTGGGCACATCCCCAGTAGGAGGTATGCAAGAGGCAACTGATCGATGTTTCTCTCTCATTGATATTTCTAGCTCCCTATCCCTCTCCCGTCCTCTCTGTAAAAAATTAATAAAATATATTTAAAAAGAGAAAGAAAAAGAAAATGACTTCAGAAGTCAACTACTGGAAGGCTCCATATGATTAAAGTGGGTGCCTTCTCCATGGTAAGATCAACTCTTCTCCATGGTAAGATCAACGGGCTGTAGGGAGAAGCAGCCCTGAGAATCAGGGAAAGCTGTGATGAGAATGCCCACATCCCTCTCCTGAAAGCTGAACACCAAACCATGTGGGCTTGTTATCACTAGTACTGTTATATAGGAACTCTAGGCTCTTTTTAGCTCTGACAAACATTAACAAATCTGACTTTCCTGGGAAACATCTGGTTGCTTTAAAGCAGTGATAATACAGGCCAAATTAACACACACACACACACACACACACACACACACACACAAATTCCTAGAAGGTTAAAAGGATTTAAAAAAATAGCAACTCACTCCTGTGACAGCTTGGGAATAACTCTTCATTTCATTCATGGTAGAAACCTAAAACAGGAAGGAAGCCTTTATTAGAATGAATAATAAAATGAAGTTGATATTAACAGCTAGTTGTCCTCAACCATATCCATATATTCTATCTCTAAATTATCAGTTTTACAGCTTGAAAATTAATTTTGAGCATGAAAACATAAAATACTGATTATGAACATAAAAAGACAGTGGTCAAAATGATGAATCTGATTAAAAATTAACAGATAAATTCATAATAGATGAATTTATAAGATGACTTAGGAACAAATGTAACAGCCTGAGGATTTCAAAAGAAAATGAGATTGGTAACCTTTCCCCATGTCCTAAAAATACAGTCTTCAGAAATTCCTTTTACGGTATACCTCTATGTGCACCCAGCTGTGTCCCAGATGCTTTGGAGACCAGTCTCTGTACTCAAGAAGCCTACAACATGGATTTAGTCCTATCCCTGGGTCTGTTCTATTTTCCACCATGTTAAGGGGCTGCTTGTGTACAAAGAGGCCCACAACTGCTGAAGTGGAGGAAACATTACTTCTAGGAAAGGCTGACTCCCCAAACCTTCCAGACTGAGGTTTCTAGAAAGCCCAATACAGGAGTTACTTGAACATTTCAGATTAGACAAAACACACTGAATAACTATAAAACAGTCCTGCTTCATGGTGGCCTCTACAATTAGCTATCAATAAAGAAGTGATCCTTGCAGCAGAGACAGGGATAAATCTCTTGGGCTTACTCTGCTACACCTAGGACTTTTTAGGTTCATTTCTCTATGATAAATACACTGAGTGGCCAGATTATTATGATCTCTGAACACATAATAATCTGGCCACTCAGTGTATATCCTATATAATAAAAGGCTAATATGCAAATTGTCCCCTCGACCAGAAGTTCGACCAGAAGGCAGGCCGGCCAACCGCCCATGTTCACCCCCACCCCCCACCCACAACCAGGCTGGCCGGACCCCACCCACGCACGAATTCATGCACTGGGCCTCAGAGTGGCCAGATTATTATGCATTCAGAGATCATAATAATCTGGCCACTCAGTGTAGTACGGGTCATCCCGTGAGCCTTTGAAAACTTGACTAATGTTTAGCTACATAATGATAAGTCTGGCACATAACAAACTGCCATCTTACTTTTTCAAGCTAACCTAGCTGCCGAGAGAATACAATAAAGTCAGCACTAGCACATCTCATCAAGGTCACAACCTACCCCACTGTCCAGTGCATAGGTATTGACGAGGTAGGCCAATGAGTTACAGAGCCACAAAGAAATGATGTCACCTAGGAGGCGAGGAATAAGACCCCTACATGGAGAAACAATAAAAATAAGAATCAAGAAGTGTGAACAAGAAGATATTCCAAACACTTCCCAAAGAATTAGAGATTTCAAAACATTATAGAGAATGGAAAAGACATTGAATACCAGAACCTAGCCTTCATGGTAGTTGATACAATTGTACTTGAAAGCAAACCTCTAATGACTTTCATTCCTATTTTTAAAATGCAGGTCAGCCATACTCCTCTAAGCTATGGCCAATGGCTCACCTTACTATGAACAACTACTTTGGAGAAGAGACTTAAATACTGTTTTTGCTAAACTATATTTTATACTCAAAGTTGGCAGGGCAAAAGATGAAAAAAATTATAAAATGAGAATGATCCAAACACAGGTATAGGTAAGAGACATAAAAAACCCATGTTTTGAGAGTCTCAGTGATCTTTGTGGGGGAGCGTGGAATAGTGGGACAAACATTAGTCTACAGACTGAAGACCAGATTCAAATGTCACATCTATCACATCAGCTATACAACCAGCATCAAATGAACTTCCCAGAGCATCCAATTAAAAAAATATACCTAAAATGAGAATAATATGGCTGTTCTGCCTATTTCCCAGAGTATTTATGACACATGAATAAAATCAATTATGTAGAAACTCTGAAAATTAAAAAGGACCATTTACTTAATAATGCAGTTTTTACTATTAATTAAAAAAAAGAGAGTAGCAACCTTAAATTCTTTCAAAGTAAATTAAAGGGAACTGATACACCCTTGCAAAAACATATTCTCTCAGGATACATGTTAGATGATTTCCCTTTTTTCAAAAATTAATTTTCCTTATTTCCACTTACAAAAATCACACACACAAATCATTGATTTACTCACGCAAAAAATCCTATCATGCCCTCTTCCCGATAGATGGTTACTATGGAGTCACAAAGTCCACTAGGTACAGAGGAAAGAAAGATAAAATACATTAAGATTCTTTTAAAGCTATTTTTTAAATATCCAATTATCATTTCTGACCAAGTCAAATTCCCTCCCCATCCCCCACCCCCCTTTCTATCACTCTCACTCTGCAAAGGCGGTTGAATTTGGGCACAGAACTGAAGATATTACTACTACCTAAGGATATTGTCACAGTGTGAATTTTGGCTTCAGTGGCTCTGTAACTTATGAGGTCCCAGGTAGGCTCCTAAACCTGCCTGGGCCATTTTCTACTACTTTCTGGTTTTTATGCAGATCAAATGATATAAGGTATATGAACTGTTCTATAAACACTAAGGCAACATAACAATGTAAAGCACTATTATTCTAATACATTGGTTTCAACAGATCTCCTCGAATACTTGAAAACAAAAACACTTACCAGTACTTGGATTCTCTGCCAATGAATTGTACCATGGATCTCAGAGTGATCACTACAAAACACAGAAAAAAAATTTTTTTAAACTATACCGAGTTAAATTTTGATAGCCCTGGAAAAAAAAAAAAAAAAGGTTTTCCCACCTAAATCCACTTTACTTTCTGGATAAATTGGATAAAAGCCAAAACATGAAGCAAACAAAAACATGCAGGCAAGGCACTTTACTGAAATCCCATGCCAACCATCTAAGCAGTCAGGAGAGATCATGTTATAGAAGAGAAGAAGTCAGATTTCAGTTATCAATTAATTGCAAACATACCATGGAAGGGATGTGTGATGAGGGTAGCAGCAGATCGAGCCATCATCTCTCGTGTTGTCTAGAAACAATCAACACACACTTCTGAAATCTAAATAAATGACACTCAAATTCCTGTGAGAAGTAATGTGGGTGGATATTGTAGAATAAGAAAGTGAGCGACCAGCACCCCTGCCCTGAAGTCAGGAAGAATAAGTAATTTAAATAATTACAATATAACACACCATCACTGTATCATACCTTTCATTCCTGGATTTTAATGTTATAGTTACTGCTTAAATTTTCTCGACAGAGATTTATTATCTTCTGCATTTTTTAGATAAGAAAAGCAAAAGTAAAGAAACAGGGAGGTCCTAGCCAGTGTGGCTCAGTGGTGGATCGTCGACCTATAAACCAGGAGGTCATGGTTTGATTAGTGGTCAGGGCACATGTCCGGGTTGTGGGCTCAATCCCCAGTGTGGGATGTGCAGGAGGCAGCTGATCGATGAGTCTCTCTCATCATTGATGTTTCTATCTCTCTCTCCCACTTCCTTCCTCTCTGAAATCAATAACATAAAAATAAATAAATAAATAAAAATTAAAGAAACAGGGAGAGTCACCAGCAGTCACTGAGCTGGAATAAAAACTATGAGGCCTGTATTCAGATTATTAAGTGGCTCTCTCATTGTGAGTGATTTTAGATACTGAAAACTATGCTAGACAAATGTGAGGCTCAATTATATCTGTACCAACATCTCTGGGAGAAGAAAACTTTAAATTTTTTTTACCACAATCCTATAACCCTGCAGTATCTTAGAGCTGCTATATTTATCCTAGTTTATCTTTCTTTTTACAGGACTCCATATAAAGGTAGCAAAGAAAGCTAAATTACAATACTTGGAGGCAGTTATAAACAGAGCAGGTCAGTTATTCATTTTTGCATGTAAACATTATCTTCAGTCACTAAGTTAAGACATTCCTCACTCCTATTCCAGCGGTAATACTGAAAAGATCCTATGAGACAGGATGGGTAAATAAAGTTAAGAAAAGACAAAACACCTATCTCTACTTTTAAGGAAATTCACTCCAAAGAAAACCAAGTTGATTCATCTGACGTCTAGACCCACAGTAAGGTTTGTTTTGGAATATATATTTTAGACGGCAACATTTACTAGAAAATTGTGACCTTACTAAAGACAATTAGACAATGTAAAGACTAAGAAATAAGAGTAGTTACGAAAGCCATAAATATTAAGTCAGGAATGAAACAGACTCCAATGGCAGAGATTAAGAGTGGGAAATGGGTGATGAGGAATCTTCCAAAGTCAGAATAATGTTGCAAAAGCATTTCTGGATATATAATATCCAACACACAAAGGGCCTGGCCACTATTTTAACAACTCTGTACCAGAGAATTTTAACTCTACTCTTTTAATAGAAACCTCTTCAATTTTAAGATGAAATGAGTGGCAAAATTAAGTTTCCTTGAAATGTATATATTCGAAACAGCATGCAATGCTTTTCTTCTCTCTTTTTAAAATGTTATATATATATTAAAGACCAAATTACATTGAAGGTTTAATTCCCTTTAGAACAGACACTGCACAGACAGGCCTGATGATCCTGATCCTACAACTGCCACACTGTACATCCTCTGATTTAGGGAAATAGCATAGGACATAACTCATCTCTTACCTCCTTAATAACTTGGTCGAAGGAAGATGGGACTTCTTTCGGTACGTTTCCTGGTCCTAACTCCTGGAAATCAAATAAAAGACATATCTTGATGGTTTTAAATGAACTGTTAAACAGGAGGTCACCCTGCATGCCAACATTCACTGAGATGAAAGGGAGACTGTCTGCTTGCCCCTTCTCCTAGAGGACCAAAGAAGAATAACTTGCAAGGGAAACGGGCCCATGCATACAAATCAGCTCCAACATACCTCAACCTTGTCATTCTCCTGGTAATGCTGCAAAGGAAGAGAAAAGAAAGGATGATAAGGGCTGTCACAGTGTCACTGAGAGAGGACATAAAATGAAAACGCTATTGGTAGAAAATATAACTTTTTTTGGCTGCAAATTTCCCATTAACTTCTAATTTTAATTAGTCAATTATAAGTAAGTAGCTCTAAGACAATTTTGTTGCTAAGTTTAACATATTGGTCAGCTGAAGGGACAAGCAAATGCTCAAGAAAACTCTCATCTAAAAGGAGAAAAAGAAAAACAAAACAAAAATCTAAGAACATCATTTACTAAACATACATTTAACAAAAAACAAATTGGTTAAAAACATAGCCTAGGACTAAGGCAATGGAAAAAACCTCCTGTCTTTCACAGAGAAAAGCAGGACCAATACCAAATTAGGGCAAGACTCTTTTCTTCACTGTACAAAAGAACAGAGAACTGGGTGCTAAGTCTGAATAGCTGAAATCGCCTCACATTGTCTTTTGTATCTCTTTCCAAAACAAGCAAGAAAGACTTTTTTTTTCTACCAGGGAAGAGAACATGAATACTGATGGAGCTCAGACAATATTGAAAGAGGAAATAGTATTTGTGGGATATTTCAGAAATAAAAGATGGGCTAGGTGAAATGAAAGACTCAGACAATTAAGCTCTTAGTCACACCAGGTTAAAAAAACAGACAACACTTTATCTTGTAAAAAGAATTATGTTTTTAAAGATCAGAGGCAAGAGAACAAAGATCAAGATTAAACAAAATAGTGTTTTTGGTCAAATTAGAGGTCTTTTACTAGAATTAATTGTAATAGTTCCGGGCATGTTTAAAAATTCTCACTCATTTCTAGACTTTGCTTTTTATTCCATTAATAAAATCTTCTCCCTGTCACGTCTACATTATTCCAAACAGATTTCAGTTTAACTCTTGTTCAGATATATAGAACTCTTTCTTATAAAGTTTAACAGTTGCATCAACCCTGAATTGGTGTGTCTTCTTGACTACATAAGCTGTTTTTGATACTAAATGTAGTACCAAACCCTTTATTTTCATTTGACTACATGTGAAACACATATTCCAGTGGATATTTGGATACCTCAAGTTTGTCCTACTTTCTTTTTACATAAAGGAACTTGGTTTCAAGCAGTAATTTCACTTTGCTCTCAGTCTATACCTAAACCTCTTTGACTACATGACAATTGCCTTTGTGTATGTGAATCTCATTGAGGTAACAGCAACACTTTCACTGAGCCCAGAGTAGGATGTGACTAGAAAAGAAACAGTAATCAATCCACCAAAAAAACATTAATACTCCATCATTCTGACCCACAGACTACCCGGAACTGGGCTTCTAAATTCAGTCCACAGGCATGACAACAGGAATAACATAAAGAGTCCGGATGGCATGGCTCAGTGGTTGAGCATAAACCTATGAGGAGGTCACAGTTCAATTCCCAGTCAGGGTACATGCCCAGGTTGCTGGCTCAATCCCCAGTAGGGGGCATGCAGGAGGCAGCTGATCAATGATTCTTTCTCATCATTGATGTTTCTCTCTCTCTCTCTTCATCTCTGAAATAAATAAATAATATATATATATATTAAAGATAAAGAATAACAAAGAATACTAAAATAACTGGAGGGTAAAATAGTTTCCATGTGAGAAACTGACTGAAAAACCTCTCCAATTCAAATCAAGGCTGAAAAGCACTTAAAATCTAAGCCAATTAGATCATGCAACTATTTAACAAAATCATGATTTGCTGATCAGATGATAAAACATTAGAACTGGGGCAATGTTAAAGCCTAAAAAATTACAAGGAGGATTATACTGAGTATTTAAATATGCTGTTAGTAAATATTTGGAATTTAGCACATCCATACATTATAGGTTGAAAGTATTATACAGATTTGGTTAGCATACATTACTATTATTTTTTGAGTTATAACACAGAGTATAACACACTCTTGGTGCCAGTAGAAGACAGAATAATTCTCTAGGAAAAAAAACATTAATTTTGCATTCTCAATCATACTAATGCTGAATAACCTTCCCATGTACTGTTTTAAATGATACAAAATTTGTACTCATAACACCTTTATAAATAGAGCAAAGGGTAATGCTGTTTCACCTACATTGTAATGGTGCAACTGAGAAACCAGTACAATTAAAATTAAATGCTTTAGCATTTGAAGTTAAAAGAAGCTGGTAAAACAAAGGATCACTAATAAAGAAATAAATGTAACTTTGATGTTTTCAAAAACATTATGAAACATCTCAAACATACAGAAAAATTAAGAAAACAATTCATCTTTATATCCACCACGAAGGTTAAATAGATGTTAACATTTTGCTCCTTTTGCTTAAGATCTCTTACCTTCTTAAAATAAAATGCCACGGATATAGCTAAATTCCACCCTTACCTCTTCTTCCTTCCCAAAAGTAAACACTATCCTGCAGTTGTATACTTTAATGAGGTTTTAAAACAAACTTTCAAATTTATACAAATATAACACAGATATAGAAACAGTGCACAAAATACAAATGTACAATGTAACAAGTAATCAAAAGGCAATATCCATATAGCCATGATGCAGGACAAGAAAAATCATTTGCATTACCTCAGAACCCTATGCAAGGTCCCTCTTCCTCTCTCTCTCCGCACAAATAAGTATTATTCTGATTTTTATGTTGATCTTGTTAAAAAAAATAAAATTGTAACAGAAAGCATTTTTCTAGAGATTACTCTAGAAATAAGAGGAAAATAACTTCAGAAAGAGTTATGTTTCAATCAGCTTTCCTTCTTCAAAGAAAGGAAAATCAGCTATACAGGAGATCAAATAAGTTTTTTTAATTTTTGCTTGAACAACAGGTTCAGCCCTAGACAGTTTGGCTCAGTGGACAGAACATGGTCCAAGGACTGAAGAGTCCCAGGTTCAATTCTGGTCAAGGGCAGACTGCAGACTCGATCCTCGGCCCTGGTTGGGGTGCATGCGGGAGGCAACCAATCTATATGTCTCTCTCACATCAATGTTTCTCTCTCTGTCTCTCCCCGTCCCTTCCACTCTCTCTAAAAATGAATGGAACAATATCCTCAGGTGAGGAAAACAACAGGTTCAGAGGAAGAAGGTTGTATAAACAAAGATCAATTACTTAATTTCACACAAATTCCCTTTGCTTCCCAAGATAAAATTAAGAATGGGTATTTCATGTAAATGTTTTTAAAAAAGAAAAGCCATGGTTTATAAATATGTATTTGGAATATATAAGTAGGACAAACTGCATAAAAGATAATCTAAATCTGTAGGAAGATTCTCTGAATTTTCTTCTTACCTGTAAAACTTTGCCATGGACCACAGTTCCGAGAACTCCTGAACACAGCCTTGGAGTTAATCCTGTGAACAACCCACGCTTCCCATCGATGCTCGCAATGTGCTGAGCTAAGAACACAAGTCAGAAATTTAAATTCTAGTTGAAGGAAAGGGTTACATAGAAATTTCAAGGAAACATGCTTTCTAACAATTTTTTTCAGCAACTCCTGCCTGTCAAGATCCTCAATGTCATCCAATTCCAAATAAATCAAAGACACTTACCATAACAAAAGAGGCCAGGAAGCTGACACACTTGCCGCCCAAAAATATTTCGTCCAATTGTTGGAGGAAGAGGTTCATATCCCACCTTTGAAAACAATAGAATGCATATATCACTACTAAGCAATATTCCCCTGAATGCCTTGGTTGAAAGGTCTTGAATTAAGAACAAAATTAGGGTTAATATTTAACACAAGTTAAAATGCAGTGTATGTGTTCCAAGGCAACGATGAAGCATCATCCTTGACAGTTTTTTGTTTTGTCGTTTGATAAGACTGGTTTCAATGAACCCCAAGTTTTCTTTTGGCTCAAATTCTATAAGGCGAGCTATTTAGCTGAGTTACACTAATATCAAACTGAAAATAGAAAAAGGAAACTTTTGTGCTAGGACAGCAAATGTTTACTGAGGAGGCTCAAAAATATTTTCTGAAGAAAATCTAACACATTTCATATATTTGGACAAAATGAGAAGACTAAGCTATCAACTTCATATTTGGCTAGCAAGACAAAACACTCAAAAAGCAAATGCAAATACAGCTGGATAATTCACTTGGGGAATAATTACAAGCTATGGCCACGTTAAACAGCAGACTGTCATTAACAACCAAATGAAGGCCATTTTAGAGTTAATGATTATCATCTTATTTCTACAATATATTCTTTTTAGTGTTAGAGAGAATGAAAATGCTGTATGACACGGTTTGGGCTCTACTGCTGTGATCCTTAACCTGCTCAATTAAATAACTCCTGATGGAGCTCCCTGAAAGTGTAACTATGCAACTATTTTAAAAAACTGTGTATTTGGGAATTTTACCATAACCCCTGAGACACTTGGCAACACGTAGATTTTGTGTAATTGGGATTAAGGATATTCAAGTTTTTGAGGCAAAAGCTTTAAATGTCACTAGAAAACTACGTTCTGGAAAAGTACTGAGCAATGGACTCATACCAGATTTACTGTAAAATGCTGTCATCGGAGATACCATCTGGCCACAAACCTGTCAACTCTGGTTTAGATGACATAGTATACATTCCAATCCAAGTCTTTGTTCTTGGTTTAAATAACTTATTTTACAATAGTGTTTTACATATAGAATCCGAATCCACACGGGTCAACTCAGCATTTGGGTTAGCATCGACTCAAGTATAAAAAATGTGGTCCTTCCTCCCTAGTGTCTTGCATATATTTTCTGTTGTTGTTAATCCTCACCGGAGACTATTTTCCCATTGATTTTTAGAGAGAGTGGAAGGGCAGGGCAGACAGAGAGAAATATACACTGAGTGGCCAGATTATTATTATCTCTGAACACATATTAATGTGGCCACTCAGTGTATCTTAGAGGCCCGGTGCATGAATTTGTGCGTGTGGGGTCTGGCCAGCCTGGCCAGGGGGAGGGGACATAGGCGGTTGGCTGGCCTGCCTGCTGGTCGAACTCCTGGTCAAGGGGACAATTTGCATATTAGCCTTTTATTATATAGGAGGATATACACTGAGTGCCAGATTATTATGCGTCCTGAGATCATAATAATCTGGTTACTCAGTGTAGATGTGAGAGAGACATATCAATTGGTTGCCTCTGCACTCACCCCAAACAGGGCGGGAGATGAAGCCTGCATCCGAAACACTTGCCCCGGGACAGAATGAACGGGGACCCTTCAGTCCGCGGTCAGATGCTCTATCCACTGAGCCAAACCAGCTAGGGCGTGTCTTGCATATTTTTGACAGAAAGGTAGACTTCTTTTTTAAAAGATAATTGTTTTTTATTGATTTCAGAGAGGAAGGCAGAGATTGGGAGAGATAGAAACATCAATGATGAGAATCATTGATCCCCTGCCTCCTGCACGCCCCACTGTGTCCTGACCAGAACCCAACCGTGACCTCCTGGACCTGGGTCACAGGGGGAGGCTCAACCACTGAGCCACACTGGCCGGCAGAAAGGGAGATTTCTAAAAGCGTCCATTCCCTGGCACAATGCATGATGTAAGTATGTCAACTCTCACCAAAGGCAAGCTCTATGAGTTCCCTCCCATCACAGGGAAATTAAAAAGGCAACTGATAATACTAACTTTATCACCAGCTAAAACCTGGCCTACTTGCCTGTGAATTCCTTTTAAGAATTATTTTACAGCACATTGGAAACTAACATATGTTTCAACTCGCGAAAACTCTTTCCGCTGAACTGATTTCCAGCTCAGACAGAAGTGATTTCAGCGTCAGGAGCCACATGGGCGGCTCGGGGACCCTCCCGCAGGCTCCTGGGCCCCCCTTCATGATCCCCGCTGAAAGGGCTCCTGTGTTTATCTGGGTATCTGGGGCTAAAATCTCGGAACAGAAAAGCGGCAGTAACAGTAGTCAAAAAAGAAAAATAATGCTAATAAAACGTTAGCTCTCCTCTAATTTCAAATTTTAACAGATTTGCGTGTCTTGCGCCTGGGCAGGGTAAGGAGGGAATACTAATTTCAGAGAGGCGAGGGAGTGGGTTGGGGAAGCCCTCGGTGACGAGCGGCCGAGATCAACCTCAGGAGAGAAAATACAAAGTTCAGAGGAGCCACCGGGCCGGGCAGGGCAGGGCAGGGCGGCAGTTGGCGACGGGGACGGAGCGGGCCTCGCCTCCTGGCAGAGAAGCGGAGCCCCCGAAGGCCCACAGCAGCGGAAGGGCGGCGGGCGGTGGAAGCTGTCCGTCCCTGCGGGGAAGGACGGGGC
The DNA here is from genome assembly GCF_027574615.1 of Eptesicus fuscus. Classification (NCBI taxonomy): domain Eukaryota; kingdom Metazoa; phylum Chordata; class Mammalia; order Chiroptera; family Vespertilionidae; genus Eptesicus; species Eptesicus fuscus. The sequence goes on along the minus strand of NC_072485.1, from coordinate 67,160,487 downwards.
AGCAGAGTAGCATCTTGGGCGGCTGAAGGCCCGGGAAGGCTAGAGCCGGCCCTCCGTCGCCGCGGGCAGCGGCAACCGAAGAGGGAGCCGGGCGGGGAAGGGAATGGCGACGACTCATACCTGGATGAGCACCTTCACGTACATGAGCGGCTGGGACAAGATGGTGAGACCGGAGCCCAGGAGCACCTGACTGGCCGCGTCCGCCATGATGGCACCCGCGGACGGACGGACAGACCGAGCCACCTAGCGACCAAGCCGGTCCCGGATCACTGGCCCGCCCGCGGCGCGCGCGCACGCACACACAGCGGCGCGCGCATTCCCCCCAGGCCCCGCCCACCGCTCCGCCCCGAGAAACGGCTGGCGCTCGCGCGCCCGCGCAAGGGTCTGGGCGGGGCCTACGGGCCTGGTGCGCATGCGTGTTGTAGTGGGATCCGCGCCCTCCTCTAGGAATGGCAGTTTCTCTTGCGCCTGCGCAGGCCGGAAGCGCCCGGAAGCAGAAGAATGGGCGTGGCAATGGGGTGTGTGTGACCCTGACAGCTAAGGCAAGGTCAGAAGAAGAAAAATAGTGGGAAGGATTCTTCGTTATGACTCGCCTCTGCAGTTGGCATTTGGGCATCAGCAACATAAGGTCCAAAGGGTATTCAGCGTTAGAACCATAAAAAAAATCTAATGGCCAACAAAAACTCGGGTTGCTATTCATGCATTCATTCAATTAATGCTAACTTCTCAGAAATGCTTTCTCTGGTCATTCTGTACATTTACCTCCCCCTTATTTCCTACCACAGCGTCCTGTAGCACATATCGTTGTAATTTACCTGTTTGTCTTCTCCACACTACAATGTAAACTCCTGAGTCCAGGAACTTTAAGCCTTTTTTCATTGTTGTATATTGAGCCTGGCACATACCAGGTGCTCATGAATGAACAAATACTATAGTGCCCATCAGAGTACAGGCTTTTAGAAGCAAAAAGAAAAAGGCATTGTCCTTACCCCTTCAGCCCCAACCCATATGTTCTATATCAAACAACACTTAGTGAGACAAAGTGGGGCACAGAGAATGAAATGCCAAGAAGACTTGTATTAGATCCTGAATTTATTTTCTTTTTCTGACTTTCTTTTGTATCGAAGTGATTCAGAAGTCATTTTCTCTTCTTTTGTTTTCAGATTTTGTATTGAAATGTAAGAGCAACACTAATACCCACCTCTCAGGGTTATTGAGCATTAAGTGAAATTGTGTACGGGATAAGATCTTTTTAAAACTGTATATTAAAAGACAAAAGTTACTTCTGATTAATATTGTCCTGTATTCAGCACAGTGCTAGATGATATGGGGAGGCAGTTTACAGAGCAGGAAGGAACTTGGTCTTTAAAGTTCAATGGACCTGCTCCAAAGTCATCCTCTACCAGTTATTTAACTGTGTGACTTTAGGCAAATTACAGGACCTCTTTGAATCTTAGACAAATTAGTATTGTAATGTCTACTTCATAATGTTGTGAGGATTGAATGATATAATAAGCCTACCCATCCTGGCACACAATAATATAATATGTAACTGTAGCTTTTAGAATGGTAAGAAACATAAGTTGCTTCTAACTAAATCCAGAAATTTTTAGATATCAATACAATTGACAATCTAAACAACAGTGTCTAAAGAGGCAATGTCTGAGATCATTTAGCAAGGGGACTTTTAGTCATGAATTTGTATATTGGTGGTGCCAACAAAATATCCACTGTCTCTGCCCCACTGATACCTGTGGGCACTAAGAGGTACAGAGCCTCTGGCAAGAGTGGGTGGTTGGTGCAGGGTAGAAGTTGCCCATGAAGTTTGGGGAAGAATCTCAGAGGAAAAGGAGCTGAAGTCAGCAGCATAGGTAAGAGAAGTGAAAAAAGGTATAGGGCCCTAGCCGGTTTGGCTCAGTGGATAGAGCGTCGGCCTGTGAACTGAAAGGTCCCAGGTTTGATTCCAGTCAAGGGCACATGCCAGGGTTGTGGGCTCGATCCCCAGTGGGGGACTTGCAGGAGGCAGCCGATCCATGATTCTCTCTTATCATGGATGTTTCTATCTCTCTCTCCCTCTTCCTTCCTCTCTGAAATCAATGAAAATATATATTTTTTTCTTTTTTTAATATATATATTTTATTGATTTTTTACAGAGAGAGGAAGAGAGAGGGATAGAGAGTTAGAAACATCGATGAGAGAGAAACATCGATCAGCTGCCTCCTGCACACCCCCTACTGGGGATGTGCCCGCAACCAAGGTACATGCCCTTGCCCAGAATCGAACCTGGGACCCTTGAGTCTGCAGGCCGACGCTCTATCCACTGAGTCAAACCGGTTTCGGCTGAAAATATATTTTAAAAAAAGAAAAAGAAAAAAGGTATAGGGCTGCAACCCAATGTGATAGGAAGAAGGTAAGTCAAATGGGAAGCCTGGCAGGACCTGGAGTGACCCTTTCTGAACATGATACTAGCACACTGACAGCACAGGTGCTATGAGGGATCTAAAATACCTGTTCACAAAAGCTTATGCAGTTAACCAATCAATGGAAACAACTGGTTAGAGAGAAAGAATTTTAATCAATGGGTTTTAAAACTTACATAACTGTGCTGAACATAATATATGCAACATTAAATTTCGGGTAATACATGAATTGTTTTCTGTATGTGGGAACACTTCATCCTGAGCAAGTCTGAGATACCACAGTTTGACAACACTAGCAAGTTGTGACACATTTTTAACATGGCACACTCACAGAATATGTTTAAAACAGAGTTTGATCACTTAAAATTGATTGCACATAATTTTGGGCAGGATATCTATTGGTTAAAATGAGCTATTTCTGTGCTGCAGTTCCATGAGAACACACTTGAACTTCTGATAAAGGAAGCTTTTCCAGACATCACAATGAAGCTTCATTTTATGAAAAATAATTTAATTCATGAGGTGTGCATCTTGAAGGCATGCACACAGTGGAAGGTCAGTGCATGTGAATGCACAACACAGTACACCACCAACAAGCTTGGTTACCCACCACACAACTCCCTCATTACAAATGTGTCTCACCCAAAACATGCCAAGGAAGCACTGTGTGGTGTGGCCCCAGTGCCCTACGGGTATGTGTATATGTGCAAGGACGGGTACCCTGCCATGGTGGTGTGGCCTCTCTTTGTGGCAAGAAACCTGTTCCTGGACCAGTCTGGCTTCGTATCTGGATCTGGCTCTTTGCCGGTGTTTGTGCTTCTCTTTGAAGAGCATGTAAATCCTGGCTTTTCTCTCTGTGCAAACAAGATACAAAAGTTGAACTCACTTTATGTTATAATTTGTAAAGTTAGAGTAAGGATTCGGATTGGTTTACAAGGAGTTAGTGAGAAGTAGTTGTTACACGGCAGAGGCAAATCAAGCATTTGCCTTTGTCCCTCAGAGTGCCAGTGGTCTATGGGCAACATTTTAAAAAAATTATATTGTTCAGATTATTACAGATGTTCCTCTCCCCCGCCACCGCCATAGCTTCTCTCCACCCAGTTCCCACCCCACCCTAGGACCTCACCAACCCACTGTCCACGTCCATAGGTATAAGATCTTTGTCCAATCCCTTCACGTACCCCCACACCCTTTCCCCCTGAGAATTGTCAGTCCACTCCATTTCCATGCCCCTGATTCTATTACATTCACCAGTTTATTCTGTTCATCAGATTTTTTATTCATTAGATTTTTAGATTCACTTGTTGATAGATATGTATTTGTTGTCACTTTGTTGTTCATAATTTTTTATCTTTATCTTTTTTTTCTTCTTCCTCTTCTTAAAGAATACCCTTCAGCATTTCATATAATACTGGTTTGGTGGTGATGAGCTCCTTTAACTTTTTCTTGTCTGTGAAGCTCTTTAGCTGACCTTCAATTCTAAATGATAGCTTTGCTGGGTAGAGTAATCTTGGTTGTAGGTTCTTGCTATTCATCACTTTGAATATTTCTTGCCACTCCCTTCTGGCCTGCATAGTTTCTGTTGAGAAATCAGCTGACAGTCGTATGGGTACTCCCTTGTAGGTAACTGTTTTTCTCTTGTGCTTTTAAGATTCTCTCTTTGTCTTTTGCCCTTGGCATTTTAATTATGATGTGTTTTGGTGTGGTCCTCTTTGGATTCCTCTTATTTGGGGTTCTCTGTGCTTCCTGGACTTGTAAGTCTATTTCTTTCACCAGGTAGGGGAAATTTTCTGTCATTATTTCTTCAAATAGGTTTTCAATATCTTGCTCTCTCTCTTCTTTGGGCACCCCCATAATTCATATGTTGGTACGCTTGAAGTTGTTACACTATCTTTATGTTTTTGGATTCTTTTTTCTTTTTTCTTTTCCAGTTGGTTGTTTTTTGCTTCCTCATATTTCAAATCTTTAACTTGATTCTTGGGATCCTCTAGTCTACTGTTGTATCTCTGTATATTATTCTTTATTTCAGTCAGTGTATGCTTAATTTCTGACTGGTCCTTTTCCTTTTTGTTGGCATTCTCACTAAGATCCTTGAAGGTCTCACTAAGTTCCTCAGAGGTTTCTAGAAATTCTTGAGTAACCTTATAACTATGGTTTTAAACTCTATATCCAGTAGTTTGCTTTCTTCCATATCTTTCATTTGTGACATGTTTCTTTGTCTCCACATTTTGGCTGCTTCCCTGTGTTTGTTTCTATGTATTGAGTAGCTGCTAAAGCTCCTTGAGTTGATAGAGTGGCCTTGTGTAGTAGGGTCCAGTGGCTCAGCCTCCCCAGTCACCTGATGTGGACACTCTTGGTGCACCCCTTTGTGGGCTGTGTGCACAGTCTTGTTGCAGTTAAGCTTTGATTGCTGTTGGTATCACTGGGAGGAATTGACCTCCAGGCCAATTGGCTGTGAGGACCAGCTGTGTCTACAATGGAAGATCTCTTGCGCAGGAGACACCCTTATGGGGCAGGACTTGCTTCAGTGGGGCTTTGGTGCTCACTGAGTCTGCCCCTGAGTGTGTCATTTATGGATGTGAAGAGTTGTAATCTGGTATGATCTCACACTAACCACTGGGTACACTGGCTCTTGGATCTCCAAGGAGGTGCAAGGTCAGCCACTGTCTGGGGCCACCCAGCAGGAGGTACAGGGAGATCTGCAGATTCCTCCTCTTTGTATGGGGTTTGGAAGTGCCCAGATGAGGCCCAGCTGTCAAGCAGGCAGGCTGCTGCTGCTGCTGGCCTTCAGCCTTATTTTGATAGCTTTGGGGCTCCCTGACCAAGCTGCAGCTTGTTTGACAGGTTTTAGGCTGAGAAAGGACAGGCCATTCATATGCAAAAGCCGCTGTGCATAGCTTGGGTGGGGTTGTAAATTGGGTGGGGTGGGGTCTCAGGGAATCTCCAGGGCTGAGCAAACAGCAATGGTTGCCAGTCAGCCCTGCACTGGGGAGGTCCCAGCATAGGAACAATGATCACTAGGAGCACCTCTGTCTGGAAGAAAGCCGCCCCTGCATTCCTGCCCCGATCCTAGACAGTCCAGTTTCTCCCTGTATGTGTCTGGGTCCCCCAGAGTCTTGCCCAGCACTGGAGTTCAGAGCAAGCGGGAGCTTGTATCTCCCTCCTCATTAAAAAAAGCAGCGCAGCCCTAGCCGATTTGGCTCAGTGGATTGAGCGTCAGCCTGTGGACTGAAGGGTCCTGGGTTTGATTCCGGTCAAGGGCATATGCCCAGGTTGTGGGCTCGGTCCCCAGTGGGGGGTGTGCAGGAGGCAGCTGATCAGTGATTCTCATCATTGATGTTTCTATCTCTCTCTCCCTCTCCCTTCCTCTCTGAAATCAATAAAAATATATATTAAAAAAAAAAAGCAGTGCACCTGGTGCCAGCCCATTCTGCACCTCTGCACCTCCTACCAGTCTCAATGTGCTTTCTTCTTTACCTCTCTAGTTGTAGTATTTCCACTCAGCCAGTTTTCCCATGGTTTTGGATGATAGTTGTTCTGTCTTTTAGTTGTAATTTTGAAGTGGTTGTGGGAGGCAGCAAGTACAGGTGTTTACCTATGCCGCCATCTTGGTTCTCTATGGGCAACATTTTAATTGCTCTGAGCAGATCAGGGACTGCATTTTATAAGCTGTCTGGAAGTTACATGCCTACATCTCTGTTAGAGAGATATTACACTAGGAACTTTAGGAAAATGAAATAAAGGTACAGGTTTGGAAGGCATTCATCCAGTACACTGGGTTTCACCGAATCTCTGGTTACATGTTGCAGCTTAACCTGCACGATTCAGTTGCAGGATATGGTTTTAGGCACCTACAGACTTCTTGTAATAAATGCTGAATGGGGAGAAAGGACAAGTCCATCACTTATTTGTCTGTCAGGACAGAAACTCTCTTTGTTTTGACTTTATTTAAACCTCTCTTCTTTTTTTAAAATTATATTTTTTCATTTATTTCAGAGAGGAAGGGAGAAAGATAGAAATATCAATGATGAGAGAGAATCATTGATTGGCTACCTCCTGCATGCCTCCCACTGGGGAGGGGATTGAGCCCGCAAACCAGGCATGTGCCCTTGGCTGGAATCGAACCTGGGACCCTTTAGTCCTCAGGCGACGCTCTATCCACTGAGCCAAAATGGCTAGGTCTAACCCTCTATTTTCATCGCTCTTCAGTTTCTGTTATACCAGGTGGTTGGACTACCTTGCCACCCCATGTATAGGGTCATTGCCTTAAGGGAGGGATCATGTCTGACTGTCCTCCAAGGGCTTGGCACCTACTAGGTTCTCCATAGGATACTGCCGAATAAATGAGAACACCAACCTGGCAATTCTCAAGCAACAGATTTGAGAATAAAGGAGGGACTTCCCCTTAGGAGAACTGTGGGTTCTATATCTAGTATACCTGCGCAATCCGGTGGTTTCAAATCTTTCTTTGGACACGTGAGCTGCACCCTCCCACAGACGCACCCAGTGCTATTTGAAACAACAGCTTACTTACCATCTGTCCACCTCTCTGCCTCCTTTTCAGGAAAGAATATGCAAGTGCCAAGGAACAAGAGCGATGGATAGGGATAAATATGCGTCATGCTAACTTATTCTTCTAAGAAAGCAAACCGTTCACAAACCTCAGCATTGCAGGATCACTGTGACGCGGCACGTGGGGCACACGTCACAGCTTAAGGCGGTGCCCCTACCCTACCCCGCTGGCTGCTAATAACTCCTTGAGGTGAGCACTGCTGTATTACGCTATCACTGTTTTCCCTGAGACGTTGCCTGGAGTTACAACATAACAGCTGCCTAACAAATGTTCGTTGGAATAAAGGTAACTTCTCCATGGCAAGCTGTTAGCTCTGGGAGGGCTGTCTGCGTCCTTTAGTACCTTGTGGGCTGTGCCCCAGGGTGGTCAGTGGTTTAGAGCCTGAGGGTGCAAATTACCTTGGGCGTTCACCTGAGCAGAACAAATCTGAGAAGGTGAAACTGTGTGGACTGTAGATCACCACCCCACCAAATCACATAATACATTTCAAAACCAAATAAAGTAAATCACCAGCATATAAGTATAATATATATTAGGTGAAATACCTGCTTTCTTTCTTTATTCTTAGTCAGAATCAAGCTAGTTGCTTTTGATGGGTCCAGGGAGATGTCTTTGTCTCTTCCATTTAACTGTGACTAGAATAAATGAGCACATTCTCATTAAAATTTCTACTTGGACAAGTGTGAGTATTAGAATATACATTCTCTGAGTGTTTTTCATTCATGCATGTTGATTCATTATGATACTCTAACACAAAAAGAGAGGCAGGACACAAACAAATAATTCAAAGAAAATAATTCAAATAATTCAAAATAATTCAATAATGTTTATTGAATACCTACCATATGCCAGGCCCTTTACACACAGATTCACATCTAATATTCTCAACCAACCTTATGTTGTTGATATTATTACCATAACTAGAGGCCTGGTGCACGAATTCGTGCAGAGGTAGTGTCCCTCGGCCTGGCTGGTGATTGGGGCCGAGTGGGGCCCATCTCGCCCAGTCCCAATCAGGGGGCTGGCTGCAGGAGGATGGCTGTGGGAGCAGACTGACCACCTGGGTGCAGCTCCTGCATTGAGCATCTGCCCCTGGGTGGTCAATGCATGTCATAGCTATTGGTTGTCCAGTTGTTACGGTTGTTTAGGCTTTTATATCTATAGATATTTTAGATGCAGAAACAGAGTCCCAGGGTGGTTAAGTATCTCACAGAAAATTACATAGTGGGGGTGATGTTTGAACTCAAGACAGACTTCAGAGCTGTTTCCTTGTCACTATTACACCGGACCCCAGATGTCCCTCAATACTGAATGGAGATGGCTGTGCCTGTGAGGGTTCCTCAGTGTAACACAGCGGGGCCTCGTTATCTCACTGTTACTCACGGGGTAGCATTCTGCCAGAGGAGGGCCAATGTTACACTCTACCCACTAAGAATTAGCTACTGTTGTACCAAAACTTATATTTATACATAAAAGAACCAGGGACTTTATAGCCACAAAACTCCAAAGTACTAAAAGTTGGTTAGGTGCTTCTCTGTGTTCCCTGCATCCTATTCTGTTAATGTCATTTGCTGTTTACTTGTCAAATCCCCAGCCCAGACTCTAAGGCCCCTGAGGCAGGGATAGTGTTTTGTTCAATGTCATATTCGCCACATCCAGGAGAGGGCCTGGCGCACAGTGGTTACACATGACAATTTGTTGAATAAACAGCTGGATGGATGGTAGAGCAGCCTGTTCTGACGTTCTGGGTATAAAGTCACAAATCACCCATAGCTGGTGTCAGGCTTCAGTGGTGTGTAATCTAAAGCAGAGCCAGTCTCCCCACCAATTTTTTTTTTTTTTTTTTGGTGGAGGTGCCGGGGATCGAACCCGGGGCCTCCCCACCAATTTTAATGTTCCCCTGCTCCCAGTGGCACTGACAGGTAAGGGGGACACAGAGGGCTACTGTGTTCTTCGCCCTGTGGGAGAGACATACTAATGGGAAAAATCAGAGAATCTGTGTGACAGACAGTCAAGAATGGACCAGAATATATAGCTCTGAAATAAATTCATGCATATGTGGTCATTTAATTTTTAACAAATGAGCCAAGAATATACAATGGTGTTGCAAAAACTAGATATTCACATGTAAAAGGATGAAACTGTACCCCTGTCTTACACCATACACAAAAGTCAACTCAAAATGGAATAAAAACCTACATTTAAGACCTGACTCTGTAAAACTCCTAAAAAGAAAACATAGGAAGCAAGCTCCTTGACATTGGTCTTGGCAATGATTTTTTGGTTTTGACAACAAAAGCAAAGACAACAAAAGCAAAAAATAAACAAGTGAAACTACATCAACTAAAAAGCACAGCAAAGAAAATCAATAAAATGAAAAGGCAATCTACTGAATGAGAAAAAAAATATGTGCAAACATATGTTATTTAGCCATAATAAAGAAGGGAATTCTGCCATTCGTGACAACATGGATGATCTTGGAGGACATTATGCTAAGTGAAATAAACCAGACAGAGAAAGACAAATATTGCACTTATATGTGGAACCTAAAAAAGTCAGACTCATAGAAACAGAGTAGATGGTGGTTGCCAGCGACTGTGAGGTGGGGCAAATAGGGGGAGGATGGTAAAAGGGTACAAACTTTTGGTTATCAGATAAGGTGTGACGATCTGACGTATAACATGGTGACTATAGTTAATAATACTGCATGGTGTAATTAAAATTTGCTAAGGGTAGAACTGGACATGTTCTCACCAAAAGAAAAAAAGATAACCATGTGAGGTGATGGATGTGTTAGTTAACTCAATGGTGAGAATCATTTCACAATGTATACACATCAAATCATCACGTTGTACACTTTTTTAAAAATTACAAAAAAAGTTTTAATACATTTTTTCCATGAGTGAATTAAAAAAAAAGTCAAGCAAAAACATTACTTCATAAGGACATATGCACCCCTATGTTTTTTTTAAAATATATTTTATTGATTTTTTACAGAGAGGAAGGGAGAGGGATAGAGAGCTAGAAACATCGATGAGAGAGAATCATCGACCAGCTGCCTCCTGCACACCCCCTACCAGGGATGTGCCCGCAGCCAATGTACATGCCCTTGACCAGAATCGAACCTGGGACCTTTCAGTCCGCAGACCGACGCTCTATCCATTGAGCCAAACCGGTTTCGGCGGTACCCCTATGTTTATAGCAGCACAATATACAATAGCTAAGATTTGGAATCAGCCTAAGTGCCCATCAGCAGATGAGTGGATTAAAAAACTTTGGCACATCTATACAATGGAATACTATGCTGCTATAAAAAGGAAGGAACTCCTACCATTTGCAACAGTATGGATGGAGCTGGAGAACATTATGCTAAGTGAAATAAGTCAGTCAGAGAAAGATAAATATCACATGATCTCACTCATTTGTGAATTATAATGAACAACATAAACCGATGAACATAAAACAGATCCAGAGACAGAGAAACATCCATCAGACTGTCAAACCTTAGAGGGAAGGTAGGGGAGGGTGGGGGTAAGGGTGAGAGATCAACCAAAGGACTTGTATGCATGCATATAAGCCTAACCAATGGATACAGACAACAGGGGGGGTAAGGGTGAGGGCAGGACTTGGGGGATGGGGAGACATCGGGGGATAAGGACACATTTGTAACACCTTAATAAAGAAAAAAAAAAAGAAAAATAAACAAACAGACAAAAAAATTACCTCACTCATCCTTGGTCTTTCATTTTTTACTGTTGAAGAACTGGCATTCTCAGAATTTTTTAAAAAGGTAGGCTGCTTTTGCAGCGTGGAAGCAAATCCTGGCCTTTTCTAGAAGGATTAGTGCAAAGAGAATGTTTTTCAATTGACCGATTGCAATTAATCTGCTCATAATTGACCCAATTCACCCAACAGTAAAACTCCCACCTCTGAAAGCATTTTCAACTTTAGAAAGCAGAGGGTATATATGTAGGTACATCAGCTGGGAGAAAGACAAGGAAGGAGCTATCTGGGTGTCCTTAGCCTGGACCAGGCCTGACCCCTCAGCACCCAGCAACCCTGACCAGCTCCAGCCACTCCTTTGCCAGCCATTCCACCACTTCCCTCTGGAAATCCAGACTTGGTCAACGCCCAGACTTGCAGCTCCAGAGCACAGCAGAGGACCCATGGGCCAAGGCTGGAAGCTGCTCAGAGATGTCCAGAGGACAATGAAAGAGCTCTGAACTCAAGACAGAAAGCTTTCACCTCTGATCCCCTTCTGATTTAGAGTAAACCTTACCCCCCAGTCCTGCTGTTAATGGAAGCCTCTTTAAAAATATATTTTATTGATTTTTTTTACAGAGAGGAAGGGAGAGGGATAGAGAGTTAGAAACATTGATAAGAGAGAAACATCAGTCAGATGCCTCCTGCACACCCCCTACTGAGGATGTGCCCACAACCAAGGTACATGCCCTTGACGGGAATCGAACCTGGGACCCTCCAGTCCACAGGCTGACGCTCTATCCACTGAGCCAAACAGATTAGGGCAATGGAAGCCTCTTTAACCAGAAAGGAGAAGCAGGCAGCAGAGCTTTCTTACCAGGGCATCTTCTGTTGACTTGAGCTCCCGTATCATATTATTTTTCTGATACTGTTCATTTCGCTGTTTCCTCGTCTGAAGTGGCTTCTTCTTTTTCTTCTTGTACATCTTCTTCTTATGATTCAACTGTTTCAAAAAGTACAGAGAAACTAGTCATTGAGGATTCCAGAGGACTCTCATCACACAACACTCAAGACACGATGGCTAAGCCAGTGTGCGGCCCTCAGTGTTAAGTTGTTGGTTTGAAGAACAAATAGTTGTTACCTCCTTACCAGAGGCTGTTCCCCATTTAACAACCCCCAAATCCAACTATTGTACATATACTAGGGAAGGGGATCCTATACCAATGACCAAATATTTGTGATTTAGAATTTAAAACCAGATTACTTATGGCAATAATGTCAGGTACAGACAATACTGATTATTTGATGTGTGGTTAAAAGATTCAATTTGGGCCCTGGCTGGTTTGGCTCAGTGGATAAAGCGTCAGCCCACAGCCTGAAGGTCCCAGGTTCAATTCTAGTCAAGGACACGTACCTCAGTTGTAGGCTCAATCCCTGGCCCTGGTTGGGGTGTGAGTGGGAGGCAACCAAATGATGTGTTTCTCTCTCTCTCTCTCTCCCCCTCCAACTCTCTCTAAAAATCAATGGAAAAATATTCTCAGGTGAGGATTAGCAACACCACCAAAAAGATTCAATTTGGTTGTTACTTCAAGCAAATGAAGCTCAGGACAAATTTTCTAGGTACCTATGGTGTGGTGAAGCTTAATCTGATGTTGCTGTAAATACAGTTGAAGAAATTGTAGGGCTGAGTATAATTTGGCTGGCTCCTCCTGACAGCCTTAATCTCACTTTATGATGGAAATATTTCTTTTTTTTTTTTAATATTTTATTGATTTTTTTTTATAGAGAGAGGAAGTGAGAGGGATAGAGAGCTAGAAACATCGATGAGAGAGAAACATCGACCAGCTGCCTCCTGCACACCCCCTAACTGGGGATGTGCCCGCAACCAAGGTACATGCCCTTGACCGGAATCGAACCTGGGACCCTTGAGTCCGCAGGCCAACGCTCTATCCACTGAGCCAAACCGGTCAGGGCAAGACCTTCACCTTTCAACCCTCTTCCCCTCTGGCAACCAAGTATCAGTCATTTTTAATAACCTATTTCTTAACATGGTTTTCACTTTTAGTTAAACTTTCTTTTTTTCACTTTCAGTTAACTTTGGAATAAATATAGAGTCCTCACACCCTCCCCCCCCCTAGATTTTTAAAATGAAAGTTATAACAAAGACTTCATAACCAGTTGGGACACTATTGCTCTATTCTACTGCAGTTGAAAAATTCCACCACATTATCTAGTGATGTCATGCTTTTTTAAGGCTGCTACTCTTTGGGTATAAGAGTCTATCGAATCTCACCTCATGTGCTATGTTCAGGAGGTGAACAGGGAGACCGTCTGAGAGGGAACTGTCAGAACCACTGGTGCTGTTTTCAAAAGGAGAGAAGAAAGGGAAAAACCCGTTATTGATGTCTGGAAGTATACCATTTACCAGACCATCTGCATGGGGTTAGGATATCTAGTCCACTATTTGCCCACACTGTCTGTGTTTCAATTGCTAAGAATTCTTGACAAGCATATTCATTCATTCATTCATTCATTCATTCATTCTGAATGCCGACTGCATGTGCCAGATAGTCATCAGGCACAGGAAGCAGAGATGGACATGGCAGAGCTCCTGCACCAAGGAGTTTGCAATCTGTGTAGCAAAAAACAAAACAAAACAAAAACAAAAATAAAAACATCAACCTGCCCTGGCCAGTGTGGCTTAGTTGGTTGGGCATCGTCCCATGCACCAAAAGGTTGCAGGTTTGATTTCCGGTCAGGGCACAGGCGAGGGTTGCCGGTTCAGTTCCCAGTTGGGAGCAGCCAATCAATTTTGCTCTCACATCTTGGTTCTCTCCCTCTCCTGCTCCCTCTCCCTTCCTCTCTCTAAAGATCAATGTTAAAAATCTTAAAAAAAAACAAAAAAACACCAACCAGCCAGATGGGCAGAGCTGCCCTTGGCAGCAACTGTGAGAGGCTGTAGGATTCTCAATGTGCAGCCCTAGAGAATGCCAGGGAACTGTAATTCGTTTGGAAGCAGGGACTCTGTCTCACTCATTCCTGTCTGGCCAGTACCAGTTCAGAGAGCCAGGATCCTACCAGGTCTTCTTTAAGAATGTGTTCAATATATAAATAAATATAATTAATATAAAAAATCTATAGGTCAGAGGCCAGGAATATTATTTTCATCACCCCAATTCACCTTCAAAAGTTCTGGATGCATGTCTAGACTGATCACAAATCCTCCCGGGCCCCAGTCTTCGAGGGCTAGGATGAATGAATGAGTCCTCGGATAATGAACCCTTTCTCCCTTTATCATGTGCCACATTATCCTTTCCCCTTTCCTGGAGTGTGGCTGGCTAGAACTGAGAGCTGTGCTCTGCAACATGAGCTCCACATTTAAAAATGTCTTCGTCACAAAACTCAAATCTGGAAAAAGACAGCATTTCAAACCATCCTTTTGCTCAGCCCTTTCATTCTGTTCTTGCTCCCCCTCCTTCCCGCCAGGGTACAAGGAGGAGGAGCCTGACAGAAGACAGCAGGAAGAAAGTCCTCCCTTCTCTGATCTAACTCCCAATTCCGGGTTCTCGTGGGGCTTTTCCAGTCTGAGGAGCAGCCTTTCAGGCCACTGGACAACAGAGTCTGAGGTGCCTTTCAGAGGCAATGGAGAGCGTCGACAAATGGGATAAGAGCATTAGATGCAGTGTGGCCCAGAAATGCTCAAAACCGGTGTGTACACACCCAGACGGAGCAGACTCCTGCTGAGCTTGTACACTCAGCCCGCTTCTCTGTGTAATGGTGAGGATGGAAAGGGGGTTCCTGATGGCAAACTGGTTTCCATAATTCCTAACCGAATGCGTCTGCGGAGCCAGCTGGAATGCGGTCTGGCTGTTTCTGAGTCGAGTCCCCTGGGCTCTGTTGTATGAGTTGATATACAGGGGACCTTTCGTTTTTGAGGGTGAAAGAGAAGCGGGGTTGGTGCACTTATCCTGGGGAGTCAGGCAAAGGATTCTGGGAGAATGGAAGAGGAGACCTGGTGAATGGGGCGCTCCATGGGGCCTGATGGTCTGGTTTAAGGTGCCCAAGGCAGCATCTAGGAGACTCAGCCAGCAGAACTGCTTTAGGGTCAGATGTCGATGTGCCACAGGGAGTGTGGTAGAGCCATCTGCTTCCCACTGTCCACGCAGACTACAGTGCAGCCCCTGGCAGAAGGCCTCCATGCCCAGCCCAGAAACCTTCTGACTGAGGGCGGCTGGTGCAGGCTTGAGGCACCGTGGCCAGTAAGCTGGAGTAGATGGTGCTCTTGCACACACGTGAGATACCCACCCACCTAAAGAGCTGTGGAGACTATGAGGGTGGGGCTGAGATCTATATACTAAATTAATTCAACAAGTATTTATTGGGCTCTCCCCATGTGCCAGGTACTGTTGTAGAGATGCATGAGATATAGAAGTGAACAAAATAAAGATCTCTTTATTTTGTGAAACCTACATCCTTGTAGGGGAAGATAACAAATAAGAGACACAATCAAGTTGTAAATGATACAGAATGACAGAGGTGATAAAATGCTATAGGTCAGAGACTAGGAATATTACTTTCCTTGGTGCTCTGAAAAAGTCAGAGCACCTAAGGCGGATAGGGAATGGCAGGAGGGTGAAGGCAGGGGAGCAAGTTGCAATATTAGAGTGAGGAAGGTAGGCCACATTAACAAAGTTACATTGAAACCTGGCTAGTTGAGCACTGACCTATGAACCAGGAGGTCACAGTTCGATTCCCGGTCAAGACACATGCATAGTTGTCAAAGGAATGAAGTGTATTTAAGTGTGCCATGATTTATTTAATATTTTGAACCTGAGGTTCAAAACCAACAAAAGAGCAGAGCAAACAAAACCATTTTAAAAGTAAAACTTTTCTGATTTTTCTTTGAAATGAAGTTTGTTACCTGGATTCAATGTCAGACAAAGAGATGTCATTCCATCTTCTTTCTAAATCCATATCTTGTCCAAGTTCATTGAATTTCTTATAAATTTCCTGTTGTAAGAGCTCTTTAAGCTCTACTAGACACTGCATGAACTGTGGAAATGAAAAAGGAACTATCTTTGATTATTTATTTATTCATCAAATATTTATTAAGTATATGTTAAAAGGCACTTTATTGCTGGGGACCTAAAGATGAATAAGCTGTGCCCTGGTGGGGTGGGGAAGGCTAAGTTGGTTGGAGTGTCGTCCACACACCCAAAGGTTGAGGGTTCAATCCCCAGTGTGGGCATGTTCGGGAGGCAACTGATGTTTTTCTCTCACATTGACCTACCTATCTCTCTCTCTCTCTCTCTCTCTCTCTCTCTCTCTCTCTCCTCTCTCTCTCTCCCTTTCTCCTCTCCCCCTTCCTTTCTCTCTAAAATCAATAAAAACATATCCTCGAGTGAGGATTAAAATTTTTTTTAATTAAAAAAAAAAAGGATGAGTAAGTTGTAATGTCTGCTACTAAGGACATGTTAACAGATAGCTACATGAGCTGTGGGAACACAAGTGTTGCCATGTGGCCGTAAAAAAGAAGGAACTCTTACTTTTTGCAACAGCATGGATGGACCTGAAGATTATTATACTAAGCAAAATAAGCCACTCAGGGAAGGACAAATACCATATAATCTCACTTATATGTGAAATCTAGTGAACAAAATAAACTGATGAATAAAAGAGAAACAGGCATGGATACATGGAACAGTCTGACAAATGTCAGAGGGGAGGTGAGTGGGGTGGACTAGATGAAAGAGGGTGAAGGGATTAGACAAAGAACATACTAGTATATGCATAGGCCATGCACACAGACAACAATGTGGTGAGGGCCAGAGGGAGGGGAGGGTGGGGTCTGGGTGGGGGTGGGCACAAAGTGGGGAAATCTGTATTAATGTCAATAATAAAAATAAAATATTTTTTAAAAAAGCAGTGTCACTCAGGTGGCGGATTAAAGATGGCGACCGGCAGGAAGGTAGGGAGAGAGAGAGTGTGAGTGAGGAACCCATAGAGGAGAGTGTAGACGTGTGTGGTGTGTGTGTGTATGAGCTAGGGTCAGTTAGATTCTGCACGTCTTCCAAGGGGCTGCCTAACCGGGCAGTCCTAGACAGCGGAGCCCCGCGCACAAAGCGGACACATCTCCGCGGCTGTTGCGGACGCGGAGACCACGCCATCTTGAAAAACAGAGCTGCCTGAGACTCGGATCCTGGCTTCTGACACAAACCAGGACCCTGCAGCCACTGGGGACAGAGAACTGCTATCACAGCTTCAGACCAACAAACAACAAGAATCCAGACGTCCCGGCAGAATTCCGTGAGTCAAAGAGCCTACCCCCTCCCCGCAGGCGCGCAGACGGCGCCATTTTAACTGATAGACCCGCCTCTCGCCCAAGCCGCAGAGCTTTGCGCAGGGACTCGCTCCCCCTCAGGGAATTTGGCGTGCGTGCGAGCGCACAGGAGAGAATCAGCTCCCTGTTGGGGAAATCTGTCAGTGCGCACAGAGGGCACCCCTTCGGAGAATTTGGGGGAATTTGGCTTGCGGGTCACAGCTCTCCCTTCAGGGAATCTTAGTGCTTGCACAGAGGGGCTTCCCCTTTGGGGAATTTGGCGCGCAGGACAGACTCCGCCCCCGTTCCGGGACTCCGGTAGAGTACAGGGAGCCAGCTCACCTTCAGGAAATCAAGAGTGTGCGCCCTAGCCGGTTTGGCTCAGTAGAGAGAGCACACACAGGTCGCAGCTCCACTTCAGGGAATTTGGCACGCCGGACACAGCTGCCTGGGATCCCTGACTCACAGCGCATTCACACTAAGAGCCAGCGACCCCAATTGTTGGTGCATGCACACAGAGGGACCCTGAGTCTCAACGAGAAACCGCACAAGGCAACAGAGACTCTGACACTCTAGTCTTGGTGCAGACACAGGGAAACTCTGACTCCTGGCACATGCTAAGGATCTCATTTTCGGCACATACCAACAGTGTGGTGCAGACAGGGCCCCTGAATCTAAGTGGGCACACGAGACCACACGGAACACTGGGGACACTGACCCTGGGCAAGTCTGGTTCCCACCAACCAAAGGCAGCCACACGTCCTAGTGTCAGAGCACTTCAGTGAAACTCGGGTGGAGTGAAGTCCCCACAGCACACGGCCCAGGTCCACGCAAACGGAAGCTTGAGCTTTCTGGTGATAGCCAGAATGGGGAAACGAAATAACTCACAGAGGAAAGAAAATGTGGAGTCGCCAAGAAAGGAAATCAGTGAAACTGAAGCTTGCAACATGACCGAAAAGGAGTTTAGAGTAATGATCGTGGAATTTATACATCGGATGGATGAGAAAATAAACAATGTATGCAAGAATCAGGAAGAAATGAAAAGTGATATAGCTACAATCAAAAACACCATGGAAAGTTTCAACAGTAGACTACAAGAAGCAGAGGACCGAATTAGTGAGTTAGAAGATCAGGTACAGAAACAAGCTCAATCTCAACAGCAATTGGAGAAAAAAATTAAAAAGCAGGAGGAAAGCCTAAGGGAGCTTCGGGACAACATGAAACGAAGTAACATGCGTATAATAGGGCTGCCAGAAGGACAAGAAGAGCAGCAGGGATTAGAAAATCTATTTGAAGAAATAATGACAGAAAACTTCCCGGATATGGGAAAGATAAAAGTTACGCAAGTACAGAGAGTCCCAAGCAGGATCAACCCCAAAAGACCCACACCAAGACATGTCATAATTTCAATGGCAAATATAAATGATAAAGAGAGAATCTTAAAGGCGGCAAGAGAGAGACAGAGAGTTACCTACAAAGGAACACCCATCAGATTGTCAAATGATTACTCAACAGAAACACAACAAGCTAGAAGTGAATGGACAGAGGTATACAAAGTGTTGCAAAGCAAAGGACTGAATCCAAGAATACTATATCCAGCAAGACTATCAATCAAAATTGAAGGGGAAATCAGGAGCTTTGCAGATAAAAAAAGGCTTAAGGAGTTTATCACCACCAAACCAGCAATGCAAGAATTGCTAAAGGGAATACTGTAAAAAGAAGAAATAAACAGGTAAGAAGGAATATAGACACAAAAATAGATATGACCACAAACAAATACCTTTCAGTAATATCTTTAAATGTAAATGGACTAAATGCTCCAATCAAAAGATATCGAGTAGCTGAATGGATAAAAAAACACGACCCATATATATGCTGTCTACAAGAGACCCACCTCAGAACAAGAGACTCACACAGATTGAAAGTGAAGGGATGGAAAAATATCTTTCAGGCAAATGGAAATGAAAAAAAAGCTGGGGTAGCAATACTTATATCTGACAAAATAGACCTCAAAGTAAATGCCATAACAAGAGATAAAGAAGGCCACTTCATAATACTAAAGGGAGAAATCCAACAAGAAGAAATAATTCTGGTAAACATATACGCTCCCAATATAGGAGCACCCAAATACATAAAAAAAACTCCTGGAAGATTTCAAGGGAGAGATTAATAGCAATACAATCATAGTAGGAGACTTTAATACCCCACTATCACCACTGGACAAATCCTCTAAACAAAAAATCAGCAAAGAAACAGCAATCCTAAATGAATCACTAGACCAGATGGAATTAATTGACATCTTTAGAACATTTCACCCCAAAGCCACAGAATATACATTCTTCTCAAGTGCACATGGGTCATTTTCAAAGATAGACCATATGCTGGGTCACAGGCAAAGTCTCTTCAAATTCAAGAAGATAGAAATTATATCAAGCGTCTTCTTAGATCACAGTGGCATAAAACTGGAAATCAACTACAATAAATACAATCCAAAGAAATCAAACACTTGGAGACTAAACAGCATGCTATTAAACCATGACTGGGTCACCAGAGAGATCAACGAAGAAATAAAAAACATCATGGCAACAAATGACAATGAAAACACAACAATCCAAAATCTATGGGACACAGTGAAAGCAGTCTTGAGAGGGAAGTTCATAGCTCTACAAGCCTATTGCAAAAAACAAGAATCAATGGTAATAAATTACTTAACCCTACAACTCAAAGAGCTAGAAAAAGAGCAGCAAGAAAAGCCCAGTGTAACCAGAAGGAAGGAAATAACAAAGATCAGAGCGGAGATAAATGACATAGAGACCAAAGAAACAATACAAAAGATCAACAAAACCAAGAGCTGGTTCTTTGAAAGGATAAACAAGATTGATGGACCTCTAGCCAGGCTCACCAAGAAGCAAAGAGAGAGGACCCAAATAAACAAAATCAGAAATGAAAGAGGTGAAATAACAACAGACCCCGCTGAGATACAAAGGATTGTTACAAAATACTACGAACAACTCTATTCCAACAAACTGGACAACCTGGAGGAAATGGACATATTCCTAGAAAAATATAACCTTCCAAAAATCAATCAAGAAGAATCTAAAGAGCTCAATAGGCCAATAACTATGGACGAAATTGAAGCAGTCATCAAGAAGCTTCCGGCAAACAAAAGCCCGGGGCCTGATGGCTTCACAGGAGAGTTTTACCAAACATTCAAGGAAGAACTAAAACCTATCCTCCTCAGACTATTCCAAAAAATTCAAGAGGAAGGAACACTTCCAAGCTCCTTCTATGAAGCCAGCATCACCCTAATACCAAAACCAGATAAAGACAACACAATGAAAGAGAATTACAGACCAATATCCCTCATGAACATAGATGCCAAAATCCTCAACAAAATTCTAGCAAATCGGCTCCAGCAGTACATCAGAAAGATCATTCACCATGACCAAGTAGGATTTATCCCAGGAATGCAAGGATGGTATAATATCCGCAAATCAATAAACGTGATACATCACATAAACAAATTGAGAGATAAAAATCACATAGTCATATCAATTGATGCAGAAAAAGCATTTGACAAAATCCAACACCCTTTCTTGATAAAAACTCTCAACAAGGTGGGAATAGAAGGCTCATACCTCAACATAATAAAAGCTATATATGATAAACCCACAGCAAACATCATACTCAATGGACAAAAACTAAAAACATTTCACCTAAGAACAGGAACAAGACAGGGATGCCCACTCTCACCACTCCTGTTTGACATAGTACTGGAAGTATTAGCCATTGCAATTAGACAAGAAGAAGAAATAAAAGGCATCCAAATTGGAAAAGAACAAGTAAAGCTGTCTTTATTTGCAGACGACATGATATTGTACATAAAAAATCCGAAAGACTCCGTCAAAAAACTAATAGACTTAATAAATGAATTTGGCAATGTAGCAGGATACAAAATTAACGCCAAGAAATCTATGGCCTTTCTATACACCAATAGTGAACTTACAGACAGAGAGACTAAAAAGGCAATTCCATTTACCATCGCACCAAAAAAATTAAGATACCTAGGAATAAACTTAACTAAGGAGGTAAAAGACCTATACACGGAAAACTACAGGACACTGAAAAAAGAGATAGAGGAAGACGTAAACAGATGGAAGAACATACCATGTTCATGGATTGGTAGAATCAACATCATTAAAATGTCCATACTACCCAAAGCAATCTATAGATTCAATGCACTCCCCATTAAAATACCAATGGCATATTTCACAGACCTTGAAAGAACTCTCCAAAAATTCATCTGGAATAAAAAAAGACCCCGAATAGCCACAGCAATCCTGCGAAAGAAGAATAAAGTAGGAGGGATCTCAATACCAGATTTCAAGCTGTATTACAAAGCCACTGTTCTCAAAACAGCCTGGTACTGGCACAAGAACAGACATATAGATCAGTGGAACAGAATAGAGAATCCAGATATTGACCCAAACCACTATGCTCAATTAATATTTGACAAAGGAGGCATGAACATACAATGGAGTCAAGACAGTCTCTTCAATAAATGGTGTTGGGAAAATTGGACAGATACATGCAAAAAAATGAAGCTTGATCACCAACTTACGCCATACACAAAAATAAACTCAAAATGGATACAGGACTTAAACATAAGACGGGAAACCATAAAAATACTAGAGCAATCCACAGGTAGCAAAATCTCAGACATATGCCAAAAGAAATTCTTCACTGACACTGCACCTAGGGCAATGGAAGCTAAAGAGAAAATTAACAAATGGGACTACATCAAAATAAAAAGCTTTTTCACAGCAAAAGAAACCATTAACAAAACAACAAGAAGGCCTACTGCATGGGAGAACATATTTGCAAATGACATCACTGATAAAGGTTTGATCTCCAACATCTACATGCAGCTTATACAACTTAATAAAAGGAAGATAAATGATCCAATAAAGAAATGGGCAACAGACCTAAATAGAAGCTTTTCAAAAGAAGACAGAAGGAAGGCCAAGAGACACATGAAAACATGCTCAACGTCACTAATTATCCGAGAGATGCAAATCAAAACAACAATGCGGTACCATCTCACACCTGTCAGAATGGCTATCATCAACAAATCAACAAACGACAAGTGTTGGCGAGGATGCGGAGAAAAAGGAACCCTCGTGCACTGCTGGTGGGAATGCAGACTGGTGCAGCCACTGTGGAGAACAGTATGGAGCTTCCTCAAAAAACTGAAAATGGAACTCCCATTTGACCCAGTAATCCCACTCCTGGGAATATATCCGAAGAAACTAGAAACACCAATCAGAAAGGATATATGCACCCCTATGTTCATAGCAGCACAATTCACCATAGCTAAGATTTGGAAACAGCCTAGGTGCCCGTCAGCAGATGACTGGATCAGAAAACTGTGGTACATCTACACAATGGAATACTATGCTGCCATAAAAAAGAAGGAATTCTCATCATTTGCAGCAACCTGGATGGAATTGGAGAACATTATGTTAAGTGAAATAAGTCAGTCAATGAAAGAAAAATATCACATGATCTCACTCATTTATGGGTAATAAAGAACATTATAAACTTGAACAAAAAGATAGATACAGAGACAGTAAAGCACCAAACAGACTTCAAATTACAGGGGGAAAGTTAGGGAGAGGTGGGGGAGATAAGAGATCAATCAAAGGACTTGTATGCATGCATATAAGCATAACCAATGGATGCAAAACTCTGGGGGGTGAGGGCATATATGGGAGTGGGGTGGGGGGTGGCAATGGTAAAATATGTACACATATAATACCTTAATAAAAAAAATTGGGGAAAAAAAATAAAAAATAAAAAAGCAGTGTTTTGGGGGCAGAACACCAATGAGCACTGTTTTAGCCACTTTTTTCCTGCCCAAAGCCAATTATAAAATTCTTAACCCAAAGGTCTGATTAATTTAATTTTATTTTAGAATAGTAAGGAAGGAAGTTAGAATGGGATTGTTCAGATTTTGGCCTATGGCAACTATGATTTAACGAGCCATGTTGTGGTCAAATTCTCCTTTAAATATATTTTTTTAAACAGTTGCATCCAGTCCGGCCAGTGTGGCTCAGTGGTTGAGCATAGACCTATGAACTAGGAGGTTCAATTCCCAATCAGGGCACATGCCTGAGTTACAGACTCGAGCCCCAGTGGGGGGGAGACATGCAGAAGACAGCTGATAGATGATTCTCTCTCATCATTGATATTTCTGTCTCTCCCTCTTCCTTCCTCTCTCTGAAATCAATAAAAACATATTTTAAAAAACCAAAACAGTTGCATCCAGAGTGGTGTATATCAGGTCTTCCCAGGGCCGACGATTTCGATGGGGTCTGAGGGAGGAGTTACAGACCATGAGTACAGATTGCTTTTTAAGAATATGAGTGATGAAGGGAAATAGAAATAAACTGCAGGAGAAACAAGGCCAAAGGAATGAAGATAGAAGCACCTTGAGAACATTTCCAATTGAGGGGGAGAGGAGGAAAAAACTGAGGATATAGAAAAGAGGGGAGTTTATTAATGAGGCAAGACCTCAGGGAGGTTGTAGGGGAGCTAGGCAGGTACGCAAAGGGCAGGGTTAGTTTCGGAGAAGACAAAGGACAGCCGGTTTTCTGAAACAGGAGAAAGGGAATCAAGAATGGGTGCTCCCATTGGTACGCCTGGACGTGAGGGAGAGAAGTGCTGAAGGGAAGCTGGAACAATGGCCTCTATCACCTTGGTGAATTGAGGTCTTACCATTTCCCGAGAGTGTGCAGGCTGGGCCTTTCTTATTTTCTTTGATCATAAAGGCTTCAGAAAAATACTAACAGCAAATAAAGATCACCTGAAATCCCACTGAGCTGACTTTGGACCCATGAGAAACTGATCACAGTAGTAGCATCACCACACTTCTTGAAACCCCATTTTTACCTTGGTTCGGTCAGGATCACAGAAATCCAGGAGGGTGTCGCAGACATGGTAGCCTAGGGACTTCAGATCCTCAGTGGTAAAATGAGTGTCTCTTTTATTGCCTGGAAAAACCGCCATAAACATTTCTTATGAAATCTTAATGAGCAAATAAATGCTGATGTAATTTACGAATATCTCATTAAAAACACCACCTCTTATTCTAGAATATTTTTCTTCTGGACAGGGTTTCTCTTCTAGTTTTAGGTTGGTTCAGAAGAATCTTGGACAATGAAAATGTTTACAGTCATGATGGCTATAATTGTGAAGCTATAGTTACCATTATAACGTTTCACTCTGTGGTAGGCACTCTGCCAAGTGCTTTCCATGCACTTGCTCGTTAAGTAGTACCCATAATGCAGGAACTATCACTGACATTCACAGAGAAGATGAGGTTCAAAGAATTAAGTAACTTACTCAGGACCACACAACTCGTAAATGGAGCTGAAATTCAAACCCCGATCTGCCTGATTCCAGGCCCTTAGCCACTATCCTATATTGCCCCATCAAATATTATATTTCACACTCATATTCTGGGGACTCAAATTTGGCATAAGGCGCAGGCAAGAAAAGCCTCTATATCAATTCTCTCCTCAACACGTTTAAGGGTTTCATCTCCCCAGTGCTCTGCGTGGCTCCCCTGGCCAGGCTAGCCTACGGCCTACAGAAGTGAGCTCACCCAGGGTGGACCCGCCAAAGGTAGACTCCATGGTGTAACTGTTCAGGATTCCCATCCGCCACATCACGACTCGTCCTGTTCCTTCTTTGCACTTTTGGACCTTAAAATTACAACTATGAAAAGAGAACTGAAGAGAAATCCAAATCCTCTGTTAATCATAGACTGGCAAATGTAAGATATAGAAGATTCATTGATATGATACAAGAATGTTTCCCTTGGGAATCTATATATTATTTCCTAAAGTGTGTCCCATAAAATACTGGTTCCTAGGGATGCTAATAGGTGTTGCGGAGGAACACATGAGTTCTATGGTCATGTTCACCAGGGAGACAAAGGGCTAGCAAAATGGCGCAGGCTTCCTCTGCAGTAACTCTCAGACTATTTAATATGTTACTGTGGACTGTGATCCTCCAAAGGCGAGAGAGCACGTTGCTTTTCACTGCCCATGAACCCTTCCTTCTCCTCCCCATCTTCTCCAGGGGCAATCTGCAGGACTCGGGTTCCTTGAATGTCTGTTTGGGAATACTGGCTTTCTTTGGCGTTCAAGGCTAGTAGTCAACCTTTCTAAGATTTATTTTCTACCCCTCTCCAATTTGAACCCTTCGATATGGTTGGGTTGATCCTCTATATGTGATTTGCGTACGCCTCAGCCCTACACTATCGTCTCTGCCTGGAACGCTCTCGCTTCCTTATGACAATGTTCTCAGCTCCAAGTTCAGTTTCTTCCATTGTCTTTCATGACCACCCCAACGCTCTCTCCTCTCTTGAAGTGTGTAACATACACTTGGCACCTAGCCCAACCTACCCTAGCCTATCCTGCTGAAAATGCTTTACTGGGAGATATCTCACTACCTCGTGGTTTCTAACATGTGATCTGTAGAATCCAGGGGTTCTACTGAGGAGCCGCAGGGCATTCCTGTCCCAGGACTGAGGGAGGAGGCAGAATGGACAGGTGTTCCAAGCCTTCTACCCCTCTTCAATAACGTAGTTCTGCTTTTAATTGTTTTAGATACTGGGTTCTGGATGTGATTTCATTTGAAGAAAGAGATACCTGGCAAAAATAGAAATGTTTAAAAAAGAAAAAAGAAAGGAATGACCCTAGCCTGTTTTTCTCAGTGGTTAGAGCATCGGCCTGCAGACTGAAGGGTCCTGGGTTCGATTTTGGTCAAGGGCACGTACCTCGGTTGCAGGCTCAATCCCAGGTCCTAGTCGGGGTGCATGCAGGAGGCAACCCATCAATCAATCGATGTGTCTCTCTCATATTGATGTTTCTCTTTCTCTGTCTCTCCCTCTCCCTTCCACTTTCTCTAAAAATCAATGGGAAAAATATCCTTGGGTGAGGATTAACAATAATAACAAAAATAAAAACAAAACAAAAAAAAAAAAAAAGAAAGGAAAAGGAAGGAAGGAAGGAAGGAAGGGAAAGAGAGAGGAAGAAAAGCTTCCTCTTTTATTTTTTTAATAATAAGAGCAGCAGATACAAAATATTTGTCTTAAATATCTTTATGTGAGAAAATTTGTATTATAATTTAAATGTTTTCCTGAATCCAACCCAGTTTCTTCATTATAATGACAGTTACATTTTGTGGATGTATTTATGATGCTGAAAACCAACTTTCTAAATCAATGCAGATACTCTGTATATGTCCGACTGTCACACTCAGCCAACTATCAAAAACTTGTTTTCATTAGCCCGTTAATATCTTTGTTATTTGTGATCTTGCATTACACAAACTTTTCTTTGGAGGCTCATGTAACATTAGCATTTTGTTTGTCCTGCAATCCCTGCTTCCACTGCAAATCACAGGATTAATGACAGATAACTCTACTACTAAAAGTTTGAACTTGTGCCCAGGCAAAGCAGCCAGAGCAATTTTTAAAAATCACCTTTATTCGTGCACTCGGGGGCGGTGGGGGGGTGTCCCTCAGCCTGGCCTGTGCCCTCTCGCAGTCTGCAGCCCGGGAGCCCTTGGGGGATATCCGACTACTGCTGCACTCACCAGGAGTGAGCCCGGCTTCTGGCTGAGTGGCACTCCCCCTGTGGGAGTGCACTGACCACCAGGGGGAGCTCCTGCATTGAGCCTCTGTCCCCTGGTGGTTAGTGCGCATCACAGTGACCAGTCTGTCCACCGTTTGGTCGATTTGCATATTAGCTTTTTATTATATAGGATAATTCACATACCATAAAATCCACACATTAAAAGTACACAAGTCAATGGTTTAAGTATATTTGCAAAGTTGTAATATAAGTTTAGAACATTTTTAATACCTTCCCAAAATCCAGTACCCATTAGCAGTCACTCCCCATGCTACTTGTCCCAAGACTGAGGCAATCACTAAACTACGTTCTGTCTCTATAGAATTGCACAGAATGGAATCATGCAATATGTGGTGTTTTGCATCTTTTCTTTCACTTAGCATCATGATTTCAAGGTTCCTCCATGTCCTAGCATATCAGCAGTTAATTCTTTTTATTGCAGAACAACATTCCATTCCCTTGACATATTGCATTTTATTTACCTGCTCATCAGTTGGTGGACACAGAATAATTCTTAAAACCACACCTTTCTAAATTGTTTATTTTATTGATTTTTTTACAGAGAGGAAGGAAGAGGGATAGAGAATTAGAAACATCGATAAGAGAGAAACATTGATCAGCTGCCTCCTGAAAACCCCCTACTGGGGATAAAGCCTTCAACCAAGGTACATTCCCTCGACCAGAATTGAACCCGGGACCTTTCAGTCTATGGCCGGACTCTCTATTCACTCAGCCAAACCGGTCAGGGCACCTTTCTAAATTCTTGAAGTCCAGATTGCTGGATTTACCCAAGTTAAAAAAAAGAGACAAAATGGCAAATCAAACACCATTATTGCGTAGGGGAAGCAGAGAGTTTCCTTCTTCCTTAGTCAACGAGCAGAAAATTACCTGTGTGCTTACCTTGTCTGGTACATTTTTGCTCAACATGAAAGGAAAGACTCGTTCGTGAAGCCAGTACTTGCGATCGTTGCTATTGCAGCCATAGAGGAAGATGTTGTTCTTTCGGCTGTGGCCGTGGAAATCACAATACAAGAGAACCTCCCTTTCTTCAAGAAGTCTATTAAGGGGAACAAAGGACTCAGTGGGCATCCAAATGCATGGATTGTTTTTGGAGTCTCTTCCTAAGTATGCTGACACCTTCCCTTCTAAGAAAATTTTGACCCTTAATGAATGGCCTTCCGAGGACCCTATCTCTACCCTCAGTCACTGCTGTAAAGACGGCATCAGTACTCCTTGCCCCTGCCCCACAGGACTTGAGATGAGCTGACATGGAAAGGGGAGGAGGGTAGGCCTTGTGTAAGTGGACAAGGAAGTGGAGAAAATGTGTTGAAAGAAAGCCCACCCAGGTGCAGACCTGTGGAAAGAGGGGAAGAGGTAGAGAGGCTGTAATCGCAGGGATAGAAAAGACAGAACCAAAGAAAGCCTTGGGTCCTCATTTTCCAGGGCTCGTTCCTATAAGACTCAGATCTTCTTGATCTCCTGATCACCCAGGACACCAATTCAATCTTCCAAATGAGGTCAGTATGATACCAATGCCACACATTAACAGTGTGCTGGCGACTATGCTAAATAGATGACATGTTAGCTCACCATTTATATTTTCTTTTTTTAAAACATAGATTTTTATTGATTTCAGAGAGGAAGGGAGAAGGAGAGAGAGAGAGAGAGAAACATTAATGATGAGAGAGAATCATTGATCGGCTGCCTCCTGCACACCCCACACTGGGGATCAAGCCTGCAACCTAGGCATGTGCCCTGACCAGAAATTGAACCATGACCTCGTGGTTCATAGGTCAATGCTCAACCACTGAGTCATGCTGGCCGGCTCTCCCCATTTATATTTTCTTTTTTCTAAAATATATTTTATTGATTTTTTACAGAGAGGAAGGGAGAGGGATAGAGAGTTAGAAACATCGATGAGAGAGAAATATCAATCAGCTGCCTCCTGCACACCCCCTACTGGGGATGTGCCAGCAACCAAGGTACATGCCCCTGACCGGAATCGAACCTGGGACCCTTTAGTCCGCAGGCTGGTTAGGGCACCATTTATATTTTCTATCTCTCCCTCTCCCTTCCTCTCTGAAATCAATAAAAATATATAAAAAAAAAAAAAGAACTGTCTCCAACGACATTTCCAATTCCTACAACATTAGAAGAGACCTCCCCTCTCTCCCCAGTCCCTGCCATTAGATAGTGCTCACAGTAACCAGAGAAAGTTCAACAGATTAGGGGACTCACCTCTTGATCATGTTCCTGGTGTGCCAGATGCAGGGGAAAGACTCCTTCAGAATGGTTTTATAATGCCTGTTCAAGTCCCTGCCAGCCAACGAACACCGGTAATTCCCCACAATCACTCCATCTGGATTTAACATGGGAATCACTTTGAAGACAAAGATATCCCTGAGGAGCTCGGCATCTGGGGAGTTGCTAAGAATGAAGTCCAAAAAGCCTTTCATGATCCAGGAGCCATTACTTTCCCCAGGGTGGACCCTGGCACTCAAGACCACGGCTTTCTTTGCAGCGGCCTCTTGCGTGGTTCGGGAAGGGTTGGTGATGGTGAGCAGGTAGACTGTATTTCCTGCAAGGCTCCTGCATAAAGTTCGGAGTTTGCAGAACTGAGACTGGACAGGGTTTTTTGCCACGGACAGGAGGTAGCATTGCAAATCCGTGTATGTATACGGGTAGAAGTGTGCAAAGAAGCAAGTGTCCTGGTCATGTGGAAACTGAATGGTCCACGTGAGACAGTAAAAGGACTGCTGCCCATTATCTGTGTTGTTCTTGTAGTACTTGATTTCATTTCCTTCCCTCCTCCAGCCAATGTTGTGGGTGTTGGCATCCAATTGGGAGTACATGAGTGGCTTCATTCCTATAGTATAAAGGCTCTTGGGTTTTAGCAAGTTGACGATGGTGAAGCGATAGGTGGCATCTTTTCTGGTGTTCTGAACTCGAAAATAAAACCACTGAGTGTGTTTGTTCGTGTAGAGGTCAGTTCGTAAGGTGAGTTCATACTCATAGGTATCTCTGTAATGAAGAATATAGAGTATCTCTGTAATACCTCCCTCACAAAATAAATCTGGGAAAACACTGTGTTTCCCTGGTAAAAATAGATCTTATTACAACAGAAAGGCTGCTACATCAAACATTGGTTTTCTAATTTACTTAGTTCTCCGACTCTCATGTTAGGCTAACAGGGACTTGGGGGAAGAAGGTGCATTGGGTGTGGGACAGAAGAGTCTCATACTTCACATGCAGCACCGGATGTTTGGGCGCGCTGAGCTTCTTGGTGCCTTTCTAGAGCCTCGAAGGTGGTTTCCAACCACTTCAACCCATTTCCCCGAAACACACTGAACTCAGGGAAGCTGGAGCCCTCTGTTGGCTGTACCTACATCCTGGACATCACAGTATGGATCAGACCTTTAAGCTTCCTGTGCTATTTTTATCTCTTATCATCAATTGTTTGAAGATAAGGGGGCTTTGCTGGAATGCATGCACCTTGTGGGGAAAAAACCAGGCCTAACTTGCAGAAGAGGAAATACAAATGCTAAAAACATGAAAAGATATTCATCCGCATGCATCATTAAGGAAATACAGATTAAAACAGGATGTCGGCCTTTTCGCCTCCATCTCATCAACATTTCAGCATTGGGAAACAGGCCCTCTCATACACTGTTGATGGTAACTGAAATCATGCTGGAGGGCAATGGGGCAAAAACTAGCAATGCATAGTGTTCAAACCCTTTGACCCGCCAATTTTATATCAGAATTTGTTCCATAACAGCACAAATACTAAAAAGTATACACGTACAACCGTGTGAATTCTGTTCATTCATTTAATAAAAAATTGTAAATGTCTTAATTTCTCATCAGGTGGGAATAGGGTAAATAGGTATGGAACATTCATATAATAGAATAATATGAACTATTAAAAATAAGGACATATGTCTGTGGTATTGTCATAGAAAAACATCTAAAATGTATTAAGTGGAGCCCTACCCGAATTGGCTCCGTGGACAGAGCATGGGGGTCAGGGTTTGATTCTGGTCAAGGGCACGTACCTTGGTTGCAGGTACGTGTGGGAGGCAACCAATTGATGTGTCTCTCTCACATCGATGTTTCTCTGTCGCTCCCCCTCCCTTCCACTCCCTCTAAAAATCAATGGAAAAATATCCTCAGGTGAGGATTAACAAAAAATAAATAAAATAAAATGTACTAAGTGGAAAAAAAAAACAATTTGCAAAACAGTGTCCAAATATATACACCATTACCCTATTTTTAAAAATATATAATTTGTGTGTATTACACAGAGAGAGAAAAAATTAATGCATAGACATCAAACTGTTATCAATTGCTGTGTCTGGGAGTCATGATTATAGGATTCATAATTTTGTTATGTATTTTTATTAATATAAATTTTAAATGAGCACTAATTTCTTTAGTAAGCAGAAAAAAAACAATTTAGATAAATTTTTATTCTGGGGGAAAATATGAGCTATAATTATTCCATTTCTTATCATCCTCATAATCATTTCCTTTTCAGAAACACTCCTGACTCCTACTATGATTCCTGAAGACACTTCTCAGTCACTTTAATCACCATCCCTCTGGGTAAACCCACTTTGTTACTCACACTTTGACAGCTTTTTGCAGATTCCCACTCTCAAACCTTGATTCAAACAGGAGAGTGTTATCTTCTGGTCCTTGCAGTGTGACAGCGAGCTCCTTGATCACTCCCCGCTTGCCTCCCACTCTGGAGCTGGTGAAGTAGGAGCCTTTGGTGGGCACTGCAGGTGAGACAGACACATTTAGCCACGTTCCTGTCAGAACCCATTCACCCAGCAATATTCTTTGCGCCCCTCTGTCTTCAGCGGCACTGCTCTAGGTTAACAACAATGAATATTCAAATTTTCAGTTGTTCTTGCTGAGACTTTTCATCCTAAAGTGTATTTCTCTGAAGGACTCTTTAGAGCACTTCCTTTTGCTACAGGCTACCCTTGTCAATGCAGATACTGCTTGTGCCCATTTGAATACTAATTTAAGATGGAGAATTTTTTATACCATTTTTTTAATTGATTAAGGTATTACATATGTGTCCTTATCTCCCCAGTGCCCCCTAACCGCCCCCACTCATGCCCTCACTGCCCTCCCTCCCCCGTGTCTGTGTCCATTGGTTAGGCTTATATGCATGCATACAAGTCCTTTGGTTGATCTCTCTCCCTTACCTCCACCCTCCCCTTCCTTCCCTCTGAGGTTTGACAGTCTGATTGATATTTCTCTGTCTCTGGATCTATTTTTGTGCATCGGTTTATGTTGTTCATTATTTTCCATAAATGAGTGAGATCATGTGATATTTATCTTTCTCTGACTGGCTTATTTCGCTTAAAAGGATGTTGGCAAAAGGTAATAGTCTAAATGAAACATCTGAGAACATTTGCAACCTTATTTAAAAACACACAACAAATAGCACCTATTTATTAATTTAAGAAAAAGATAAGGGGAAAAACAAAAAAGAGAAAACATAGTAGACGCCATAAAATTTTTTGATATATGCTTCCAGATTTAAATATAACAAAAACAGCAGCTTGAGAAGAATTGGCATGGGTGAATGTCCCTGGGAAAGGAACCAAAATATAGTTATCAGTGAAAAGAAAGGTTACAATTGAAATTTTAACTTTAAAATGAAATTTTAAAAATGTATAAAATTTATCTTATTTAACAAAATTTAGATTAGAATCACAACCTCTTTCTAATAGTTGGAATAATAAAGAATCAATTATTATTATTTTTTTCTTGGGGTTGTAATTTTTCAGACAAATTCAGTAAGGGTGCCATATGACACCTTTGATTTTTGCAGTTACTTTTGCAAAACTCTCTTACGACTTCGTAGTCTTCCTAAGGACTTCTCTTTGTACCACAATATTCTCATCCTTGTGTCTAGACGAACCTATTTTTGTCATCTTTTGTTGATTTTGTCTTTGTCAACTGATAAAAAATTTTCTAGGTTCTCATTTGTCAGTGGCTTTGCAAGTGATTCAAGCAATTCTGTAACATTCATCAACTTCTATTTCATAAAATGCTGCATCTCTTGTTAAAAATTATAATTTCACTTCGCAATTAATTTTTATTTGCATTATTTTATTACCAGATGTTAATAATATCCATCAATCAGCAAGTGACTGACACCATCAAAGATGCTGACCATGGAACATTAAACAAATAGCAATATGTGTGGGGCCTGATTACATAAGTGGCCAGTTCATTAGTAAATACGGTAATGTTATGAAGACTTTTGCTTCTATGCAACCATGTCACTAGAAAGACTTTATAATAAACACTTGGATAAGAAATGAGAGTGAAGGAGAAATCAAGCATGGAAAGAAGTGGGTGAAAGAAGAAAACAAGCACAGAGGAAGGAACAAAAGCAGAGGCCAAGAGTCCATGTTGTCTAAGTAAAAGCTGGGGCCCCACATGGTTCAGTCTCCTCATGAAACCAGAGTACAGCCCAGTGACCAGATGTCATTAATATAGAAATTCCAATATTTTCTTGAGTCTCTTAGGTAACATTAAAGTTCCAATTCAGAGCTCGCAGTAACATTTCTCAAAAAACCAAACCAATTTCCTTCTTTCCTCCAATATTCTCACAGCATGTAGTTGCTGTGGGGCCCCTACGATGACAAACTCCCAAATTCCCTCTGGAGCCCCATCTTCTCAGTTTTCTGCTTCTTTATTCCTCCAATTAGGTGGGCTCAACTCTCCTTGAATCCCAAGGACAAGATCAAGGCAGTGGCCACAGCTGTGTGTTAACAGGACAAGGACAGTCTGCAAGGGCTTCGGTTTCAGGAGAAAGCACTTCCGCCCCAGGGTTCCTTCCTGGGTAAGATACACAAAAACATCTCTGGCTAGGACAGATGAAGGGACTCCAAACTTGTAAAACAGGTTTATAATCCCAAGGATTTCTCGAGGTTGTAGAAGCAGCACATCCCCTATTATCTAGAACCCAAGTCTACCCACTTATACCTCATACTTTTTAAATGCCTTCCAAACTCCTCCTCAGACATTCCACAAGGTGGAGCTAGGTGGACTGAGTTGCTCTACCTTATTTACTTCACTAGAGGCCCGGTGTATGAAATTCGTGCACTTGGCGGGGGGGGGAGGGGGGGGGGGAGGCGGGAGGGCCCTCAGCCCAGCCTGCGCCCTCTTGCAGTCCGGGAGCCCTCGAGGGATGTCCGACTGATGGCGTGGGGAGCAGGCCTAAGCTGGCAGTTGGACATCCTTAGTGTTGCCATGGCTGTGAGCCCGGCTTCTGACTGAGCAGCGCTCCCCTGTGGGAGTGCACTGACCACCTGCATTGAGCAGGATCGGGCTGAAACCAGCTCTCCCAACATCCCCCAAGGGGTCCCAGATTGCTAGAGGGCGCAGGCCAGGCCAAGGGACCCCACTGGTGCACGATCAGGGCCGGGGAGGGACACGAGAAGTTGGCCAGCCAGGGAGGGACTGCAGGAGGGCTCCAGGGCGTGTCTGGCCCCGTCTCACTCAGTCCCGATCGGCCAGACCCCAGCAGCAAGCTAACCTACTGGTTAGAGTGTCTGCCCCCTGGTGGTCAGTGCACATCATAGTGAGCGGTTGAGCAGACTTAGCATATCATTATCATATTATGCTTTGATTGGTTGAATGGCTGACTGGCTGACTGGACACTTAGCATATTAGGCTTTTATTATATAGGATTGCTTATAGCTTTTCGTAGCATATTATTATTAACATGAGAGCTCATGATCAAGGCAACTGGGGTGGAGAATGTGCAATTACATCTCAGTGGGGCCCTCGGGAATAACTGGCTCATTTTAGTCTTCCATTTGAGGAATGTAAGCACACTGTTGTCCCTTCTATTTCTGGTTGTTTCTCCAAACGCTTTCCCTTATGTCACTTCTTTAACACATTCTCTTTCTACTAACTCAACTTTGTGCAGATTCCTCTTCCAATATAACAGGTTTCCTTTCTGATAATTACTACTTAACAGAAATTGATTTTCAAATTATGAGGATATTTTTCTTGCTTTCTATTTCTTGAATATAGCATTTTCCAACTGCAGAGAATTCCTTTTAAGAAGTTCCAATGAGCTCTTGTACCTGTGGGTTCAACGAGCACCAGGTGATTTTTGGTGATGAAAGAGGATGTCCTTGTTAGCAGCTTCCTTCCATAGCCAGCTTTCTTCTGATAGCCTTATGGAATGGAGCAGTGAGGATAACCTCAAAGAATTTGTATGTGGAATCTTCACCAACCCAGTAAGATCCCTCCCTATGACTAACCTAGGATCCTGACATTATTTTTATTTTATTTTAAAAATATATTTTATTGATTACAGTGAGGAAGAGAGAGGGATAGTTAGAAACATCGATGAGAGAGAAACATCGACCAGCTGCCTCCCGCACACCCCCCCCCCCACTGGGGATGTGCCCGCAACCAAGGTACATGCCCTTAACCGGAATCGAACCCGGGACCTTTCAGTCCGCAGGCCGACGCTCTATCCACTGAGCCAAACCAGTTTCGGCGGATCCTGACATTATTAATTCAAAATTTACTTCCCTTTCCTTGGGAAGGTTCATATTACATTTCTTGGCTCATTGCTCTTTAACATTACCTTTCATTTCTGTCGTGTTAGTATTACAACCTGCTCCACATCCTCCCCAGCACTTGTTATTGTCTATATTTTTATTATAGCTATTTTGGTGGGTGTGAAGTTGATCCATTCTTTCCATAAATACCATTTATCAAGTTGGTTGAGAGCATTCTCTTCTATTCCTGGTTTTCTGAATGTTATCATGAAAGGCTGAATTTTGTCAAATGCTTTTTCTGCCCTGAGGTGGCTGTTTCCTCCCACTCTGTTCCAACGTGGTTCTGCTTATTTTCTTATAGGGAACCGCCCCGCACTCCTGGGACAGACCCCCTTTGGTCATGGTGAATAATCCTTTTAATATGCCGTGGGATTTGGTTTGCTGCATGTTGTTGGAAAGTTTTGCATTTATAATCATAAGGAATATTGATCTATAGTTTTCTTGTGATGTCTTTGTCTGGCTTTATTATGAGGACAATATTGGCTTCACCAAAGAGAGTTGGCAAATGCTTCCTTCTCCTCTGTTTTCAGAGTTTATAAGGAATTAGTACTATTTCATCTTTAAGCGTCTGATACAGTGCAAACAAACCCTGTCAAGCCATCTGGGCCAGGGATTTCTTTATAGGAAGATTTTAAATTACTAATTCAATTTCTTTGTTATAATCTATTCAGATTCTAATTTCTTCCTGAGTCAGTTTTGGTGATTTGTGTCTTTCTAGCAGTCATTCCTGTTCATATATGTTGTCTAATTTGTTGGCTTAAAGTTGTTACCAGCATTGTCTTGTAATTCGTTGATTTCTATAGAGTTGATGCTTATGTTCCCTTCCATTGCTGATTTTGATAACTTGTATCGCCTCTCCCTTTTCCTTGGTTGGGCTATTTTGTCAATTTTGTTGATCTTTCCAAAGAACCAACTTAATTTTTCTATTATTTTTTGGATTTCTATTTCACCTATTTCATTAGTATCTTTATCACTTCCTTTCTTCAGCTTGCTTTGGATTTATTTTGCTCTGATTTTTTAAATTTATTAAGGTGGAAGCTTGGGTAATTGATTTCAGATCTTCCTTCCTTCCTTATTTATTTATTTATTTATTTATTATTTTAAAAAATATATCTTATTGATTTCTTACAGAGAGGAAGGGAGAGGGATAGAGAGCTAGAGACATCAATGAGAGAGAAACATCGACCAGCTGCCTCCTGCACACCCCCTACCGGGGATGTGCCCGCAACCAAGGTACATGCCCTTGACCGGAATCGAACCCGGGACCCTTCAGTCCGCAGGCCGACACTCTATCCACTGAGCTAAACCGGTTTCGGCTATTTATTTATTTTTCCTTCCTTTTTTTTTTTTTTACTGCCCTAAATTGTTTATTAGGTAAGAATTTTACAAACATTACTTATATTAGCAGTAATGGTGGAACTGGAGGGTAGTGTGCCTTCTCCAAGCCGCACTGCGAGAACTACCAATAGTGTGGTGGGACTTGTGGCCCTTTCTGAGGCCACGGCTCTTGTGCCTGCAGATGTCAGCCCTCACATCTCCCTGAGCTTGTGGACTGGTTTGGTGATCCACTAGGTGTCAGGATTTCTTCTGATAGCCTTATGGAATGGAGCAGTGAGGATAACTTCAAAGAATTTGTATGTGGAATCTTCACCAACCCAGTAAGAATTCAGGACTCTCAGAGCCCCACAGTGGTGCCCAGCTAGCTCCTCAGCGACATACTGAAGGCTTCTAGCAAACTTGAGCTGGTTAGCACCATGATGGACAGGCTTGCCGTTGGTTGCACCCTTAGGAACAGGGTGTTTGTAGCCACCACGGCACACACGAGTCCAATATATGACCTAATAACCTTGCTTGGCCTTGTATTCCAGTCTGCTGTGCTTTATTGGGCTTGGTAGGCAGGGGTCCCAGTGGAGTGCAGAGAGCTGGCGCACGGCCAGTAGCACAGCCTGAAAAGAAAGCACGTTACATTGGCCTGCTTCTTCCTCCATAGCTCCTGGATGTACTTGTAAGCGCCCATCTTGGTTTACCTGATGGCTGTGGGCAGCTGGAAAGGAAAAGACTTTCTCCCACAATCCCTTTTGGGCTCCTCCTCTTCCTTTCAAATATATGTATTTAAAGCCATAAATTTACCTTGCAGCTGCATCCCATAAATTTTGATATGTTATTTTATTTTCATTCCAAAATATTTTTAAACTCTCCTTGTGATATTGTTAACACATGGGTTACTTAGAAATGGGTGTTTCCGTCTTGTTCATCACTGTATCCCTAACACTAAGCACGGTACTTAGCATATGGTAGATGCTCAATTTCCAAATATCCAAAGATTTCCCAAATGTCATTCTGCTGTTGATTTCTAATTTAATTTTGTTGTTATCAGAGGATATATTTTGTATCATTTCAATGCTTTTACATAAAAGGTATTAAGACCTGCTTTACAAACCTAGCATATGGTGTATACTGGAGCATCTATCAGGGACCCTTGAAACAAATGTGTATTTTGTGGCTGTTATTGGGTACAGTGTTCTGCACATTTTTATAAAAGACATGCATTCTATCTCTAGGAAATCTTCTACTTAATGCAGGAAACCACATGGTAAATGACAGTCATATGCACATACTACAAAGTACTCACCCAAGTACATGTAGCAGGCGGAAAAAAGAAGAACGCGTTCCCCAAAGATCCAACCTCTGAATTTCAGGAAGAGGAATAATGAGGGAGAAGCTATAAAATGGACTTAGATTTATTAAGAAAAAGGTACTGTCATTTTAAAAAATGATTGAAATTTTAAAGCTGATTATTCATGAATATCAGGGTTCCTATTCAGATTGGTTTGGAAAAGACAATTTATCACCGAACTATGGATTTTCTAAAATCACATTTATTATAGAAAATATTTATAACCTTATCATGATTAATTAATTACTCACTGTTCAGCATAATGACAATACCTGAATCTAATTGGTAGACAATTGTGCCTTTTTCCTCTCCTACAATTTCTGGTACCTTTTCATTTCCTGTAGGTTGATAAAAATATTCTGGTTGAGGTGGAACTCTTTCTGAAAGAAGACATTTAAAAAGTACATAATAAGAAATAATACAGAATCACTTTGTCAGAACCTAAGTTTCTAATTTGTTTATAAGTTGTCTTGCTTCTTTCCATAAGACTATGAGGAGACTTTTAACAAAAACACATAAATTTTAAATAGAAGACTTAAAAGTAAGCTGGAAAAGTCAATACAGTTGCTG
Source organism: Eptesicus fuscus (assembly GCF_027574615.1). NCBI lineage: Eukaryota > Metazoa > Chordata > Mammalia > Chiroptera > Vespertilionidae > Eptesicus > Eptesicus fuscus. The sequence goes on along the minus strand of NC_072485.1, from coordinate 67,121,913 downwards.
TACTAATTCTTCAAAATTTGGTCCTGAGCTTCCTTTTAAAATCAGGGAAATATGATCAGCTACATACTTTTTATTACCATAAGTATATCACTTGTTTCAGAGAAAACAACACTCAATTCTAAAAGATTCCTCATATGAAACTTGGGGAACTTCTCCATATCATTTTAAGTGATGAAAGCCAAGGGCACATAAAGACACAACTCAGTAAAAGACAATGTTCTTTTTTCTTTTCTTTAAGGTAATGGGGAGTAATGAGGCTCTGACAATTCAGTTTAAACAGCAGGTACTTGCTATTAGATTTCCTTGAAATTAAAAAAAAAATTGCTTTAAAAAAAGATTTAATGGTTTAATGGATTACGTTTTACACTTTTTATTTTCCTTTTGGAATTGGTTCTAAAATCTTCACAGGAATTCTCTATCTTATTCTATTTTATATAGAGAACTACAAAATCCTATAGTCTGGCCTGATCAACTTGGACTTTTATCTAAAAACTAGAGGCCCGATGCACAAAGTTACTGCAAGAGTAGGCCTTCCTTCCCCCGGCTGCCGGCACCGGCTTCCCTCTGGCACCCAAGGATCTGGGCTTCCCTCGCTGCCCTGGCTTCATCCGGAAGGTTGTCTGGAAGGATGTCCAGTCAAATTAGCATATTATGCTTTATTATTATAGATTGTACAGGATAGGGACAGATGACCTTAAGACTTCTAAGCTACTGTGCCAACTCAAAATGCACCCCCACCCCTACACATTTCCAAACACCCAAAGAGCAATTCTGTACCAGTTACAACACTAAGCCCATCCCTATATTTCAGCTTCATCTCATCTTTCAGGCTCAATGTTTCATGGTTGCCTAAACATGACATTCTCTTTTTCTGTTTCCTCTAATTGGAATACTTTTCTTTGACTCTCTCAATTGGATTACTTCTAACTTCTCCTTCAGATCCCAGCTGACATTTCAACTCCTTTTGGAAACCCTTATTGATCTTCCAAGCTGAGATTACGTGTTCTCAAGGGATCAAACTCTATGCAATTGCCTGTTTGTATCTTTAACTTTCCCACTAGTCTGTGAGCTCTGGGTATCTCTGTCTTGTTCATCACTGTAAATCTAACACTAAGCATTGTACTTAGCATATGGTAGATGCTTCATAAGTATTTATTGAGTGAATAATAAATGAGGAAAGGGAGAAAATAAGAAACATCCAGTTGTTTATCCAGCAGTCTAAAGCAGAGACATGATGTCTGGTAGATATAAGTATCCCACCAGTTAGAGAAGTCCTCACTTTTCAATGCAATCCACTTCTGAAAATGCTTCATAAAATGAGTGCTGAAGATTATATTTGCACTAATAGCTCAAAGATATGACCAGCAATACCATAAAAAAAATGTCTCTACCACCCAGCCGGTGTGGTTCAGTGGTGGTGTGTCGACCCAGGCACCAAGAGGTCACAGGTTTCATTCATGGTCAAGGCACATGCCTGGATTTCGGGCTCGATCCCCAGTAGGGGATGTGCAGGAGGCAGCCGATGGATGCTTCTCTCTCTCTCTCCCTTTCTCCCTCCCTCTCTCTAAAATCAATTTTTTAAAAAGTCTCTACCATTCCCATAAAAACTCCAATAAACTAAAAATATAATTAAAAACAGTACAAATTACACTCTGACATATATGGTGTGTATCAACTATACCAAGGCCAGTAAAAATACAACTTTCATAAAACTCAACTAAGCACATTAATACTGAGATGGGAATAATCTAGAAAACACATTTAAGTAAGAATATATTTTGGCCTCTAATAAGGTATCCTCCATTCTAATGGACTCTGAAACAGTCTAATTTACACATTAGTGTAACTTTTGACTTTGGTGAGTGTATTTCAGTATCCCAGGGTGAGATCATCATTTTGGGGTGAGATGAGAGATGTTGAATCAGTCCTGCCTTGTACTTTAGCATATAGGATTTAAAACTATGAGGTTTTGTAATAAAGTCTATCAGAACAGCAAGACCATGACACATAAGTCACATACCAATATGATGAATGTTTTCTTTGATGACCTCGCATTCTATTGGCCACCTGGGAGCCTGCAGTGGCCCGCAGCAAGAGTAAAAGGCAAAGAGATCTTGGGGTTCTCGAAGACATGGGTTTACTTCACCAAAATCATCATGAAGAAAGAGTCTGCTCCTGAGAAGTGATGAACTCAGCATAAAGGAATCTGCCAAAGGGCAAGGGAATGAGTGAATGGCTTCTTTCCTCCTTGCGAACTTCACTGATCAACTAGAACCACTAAGTAACTCTAAGCACTACTAAAATATGAGCAAAGCCCTAGCTGGTGCTCAGTGGTTAGAGCATTGGGCCTTGGACCAAAGGGTTGCAGGTTCTATTCCCAGTCAAGGGCACCTACTTCGGTTGGAGGCTTGATCCCTGACCCAAGTCAGGGCATGTGCAGAAAGCAACCAATCCATGTGTCTCTCTTACATTGATGTTTCTCTCTCTCTCCCTCTCTTCCCCTCCTCTCATCCTTCCATTCTCTCTCTCTAAAAAGAAAAAAAAAAGGCACAGATGTGCAATCCGATCACATACTTCTCCTTCAAAGAGATTTAGTCCAGGATGATGGCATAGAAATGATAAAAATCAAATTAAAATTTGACACAGTCTATCAAATATTTAAGTGTGAAGTTTTAAGAATAAATTAGAAGAAACATTTTTGTGTTTTAAAAAAAATCAGAGCTAATGTATTTAAGACATCTCAACAGTGAGCTGCAAATTGCCGAGACCGGTTTGGCTCAGTGGATAGAGCGTCGGCCTGTGGACTCAAGGGTCCCAGGTTCGATTCCAGTCAAGGGCATGTACCTTGGTTGCTGGGCACATCCCCAGTGGGGGGTGTGCAGGAGGCAGCTGATCGAGGTTTCTCTCTCATCGATGTTTCTAACTCTCTATCCCTCTCTGTAAAAAATCAATAAAATATAAAAAACACACAAAACAACAGTGAGCTGCAAATAAATAAAAAGTTATTTAATGTGTTCTATTACTTTTGTTTAGTGAGAGGCAAGAGAGGGAACTTTCAACTCACCCATTAGCATTTTAGAAAAATGTACATAAAACTATTAAAACAATCTGCAAATTAGATTTCAAGTTCAAAATATAACCATTCAAAGGACAGAGCGACTTCGAAAACAGAGGCTGATACGGGAAGTGGGAGAGTAGTGGGAATGGTCAGGAGAGAGAGAGGAGCTCTTGGCAATAGAGAATGAGAAAAAAGGGAGGAAAAGAAAGGCTTTCAGGGAGAAAGAAAAAGAAAGAAAATGAGAGGAAGAATGAAAAGACAGAAAAATAAGAGGGAAGGAACCAAGGCCCCTCAGTGCGCTGGTTCTCAGCTCTGGTGGGGAGAGAAGTGGGTGAAGACATGTTCCCACAAAGCAGTTTTGAGTTTTCTGGCCTGGAGGGACATGAAATACCTTTGCTCACAGCTTCTGCCTGTTGATGCACAGCTGAGGATAGACAGGTCGACCCTAAAAAGAGGAAGGAGGAGGCACGGTTTGTCTTTCTTTTCTCTGCCCCTTTCCATCCTCCCACCCCCACTATTTCTGTCTCAAAATCTTTTCCTCACTGTTTAATTGGGGGGGGGGGGGAATAAACATTTTAAAAATATGGTGAAGCTATTCAATCTCACTCATAAAGAAATGTAAATCAAAATGACAAGGAGACGCCAGTTTTTTTACCTAATGGGAAAAACATTTACAGGTTTGCACACTCATCCTGGCAAAGGTGTAAGTAAACAGATATTCTCAGACACTGCGGCCAAGAAGCTCAATTGGTGCAACCATTCTGGAAAGCAGTCTAGCAGTATCTAGTATGACTTAAATTCACATACTCTTTTTTTTTTTTAAACCCTAATCCAGAAACTGGAGGAAAAATTCAAAGGTCATGCTAGCCTTTATTGGGCACTCACAAATAATTAGAAAGTATAAGAATATCTGCATATATTCAATAGTGAGAAATGATGGTAGCGTGGGCTGGGGGCAGGGAGGATATGGAGTAAAGAAAAGCAAATTGATCTTTGGTTGAATATGTATTTAAGGGGGAAAATCTATTGAATTCCTGCCCTTGGATTCTAGAAGAAATCTGTGGAATACCTTTAAAAATTATTTTTGCTTAAGCTGGAATTGGTTTCCACCACTCTTTCGCAAAGAGCCTTAACAAATATATCCATCAAACCTGTGTGAAAAATCAATGTTTTACTCTTGACCAAAAAGTTTTAACGAATTTTCCAACAATTCGGAGGAAGATAATGCATAGTATTTTCATTTAAACCTACAATACAACGTAGATCTAGAGAGAACATTTTTGAGTGATGACAGAAACAGTGGCCACGGCTGCTCCTCTGGCTTCTCCCACGGTAGACCATGTCCTCCGGAATACCTAGAGCAGCTGCTCAAGGCAGCGAGGGTTCTGGGGATCACACACACTGTGTCTTACTCACATAGAAGGTTCTCCTTTTCCAGGTGGTCTGGTATCAAATCATCTCTTCCCCCGAAAGAGTCACTCAAGACAAACCGGGGATTATTCTTCCAAACATGCTGGTGGGTAGCAGAGTTTGGCACACTGCCTCTTTCAGCTAAGAAAAGGCAGTTGAAATTACAGGTGCTGGAAGGCTAGTTACCACCCCTACCATCTAGGTGCATATCCAAACCACTACTACCAACCCCCCCGCTACCACAGGCCTTTACAATGAATACATCTCATTTTCCGAAGAGTTTTCACATTTCAGTTTACTTGAGTTAAACATCACTTTCTCCATTTGACAGTGAGGAGGAGACCTGAGAGGCAGCATGATGCAGTGGAAAGAGAAAGGGCTTGGGAGGCAGAAAGACCGGGTAGCTACTGGCATAAGAGCAGCCGAGAGAGCCACAGCCAGGTGAGGGCTGGCACTCCAGGCGGCAGTGGAGCCGCTTTGTCCTGAGGGCTCTGCTGAATCTGGCAAACTGGAAGTTCAGTTTTCAACAACTTAGTAATCACTTAAAAAGTGACATAGTTAATAGGAAAGGTTAACAAGGTTGACAGAAATAAAATCAACATAAAACTTAATTTTATTTCTAAGTACTAGGAACAAAGTTAGAAAAATCAAAATTTAAAAAGATACCACCTTCAACAGCATAAAAATATGAACATCTATGAAAAAACTATACTAGTAAACCTTTATTGGGAGAAATGAAGGAAGACCCAAATAAATGGAGAATTAGACTATATTCAGAGATTGGAGAACCCAATATTGGTAAATTCTCAGTTCCTGTGAAATTACTGAGTATTATAGATTCAGTGTAATCCCAATAATTTTTTTAAACATCACCAGCCAATTCTAAAATTATATAAAAAGGCAAGAATAACCAAGACACAATACAGCATATTGAAAATTTTAAGGCAAAAACAAAAATACTCTCTTAATGCCATACGGTAGAATTAACAAAGAGTGGTATTAGTGTAAGGGCAGACAAACAGATAATGGGGAAAGGGATACTTTTCAGTAATAGTGTTGGAAAAATTCATCCTTAGTTTTATCCTAGCATAACTCTCCCAGGTAATGAAACAATTTACTTCGTGAACCCAGGAAAGGTGGCGCTGGATAAGAACAAGATATTACCTTTAAAGTAGCCATAGTACTGGAGGTGATGGTACATAAAGACTTCGTAGGGATCAGGAAGAGTCTGTGAAAGGAAAGGCCATCTCAGTCAGGAAAGCCCTTTCAAATAGTACTGAACTCTAACCAAAAGGGAGGCAAGCACTGTTGCAGAGGGCAGTATACATGACTTCTGTAAATAAACCAAGCGAGCTATTCATACAAATCATTCTGTCTTGGGGATCAAGATCTCCAGCTAGAAGAAGGTGCCACCGGAATATACCTTCTGACCGAGGACTGGGTTTCTGTGGAGTGCCTGGCGGGGGGTGTACCGACCTTCTGCTTTAGCTCTGCTTCCAGTGCTGGGAACATGGTACTTCTGTATGGCGTACGGAAGACCAGTCAGTCACACAGGCATCCAGCCACAGCCCTGGCCCGGTCCCCAACAGGGCAGCTGATTACACAGGAGAAGCTAAAACACCAGAACAGGACAATGCAAACACCTGCCGATGTGCACCATGCCCACCCTTTGCTTCCGCAGCTCCCCCGCGATTTTTAGGAAACCCTGCCACATCGCTCCTTTCTTCCTGCCAACTCAGTGCCTGCTCACACTAGGAGGACCCGGCTGGCTGTTCCCCTAATGAGGCCCGGGGGCGCACCTGAGAAATTAGGGAGGGCGACACGTCTTCCAGCCTTCTCCCGAGGCACCCGTACGCTTGCAGGCCCCATGCTTTCCTCTCCGCAAGCAGAAAGATGCCGCAAGATAGTGAGAAAAAAACAAAACAAAACACGAGAAAAGTTGTCTCGGGGTGGATGGAAAAGAAAAGTCAGAGGCCCGAAATTCAGGGGTTCAGGGCTTCCCGGCCCGGGTAAAGGCGTGAAGGGCAGTTTCCCGAAGGGTGGTGCGGGGGAAGGAGGAAGATTTCCGAGCGCAGAGGGAAAGGTGCAGCCGCCTCTGCGCTCCCGCCTGTCCCAGGCTCAGGGGCGGGCGCGGCGCCTACGGTGGCTGAAAGTCCTAGGCGAGGCGGGAGGCCACGGCACAGCAGGTACCGATGCCCAGCTGTGCACGGGGCAGAGGAGGTACCCTCGCTCACCCGCCACCGCTTTCGGCTAGGGCGCCGGTAGCCTAGCAACCAGGAAACCAAAGCAGGAGGGCGGGGCGGCCGGGCGCTTCCGGGGAGCGAGGCCCCGCCTCCCAAGGAAAAGTTGTTGCGCCCGGCTTTTGGGAAATCAATGGTAATTTGGCTGAAATACAAAGCCTGTAGTCATACTCCAAACTTCTTTGCTGTTCCATTAGGTAACAAGTATTGCTCTCTCAGGTAACAAGTAAAGCCAGCTCAACGCCCCAAGTGAAAAATTACTTTCACTGGGCAGGTGTGGCTCAGTAGTAAAGGTTGGACCCAAGAATCAGGTCACGGTTGGATTCCCCGTCAGGGCACAGGCCCGGGTTGCCAGCTCCATCCCCAGTAGGAGGCGGGCAGGAGGCAGCGGATTAATGATTCTCTAATCATCTCACCCTCTTCCTTCCTCTCTGAAATCAATAAAAACATATGAAAAGTAAAATATCAATTAAAAAAATCTTTAAAAGAAAAATTACTTTCTACAAAAAATATAAAAGAAACAAAGTTAAATTAAACCCACATATTTTGTCAGATTTTTAAAAATATCAATTTGGTTAGATAGTGACAAAGGCATGGTTGCTCTGTAGAAATTTAACAGCTAGTTGACAAGCTTCTATTTCTAGAAATTTGCTCTGTGCAATTACAAGAAAAACCATTTAGCCTTGTCTGGTTTTTCTCAGTGGCTAGTGTCGGACCACAAATAGAAGGTTCGTGGGTTCGATTCATGGTCAGGGGCACAAATCTAAGTTCAAGTTCTCGGTCCCTGCGGGGGTGCGTGTGGGAGGTGACTAGTCTGTCTCTTTCATGGCAGTTTCTCTCTCTTCCCCTTCTCCCGCCCTAGAAATCAATGGAAGAAATATCCTCAGGTGAGGATTAATAAAAAGACACAATTTATGTACAAAAGGGTTACCCCAATACTTGCATAATGGTAACATCTAACACACTAGCATACATGACACTGGTTAGGTAACATTTTAAAATTACATGCATAAACATACCCAAATAAAATGTAAACTGTTCCTTGGTTGACTTTATATGTCCATAACTGTAAGTACAGGGTGTCCCAAAACCATGTATACACACTTTTGTATTATTAATTCCATTGGGTTAAATCTGAAAAAGAAACATCAATTGAGCGATCAGCTGTTCAAGTGTGTATTCATTTTTTGGAGACATCCTGTATGTGTTACTTTTATAATCAGAGGGTTGAAAAAGCACCTTTATTGTCTCAAAATGTTAAACACATTACATTATTTCCTGGATTTTAGTAGGTCAAACATTAGCTATTAGAGTGCAAGCTCCACAATTGAAGACACACAGCACCTTCTGGTACTAGAAGTTTTTTTCTAACCCTGCCCACCCTCCCATTCAAGATCTTGCTTTTTTTAGAGCTGTTCTTTTTTTAAAATATATTTTATTGATTTTTTACAGAGAGGAAGGGAGAGGGATAGAGAGTAGAAACATCGATGAGAGAGAAACATCAATTAGCTGCCTCTTGCACACCCCCTTACTGGGGATGTGCCCGCAACCAATGTACATGCCCTTGACTGGAATCGAACCTGGGACCCTTCAGTCCGCAGACCGACGTAGAGCTGTTCTTTAATGTTTGCCTCCCTACCATATTTGATTAGAAAAAACTATTAAGATTGACTTAAAATAAGTCTTGGTTACATAATCATGAAGTAACAGGTTTAGAAGAACAAGAGGACAATCAGAAGTATAAAAAAAGCTTTATTAGTGTATATATACAAATTTACAAGGTCATAAACTGGAGAAATACAAAGAGCTTTAAAACACAATTTGCCTTTTCTTCAGTTAAAGTGACTTTTACCTGATTGTGATACAATAGAAAATACAGAACAGTAAACTGCTTCTTAAATACTGGAATTTTATGGAAAATACGTTCACACATGAAAGGGAGGTGAATTTTGGAATAAGACAATGGAGACAATATCAACACATACAGTGGCTTTTGTTACACTTACTGCTGCAGATGTAAGGGGAAATTCTCAAAATCAAAGACCTGAACTTGCTGCTGCTGCCTGTACTGAAATTTAAATATTTCATCTAGTATATGAAATGACAGCTATCAATTCTAGAATGTGAGAGATAGAAGAGAGTGTGGCCATCTATCAGCACATGATAAACAACTTGATTTTTCCTAGCACTCCAGGGTGGCAGACTGGAGGAAGAGGTCAGAAAGATCTGATAATCGCAGTTAAGCAAGGTAGAATACAGAGCTGCCCTCTTAATTGCACTTGTTCTGGAGAAGTTAATGAGAGAGAACCATATAGGAACACTTATTGAGCCTCCATTAGGCAGGAAAATCCTTCACTTTCTGTCAGTGTCCTCTAAAAAGGTGTCACACTCGTAAGCCACATGTTCCAGAGTGATGAGGTTAATGTACCTAACATGCTGAGTTTGTCAGTGTGAGAACAAAGGCAGCCAGGTCAAAGCAGTCACCTTACCCTTCAGCAAAACAGAAAATTTCATTTCCCAAATGTGAAAACTTTATAGGTGTTTTCTTGCCCAGGAAATTCAAAATTCATATGCTCTCCCTCATAACATTTATGGTTTATTGACAACATAAAACAGGTTAAGACTCTGAACTGAACACACACATCCACACACCACACATACATCCACACACGCCCAATAAACATTTGTTTTTTAATTTTAAAAAATATTATGTGTTTGGAGCCATTTTCCTTCGCTTCAGTCTTGCTCGCCAATCTTCAGGAAGGGCTTCAAAATTAGCATTTCTCTCTGCCATGCCACTGTGAAAGCAAAAAACAGATTACTTCACTGGGAAGAAAAAGAATGAATCTAGCAAATAAAAAAAACCTTTTAACTGAAACTGAAAATCTGACCTATCATATCTATGTTCATGAAAATGCTTCAAGTTTCTCAGCTAAGTACCAGGAAATTCTTTATCAAATTTCTTCTGATGGGTCAACAAAAGACATACACACATTTTATTTTTATATATCTCCAACAACCATTAAAGTCACACTGAAGGAATAAAACATTCTTATAAAAGTTTCTCTTGGCCACTAGGAGTTATAATTAAGGAAGATGTATTTAACCTTCAATATACCATAAGGGACCTTTGACTTAATGTTTTAGAAATTCTCTTTTGATAAGTTCTATTTGTAAAGATTAATAACTCATGACTTAGTCATCTAAAAAATAGATTAAAGCTCATATTCTATCTTGCAATGATCAGAATGGGTGCACTGGATGCTTTTATAAATCTAAAATAATCTAAGATAAATTACAAGATCATTCTGATTGCCTCCCAGCATCTTAAATCATTTGCTAATTTCATCTTATAGGAATTCATCATTCAATTCCCAGCAATACTAAAAAGGACTAAAATAATAAAAAATTTGAATAGAATCACCTACGAGGATGATGCAAAAGTGAAATAAATTGTCACTAATATCATCCCTCAGTTTTATTATGTTGCCAAAAATAGAGCATCACCTTTCAAGGAAGTGAAAAATGAAGTTTGGAGACATTTGCAGTCTTTTTTGCTTTTACAAGTATAAGATGAATGCAAAGAGACAGAGAGCAGCACTAGATTCAATTTCATAATCTAGTATTTTATAATATGATCCTGGACCATCTAGTTTTCCTAAAAAGATGTGTAGCAGGAATTTTCCTGTTTTCCGATGCTGTATGCTAAATTTATTTGATAGGGTTCTCAAGTGGACAAATCCTGAAAGCAAGTGTGCAGTGATTGGAGAGAAGTAGATATTTTAGAAACAAATCCACTGGAATGACCATTCAATTGATATATATGTATCGAAAAAAATGTTTTCAATTATGAAGCAACGAAAGACTATCTTCTCTCAAAATTTTTTTTAGTGAGTACATAAAGTATGATACTGTTTATTTTGTATACTGTTTTTTTTTAATATTACAATTTTATTTCCAAATGTTTTCATATGTACTGTGTTTATGGATGTTGCAAGAGCAAGAACCATAAATAATAAGCTAGACCTACCAGAGATGAATTTGAAATTTGGTATCACTATTTATGAGAGAAGTATGGTCCAGATTATACATGACAATTGAGCAACATTAGAAGAATGTTGCTCATTTCAGTGTACATACCTTTCAAAACCAGGAAAATAAGGAATGCAAATTTGGGTTAACCATGTGTAAATTATTATTAAAATTTCTTTTAAAAAATATTTTGTATTAATTTCAGAGAGGAAGGGAGGGAGAGATAGAAACATCAATGATGAGACAGAATTATTGATTGGTTGCCTCCTGCATGCCCCCTACTGGGGACTGAGCTCGAAACCTGTGCATGTGCCCTTGACAAGAATCGAACCCAGGACCCTTAAGTCCATAAGCTGACGCTCTATCCACTAAGCCAAACTGGCTAGGGCCTTATTAAAATTTCTAATGAAGTGTTCTCCCTTTCCCGTTATTTTTACCTTGGTAAATTATCCTATATAATAAAAGCCTAATATGCTCAGTGTCCGGTTGTCCGTTCAACCAATCAAAGTGTAATCTATATATATAAAAAGCCAGTGTCCGTGATGACCAGGATGACCAAATGACTGGTCACCATGAGGTGCATTGAGCACCTCTTGGCCCCGCCCCCATGGCCCACAGGCTCTGATGGCAGCAAGGCAGGCAGCAGGTGAGCGGGGCCACAAGCAGTGGCAGGCTAATGCGTGCGATTTCGTGCCCTGGGCCTCTAGTGTGTAATATGCTATTAGACTGGACGTCCGGAAGCTGGGGTAGTGAGGGAAGCCTGGGTCCTGGGTGCCAGAGGGAAGCCGGTGCTAGCAGCTGGGGGAAGGAAGGCCTACTCTTGCAAGAATTTTGTGCATCGGGCCTCTAGTATGATAATGATTATGCTAAGAGCGCTCAACTGCTCGCTATGACGTGCACTGACCATCAGGGGGCAGATGCTCCGACCAGTAGGTTAGCTTGCTGCTGGGGTCCAGCTGATTGGGACTGAGGGAGACCGGCCAGACATGCCCTGGAGCCCTCTTGCGTCCCTCCCCGGCCCTGATAGTGCACTGGTGGGGTCCCTTGGCCTGGCCTGCGCCTTCTCGCAATGCGGGCTGAGGGGACCCCTGCCCCCAGCATGAATTTTGTGCACTGGACCTCTAGTATGTAAAAGAAAATAATAATAACAAAATATATAAGGGTCTACTGGATCCATAAGTAAATGGGGAAGTATACTCTGTTAAAAACCAGTCCTTTGCATAAGATGAGCAATTGATGGAAGAAAGTATTACAATTCTGATAGTTCTGATTTTGAAAAAGGCCAAGCCATAATTTTTATAGATAAATGTTTCTCTGAATTAATCACAACCCACCCCACCCCACCCCACCTTTGGTCTCTTTTCTTTTACCTGACCAACTGCTGCTGTTTCCACTCTTCAATTCGCTTCTGTGCAGTTGATTCCCGGTCCTCTTCACTGGAACTAGAGTTCTCCTCTTCATCTAACTCTCGCTGTATGCTCTGCCATTTCTTTACCAGAGATGGCATTTTTGTTTTACTCTTCTTTGCCTATAACAAAGGTTAAAGGTCAGAAGGAATTTAATACATAAAATAAGAAAATGAGTCCTCCATATGACATTAGGATCTTTTCTTAGTGCTAAGGAATAAGTAAACTTTAAAACCAAAAGAACAGAAAAACAAAATAAATACCATTCTACAGTTTTGCCACCAAAGATTTCTACCAACTATAAACTTAATGCTTGGTTAAAAATCTAAAAACTGTAAATGCAGCTATTTTATGAAATCAGGTCAGAAAAATTTCCTTTAGTCTCCTTATTCTATGGAGTTTAGAACTGTAGCCCTCATCTCATCTCAGAATTATGGTGATCCCCTTTACAAATTTTAAACAGATCAAGTGAAAAATAGAACTAAGAAACCAATGACCAGCTTTTCTGGAAAGAGCAACAAAGTCAATAGCAACTATTAAATATGAAAAAAGCAAGATCTATCAAAATATGAATGATGACATTAATTCTAAGAGGGGGTATTATAATAAATTTTATTTTACTTATTTTGGCTTACTTTTGTTTATAAATTGTCTATAATACATATGCACTTTTGCAGTAAAGAAAAATACTTGTGATACCTGCAAAAAAGAGAACTATATATCCAACATGGCTTGTTCCATCACTACCTTTAGGCTTTTCTGATCAATGGCACTCTAGCAAAGAGCCCTTCCCCCACACCGTATCTAAAACAGCACTATCTACGAACCAAAGACCACACACATTCTGTCATCTTATACTGCTTCCATGCTCTCCTATACTGCATTTTTTATTAAAAAAAATATTTTTATTGATTTCAGAGAGGAAAGAAGGAGAGTGATAGAAACATCAATGATGAGAATCATCTATTGGATGCTTTCTGCACACACACTATGGGGCATCAAGCTTGCAAACTGGGCATGTGCCCTGACCAGGAACCAAACCATGACCTCCTGGTTCATAGTTTGGGACTCAACCACTAAGCCATGCCAGCCAGGCCTTTCACTGCATTTTAAAACACTGAACATCTATTTGCTTATCTGTCTCCCCAATTCTATCCCTATATCTCCCCCAATCAGCCAGAAGAGAAGTTCCACAAAAGCAGGAATTGTATCTGTTTGATTTACTACCAAATCCCAAGCTCCTAGGGAGAATGCCTGATAAGTAGTATGCATTCAAAATATACTGGCTGACATGTGTGATTAGTTATGTGAAATTAGAGAGCCACTGTATTAGAAATTGATAAAACCAATGTGTATCCCTGTGTTTTTAAAGAGGAGCAATGATTTTTCCTCATCATTGATGTTTCTATCTCCCTCTCCCTCTCTAAAATTAATAAATATATTTTAGCCCTAGCCGATTTGGCTCAGTAGATAGAGTGCCGGCCCATGGACTGAAGGGTCCCAGGTTCGATTCTGGTCAAGGGCACATGCCTGGGTTGTGGGCTCGATCCCCAGTAGGGGGCATGCAGGAGGCAGCTGATGAATGATACTTTCTCATCATTTACGTTTCTCTCTCTGCTTCTCCCTTCCTCTCTGAAATCAATAAAAATACATTTAAAATATACTTATATTAAAAAAAAGGTCTTAAACACACACACACACACACCATATTCCATGCAAACAGTGATCAAGGCAAAATAGGCTTTAAATAAAAAAGTTATAAAAGATAAAGAAGGATATTATTTGATGATAAAAGGGTAAACCCCACTAATACCACTTACAATAGCATTCAAAAGAATAAAATACTGAGAAAAATATAGCTTAGGAGGTAAAAAACTTGTACACTAAAAACTACAAAACATATCTGAAATAAATTGAAGACCTAAATAAATGAAAAGAAATCCTGTATTCATGGATTAAAAGATTCAATTAAAATTGTTAAAATGGCAATATGACAAACTATCAACAGATTAACGCAATCCCTATTAAAATTTCACTGGCATTTTATGCAAAAATGGTAAAGCTGACCTTTAAAGTCATAAAAATATAAGGGTAGAGATGGGGGCGGTGGCATTTCCAAAGGTAATGGAGGTTGAAGCAAAGACATTGGACTGAAGAAGAGTCCAGAATGGAGTCAAGGGGCCTAAATAGCCAATACTAAAAAAGTAATACTCAATTTCAAAACATATTATAAAGCTATTGTAATGAAAAAAATTGTGGTACTAGCATACAGACCAATGGAATAGAATTGAAAGTCCAGAAATAAACCCATTTATTTATGGTGAACCGATTTTAAACAAGATCTTCCATTCAATGGGAAAGAATGGTCTTTTCAATAAATGATGCTGGGACAAAAGAATATCCACATTCAACAGAATGAAACTGGACCCTTTACCTAAGGCTATAAACAAAAATTAATAAAAAATGGATCAACAACCTAAATGTAAGTACTAAAACTATACAACTATTAGAAGAAAACATAGGGGTACATTTTCATGACCATGGATTTGTCAAGGCTCATATGAAAAAAAGCATAAGCAAAGTGAAAAAAACAACAACAAATAGTAGGTTAAACTTTACCAAAATTAAAAACCAGCCTTAGCTGGTTGCTCAGTGGTTAGAGCGTCGGCCCTTGGACTGAAGTGTTGCAGGTTTGATGCCTGTCAAGGGTACATACCTCAGTTGCAGGCTCTGGTTGGGGCATGTGCAGGAGGCAATTAATTGATGTGTCTCTCTCACATTGATGTTTCTCTCTGTCTCTCCCCCTCCCTTCCACTTTCTCTCAAAATCAATGAGAAAAAATATCCTCAGGTGAGGATTAACACAAGTAAAATACATATATAAAAAAACAAATAAAAGGACACAATCAGAACGAAAAGACAACCCACAGAGCGGGATAAAATACTTTCAAATCACATATCTTATAAGGGACTTTTACCTATAACATATACAGAACTCTTATAATTCAATAACAAAAGACAATCAAATTAAAAAGTGGACAAAGGGCCCTGGCCACATTTGCAGCTTAAAAAACATGGGGTCTTGGCTGTTGTGACTCAGTTGGTGTTGACCAGTGCACTGAAAGGTTGCCAGCTAGATTCCCTGTGAGGGCACATGCCCACACTGTGGGTCCGATTTCTGGTTGGGGGTGTGTGTAGGAGGCAACCGACCAATGTTTCTCACTCTCTTTCACCTTTCCTCTCTAAAATCAAATTTAAAAAAATTTAAAAGAGAGATTTATAAAAAAAAAGAAAAAAAAGAAAAGGACAAAGCACTTTAAGTAGACATTTCTCCAAAGATATACAAATGGACAAATGGTCAACAAGCAAATAAAAACATGCACAATATGATTACTCACTACAGAAACAGAAATCAAAACCACGAGAAGATGCCACTTCTTGGCCACTAGAATTGTTATAATTTTTTAAACACAGAATTATCCTATGACTCAGCAATTTTATTCCTATATACCCAAAAGAAATGAAAACAAGTACTCAAATGCACATTTATATCAGTACTATTCATAATAGCTAAAAGGGGGTAAAACAATGTCCATCAATGCACGAATGGATAAACAATTTGTGATATATACACATAAGAACCCTTACTCAGCTATAAAAAGGATGAAGTACTAATACGAATACAAGCTACAACATGGATAAACCCCGAAAACATTGTGCTAAGTAAAGGAAGCCAGGCATTAAAGGTCACATATTCGTGATTTCAGAATAGGTAAATCCACAGAGACAGAAAGCAGATTGGAGGTTCCCAGAGACTTGGGTAAAGAGGTGATGGTGAATGACTACTTAAAGGGTACAAGGTTTTATGCTGAGGTAATGAAAATGTTTTGTAACTAGAGAGAGGTGGTGGTTGCAAACTGTAAATGTACTAAAGGCTATAGAATTGTATACTTTAAAATGGTTAATTTTATATAAATACCATCTTAATAAGGCATTTTTTCAAATAAAAACTAAAAGGGAGATTTACTATACCTTATCTTTCTTTCCTTTTTTTGTCTTCTCAGGTGGTGGCACTTTGGGAGCTGGTGGTGGTGTTGATGGAGGAGGAGGTGGAGGAGGCGGAGGTGGTGGTGGTTCTACAACAGCAGTTGTAGGCACAGCACTTCGAGCCGGTACTGGCTGCAGTGTGGGAGCAGTCACTGCCATTTGGACAGAACATTCAGCATAATTCATAATTGCAGAAGCTGATGCCAGTCCTAGGTAATTTGACTGTAAGCTTATTCCTCTGGCCTGATGACCTATTCCTGTTGCTGGATGGCTAACTGATGATACTGCCTGGTGTCCAATCCCTGCAGACTGTTGTCCAGTCCCTGTTGCCTGATGACCTAACACGAAAAACATAAAATGAAACTTTATGACAAAGGCCAAAAACAAGAAAAAGGGAACCGAGAAATTTGTAGATCAACATAACATATCTTTTCCTAAACAAACAAACAAACAAACAAACAAACAAGCTACATTTTCTAGTAGCAAAATATTTCTTAGTAATTTAGCATTAAGGTACCTGAACACAAAAATCATTGTTATGTAAATGCACAGAAAACAATCTGGAAGGACACATACCAAACTGTTAATAGTAACTGAAGTGTTTATCAAGTGAAAAGAAACACATAAGTCTTCGCAATGAAAACCCATTAAAATTTGTTTATGACATATAATTCTGGAAACAAAGATATAATACATCGAGGAAAACATTTTAACCATAATGCTTACCTGTAGCTATAGCTGATTGGCTGTACAGGACTGGAGAACTACCAATGGTAGCTGACCTCTGAACTACTGCAGTACTAATTTCTGTAGCTTTTCTCTTTACAGCTTTAGTGGAAGGAGAACTAGAGGTGGTAGAATCAACTGAACTCTGAAATGCAAAAGATCTAGTCAGTGCTGCAAAAGGCCCTAAACATCCTCTTCTAAAATAGAACATGGTGTCAATTATGCCCATCCCCGGAAACTCTTTAGGATGTCAAATGGCATTCTCACCTGGCTAGTTACAATTGTAGTTTGTGTAGGTTTCAATGGAGTATCCTCCTCTGTTCCTGGGGCAGGAGGCTCCTCATTTCCCTCATCCTCCATCTCTACCTCCTGGATCTCACTATCTTCTACTGGAGGAGGAGGTGGGGGAGGAGGAGGAGGGGGAGGGGGAGGAGGAGGAGGGGGAGGGGAGTCTGGGGGTGGAGGTGGGGGTGGTGGCATTTCCAAAGGTAATGGAGGTTGAAGCACAGGCACATTTGACTGAAGGAGGGTCCAGAATGGAGTAAGTGGCATGAGTGATGAAGAAGACACTTGACCAGAAAAGGACTCTTTACAAAGAGAACCTAAAAAACCAAACAGGAGTCAGGGAAAAGGCAAGACAAAAACTCTGTATTTACAGAAATGCACAATAGACTGGTGAGACAAAATCTGATCCACAGATCTATTCTACACTGATGCCTCTGAAATACTAAATAACTCAGTTCAAAATGATTCTCATGGAAAAATAAATTTATAAACCTCATAGTGAACACTCACCCTAGCTATGAAATACCAATTTTGTTCTTTGGGTCCAGATTTATGAACAAGTAAGTGAAGCACATCACATCATCCCAATGAGAAATTCAGTCATCTGAACCTACACTAGATTTCAAAATACACAACCTGGCTCTAGCTGAGTAGCTCAGTTGGTTAGAGCACTGTCCCATACACCAAGGTTTCAGGTTTCACCCTTGATGAGGGCACATACAAGAATCAAGCAATGAATGAATGAATAAGTGGAACAAAAACCAATGTTTCTCTCTCTCTCTCCCCTGCCTTCCTCTTTCTAAAATCATTAAAAAAACCCCACCAAACTACAACTAGAAGACAACACTCTAGATTCTTTTTACTTTTAAAGGTGAGGAGCGAGGAGTGATGCACATTTGCAGTATTGATTCTGTGTATTTTTAGTGAGCTAAACAAGTATTTGAGGATAACCCAGAACACCCACACAAATTCTATCAATTTTAATTAATGTGGGTTACTAAAGTTATAAAAATCCACTTGCAAGGTGCTATTGTCAAACCTATCATTCCTTCACATCTCTGTGTGAATTATACTCATTTGTTAAATCACAGCAACACAAATCAGGGAGGGTAATTTTATTTCTGTGGTGAGAAAAGGGAAATTTAGGGGAGTGAATCCTCAAGGTAAATGATAACTCAGAGGTGTTTGAAGATGCAGAGGATTTGAAATTGCTGTTGAAGTCTGAGTTAAATAACAGCTGAAAAGCTGTAGGATCAGCTTTCCTCTGGTTTTGCAAAATCCAGTTAACTACCGTCCTTTCTCTGCTGGGAAATGTTTTAAGGATTAGAGAAAATAGGAGGATATACTTACTTGTAGCCTTCCCCATCCCTCTTTATCGTCAATAGGGAAGTTTCACAATATATGAAACTATTAGATCTATATCCCAGGAATGTTGAAGGGGATTTTCTCCCTAAAAATCATAGAATTTAGGAGTAGAAGAGACATGAGAAATCATCTAGTTCAACCTTCTCTTTTAAAGGTAATGAAACCCAGGAAGGAAATAACTTGCCCAAGATCATACAGCTCTTAGTGGCCAGTTATGACTCCTAGTCTAGTGCTATTTTTACCAAGATTTCCTGGTGAAATATCAAGAGTCCAAGAGCTTTAGAAATCTCAAATAAATCTCACTTCTCTTGGAGTAGAGATCCAGATGCAGGTACCTGTTAAATTTCATGGTCAAAAGCAGTGGATTAGATATGGGCTCTATTATAAAAGGCGCTGGGACAAAGATAAGACATTTTACTGTACTTTGCTCAAAATATACCACAATAGCAATTCAACAAAGTGACCACGAACCACTTGGCTTTTATAATAACTTTACTTTTCATGGATCAGAAAAATGACACATTATGTAAGACTTTAAGAATCTGATTCACATGGTTATTGTAGAGTTGTTGTTTACTAAGGAAAAGAGCACTGAAAAAATTCATCAGAAAACAGAAATGCAGTTTTCTAGCTAGAGACTTCAAATATGTCATTAAGACTTCAAAACATGTCATTAAACTTGTATTTGATTATATCTAATATGAATTTATACACTAACTTTTAGACAAATAAAGTCTTGGTAGGGCTATATTCTAATAATATATCAGAATTACATAAGAACTAAGGTAATAAACATTACTAAACTTCCTTCTAATAAACCAACCACAACATACGGTTGGTAAATAAAAATGTCAGATTTTATAGAATGGCAGATTTCTCATCTAGAAGCATAATGCATTACCAATACAGTAATGATGTTGATATGCTGCTGTGCAGAGGAGCTCAAGAAAACATGGTTTCAAGATTAATAATGTGATTCAGGACTCCCAAAGTTAATCAGAATTAAAATTTGTAAATATAAGGCAAACTAATCTTGATAAATTTTTGCTGTGAACAAGAGCACTTTTAGAGTTAATATTTGAATCCCAAACTACATTTACTCAAGACAAAATCTGTGTCTTAACATTCATGATCTTCTTTGGCTTAAATACAAAGAACTTCAAGAAATCTAGTTTGAATATTCATGGATATCATATTACATAATGCTTTTCTTCATTTCTAAATGTAAACCAGTTGGTATATATTTTGCCAATTAAGAGAACATGTAAGTCTGAAGTCCAAGGAGAGATTAAAACGGTATACACAGCTTTTATTATATGCTAACAGATTAAAAAACTGTAAGCTTAAAGACAGAATAGTGCGGGGATACAAATTTTAAATTCTTTAAGAACATATCTTTTCTATGCATCTTTATTTTTATTTATGGGCAGGCTTCCTTTGTTTTTCTGTATTTCCCTAAAGAGAAAATTTTGCTTAGTATTTTAAGCCAAGAGGCCAGTTTAGCAATGTAAAGCAACAAGTTATTATATAAATAACAGGTCCCACAGAGACTTTTTTTTGAAAAAGCAGGTATATTTAAACTAAGTGACACAAGTCCAGTAAGATAGACATACTGGGTTATCTTGAAATATTGCTAAATATTTAGTGACATGTTAAACTCAAACACTGACCAACAAGCAAGGATTAAAATAAATAGAACTCTGGAACTTCCTTGCTCCATATAGTGTAGTAATTTTTCTTCTTTAAAAGATGGTTTAACCACTGCTAAACTGACAAAGAGCACATATTAGAAACTTTCTTTATAGGCTTAAAACAGTGATCAGTATTGCTTTTAAATCCTTAAGGCCTACATACAAACATGGATTCTCTTTACATCAAGTTTACCATAGTAAATCACTATGGTTTTAGTGATTCTCTCAATAAAGATGCTGAAGAACGTAAGATGGTCTATCTCTGGCTTTTCCCTACAGTTTAACTTAGTTTTATTTTAATCAGATAGGAATGTCTCAAGGTCTTTCAACTAGGTGCGTCATTAAAAAAAGAGACTACTTAACTCTACGGTGGTCATTTTAGACTATCCAGCTTTGGAACATACAAAAAAGGGACATCAGACAGTGGTCAGGAGTGGAATCACCTACCCAGAACCATCACTACGCCTCTTATGTTCACTAACTACACAAAAAAGCAAACAACCAAACCAACTTATTAGACTCTGTCTGTCTGTTTATCTATCTATCATCACTGCGACCAAAAGAACGGGAAAAGTAAAATGTTAAGTAAAATACCCCATACCTTGAGAAAATGTATTTCTGAAAAATAAGGTAGAATAAAACCACCCTTTTACTGTTATAAAATTATCACTGTAGTGATATTGGCTTTTTATTTAGAGTGATCTGACAACAATTCCTAGACTATTTAAGAAATTAAAATTATGACGTTTCATTTGCTACATCATCAGAACTTTTCTACTGAGATTAGGCAGTACAAAGCATCATTTTTGATAAGCAGTGGACAAAAGAATTCAGCTCTTTACTCCCTAATTTTCCAACAAATTCTGTATTTTTTTATCTTCCAAGGTTTATTACTTTAGAAACCACTCTTCTCTCTTGCCTTCATATGCCATCATTTTAACAAATAGCTACCAGTTTTTTAGATCAAAAGGTTAATCAGTTTTGATTATGCTTCATTATTCACTTAATTTTGTCATTTCAAGATGGACTTTAAGGGAAAAAATATGTATCATCTTCCATAATGTGGAAATCAAGCCACAACTCTTAGAAGAGCTATCAGATCCTCAGAGAGACTGAGGAACTATGGGAGCCCCACTCCCCCTTTTAATGTACAGCAGGTCCTCAAATTACCTCATTTTGTTATAACGTCAATGAGATGACATAAGAAGTTAACTATTGTTGAATCAATCAGCCTATGGTAAAACTGATTTCATTATAACATTGTTTTGCTTAAAGTAACAGAACCTATTGAAGAGTTAAGTGAGGACTTCTATATTTAACTAAAGTGAAGAGCTCTGACAGTACTTTAAATGGGTTAAGCCATTCTGATTACTATATAGAAGAATGTTGTTGACTATTTTCAATGATAAATTATTTTGCTTCTCTGGAACAAGTATGGTCCTAATTTCACAGCATTTCTTCAGATCATTATGATTTGTAACAACCACACTTCTTATAGGACTTTTTTATAAGTGGAGCTTATATACTAGTTCTACAGAAAGGTGGAACAAATCTCACATTACTCCACATAGGTATTAACAATTCAACAATCTAGTCCCTTAGCATTAATTAGCATTCCGTTATTGGAAATCCACAGCTTATCTGTGACATGAGAGAGTGGTTATGGGACAGCATTTTAAAATAAAAATACACTGTCTCATCATTTCATTTTTTATCAATGGTATGCCGATTTCCAATCAGTCACTGTCTTTGTTTTCTACAGTATAACTTCTGCATTTTTTTTTTTAGGTCAAGCCACTAGTTTTTAATTAAAAATTTGTTATGATTTAAATTATTTCTTTTAATAATCCCAATATAAATCTTTTTTCCCTCTAATTTCTCTCCAATTAGTACAGGGCAAATTGTCCCACCTGTGGAATTCTCAGAGGATTCTGTAGAATTTGAATCAGTGCCAGTTTTGTCTTTCAAGGTCTGTTTAGGAAGAGTCTCGTCTTTACTTCCTTGTGCTTGGCTTTCTTCCTCCTCCTCCTCACCATCTGGGAACTCCCACTGAGACTCGCCCGAATGTTCGTTTACATAGAAATATCGTCTATGATCCCTAAATTACAAGAAAGAAAAACACATGTCTTAAGACCCATTCTCCTACAAAGACACTTGCATTTGGTCCTGTCCCAGGACAGCAGTCTGCTCTCACAGGGACGAACCTCTTCTTAATGGACTGCTATTCACAAAGGCAACAAAGAGCTTTGACATTTGTGGATGGAGAACCAAAGAAATTCAAAGCTATTTGCACTGCCAGCAGCTCTGTGAATACAGCCCTGAGCCCTCTCAAATCCAACAGATGACTTAGAAAACACCTCTCATATTCAGTTTTTGGTTTTTTTTGCCAATGCTATTCAGGATTTCAAGTGTCATTAACGGAGGGACTCAATTTCCTAGAACATTAATTTCCCTTCCAAAGAAGAGAACAACGAAGTTTGCGAAAGGTGACTCTTCCCCTCTTGGAACGTGGAATTCACATTTCATATTCTTGATACCAAACACAGTGAAAGCTAAAGAGAGGGAGAGTATCTGGGAGCTGAAAAATAAAAGAGCAAAGATTTCAAATAACGAAAAAAAAAATCAAGAAAAGCCAAATATAAAAAGAAATGTTTTCATCTGACCTGCTGGCAGAAGATAGTAATCTTGTTCTTCATTCACATCTTCAGCCACGAAGCTTTCCTTAACTTCACCGAGGTTAATCAGGAGTAGTTGCTTCCAGAGGTCCTGTAAAGCGCACAGAGCTCTCGCATGCGCTTAACCCCCAAGCCCGCCCTACTCCGTGCAACACTCTGGAGAGTAAACCAGCTTTGTCCAATCTTGGAAAAAAATCCGTTACATGGAACACTTTAAACATTGATTTTTGTTTCTCCAACGCGTGGCTGGCGCAAACTCTGTAATCGCTTGTGGTGCTTTGCCTGCCAAGCACCGCTAACTGCAGCTGCTCTCAGTCTCCAGACAGGCTGTCATGTTGTCAGGTGGTGGTGATCACAAATCATGTCTGAGATGTCAAAGGTGAAAGGTGAAAAGGGGAGAAGAGTGCGTACCTGTCCCAGTGGCAGGACCAGCCTTTAGGAGTGGCGTTTATTTCATACTGTTTTAGTTGTTCTGCTGCATCCTGAAGTTTTCGTTTAAGGTAGTTTCCATTAAGAGCCCCTTCCCGCCAGTCTGCAATCCGAGTCTAAAATCAACAAACAGCAATAAGTGTTAAAGACTTATTATTATTTCAGGAGATAGAGATAAGAAGGACACGAGTCTTCTAGTCTGTGACTGTATTGCTATACTGTGGCAGGAGTAAACCAAAGAGGAACAACAACAACAAAAATACCATCTTAATTACCTAAAATATCTTGTTTGTCTGCAGTGTCCTGAAAAAGGAGATTGGACCCCAGTACATTTTTACACTGCCAACTCTCCTGCCCTGTGAAAATGAGTGGCAGTTTTGGTTTTCCCCTTTAGATTATATTAAGATTGGTTCCCCAATAATTTTGGATAGATAGTTCATTTAGTTTAGCAATGTTATTAACCAAAGTAAAGGTTCAGTTCTTAGGAAAACTAGTCAGCTTCCTATAGGAGTTCATTACCTAATCCTACCATACCATTTTGTATAGTATGCTGGTTACAAATATGACTGATAACTTTTCTTTTTAAATAGATTTCTAATGCTTTAACATTTATAAAATAATTTCAACATAATATGACCTTATTGGATCATTATGAAGAATTTTAATTTACTAGAAAGAAATCTGTATTAAAATATATGCCCTTTCAGTTGTATACCTGAAATGTGTTATGAACCAATGTTACCCCAATACATTAAATAAAACATATATGACTAATGAAGGCAGTGAATATAAGCATCATCATTATATACAAACTCTCAGTATTCATTTTAATAATTATATTTTGCTTTAGCTAATCATAGTTTTATTTCCTGGGTTAGCAGTTAAAATATGCATCAAGGTTAAACATTCAAATTCAGAATTAAAACATAAACAAGACAGATTCTTCACTTGTAGCATTTCATTTAAACATTGACTATACCAAAAATGGCTAATTACCTCAGTCTGTAAGAGCAGCACATGAAAGTTGGAGATGGACTGTCTATTAATGCCTAAAAATTCAAATTTACTCATCAGGGTATTTGCTAGTTCTCCAATCTGAAACTGTAATGCAGGAAAGAAGAAAAGTTAAAATAAAAATGGAACCAGCAATATTTTCTGTATTAAATAAAATCTTGTATTTATTGTTATAGACACTAAAAATATGGGTCTGCCTATAAATTATATGGTCTTTCTCAAGTAGCTGCATCCAAATAGTTATGCAGAAGATAAATTTATAATTTATAGCAAAATAACTCCAATAACATGAAGAATAGTAACAGAAGGTTTAGAGAAATTAAGTGAGTACCTACTCTAACACAACATGGAATTCAACAGTTGAAAACAGATCTGAAATGATGTAACTCCTGATATTGTTCATGCTATCATTTATCCATTATTGTGTATACTGGCCACAAACTGAAAAATATTAATTCTCCCAATCCCTTCAACATGACTGTACACTAGCTAGGAACTGGATAAACTCTTTCAAGTCAAAAGAATATGCTAACTGGTTTTCCCAACAGACCAACTCTAAATAGCCACATACTTAATACAGCCCAATTCTCCTATTAGAAATGACATTGGAAGAAAATTTGCCTTTGTGTAAGGACATGTAGTTCATGTAGAAATTAAATTTATGACTTTTAATCTCTTTAGTACTTCCAAAGTAGAGAAGCCTTTACAATTACAGCCTGGCTGGTGTGGCTCAGGGGTTGAGCCAGGAGGTCATAGATTTCCCCGTCAGGGCACATGCCTGGGTTTCAGGCTCAATTCTCAGTAGGGAGCGTGCAGGAGGCAGCCAATCAATGATTCCCTCTCATCAATGATGTTTCTCTCTCCCTTTCCTTTCCTCTCTGAAATCAATAAAAATAATTCGGGTGTTCTTGGCCAAGTTGTTCACAGAACAAATATCTTGGTTGTTGAACCAAAGTTACAAACCTTTCAAGCGGATAACTATTCTCAGCATGACAAAAAGTGTCTCAGACAACCAACAAAGGAGAGAAAGCTTTTATGGCTTGCAAATTAACCATTAGCACAATTTTAAAACATAAAGAGGCCATCATGAGTGCTAATGTTGTTAAGGGTGTGAAAGAAATAATGATCACAGACAATTGAAGAGTAGAAAAACTGTTGTTGATTTGGATAGAGGAAAAGCAGTTAACCAGTGAGAGCCATTTCGGAGGCAGTGATGTATGAACAAGGTAAAGATGCTGCATGATGACCTGGAAGACATCCCTGGACCAAATGCTAAAAGTGATTTGTTTAAGGTGAGTAGGTAGAGGTATCGATACATTTAAGAAAATAAATGTTTGTTTGTAGGTTAAACAGTACATCAGATATGTACTATATATAAGGAAGGTTAAAACAGGGAATCATTTGGGGGTTTGGAACGGATTAACTCAATGACCCCACTGAGCCATGCCAGTCAGGCTCAATTTATATTATTTCTAATGGGAAAAAAATGATTCGGTTTTCCAACAAATTGATTCTCGAGATGCCTTCCAGAATGGATTAAGCTCAAGAACTGAGGTTCCACTGTATTTGATAAGCTATTGCTTTCTAAAGGAGGCTTCTTGTAAGAAAGTAATTAAGAATTTATTAGTTTATCTACATAAAGTCAGTCGTATAATTCCTTATTTCAGTCTTAAATATGACCTTTTCACCTGAGTAAATGATTTAGAGTTGGAGATAAAGGTTACTTTTACTACTTGCTAATAGAAAGTAATTTAATGGTTAGCCAATTTACCATAAAAATATTTGTCAAGTTACATTAAGGAATATGTATACATACTTTTATTTATTTACTTATTTTTTAATATACTTTATTGATTTTTTACAGAGAGGAAGGGAGAGGGATAGAGAGTTAGAAACATCGATGAGAGAGAATCATCGATCAGCTGCCTCCTGCACACCCCCCACTGGGGATGTGCCTGCAACCAAGGTACATGCCCTTGACCGGAATCGAACCTGGGACCTTTCAGTCCGCAGGCCGGCGCTCTTATCTACTGAGCCAAACCGGCTTCGGCTACATACTTTTAAATCCTGTTCTTCTTCTACTTTAGGTGCTGTTTGTACTTTATTCTTCTCTGAAGATTCTTCTACTTCCATTTCTTTGTCTGAATTCTCATCTATTTTTTCTGAATTTTCGGCACCAATTGCTGCAAAAAGAAACAACAAAAAAACATAAAATTAATTCAAAGGGACAATAGTGATAGAGCCCCATAAACATTTTCTTACCCCTGTAGAAGAGAGATCTGAAAAAGGTTACAAATTCTCTGTTGCTCGTGTTTCTTGTTAAAGAAGCCCTAATGCCTTGGCCAGTTTGGCTCCGTGCCTGGAGTGTCAGCCCATGCACCGAAGGGTCGTGGGTTGGATTTTGAGTCAAGGACACATACCTGGGTTGTAGGTCCAATCCCCGGCTCCAGTTGGGGCGAGTGAGAGAGGCAACCAATTGATGTGTCTCTCCCACATCGATGTTTCACTCTCTCTCCCTCCCTTCCACTCTAAAAAAAAATCATTGGGAAAAATATCCTTGGGTGAGGATTAACAACAAGAAAAGCTCTAATGACTTATAAACCTATTATCTTGATAAAACCAAAAAAACTTTACCCCTTATAATTACCTTTCTTAAAATGGGCCTATGAAACAAACTTAACTTTGTTTTACATTACTCTGTAGTTTCTGCATTCCCTTTCTCCTTTATTTTTCTTTTAAAAAAAATTTTTTATTTATTTTTTACAGAGAGGAAGGGAGAGGGATAGAGTTAGAAACATCGATTAGAGAGAAACATCAATCAGCTGCCTCCTGCACACCCCCACTGGGGATGTGCCAGAAACCAAGGTACATGCCCTTGACTGGAATCGAACGTGGGACCCTTCAGTCTGCAGGTCAACGCTCTATCCACTGAGCCAAACCGGCCAGGGCCCCTTTCTCATTATTAATCTTTTCTAATCTTCTCTTCCAGAATACCACAAATTCACTTACTTACAAAAGCTATCAAACTCAGAATACCTGAGGGTTCTTTATCAAGTGAGTTTTGAATAAAAGACTATCTTTATTTTATTAAAAAAATAGTTTTATTGATTTCAGAGAGGAAGGGAGAGAAACATCAATGATCAGAGAATCTCTGATTGGATGCCTCCTGCACGCCCCCTACTGGGGATTGAGCCTATAACCTGGGCGTGTGCCCTGACCGGGAATCGAACCGTGACTTCCTGGTTCATAACTAGTGAGCCACACCTGCTGGCCAAAAGGCTTTCAAAATCAGAGCAGCATTTTAAACTACCTAATAACTTCCTTTCTGAACTGGCTAAGACCTGTAAACAATCTGTATTGGACCAACCTACTCTTCTGGTTGGTGCTGATTATGTTAGTAATGGGAATCTCCAAAAGAACAGGTTTACCACCAACTTGGAGTAAAGAATAAGAACTCTAGCCCTGGCCAGGTACATCAGTTGGTTAGAGCATCATCCCAACACACCAAGATTGTGGGTTCAATCCTGGTCAGGGCACATACAAGGAGCAACTAATGAATGCATAAATAAGTGGGTCAACAAACCAATGTTTCTTTCTCTAAAATCAATTAAAAAAAAAAAAATTAGCCCTGGCCAGTGTGGTTCAGTTGGTTGGAGTGTCGTCTATACACCAAAAGATAGCTGGTTCGATTCCCAGTCAGGGCACAAAGGTTGCAGGTTAGATCCCAGTTGGGGTGTATATGGGAGGCAACGTCAATGTTTCTCACTCCCTCCCTTTCTTGATCTCTAAAAATCAATAAAAAACATATCCTTAGGAGAGGATTAAAAAATAAGTAAATATGAACTCTCTGTTAGGCTTGCTTCAAAACACCTGCTTAACAACTTATCCCCATATAAAATGTAATTCTTTCAGTCATGAGAACCACTTTCAAAATAATCAAATTTGAGCTCGGCTGGCATGCCTCAGTGGTTGAGCGTCAACTTATGAACTAGGAGGTCAGGGTTCGATTCTGGTCAAGGCACATGCCAAAGTTGTGGGCTTGATCCCCACTGTGGGCACGCGGGAGGCAGGATCAATGACTGATACTCTCTCACCACTAATGATACTCTGTCCCTCTCTTAATGTAAACTTTTTTTTTTTTTTAAATATATTTTATTGATTTTTTACAGAGAGGAAGGGAGAGGGATAGAGAGTTAGAAACATCTTTCAGCTGCCTCCTGCACACTCCCTACTGGGGATGTGCCCGCAACCAAGGTACATGCCCTTGACCGGAATCGAACCTGGGACCCTTCAGTCCGCAGGCCGACGCTCTATCCACTGAGCCAAACCGGTCAGGGCTTAATGTAAACTTTTAAAAATTGTCCATCAACGGGGGAAGAATTAAATGTAAATGAAGACATCAAGCTCGGCCCGTGTAGCTCAGTGGTTGAGCACTGACCTCCAAACCAGATCACAGTTCAATTCCCAGTCAGGCTTGTGCAGGAGGCAGCCTATCAATGATTCTCTCTCATCATTGATGTTTCTCTCTCTTCCTCTCTGAAATCAATAAAAGTATATATTAAAAAAAAACCAGACAGACAGACAGACATCCATACCACTTTGTGGTTAAAAACAAATATTTTCAAGCCATGTTTTAAGTGAAAAAAAAAAAAAAAAAAAAAAATTGGTTGCCTAACAATCTGTAGGGCTAATCTCATCTCATCTCATCCATATGGTAATATGTTCATGTATACATAACTTCAAATGTAAAAGGTCTAGAATATGTAGATAAAGGAGTATGGAATGAGAATAGCAAAAAGATGAAGGGGGTCTCTTTTAGAATTCTAATTCCTGTTCTTCTATATTGTTGATTGAAAAGAGAAAAACCAAAGATATTTTAATTTATTATCTGTGTGTTTTTTTTTAACCATAACCTATAAGGTATCTTCTGCTAGGAATACTCAATTAAGGTTTGGTCAAATCTTATTGCTAATTTTCTACTACAAAATTAGGGCCAAATGGACATAAAAACATTAGTTCTGATAACAGATTGGAAAATGCAGCAGGATCTCTTCTACATTACCGTGAATGAAGGTAACTTGAGTCCTAAGGACAGCATCAAACCTATCTATATACAGCCAACCAGGCTGGGAAACTTGCTAGAAGTGGTCAAAGCTTGCCCTGCTTACCAACTGGAAATAGTGAACCAAGTAAGGAGAGCTCATGGTCTTATACAGATCAAGAATTATTGTGTCCCTAGCCGGCTTTATCAGTGGTTAGAGTGTTGGCCTGAGGACTGAAGGGTTGCGGGTTAGATTCCAGTCAAGGGCACATACCTTGGTTGCAGGGTCAATCTCCAGTTCGGTTGGGGCGTGTGTTAGGGGGCAACCAATTGGTGTGGTCTCTCTCACGTTGATGTTTCTCTCTCTGTGTGTAATCCCCTCCCTTCCACTCTCTCTAAATATAAATGGAAAAAATATCCCCGGATGAGGACTACCAACAAAAACAAAAACAAGAACAAAAAAAGAAAATTAGTGTGGCAAGAGAGTAAGAAAGGAGGAAGAGGATCCAATCTTGTTTTTCTGTTTCTGAGGGAGAAGTAACCTTCAATCAATAGTGAATACACAACTGAACGGATGCCATCCTTTCAGAATCTTAACTCTTCCATTAGTGGACAGGAAAAGGTTGAGAGAAGTGAAAGAAAGCTTCCTTCCCAGCATTTTTCTAAAAGGGTAAAGTGCTGTCCCCCTTTTTTGCAGAAGAGGGAACAAAAAAAAAAAAAAAAAAAAAAAAAAAAAAAAGGGAAATGAAGGAATTTCCTTCCACATCTTTCATCTCTAATTTAATGTAAAGCACGAATTACCAGTTTCTCCATTTTCTGGAGTCTCCCGTCCAGTTTTGCTAGAACTCCGGCTGGTAGATTCTGGACTGGTAGCTCGAACAAACATCTTCCATTTTCCTTTTTTAGACATAAGTCTACGCATTCCATCTTGAGATGCTGGCTGGCTGATATCAGAACATGGACTAGACCCTGACACACTACCATCTCCTTCCTCCAAGGCTCGCAACTCTGCCTACAAAGAACATGAAAATAAAGTTAGAGTGTCATTAACTGTTAGTAGCATTAAAATGTCTGTGAGTAGCCACGTGTTTTCCGAATTTAAATCCTTTGAGAACAGGAAGCATTTCTTAACACATTTTCCCATGAGAGTTGAACATTATGTTCCATATTCAATTGTTACTCAATAAATACTGACTCAAGATTATAGTCAACAAATATGGATTTGAAGGAGATAGGTTCTAGAGATCCTTTGCAATACATGTACACAACAGACTAAGCAAACTTTGCGAATCTCTCTTCATAATGTCAAGGAGATATTACTGTTATAACACGTTATGATTTTCCTTCACTGAAGGTGGCAGTAGATGAAACTGTTAAAAAAAAAATCAGGGCAGAAAATAGGTAAAAGTCAACTTTTCAATCAGGAACGTTTCCTGTGGACCATATATTTTTAAAAGATGGTGATTTTTCCCCTTTTAAAGAAAAGCACATAAAATTATGGGTTCCTTTTAATTCTGTTCTTACAAAGCCCATTTAACATGCAAACATGATACAGCTGATAAGCAGCAAAATCCCAGTAAGTGTAGTGTACAGTAATTTATGCCCAATGACCCCAGAATATGATAGTACTGAGGGAAGAAAATGCACCTTAGCTAAAATTTCGAAACTTACTTTTTTCCTTTCCAAAACGAGCTCAAGTTCAAGGGTATCTTGTTCCTCCTCCTCACTTTCTCCAGATTGAACAACACTGCAAAGATCCTCCTGAGAAGGGTCTTCCATATTGTCCAATACAGTTTCCTGTGGCTTTACTATTGTTGCTGTTTCTTCTGTTGTACTTGTTTCTTTCACTTCTGAAACTGGCTCTACTTCTTTACAAATTACTTTTCTTCTCCATCTTTCTTCTTCCTCTTTTATTCCCTCAGGCAATAACGGAGCAAGCAGTGCTGCTGCCACCCCTTTCCTCTCTTCCTCACTATTTGAGAGAGCTTGAATTCCTTCATTTACTTCCTATAAAGAATAAAATAATCTCACTTTTCAAACAAATCTCACCTGAATATATATAATTGTTCATGTAAAAAATTGACTGCATTTTCCAGTCATTGAATATTATTGAAAACCAACTTCCAACAGATTAGTATGTTTGTACCATTTTCCTTACATGTGCATAATGGAAACATTGCTATTTAGAAAGGCAGTCTGAACTAGAACCTAGTTGTGGGTGGAACTCAAACACATCCTCCCCCATTCTCCCTATGTCAAAAGACAAACTAATAAGAAGCACAAGTAGATTTAAGTAAGGTCAAAATTTTGTCAGCTCAACACATGACTGTATAATTATGCACCTTTCTCTTCTGTATGATGAGATAACCTCACATTTATTCTATAACGGTGATTTAAAGGGAAGCAAAACATTTCTAACATGAAATGTGTGATTATATTTGAAGTGTCTATTTCCTCCACTGGGATACTTACTTTTTCTCCCTTCTGGAGTTGTAAAGATTAAATTAAAGTAATTTTTGGACAACCCCCTACTCTATCATTTAAAAATTCAAGACAAATTAAATTTCAACTCATACACTCTGCAAAATACAACGTACTTTTCTTATTGATGAGGCTATAAAAATGCTCATTTCACTAATAGTTTTAATTAATGTAACTCATTTTATTTTTAAAAATCTTCACAACTGTTAGAATGGCTATTATAAAAAAATCAACAAAGCCCTGTCTGGTGTGGTTCAGTTGGTTGGGGCATCATCCTATGCACTGAAAAGTAGGAGGTGTGCAGGAGGCAGCCAATCGATGTTTTGCCCTCACATGGATGTTTTTCTCTCTCTCTAAACATCAATTAAAAAAAAATAAAATCAGAGATCGAAGATGGCTGCTGACAGGAAGGTAGGCTGCAAGATAGTGTGTGAGTGAGAGAATGAAATGAGAGTGTGTGGACATACGGGGAGTGTCTATTTGTGAGTGAGGGACAGCTATATTCCAAGGGACTATTGGGGACTGCTGGACCGGGCTCCCCTGACCAGGCAGCCTCCACTGCTGCTGAAATCTCTCTTGGAGCGACCAGCTCTGCCCCAGAGACCACGCCATCTTCCAGGGGAGAGTGGCTGTCTTCTATACCACAGTAACATTCAATTTCTTTAGATTTGGCCCGGCCGGCATGGCTCAGCAGTTGAGCATCCACCCAGGGACCAAGAGGCCACCGGTTCCATTCCCAGTCAGGGCACATGCCCATGTAGCAAGCTCAATCCCCAGTAGGGGGCATTCAGGGGGCAGCCGATGGATGATGCTCTTCTCTCACCAATGTTTCTCTCTATCCCTCTCCCTTCCTCTCTCAAACAAACAAAAAAAATTCTTTAGATTTGAAAATATGTAAAAGAGGTTAAGTTGTAACACTGACCTTTTTAACTTCTCGCTTGGCTATGACTGGTCCACTTTTACTACTGGAAACAGAAATATTTTTCTCCTTATTATACATGTCTGTGTTTACCACAAAACTAGTTTCAGCACCTGTTACCGAACTTAAAAAAAAAGAAAAAAGAAAAGAAAAATATTATCATTATATTATAAAGACTTAAATTTCCTTCTCGGTAATTTCTTTTTCAAGGTATTCCTACCTGGGTTGGTAATGTTGTAATCCCTGTACCTGGGTGGCAAGGTACTGGGGTAATTCCCATGTCACTTCATTTGTTTGTGTATTCCAATAATAATAGCATCCTGTGTTCTCATCCCAGACTTCTTGCCAATCTCCCATCTCAATCTCAACTATAAGAAAATAAAACAAATTTTAAGAAGCACAAATTACTCCACAATTTGGATTTACAATCCAAGTCATTTCTAAAGTCCTAACAATTTAACACAGGATTTCTCAATCTGAGCACTGGGACAGGATAGTTCTCTGTTGGTGGATGTGTGTGTGTGTGTGTGTGTGTGTGTGTGTGTGTGTGTGTGTGTATGGGGGGGGGGGGCAGTCCTATGTAGTGTTTAGCAGCACCCTGGCCTCTACCCACTAGATGCAGTAACACCCCCCACCTCCTGTTGTGATAACTAAAACTGTCTCTAGACATTGTCAAATGTCTCCCAGGAGGCAACTCCCCACACCCCATATCATCTTGGCACAAATGTTTTAAAAAAGCAGTTTGATAGTGCAAAAACATATTTTGAACCCCAAAAGACTTTTTAAAATAATGGCTTCAATCATTCACTTGGCAAAATCTGCTATTGGTTAAAAGGGCAAGCAATTGCCCTAGCTGGTTTGGCTCGGTGGATAGAGCGGACTGAAGGATCCCAGGTTTGATTTCGGTCAAGGCACATGTTTCTATCTCTTTCTCCCTCTCCCTTCTTCATTGCAATCAATAAAAATATGTATTTTTAAAAAAGGGGGCAAGCAATTATCTTTCAAAAAATAAAAAAATGTATCCTAGTAATTCTCAGGGTTAACTACCCTATTCTACTTATTTTTCAAAATACTGCATTTAAAAAGCAGAATCCTACAGTCTGGGGCTAAAGCACATGGGTGTTCATCTTTGGGAATCTCACTGCCCAGAACACCTTTAAGGACTACACTTTAGACTTCTTTAAAAATCAAAGGATTGGTGTGCCCTCCCTAAGCCCGTCCTTGTTCCACTATCCTTAGTTTTAATAAACATACTCTCAAAAGTAAAATATATTAATAAAATAAAATCAGCCCTAGCCAGATTGGCTCAGTGGGCAGAGCGTCAGCCTGCAAACTGAAGGGTCCCAGGTTCGATTCTGGTCAATGGCACATGCCTGGGTTGCGGGCTTGATCCCCAATAGGGGGTGTGCAGAAGGCAGCCAATCAATGATTCTTTCTCATCATTGATGCTTCTCTTTCCCTCTTCCTCTTTGAAAAATCAATAAAGATATATTAATAAATAAATAAAATAAAAAGGATCAAGCTTACCTCCTGCCAGTGAACACTGAGTGTCATACTGCCACCCTGATGTCTGGGTTGAGTCTGTTCCATTTGAAGCAGTGGAAGAAAGGGCAGATGCTGCTGATTCCTTTGGCTCTGGGCGAGGTGGAGTTGGAGGTGGAGCAGAAGCTCCTGTAGGAGCAGCAGGCTGAGGAGCTGTTATTGCATCAATCTCCTTTAGAAAGAAAATAGCAACAAATGCATTCATCACATCAAAACCAGAAAATGACAATCACCTTTTAAAAAAAATCCTACATGCTCAGTTCTTAGCTTCTCAAATCAAAATTCCCATATTCTAATTAAACAATTTCCCCAAACCTTTCTATTACCCACTTTTCTTTTCTTTTTCAACATTAACAAAAGATAATATGAAGAGCCCTAGCCAGTTTGGCTCAGTGGATAGAGCATCGGCCTGTGGACCAAAGGGTCCTAGGTTTGATTCTGGTCAAGGGTTTGATTCCTAGGTTGCAGGCTCCTCCTGGTCCAGGCCCTGGTAGGGGCACTGCAAGAGGCAACCAATCGATGTGTTTCTCTCATATCAATGTTTCTCTCTCTCTTTCCCTCTTTCTTACACTCTCTCTAAAAATCAATGGAAAAATATCCTCAGGTAAGGATTAAAAAAATAAAAAATAAGATAATATGAAGAGGGACTAAGGGGAGAGACTAAGGAAGACAGATAAAAGGGGAGAAGAGCCAAAACCGGTTTGGCTCAGTGGATAGAGCGTCGGCCTGCGGACTCAAGGGTCCCAGGTTCGATTCCGGTCAAGGGCATGTACCTTGGTTGCGGGCACATCCCCAGTAGGGGGTGTGCAAGAGGCAGCTGATCGATGTTTCTCTCTCATCGATGTTTCTAACTATCTATCCCTCTCTCTTCCTCTCTGTAAAAAATCAATAAAATATATTTAAAAAAAAAAAAAAAAGGGGAGAAGAGAGAGGGAGACACAGATTGACAAGTACGCTAACCAGTGAGATCTAAGTCCCAAAGTGGCTCCAATAACTTAAAAACCCAAGCAAAAACACCACTAACCGCTAGGAAGTTGGCCAATGTACTATCAATATCAGTTGACTGGTTTCCATTCGCTTCTTTAGACTGTGCTGGTTTTTCCAAAACATCATTCTCTTCATCATCACTATCAGCATACGCACCAAGTAAGCATAAACCTCCTAGAAACAAAGAGGTAAAGAACTTTAGTAATAACAATGCTAATATGTCCTAGGTAGCGTCCAAGGAAAAATATAACATGGTTCTTTAAACAGTTTACATTTAGTTTACTTACAGATTAGAACAAACCTTAATTAAAATAAACCATCAATGAACTACCTGAGAGGTAGAAATTACATTATGCATTTAGAGCTAAGAAAATCAATCTGCATAGCTACTTGACACCCTACTCAAAATACATGCTCAAGCATTCAACTTTATACTCTGTCAAAACAGCATACAGTATATCCTGATTTTTATGTATCCATCTCAAACAAGTAAACCAATTAGGATTTAGTAGATGAAACAGAGAAATTTTCAAAACTAAAAACAAAATTCTTTTCCAATTATTTTTTCAAACAAAACAGAACTCAAAACGCTAGACCCAAAACAAAAAACAAACAACACCACTAGCACCAATTATCAATGTCTTCCTCAAACTCAAGTCCAGATACGGCCCCTGAAATGCTGCGATGCTATATCCTTTGTATCACCTGTGACTACTTTAATGTCACAAATTAAGTGAGCACATACAGGGGTGGGCAAAAGTAGGTAAGAACTCTGTGCCAAAGTGAGCTTGAGTGTAACAACTAGACTACAGAATGTGTAAATAATTAAGGCCGGTAATTTGTGCACTTATGAGATTTCTTTGTCGTAATTATTTCATAAATGAATTTATGGGTTCAGATAAAAGTAAACACAAATTGTTTCATTTATCATACAAGAAGAGTTCATATTCAATGCTTTAATCACATAAATCTTGTTTTAGTACATAGGTAAGTTCTTACACTAAACATTAATTTCCAAAATACTACTTTAAACTGCTTAGAATAATGTGAAGGAGACATTTGACAGTGTTACCAAGTATTTCATTTTTCATGGTTTTGGGGCACGCCAGGCAATTTTCTGAACAAGAGTATGTAATGGTCTTGTAAGGGTTCAGCTACAAAAGTAGACATTTCTGTATGGACAAATTCTGCCCTTTAGCATTCAGCGCTGATGATTTGAGGGAAGGAGGAAGATGGAAAATTTTTACATAAAAACACTTCTTAGTTTAGAAACAATCATAGATCTAATCACCCCCGTCACTGTCCTAAATGCTACATATACTCTTTGGTAAAAGGTTCCAAGCCAGGTGAGTTGTGTGGAATTTTAATTACGAAATTCCCCAAGCTTGGAATGAATGTGTCTCATAGGCAATAGGTTTCACCAAAGCTCCACTATATTCCTTTTTTCTTCACCTAAGAACATTCCATAGCATATACATCAAACCTCTTCTAAGCTCCTAATAATATAATTATTATTAAATAGCAAAGTAAATGAAAATTATTAAACTTGGTATTTGGGGGAAGAGGCATACTTAATATTGTTAGAGACACCATACATTAAATTGATTCAATATATTTTAAGAACAATCTGGTAACATGTACCAAGAGCTACTACTTTAAGTTTCTTTTATTCTCATCTTTGAGGATATAACCCCAAGAAAGAATTAAAAAAATTTTTTTGCACAAAGTTTTCTAAAAGCTGTGAACAACTCAAATGTTCTCAAATAGGGGACTAGCAAATCAAACTACAGCACAGTACTAGATGCAATATTATTTTATGATTAATCAGATCATTATAGTATTACATGGAACAGTGCTAAGGGGACAAAAAGTAATGTTAACAAAATAAAAAGATAAAAGCAAATAATAAAATGTATGTAAATTCTAATTACATTTCTGAAAATTTAATCCATACATTGATAAGAACAGGAATAAATTTAGAACACTGAAAAAATGTTCACAATATTCTGCAAAATTATTAATCTTAGAAAAATAAGTCACAGGACCATGTCCTAGACTACTACTGGGATGTTTTTGCTACTTGAAACTAGAGGAAGCAAGGCTATTCTTTGGAGCCATAGTCCTTAGCAGCATTTTTTTGAGAAGGATAATATGCTTACCTTTAATGTATGGTGTCACACTATACAAATCAACTAACTATATCAGGCAGTAATTTCTTAGATTATATTTATTTTCTTGATAAGCTTCAAACAGTAACTGTGCATTATACTTTTAGTAACTTTATTATAATTTTCTCATCACATTGCTGAAGAGTTGTTTTTAACCCTCGTAGTCACAGAAATTATTAATAATCAAGATGATAAAAGCTATAGACCTCCTCCCAGGAACACACATTTGAGTGTGCAATTTCAGGGAGTCCAGAGACCTCTGACCCTCATTTTGTGGTTGTTGCTAATCCTCACCTGAGGATATTTTACCTATTAGGGGGAAGAGAAACATTGGTATGAGAGAGACACCTTGACTGGTTGCCTCTGCATGACCCCAGACAGGGATGCCGGGAATGAGCCTGCAACAGAGGTATGTGCCCTTGTCCAGCACCCTTCAATTCTGGGGTGTGGACACCCTATCCACTGCGCCAAACACGCTAGGGGGCTTCCTTTGTTTTTTGTTGGACAAACTTTTTCCTATAATTTAAACCAACTGGTATGTTAAGAACTTTAAGAACTGAATAAACGGATATATTATTACCTTGTAGGATGGTGTTGGACAAAATGAAAACATTTCTGTTCATAAGGCATATAAAGGCCTGAAGTGCTGACATAGCAATCAAGGAAATTTCTCCTAGAAACACTGAAATTCGATCTTACATGATTCTTAGACTTAAATAACATATGTACTTCACAAATACAAAATGGTATTTTCTAGTTTGGAAATTTCTCTCAGAACCAAGTTTTAGCTTTTCTAACCCACATAGGGTTTTCTTCTTCTTTTTTTAAGTGACAAATGGCAGG
Source organism: Eptesicus fuscus (assembly GCF_027574615.1). NCBI lineage: Eukaryota > Metazoa > Chordata > Mammalia > Chiroptera > Vespertilionidae > Eptesicus > Eptesicus fuscus. The sequence continues at coordinate 67,083,555 of NC_072485.1, read as the reverse complement.
AGGAGGGAACAAGCATCTATTATTTCAGGATTTCAAGTGTCATATAGTACAAAAGTACACCACACTTAGAAGGATAAAATTATTACCAATTATAGAATATTTAGTATCAAAACTTTTAATCTTTTGATCTACTTATATAAAACTAACATTTTTTATACTTCCTTGTGTCAAAACTGTATATAAATTTTTCAATGTAATCATCAAAATAACATAGAGCTCAAGATCCATTTTACAGGTGAATGAGGTCCTGATTTCTCAGAATGAATGCTGAAGTGAAGATTTGAACTCAAATTTGTCTACAAAACCACTGCTGCAAATATTCCTTAATTCAATTTCAGCTCCACAAACATTTGGTAGGTACTAATCAAAGCAATGTGTTAGAAAAGAAATAGAAACTGATGGTGTTCTCTAAAGCCAGGTGGGGAAGCCAGAAAACTCATTACAAAATGGCAGCAGAAGAAAAAGTAGTATATTTTGGGTACAGATTAAACAGCAACAAATTTTACATTGGTTGAAGTGTACATATACTAACAAACTATCACAAATAGATTTAAAATTCCCATTTTTTTTGGAGAAATATAAATTAGCCAACACCGAAGCTGTCAACAAAACACCCTATAAACAAACCCAATCTGATCCTTATGAAATATATTATAGAAAAGATGTAAAAAAAAAAAAATCTCTACCTGTTGCTTTAACGGCTGTGAGTCTGGTGGTCATGACTGGTTTTGGAGGATTCTGAACAACTCTGGGAACCTCCACCACCACTTCCTGTTCATCTGGATTTGGAAAACGAACAAAAGAAAACTACAGTCATTCGATGGACCAGAGAAAACACTACAGGTGACAAAACCAATCTTTGATTTGACCTTTCAAGTCCAGATTTCAGCTTTTTAAAAATAGTGTACAATCCATCACTGACCCAAATAATTTGGGAGATAATAAACGAACACAGCTAGAATCTTCTGTCTCGTGGCTTCAACATTAAGAATCTGAACATTATAAAAAAATAAAAAAAAATCTGAACATTATGAATAAAAATTACACCTGAAATAATTAAACGCTCTCTCTCTCTCTCTAAATGTTCTCTCGGCTATCACAAAGCCTTTACAACAAGCACAGCCATGGCGCTTTCTTTCGCACGAGCTACCCAGCGTGTGTTTTTTTAAAACATCTGAAACGATCGCAACTTCTCCGGAGTCGGTCTGATCCCTGGATTAGAGTTATCGAATTACTCTTTTTTAAATAAAATTTCTTTTTTAAAAAATATTAGGCTGCATTCCATATTATTTTGTAGTAGTTTCAGGTGTACAGCGTAGTGGTCAGACAAATACCAGTCCCGGGAGAAACACACAAATACTTGGGATACCCAAAAGCCTCACTTCAGAAATTTTTGGGTGGGGATACCTGCCCATTTGGGGGTTACCGAAGCTTTGGCTGACGTAATAAAAAGGGCTTGCTCACTTCTAATGAGTCTCGGGTTCAACAAAAACGAAGGGAAGAGCAGATGACGTGAAGAAAAGGCCAGGTTCCCGGTCACCAAGCCTTGGACGCGGAAATTCATCCTCTCACATCTACCCCGTAAGTTACCCAAGCACAGGGCGGACGTTGACGAGGTTCAGGGTGCCGCGCCGACCTCTGCAGCAGAGATGGCGCCTCTGGGATCCCCGCGCGCGGCTCTGCGTCCCTGCGGTCGTCTTGGGGCCCACAGCCGCCCTCCCCGCAGGCCCCACGCGCAGGCCTCGGATGCGCACGCCGCCCTCCCGGTTTCTTTTCCTCCTAGGGTCCTTCCCGAGGGACTAGGCCGCAAGCCCCGAACTCGAGTTTCGGATGCCCCACCTAGGGGCCGGGGCCCCTCGCGCACCCTCACCTTCTGAAGGCGAGTCTTCCGGGGCCGCGGCGGCAGTCACCGCGGTCGTCGTTGTCGTCGGCGCCGCCGGGGCTGGCTGGCTAGGCGTCGCCGCCGTCGAGTCCGGCTCGGTGTCGGGTTCCGGCTCCGGGTCCCGGCCTGGCGTGCTGCTCCGGGGACCCGGCGGAGAGAGCTGCAGGATAGGCCTTCGGCCGGGTACCACCCGGGACTTCTTCCCCATCGCGAGCCCAAGCGCGAGCTGCGAGCGTCAGGAAGCCGAGAAGGGCGGTGCTCGGCGCGGCGCTGCGTAATCAATATTCATGCCTCGCGACACCGCCTCTTGCGAGGGTACGCTTTCAACGGCGGAGCGCGCGTTGCGCAAGCGCCTTGAGCCCAGTACATTCTTCTGGCTCCTCCCCCCAGGAGAGAGGGCGGGCTTTATTCACAGAGCTACGCTATTGGCTATTTTGGCCTATTGAAGGGTCCTATAGCCAATGGAAAAAGGAAAAATGACTGAGCGTCAAGCCAATTGTACGGAAGGGCCTGAGTTTAGAATTATTTCCCCAGCACCTCTGGCCCCACCCATGCGTCTTTTGCGGAGTCTTTTCTTTACCCTCTTGTCTTCCATGTTGTGCCTGTTTTCTGCCTACTGTTCGTTATCATTTGTCCTTTAGGAAGGTGGGCTGTTTTCCAGGTCTTTCCCAAGTTTTTCTCTGATTATTGTGGCTTGCTTTGGGTATAGCATTGAACAGTAAATAGAGTAGTGGTCTTTTATAAATTTTTTTCCTTAGGGCATAACGATGATGTAGTGTTGCTTATCAATTGGGGGGGACCACTAGAAATTATACATTCGAGGTAAAAGCCTAAGTTGTTGCGGTGAGATACAAGAGCCTTCCCAATCTGGCCCACTGGTAGCGTTAACCTGCTTGATGTATCCTTTGCACTCTCCTTTTCTAACCCCCGGTCCCCACCCCTTTTCTGGAGTCAGCCACTAGGAACATCACCTGTCTCACCTTAAGTCCTTCACATTATCTGGAATAACTACTGCATCACATGGCGAATTTTTTTATTTTTATTTTTAATTCCTCAAGACCCGTGCAGGCATTACCTCTGAACCTTTTATCTCAATGTTGAGCCCTCCCCAGCACTTGGCGTTTATTTATACTGTTAATACTCATTTACCCCTTCTAAATTGAGCTTAAGAAGAAATCCAGTGGGATATATTTTTATACCCCTGGCTGCTCAGTTACTAAGCATACTAATAATACCTAACATTTATCGAACACTTACAATATGTCAGGTACCATCTAAGCGCTTTACAAGTAGAATTGCATTTAATTCCCACAACCTTGTGGGGTAGATATCATTATGCCCTACTTATGGATGAACCCTCATATTGGTTGTTGAGGTCCCTGGAAAAGCTGGCCAGTGTCTTATGAACTGCTACCATGGCAACCACTGCTTTGATCAGCAATACAAAGGATAGGTTTCTTCAACAGTGCCGGTCTCAAGCTTCTTGTCCTCTAGAAATGGCAATAACTAGGTTTGATATTTTTCAGACTGTGGGTTATGATCCATTAGTCACACATGAAAACAGTAAAAGAGGATACATCTTTTGTGAAACCTTTGTTTTCTTGCTGTAGTTGGAAGCCACAGGTTTATAATGCTGGGGGGACAAGGGCTCTCCCAGTCACGAATTGCATTAAACACTTCATATTTATCATGACAAAAGTTATAATAAAAAAGAACCAAATACCGCAATTATCTACCAATAACAATACCACAAGGAAATTTGTTATTTAAAATATATAATGTAAATATGGTGTTGATATTATAAAAAATGCTTATGAAAAACTCAAGAAAGGTCAAAGGGCATACAAGCAAATATATACAGATAGTTTCCTTAAAAGATAATTTTAATATACAGAATAAAATGCAAGATCTTATTTTTCCCTTTCCACAAGTTTGTGGGCATGAATACTTTTGAATCTGACCAGGAAAGTTTATATTTTGGCCCAATACATGATTAGACTAACTGTATGATCAAGTCCGGCTTGATTATTATAAATCATAGAAGTTAATAGAATTTACTTTGAAAATCTATTACTTTTATAGAGGATGGATTTCTAATTTTTTCTTAGCTAAGATTTGATTCAACTTTAGCCTGAGAACCTGATTCAAAATAAGCTATCTTCTTTGACAGCTGGTCTTTGTTTAGGCTTAATCTAGGCAAATTATTTAATACTTTATTGAAGATCATACAAAAATTCCACAATAAATAATGAAAAGAGTACGTAAAATCATAGCCTCTGTTTGCAATACAGAAAATACATGTCAGTTCTGGACCAAAATAATCATTGAAATACAAAAAGTGAGAGGGAAGAATGAAAGGATTTGCAGTGTCTGCTTTTGGTGGTCAGCTACAACAAACCAACAACCATCACCCGTTTGGAAAGTGAAGGTGGGTTTAATTTGCAGATAAAGAATGTCTCCGGTAGTTTAAAAAAATATAAACTCTAAAAAAGCTTGTGAATCATATACAAAAGCAGCTGTTTGAGACCAAAGATGAAACCGGAAATTGTATGTTAGCACCGCCAGCAAGTGCAGGTCCTGTGACTCCTCTGTCCAACTCTCTTACGCAGAATGCAGACTTGACTGTTGTACACATCATTTACAGGTATAAAAATTAGCCTGGAGTACAGGGTTCCTGTAGGGTAAAGTCTTAAGCCCTAAGAGGCACCAAGCGGTTACAAAGGCTAAGCGACCATCTGGATCACAAGTTCCGACGATATAATAAATCCCGTGTTGCCTTATCAACTTTTTGTTGGTAGTCCTCCAATTTGTCAAGTATTTTCTGCGACAGCTATTGGAGAAAAGGAGGAAATCATTACAAAATATGTCAAGGACTATAAAAGACTGAGGCTGTCATTTTGACTTCACAAGCAGATTCCCGTAATGAAGTTGTTAGCCACTCTGCTTCATTTAATCACTATCCAGTATAGGAATCTGCTTTGGGACTCTACTGATGAAACCGGATTTCTGTTATACTAGTATATATAATACTCCAATCCTGTTTGCCTAATGATTTTCCAATTATTCAAATCACACCAAGATCTTAAAAGCATTGCCAGCTCTCTTCCCAGAACCAGAGAGGCCACAACTGATTTAACTAGTCATTTTATGAATGAACTAGAGCAGGCGTCCTCAAACTACGGCCCGCGGGCCACATGTGGGTGTTTTTGCCATTTTGTTTTTTTACTTCAAAATAAGATATGTGCAGTGTGCATAGGAATTTGTTCATAGTTTTTTTTTAAACTATAGTCCGGCCCTCCAACGGTCTGAGGGACAGTGAACTGGCCCCGTTTAAAAAGTTTGAGGACCCCTGGACTAGAGGCTCGCAATCCAGGACCCGAAATCTGTGCAGCTTGGCCTGCAACCTTTCACAGTCTGGGAGCCCTCTGGGAAGCGGGCCCAAGCTGGCAGTCAGACATCCTTAGCGCTGCCGTGGAGGCGGGAGAGGCTCCTGCCACCGCTGCTGCGCTCGCCAGCTGTGAGCCCAGTTCAGGGCATCTGGCTGAGTGGTGCTCCTCCTGTGGGAATGCACGGACCACCAGGGGGCAGCTCCTGTGTTGAGCATCTATCCCCTGGTGGTCAGTGTGCATCACAGCGATCAGTCGTTCTGCCGTTTGGTCAATTTGCATATTAGCCTTTTATTATATAGGATTGAGGCAGCATGTTAGCGGAATACATGGCGCTGCCCTCTCCTTAACTCCTTGAGAACTGGAGAGCCAGCTGTCAGGTGTAACAGATAGTGCAGGGGCATAGAGAGGAAAGGACTGACTCACTGCAATGTTGTGACTGTTTGCACTGTTCTCTCCCAATACTTGGAGAAGCTGATCAATGGAAGAGTATGGGAGCCATACCATTGGAGCCGTCGCAGACAGGGGAAACTGAAAGAAAAAATATCTATAATTTAAAGAAAATCAAAAAGTAGACCATTTCTTCTGGTAGTTACTTTCACAGGCTTTGATAACATACAATGTTTTACTTATGTTTTTTTTCACAATAAGAAATTGCATGAATGTGCGCACGTGCGCGCGCGCGCGCGCGCACACACACACACACACAAATTGGAACCCCACCTACCCCCTTTCTCTTTTCAATAGGGGAACTTGTCCTTTTCTCAATGAAATTAAATATATTTTTAAATTTATGTCATCTCTTATCTTAAAGGAGCCTTAAGGCTCCTAAGTTTATCCTATTAACCTTTTGCACTCGGATGTTGAGTGTGACTCGACACGGTTGGCATTAGAATAAAGGAATCGAGAAAAAAGCAAGCGAGTGCAAAGGGTTAAGGATAAACATACTCAACAAAACTTCTCTAAAATTTCAAGGAATGATACTATTTTCAGTCTGAAATTTAGATTCCAATTATCTGGGAAAAAAGGGTTTGGAAAGAAAAGCTTAACTTTGAATGTTCTGAATACTTTCCTGAGAGTTTGGGAGCTTGGCTCTGCTATTAACTAGACTTGGATTTTAAACGTGGCTCTCCTATTTACCATCAGTGCGAACTTTGGCAACTTCAAGTTAATAGCTGAGCCTGTTTCCTTATGGGTTAAAAAAAAAAGGGATTAATTAAAACAATCCCTTATAGGCTGCTGTAAAGATTGAGAAAACATTGTTAGAGACTCAGCATAGTCTTCACACACAAAATGCCATTTAGTTCTTATTTATCTCCCTCTTCCAAGTACTAACTAAAGCCACACTCCTTTGATGGAGAAAAATGAAAGTATTCCCATTTTATAAACAGGAAACAGAAGACTCTTAGAGTGCCAGTCCTTAATCTTGGAGAAAACTAGTTGTAAAATTACTAACAATTAAGATTAAATATACTACTCTGTAGTCTAATTATTTCAGATCCTGATTTTACTTAGTGTGATAACAGAATGAAATGAAATGTTATGTATACACTAGAGGCCCAGTGCATGACATTCGTGCACTGGTGGCGGGGGGGGGGGGGGGGGGGGGGAGGTGTCCCTCAGCCCAGCCTATGCCCTCTTGCAGACCAGGACCCCTCGGGGGATGTCTGCTGGCTTAGGCCCGGCTCTCTGCAGGCCTAAGCCAGCAGGTGGACATCCCCGAGGGGTCCTTAACGTTGCCACAGAGGCAAGAGAGGCTCCCACCACTGCCGCCATGCTCGCCAGCCATGAGCCCAGCTTCTGGTTGAGTGGTGCTCCGCCTATGGGAGTGCACTGACCCCTGGGCAACTCCTGTGTCGAGCACCTGCCCCCTGGTGGTCAGTGCGCATCATAGCGACCAGTCATTTCATCATTTGGTCAATTTGAATATTAGCCTTTTATTATATAGAACTAGAGGCCCGGTGCACTAACTTGTGCACCAGTGGGGTCCCTCAGCCTGGCCTGTGGGATCGGGCTGAAACTGGCTCTCCGACATCCCCCGAGGGGTCCCAGATTGTGAGAGGGCACAGGCCAGGCCAAGGGACCCCACCAGTGCACAATCAGGGCCAGGGAGGGATGTGGAAGGTTGGCCAGCTGGGGAGGAACAGCAGGAGGGCTCCAGGGCATGTCCGGCCCATCTTGCTCAGTCCTGATCAGCTGGACCCCAGCAGCAAGCTAACCTACTGGTCAGAGTGTCTGCCCCCTGGTAGTCAGTGCACGTCATAGCAATTGGTCGACTGGTAGACTGTCTGCCCCCTGATGGTCAGTGCACATCACAGCGAGTGGTTGAGCAGCCTTAGCATATCATTAGCATTTAGACTTTGATTGAATGGCAGACCGTCAACCAGACACTCAGCATATTAGACTTTTATTATATAGGATACCTACCTCAATTCCAAAGTACTGGTGTCCTTTTCCCAGAACAGCATCCACATATTCTGAAACCAAATCCACAGCTTCTTCCAAAAGGTCATAATTTAAGTATAGACGGAGCAACTCAGCGGCATCAACCTTCTGTAAAGAGTTGGTGATTAAAAACATCTGCCTGTTTCTATCCTACTTAGGCAATGATCAAAGGATGCTGAGTGTCTAATTCTCTGGCACTGATACTTCTCAATAAGAATAAAAGAGCACCTTGGTTTACTTATCTTGGTTTATTTATCTTGGGTTTAAGGTTTGGATTCCCAACAGCCCAGTTACCCTCTGGCACCTAGTGAGGCCCTAGCCATTAAGTGGCCTTTCTCTCCTGATTTGTGATGTAAGACACATTTTAGTTCTTTTCTACTTGTTTCCACAGTAGTAAACCTTCCCAGCAATGCTAAGTACTAAAGACAATATATTTACCTTAATTCTCAGAAATAAACAAATGTCAAATGCAAAAGAAGTTAAAAGAATCATCAACTTTAAAAGCCTGAATTAAATTCATGTTTAACTTAGGGTGTGAGAAAAGTGAATACAGCCTCAGTTTGGAAGGGCTCCACTCACATTAATTAGGCTTTCTGTATCCTGATTGGATCACAACCAACCTTTACCATCTAAGCTGCCTTCTCTACTTTCTGACTTAAAAAAATGACTTTCCGGACTTTAAGCTTTACAATCCTTTTTCCCTATTCTTCCAAGGCATTTCAGATCTAATACTTCTCAAACTTAAGAGTGCATCAAATTAAATTAGGAGCTTGTTAAAATATAGATCCTGCTTCCTAGCTCCAAAAAAGTTGATTTTCTAAGTCTGAAATGGGATGGGGCCCAGGAATATATATTTTGAAGAAGCCCACTATCCAAATAATTCTGAAACAGGCTGTCCAAAAATTCAACTTTGACAAAAATCAAAGACTGCTGTAGTAATTTGAAACTACTCCACCCACTGCTGTTAATTTTTTGAATAGTGAATAGTAAATACTGTGTCATGCATATACACACTGTGCTAAACATACTAGTACATTCATTGTTCAGTGAGCACACAAACAAGCATTAACTTAATCACTAACCTGAAGAACTTCATGTGGAATAGAAATTAAACTGTTTTATTTTGTGTGTTTTTTTAAGCTAAGATTGAGAAGCTGCCCAAAGTATGTAAGTCAGTGTATTTCCATAAATGATTACCCTTTATATTTCTTTTTACTTATCTCAGAAGTTATTCAGAATGATAAAGATCAGCTTCTTACTCTCTACAAGTGAAGATACCACTTACCTTATAACTGTTTATAAGCCAATTAGGCAGAGGCACTCCATGAGACAAAAGCTTGTTGATTACACAGTGGTGGTATAAGTTATTCTGGACTTTGTACCTTTCCAGGTATGTTGATAACAATCGCCATGCTTCATCTGTAGCACTTGATAAAAGAAAGACTAATGAGTTCCAGATTCTTAACAGATATTTATAGTACCATGTATTTACAAGGAAAAAAATCTTTGGCCCTGTCTGGCTTGGCTCAGTGGATAGAGCGGTGGCCTGTGGACTGAAGGGTCCCAGGTTTAATTCTGGTCAAGGCACATGCCTGGGTTGGGGGCTCAGTCCAATATGCAGAAGGCAACCAATCAATGATTCCCTCTCATCATGGATGTTTCTATTTCTTCCTCTCCCTTCCTCTCTAAAATCAACTAAAAAAAAAAATCGTTGGAAGCTCACAACTGAATTAATAATATAGCTAACTGACACTTAATATTAGGGTCAACGTGACTTGGGGTAGTACTAGAAACTAGATGACTTGAAGTCTTATATTTTCTCTCCCACTAACCACATATTTGCTGGACTATACAATTCACTTAATTTCTTTGTTCCAAATTCCTAAAATAAGAGAAATGGCTTAGATTACTTTTTTCAAACCTGATCAACACTACAAATCGTGTATGGGCCGCGAGTTTGACATGCTTGATGTACAAGTTCTGGTTTAGAAGGTTAGGGTGTTATCTCATAATCTGTATTTTACTTTTTTTTTTAAGAGAGAGAGGATGGGAGAGAATGAGAAATATCGATTGGTTGCTTCCTGTATGCACCCCGACCAGGGATCAAATCTGTAACCTGGGTCTGTGCCCTGACCGGGAATTGAACTGGCTGGCAACCTTTCTGTGCATGGTTCAACACTCAACTAACTGAGCCACAATGGTAATTGTGGCTCAATGTGGCTCAGTTAGTTGAGTGTTGTCCCATGCACAGAAAGGTTGCCAGCCAGTTCAATATATTTTAATAATGATTCTGGTGTGCTAATTTAGGGGCTAAGAGATGTCCAAACTATAAAATGCTACAATTCTAAAGTGCTATGCTGCATGATACAAATTGTAAATGCATTTCAAGGAAGGAAAGTTTTGAGAATTAGAGTTGTCAGAGAAGAACTCTGAGAAACGGAGATAGTCAGGCAGACACTAATTGGGTGTCCTAGGGAAGTACCTGGAGGGTGAGCCATCGCAGGGTCGGAGGAATATTAGGGCTGTACCTGGACTCCTTTGTGGTGATGACTGAAGAGAGCTGATTGGCTGCTAGCCAGGTCCAGGCTTCTGCTTGTGCTGCCTCTCCTCCAAACTGCAATTTGATGCATCTGCAATGAAAATGGTTCCACACACAATAAACCAATTTGCTGAAAAGCACCACCTTACTTTGTTACTAAAACTAGAGATAAGCCGAAACCGGTTTGGCTCAGTGGATAGAGTGTTGGCCTGTGGACTCAGGGGTTCCAGGTTCGATTCCGGTCAAGGGCATGTACCTTGGTTGCGGGCACGTCCCCAGTAGGGGGTGTGCAGGAGGCAGCTGATCGATGTTTCTCTCTCATCGATGTTTCTAGCTTTCTCTCCCTCTCCCTTCCTCTCTGTAAAAAATCAATAAAATATATTAAAAATAAACAAACAAACAAAAAAACTAGAGATAAGATGACAATTTTAGCTCTAGTCTATTCTGAATTCATTACTGGGGTATTAGCTCTTCTCCCTCCTCATAACCAAAAACGGAATGACGCATAATGCCATCAATAAATTTTAAGAGATTATTTACTTTCAAGAGAAAAATTAATGTTGAAAAATTCTGGAAGTTGATATTTCCAATTCACAAAGTACTTGACCAATACCTAGGTGTAAGGTAACTTTAATAAGGAGTACTTTTTAAGAATGCTTCCAGGGACCAGTAGATGTCCTGAAGGACTGAAAAGAGCATACCTTGGCTAAAATGGACACAACCATTCTTTTTTTTGGTGCCCTTCACCGGAATCGAACCTGGGACCCTTCAGTCCGCAGGCCGGCGCTCTGTCCACTGAGCCAAACCACTAGGGCGACACCACTATTCTTAATCCAGGTTATCTACTGTCCTGTAGGAATGAGGTCCAGGAACGTCAGATCTTCTCAAGAGAAGCTATAAATTAATTAACTAAAAAAAAAATCACAATTGACTAAAAGAAAATAAACAACCTTTGTGTGAACTAAACAAAAACACTGGCTTATAGGATACTGGCTTGTGTGACCCCTGCTTCACACTAAGCAACAGCACTTTTGCATTAGGAAAATTAAAACTAGGAAAAGACAGTGTCATACATACTTGAAAGCAAGGCCCTCGAAGACTGGCGTTAAGGGAAGCTTAAATGTCTGACAAAGTGATATGGCAGTGTCGAAAAGGCCAGCTTGAACCAAGAGAGTGACCATCTCCTCTGCTGATGAGCTTCCTATGGAAATGAAAAAGCACCACTTAGTGCAACCAGAGGTATATGCAAATGAGCCCCGAACTGTTGACAAGTATCTCAGAATAACAATGAAAAGCTTTATAGCCATCTAACATGCCAGGTACACTACCTGGCCCTCAAATGTGCTGGTACCGTCAGACTAACGCATCCTACCTGCAACAGCAACTGCTGACGGCTCATGCTGAGCCAGCGCGAGGCGCACTCGAGCCAAGGAGCACTCTTTCTCTAGGTCTTCCAGGTCCAGGATATCAATTTGCCGATTCGCTATCAGCGGAAGACAAACAATTTCAATTCTCAAAGTACAAAGGAAGTGCCTATGAGACTAACCCAACCTGTCAATTTCCACTAAATATCAAGTAACTTTCCATTTAATTTCCAAAGGGAGAAAACGGGAGGCTCCATAAAGGCTAACTTAAAAAATAAAGCAATAGTTGAGTCAAATCAAAGCAGTACTGCAGTGAGGAGGTGTGTACAAGGTATTCTACATATAGTAATTCCATTTAAACCTTGTAACTGTAAAATACTATTTCTATCAGTAAGAAAGGAACATGCCCAAAATGAGAAGCAGAATTGAAACCAGGTGTCTCACTCTAGAGCCCAGGATCTCTGAGCAAGGTATCATGCCTCCATGATAGTATAAAGGAGCCTGGTAAAACAAAAGCTTGCTATGAAGCTGATTTAAATACAAGCAACAAAACATACTTTCAAAGCATTTTCATTTCTCATACAGCCATACCAAGTTTTGAAAGGGCCACCAACCAACCAACTTTTAGCAGATTAAAATAACATGATGTTTCTCTCTCTCTCTGTTTCTCCCTCTCCATTCCACTCTAAAAATCAATGGTAAAATATTCTCAGGTGAGGATTAACAACAAAAATATAAAATAATAAAAATACAATAAAAAGGAACTTTACAATATTTTTACACTATAACTACTAGACATATGTAATATGTAGTATATTACAATATAAATATATATACTGCAGAAGTATATTAAAACATATATCAATCTAATATTACTACTATAACACAACAATATAATTAATTACTGTCCAGCAAAGTACCAGTGAGACCCCTGACTCACTTGGAGCAGCAGTGCACTCTCCATCATGATTCCTCTTAGGGGATGCACCAGGGCGATCATACTGAAAAGACAAATTTATTTAACTGAAAAATTACTATTTTAATTTGAATCCAGAGTTTTCCTGCTTAAATTCTCTCAACATAAATTATTCAACTAGCACAGCTCCTCTTTTAAAGGTACTGTAACTATCAGACAAAGAAATGGAGTGTTTGCCAGATTGGCTTACTTAGCTCTAACATGTAATTGGACTGGTTACAAGGACATGGATTTGATTTCCGTATAAGCCACTTGACTTTCCATGGTTGCAGTTATATTCTCCATGTAGAACTCTGGGGAACAGCCTACTAAATGTAGGAACTATACAATAGAAGTAGCTGGGTATATATGACATTAGCATGACAGAAAAAAGTCAAAGTATACATCGACATCCTTTAAAACAGTAATTGTAGGTTGAATGAATAAAAACAAATGAAATATTTATTGAGCACTTTTTGCAGGCCAGGCACTGTCACAGTTCTAATACCCTAGCAATTCTATAATGTAGACATAACCATTATCATGATCTCTACTGTATTGGTGGGGGGCGTGGCCTGTGGGGATCAGCCTGCTGTGGGAGCACTGCTCATCACGGTCAGCCGAGTGGTGCTCCCACTGTGTGAGTGCACTGACCACCAGGAGGCAGCTCCTGCATTGAGTGTCTGCCCACTGGTGGTCAGTGCGCCTCATAGCGACTGGTTGACCAGTAGTTTTGGTAGTTCCACCGTTAGGCGCTGGGCTTTTATATACATAGATTTTATGCAAGAGGGTAAGTGGACAGCATAAGATTAATTTGCCTTTAGTTAGTCAGGTCTAACTCCAAAAGTGCTCTGCAATACTTCTTCCTGATGATTCTGAACTTGGGAACTGAAGGTGTAGTAATATATAACAACTGAATTGCTGCAAAAATAGATTAAGTTCACAAATATCCTAGAAGAAATTTTAAATGAGATCATAGTTCTGAAAGGACCAGGTAAGTGAAAATGAATTCCAGGATGAAAAGTTTTCATACCACTGCACCAGAAGCTGGTTGCACAATCCATGCGTATTCTGGACGAATAAGTCGTAAACAATTAATCGCAGCCAAATAACAGTTGCCTTGCTTCTCAAGTCCCCGGAGAGTTCGAACCTCTCTGCCAAGACGCATTCCGTACTCAAACATCACTGTGCCAGCTACGAGGCAATAATAAATTAGACATTAGAATTTCAAAAGTGTCTCTTTAGAGATACAGAGAGAAATTGCTTTACCTATCAAATATTAAAATTTAAAACATAATTGAGTTTAACTTAAAACAGTATGGCAGTTCCTAAAAAAATTAAGACTATAATTACCTTATGATCCAGCAATTCCACTTTTGGGTACATACTCCCCCAAATTGAAAGAAGGGTCTTAGAAGAGATATTGTACACCTTGTTCATAGCAGCAGTATGAACATAGACAAAGATGGAAGCAATCAAAGTGTCCATTGAGGAATAAATAAAATGTGATATATGCATATAAGGAAATATTATTCAATCTTAAAAAAGAATGAAATCTGACATGCTACCCCATGGATGAACCTTGTAGACATTATATACACTAAGTGAAATAAGCCTGTCACAAAAAGAAAAATACTGTATGAGCCCGGCCAGTGTGGTTCAGTGGTCAAGCATCAACCAATGAACCAGAAGATCATGGTTTGATTCTTGGTCAGGGTACATGCCTGGGTTGCAGGCTTGATGCCCAGTGTGGGGTGTGCAGGAGGCAGCTGATAAATGATTCTATCTCTGAAATCAATTGAAAAAAAAAAAAATGTATGATCCCAGTGGCAAATGTACAGAAACAGAAAGTAGAATAGTGGTAATTACCAAGGGGAAGAGGGCAATGGGGAGTTGTTTAATGGATAGAGTTTCAGTTTTGCAAGATGAAAGAAGTTTGGGGGATTGGTTGCACAACAATGTGAATGTATGTAACACTACTGAGCTTACATTTTAAAATGGTAAATGGTATTTTAACACAATAAAAAATTATTTATTAATGCTAATTAACTCTTATTTAGAAAAGTAGCATGTTAATTATTTCAAGTAATAAATTACAACTTATGTTTTAACACGATTAAAATATCAATGGGAAGTTGTTTAATGAGTACAGAGTTTCTGTTTTGCAGGATGAAAAGAGTTTTGGAGATTGGTTATACAGTAATGTGAATGTATTTAATACCATGAATAGTTAAAAATGGTTAAGGCACTAAATTTTATGTTACGTGTACTTTACCACAATTGCCACCCCCCCCCCATCATGTAAAATGTTATTTTTTACTTTTAGATACTACATTCCCAGACAAGACAGAAGACTAGCTTAGAGAGCTAGTCTCAGCCAAATTGTCACCTCTCTCAACCCAGGGTTCTGAGATCAAGAAGTGTTTGGATGGTCTGTTTAAGACATACTCTTATTTTTTTTTTAATAATACTTTAGAAGGTCGAAGAAGATATTGACTATTTTCCTGAGAGCATGCGACTCTAGTAACCAAATAACATTCAGTTTTTGAATGAAACTGTTTTTCATTCCAACAAATATTTTTGAGTGCCTGCAATATGTGAGACATTTTGATAGAACAACAGATGTTCAGGTCTTGCTCCAGAAAGATCCGAATATTTATCCAGTTATACTGGTCTTAATCAGACCGATGTAAGGGATGTTGCTATAATGAAAGCAAACAATGGGAGATCTTTAACCATTATTTCCCTTTCTGTATGATTCAAGAAAATAAAGAATATGCAAACATGTTTTACCATTAGGAATATTAAAAACATGTCTACAAATTACTTCCATTCATTCTTTCCAATGAAAATCAGCAAAAAATCTAATGAAAAATTCTGAGTGAAAATGGTATAAAAATGTTAGGTGTTCAAAAGGGGAACCATAATGCTTATCTCATTTTAGCTGTTCTGGTAAAGACTTCATCAGTCATCATACAAACATAAATTAAGATATATTCTACAACAATGACTGGTGTAAACTCTTCAAGACATCAATGTCATCCAAGGCAAAGTAAGGTTAAAAAAAGTGCTTCAGATTAAAGGAGACTGAAGAGGTACGACAGTGCAGTACAATATGTGGTCCTAGGTTGGGGGTGAGGACAGCTACAGAATGGAAGGAGTGTGTTATTCAAGAAAATCAGTGACAACTGGCACAATTAAATATGAGCAGCACATCAGATGATAATACCACATTTAGATTTAATTCACAAAATTAAATTTGTTATATTTCCTTAATTCAATAATTGTATTGAGATTATGTAAGAAAATGTTCCTTAGGAGATGCACCTGAAGTCTTCATTCACTGAGTCATGATGTCTACAACTTACTCTCAAAAGGATCAGCAAAAATAAATAAGGAAAGAGAGAAGGCCCATAAAAAATGGCACAGGAACTCAAAACCAGCCATAAGAATTCAAGGTGCCTTTAAGGAAAATTTTGTATAAAATTAGAAGATTCACATAGAAGGTCATCTTACTGGAAATGCCTCAGGATTGGAGACATTTAAGGCTAACAGGTAATCCTCAAGAAGGTGAAGCTAATTTTGTCCTTAAGCATAATTTCCCCAAATGCTCGTAGAGAACACTTATCCAATATTAAAAATAAGATAAAAATTACATAAGTCAAACATAATATATTTGTAAATGTGATTAAACTGATAAGGTTGCCTCCAACGAAGACTGCCTGCTTCAAGTGCTTACCCTTTCGGTAATTGTGGCGATAGATGTGAAAGGCATAGAGAAGCTCATAGTAATTATGAGTCATGAGGTCCACAGCTCTGGCACGTGATTCAATTATTCCCACAACCTAAGGAAGGGGAAGCAATCAGACATCAAAGTGAGTAATCATCATGACAGCCAATACAGTTGTCATCAGTCATCAGTGGGTACATAAATTACCTCGTTATGCAGATTCACATAGGGAAACTCTACAAGATCCTGTAGCTGTGAGCGTTCACAAAGAACCACCACCAGCTGCCGTAAACAATCTAACTGCCTAGAAGGAAAGAAAGGAAGACACGGGTAAACTGTCTTCGTGGGTTAAATAGGTTTGGTAAACCACCTTCTTAAAAAAGAGCAAGATTGATACCTGCTGGAATCGGGAATTTGGGTTAAGGCTTCATATGCTTGGCTATTGTGACCCAAATCCAAATGATGTTTGAAAATGCATGTCCTTAAAGTAGCCTAAATATCAAATACAGGGGGAAAAAGAATATTAGAAATCAAAACAACACATTCATGACAAATCTCAAGAGAAATAACTAGACTATAGTTAGTTCTTACCTGACTCTTCCAGTCATCACCTGCTTCAGTTACTGCTGATGTAGCCAACTGAATAACGAGTTCAGGCAAACCAACAACGTCTAGTAGGCGCAAAACCTAAGGAGGAATAGAAGAAACTTGTATTAAAGTTAATATGCATTTCAAATTGAAATATGACTTTAAATCCATTAGATAACTGGGTAATATAAAGATTAAATCAAAGGTGCTGAGAAAATGAGGATTATTTGGTCAATATTTGAGATTTTCCTTTAAATTCTTCTGTTAAATAATAGGCTTGCTGTAGAACTTTCTATTGGTCTTTTTTGTTCACAGCTCTATCCTCAGTGTTTAGTATATAGTAGTCTCTCAGTATTTGCTGAATGAAGGAACAAATATAATTTCATTACTAACTTCTCATACTAACTGTTTGGGTCATAGACAAATTTAAAGACTAGTAAATAAATTAACACGATGGCCTTATAAGAAAACAGAAGAGCCCTGGCCAGTGTTGTTTAGTTGGTTGGGCATTGTCCCATGCACCGAGAGGTCGCTGGTTCAATTCCTGGTTAGAGCACATGCCTGGGGTGCAGGCTAGATCCCCAGTAGGGGGTGTGAAGGAGGCAGCTGATCAATGTTTCTCTCTTCCTCTCCTTCCCTCTAAAAACACATTAAGAAAATAGATAATAACACACAGGTTATCTAAGATATAGCATCAAGCACAGTTAAACGTTATAAAGAAAAATAAAGCAGGGCCAGGAGACTCCCCTTGGTGCCTCTGTCTGCACGTGTGCATATAAGGGAGAGGGAGCAAGCGCACAGGACCGCAAGGGTTATTCCACATAGACAGGCAGGGAGGTGACACATGAGCAGACACCTGAATGCAATGAGGGCATGAGAAAGTTGACTACCTTGGTGGAAAGCATTTCAGGCTAAGGCAATGGCAGGCAGAAAAGTTCTGAAAGGAACAGAGTACATGCTCAGCTTGCATGAACAGTAAGAAGGCCACTATCATTACAGCTGAGTGACCAGAGGAAAGTGGTAGGAAAAAACTCAGGGGCCAAATCATAAACGAAAGTTAAATATAGCACTGCAAGTTAATTCTTTTGAGTTATCAGCCAAACGAATGTTAAATAATAAAGATTCTAATGATGACTGGGCTAATAAAATGATATAATTTAAGTTAAAAACATTTATAAAATTTAATTTAAAATGTTTCTTCAATTTCTCTCAGCAAACTCATTTTCTCTTTACCTGGAAATTTAGGGAATGATTACATTTTTATCTTATTTTTCTCTAACAATACCAAGGTAATATATTTCAAATAAATTTCTACACAGGGTAGTAAAAAAAGAGTCAAACCATGACATAAGATACCTTATCATAATACTGTAGCCTGGGATTGGAAACAATCTCCCCATCCTCCGACCGGATCAAGCGATCCAAGAATTCCTCTTTGCCCACTTCAGATGCTGCCTGACAGAAACATTCCAGAGCCTGGAAAAAGAAAAGAATACAAAGTGACTTATAATGGGTTGTTCCAATTCTAGGTACTCATTTGCTAAACAAAGCCAAAAAAGAAACAAAATTATTTAAGGCTACTGACTACATTCATAATTTCTGCCATTGTAAACTCTATCTGATGAATTATTTAATACCTTTTATCTCACTCTTTTACTGAAATGCTATTAAAAAGTAAACTTTAAATAAGATAACTGATAAATATATAATAAAGCAACTGTAGCAACATGTTAACATTTGCAGAATTTGAGTGGTAAATATATGACTGTTTATTATAAAAGTCTTTAAACTTTTTTATATGTTTGAAAATTTAGATAGTACGATGTCAGGGGGAAAAAATAGAAATGTAAACTACCATACTGGGAAAAGCAGCTGGATTCAAAAAAAGATATAATGAAAACAATGTAATTGAGAAATACACTTTATTTATAAAAATGCATCCCTAAAAACACCTGTATGGGCAGGAGGGTTGCACTGTTTTCTTATTCATATTTTCTTGCGTCCTAACTAATCTGCAAAGTACCTGAGGCTGAACATCCTCCACAGGTATATCATGCCCCTCACTGGCACCTTATCTAGAGCACTCTATGCCTCCCACTTCCTCCAAACTAGTTAGATGGAAACTAAGTGTCCTCCTTGCACTAAAGCTTGTTCATCACTTAAATGCAATTTTACCTTCTGTCCCTCTCCTGTAACCAGGTAACACCTTCCCAGCATAAATCGACAGGAACCAACATTGACTTGACACCAGGGATGTAGCAGATGAATATAATCCTTAAAGGCATAAAAGGTGCTTTCTGATTAAGAAAATAAATACTCATTTCCAAGTTATTCACAGAGCGAGAGAAGATGTGGTCAATCAACACATATATTTCATGATATCTCTGGAGAGTAGAATCTAATTCTGTAAACCAATTCTTAGGTTAGGCTATTAGATACTTTAAGAAAGCAAACAGAACTCCAATAACATAAACACACACATCTTCCTAAATCTTAGCGATTTTCCAACTTTTGGTATTTACTGGTTCAATGACTAGATCCCAGTAAAGGATTTATTGAAGAGAATGGTATGTTTGTTTTACCTAATACAGAGAATTAAAAAAAAAAGGATTCTAGAAAAAATTAGGTTAGGAATGATACTGTCAAACAGGCAAGAAGAGAAAATCTGGAGTATGTTTTGGTGCAGTGGAGTATAAATTATTATGGTTCTTATTATCAGCCCAATTAAAATGCAGGTAACATTTACAAAGAAAAATGTTCCAGAAATCCCATTCTTTACAAAGATAATTAAATCTGAAATATTCAATAGTACTCACTTGCAATTGTACATACTGACAATTTCCCATCAAACATTCTAGAAAGAGGCAACTGGGATTGCTAGGCCATCTAGTTATTGGTTAAGGAGATTTTTTTCTTTTTTGGGCAAACTTAAACATACACACTGTGGGCAATCAAACTCCATAAAATGGCTTAATTTTAAAAAAAGAAGGTAAAGAGAGGTTGGCAGAGCACATGTTCTTTCCACATAAACATATAACTTTAATATTAGACAAATGTAATGAAAAGGTTATATACAAAAGTCACCAAACTCAATTAACTATGGGCTAAAGGATGTATTTCAACCTTGTGTGATCATTTCTAACTCTAGCTGATAAATTGCACAAGCACCTAATATAGTGCCTGGTATATAGAACCATTCAATAAATATCTCATAAATGAATGTATAATGCTTTAAAAGAGATCTAGGCATGAAATTTGTTTAAAATTTCTGGCTTAACTCCTGAGCAAAAAGCAAACCAATAAAATCTGGCTTAACTCCTGAGCAAAAAGCAAACCAAAATAAAATAAAAATTGGGATCATATCTGAAAGTAGGTATTATCATCTCTTGTTGGGGGAATAAGCATCCAATCTCATTAAAAATCTTCATTACAGCTCCAACCAGGTGGTTCAGTTAGTTGGAGCATCATCCCATACAACAAAATGGTTTAGGGTTTGATTCCTAGTACTTACCTAGGATATGGATATGATCTGCAGATCAGGTGTGTACAGGAGGCAACTGATCAATTATTTGTCTCTCACATCAATGTTGATCTCTCTCTCTCTCTTCCCCTCCTTGCCCACCCCCCCCCTCGAATCAATAAAAATATATCCTCAGGCAAGGATTAAAAATATATATTTACATATAAATAAAATCTTCATTTACACAGACAGAATAAAAGCACTAGACTATTTAGACAGAAAAAACTTTTCAACTGATCTATCTCTATATATAAAAGCCCAGTGACTTTTATGGCAGAACCACCAGAACGACCAGTTGCTATGATGTGCACTGACCACCAGGGGGCAGATGCTCAATGCAGGAGCTGTCCCCTGGTGGTCAGTGTGCTCTCACAGTGGGAGTGCCGCTCAGTCAGAAGCCGGGCTCATGGCTGGCGGATGGCAAGTGCAGTGGTGGTGGCGGGAGCCTCTCCCGCCTCCACAACAGCACTAAGGAACTGCGAGCCAAGCGCTAAGGAGGGGGAACAGGCGGGTGATTAGGAGTGAGCAGGCGGGCAGTTAGGAGTGAGGGGTGATAGACTGCAAGAGGGCGCAGGCCAGGCTGAGGGACAATCCCCTCCTCTGCATGAATTTCGTGCATCGGGCCTCTAGTGTATATATATAAAAAGCCTGTGGCCCTAACGCTGTAAAGACCCAAGACTGGTCAGGGTGGGCGGGGCTGTGAGCAGGCGAGGGGTGCACAGGTGGGCGGGGCCTTGCAATTTCATGTGCTGGGCTTCTAGTTTTTAAATAAAAGGATACAAGAGCTGCAATAAATAACTGGTAATTGCAGTAATCATCTCAGGCCAATTCAACCCAGTCTGGCTAAGAGGTGCCTTTGGTTGAGAGAAGAGATGAGATATAATATGTTTTCTTGCAACTTCTTGGAAGAATAATTCCACAATTGACTGAGGGCTAGAAACTTAAAAAGAAAAAGTAATAACAATAAGCAACTTGTGATATAATAGCAATTTTTAATGAAGAGAATCTATCAATTCATTTTATGCCTATAACAAAGAACATTTATTATTTCAAAATATAAAATGCAACATTGATATTATCAATGGCAATATAAATAAAAGCAATTCGTAAACTGTGAAGTACTATACAAATGCAATAAAAAAGCCACTTGAATTAACATTGTAGTCATTTCTTTTCACTTTGTCTCACTAAACCTAAGTGTCTTCCCTAGAATGTTTATAATAAATACAGTTCCAATATTCCAAACAACACAAAATAAATTCTTCAGAATAGTTCTCAAGCATGAGAGGGGCTCCTTTTGAATATTTACTCATTAAGACAGATTATAAAAGCTACCATGAACTTAGTAAATGTTAAAAAAAAATGATTTTGAGTTAATCACTGGAATATCAATATACAATGGGAGAGCAGCAGTCTGTCTATACATGTATTTTATGCCTGATCTGGGACTATGGTTTCCACAAGACCCCTTGCCACAACTAGAGGATTCAGCTTGTTTACACCCTCTCAAAGTGAAAGCAGAGCCTAGTCAAACTTGCTAAAGCAAAGGTGGCAAAAGACCACTTTAGATGCTAAATTTAAAATCAAATGCTTATCAGCCCAGTCCTTACCAAACTTATTTGCCACTGAAGCACTTGAGTCAGTTAGTTCCAGTACTGACAAGTGTTGGAGATTAGACTCCCTGTGAGAAAAGGGGGAAAAAACAACTTAGTAAATTCTATGTCTAATACAACTCCCACAGGTTATCCTATCAAGAATGCTGCCAATGTAATTAGCAAACTGCACCTGAAAGTTCCATTGAAAGCATGAAAATATCTGGAAAACATGTCACAGTTTAGACACTTGCCCATGATACCACTCAGTGATCCTGCAATGAGACGCCACAGCAGAAATTTTTCCAAGACCTCCACGTCATGAAAAGCCTTACTTTGCCAGAGAAAACGGGGTGGTGTGTCTTTTAGAAAATGTGAATCGTGTAGTTGTTGGATTTTCTTTTTTCTTGGGGTTATAAAGAATCTCAGCCTGCCTTTAAGAATCACTACAATGTTTGTGTGTGGCCTAACTTCCCCTCTGACCTCATCTTATTACTTTGCTTTCAACAGGATTTATCTTTACATTATATACATACATATAAAATATATAATCATAAATATATATTTACTATTTGGGCTTTTTTGTTGTTGTTAATCCTCATCCAAGGATATTTTTCCATTGACTTTTAAAAAGAGTGGAAGGGAGGAAGAGAGAGAGAGGGAAGGAGAGAGAGAGAGAGGAAGAGAGAGAGAAAGGAAGAGAGAGAGAGAAAGAGAGAGAAACATTGATGTGAGACACACATCAATTGGTTGCCTCTTGCATGTGCCCCAACCAGGGCCAGGGATCGAGCCTGCAATCAAGGTATGTGCCCTTGACTGGAATCAAACCCAGGACCCTTCCGTCCGAGGGCTGATGCGCTATCCACGGAGCCAAACCAGCTAGGGCTATTTTCATTCTTGTAAGTAGCCTTCAACTTTTAGAAAATGAAGCATCTAAAAGCTCTCTGGCCCTGGCTGGTTGGCTCAGTTGGTTAGAGCATTGTCCAGTGCACCAAAGGGTTGCAAGTTCAATCCCAGGTCAGGGCACATATAAGAAGCAACCAATGAATGCATAAATAAGTGGAACAAATACTGTATTTTCCGGCGTATAAGACGACTTTTTAACCCAGGAAAATCTTCTATACGCCCAGTCGTCTTATACGCCGGAAAATACGGTAGATGTGTTTTCTCTCTCTCTCTCTCTCAAATCAATAAATATAAAATTAAAAACTCTCTGAATTTTTATGAACACATTAACAACTGCTGGACATGGAAACTGGGACTCAAAAGAACTGTTGGCCCAGAGGGAGGCTCACTACAGACTGATTCATTTGCCTCTCAGCATAACCATTATTGCTTGTCTCGTTTTCAGTCCCTATAAGTGTATTCCTAGTATCACATGAGCTCGCTCATCTAGGGGAAAAGATGAACAACATAGACTGAGGAACAAGAACAGCAATGATCGGACTGTTGGACCTCAGAGGGAAAGTAGGGGAGGGTGGGGACAAGGGAGATAGATCAACCAAGGGACTTGTGTGCTTGCATATGAGCCTAACCAATGATCACGGACAACAGGGGGTGGGGGGCTTGCGTGTGTGAGGGATTGGGAGGGGAACGGGGGGAGGGGGTTGATGACAAATATGTGATACCTTAATCAATAAAGTAATTAAAAAAAAACTCTCTGAATTTTAAAGGCAAAATACATTACAGCACAATGTTTACAAATTTCTTCTTGTTAGATAGTGAAAAAATAATTGAACTCACAGTGTGTCAACTGGAACATCAGTTGCCAAGCATTGACATCCCCACTTAATGAGGCGATAAGATAAGAGTAGGGGAGCTGTTCGATGGAGTAAGTCCTGCTGAGCCTGAAAAAGCTGACCGGTTCCCAAAATCACCTGTACGTGAAGGGTAGGGGGTGGGGTAAGACAGTGAACAGCAATTAGTAATGATAACTCTTAAGGTTCAGGTGGAGGTAAAATATAATTAACACAGTTACAAAGGGCATATAAAAAGTAACATTTAGCCCTGACCGGTTTGGCTCAGTGGATAGAGCGTCAGCCTGTGGACTGAAAGGTCCCAGGTTTGATTCCGGTCAAGGGCACGTACCTTGGTTGTGGGTACATCCCCAGTAGGGGGTGTGCAGGAGGCAGCTGATCGATGTTTCTCTCTCATCGATGTTTCTAACTCTCTATCCCTCTCCCTTCCTCTCTCTAAAGCAGTGGTTCTCAACCTTCCTAATGCCGTGACCCTTTAATACAGTTCCTCATGCTGTGGTCTCCCCCAACCATAAAATTATTTTTGTTGCTATTTCATAACTGTAATTTTGCTACTGTTATGAATCATAATGTAAATATCTGTGTTTTTCGATGGTCTTAGGTGACCCCTGTGAAAGGGTCGTTCGACCCCCAAAGGGGTTGCGACCCACAGGTTGAGAACCACTGCTCTAAAATATCAATAAAATATATTGGGAAAAAAAAAAGTAACATTTATACATAAATAAAAGCAACATTATATTTTGGGGTGGCAGGTGGCAAAAATATCTACCCAAACACTTAACAGTATAAAAATAATAAAGAATAGCTCACCAACTCATGGGAGATGACGGCGAAAAAGAAAACAATATTGAAAAGCTTAACTTTCATTAAATCTGTGGGTTGAGAATTCAAGAGGAGAACCAGGGAAATCTAAGACCTTTGCTATGTTTCTGGTCTTGGGTAAAAATAGGTATTATCATTAGAGAAAAATTTGGCAATGCAACCAAAAGCCTTAAAAATGTATATAGCCTATGACCAATCAATTCTAGTTCTTATACTTTATCTTAGAGATATAATCAAAGGTCTACAGAAAGTTACAGCTATAAGAAAAAACTGGCAACAATGTAGATGACTACAAATGGGATTGGTTGAATAAATTAAAATTGTTACTAGATAATCTAATAATAGACAAATATGCAAATTGACCATACCTTCGACACGCCCACAAGCCATGCCCACCATCCAATCAGAGCGAGCATGCAAATTAACCCAAACCAAGATGGCTACAGCCACAGAGAGCAAGGTTTCCTAGGTAACAGAGGAAGCCAAGCTTTCTGCCAGCCGTTGCAGGCCTAAGCCTCCACTCAAGCTACAAAGTTTCAATTATAGAAGGTAAACAAATTCAAACAAATGGCGGCAGAATGGAGCTTGAGAGAGCAGGCCAGGGTTGCCGCAGGCAACAGGGGAAGCAAAGCTTTCCACACACCCTGGCCAGGCCCACCCGCTTAAGGCAACAAAGTTTCAATTATAACCCCAACACAAATGGCTTCGGGCCTCGGAGGGAGCCCCAGGCTTGGCTCTGCTCCAGGCTACAAAGTTTCAATTGTAGAAGGAAAATAAATTTTAGATACCAGGGCCTCCGCTTGCGTTGCCAGGGGGCGTGGCCGGCCTGCAAACCACCACAGGCCCCTCACTCAGGCCGCCCCACGCCCCAAGGGTACCCCACCCTGATCAGGGACACCCTTCAGGGCAAACCAGCTGGCCCCCACCCTTGTACCAGGCGTCTATCCTATCTAATAAAAGACTACTATGCAGATTGATCATCACTGCAACACACAATATAGCTGCCCCCATGTGGTCAAAGATCCTGCCCCCATGTGGATACAAGATGGCCACCACAAGATGGCCAGGAGAAAAGGGCAGTTGGGAGGCACCCGGCCTGCAAGAGAGGGCAGTTGAGAAGGACCAGGCCTGCAAGGGAGGGAAGTTGAGAGGGACCAAGCCTGCAAGGAAGGGCAGTTGGAGGTGATCAACCCTTCAGGAGAGGGCAGTTAGGGGTGACCAGGCCGGCAGAGGAGGGAAGTTGGGGGCAAACAGGCTGGCAGCAGAGTGGTTAGGGGGTGATCAGGCTGGCAGGCAGAAGCGGTTAGGGGCAATCAGGAAGGCAGGCAGGCAAGCTGTTGGGAGCCAGCAGTTCTGGATTGTGAGAGGCAGGCAGAGCGGTTAGGGGCAATCAGGAAGGCAGGCAGGCAAGCAGTTGGGAGCCAGCAGTCCTGGATTATGAGAGGGATGCCCGACTGCCCGTTTAGGCCTGATCCCTGATCGGGCCTAAACGGGCAGTCGGACATCCCTTGAGGGGTCCCAGATTGGAGAGGGTACAGGCTGGGCTGAGGGACAACCCCCCTCCGTGCACGAATTTCGTGCACCGGGCCTCTAGTCCTATATAATAAAAGGCTAATATGCAAATCGATCAAATGGTGGAACGACCAGTTGCTATGATGCACACTGACCACCAGGGGAGCGCCGCTCAGCCAGAAGTGGGGCAAACGACTGGCGAGTGCAGAGGCGGTGGTGGGAGCCTCTTCCGCTTCTGCGGCAGCACTAAGTACATCCGACTGCCGGCTTAGGCCTGCTCCCCAAGCAGGGAGCGGACCTAAGCCGGCAGTCAGACATCCCCCAAGGGCTCCTGGACTGTGAGAGGGCGCAGGCCGGGCTGAGGGACCCCCCCTTCCCCAAGTGCATGAATTTCGTGCACCAGACCTCTAGTTAAAAAATAATATGATAGAATACTTAATAATGTGAAAATGCTGATGAAATTTGTAAGTAGAAGAATAAAAACCACCACATTACAAAAAAATAACAGGAAGCATATCCTAATTTTATAAATAAAACAAAAAACAATTTGCATAGAAAAAGGGAGTACACCAAAATGTAAATTGTTGTCATCACTGTGTAGAAGATTACAGATGAATCCTTTTTTGTTTACTAGAAAAGGCTTCCATATAAAGGCTCTACAATGAACATCTATTACTTCTATGTTTAGGAAAAACCAACAAAGTTTACAATTAAAAAAACCCCACAAAAAAACAAAAACCCCAAGCCCCTAGAGAAATGGGAAAATCTATAAAGATCAGAAAGAACTTAATAAGGGCTGCCCTAAGTGACAGACTCTCTTTCTCCTTGGTGGTCCTAAACAAATCATCTTCCTAAATGTTTTTCCTTATTTTTACCCAAAATTCTACCATTAGCAATGTATTTGAGTTAATAAATTCTGATTTAAAAAGTGTTAATACCTCTGGGAACGCAAGGCCTTTTAATTCTTTACACATTAACATGAATTAGTTTAATCAGACTGCTTCCTGTCAGGCTCATTATAAATTACTGAAGGAGAAACAAAAGGGACTTCTTACTGTGGACAGAAAGCTAATTTCTGAACACGGAACATTACCCGGGTGAGTGACAAGGACTGCAGAATCTTTAGAGTCTGGTAACCTGAGAATAAGACTGGTGGAAAAGAAAGCACAGAATGGAGCTGGGAAGGACCCTAAAGACACACTGCAATCTTAACACCGTGCTTAGGGTAAATCCTGTACTGCAGAAAGAGAAGTTTTTTCTTCTCTTCCTCTCTTCTCCCACTAAATGGAACCCAGTCATCACATCCAAAGTCGTACTAATAATACTCAATTTGGGACAGCCAACCTGAGAAAACTTCCTAGCATTATGCATACAAAGGGAAACGGCGAAACAATCTGCTCCTGTATGTTCTTGATCTGTGATTTTAGATTCCCATGCTTACTCATTCCTAATGCAGCAACTATTTATAGAGGTCTACAAAGGCCAAGCATGGGAGAGCAGAGAATAAAGACAAAGTCTGTGTGCTAGTAGAGCTGACATACTGCCACATTCCTGTGGGTCTACAACAGGCTTCAGCGTTTAGATTTTATAAGTTTTCTCTCAAATAGTACTTACTGCATCTCCTAGCCTCATTAATAGTTGCTGTAAGATCAAAAGGTCTCGGCAGATGAGGAAGCGAGTTGTGGCAATTTTATGCACACCTCTGCACATGATATACCCTGCTGTGCTACTACCATAGAGCTGGGAAAGATTCATTCGAACATTCAAAGGCTGAGCTGTAATTAAAAAAAAAAAAATAGTTAAATCATTTTCTTCTCTAAGTCAAAAAGGCACGTTTGCTGTTTTGTCATTACCTGGATCGAATCCCTTTTCCATTTCCACCTCTGTTTCATAATCCATTTCTCGTATAAGAAGCCCAATGGCATGGATTGGGTTCCTAATCTCTTGCAGTTTACTACAAATATCCTCCATCACATTTTCTCTAGAAGGACAATTAGAAAACTCCTATTACTATCAAGGACACAGAAGATAAACTGTGTAAGTCCTGAAAACTTAAATTTGCTAAAAAAATAGGAAATCTAGCCACACAGTAAAGGAATAGAGATAATCATTCTGGCATACAAGATAATTTTACTCCATGAAGCAAATTTTCCCTTATTTTTCCACAAATGGCAGACAATATGAATGTGGGAAAAATACTGAACAGTGAACAGTTTAAGCCACTACTTTGTATGTACTTGAATATACATCAGAAACCTGATTTTGGTGCTAAAAATTGCTAAATTTCCATTAGGAAGTGCACTTTACCCTAAATTCTCCTTACACATCAATAGTGATCAAATCTTCCAGAATCTGTTCTGCAGCCTTTTCTGGAGACTGTAGGTTGAAACAACTCATCTCCATCATTACTGACATATCCATAGTCACAGACTCTCCAATCAGCCGAAGGCATTTTATAAGACATATGACATCCCGAGCAACATCCACATCTATGAATAAGAGAAAGTTAACATTCATGTCTCAAGCCAATGAAGAGCTACTGATTAATATATGAAAACTAAAGGCCCGATGCATGAAATTCATGCAAGGGTCTCGGCTCCCGCCCACCACGGCCTTGGCCTCCACAGCCCTGGCTTTGTCCGGTCTAATTAGCATATTATGCTTTTATGATATAGGATATTAATAATTAAACGCCAAGGATTTATTTGAGGTCTAGAGTTGTTTAGGACTCTTCAGTTTTCCTTAAAATATCTACAATGTGGTTAAATGACCAGGCAAGGCCACAGTAGCTATTGAAACAAAGCGTAGGGTTCATACAGGAAGGGGACTAAATATAGACATAACATTACTATTACCATCAGATATGGTCGTCTCATCCTCAGTCAAAAGGTTCTCATCAGGCAGGAGGTACAAATGATCCACTAAGGAGGAAGGCATAAGGAAAGACAGGTACCCCTAGAAATACAAACCCAGTTAACATTCATTTCAGTGAATGTTTAAAGGTAGAAAATAATTAAGACCTGAATCTTATCACGAGGAAGCAACCACACAAATCCAAATTGAGGGACACTATAAAACAACAGATACAGACTTCAAAACATGTCAATGCCATGAAAGACAAAGAAAGGCTGACAGCAGTTTGAGATTAAGGTTAAAAAACCCATGGCATAACATGCAAGATCTTGGATTGGATTCTAGATCAAGAAGAAACTCATGGGCACAACTGGTAAAATCTGAATAGGAACTGTATAATATTACATCAATGTCAACTTGCCTGATCTTTAACTTGGGCTGTGGTTATGAAAGAATACCCTTGACCTCAGATACATGCTAAACTATGTACAGATAATGGGGCATGAAGTCCTCAACTAACTCTCAGATGGAGCAGAAAAAAAAATTATAGAAGGAAAAAAAGCAAATGGACATTAACAAATGGTGAATCTGGGTGAGGGTATATGGTTCTGTGTGCTATCCTTGTAAGTTTTATATTAAGCTTGAAATCACTTCGATATAAAAGGTAAATAAAATAAAATGCAAAGAAGTACAAAAATGCAGAAGACTATCTAAATACAAATGAAATATAATTTTTTTTTTGGGGGGGGGGGGTGGCGGGGAGTCCGAAAAGCCAACTGCAACATACAGCAGACTAGCATTCTGCAAGACTCACTGACTGTCTAAAGGAGTTCTTCTCTACGCCTCAGTGCCCTTACTTTTTTCAGTAGGCACACCATGTTTGTGTGTGGATTCAAATGGAGGGCAAGTGGATGAGAGAGGGCTTCTTGATACTGAAGACAGCAGGCATAGAACTTGCACCAGAATTCCTGTTGTAAATTTCGGAACTGCTCCTGGGAAAATTCATACTCTGTTACACTTCCTTGGAGCTGGCAAAGAAAGGAAAAAAAAAGAAACTTTTAATACCATTAGGGATCTTTCTCCCCCAAAACATAACTGTCTAATATTATTTTACTAAGCTATAGCCAAATGAATAATCCTTATGGCTTACATGCCATAGTCTATGTAAATATATATCTAATTCTCCAATTAAAAGATTTAAACATTTATACTTCCTACTAACAAGGTTTAGTGAACAATTTGAACAATTCCTCAGTACCAATCTGCCCATATCAATATGGAAGAATAGATTTACGTTTTCTTTACCCAGACCTCACCTCACTTTCAACAGCTAAAGTAACTTCTTTCTTTAGTTCACTCCAGGAAAGATCTAAATTCCTCTCAGTTCCTCGACAGAAAATCTAAAATTAAAAGAGACATATGAGAGAGTTATATAATACCTAAAACTGAGTGAAAAATGCTCTAGTTTAGAAGGCGTTGAGGCAATATATGACAACACATTGAGACTACACATGACCGGAATATACATTTACCCCTAACATTGTGCAAATAATTTCCATAACTGAAATCAAGCAAGTTTAGGGTAGTTTAGACCAGAATAAACTATAGAAATCCACGATTCTGAAAGAGTTATAATAGGGCACATTTGGATCATTACAAAAAGCAAAAGGAAGGAGAACGGCTATTGCTCAGTTGGAAGGAAGACATAAGGTGATACTGAATATACACACCCTGAGACTGGCACAAAGCTAAGCTAGAGCAGTGACGGGGGTGGCTCAATGCTGGGAATGATTCTCATAGAGGAAAACATCTGATAAATTCCTCACTGATTATTTAGTACCTCAGTGTGCAAGAGACATTGTGAGAAATATCATCATACACTTGATTATTGTTAACAAGGAAAAAGTGCTGATGAGATGAAAGAAAGAGGAGAAAGTGACCATATCATTCAGAAGTTTTATCAGAGAGAAAACAGAAACATAGGGTAGCCAGATATTTCAAAATGTACCTGGGCCCTAGCTGGTTTGAGTCAGTGGACAGAGCGTCGGCCTGCAGACCAAAGGCTCGAGGTTCAATTCCAGTCAATGGCACATGCCTGGTTTGCAGGCTCCTTCCTGGCCCGGGCCCTGGTCAGGGCTTGCGTAGGAGGCAACCAATCGATGTGTTTCTCTCACATCGATGTTTCTCTCTGTCTTTCCCTCTCTCTAAAAAGCAATGGAAAAAAATATCCTCCAGTGAGGATTAAAAACAAACAAAAAAATGTACTGGAAGAAAAGTTAAGGGTCTGGAATATTTTTTTCCCCATTGTTTTTTTTTTAACCAATTGAGAGAAAGTTAAAGAACTGGCATATTTATTCTAGAGAAAAAGAACATGGAAAAATTCTTAAAATATCTGAAGGCTGCTTTATAGGAGAGACAAGTTCTATGTTATAAAAGGATAGGGGCTAAATCTGACCCAATACCGGGAAAAACTTTTAAATGACACAGTTTGCGAGCAATCACTAACACAAAAGCCAGCGAACAAGTTGCCACTGGGAGGCAGAGGCAACTAGAAGCTGAGAAGCTGTCCTTCAGAGAAGCCTCACTTCTGCTGTGTGTGGGAGGTCAGATCAGGAGATTCTAAGGGGCCTTTCCATCCTCTGAGTGATATTCTATTTTAAATTCACAAAGTATGGCAATTTAAGGAAGCCTAAGTGACTGTAAAGAGTCCTTTTGTAAAAATTTTAAGCATCTCTTAAACCATGTGATTTTGAAGTTTAGATTGAACCTGAACCAAGTCAGACCTTCACTGTACTTACAAAAGGGTAAAAACAGAGTACCACCAAAACCAACCAAGAAAATATTTTATTTATTTTTAACTATGTTTTTATTGGAAAATATTTTAAATTTCTTTCAACTATAGAGATTACATGTAATGTAGTATGGTATCCTATCTAATAAAGAGGGGATATGCAAATTGACCATCACATCATAACAAGATGGCTGCACCCACAGTGGAGGCAGGGATCCCGTAACAAGCCTTAATGAGCAATCAGCAGGGATCTGAGGCTGCATGGCGCTGGGCTGGAGCAGGGGACCTGAGGCTGTTCCACCCCCTACCCCCCACCCGGTGCCAGGCTGGGGGACCTCAGGCCGTGCCCCCCACCCCAGCGCCAGGCTGGGGGACCTCAGGCTGTGCCCCCGACCCGGCAGGGCTTGACAGGGGACCTCAGGCCGCGTCCCCCACCCTGGCGCCAGGCTGGGGGACCTGAGGCTGCGCCCCCGCCCTGGGCCAGGTGAGCTGAGGCTGCGCTGCCCCCCACCTGGTGGGACTTGATGGAGGTGGGGCCAGCTGGGTCTGGGTCTGGGTCTCGCGTGATTTCGAGGCGCATGTGGGTGGGTGGGGACTTGACTCTGGTTCTGTGGTACACCCCAGACTCTGACAGGAGGAAGATTTTCATATACATTTTACTAATTTTCTTCATCTCTGACACTTCTATTATAGAGAAAGGGCAAATAGCAATATTAAAATATTTCCTCTAATTAATTCTAGTATTTTCATAATAGGGCAGGCACAAATTTCTCTTTGTACCACTGACATGCTTAATTAGTCACTGGGAAAGTACCTCATCTTACCTCCCTGCTGGGATTCTCACTTAATGGAAAGGCCATTTATAAAAGTTACAATAGCATTTACAAACACATTTATAAACAGTACTTATAAAAAAAATTGCATTATGCAATTGCAAAAACACACTTAGTGTTTATAGTATGTGTAAAACAACAAAATTAATAGCAGTCATTAATTATACAATAGTAATAAAACAGATAAACTTAAATAAACATTAAATATTTTCTTACTGACCTGTAAAGCTTTACATAAAGCGGCATTTATGAACCGTCCTGGTGTAAACAGACTCTGCAAATACATCTCCTGTTAGAACATTAAAACAAAAATTAGTATCATTCTAAAAAGATAAAAATTGGAAAAACTGAAGAATTTAACATGTTTGCACCAAAGCTGAGTTTCATAGGAACATGGAAATCTGGCCTTGGACATTTGAGCAGTGACAGGTAGTAGAGCAGCAGCTCTATTTTGCCCCCTGAAAGTGAGCGCTGTGGTGTCTGAGTCAACGAGAAGCACTATCTGAAAACAGTGTGCTCCTCATGAGCTGCCATTGGGTGCCACTGGAAAACAGTTTATCAAACGCCCAACTTAAAACAAAGAGGCAAATCTCACTTACTGGTGATATGCACTAGTAAGAACAATTAAAATGGTTTCTACACTACCCACAAAGTACTCATTTTATGGCTTACATATTAAAGAAACCCCCCACAAGAATATAAGGAGTTATGTGTAAAAAACAAACACAAAACTGCAATAAGCTAAGTGGGGAAATGACGTAGTGAGAATAAAATGGAAAATCTCACACTACCTAATTATTGTGACCCAATTTCATAAACCAGACTTGCCAGAATAATAAACCTGAGTGACCTTCTTTCAAGTGCTTTCCTTGTACTGGGGTTCTGGAGATGATAAAATGACCAAAATGAAGGGAAAAAACAAGGATTTTAATAATCAGCATCTGATTTTGGCGTCGAGACAAAAGTCAAGTGCCAATAAACTCTTGGGATTAAAAACATGGCAACATCCAATTTCAGATATTTAAAGTGGGCTTTCCAATCCCACAAATAGTTTCAGAATCATAGCCCATAATCTTTAAAAATCTCATTTTAATACTAAGGCATCAACTGAAAGCTTTTTCTACCATTTTCCCCAAGAGTGTCCCTGGAAAACCGGTAGACTGGCTTGTTTGCTCCCTAATGCATTACCTTTTAAAGTTATTTTCTTCATAGCATATACCTCTACCAGCATTTATCTTATTTCAAGCTTATATGCATGTACCATCATGGGTAGTACAGTGATTTGTGCCAGCCCAGAGTCCATTTCCCCTTCTTTTACTAACGAATCCCTTTTCTTTCTCTAGGGAACCATTCTTCCACTATCTATACTCAACTTACTTCAACCACCTTCCACAACAGCAAGGCCCAGGTTGGACATGTTTCTCATGTCAAGCCAGAATATTCTTTCTTCTGATCCAAGTCACTGTGTCAGGAATTACTAGATGACCCAAGCCAGGCCAGTGAGCATCTATTCCAGGACCTGGGACAGAGGTGCTCTCTTCCCTCTGGGGTTGCTTGTTTTACAGAATGCACAGGCTCAGGCAGGGAGCTTGCCTGAGAATAAACCCAATAAGAAGGAAAGCAAAATAGAGACAAGGCAGAGATCAAGCCTTGATGGCATTGTTCCAACCATGGCTGAAGTCACATAACAAGCCAATGCATTCTCCTTTTACACCTAAGTCAGTTTGAGGTGGGTTTCCTTCACCTGCAGCTGCAAGAGTTCTAATATAACTGGGCTCTTCTGAAACTAAAAATCAGGGTAAACCATCCCCTTACATAATACTTTAGCTTACTCTGGGGTCTTGATCATCTCTGATAATGATCTCTTCCTCTGGCAGAGGCTGCATAAAAACTGGATTCCATTGACCTGCAACATTACTACAGAGAAAAAAAGTCCATCAGTCTATAGAACAATCCTATGTAATAAAAGGGTAATATGCAAATTGACCCTAAGGCAGAATGACTGGGAACGACTGGTTGCTATGACGCGCACTGACCACCAGGGGGCAGACGCTCAACACAGGAGCTGCCCCCTGGTGGCCAGTGCGCTGCCACAGGAAGCTGGGCTGATGGCTGCAAGTGTAGCGGCAGTGGTAGGAGCCTCCCACCTCCTCTGCAGTGCTGAGGATGTCCGACTGCGGCATAGGCAGTCGGATATTCCCTGAGGGCTCCCAGGCTGCCAGAGGGATGTCTGACTGCCAGCTCAGGCCCGATCCCCTGGGGAATGGGCCTAAGCAGCAGGTGGACATCCCCGAAGTGTCCCGGATTGTGAGAAGGTGCAGGCTGGGCTGAGGGGACCCCCCCCCCCGCCCCCCCCCCCCCCCCCCACCGAGTGCACGAATTTTCGTGTACCGCTTCTCGTGATGAATAAAAACAAAGCTTATGCCATTGGCAGTATCTGGGCAGGGAGGGCCCTATCACTGAACCTCCACATTGACTGCTTGATCAACTGTTAAAAATCAACTCTAAAAATCAATACAATATTCTTAAAGAAAAAAAAATTTTAATAAAAAAATCTTCAGAAGCCCTGGCCGGCAGTGGCTCAGTTGGTTAGATGGCTATCCTGTACACCAAGGGGTGGTGGGTTCAATCCCTGGTTGGGGCACAACCAATCAATGTTTCTCTCTCACACTGATGTTTCTCTCTCTCTCTCTCTCTCTCTCTCTTCCCTTCTTCTCTCTAAAATTGGGAAAAAAAATGTTTCAGAAAAAAGAAACTTATTCTGGTTTCATAGATGTAATCTTAACAGTTTTAACAGACACCTTCCTGAAATTAAAACTCTAAACACAAATCTATAAATAGCTAACTTATTCTGCATTTACCTTAACATTATCCTAGGTGGAGTTGCCTTCTAACTTTGAAGGATGTATTAACCCCATTTCACAGATGTGGAAAGTGAGGCTTAGGGTATCAGACAGCTAGTAAGTTGCACAACCAGGATTAGAACTCTCATCTGACTCCAGATTCTTTTTTTTTCCTTTTCACTTTGCTAGAATGCCATCTATCAGGAGTACTCTCATAATTTTTCTGAGATGTGGCTGCTCAGAGTCAATCTGGGGGCAACTATTCCTAGAGTTCTATTCTAGAATATAAGGTAAGGAGGGACCCCTAAAAGTCAATGTTTAGTCAAGCTGTGTTCCAGGGAATCCTGCATAAGTGTTTCAAGTTTTTGATTCAAAATTAGTTTTTGAAAATATATTTTGTAACTATTCGTAAGTTTTATCATGTACATTAAAAACACAAGATACTGTCCTGGCCAGTGTGGCTCAGTGAGTTGGGCACTGTCCCACGCACCGAAAGGTTGCCAGTTTGATTCCCAGTCAGGGCACATGTTTAGGTTGTGGGTGCAATACCCAGTAAGGGGCGTGCAGGAGGCAGCCAATCAATGTTGCTTTCTCACACTGATGTTTCCCTTTGTCTCTCTTTCTCCCTTCCTCTCTCTCTAAAAATCAATAAAATATTCTTAAAGAAAAAAAATCAATAAAAAAAAAAAAATTTACCAAATTTATGTTAGAAATTCTCAATATTGGTACATTAAATTGTATTATAATACTCATAAAACACTAGGTTTGTTATATATTGAGGTTCATTATCTTTTTGGGGGGGAAAAAGGGTTTCCTGTTTTAAAAAATGTTTGAGAAGCACTGTATTTGTGTAATCTATTTCCACATGATGAGGAAACTGAGATTCCCAAAGGGACTTCAGTGTCTTTTGGAAGTGGTAGGTATCAGAAATAGTCTTTGCTTACAAGCAAAAAATACCCTCCCAGATTAGAAGTATTTTGGATATGTGCCATCTCTCAAAACAAACGAACAAACAAAAATACAGTATTTTCTTCATCTCATTCCAATGCTAAGTATCCTCATTTCATCCTAAAATCAAAAGGTAAGAAATAACACAAACATAAAAGAAGGTTTTTCAGAAAACAGTTAACAACAGGCAGACTCATGGCAGAATTCTTTAAATACAAACACTTGATTTTGGTTCTACATAGAAAGCTCTCATTTTCTTAGTATGAAACTGCCTGGGGTAAGGTAGGATGACAGAGGTAAGTGATACATACTGTTCAAAGTTGATGTATTTCACTACAGTTTGGTTTTCAGCATCATGCCACAGGGCCCAGATATCCGTAGAGGTTAAGGCAAAGTCAATCAGTGTCTCCTAGGAGGAAATGTGGGGGTGGGGGATGGGGGGAAGATAAGGGTTTTAAAATAAGAAAGGATAGACCTCGCCCAGTTTGGATAGAGTGTTGGCCTGCGGACTGAAGGGTCCCAGGTTTGATTCTGGTCAAGGGCACATGCCTGGGTTGCAGGCTCGATCCCCAGCGGGGGGTGTGCAGGAGGCAGCCGAACGATTCTCTCTCATCATTGATGTTGCTATCTCTCTCTCTCCCTTCCTCTCTGAAGTAAATAAAAATATATTAAAAGTAAATAAATTAAGAAAGGGTAGCAGTTTATAATGACTTAAATTTATATTAGTAGGAGAGATAAAAGCATAAAAACAATATGAGTGCCTCAAGAACCGGGTGAAACCAAAATGAAATTTTGTTTGCATACATCATGATTATTCCATTTTAGCATTTCAATTCCAGGACAATAGAGTTGATTTAGCCAATACTTCTTTCCTATATTTGTGTGTCATGCAAAGGATGATTCAACCTACCTGAGAAGTGAATAGGGAAGAAATGTGATCTAGACTGTAGTGGTTATTCTCAGCGCTCATCAGTTGGAAAATGCAGAACTGTTAGAACATAAGTTGATAATTTATTACTTGAAATACAACATGCTACTTGTCTAAATAAGAGTTTATTAGCATACAGAAGCCAATTCTTAAAAAAGTATGGTCAAGTACACAATAACATTTATCTTCTTGACAACTTTTAAGTGTACAGTTCAATAGTATTAAGCACATGCACATTATTGTGTACCTGATCCCTCAAACATTTTTCATCTTACAAAACAAAACTCTGTACCTATTAAACACTCCCTATTCCCCTCTCCCACTAGCTCTTGGTAGCCACCACTATATTTTCTATCAATATGACTTTGACTACTGTAGGCATTTTATATAAGTGAAATCTTAACAATATTTGTCTTTTTGTGACTGGCTTACTTCACTTGTCCTCAAGGTTCATCCATATTGTAACATTTATCATAACTTTTTTTTAACTAAAATGTATTTATTCTATAGCAAGATAAAAGCATTTTTGTCTTAAACAAAATACAAATAACTTAAGTGCTGCTATTGTAATTCAAAAAAGTATAAAACAGCATAAAAACACAGTAAATAGCAATGAATGGTTCATGTCACCTGTGTTTAGTTTAAAGCCTTGTTTATGAAAACTTTTACAAGATGTGATATAAAAACTTAAAACTTTGAAAGAAAATATTTACATTGATAATTCGGATGTGGTGTGCCTTTAAATATTCTACCAGTATTTCATCATAAAAAATTCTTGCCAGTTCAATTCCTGGTCAGGGCACATGCCAGGTTGTGGGCTCGATCCCTGGTTGGAAAGGGGGTGCAGGAGGCAGCTGATTGATATTTTTCTCTCTATCTCCCTTCTTCTCTCAAATCAATTAAAATATATTTAAAAATAATAAAATACTATTACTATTGTGGTATAAGAGTGCAACAGGAATGAGGACGGCACCCAGGCAGGGCCGCAGCCAGCATGGGAATCAGCTCCAGCACAGTGAGGACAAACCTCACTGGAATGCTGTTAACATTAAATGGATAATACGTCAAGTGTGAGCTCTGAGTAAGCATAGTTCAAGCATTTGTTATTGAACTTAAATGGCCCTAATGCTGTGCCAAACACACAATACCCAGCAAATGGCGGTTTATCATACTATTACATCATTGTATTACATCCCACTTATCTCATCTACATACAACAGCTAGTGTTTAGATCAGGGGTCCTCAAACTTTTTAAACAGGGGGCCAGTTCACTGTCCCTCAGACCGCTGGAGGGCCGGACTATAGTTTAAAAAAATCTATGAACAAATTCCTATGCACACTGCACATATCTTATTTTGAAGTAAAAAAACAAAACGGCAAAAACACCCGCATGTGGCCCGCGAGCCGTAGTTTGAGGACGCCTGGTTTAGATGACGAGCGAAATTATTTCCAAAATTTAATTTCCCCTCAACCACCTATGAACACCTATATCTTTCATAACTCCATTTTTTCACACAGACTTGCAAATTTGTTTTCTTGTTAGTTTTTGGTTAACTTTTCCTTTCATAGTCCTTTAAACTCTCTACACCCTTTCATCCTGACTTCTCCTGTATGATCTTTCAATCCACACATGAGCACAAAACCCACCATCTCTGCAGAAACAACAGGAGACACTGAGGCTGATGTGAAGAGCGGAAACAGACTCGATGAATTCACAGCCACTTCCCCTCGTACAGAATAACTTCATTCATGTCATGTGTTTCATACCTGTCCCCGTTTTGGTGCATGGATGTAAATCCCCAGATAGAGTCCCATGGCAGGGGAGTAAGCAAGTCGTAATTTGTGTCCAGTCCCAGCAGTGAGCTGAAGGTCTTTTTTCACAGGGACATACTCCAGTATGTTGGCTACCATCAGGCACATTTGGTCCTGCCCAAGTAATAAGTGGCATCAAAGAATATTTAGGTTAAAAAACAAGTCCCCTCCCCCTTTAAAGGATACATCCATTACATCTAGCACTCTGCCTAATTTATGTGCTGAAGAGCCTTACAGTTTTTTTTTTTTTTTTGAGGGCTCAGATGAAATTATCTCTTAGTCTGATAGAGATAATTATCAGCTGTTTTTGAATCTTGGAAACTATTTTACCAACTGCATTTCAAAAGCATATTTGGCCTGGCTGGTATGCCTTAGTGGTTGAGCATTGACCCATCTAACAAGAGGTCACCGGTTCAATTCTGGGTTAGGGCACATGCCTGGGTTGCAGGCTTAATCTCCGGCAGGGGGTGTGCAAGAGGCAGGCAATGGATGTTGATACTGATATTCCTCTCATCAATGTTTCTATCTCTCCCTTCCTCTCTCTCTAAAATCAATAAAAACATATTTTTATAAAAAGCATATTTGTTCCTCTTAAGGGAAGGATATACTCTACTATTATTTCAACTTTTCTATTATTTCATAATTTTCAAAATATAGATGAAAACTTAGCTGAGAAATGTATGGAAAATGAAACTGGAAATGGCCTATAATTTTCAAACTAAGTGATCTGATAATCTAACAGAAGCAGCAAGATTAACTTCAATTATCTTACAATTCACAATCCTTTAGCCTACTGTAACTAAAAATGTGGCATTTACCTTGTAAGACCACATGCGTAGTTTATGATCCTGGCACAGAGCAAAGATGAAGGCATCATTCTCAACGCAATGGACAGCAAGACTGAGGGGACGATCTGAAGACCCCGGATCACCTCTAAAAATGTAAGGCCAAGTTTTACTACTGCAAATCATCTGGTTGTTATAAATCACAATTTAAGAGATAAAGTACAATGTTAACAGGAGCAACAAATTGTATGTTGGCATAAAAACAAAAAAAACCCACAAAAATTGTATGTTGGCATAAGGTCACTATAGTTTCTATTTAATTTACAACCAATGACGATGATAAATTTTAAAAGGCTCTACAGAACAATGAAATACTGTTCTAACCATCAAATACTTTCTACTTCTAATATTACATAAAATTGGATTTGGTAAGTCAGGGCAGAGTGCCCAACTGGATGTTGAGAGTATATACAGGAAGCCCGTTTCTGTTGTCCAGGTGTCCAATTCCAAGTTAAGTGGGCTCTGCACTGCGGCTCTCCTCAGATGGAATGTGATATCGGGCACACTCTGACCTTTCCAGTATCATCTTTATCTGCCTTGGAGTAAGAATGGAAGCACTAACAGTGCCGAACAGTGCAAAAAGATTAAATTCTTAGGCCCTTTGATTTACCGTCCAGGCACCACTTACCTGATAGCTGTTGGCATCCAGCCTACAAGCAGTCGTTGCATTACTGAACTCTGTTTCAGTTCCACAACTGACACCATCCCTACAAGATTGAAAACAGACCAATGATGTATCCAAGCCACCTCTTGACAATACTCAGGAAAACGCAAAGGTGAGAAGGATGCAACTATGAACTAAGTCTTTCTAACAGGCTGACAGGCTCACACATTTCTATCTGGGGAAATCTTAGGATGCGCTTTCCATGAATATTACACCTAAAATCTTTTGAATCATTATTGGCTCAATGAGAAAGACATTTTCAGATTCCTAGGGAAAATTTTTGCCATTTATAAATAGTAACTCATATTGCTCAGAAATACTTCATTCCTCTCAAAGAATCACCATGGACCTTTCATGTGTTGGACAGTGCTAAGTGCTACAGATGGAGCAGTAAACAAAATAAAAAAACTCCTGCCCTCATGGAATTTACATTCCACCGGGAGGTGGGAGGAGCAAGAGAGTTAACCAATTAAGTAGAGCAGTAAGAAGAGAAAAATAAAACACGGAAAGGCTACAGTAAACGCTAGGGTGGGTGTGCAACTTCGAGAAGGGTGGTCGGGGAAGGCTTCACCAAGGGGACACTGAGCAAAGACCTA
This sequence comes from Eptesicus fuscus, assembly GCF_027574615.1. Lineage (NCBI taxonomy): Eukaryota > Metazoa > Chordata > Mammalia > Chiroptera > Vespertilionidae > Eptesicus > Eptesicus fuscus. The sequence goes on along the minus strand of NC_072485.1, from coordinate 67,042,350 downwards.
AAGGAACTGAGGGAAGGAGCCAAGCTGGTAGCTGGGGAAAGGTGACCCCAGGCCAAAGGCCTGAGGAATGTGTGTCTGGTATGTTCAGGGAATTGTGCGAAGGGAAGCAGCTGGTGCCGAGAAGGTGAGGGGGAAATGAGAAGATCAAGTGAGGCAGCAGGGAGCCACTGAATGCCAATGTAAGGACTTTAGGTTTATTCAGAGTGAGACGAAGAACAATCCTCACTTGAACGCTTTGAACAGAGGGGTGACGTCGCAACTTAGGTGTTAAGTGTATCAATCTGCCCAAGAAGTTTCTGTAGAGGGCAAGGATAGGTCTGGAGAGACATCTGGGAAGCTACAGGAATAATCCACGCAAGAGAGAGTGGTGACCTGGAGCAAGGTATCAGCAACCCAACTTCCTTGTGTCAATTATTTTGGTTATGTACCTCATCCTGAAGGTAGACAACTAGTCAACTAATTTCTACTAGAGGCCTTAGAATAGGCTTTCTTGCAGTTATCTTTTCTCATATTCTAGTAAGCCTTCCAGTTCCTCATCCACTGTATAAAATCTTGCTCTTTTGGAAAAACAACAACGGTCAAGCAGTAGGCTCACTAGGTGATACTGAATGGCCATTGGTATGAAAGCAATTCCTGTACTGAATGATGGGTTTGGACTTTTAAGTCCAACCTTCCTTGTTTAAAGTTAAATCCACTCAGTTCCCATTCTTACCAGGTATGTCATAAGGAGGTAGTTTAAGAATAAAGATTCCCCCAGCAGCAGATGGTAGAGCAAACAGGGCTTCCCCATCACTGCTAAGCCAGGCTGCCGAGGCGGTAGAATTAGGGAGGAGTCCAGGGACTGCTGGAATTAACTGATAGTTGCAAGGATCCCTAAAGTCAACTTTTCCAACGTCAGTGAATATTGATTGCATTTGACTTTCAACAACCAACTCCTGTGGAGAAATTAGAAAGATAAATCTGTTAAATCCAGAATGAGCAGAATTTTGCAGTTCCTCTCTATTGCTAATGGTTGAGCTTAAAAAGAAAGCTATTCTTTTTAATAAAATCTATTTATTCAACTTAAAATGTGTCTGATCATTTTAAGTAGTAACTATCAAATTATACTTGGTGAGGGCTAACAAGGAATCCCCATTTCCTTCACTTCCAAAGGATATTCCTCTAAATCTGTGACAACCAGAGGCATCTGGGAAATAAATGACTTAACCAACTTACACTCCTATACATCCGGGAAGGGTGAGGTAAAAGCAACCTGTGCACTGTCTGGTTGGTTAATATCAAGATTATCACATGATTCTGAGTCTCAGAGACATGAACCCCTCCAGGTAAGAGGCTGCAATTTTGGAATTTGAGGCGAACTGCATTATTCAGCAGATTTATGTCCAGTGACTCTTCTACTAGCTCCAGTGTATCTCCGGAGGTCTTCCTGTTTAAAAAAAAAAAAAAAAAAGAGAGAGAGAGACCAAAAAAGACATTTGTTAAAAAATCTTATGCTTTTCTTTCTGATTGTAGCACTGAAATATATGAAAATAATTTCCAGGTGAACTTTTCTCATATGAAAATTTTGGACAAAGAAATTCAGACCAAATTTTGCATTCCAAACCACATTATATAGATTTACAAAACAACACAATATAAAATTCAAATATTATGTGAGTCTGTTAAATAAAGGTATTTCCAAACTAGATAGTCCATTTATGTAAATTCCACTATAATGAAAATCCATGCCACCGCCCTCCCTCTTTCACCTTACTTGTAAAAGAATGTGGCCTCCACATATGTAACTACAGCCTCAACTACAGTGACCTTAACAAATATGGGTATTTCCCCTTCTAGTACTTCTGTTACTTATTCCCGCTAGGATGCAGGGTAGACTCTTCTTCAGGTGCAGCTCTGCCATGTGGTAGCCCATCATCTTATCTACCATATTATCCACATTATTCCCCCAAAAGTGGGTCTTCTTACAGCGGGGGTGGGGAACGTATGGCCCATGAAATCATTTGGTCTAGCCCTGCCAAGGCATTAGGGGCAAGATAAGTAAAGGTTTGACTAACAGGCTATATAGCAGGCTAATTTTTAAGTGATAATTTTGTATTGTCTACAAATGTTACAAATAGCCAAATGGTCCTTGGCAGAAAAAAGGTTCCCCATCCCTGCCATACAGCAGTTAAAGGCCAATCCCTGATCCTCTCAAGTATATCCCTCCTGCTTCCATCTCTCCTTCTTCCATAAACACTCAGACACGCTCTGCCCAGGCCTCTCCCTTTCAGTCACCCATTCTGGCCCCCATCCAGCTATCATGTTTTCTCCATTGTCCTCTATGGCTGTGCTCTCTCTATTTCCTCACCTCAGTGAGTCCTTCCTACCTCCCCAACCTCAGCATCTCTCACATCACGTTCTCCTATTGCACTTAAGCCAATCAGTCAGTTCTTCAAGTTCTTCCCACCTCATGGACGTTGCATATGATGATCCTACTTGCCTAACTGCTCTCTCCCCTAAACCCCAGCCTGGCCAACCATTCACCCTTCAGATCGCAGGTTAAATGTGACTTCCTTAAAGGCTCTCCCACCCCCACAAAAAACATTTGGCCCTCCCCTTAGCCTCTCACAGTCCCTATACTTTTCCTCTGAAGCAAGTATGAAAAGTATGTATTTATATACCTATGGTGTGGTCAATGACTTAATATCTTTCCTTCTTAAAAGGGGCCCAATGGAAGGTGAGTCCACATCTAACACTGCTACATCTTACATGATGAGAATGGCGGTGGTTTTTGTTCATCACTTCACCCCTAGCACACCTAGCAAAGTGCCTGACGTGCTCAAACATGTCTGCAGAATGAAGGAAGCTATAAAGATGATAAAAACACAACGGGTTTTTAATGTTTAAAACTGGTCTTTGGGGCTCTATCCCTGAGGCTACATTTCCTCTGCTTTTAGTACTGCCCTGATAGGGCACATCCCCTAGAACTCTGGTTTCCTTAATTTCCTCCGGATTCACACATGATTAGAAAACAGTCTTTCTTTGTGTCCTGTTGGTTATCGCTCTGGAGAAGGACACTTTGAGAACAACCCGATCTTCCCGGGGGGTTTGGCCAACACCGCACTTACCAATGAATGAACCTGTTTCTGGTGACGGATAACAACTTGCCACTTTCCACATAGTAGAAGCCTCCCGCGCTCTCACTGTATTTCACAGTTCCGGCCAAGGCATTTGCGGTCCCTGCAAAAGGAGAGTGATCAGCCTGCACACAAGGTTCTCTGGGGATGACAGGGACCGAGGGCGCCGAGAAAGCAGAGGGTGACAGCCTGACAATCCATACAAAGAGGAAGGGGAGAAGAGAAGGAAGAAGTGGGACACTAAGGAAGCCTGTGCCGGGGCTACAGCCATGTGGACTTGGGAGGATGAACTGGGAAGGAGAGATGCAGGGACCCGGGAGAGGGGCACGAGGGGAAGAATCGGATCGCGCCCTCCTCGGCTGCTTCCGTACCAGCGCTGCAAACCGTGAATTCCCGAAAGTGCCTCGGCCTTTCGCGCTCAGCACCGCTGAGCTCCATGAAGCTCCGTTCCAGGGCTCCCGCCGCCGCCATCTTCCCGCCGCTGCCGCGAAGCCCGACGGGACACCAGCGGGACCGGCGCCTGTCGTCACTTCCGGGGGCGGGGCGGGCGGAGGCGCCGACAGGTAAAGAAGCTCGGGGAGGAGAAGGGCGGCTCCGACCTTGCCTTGCGGGGCTCCCACCGAGTTGGCTGGAGACCAGGGCGGAAGACCGGGAGAAAGGGGACTGAGGGGCCCACTGTGCCTGCGGAACCTTCGCGCGGCGGTCCAGGGCGTCCCCGGGGGGGGGGGCGGTGCCCTCTTCCCGGCGGCCTCAGGGCGGGGGGCGGGGCCGGGTTTGTTTCCATTTTTAAAAAGCCGGCGCGGGCGGCGGGGCTGAGCTCCCGGAGGGCGGGGTTCTGGGGACCTGGCGGGCCGGCGCCCCCTTCGGGATTCCGAGTTCGCGGTCTCCTCTCCTTGCGTCTGGGTGTCCCTACCCGGTCTCCTTCTGTTCACTCTTCCCCGACACGTGGGATCGGGGCGAGGGGCAGTGAGAGGCAGAGGGGCCTTTTGTGTTGGAATTCCCGCCCCCCCCCCCCAAAGACTGTATTCTGTGTCATGAAGCAGAATGGATTCAATAAAACATCGAAATGATGTCTTTGGGCAGGTGATCACCTCGGCTGCAACCTGCTGAGGTGACCTAAATGCTGTTCACATGGATACGTGAAAGGAATTTGCCTTTCGTGCACCCGTGATCTGAAGGTTTGGAAGAGGCTGCGGCTTTACCCGGATCGAGGGCTGCGCAGACGCTCAATATTGAGGAATATGCTAATTTTGAGGGGAAAGGCTCCCCCCCCCTTGGTAGAAAACGTTTATTAAGCACATCTGTTATTATTTCTTGTTATTACCAGTGACCACAGCCCTTCTTGGTCTTTCTCTGTTTCATTCATCCTACTCTGACCACCCCTTTCTCTCTTTGCAGCTCACTCCGCGGACACAACTCCAGCAATGCAATCCCTTCATTCCGTGTACAATCCTTTGTTCCTACCACCTTTTCACTGTGCCTCACTTCCTTGATGTTTCCTTCTTGCTCTGCTTAAATTTTATTAAAGCCCGGCCTATGTGGCTCAGTGGTTGAGTGTCCACACATGAACCATGTGGCTCAGTGGTTGAGTGTCCACACATGAACCAGTTCAATTCATTGTCAGGGCACATACCCAGGTTGCAGGAGGCAGCCGATTGATATTTCTATCCCACTCCCTCTCTAAAAATCAATAAAAACACATTAAAAATTTTTAATTAAAATACTCCCTTTCCCAGTTCTGTTCATCATACTCTGGTAAAAATTACAACTGTGATTAAATCCAAATTTGCAGCCGAACAGGCCTGCAGAAAAATATAGTCATGCTGACACGCTTCCCTATACCTCCATCAGTACTCTGAACCTTGAGTGCACCCTACTGCTGCCCAGCAAACACACATTGTATTTCTTTTGTCCACTTACTGTCCTACATGAGTCTTTCACAGCTCCTTTAACCTTGCCCTCATGTTCACTCTCAGCTTGTTCTGCACTTAGAAAATTGATGCAATCTAAAGAGTTTCTCCGATCACCACTTCTCCCTACCTACCAGCATCTATACCCACATACTCTGCCTTCCATTCCCGTTACTATAAACTGAACTGCCCCTGGGCATACAAAGACAACCTTTCCAATTTTTCCTAGATCACCTGCCTAAAGACATCATTTCAGCAATTCTTTCCGCTCTCCTACATCCTCAATCCTCCCCCTGACGCCCCGCCTTAAAAAAATATTGATTTCAGAGAGAAAGGGAGAGATAGAAACATCAATGATGAGAGAGAATCATTAATCTGCTGTCTCCAGCATGCCCCACACTGCGGATCGAGCCTGAGACCCAGTATGTGTCCTGGCCGGGAATGGAACCGTGACCTCCTGGTTCAAAGGTTGACGCTCAACCACTGAGCCTTGCTGGCTGGGTGCCTCCCTGGTTTCTATATCCTCCCCATCCCCCTTATCCTACTTGACCTCACACTGCAAGAATCATGCCTGGCACAAAAAGAGGCATTCAGTAAATATTTGATGAATGAATGAATGAATGAATATTTCAGGTAACAGTTGATGAGGCCCCCTGCATGGCATGGAGAAAACAAGAGTAAATTTGAAGGAATATTTAAAAATATATATATTTTATTGATTTTTACAGAGAGGAAGGGAGAGGGATAGAGAGTTAGAAACATCTATCAGCCGCCTCCTGCACGCCCCCTACTGGGGATGTGCCCGCAACCAAGGTACATGCCCTTGACCGGAATGGAATCCGGGACCCTTCAGTCCGCAGGCCGACGCTCTATCCACTGAGCCAACCCGGCCAGGGCTGAAGGAATATTTAGGAGGTAAAATCAGTAGGATCTGGTGAGTGAGCATGAAAGTAAGAAAAAAGGCCAAGTCTAGGATTTTTCCCATGTTTTTCTCTTTACAATTGGATGAATGGTAGATGCCTTTAACTAGGTAGCAAGTAGTAGAGGAGTAGGAGATCTGGGGAACAGGGGAGAAATCTGAGCTGTATTTCCTTGCAGGAACAGTCAATGTTGGTGGTAAAGGTTCTAATGTTGCTGAATGAAAATGCATTATTGAAAAGAACTACCATTTAAAATATTTTTCCTGAATCAGGATTTCAAGCTCCAGAGATTCCACCAGATAATACGGAATAATCTCCCCATCTCTAGCCCCTTCAATTTAATCAGACCTACAAAGTTCCTGTTGCTATGTAGGTCCCAAGGATCAGGACATTTTTCTTTGGGGATGGTGGTGCTTTTTCTACCTACCATATTAATGATTTACTAAATATGTCACATTCTAATTTCATCCTCATAAGGTAGTATTATTTCTGCAAGGTAGATAATTTTTCTGAAGCACTTGTTAAAAATATAGTTTTCACCAGTTGTTATCACCTTAACCCAGAATTCAACCTTAGCATTTTTCACTAATAAGGACAACCAGATATAAAGTATATCCTGGTGTGATACAAAGTGAAGAATACAGCCAAGCTGTAGTGGGTCAGTGGTTGAGCATCGACCTATGAACCAGGCGGCTCCAGTTTGATTCCCAGTTGGGGCAAATGCCTGGATCATGGGCTCGGTTCCCAGTAGGGGGCGTGCAGGAGGTATTCAATTAATGATTCTCATCATTGAGGTTACTATTTCCCTCTCTGAAATCAATAAAAATATATTTAAAAAATTATAGCTTCATCTAAAAAGCACTTTAAAACAACTTTATTAAGATAGTATTCTTATACCATAAAACTCACCTCTTTAAAATGTACAATTCAATGATTTTTCTCTATCACATAGTTGTGTAACCATCACCACAATCTAATTTTGGAACATTTTTATTACCCTCTCCTCCAAATTCCCATATCTATTAGCAGTCACTGCCCATCCTCCCTTCTCCCCAGCCAAAACTACTAATCTACTTTGGATATTTGCCTATTTTGGAAATTTCTTATAAATGGAATCATACATATGTGACATTTGTGATCGGCTTCTTCAACTTAGCATAACTTTAAAAAATAATCCTCACCTGAGCATATTTTTAAAATTGATTTTTGAGAAAGAGGAAGGAAGGGTGGGAGAGAGAGAGAGAGAGAGAGAGAGAGAGAGAGAGAGAGAAACATTGATGTGGGAAACATTGATTGGTTGCCTCTTGTATGTACCTTTAATGGGGATCAAACTTACAACCTGGGTATGTGCCCCGACCGGGAATAGAACCCACAACCTTTCAGTGTTCAGGGTGATGCTCCAACCAACTGAGCTACACTGACCAGAGCAGCAGAATGTTTTCAAGGTTCATCCATGTTATAGCATGAATCAGTACTGCATCCCTTTTTTATGGCTGAACAATAGTTCATTGTATGGATTTACAATTGTAATTATCCATTCATCAGTTGCTGAACATTTGGGTTGTTTCCACTTTTTTGGCTATTGTGAGTAATGCTGCTGTTACCATATGAAGTGTCTTTACCAAAAAGATTTCATCCAGATTGTGATAGGCAAAATAATGGCTCCCAAAGATATCTACATCCTAATCCCTTGAACCCGTGAATGTGTTACTTACATGGCAAAAGGGACTTTCTGCATGTGAGTAGGTTAGGATGTAGAGATGGAGAGATAAGACTGGATCACGCAGATGGGCCCTGTCTAATTACGTAGTCCTTAAAAGGAGAGAGCGTTTCCCTGATGTGGTCAGAGAGAGAGAGATGTGAGGACAGGAGAAAGGTCAGAGGTATGTGACACGGCTGGCATTTAAGACAAAGAAAGGGGGCCACGAGCAAGGGATGTGGCCAGCCTCTAGAAAAGGCACAGAAGCAGGCTCTCCCCGAGGGCCTCCAGAAAGGAATGGAACCATGCCAACACCTTCATTTCAGCCCCCCGATTTTTGCTCTTTGCTGAAAGAAGTACCTTGCCTGTGGTTATGCTTCTTGCATCCAATGAGTGGTCAATGTGGGAAGTCTAAAGGTCCTGCCCCCCTCTCCTGGATTTAGGATAACTCTGAAGGACCATCTCAGCTCCAGAATGCTGTGTGGGGTTAGGTGAAGCCTAACTTCTTTTTCTGCCCAATCCTGCCTCCCTCAGTCTTTTCGAGATACAGTTCCTAAGATCCCTCTTCAATAAACCTCCTGCACACAGACCTTTGCCTCAGAGTCTGTTTCCTGAAGAATCCAACATGAGACATACACACATGACATCTTGTCTGAGGATGGGCAGCCAGCTGGGAACCAGCAGGGAAGAAGAGTTTGGAAAGGGAAAGCGTTTAGGGGAGGATCTATTCTAAATTGCAAAACTGATGGTGAAATGTTGGAAGAACATCAGCTGGGCATTAGAAGATGAGTTCAAGTTCTAGCTGGGTCTCAACTAATCAAGCCGCCCAACATCTCTGTGCCTCCGTTCCTTAGAAGAGGATGTTGAACGTATTGATCCTCAACTCTCTTCTGGCCCCGAAGCTCTAGGGTCTGCGGCCTAAAAGTTAGAGCCTGGCAGCATCTTCACCTTCATCTCTCCTGAATTTCCAGGCTCTGAACTGAGCCCACACCAGACGCTCCCCGGACTGAGGACAGGCATGTCCTCCCTGAGTCATGTAATCGGTGTGTGTATTTAAAGTAGCCACATTTCCTTTAAAGAACTGTTGGTTAAATTGATGAGGGCATCTTATAGTTTCCTAGGAATCCAAGAATTATAATTTTTGACAGTGAGCTATCTCATTCCTCTTCTAATCTTCAGCACTCACCAGAATTTTCAGGTTGTAAAAGTTCCTTATAGGTGTTTGGAGGAGTAACTGAATGAGTGAGTCAGTGCACATTTGCCTTAGCAGACTCAGATACCTCTTGAACTATTAATCTGGTTGGAACGGTTGTACTATAAGTGGAATCTATTGCCATCTAGTGGTCAGGTGGTAACTTCACTTAGAAACAACATGAGGAATGTTACCAAGGCTATTGTTTGTGCAGCAAGTTTTATTTACAGATACTTTCATAAGAAACACACACACACACACACACACACACACACACACATATTTATCACTTGGCACTATATTCTTAGAATGTCTTGGTTTTCCAGATCATCACTAAAAGGTACGTATAAGTGGATAGTATTGTAAATTGAACTTTAAAGCAGATTTTCCTAAACTAACTTAATAGCTATTCCTTGGAAGATGAATTTGGTAGCTTAAGTAAGTATAGGAAATGGTGATACAGTTCAACATATTCTTTCCTTCAGAACTTCTCAGAGACATTAGTATGAAGTGCTCTGTGGAGCTCCAAGAGGGGCTTATGCATGATGTGTTTTCCAGATTCTACGGGAAACTATTTGGGGAAACACTGCTTTATTGTTATTGTCACCATATGTTAAAAGTATCTATTAGTGCACAGTGTTTTCCTGGCTACAAAGCCTTCTCTGGCCTTCATGTGTTCTAGACACAGTGAATGCAAGGAGCATTGAAAGAAGTCAGTAATCATGCCTTACATTTATATGGAGCCTAGCTTTTAGGTAGTAATTTAAAAATGTAAACTAATATTATTCACATGGAACTTTTTTGGTTGTTTTTGTTAATCCTCACCAGAGGATATTTTCCATTGATTTTTAGAGAGAGTGGAAGGGAGAGGGAGAGACAGAGAGAGAGAAACATCAGTGTGAGAGACACACACGGATTGGTTGCTTTCCACTCGTTCCCCAACCAGGGCCTGGGATTGAGCCTATAACTGAGGTATGTGCCCTTGACTGGAATCGAACCCGGGACCCTTCAGTCCGCAGGCTGACACTCAATCCACTGAGCCAAACCGGCTAGGGCTCACATGGAAACTGTTTTATGTATTCTACTTCTTTTGGGTTCTAGGAGTGTGGTCTCCTGCTCCTTGCACAGTTACTTTCAATAACTATTGTTAGCGATTGTAGAAATGACTTAAGATTTTCCACTTCTGTAGGTTTTCTATGTTGCCTTTTACCTGTGTGTGCCTGTATTAACCATAGTGACTAAGTTTCAAATTCCTGACAAGAGCTTCATGTGTCCTTCACTTATTCTTTCATTCTTGGTTGCACGTCCACTATGTGCCAGGCGAGGAAGTTCCCGCAGAAGAGGAGCTTATGCAGTCAGGGATCTTGTCTGCTTTGTTTTCTATTGTCTCTTTGCTTCCTAGCATGGTGACTAGCACTGTTCATAACATATTTGTGGGCAGAATGAAAATTTCACACTTTCTGCTTTTGAGGTCCTCCCAGTTTGAGAGAGAGAGAGAGAGAGAGAGAGAGAGAGAGAGAGAGAGAGAGAGAGGAGAAATACAGATAAAAACCAAATATGATAATTACAAAAGAGATATGTAGAAAAAGGAGAAAGAGCCCTGGCCAGTTTGGCTCAGTGGATAGAGTGTTGGCCCAAGGACTGAAGAGTCTTGGGTTCAATTCTGGTCAAGGGCATTTACCGCGAGTGTCCCAGTGGGTGCAGGAGGCAACCAATTGGTATGTCTCTCTCACATTTTTGTTTCTCTCTCTCTTTCTCTCTCTCTCTCTCTCTCTCTCTGTCTCTCTCTCTCTGTCTCTCTCTCTGTCTCTCCTCCTCCCTTCCACTGTCTCTAAACATCAATGGAAAAATATCCTTGGGGTGAGGATTAACAACAGCAACAAATAAAAAAATAAAAAAAAGAAAGAGAAAGAAGAAAGAGCATTCCAGGCTAAAGGCCTTGAAAGCATGGAGAAACGGGTGAGGAGTGGCTGAGAAGTTGGGCATGTTGTAGAGAGCTTTTCCTTTCTTGTCGAAGAACGTAGATGAACTTAAAAGTGTTTCTTTACAACTCAATGCTTAATAAATTCTTTTTTAAAAAAAATATATTTTATTGATTTTTACAGAGAGGAAGGGAGAGAGGAGAGAGAGTTAGAAACATCGATGAGAGAGAAACATCGATCAGCTGCCTCCTACACACCCCCCTACTGGGGATGTGCCCACAACCAAGGTACATGCCCTTGATCGGAATCGAACCTGGGACCTTCCAGTCCACAGGCTGACGCTCTATCCACTGAGCCAAACCAGTTTTGGCTTAATAAATTCTTATTGTAGATTTGGTATAAGAATTTTATTTGATCTCAAATAAAACTTTGTAAATAGCTAGACATATTTTTGAAATGTTGATCCAACCTTAGTACACTGAGCCTTAACATGTGGGCCTGTGAGAACCTCGCTGAAAGAAAGCAGACATCACTATAAGGTTGGTAACTCCTGGGGATGCCAGGATGACATTGTAGGTGCTTCATAATTGCCCTCGACTTGCTGTCTTCAACGTAGAAATTCTCCCCAGGAAACCCCCAAAGCAGAGCCCTAGGAGAATGTTCTTTGAAAAGCAAAATTGTCAAATAAGTGAAGTATGTCAGTGACTTCTCACTTCCCTTTTCATTATTCTTTCTCCTTGCTTAGGAAACCACCGAGACTTCAGACACCAGGGCCCCCGGATGGCCCCCGACGGCCCAGGGTTCCCACCCAGACCTGACCCTCCTGTGCTTTGTACTTATCCTTGAGGACATACGCTCTGGATTTTTTTCCCCCACATTTAATGTAATATTTCTCATACATTTCAATATGTTGTGACTCATTACATGCTTAATTAAATGTTATTTTTATATCCTTGTCAGAACTTGCACATAATTTAATTCACAGAATCAGAGAGAAGAATTCTGGCTTGAACCATATGTCCTGAGCTTTGCGTCTGAAATGTAAGTGCTATCTCTATCGAAACCAGCTGTGACATAATTGGAAGTGATCTGACATGGATTCACACTGAGGTGCTGATGAAATAAAAGCTTAACAAGTTGCCCTTCTCAGAGGCATGGGAACTGCACACACACTGCCTACAAACATTGCCACTCTGCACTTTCTGGCTCATTAGTTGGGGGTCCTTTCCTTCCTCAATGTCACTTTTGACACAATGAAGCTGCTTACAGTCGACTGGAACTGGCATGTGATATACAATTGATTTATCATCTACTTCAAGGAATGGAACTCCAAGGATGGAATTGGAGGCATTAACAAGGATCCAGATGTGTAGGTAGGCTTAACAGGGGCAGGTAAGTCATCTCAACAAAATATGATTAATATTGACCTTAAAGACCAAGATCAAAGCTGATCCGGTGAAGAGTTCTATTTGCACGTGTAGAGCCCAGAGCTGCTTTTTCATGCAACAACACTACCATTAAGAAGCTCATCAGATTTTTAAGTATAGATTCTCATTTTGACCTACACTCATATAAAGTTTTTTTAAAAAAATATGTTTTATTGATTTTTTACAGAAAGGAAGGGAGAAGAATAGAGAGTTAGAAACATCGATGAGAGAGAAACATCGATCAGCTGCCTCCTGCACACTCCCTACTGGGTATGTGCCCGCAACCAAGGTATATGCCCCTTGACTGGAATCGAACCTGGGAACCTTGAGTCCACAGGCCGACGCTCTATCCACTGAGCCAAACCGGTTAGGGCTACACTCATATAAAGTTGAACCCACTTCAGATGCTCCCATCTTATTCTGTCTTTTTGAAAACCTCGGGGCTGTCACTTCTTTTGTAGCTGTGCGACCACAGGCAGTGCCAATGCACCTGCCCACACCTTTGCATCTTGCTCTGCACAATAATGATGGTGATAAATAGCAATTGGGAGATTATTGTCACCTGTTTAATTCTCTTCTCCTTTCCTCTGCTCCTGAACGTTCTCTAATGTCTTCCTCCCGTTGTCCTACTCCTTCAAAGAGTGAAAAGGTTCAAATCATAAAAATAGGAAGCATTTTTAGAAGTATTAGCCCTTCCTCATTTTGCCTGCCAAGTTTCAGTCGCTGCAGGCGCTGTCAGATGTTTATAAGCAACTAAAAGAAGTCACTTCCATATCGCAGAGCAAGGATGCTGGTCCACCGGAGTGAGGGTTAGGGCTCTGATTAGAGGCTCCAGTTTGAGGTCAGAGGCCAATGCTTTGCTAAATCCCAGACTGCAGTGTTGTTTCAGCTCGCCTTTGTCATCGCCCCAAATCACGCAAGAATGTGTGGAAATTCAATAAGTCAAAATGTCCGCCTGCAGCCTTGGGCCTGGCAAAGCTTCTATAGGCAACCGCTGGTCGCACCCAGGGACTGTTTATATTTCCCCGGCATCGTCCAGGATCCTGCTTACGCACCCATTTCTGTTGAGTAACATGTGCGGAGCCAAATCGGAACGGTAATGTTCCTCGTCTGCCTAGTCGGCTGCTCCTGACGCTGGGCCCGACAATGCCAGGCTTGAGAACGATTTGTTTCTGATCTCCAGCCAAGAAGTCTAACAATTCTCTCCCTTCCTTTCCATCGCCCGCTTCTTCCTTACCCATGCCAAGTCTGGGGTTTTCCTTGTCTAGAGAACATGCAGGCAAGGAAATGAACTTTCTTCGGATGCGACAGACCACTTAACGGAAAATGTGCCCTTTGTTCTCATTCAAATGCCTTCTCCTTAAATGACATTTCTAAGACTTCTGTAGCTATATGGGTACTAGACGCTTAATTACTACCAAGTCCCTGTGAGAAGACGAAGAAGTGGGCATTGGAATTCTGATTTTTCTGATTGGGAAGCAATAGTTCAGAAAGGCAAACTGATTTGTCCAGGGATTTCGTCAAGCAATTCTGTTAGCTGGATCTGAATCCATTTTTTAAACTTATTGAAAAATCTTTTTAGCTCCTAGCAACCATGTCCAAGACAAAGGAAGCAAACGCTTATAGTCACCTCCAGAAAACAGAACTGTAGGTCTGGTTGTTGATCACTGATTCCTCCATGAGTCAGAAAATGTTAGGTCATGTGAACACAGGCCAGGACAGCCCAGCAGGGATTAGAGTCCCCCTTCCCAGTGGTAACGAGGCACTTGACCTTGGGCAAGTCACTTCTCTTCTCTGGGCCTCGTTTCCTTGTCTGTAGAACCAGGCAGGTGGGTTTCATGAGCTCTTAGGCTTCCTTCTAACGGCAGGAATCCATAGCTAGGAAAATGCCGAGATAAAGGCATAAGGCTGAAACAACTTTAAAATGTCAGCAAAACATCTATATATTACACTTTACAAAGAATCTCTGTAAATGAAAATGTGCATATACTGTGACTCAACAATTTCACTCTTGGGGCTTTACCCTAAAGAAACAATCAGAGATGTGCTTCAAGATACAAGGATGAGCCCTAATTGGTTTGGCTCAGTGGATAGAGCATCTGCCTGCGGACTGAAGGGTCCCAGGTTCGATTCCGGTCAAGAGCATGTACCTTGGTTGCGGGCACATCCCCAGTAGGGGGTGTGCAGGAGGCGGCTCATCAATGTTTCTCTCTCATGATGTTTCTAACTCTCTATCCCTCTCCCATCCTCTCTGTAAAAAAATCAATAAAATATATTTTTTAAAAAAGATACAAGGATAACTGTCACAGTGGGGCAGTGGTGTGTGTGTGTGTGTGTGTGTGTGTGTGTGTTTGAAATAACTTTAATTTTAGGATTATTTTAGATTTACAGAGAAATTACAAAGACAGTAGAGAGAGTTCCTATATACTCCCTCCCCATTTCCTTCATTGTTAACAACTTTTATTAGTATCTGCATTTATCACAATGAATAAACCAATACATTATTATTTATAACTAAATATATTGTTATTAACAAAAATTTATTTTAATCATATTTCCTTACTTTTTACCTAATGTCCTTTTTCTGTTCTCGGATTCTATCCAGAACTTCTCACTGCATTTAGCTGCTATGTCTCCCTAGATTCCTCAAGCCTGTGAAAATTTCTCAGATTTTCATATCTATCTATCTATCTATCTATATATCTATATATATATATACACACATTGATTTCAGAGAGGAAGGGAGAGGGAGAGAGAGAGAAACATCAATGGTGAGAGAGAATCAATGATCGACTGCCTCCTACATGCCCCACACTGGGGATCAAGCCTGTAACCCAGGCATGTGCCCTGACTTGGAATCAAACCATGACCTCCTGGTTCATAGGTTGACATTCAATGCCTGAGCCATGCTGGCTAGGCAGATTTTCCTTTTTTTGTGTGGCCTTAGTGTTGAGGACCTCTGGTCATGTATTTTGTAGAATAGCCTTCGATTTGGGTTTGTTTGATTTTAAAAATATCATGATTAGACTGGGGTTACTGGTTCTCGGGAGGAAGACCACAGAGGTAAGGAGCCATTCTTGTCACATCATCTGAGGGGTACAAGCTATCTGCATGGCATATCACTAGAGACCTTAAGCTCAATCACATGGCACAGGGAGTGTTTGCCAGATTTCACTGTGCTATCTTTGCCCCCCCCCCCAAATATATATTTATTGATTTCATAAAGGAAGGGAGAAATATATAATCATCAATGATGAGAGAGAATCATTGATCAGCTGAGAGAGAATCATTAACCAGCTGCCTCCCACACAGTCCATAGTGGAGATCGAGCCTGCAACCTGGGCATGTGCTCTGACTGGGAATTGAACTGTGACCTCTTGGTTCATGGATCAATGCTCAACTGCTAAGCCACACTGGCTGGCTGTGCTATCTCTTTAATAATAAAACTTCTAAAATAAACCTAAGGTCGAGAATAGGACTGTGCACTCCATAAGGATTGGGGTTTTGCCTATTTCACTCCCCACTGTGCAACTGGTGCCAAGTACAGTTCTGACACATATTTGGTGTTCAATGAATAGGATTTGTTTAATGAAAAGAAGATCGATTAAATAAATTACTGTATACAATATGATCGAATACTGGCAGTCATCATAAATATTTGGTGATGAAGAAAAACTATTAATGATATATTCGGTAAACAAAACAGATAAAAAACAATTTCTGTACATCTTATTTTCTATAAAGTATGTGCGTGCGTGCGTGTGTGTGTGTGTGTGTGTGTGTAGAAAAAAACAGAAGAATATTGTCAGCCCTGGCTGGTGTGGCTCAGTTGGTTGGGAATCATCCCGTGCACCAAAAGGTTGCAGGTTTGATTTTTGGTGGGGTTGTGCAGGAGACAGCTTATCAATGTTGTTTTGCTCTCACATCCATGTTTATCTCTCCCTGTCCCTCCCTCTCTCTCTAAAAATCAATTTAAAAAATCTTAAAAAAAAAAGAATATTGTCAGCATATTAACTGTGGCCACTAGTTTTTTGGTGGGTAGAAGGATTATGAAGGATTTTAATTTTTTCCTTGTTCAAATTTTTCAAAAATTTAAATAATAAAAATGAATTACTTTTGAAATCGGAAAAAAACACAATAAAAATGAAGAGGAGTTTTCAGTTTCAAAAAGATTCTGAGCAAGAAAAACAGATGTTCGATGCAATGCCCAGCAACCGCATTATTTAGCCGTGTATTAGTATCCGTGGAGGAACTGAAATCAGTGGTGTGGTGCACAGAGCGTGTTGTCCTCAAAATTCTGCAGTTTCTAGGAAACAGGGTACACTAGGCACCATCTGGTTCTGATTTAGAGCATTAGAGTTGCAAGATCGTGAGCTGTATCGTTGTTACTCTCATAACAAATTGTTTAAAGTAAAAAAAAAAAAAAGGAGTAAAGAACAAAACCAAAAGCACAGGATGCCAGAGTAAATGGCATTATTGTATCGTTTGCTTTCTCCTCCCTGGGGCTTCGCATTTTAAAAACACATGTTGTGGTTTTTCTATGATTATCTTCCCACTTCCTGTGTTGTATCTCCCTTACTGTAAATACCCTTTTGTATAGTCATGCTTTTCTTTCCTTGTGTCTTGCCTGTGTGTCTTTCTTAATATCCACCAACGTTCTCCAAGCTTCCACTATATATTTTTCCAATACTAAGTCGTATGAGTCTACTGGTAGTTTTATTTTCCAAGGAGATTTTTAGGGCCCTGGTTTCAAATCCTAGTTTCATCTTTGATTAGCTGTGTGATCTGGGGAAAGTTGTTTAATTTACCTCTCTGAGTTCCCCCCTCAGAAAACGAGGACAATATTACATACCCACTGTGAGTCTGCAGGGATTAGATGAGATTTAATAAAAATATTTAGAGGCTCTATCCCGTGCTAGTTACTAATGGGGCACTTAACCTTCGCGATCTTTCCCTTACCTCCTTCTCCCCTTCCCTGCTTACTCTGTACTGTGTCTCTCAGTCTTTCTAAAACGCCAGGACGTAGTAAAGGATCAAGTTTAACTTAGGCTTTCAGGGTTCTCTTCAAATGAGCCCCAACCCATCTTTGTGGTCTCACTAACTTCCAGGCACATTCTATATATACATGACGCTCCAGCCACAGCAAAGTACTAGCTGTTGCCTAAATACACGTTACTCTTTTTTTTCTGTCCATGCCCCTATGCATGCTATTCTCTGTGTCTGGAAGTTTCTTGTGCTCCTACCTGACAAACTTTGTGCAGCCTTCTCTAACCGCTTGAGGCCCGCACGTCCCCCTTTGAACACAGTAACTTGGTCAGAACTGTATTAATGCAATTCCTTACTCAAGTATCTACACCATTCACTCACTTATTTAACAAGTAGCTATCTAGCCCCTATTGTGTGCCAGGCACTGAAATGCAACCTCTAGTTAAATTGTGAATTCCATAAAAACAGGGGTCTTGGCCTAGCTGGTTTGGCTCAGTGGTTAGAGCACTGCCCTTTGGACTGAAAGGTCCCAGGTTTGATTCCGGTCAAGGGCATGTACCTGGGTTGCGGGCTTGATCCCCAGAGAGGGGCATGCAGGAGGCAGCCGATCAATGATTCTCTCTCATCATTGATGTTTCTATCTCTCCCTCTTTCTTCCTCTCTGAAATCCATAAAAATATATTTTTAAAAAAAGGAATGAAATCGGAGCATGCATTCTTTAAAAAAACAAACAAACAAACAAACAAAAACACACAAAAATAAACAGGGGTCTTGTCTTATTTTTCCCATCAGTGTTAGCACAGAGAAAAAGCCAACACTCAAGGTTTGTTCAATACTAGATAAAATTAGATAATTTACTTTCCAATAATCAAATTAAAAAATCATAATGCTACCAAGTACTTCCTCCTTTGCCCTTTAAAGGCAAAGATAAAAAACACACACATTTTCTTTTGCATATGACATATTGTTATGCTTATTAACAATTCCAGGGGGCTCAGAAATATTCCTTTGCTTTGAATGTTCTCCATCTGGAAGAGTTTAGCTAATTAAACCGAAGACTGCAGATGAGTTGGCCCCATTTATCTCCAAAGGATGAAATCCTTTTCTCTCCAGAGGACTCCTCAGACCAATATCAAGGGTCAATGTTATTTTTAGTAACATACCATGTAGTTTGAAAGTCTTTACTTGTTTTTTCAATTTCTCAATTTGGTAACATATATTTTGAAACTCTTTTCCTTAAAAAAGTTAAATTTACTAGTAAGCCATAGCCTATATATAGAAACATTTTACTTATTTATTTATTTTTGGTAAGTGTAGGATTCCTGTTGGCAATGATGTTCTGTGCAGATTGACTGATGATTCAGAGAGAGCTATTATTATCTTTCTTTTTCAGGGATTTTCAATTTTTAGTGATTACTATTTGCCAAAGATAATTTACTTTCCAATAATCTTGGCTTTCATTCTGGTTCTTACCCTGTCCCCTTCTCCATTCTCTTATAATGTAGACAAGCATACGGGCCTTGTTTTCTTGGATTCATTTGGAACTCCCTTGTATGCTTCCCAGGACAATAATGAAAATTCATGTACCAATTACATACTCATTTCTTTGAGCAGAATGGAAACACTTTGTAACTTCACATTAGCAACCATTAAACGATGGCCACTAGCCTGAGTTTTCCAAATTCCAAATTCTTTTTTCTCCAGTTGGAAACAATTTGCCCATCTCCTGGGTTATCATGAGATTTCAACTGACAGGCCTTGACACGAAGGAGCTAAATCAGGTGTTAGTGAAAAAGATACTGTGTGAACTCTGAGAGTGAACAAACCAAGTTTAATGTCTAACACTGCCATCCTTGCTAGGCGATGTCCGCACGCACAACGGACTCAACTGAGTTTCCTTGAAAGCGAAAAACCAATAAAGAAAGTCGGCGTGGAGCCGAAGAACCTGTAGGAGTTCACCCAGCCCTGTTTGAGGAAGGTCCTCTATCACATCCCACCCTGGGCTGTACTTTGATAGACCCTGACCTCCTCGTTCCTATTCTTCCGGGGGGACAAAGGGCCCAACCAGGACAGAGTTTTGGGGGGTGGCTGTGAAATTCCGATTATTGAGTTTAATAAAATAAACAGGTTCTTTGGTCATCACAGCCCCAAGTAAGAGATTTGATCCCATCTTTGGCTCCTGAGTGGCGTTTGGCATTTTGCAGTACCCCAAATGTCAGAAACCTGTCGGCAGACACTTTTCTCATTTCTCTTCTCTGAGACCTCACAGCCCTTCCCAGCTTCTGGTCCCTGGTGCTTTGGTATTACAAGGAAGGCCCATGAAACCCTTCTCTCTGCCTTGAGAAAGATGTGGTTAGACCACTGTTCACTGAAGTCCTTGGGGAGGACCCATGGGAGACACGCGGGTTCAGAACAGCTGTGCTGTCTTTAGGGTCCCTGTGCATCTGTAACTCATCCTACTTTCTCTTTGTGTTGGTTACGAGGGGCTCTGAGCCAACTTTTGTCCCATCTATAGCAGAGCCTTCCTGACCTGCGTCTTACTTCTATCTATACTTTCGCTTTTCCTTTGCTCTATGTTTATTTCCAATTCATTTTATCTTGCTATGGTGTTTGCATTTTTATAAGCAGCCTTAAACGCTTCTTATACGAAGGCAGGCTATAGATAAATAAGTAAAATAAACATTTGTGGATAGGAAAGTCCAGAGACAATGAGTTCTGACAGACAAAAGACAGCTACGTCCGTAGGACCTAGGCCTGTCACAGCGGGACGGTGGACTGTGATAGAAAATGCAGCGTCCTTTTGAGCATCATGGCAGTCCTTATGCTGTGGATAAATATGGCAACGGATGTGTGAACTGCACCCAAGTCATGAAGTCCAGGAATCACTAAATGAATGGTAAAGCGGGGATCTAGCAAGGTCTTTTTAAAGGTTGTTGTTAGATTAGATTTTCCTACGGGAGAAAAACTCAAGTGACCCAAAGGAAATGATTCACAGGAGATGAAACCAGAGCGTGGTGACACAAGGCTAATGATGGCGGCCCAGAGGGAAAGCGGGAAGTGCCAAGCAGAAACTACAAAAAAAATAAAATAAAATAAAATAAAATAAAATAAGCATTTGTTGAAAGGCGAGTACCTAAGCCATCCAAACCAGGGTCACAAGCTCCCAGCAAAGTGGCTAGAATTTCTGCTGATGAATTGAAGGAAATTTGCAATAAGGAAAAATACACCCATTTGAAAAGAAATCCAGTTCATAAGGTCAGCCCAACCCAAACAACATCAGTGAACAGGAATTTCATTCCCTGAACAATACCAATCTTAGCCCTACAGTGGCCAGCTCATTCCTTTCCAGAGTGCACACAGTTCACACCTATTTTTATACTGAAAATTCTGCAGAGAACTTTTGAAAAAAGTCCTGGACAGTCAGGAACCCTTCAAAAATGTGATTTTGTTTCCTTGTACAGCTGCATGCTGGCACGGGTCCCTCGGACGATGTGAGCAATTGCCAGCTTCGCTAGACTGCACAAGCGAGGGTAGTGAAACTGCCTGTCACCTCGCACACACAAACCCTCTCAGAGCAGGGAGACAGCGTTGCATCGTAACAGTTCCCATTTAAATCCCAGCAAATAACAAACGCCCACAGCCTCTTACAAGGACAAGTAATTAATACCAATCTCTTGTAGATATGATGATCCTAATAATTAGAATAGCTCACTCTCACATAGTGGTACTCTAGAAATACTGCTACTAGTAAGCGTTTAACACGTATCGACTCATTTAATTTAAACCTCACACTCACATAGTGGTACTCTAGAAATACTGCTACTAGTAAGCGTTTAACACATATCGATCCATTTAATTTAAACCTCACAATATGCCGAAACCGGTTTGGCTCAGTGGATAGAGCGTCGGCATGCGGACTCAAGGGTCCCTGGTTCGATTCCGGTCAAGGGCATGTACCTTGGTTGCGGGCACATCCCCAGTAGGGGGTGTGCAAGAGGCAGCTGATCGATGTTTCTAGCTCTCTATCCCTCTCTCTTCCTCTCTGTAAAAAATCAATAAAATATATTTTAACAATAAACCTCACAATACTTCTCTGGCAGGAAGTCATAGAAATCACTTCCCTTTAATGCAGTCACATGGTATACAGGTTTTACCATTTCAATGTGTCTCCATTTATTTGTCTCGTTGCCATGCACTAGGTCAGCAATTTTCAACCCGTGTGCCGCAAGAATTTTTAAAACATGCAATACCTGACTACTTAGTCAGAGGCACTGATTTCTTTTCCCTTAGATTGTCAAATAAAAAAACAACAACAGCCAACACAACCATAGCAGTCCATTGTGAATGAATCAAAATTATACCTACTTTTTTTGTCAGATCGGCAACAAATGCAACATATTTTTTGAGAGAACTATAATTTAAGAATTTTAGGAATTAGTTTGTGTGCCACAAGATGAAAAAGGTTGAAAATTGCTGCACTAGGTCAAAATTCCCCTGAGATGGAACATTTTTCAGCCCCTTCAGATTCCTTGGTCGACTCTGTTGAATCCCGACTCGGGGCCCACTCTAGGCTGGGCACACACATACATCACAACACCGGGTCTTTACGACTACCCTTTGAGGTAGTTTCTACTGTTAACCCCACTTCACATTTGCACAGATTAACTTAAAAAGATTAGGTGCACACAGTACCTCATGGAAGGCTGCACAGCCTGCACGTGGCGAAGTTGGAATTTAAACAGATTTGTTGAGCACTAGAGTTTTTATTCTTAACCATGGTTCCGTACTGTTTACTCTGCTGGGCTCCATCTGAGGGCGTGGGTGTCCCAGTTGCTTTCAGGTTGAAAAGGGAGCAGCGTGAGGAGAGGAACCGTGGGTAGGCCATTCAAGATCCTCCCAATTTTACCAGCTGCCAAGGCAACCCATTGAAATGAAATGAGCGGATGTGTGTTAAACACTTAGCACCGTGTCCGGCACAGAGCTGCCATTGTGTAAAACACCAACTTCGGGCCTTACATCACACTGACGAAACATGCAATGGCTCAGAGCTGGGTTACTCTTAAAACAATAATATGGCTCCCAGAGCTTGAGTCTAAGCTGATTGAAAGTCTTCAGTAGAAGTAAAGAAGGTGTTAATTAAATAAGGATTTGATCAGATAAGAAAGTGGAGCATTTTCTGCTCACACAAGCACAACCCAGGAAGACTCAGCCAACAAACACACTTGTAAGATTTCTGATCCTTTGTTGTGGACACATCCGAGGATCAGAGCCGGATGCCATGAAACTTGAAGTCCTTGCTCCCTGCAGCAAGCACCTTCCCATTTATTTCTTCCCGCATCCAACAGGTTTATTCAACACTTAATTACTACTTGCTGAGGCCTCTGTGCTTCGGCACTGGGTATGTCCTGGGGGAGAAGAAAGGCGGATCGGTCCTTGACTTCATGGGGCTTCTAGTCTTGCCAGGGAGCCAGATATAAAGCAACTAAAGCCACACATAAATAAATCCTACGAAGGGAAGCAAAAAACGGGGTGCTTTGACGAAAGTAATAAGACCTATGTGCTTTGGCTCCTGCCCACCTCTCCTGCGTCATCTCATGCCTTGTCCCCTTCTCCGTAAGTTCCAGCCCCACTGGTCTTGTACTTTCTCTCGGCCCCTCGCTGGTTTCCCATGCACACTTATTGCAGTTTATAATTACAGTGAATTTTATCTTTCTAAAAATGTATACTTGTTTTTTAAGGATCATCCTCATTAGAATGTGAGTTCCTCGAAGGCAGTGATTGTGTCTTCATACTCGTTTGTGTCATTGTCATGAGCATACTCCTGGTTCTTAGCTGTTCCAAAGCTACTTATCCAATGAATGAACGTACAAGGTGACTCAGATGGGTTGGGGCAGCTCAGGGAAAGTGTCTCAGACAGTTTTATGCTCCATTTTGGGTCTTCTCAGCTTCACTTGTCTCTTGTTCCAGCTCTGTGGGTTCCTGACGATGTCACATGGGTGCAACCCAGCAGCACACTGTCCCTGTCTAGACCTCACATCTCTGGCTTCCTGCTCTGGTGCCACCCTTTGGTGCTGCCAGAGTCTAGAAATGCAGGGGAGTTAACGTTCCAAGAGGGAATCCTTGGGCACTGGGAGCCAGGAGCCAGAGGATAATATCTCCCCTTTGCTCACCTCTGTGGGATGTTCCCGACAGTCTTTTCAACTTCTCGGGGGAGGTGACCCTGATTAAAGCAATCAGCTGCATTTGGAGATGGCCAGCTCATCCTCCATTCCTGCACCCCTTCCTTCGTATGTCTCCCTCCCGCTCCCTGTTAAAATAATAGCCCAGCAGCCTTTGCCTTGGGCTTTACTTTCTGGGGAACCCAGGCTAACATGGAAGCTTCTTTAAGGATACTTGAGCTGAGACTAATCGATAAGTGTGAGGGGGTGGAAAAAGCTAGAAGGAGTGTGGGAGTTGGTTTCTAGATAGGCAAAATGCAAAACATGCATCCTAAGGCAGTGGAGAGGCCAATGCATTGGGGAACCGAAAGGCCACTGTGCCATTATCTGGGGTGCATGAGGGGTGAAAGGGGAAAGGGAGAGATGGAGCGATGGAGCGATGGAGCGATGGAGAGGTCAGCTCATGTGGGGCTCCTAGGATCTGGCGTTGTTCTCATGCAATGAGAGCCACCGGAAGGTTGAAGCCGGGCCTGGCATAATCACATGACCTATTTTAAATACTCACTTACAATGCTGCGTGGAAAAATAAGCTATTTTTGTCTTTGGGGAAGGGGCAAGACTTGTGAGGTGGGGACAGCAGCTAGGAGTCTCTATAGTAGTCCAGATAAGAAATGATAGTTGCCTGGGCCAGGGTAGCAGCAGTGGAAATGGAGAAGAGTGGATGTATCTGAAATGAAGTATAATCCTTAGGACTTACTGGAGGGTTGGGTGAGGGAGGGAGAATGGGAGAGGAAAGTATGGCTCTCGGGTTTCTTATTTGAATGATGGGCAAGAATGAAAAAATACAGAATGTTGTTTGGTTTTGGATATGTTAGCTTTGAGATACCTTTAAATCATCCAAGTGGAAATGTTCAGTAGACAATTGGGTATATAAAACAAAAGTTCTCAAAAGAGAAGTCCAGAGTAAAATCACACATTTGGGAGCAGGACTAGCTACATCATTTGCAAGACCCAGTGTAAAATGAAAATGCAGGTCCCCTTTTTAAAAATTATTAAGGCCCTGGCCGGTGTGGCTCAGTCAGCTGGGCATTGTCCTGAGCACCGAAAGGTTGCATTTTGATTCCAGGTCAGTGCTGGGTGATGAGCTCAATCTCCAGGAGGGGGCATGATTGATGTTTTACTCTCACATGATGCTTCTCTCTCTCTCCCTCTTCCTTCCTCTCTCTAAAAATCAATTTAAAACTCTTTAGAAAGTTTTTAAGAATTTCAGGTTGGCAAGAGCAGAGCATTAAACCAAGCACAGAGACCTCTAACTAACATGGGGCCCCATGTGACTGCACAGGTCACATGCCCATGATGCTTACAGGTGGAATTTAAAGCCAAGGAAATGGATGCGACACATAGAGGAAAAAGTGTGTTAAAAGGATGGTTGTGTCTATGCTGAATTCCAGATCCATGTGTATAACTGCCCACTCAACATCTCCACTTGGATATCTGATAGGTATCTCAAACCAAATGCTCAAAGCCAAAATGATTTTCACCCTCAAACGTGGATCCTGTCCTCAAGGCTGCGCTGGCTTGCTTCCCTACTACCTTCAGTTCCCTGTACAAATGTCTTTCCCTGCGATCTCTGTGTTTCTGACACTTAAATAGGCTCTTACATCTTCACCAACCATTATTATTTTTTGTTAAAAAGTTTTTTTTAAACTATTGCCATTCTAATGGGTGTGAAGTGGTATACCATTATGATTAGAGGAAAGCACCAACTGTGCCAAAATCTAGTAAATCAAGACTAAGAGTTTCTATTGGGTTTGGCAATGTGGAGATGGTGGTGACTTCCACAGAGTGATGGGGAGTCATGAGAGCTGAGCCGGTAGAAGAGTGAATAGGTGGTGAAGAAGAAAGATGACTTGACAAGTTTGTCTGGACTCAGGAGAAGAGAACTATTATTTATTGAATGTTTGGTATGCTGTGACATCGTGTGAGATGCCAGGGTTGGCAGAAGAGCCAACAGATGTGGTTTCTGTCCTAATGGGGCTAACAGTCCAGCAGAAGAGAGAGACAATCAACAAATTTATTTAACCCCAATTTAATAAGCACTAAAAGAGAGAAGCAGAGGGTGCGGTGTATATATTACAGCAAGATGGCTTCTGAAGAAGGGAAGGGAGGAGGGGATCAGAGGAGGCGTCCTGAGGGAGTGACATGCAAATGGATTATGATTTGGTGTCCCCTGTGGGTCCATCTTCAGGGAGAGAGTGCCTTGGTCCTGCTGACATGGATATTTGAGTCCCCAACACAATTGCCTTCTCATTGAGTGTCACCTGGCTCTCACAAACAGAATATGCAAATGGCAGTCATGTGCCCAAATGATGCTGGCTGCATGCTCAAGCAGGAACCTGGCCCCCACCACTAAAGTGTTCCCAAGTAACTTCTGCGAGCCCTCAGCGAAGTACGTCTCACATCCTCTCAAACCAAACGGCCAGTTGGTGGGCCTCTTCTTTCTCTTCAACTTCGATTTCCATTTGCCCAGATCCCTTGCTCACAAGGCCAGTCGATGAAGCCTCCTTGTTGAAGGGTCACAATGTGAGGGCACCCAAGTATGGGCCAATGACACCCAACAACACCTAAGTGTGTGCCCATGCCTTCTTCCCAGGCTTCTAAAACCATGGGTCTTCCAGGTGAGAAGCAGGGCTGGGTCTGGGTGGAGGTGTAATATGCTTTACCTATATTCCAAAGCAGCATTACCTGTGCTCACAAGATCTCATTCCAGGTTCCTGTCAACCCTCTGTCCTGTTCAATTCTAATTCAAAG
Source organism: Eptesicus fuscus (assembly GCF_027574615.1). Taxonomy (NCBI): domain Eukaryota; kingdom Metazoa; phylum Chordata; class Mammalia; order Chiroptera; family Vespertilionidae; genus Eptesicus; species Eptesicus fuscus. The sequence goes on along the minus strand of NC_072485.1, from coordinate 67,016,209 downwards.
GCCAGATGGGGAGAAGATGTATGACTTTGGCCAAATTAAACCTCTTTGTTATCTTTATTTTCTCATCTGTAATATGGGAATAATAAAGTACCTATTTCAGACTCTGTGAACAAGTTCATGTAGAGCTTTATAGCACAGTGACGAGTAGTAGATGTTCGGTAAATGTTAGCTTTTACCACTTTTACTGTTATGATTATGTACTGGAGAGTTTGGCTATGCCAGACATCTGAGCCCCAGCTCAGCTAGCCAAAGTTTGCTGTTTAATAAACGAACCTTCTCACTTCACCCATCAGTCTCACAAGCTTAACTAATGTGGGTCTGCCTCGAAGAGCTAAAACTGCCCTGGGCACTGACAAGCTCTGGATTCTGAATGGTGAGGTTGAGGACAGCGGCACCCCTTTGCTTGACTCAGTGGGCCTTCTTCCGGTTCTCTTCCTGAGCCCTGCAATGCTGTGCGGAGCCCCAGAAAACTCCCAGGGAAAACCCTCTGCCACAATGCAAGAAAGGAGGATAAAAGCAACCTTTCTGAAGGGAGGGAAGGAGGGTAGGAAAGCACATACCTGTCCACTCTTTGCCTGGTTCCTTCTCCTCATTTCTAAACTGCAGGACACTGAGCCGCCTTGGGCTTTGGTGACCTCCATCACTGAGGACTGTTTATTTGATGATTGGTTTTGCTGTACCGGGTACTTCCATTTACTATCATTTTGTAAAACACATGCTGAATTTTCCCCTTCCCCTCTTTCCCTGGGAAAAGAAAATGAATGAATAAAGACTTATTCCTATTGGAAAAAAAAAAAAAAGTGCAACAATTTTGGACCAGGCTGGCATAAACCTTGAGCCCAGTCTGCCATATTTAGTTTTTCTTACTCTAAAATAACAGAGATAACATACACAATGGACTTTCTAACTTGCCACTTTTCCCTTATCTTTTTCGCCTTTGTGAGCGTAAGACATCATGTACTTTTATACAATCCCTAAAAAAAAACACACACAAAAACGCACCACACCACACTCACACAACACCCTTTGGCCATTCCATTCCCTGCTGCCCATGGAGAAGAACAGACTCTATCTGATATTTCAGCTGGAAGGCAGGGTGGCAGATTCTTTCCAATGGGGTGGCGACTTCCTCCCTACTTTCAGAACACACCCCTTCCCAAAAATCCGCCCTCCCGGGCAAGCAGCACAAAGGGAGCAGACCCAGCTCTGGGCGTCAGCAATGCCCACATCCCTTCCTTTTCCTTTTACACCCAGTGGCCTGGGAATGGCACAAGGGCTTGGGGAATCTGCACCACCAATCTGTGGGTGGCCCCGCCAGGCCCGGACGTGGCCTTGCTCTCATCTCTCGCCCTCCTGCTCCATCTTCCAAACCAACTGCCAGAGTGACTGTCCTACACCCCAAATCCAACCATTAGTTCACTCTTTCTACTTAAGAACTTGCCGTGGATGAAAATGTTTTCGACGTAGATAGTAGTGATGGTTGCACAACATTGTGAAGGCACTACATGCCACTGACTTGTACACTTTGAGAGGTTAAAAAGGTGAGTTTTATGTTACGTGGTTTTAAGAAAAAGCACTTGGTGTCCACTTGTTGCTCTTTTAATAGGCACTCATAATCAGTGCCTGCATCCATTATTTCTCTAGGGCTTGGGTAGTGTGCTACATCTAGAATTCCTTCATGTATTAGCTGGAATACTTGTATCCTGAGAAAATTTCCCTTCATCAACCACTTGGTTTTCCTGCGGTACATTTTGTACCCCCTTGTCCCCATGCTTTTGCATGTGCCAATTCATCAGCCCGGAATACCATCCCTCCTCCTCTCCGCTTTGGTAATTCCTAAGTCAGCCAGATCCTTCGTGACCTAGCTGCAGTGTCACCATGATGAAGCTGTACCCGCTCAGTCACAGCACTTATGGCCCTTTATTGTAATTTCTTGTTGTCCTCTATTTCCTCCACTGACTGTTAGCTCTCTTTGATTTGGCCTCAACAGAAGTGTAGGTGCTCAATCAACGTTGGTGAAATGAACGTGAGCTTCATCATTGCAAGCAATGGGCACAAAAGTTACCTACTTTGTAATTAGTGCATTGGCTTTGTGTTGCAGCATAATTAATTACCACAGATCTAGAAGCTTGAAACAACTCAATTATCGTCTCACAGTCCTGTGTGTCAGGAGTTTGGCTGGCTCAGCTGGATCCTCTGCTCAGGATCTCATCAAGCTATAGTCCAGGTGGTGGCTGGGTTGCATTCTAACCGCAGGCTCCACCAGGGAAGAATTCACTTTCACGCTTATTTAGGTTGTTGGTAGAATGCACTTATTTATGGTTGTATGATTGAGGTCTCTGTTTTCTAGGTCTCTGTTTGTAAGCAAGGGGCTAGTCTTAGCTACTAGAAGCTGCCCACAAGTCCTTGCCATGTGGCCCTCTCCATCGAACCTGTCCCAACTAAGCTTACTTCTGATAGGCCAGCAATAGAGAGTGAGTCTCTGTAGGATGAACCCTTATGTGTATAATTGTAACTGTAACCACGCTTGCCACATTCTGCTGGTTATAAGCAAGTCAAAGGTCCCACCCACACCCAGACAGGGTGTGCACATAGAGGACCCCCCAACGGCCTGTCCTCCACATGAGCTATGACTTACCGAGAGTCTACTGTGTACGAGACACTATGTACAAGGCACTTTTCATTAATTATTTCATTCAATCCCCAAACTTACCTTATGAGATGAATACCATGAGCGCTGTGTTATACATTTGGAAATCGAAGGTCAGAAAATTTGGTGTTTCACTTGTTCAAGGTCCCACAACCAATAAATGACAAATCTGGGATTCAAACCCAACTTTGATTTTAAAATCACCTTCTACCCCTTGAAACCTTGCTTTTTAAGTAGTTTGTCCCAGAAAACTCTTAAAAAATTGTCCCATTCTTCCTCATTCTCAAGGGTAACAACAGAAATAGGAAACACACATTCTTTGCTTCCTGGATTCATAGTTTCAAGCATAGTCACAATGAATTCTTCCTGCTAAAGGTGAATGTTCAGACCGGAGCTGGCCCTTCTAGGAAATGCTGTATTGCAGAGTTAGGGCAGGCTGCCAAAGCAGGGAATGAGACCTTGCCTGGATTTTCTCAATGCCACTAGAAAATAATTATAATAATATCTCCTAGTTCTATATTGAATTATCAATTGCTGTCTCATTTTAAAAAATATACATTTTTTATTGATTTCAGAGAAGAAGGGAGAGGGAGAGAGAGAGATAGAAACATCAATGATGAGAGGTAACCATTGATCTGCTGCCTCCTGCACATCCCCTACTGGGGATCGAGCCCTGCAACCTGGGCATGTGCCCCAACCTGGAATCAAACCGTGATTTCCTGGTTCATAGGTAGATCAATGCTCAACCACTGAGCCATGCCGGCTGGGCTGCTATCTCATTTTATTCTCGGTGTCCCTGTGAGTCAGCCAAGGTGGGGATATTACATATTTAGTGCAGAGATTATTTTGTATATACAATTTTGTATTTTGGCTTAAAACTTTGCATGACTATTTCCTCCTATTCTTATATCTCCTTGCTAGGCATGATTCTTGCTGCTTAATAGTCAACTCAATAGATAATTCCTAGTTTACTAAAGCTATTTAGGTTTCTTCTTGTTTTTCCCTAATTTGGGCTATGTAATTTTCTTCTTCTTGTTCACTATTACAAAAAGTATTGTGATGAACATCTTTGATGGTCAAATTTTCCCCATACTTACACATACACACATACTTAGGATACAGTCCCCAAAAATAGAGGGCAGATGACAGAGTCAAAGCACTTGGTGCATTATAACCCCCATTTTTCAGGTGAGGAAACAGACTCAAAGTGAGACTCACTCAAGTTTACGTGGCTCATGAATGCACAGCTGAGACTTGGATCAAACTCTCCTGCTTCTTAGATGACGTTAGCTACTCACAGTGTGCTCCATGGACCAGCAGCGTGGTGAACCCTGGAAGAATGTTAGAAATGCATCATCGCAGGCCCCACCCAACAAACACCTTGTGAATTAGAATCTGCTTTTACGCCTGTTTAAGTCTGAGAAGCTTTGCTGACAGCACATCCTCCCTATAATGCTGTGAAGTGGTTTGAAATAAGGCAAAACAACCGGCGTCGGGGTTACCAGTTCTCCTCTTTAACATTTCCTTGTTTCAGGGCTGTGTGCCGTGTGCCCACCTCAGGACAGATTGTTAATTTCATTGTGAAACCCCACAATAGTTACCTTGCCTCCATATTATCTCCTGCTCAGAATTGCACCAATAGAATTTAAGAATGATTTTTAGTATGGAACTGTCATGGTGAGGGAGAAAGAGCATGACACCAGGGGTTGTGGTCCAGGTCCTACCATTAACAAGCTGCTCGACCTTGGAGAGCCATTGAATCACTCTTTATTGAATGAGAGACAGTGATGAGAGCACACTTTGTACATCACAAAGCACTGGGAAGGCTATATTTAGACATCATCTTCCTTGTGAGATGAAATGGAGACATCTGGACCAGATGACCTTTGGGGCAAACATTCAGAGGACCAAATCCTTCCGAGGAAGCCTCTTTTGGGTCGGATTCCACCTGTGATCTCCAAGAAGATAATGACAGAGAGCTATGTGTCAAAGTAGGATGGGGAGGAGTGAGAACTTAGAGTAACTGATCTTCAAAGTCCCCTTTTTAAATTTAAAAAACTTATGATCTTCCACTGTTCCAACATGAAAAAAGAATCATAGGATTCTAGCCTCCGCTGATCATTTTGTACAGCTACTGGCTTTCAGGGAAAAAAAGCAGATACTTAAAATCCATTCCTTAAGAATTTGGACTTACTTCAAATCCCATTTCTGGTATTAAAATATTTCGTTTTGTATGTGATTTGGCTAATTTCATTTTCCTTAAGCACATTAAGCAACCAGAGACCAAGCTCAGGTCTTCCCAATCAGATGCAATTACTGAAGACACTGATCTCTGGTCTGTTTTCCTTTCCACACATCACCTTTCTTAGAGGAAGAAAGTTAAAAGCTTCACCTAGACTCTCTGTTTTGTAACCGCATTTCTCAAACTTAGAGTTTGAACATTATTATTACTATAGAAGCAGCCCAGCTCAGCCGCTTGGACAACCAGATAGTTAGAGGAATGTATATGTCACACGCAGCAGATTCCAAAGGCTGGTTAATGATGACCATTTACCCTGAACATCCCAGTACTGCCCTCAGAAACAGATCTTTAAGACTAAAATCCAAAAGGTTTCTTTTGTGTTAATGTATTGCATAATCTGTTTTCTTACAATAAATCAGACTATTTAGCTTTTCTCTTTCTCTTAAAGCTCCCTTAATATGGGTGGGGATGTTGAGCTTTTTGATATTGAGAGGTCCGTATTTCTAAAATCCCAAAGTTCCAAGAGGGGGGAAAAAATAGTGAGAGAGACTATTTCTATCACTTTCAACAGCAGGATATTTGCACAAAGGTCTATTACCTAATGCCCGTTATTTAGGCGCCAGTGGGAAATGAACCACCCCTTCATTCCACACATATTCAGGAAGAGCCTATTGAAGTGTCAGAAACACAGAGATCGCAGGTGAAAGACGCGGATCCTGTCCTCAAGGAGCTCAGTGTGGAAGGCTGCGCTGGCTGCTAGGATGAGGGTATGCACAGGGTAGCACAGCCGAGAGCTGTCAAGGACAGACAATTCTTCCTAAGGGGCTGAAGAAAGCTCCCAAGAAGAGATGTCCCTCAGGGTGAGGAGGAGATAGCCAGGGGGACGAAGGAGTTAACCCTTTGCACTCGCTTGCTTTTTTCTCGATTCCTTTATTCTACTCGGGCTTTAATGCTAACCATGTGGAGTCACACTCGACATCCGAGTGCCAAAGGTTAAGGTTGTTTCAAGAAGAGGGGCACAGAAAATGCCGAGGGAAAAGCAAATGCAAAGTGCAGAGGCAACGAAGAGCATGGCAACGAATGAAGCATGAGTGGACCCCAGCAGGTGTGGGGAAGACTGGGGAAGACGCAGGATACAGTGCAGCTTTCGCTGAAATGAATCAGACAGGCTGAGCCAAAGCCTCCACGGTATAAAGGTTTCAGAGAGTAGAGTTACTTTCAGGCACTTTAAAAATGATACCTGTTAGGAGTGAACTTTAGTTTGGTGAAGGTACCATATCAAGAAATCCACGGGCATTACTCCAAGTAGCGATTATAATTCTTGCTTGGCCTGGGCTCGCTCCTTTTTGCCCTGTTTTCCCCCTGAGTGTTACCGCTCCGTCCTTCTCTGGAAGAGGAGCGTCTCCGTGCAGGCAGCCTTTCAGCAGCGCTCATTTGATCTGGTTGATTCAGGAAACAGATGCATCCTCTTGGTCTCAACACAAATCGCTGGGGTTTCTTTTCTTTGGTTTCACCAAAGCCAAATCTATGTCTCAATCAGCCCAGAGGAAAAAAGTAATTACCGAGGTATTAGTGAGATTATTATTTCCTGATATGAACTACTGCATTCCTTACTTGTATGTGGCTCTCTCCCTGGGCCAGGGATAGGACATTTAAAAACAAACTCTTTTTTTGGACAAAGCCTTATATTATTATTTTTAATCTTGTTTGCATTGGAGAACTCTTTGATAGCTTAACGACAAAGATAAACCCTCTCCTCAGAAAAATTCCCGCTTTCTCAGACCGACAAAATGGGACACGGTGTCGGTAGGTTTACAGGCCTCTTGAAGGCCCTGAGGACCCTTGAGGAATCTGTAGACCCTGGGTAAGACCTGTCTACACAGTCAGAAGGAAAACGGAAGAACTGCTTTGGAAATCGGGCTGTGACAGTTGTCTGCATTTCGGAAGTCAGAATAAACCTGAATGGCACTGGTCCTATAGATGCTCCAGCGTCTTCCACAGCATTGATGCAGAGGGTGGGCCTCAGCTTCCCAAAGGTCCCCACTTCCGTGCCAACCCAAACAGGAGAGAAGGTCCTTGAGAGGAAGAGGCGGAGCGAGAAATCACTCAAGACTTTTCCTTTTCTAAAGTTAAGACTCAACAGCCTCAAAGTTAGAAGAAGATCTGTTTTTGTTTTTAAATATATTTTTATTGATTTCAGAGAGGAAGGGAAAAGGAGAGAGAGAGAAACATCAATTATGAGAGAGAAACATTGATTGGCTGCCTCCTGCACACTCCCCCATTGGGGACTTGACCGAGGATTGAACCGTGACCTCCTGGTTTATAGGTTGACGCTCAAACCACTGAACCATGCCAGCCGGGCAACACAGAGGATTTTTAAGGTAGTGAATCTATTCTGTATAATACTACCCTAGTGGATACATGTCATTATACATCTGTCCAAACCCATAGAACGTGTACCACCAACAATGAGCCCTGAACTATAGACTTTGAGTGATAATGATGTGTTGGTGTAGGTTCATTGTAACAAATTCACCACTCAGGGATGTTGACAGTGGAGAGGTTGTGCACCTGTGAGAATGGGATATATGGGAACTTTCTGTACTTTCTGCTCAATTTTGCTGTGAACCTAAAACTGCTCTAACAAGGAAAGGTTATTAATTTCAAAAAAGGCAAAAAAATTGTGGTGTGCCTCCACTCCCACAAGTAATTTGAACTAGAACAACCAGTCTATAATAATAAAAGCATAATATGCAAATGGACCGAACGGCCAAACAGCAGAACAACCATCTGGACGAAGCTGGGGCTGTGAGGACCAAGGCAACTGGGGTTGCGAGGGCCTACCCTTGCATGAATTTTGTGCATTGGGCCTTTAGTCTCTCTCTCTCTCTCTCTCTCTCTCTCTCTCTCTCTCTCTCTCTCTATATATATATATATATATATATATATAAGCCTAATGTGCAAAGTGTGCTGACCACCAGGGGGTGGCACGGAATGAAGGGAAGCCCTGGCCAGCAGCTGGCAGCCGCTAGGGACCCTACCTGTGCACGAATTTCGTGCGCTGAGCCTTTAGTATATAATAAGTAAACAAAGGGAAAATATTATTTTTTCCTGTGATGGCATCAGAGCTTTTTAAAAAATATATCAAACTTTTCTTTCTTTTGTGTGCATGCACATATGCTTGTATGTGTGCTTGTGTGTGTTTGTGCATCTGCTGGTGTGTGTGCCTAGCTTGCTGGTGTCCTAGGAACATGCTCCATCTCCCAACTCAGTACCCAGCACCGAATTCTCCAAACACATAGGTCATAATCAAGGAGGTCAGGAAGGAAGGGTCCTTTGGTGGTGTGGACACATCATAGTCAGGTTCAGAGGCACGAGAACGGTTTCCTATGAGGTGTGTCATTAGGACTCCTGACCATGGGCCACTCTCCTAGCCAGGCTGCCCTTTCCCTCTCCCTGCGTCCTTGCAGTGGCCACCTCAGCGGATGGAAAGTGCTCACATGGCCCTGTGTAACCACCCATTAGATATGGGTGACCTCAGGTCTCAGGTGTCTTATGTCTTTTCAAAGCAGAACTGAAATTTCACCTGGGCAGTCAGCTGTAGCGACCACAAAACTTTCATTTCCCTTTTATTGCCGAGAGAAAGTTCCGAACACTATTATTTCACCAAAAGAAACTGGGTGCTGGGTGGGGGTTTGGTTCACAGCTGTGGTTCCTAAGTAGCAAATCACTGGAACCACCTGGGGGAACTCATTATGATGCAGATTCTTAGGCTCCATCCCCAGAGGGGACTGTGTGGAGGGCAGGAGCCTGTCATTTCTTTTTTATGTTTGAAATATTTTATTTTTAAATTATTCTTTTTTCCTTCCCAGTTTTATTGAGACATATTGACAAACAGCACTGTATAAGTTTAGAGTGCACAGGATAATGATTTGACTTACATATATTGTGAAATGATTCCCACAATTAGTTTAGTTAACATCCGTCATCTCATACACATATACACTGAGTGGCTAGATTATTATGATCTCTAAATGCATAATAATCTGGCCACTCAGTATATATATATGTGTGTATATGTGTGTGTGTGTGTGTGTGTGTGTGTGTGTGTGTGTGTGTGTGTATTAGAGGCCCGGTGCATGGGTGGGGTCCGGCCAGCCTGGCCAGTGGGAGGGGACATGGGTGGTTGGCCATCCTGCCTACTGGTCGAACTCCTGGTCAAGGGGACAATTTGCATATTAGCCTTTTATTATATAGGATATACACTGAGTGGCCAGATTATTATGCGTTCAGAGATCATAATCTGGCCACTCAGTTTATTTTCCCCTTGTGATGAGAATCCTTAGGATTTACTCTTAACAACTTTCATATAAATCATATGGCAGTGTTAATTATAGTCATCATGTTGTACATAACATCCCTAGTATTTATTTTCTTCTAACTGGAAGTTTGTGCCTTTTGATCACCGTCATCCAATTCGTCCTCTCCCCACCTCTGGTAGCCACAAATCTGATCTCTTTTTCTATGAGTTTGGTGTTGTTTTTTCCCCCATGATCCTACAGTACTTGTCCTTTTCTAACTTGTTTCACTTAGCATAATGCCCTCAAGGTCCATCTGTATTGTTGCAAGTGGCAGGATTTCCTCTTTTTCAGGGCTGAATAATTAGGTGATTCTCATAGTCCTCTAGGCTTGGGAACCACAGTCGCAGAGAAATAAAGTTATTGCCCCATTCTGTCCAAGCATAGTCAGTCTTTCCTGAACTGACCACTATCTCTGATCACATCTCCGTCTCTCTGCTTGTCCTCCACCCCATAGTATTTAAACATAACTTTATGTCACTTACATGACATCATATGTGTTTCTTTACTTCTTTCCTTGACCAGGGGAGCTCCACATAGAGATCATGTCTTGTTCATCTTTGAGTTTCCTGAACCCATGGTTGCCACATACAGGTTGCTCACTGTATGAAGGAGCTCAGCATGAGGGATAAGTAGGGCTGAGTGGGACTGAAATCTCACCTGATTCACCAAGTCATGAGCCCTGAACTTGACCTCTGAGTGTCTAGAGGAGGGATGCCTTTTCCAATAGAGCAACAGTGTTATACGGGCTAATGCTGGTCCTGTCTGCACCAGCATCTCAACAGTAGTACAAAAGCTAATGTTCACTGAGCACCTATTCCAAGAAGACACTGTTTAGTATTCTTGGTAGAGATGGGTGATTAGATAGTGTTTGTTAAATTGAATTGAAAGCCTTCTTCCTCAGCGCCCTCTCTCATAATCTTCTCATGCTGCAAGGCCCAGCCAGACATTACTTCCTCTAGGTGAGATCTTCCTCCAGCCCTAATTCATTGCACAGAATTGGTCTGAGAGAGTCATTTTGACTTGTGGACCAAGTGTGTTCCTGGGTAACCTCCTCTTGAGTTAGATGTTAACAGAAAATGGAATGTGCTCTGGATATAGGATGAAACTGGTGAAGGTTGTTTTCTGCCAAGTCAAGTCTTTGTTTATGCATATTTTTTCCTCCTTTGGATGTAAAATCACATGCTCTTCTGGGGCCCTCTCTAAGTCATACTGGAAGATGTGGGTACATGTGGCAATATCTGAGGTCAAGCAGCAGGAGATAAACCTTATGAAAGGTAGAATTTGTGGAACTGGAATCTTCAATAGTCCCAGATTGAACCCTGACTGTGGCCTCAGACTGGCTGTGACCCTGACCAAAGATAGTAATCAAGGGGAAGACAAGTTAAGTTACACTGTGGACTGGGGTGAGCAAAATTCTATAAAAGGCCAGAAATTGCATTTTAGGTTTTGTAAGCCTTCAGCCTCCATTGCAGCTACTCAGCTCTCCTATTGTGGCACGAAAGCAACCATGGCTAATTCATGTAAATGAATGAGTGAGGCTGTGTTCCAATAAAATTTTATTTACAAATGGGTGGCGGCAGATTTGGCCCACAGGTACCCTGGTGTCCCATAAGCAGAAATCTGTGCATCTCCTGGTACATCAAGTTTAAAACATGGCCAAAGAGCACTTTCAACTCCATAAAAGGGATCCCACAATTAAGTGGGTTTGAATCTGAGGTCAGTTATTTACAAGTTGTGGGACTTTGGGGAAAACATATAACTTCTCTCATCTCAGGCTTATTTGTAACGTGGATATTATAAAGCCTGCTTCCCCAAACCCAGGATTATTGTGATTGTTATTAAATGAACTGCAATACATCAACAAAAAGAAGCTCTTATCAGTGCTATTATGGAATTGCATAAATGCCTTTTGAGTTAAAGATTAAAGCTCTTTAATGGAGGAGTTATTCACCATTGAATCTTTAGCACCTGTCACATATTGACATTCAGAATAAATGTATAGACTTTATAAGTGAAATAGATAAAATATTTCTTTCTTTTAAATAAATATGGTATCATTTGAAAGATTGAAGCAATAGAAGCCCACAGTGAATGATCTGAAACTAGGACATGGGCCATTTAATTTTTGGTGTTTAGCTACGTTTGGGGAGGGTTTTTGGACCAACCTGCCTATACAACTTTGGCCATGCAGAGAAGAGCTCCCATCAGGATATTACATGCTCATTTCCAGCTCCACTCAGATGTACTGGAAGTGTTCCATAATTGAGGGAGGATTTTCTCTCAGGTCTTTAAAAATTTCTCATCAGTAATATTCTCTTCATAAGAGAACCCTAAGCCATCTGACTGAATACCCCGTGATTGGACATGAGCATGTGCACAAACTCCTCAGACTTATGATACCAGCTTGTTAAGCAGGTCAAGGTTTTGTTTGGTGTTTTACAGATGTGTCATTGCTAAAAGAAAGGCTGAAGGGAACAATCTGTTGTGATTACTTCTGCTGCCAGTAAAAAAGAAAATGAAGCAAAAACTTTAGAATGCTTGTATCCTAAATCAAATGGAATAGCTCATTTGTCTTTCCATTTTGGAGGCAGCAGTGAACAATAGAAAGAACATGAATTTTGGAGCTAGCTAGACCTGAGTTACTAGTAAAATTATGACTATAGAACCTTAGCCTTGCATGGTTGACTTAATCTCAGTTTTACATCACATGGTCGTTGTGAGAATAAAATGAATCCATGTAAGTAACAGCGCTGCTGGGACCCATTCTTGGGGGTGAGTGGGGAACATCCTGAGAGGTGGGGGTGTTGTGGGCTAAGTAGCCTCCACCAGAAGGGTCTCTACAATGGCCTTCTTCCAAGGCTTTGCCTTCTGCTCATCATGTTTATTTATTTTTAATATATTTTTATTTCAGAGAGGAAGGGAGAGGGAGAGAGAGATAGAAACATCAATGATGAGAGAGAATCATTGATTGGCTGCCTCCTGCATACCCCATACTGGGGATCAAGCCCACAACCTGGGCATGTGCCCTTGACCAGAATTGAACCCAGGACCCTTTAGTCCACTCTATCCACTGAGCCAAACCAGCTAGGGCTGCTCATCATGTTTAGGGTCAATGAGACCACTCTTGGCTGAGAGTAGATGAAAACCATTCCTACTCAGGGTATGATGTGGGGGAAAGGCTCCTGGACAGTCTTTAAAGGAGTGACCAAAAGACTAATGGGCAGGGAGAGAGGCCCTGATTAACCGTGCCAGGTAAAGGAGCCACCAATGACCCTCTTGTTCATTCCTTATTAACATTTCCCTCCATTAGCTTGTAAGAGGATTTGTTTGCATCAATGTAATGCAGTTGCTTGGGTAGCATTTTGAATGTATGGAGTGCTGGTTGGGAGAGTCCACTTCAGAATTAGACTAGCTGTTGGGCAAGTTAGTTGTCTTCTCTGAGTCTCCACTTTCTTATTCCCAAGGATAATAGTGTTTATTCTCTACATCCTGTCTTTTCCTTGCATTTTAGTTTCTGCTTCCTCATCATTGCAGCTCATGCATAGCCTTCATGGTTAATCACTGAGGTCTCTGGGTGGAACTGTTCATGTCAGACTCCTATAAGCTGCTGGCCAGCCTAGGGTTGCCTGCCTTTGGGTCAGGTGTCCAGCCCAGATCTAATCAGCATGGCCATCAGGGAGACAGGGTGGACATGGTCACATAAAGTACCTCAGCACTGGCCTCTTAGCCAAGGACTGTGGAGTTCAGGGCCATTTCTGAAGGGCCTGTGGATATGGCATGCACTATGATTGGAATCCGGACAGAGAGCTATAATGCAAAGTAGACAGTGATAACTGCAATATAAGAAATGCGGACAAGGTGTTTTTTTAGATGAGAAAGAACTTGCTCTCTAGCCAGGGTAGGAAGAGAAAGGATCCATGAATCTGGGGAAGGAAAGGCTTCTGGAGCATGTAGGACCCTCGGTCAGTCAGGACCCATCTCTGGAGTTGAAGGTCGGGGTCATTTCCACGCAAACTTCGTGACTAGGAAATTCAGGGAGTTTCTAAAGCAGCCCATCCCATCCCCTGGCCACAAGCATTGCTTCAAGGATGGGTGTATAACAATCGTCAGGCCAGTCAGGGACAATGAGCTCTCCCAGGAAACAATGAGATATATCTTCTCTTTTCTTGCTGAATGTGAGCACCAATGTGGCCTTAGAAGCCATTGGCAACTATCTTACAGGCACCAGGGGAGAGACTTCTGGGAAGGGAACCCTCACTGAGGAAGTAGAGCTCCAGGGGGTTGGGGTGGGTGTGGGGAGAGAGACGGAGGGAGAGAAAGAGAGAAGAGACACTGTGCTCTGAACATATCATTTTAAAATACTTTTTAAAATATATTTTATTGATTTTTTACAGAGAGGAAGGGAGAGGGATAGAGAGTTAGAAACATCGATCAGCTGCCTCCTGCACACTCCCCACTGGGGATGTGCCCGCAACCAAGGTATATGCCCTTGACCGGAATCAAACCTGGGACCCTTCAGTCCACAGGCCGATGCTCTATCCACTGAGCCAAACTGGTTAGGGCATGAACATATCATTTTTTGGGGAAAATATGGAAGGTAGAAGGCGATAGTGACAAATACAATTTGCTGAGAGCATTGGAGCAGGGATGTGAATATTGGAAAGGCAGATTAGAAAGATCGTGGAGGGTCTTAAATGGGAGAGAAGAGTCTCTTTTCTACAGACAATAGAAAGCTGTTGGAAGCATTTAAGTACTAGGATATGAGTGGTGTTGGGGATAAAGTAATCAGAATGTGTATAATCAGTTAGGATGGAAAAAGGCTGCGGGTGGGAAGACCATTGGAGTTTTCTACAAATGAAGACCTGAACCAGAGCAGCTTCAGTGGGGCTGGAAAGAAGAGAAGGATGTGGAAAAATGAGACCACAGAGTCAAGATTTTAGAGTAAGATTTTGTCATTGACTAAAGGCTGCATGAACGAGGGAAGGAGGGAGGGTGCCTACACACAAGCCGAGGCCTCCAGTTCTTGGATGGCCCTCTAGGCCAGCAGTTTATCACCGTAAAGATGGACATAAAAGATTAGGCAACAGAGGAGGGAATATGCTTTCTTTAGGTACACTGCCACAATGTAAACGGAGGATGATGAAATTTTACAACATTGCAAAATAATGGCCTGTGGTGTTGACTCAGGATCCTTACCATCAGCAAACTTCAGGAGCTGTTCATCGAGATTGTGAGCCACAGACTTTTGAAAGGGGTGGCAACGAAACAACATATCTGTTGAGATTGGAGCTTTTTCTCTAACTAGCTGTGTGACTCTGGGTAAACCACTTACCCTCTCTGAACTATCATTTCCTCAGTTGTAAAAAGGGGCAAGATAAAAGCTTCTTTCCAGGCTTGTGGTCCTCAACTCGGGCTCTCCTAGACAACTCCCCCCCCCCCACGCCGCCGCCCCCCGCCTGTTTCTAATAAATAAAAGGTTAAAAAAAATTAAAAATAATAAATAAAAGAAAAATATGTTTTAAACCTCCCTCCTTTCCTCCCCCCCACCCCCCCTTTTTCTTCTTTTGTCAAGTATGCTTTGTGTTTGCAGGCTGACCTTCCACAGGGACTATTTGTGTTGTCACAGATTGTTCTTGGGTTTCTTGTCGCTTTTATGGTTAATCAGTCTTCTGGATTCTAGTACCATCTGCATTACAGAATCGGGATGGCCTTTCCTTGCCCTGTCTTATATAATGGGGGAATAACTAATACACAGCATTTTATTTTATTTATTTATTTATTTTATTATTTTTAAAATTTCTTTATTGATTAAAGTATTACATATGTGTCCTTATTCCCCCATTACCCCCCACCCCTTTTTATGCCCCCACCCCCCTGTTGTCTGTGTCCATTGATTAGGCTTATATGCATGCATATAAGTCCTTTGGTTGATCTCTCCCCTTTACCCCCACCATCCCCTACCTTCCCTGAGGTTTGACGTTCTGATTGATGTTTCTCTGTCTCTGGATCTGTTTTTGTTTATCATTTATGTTGTTCATTATATTCCACAATACACAGCATTTTATTATGATGATTAGCTTAAGGAGCAAAGAATGACCTCTGATTTATCTAGTGGTGGGGAGGGTGTGCATCTCAGCAAAGGGCTGTGGGTGTGGCAAGCACTGTGACTGACTTGTCTGGAGCAGGGGATAATAGCAAGGGAAAGTGAGGAGGGTGCCTACAGCCCCATGTGCTGATATCTGCCAGTTGCCCCTCAGGCCTGCTCTCCACCCCCTCCACCCTGTGCTGTATCCTGGAAGGCCGCATCAGTGGACTGCATCAGTGAATTCCCCTACCCTCTGGCTTCCAGTTTGCTTAGGCCACAGGGAAGTACACACAGGAGATCAGAGGTCAGGAGGAGAGTGAGGAAAGGATATTATTTCTTCAACTCCCTCCCTGCCAGGGCACCTTGGATGGGCTGCACAATGAAAGGAAGAAGCGTAGATGAAGTTCCATGGCTGGGGAGAGCCCTATTGTGGATGCAGTGTCACCCACCTGTCAGCAGCTCCCATTCCCCTCCACTCCCATTTATTGAAGGCTTACTATGTGCTGAGTGTTTGCACTATCTTGTTCAATTCTTGAAATAATCCTATGAGGAAGGTAAAGCATTATTACGATGTTCATTTGACAGATGAGGAAACTGAAGCTTGTCTTTGCCCAAGGTCACAAAGACAACTAGTCAATGACAGAGTAAGAACTTGAACCTGGGCTTTACTGATTTGAGAGCCTGGTTTTCACTACTGTCCCAGATTGCCTGTGCTGAGATTTCCTGGGACGTCCTCTCTTGTCTTTTCTTTCTTTCTTTCTTTTTTTTTTTTTGAGTTTCAAGTTTTTCTTTTCTTTTCTTTTCTTTTCTTTTCTTTTATTTTTTTTTTAAAATTTCTTTATTGATTAAGGTGTCACATATTTGTCCTCATCCCCCCATTCCCATCCCACCCCCCTCCCCACGCATGCCCCAACCCCCTGTTGAACTTAACCGTTGGATAGGCTCATATGCATGCACACAAGTCCTTTGGTTGAACTCTCCCCCTCCCCCCACCCTCCCCTATCCTCCCTCTGAGGCCCGATAGTCCGATCGATGCCTCCTTGCTTCTGGTTCTGTTCTTATTCCTCAGTCTATGTTGTTCATCATTTCCCCTAGATGAGCGAGATCATATGTCACTAGATATATACTTATGAGAACTGAATGTGAGACGAGCAATAATAGTTATGCTGACAGGCAAATAAATCAGTCTGTAGTGAGTTTCTTTCTGGACCAACAGTTCTTTTGAGACCCAATTTCAATGTCCACCAGTTCCTTATGTGTACATGTCAGCACTGACCCCTCGGCTCTGGATGGTGGACAAATGGTGGTAACGGAGGTCCGACTCCCTCTGGTTTGGTCTCGGCCGGACCCAGGGGCACGGCTTCACCCGGACTAAGGGGCACGTGGCCTCACCCATACCCAAGGGGCGCGTGGCCTCACCCGGGCCCGGGACCCAGCCTCACCCGGATGGATCCAGGGGCACACGGCCTCACCCGGACCCAGGATCCGGCTTCACCCGTACCCAGGGGCGCAAGGGCTCACCCGGACCCAGGGGCACGTGGCCTCACCCGGGCCAGGCGCGCGAGGCCTCACCCGGATCCAGGGACACATGGCCTCACCTGGACCCGGGGGCGCGTGGCTTCTCCCAGACCCAGGGGCACGTGGCCTCACCCGGACCTAGGTGCACGAGGCCTCACCCAGATGCAGGGACACGTGGCCTCACCCGGACCCGGGGGTGCTTGGCCTCTCCCAGACCCAGGGGCACTTGGCCTCACCCGGGCCTAGGCGCGCTAGGCCTCACCCGGATCCAGGGACACATGGCCTCACCTGGACCCAGGGGCGCATGGCCTCTCCCAGACCCAGGGGCACGTGGCCTCACCCGGGCCTAGGTGCGAGAGGCCTCACCCGGATCCAGGGACACATGGTCTCACCTGGACTTGTCTTTTCTTTTATAGGCACAAGATTTATATCACCCATCTGGAATGGGATGGGGTGAGAAAGGGGATTCTGGAACTATTGTCTCTCCTGGGAGCCACACCGCTTGTCAGTTAGAAGGTGCTGGAAAGAATTAGATTGCTCCAGGGTGTTCACTTGTATGCAGTTTATTATTTCTAGAGATAAGGCCCACGGAGACCGCTATATTGCGTTATATTTCTTCCAGTGAATGAAGGCAGAGGGCAGCTGTTTAGCATTTGAGACATGCACCTGGCTCACTTTGTCTAAAAGAGAAACATAAATATTAAAACATAGTAACCCAAAGAATTATCCCCTCTGTGGATGGTTTGCCACTGTTTTGAGTATGGGACTTAATGGTGATTATTTAAACTTGGACTTGCCAGAAAAAGGATGTCCTTGATTGATTGGGAAGACTGTAGATCTCCCTAGGAGAGGGCTTGGACTCATTCCTGGCTCTAACCTTTCCAGATCTGAAGCTTGGAAAAGTGCTGAGAATCTATCAGAGGGGAGGACAGAAGGAGACATCATCTCATTCAGCACCTCCCTTGAACTGTGGAAGACTCTGCAGCCCCGTGTGCTGATACCTGCCAGTTGCCCCTCAGGCCTGCTCTCCACTCCCTTCACCCTGTCATGTATCCTGGGAAGCTGCCCTAGGTGGACTGCATCAGTGAGTTCCCTTACCCTCTGGCTTCCAGTTTTCTTAGGCCACAGGGAAGTACACACAGGAGATCAGAGGCCAGGAGGAGAGTGAGGAAAGGATATTATTTCTTCAACTCCCTCCCTGCCAGGGCACCTTGGATGGGCTGTACCCCTCCTCTGATGGCCACAGTTCCTATCAGGTGGCCTCTGCATACAGCTGCCCTCTCTGGTCCAAGTGACCACTTCTCCCTTGCTCCTTCAAGGCCTAGAGGTAGTAAGGGCTCACTGCGGGGAGTAGCCTGAGCTATTATTGCACTAGCTATCCATGTTGTGCACACATCTTTAGCGCCCTTATCACACTCTAATCAAATTACCCAGTTTGGATGTGTCATCTGTTTCCTGCTGGGCCCTGGCTGATATACCCAGAGAGGTCAATGACTTGCCTGAGGTCTCAGGAGGACTCAATTACATACCAGTACGTGCTAATAAGAAGAGGTAACACTGGCATGTTTTACGGTTTATGAAGCACGTTCATAACCATAATCTCTGGTGCAGGAAAGGTATTAAGCTTCCCACTTAGAGACTAGAAATGGAATCTTAGAGACGAGGAGGGATTCACCACTGCTAGTGAGCATCAGAGCCATCCTCAAACCCAATGCATGGCTCTACCAATCACACCCTGGCCCGCCTCCAGGTCAGGGCTACTGCTAATTCTTCACTAGCACAACTCCACACCTGGAGCATCAGGAAAGCAAACATACCCAGTGTTCCATCTTCTGGGCCCAGAACTAATGATACTACATACACAGTCCAATAACTTGTGTGGCAAGGGGTGTCACCCCGATTTAGTAGATGAGGAAAGTGAGGTTCAGAGGCTACATATCTTACTCAAAGTCATGCAGCTGGGAGGTAGCTGGAATTTGAACCCAGGTCTGTCTGCCTGCTCTTTCCACTACCCCACACTGCTGCTGCGTGCAGAGATGTGGGTTTCTGAAGGTGCCGAAGGCTGCAGGCCTAGCATATCCTCTGTATTTCCCCCATCACACCAGTCCCAGCCCGGCCTTCATATTCACTCTGAGATCTTGGCCTGGCTTTCCTGTTGGGCAGCCAAGGAGTCTTTTGTGGATAAAACATGACAGAAAATGGAGTGTAGCTGATTAAGACCACGAGATAACAAGGCAAGGCCTGTGGGCCCTTTGCCGGAGGCAGCCTGGGAAAAAAAAACGCAGCGGGGTCAGAGCTGCCTCCGCTGTTACTCGGGGGGGGGGGGGGGGGGGGGGGGGGGGGGGCGCGTTTCCAGAGAAGCTGGGACAAGCGTCCGCTCAGCAGCGCTGAATGTGATGTACCAGCCTAGTGGCAAAATGTTTCCCTGGGCCCATCAGTTTTCAGACATAGAAGCAGAGTCAGGGGCTGGTGTTGGCTGAACATTGACCTGGGGTCACCTACTCTCTGTGTGGCCTTAAGTACTCACTTCCCCAGGTTGGGCCTCAGTTTCCTCATCTGAAATAGGGGGAAGATGGGTGCATCCCGTGCTCTGCTACCTGTCTTCCCAGTCTGTCCTCAATGAGTGGGTGAGTCTGTGAGCCTTCCATAACCTACCCACTCACCCCTGCCCTATCCCCCTCTTTGCTCTGTCCCTTCGCAGGACACTGGGGTTGTGTTATTGATGGATATGCATCAATGAATTCATATTTTCTTTTCCATTTACTCACATCCATAAACAGCTGGCCCAAACCAGGTGGCGGCCTGTGATTGTGGAGGGGGCAAGATGGGACTCAGAACTTGATCTGCACAGCCTTTGTACTAGCTGCCAATCCTTCAGTGGTGCTTGCAGTCTTGGGGAGTCATATAGGTGAAGGGCTGGTCTAGTTTCCCCTTACTTTACAACAGTGACAGCAGACCCTGGGATACTGAGTGACTTGTCCGAGATACGCCGTGACCCAGTGTTAGAACAGGGCCTCCAGCCTCCCATGTCGTACTCTCAATGCCAGAGAAAACCAGTGCTATGCTTGACGATGGTCTCCATTGGAAGCTACTGCTTTGAGGGTGAAACAGATGTAATAAACACGCAGTGTAGGGGGAAACAGAAAATAGATAAGCAAAAAGAAGAAAATGAAATGAGTGATTCAATGCCCAGCTGCTTTGGGTTAAGCAGAGCAGGGCTATTGTGAGAGGAACTGGAGCCTGGCTTAAAACCCAATAGAGACGGAACTTCTTGTTCTTGTTGGCAGGTTCCTGGGCTGGTGGTCACTCTGCTTTCTGTTTTAGGAGGGCCCTTGGCCAGAGTCTCTGCGTACTCAACTCACGCCAAGGGACAGGGCAATTGCCAGTAGACAGAAAGGAGGAGTGCTTCTCCTGGCTGAGCGAGGAGCCAGCCTGCTTGGTACAGCCCAGAGGATGGGGCAGTGCCCGAGACAGGTGGGTACATCTTCAGAGACATTGGCTCTGTGGGGAGATTTGCCTCCCTCTAATGCCTACCTTTACACAGCAGTCAC
This sequence comes from Eptesicus fuscus, assembly GCF_027574615.1. Taxonomy (NCBI): domain Eukaryota; kingdom Metazoa; phylum Chordata; class Mammalia; order Chiroptera; family Vespertilionidae; genus Eptesicus; species Eptesicus fuscus. The sequence goes on along the minus strand of NC_072485.1, from coordinate 66,995,802 downwards.
TCTTTCATGTATCCTAAGAACTAGCTGCTTCCAGTTGCATTTTGGTACTGAAGTCTGTGCTTCCTGTGGCCAATTGACAAAACTCCATTCAAGGGTTGAGATACAGAATTTTGGAGTGTCAGAGCCCGAAGGACTTAACAGCCCATCTAGTTCCAACCCACTTATTTAACACACGGGGAAACCGGGGTTCAGAGATGGCAATGGGCTCATTGAGTGTCATGCGGTAAGTTATTGGCAGTGCCGGGCCTGACACATAACCTTCTGATTCCATCCTGTGTGTTCTCAGGCTGGACATCAATTTCAGATGCATGGGAAATGCATCCCAGCCAGCGTGGGATAGGGACAGGGAGTCAGGGCTTATAGATCAGTAATAGTAGGCTTAATTCCATAAACATAATAATGAGCTGGATTTTATTGAGAGCTTATTATGTGCTAGCGATTTTATAGCCATCCTCTCATTTAATGTCCATATGAAGGAGATGTTTGTATTGCTAGCTTTACAGATGAGAAAACGGAGGCTTCAAGAGGTGACATAACTTGCCCAAATGTACATAGCCAACAAGTTGGGGGTAAAACTTAAGTCTGTTAGATGCAAAGCCCTGTTTATAAGTCACCAGGTTAACCTAAATGATCCTGTAAAATTTGGTCTGAACTGAGACACACTTTGAGGCATTTTTTTCCTTTGTAGTTGAATGGTTCAAGTAAATCCACGCAGGACTGAGCTTCGTGGTCTAAAGCAGCACGGGCCAGCTCTGGTGGGCATCAGAATCACCCGAAGAGCCTCTGCACGTCCAGACTGTTGGCCTCGGCCCAGAACGTCTAGTACCGTCAGTCTGGCGCGGGGCCCGAAATGTGTATTTCTAGCAAGTTCCCAGGTGCTGCTGATGCTGCTGATCTGGGGATCACACACAGAGTCCCCGATTTAAAGAATCATTCAAAGACTTCAATGTCAGCTGAATTTTCTTGCATTGAGTCTCATTTCCCAAGTAACTATTCAGGAGCTAAGCTCTTACTCCTCAGTGAAAGAGGTGCTTGTCAGGAAATAAGGGGATCGATATTATCCCTTGATTTCCCAAGGGGCTGCTGAGGGGTCTTCAGTTGGGTTGAACTGTTCAGAAGGCTGAAGATTTAGACCAAAAAGCACAGGATGCTGCGGCAGAAAGAAACAACCTCAGCCATTTCTTCACTCTCATTGGCCAAACCCGAGCCACATGCCCACCCCTAAAGCAGGAACCGAAATGAACTTCAGAGCCTGAGAAGGGGATGTGAGTGGTCCCCTAGAGGACGCCTGGGGGTGAGGACACCAGAAAGAAGGGTAAATGGATGCCAGTGGCAAAACCACGCATGCCCATCTTCCTAGTTGCCAAGCAACCTTTTACTTTTTAGTTCTGTTTATTCTTCTTTCCCACAAAGTTCTCATGGCAAGAGGGCTGACCTTTCTATAGATGGAGGAGGGCCAAACCCAGGAGGCTTTGAGTGAAGTGGAAAGAGATTACAGCTGGAGATTTGGGTTTTAGTCCTGGTCCTGCCACGAATTTCCTTCCCTTCGTGAGTCTGTTTTTTCTTCAGCTGTTGCAAGGAGGCGAGTGTGTGGGCCCTTGCGGCTCTGATAGGCTGTGTTCTGGGCAGTGTCACAGGCAGTGGGGCCCTCCCAGTGCCGTTCACGTGATATCTCAGAAGTGAAGGCAGCTTTCTCTAAACATGGGTGGTCCCTGCCATGGAAGAACATGGGCTGCTAGAAAGAGCCTTGAACTTGGCATCAGATAGACTTGTTTTGACTCCAGACTTTGATTCCTGATTCCTCTATTACCTGTGTGACCTGGGTAAATTAGATTAACCTCTCTGAATTGCCTTATATACAGTGGTGGAATTAAAATAATCCCTGCCTGGTCTCAAAGGTTGTTGAGAGAGGGAGACAGTGGATGTGAGGTGCTTTGTAAGCCCCCAGGTGCTGGTAGATAGGAGGCACACCCACCCAGGGCTCCTGCCTCCCACGGCCCCCAGGTGTGGTTCAGGGACTCAGTGCTCCTGAGAAAAGGCTGGTGCCCACATCCAATGAGCATGAACCCTTCTACAAGCAAATGTCTGTTACTTGTAGAGCACTTGTCCTAAACCTTGTTATTCTGCACACGGGTGCCAGGTGGTAACAGGCAACTGGGAGGGTGGGGTGAGGGTACGAGGGAGAGGCCACTGCTGATTCTAAATCTTTCAGGAGGATCTTTCTTGGAGCCTAAATGTGGGGTCCCAGGGCCCAGAGGCTGGCAGTGAGGGAAAGCCAATCTCTGGCCCAGCCGGTGTGGCTTGGTGGTTGAGTGTCGACCTATGAACCAGGATGTCACGGTTCGATTCCCGGTCAGGACACATGCCCAGGTTGTGGGCTGGTTACCCAGTGTGGGGCGTGCAGGAGGCAGCCGATCAATGAATCTCTCTCATTGTTGATGGTCCTATCTCTCTCCCTCTCCCTTCCTCTCTGAAATCAATAAAACTATATTCAGAAAGAAAGGAAGAAAGAAAGCAAGCCAGGCTCTGCTCTTCTGACATCCTGTCCCTCCAAGTGGGCATTTGGACAGCGGCCGCCCTCTGACTTGTCTAGTGGGGCGTGGGACAGCCATCTCCACTCTGCTATCTCACAGTCATCTCAAATTAATATGTTCACAATGGTTTCTTTTTTAAAATATATTTTTATTGATTTCAGAGAGAAAGGGAGAGGGAGAGATAGAAATATCAATGATGAGAGAGAATCATTGACTGGCTGCCTCCTGCACGTCCCCTACTGGGGATCGAGCCCACAACCCAGGCATGTGTCCTTGACCGAATCGAACCTGGGACCCTTCAGTCTGCAGGCCGACGCTCTATCCATTGAGCCAAACCAGCTAGGGCCACAATGGTTTCTTGACCTCAGTCCCCACTTCCAGAATTTGTTTTCTCCTAATTCTGTGCCACCCGTGACCAGTCAGTCTCCCGTGCTAGGTACCTGTGGGTCATGACGTTTGACATCTCTCCTTCTCTCTTAAGTCCCCCAATCCATCATCAAATCCTGTCAATTTCCCCTCTAAAGTATATTTTATTTCCACTCATTTTTTCCTCATTCCCACCACTACCACCCTTCTCAGATACTGTCATCTCTTACCTGAACTGCCTCCCCAGTAGTTTTCTCGTTTGGGGTCCTGACCCCCTTCATCCCAGTGTACATACTTTTGAGAAACAGTGCATATTATTATTCTCCTCCCTAAGCTTTGCCTGGCATATAAATATAAGTCTCTGAGACTGGACTATAAAAAACATCAGTTTAACATTATTTCATCCAGAGTGTTCTGAACTTATTTGTTCATGAATATGATCAAAGGATATCTGTACATCAGCCAGAGTAAACTTTCCAAAATGCACATCCGATGGCGTTACTATCCACCTTACAGGTCTTCAAGGGCAGACTGTTGCCTTTGGGATGAAACCCAAGGTCCCTAGTGAGGCCTATCAGCCCTGCAGGAACTGGCCCTGCCCACCTCTCCAGCCCAGCCACCTTTCCGGCACTCCCCACCGTGCACCTGACACTGGCCACACTGGCCTTCATCTAGTTCATGAACAGACCAGGTTCCTGCACATCTTAACACCACAATGTCCTTTCCCAGGCTGTTCCCTCCCTGGTCTGCCCGTTCTCCTTTCTTCGTATCCCCGCTTCAGTTCATCCTTCAGGTCTCAGCGGAAGGGTCACATTTTCAGAGAGACCTCCATTAATGACCCTGTCCAAGTGGTCCCCATGTCCCTTCCCACTTTCCACCAGTTACTCTCTTAGGAGTCTATTTTTCTCCATAGTACTTACTGCAGTTCATAGTAGGTGCTGTGTTCATTTAGTTGCTTATTGCCCAGCTCCACTACACTGTAAACTTCACGAGGGCAGGGTAAGTGCCTTTCTACTATACACTGAGTGGCCAGATTATTATGATCTCTGAACGCATAATAATCTGGCCACTCAGTGTATATCCTATATAATAAAAGGCTAATATGCAAATTGTCCCCTCGACCAGGAGTTCGACCAGCAGGCAGGCCGGCCAACCGCCCATGTCCCCTCCCCCTGACCAGGCTGGCCGGACCCTACCCATGCACGAATTAATGCACTGGGCCTCTAATATATATTCAGAGATCATAATAATCTGGCCATTCAGTGTATACCCAGCCCCTGTTTGTTCAATAAATAGTTTTTGGATCAAAGAACTAATGCAAAAATTAGAGACCTTGCCCCTGTGATTTCTACAGATTTCCCTCAAAGTTGCTACACTGTGAATTAGTAATTCGAGGTAACCACTGGGAGCCAGGAATAAAAAGAAGTGCTGGCTATGCCTGTCTGTACCCAGAGTGGTCTACCCCAGTCCCCTGACTTTGACCTTGACCATGACCTTCCCCTCCCACATGACCACAGGTGCACAGCTGGACCCTCAAGCTCCCCTAAAACAGCTTTCAGGAAAGGATCTGATAAACTCAGGTACACTGGGAATGAAAACAGACACTCTATTTTCCACAACAAACAATAAACCACGATACTGGAGATGGCAAGGACTGACTGCATCATTTGCAGGGCGCAGTACAAAATGAAAACGTGGGCTGCTTGTTAAAAATTTATTAAGAATTTCAAGATGGTGTCAACAGAGCATTAAACCGAGGTCAGGACCTTCTAACCCTGAGGCTGGCCTTCCTGCCTTCCGAGGCGGCCAGGAGGTTAGTGTGGATTCTCTGGGCTGGCCCTGCAGCTTTCAAGAGACCCTCTTTCCTCAGCTCAAGAATGCTACTGGTTCCAGACAGGACTCCCTGCAGCCAGGACACACCAGGCTGCCGCTTCTTTCCCCCCAGCTTCCCCAGCCTCCTTGGTTTCTAGCTAAGCCAGTCCACTGAGAGCAGAGCCAAGTTTATTTTCTTTTATCTAGGAGCTTGAGGAAGCAGGAAAGTTGTTTTTGTAAAACTCCCTAGAAGGTAAACATGAAGACGTTCTTTTATTCCGTTTACAGGAATACACTGGCCTGGAGGGAATCTGTTGCCACCACAGGCTCCTGTTTACCTGTCCTTCACACACACCTCCAGCCAGCAAGTGGGACAGCCTTCTGCAGGGGCCCAGCCTTCAGGAATTCAGCCTTATTTTAGGGGCGGGGAGAGGCAGGGAGAGGAAGAGTGATGGGTGTGACCCTGAATGAGAATGGGAGGGGACACTGGCTTATATTTCCTGAAAGCCACCAGGGGCAACTCTGAACTGCACTCATCAAATTATTCAATCAAGATATGTTTTAAATACGTAAATATACTTGTTTTAATTGAGTTTATTGTTCAAAACGCCTAAGTTACAAAAAGGTTTATGGTGAAAAATCTTCTTTGTGACTCCCAAGTAATCCCGTTCCTCTCCCTGCAGGTGGTAATCATAACTAGTATTTTTGCACTTAGGGGGTAGGAGTACCGTGTGTGCATAAACAAACAGATATGAATATAGCTCCCCTAGGTTTTTTTGTCCCCCTGCCCCCCAATGATAGCATACTATAATGCTGACCTTGGCTTTGTTTTTTCACTTAAGATTATATCTGGGAACTCTTTTTTATATTAGTTTACAAAGACCTTCCTGTTCTTTATCGGTATGCATAGTCATCTCATTGCATAATCAGTGGTCGGCAAACCGCGGCTCGAGAGCCACATGCGGCTCTTTGGCCCCTTGAGTGTGGCTCTTCCACAAAATACCATGGCCTGGGCGAGTCTATTTTGAAGAAGTGACGTTAGAAGAAGTTTAAAAAATTTGGCTCTCAGATGAAATTTCAATCGTTGTACTGTTGATATTTGGCTCTGTTGACTGATGAGTTTGCCGACCACTGGCATAAACTGTATCATAATTTAACCATGAAGACATTTAGGTTCTTCTGGCCTTTTGTTATTACAAACAGTGATGTAATACCTCGCTTGGATGATCGAGGTTCCTTTAAGGTTACCTGAAGTTAGCTACCCTCCTGAGCTCATCTGCAATCGCTCTGAGTTGAGGGCCTGTGCATTTGTAAGTTTGGTGGATACTACTGCTCAGCGCTCTGTGCATTTGCACAATTGCTTATCGAGAAATGTTGGCATGTGCCCACTTCATGCCAACGTGCTGGGGACACTGCAGTGCCTCGACAGACCCTGCTCTTCTGGGGACACAGTCTGGTTGGGGGCCTGGGGAGAAGAACTCCATCAACAAGAACCAAAGGAATGAACAAGAGAATTCCAGATAGTGGTCAATGCTGTTAGAAAAAAAATCAGACCCAGGTGATATGATGCAGTGTGTGTGTGTGTGTGTGTGTGTGTGTGTGTGTGTGTGTCGGGGGCGGGGGCATTTAAATGGGCACCAGGGAAGGCCTCTCTTGGATAACAGCTATGCTTGGTGGAGATGGTTCCGGGAGACGTACAAATCCTACAAATCTGTAAAGCGCTTTCAGACTGTCCCCATCTGGATGCCTAAATAGCAGAGATTACTTTATGGTGGAGAGGTGGGAGGCATTTTCTTTTCTCTCTCTCTCTCTCTCTCTCTCTCTCTCTCTCTCTCTCTCTCTCTCTCATTCTGCTTCTGCAAAAGAGAAAAGAATCTTCAACTATCCACTCCAAGGAGGGCTGCCCCTCAAATGTTTGGAGAGAACAGACCACAGGGTAGCAGCCTTGGGCCAGTTCGGGGAAGGCCTGAGCCTCGGTCATTCAAGCCACCGGAGCTCAAGGTTTTCATCTCCTCCCGGGGCCCTCAGGCTGCAGGAACGGAGTCTCCTGGAGGTGTCCTTGGTGGTGGCAGCTTCAAGGATCCTGATCGGCCCTCTGTTCCCTGGGCTCACCTCCCTCAATGGTGTGATTCATCTTGTTGGAAGGTTCTCAGAGCCAGACAGGTGGAGTGTGGGAAACATGGACAGGAATCCCGAGCATGGAAGGTGGCAACCCTTCCTGCCATTCAGGGTAACATTAAAACCTTTGAGCCCTCGGCCAATCAGGCGGAAGGCCGCTGCTGTGCCAAATGGGGGCATCCCTTCCACCCCCCATCTCTGCGGCATTTCCTGCTGTCCTTCCCATCGCCAAGGTAGACAATTCCTTAATATTTCTGCCTGTTCAAATCCTTCCCATCCTCCAAGTCCCAGCTCAAGTGCCCCTCCTTCATGAAACCCTGCTGCTTACCGCCTGGGTGAGAGCCTTAGGTCAGGGCAGGCATCGCCTTTATTCCCTACGAGCAGAAGCCTTGGCACCCGTCTCCCCTGAGCCTGGCACGCTAGAGCCTCGCCACGCGTAGAAACTCAATACATGCGTGCTGTCTGAGAAGTAGAAGCGCCGCCCTGGTTTGTAAGGTGACACTGTGTCCACAAATGGGCCAGCTGGGGTGCTGAGGGGCTGGGGATTAGCGCACCGCTGTTACTTGACGTTGTTCTAGCAGGCCTACTTCCCATCCACATCAGCATGCTCTTGTTTGCTATTTTGGGTCCTATTTCACCAGAATGATTAAACAAAAGGGAAATCATCAAAAAACCACAGCAGAGCCTGATGGGGGAGAGGAAAAGGCAGAACTGAACATGTGGGATGGAGGGGAGGGTGATAAACACACGGTAAGCGAGTGAGAGTCCGACGGAGCTGGAGCCATTGGCGGATGCAAAACAGGACCATATGGCGAGTGTCTGCGGAAAGTGCTTTATGAGAAGGGGGCTGAGTCCAAATAACCTCACCCTGGGAACTGGTCAACTGTCCCAATGTGTAAGAGGGAGAAGCCAAAATTGCTCCAGAATCTTTTTTTTTTTCCTTGAAAGTAGCATGAACAGAAATTCCAGCTGAAGAGCCCATGCCTCCTCCCCTCTCCATTCCTGGGCTGGGAAGCCAGTTCCTTTCTCTGGAGGAGGGGAACCCTGTATGTGCATTCTATTCGCGGGGGTGGGGGGTGGGGGGTGGGGGGGTGTCTGTGTGTGTGTCAGGGGGGGCAGCTGGGAGGGAGGCTCTGGTCTACCATATTCTTTCCCCCCACCCATGGAGGAGGCTGCCCTTGGATACTCAGCCAGCATAGTGTCTGGGTCCCTAGCGGGTCACGGGAGTGTCACAGAGAGGGATGAGACCCGAAAGGAGCAGGCGCCCACAGCACCCAAGGGAGATCCAAGAGCCTAGAGTAGCCTCGGGCAGGGGTGAGGGCAGAAGAGGGAAGGAGGCTCGGTTGCCACTGGAGCTTCTGCCGAGGGGGCTTTTTTTTAACCAACGCTTTTGGTCAGAGGCTGTACGCCCCTGCTGGGGCACCTCGTACCCCACACCCTCTCCTCCAGAGACCGCTGTGCGGCACTGTAACCCCTCGCCACAGTGTGGCTGAAATCTGGCTGGTCCACGTGGAGATGGCTGTAGGTGTAAATTACACCTTGAACCTGGAAGTCTTTTTAGGAAAAGAGAATGTAAAATATCTCGTCAGTAACTCATACACTGATTACACGTTGGAGTGATATCTGGATATATTGAATTAAATAATGTTCTTTTTTTTTTTTTTAATTTCTTTATTGATTAAGGTGTCACATATTTGTCCTCATCCCCCCATTCCCATCCCCCCCCCTCCCCACGCATGCCCCAACCCCCTGTTGAACTTAACCGTTGGATAGGCTCATATGCATGCACACAAGTCCTTTGGTTGAACTCTCCCCCTCCCCCCACCCTCCCCTATCCTCCCTCTGAGGCCCGATAGTCCGATCGATGCCTCCTTGCTTCTGGTTCTGTTCTTGTTCCTCAGTCTATGTTGTTCATCATTTCCCCTAGATGAGCGAGATCATGTGTCACTAGAGATATACTTATAAGAACTGAATGTGAGACGAGCAATAATAGTTATGCTGACAGGCAAATGAATCAGTCTGTAGTGAGTTTCTTTCTGGACCAACAGTTCTTTTGAGACCCAATTTCAATGTCCACCAGTTCCTTATGTGTACATGTCAGCACTGACCCCTCAGCTCTGGATGGTGGACAAATGGTGGTAACGGAGGTCCGACTCCCTCTGGTTTGGTCTCGGCCGGACCCAGGGGCACGGCTTCACCCGGACTAAGGGGCACGTGGCCTCACCCGGATCTAGGGACACATGGTCTCACCCGTACCCAGGGACGCTTGGGCTCTCCCAGACCCAGGGGCACGTGGCCTCCCCTGGGCCTAGGTGCACGAGGCCCCACCCGGATCCAGGGACACATGGTCTCACCCGGACCCAGGGACGCTTGGGCTCTCCCAGACCCAGGGGCACGTGGCCTCATCCGGGCCTAGGTGTACGAGGCCTCACCCGGATCCAGGGACACATGGTCTCACCCGGACCCAGGGACGCTTGGCCTCTCCCAGCCCCAGGGGCACGTGGCCTCACCCGGGCCTAGGTGCACGAGGCCTCACCCTGATCCAGGGACACATGGTCTCGCCCGGACCCAGGGGTGCGTGGTAAATAGGGTTCTTAAAATTCATCTTGCCTATCTCTTGTTTACTTTGTTCAATGTGGCTACCAGAAATTTTTATAATTACATATGTGGTTTGCATTGTATTTCTGTTGGCCAGTGCTGCTCTGGAAAGCCTGTGTCTGAGGCTGGAAATAGGCCTGCAGGGAGGTGTCTCTCGTTTAAATATTAAAAGACAGCCCAAGCTGGTTTGACTCAGTGGATAGAGCTTTGGCCTTCGGAGTGAAAGTCCCGGTTCGATTCTGGTCAAGGGTGCATGCCCGGCTTACTGGCTCGATCTCCAGCAGAGGGCGAGCGGGAGGCAGCTGATCAGTGATTCTCTCTCATCATTGAGGTTTTTATCTCTCTCTCCCCTCTCCCTTCATCTCTGAAACCAATAAAAATATATTTAAAAACAAAACAAAACAGCCCGGCTGGTGTGGTTCAGTGGTTGAGTGTCGACCCATGAACGAGAAAGTCCAGGTTTGTTCCGGGTCAGGGCACATGCCTGGGTTATGGACTCTATCCCCACTAGGGGGCGTGCAGGAGGGAGCTGATCAGCAATTCTCCCTCATCACTGATGTTTTTATCTGTCCCTCTCCCTTTCTCTCTGAAATCAATAAAAATATATTAAAAAAAAATAAACTTATATTTAAACAGCCATACGTGGCCAGTAGCTACCATTTGGACAGGACATCTTTAGAAACTATGAGTTATGGGGAAAAAAGAAAAACTGTTTGGGAGGATTTTAAACAAATGCAGTAGTTTATAAGGGTGCTTTACAGACCTAAGTTCACTGTATCCCATTTGGAACATAAGAATGTATCATATAGACTTTGATTTGCTTACAAAATGTTGGGATGTTTAAATATATGTAAATCATTAGCAAAAAGGGACATTTCCTCCTTCACTTTCTTTCTGCTCCTGCACTTTCTCAACTCTGGTTCCTTGGCTTCCTTTATGTTTTTCTTTTTTCTTTCTGGGCCTCACTCTCTGGCTGGAGCCAAGAGCAGCGCAGTGGATGGGGGAAGAACATGGCCCGGTGACACCCTGGTGCCATCTCAGGACCAGGAGGGGCTGCCACTTCGGTTGTTCATTAGGTTCAAGGAATACAGGACCATGCAGGACAAACCAGTTGAAAAATCATACGTTTTTGAGCTGGGAGGTACCTGAGAGGTTGTCTGGTCCAATCCTGCATTTATAAAGAAGGAATATGCAAATTGACCGACACACCATAACAAAACGGCTGTGCCCACAGCGGAGACAGGGACTCCATAACACAAGATGGTTGTGCCCACAGCGGAGGCCGGGTTCCCGTAATGAGCCTTAATGAGCAATCAGCAGGGACCTGAGGCTACGTGGCACTGGGCCAGGGCAGGGGACCTGAGGCCGCGCCCCCGCCTGGCAGGGCTTGACAGAGGACCCCAGGCAGCACCCCCTGGCCTGGGTCGGGGGACCTCAGGACTCACCTCCCACCCAGGCACCGGGCCAGGCAACCTGAGGCCATGCCCCGCACCCAACGGGGCTTGCCGGGGGTGGGGTTGGCCGTGTCTGGGTCTCACGCAATTTCGAGGCACATGTGGGTGGCAGGGACTTGATTGTGGTTCCCATGGTGCACTCCGGACTCTGACAGGAGGAAGATTTTCATGTACATTTTACTAATTTTCTTTCATCTCTGACACTTCAATTATAGAGAAAGAGCAAATAGAAATATTAAAATAATTCCTCTAATTAATTCCCTTTTACTTTTTATTTTTTAAATCTTTATTGTTCAGATTGTTATAGTTGTTCCTCTTTTTTCCCCCCATAGCTCCCCTCCACCCGGTTCCCACCCCACCCCATGCCCTTAACCCCCCCGCACTGTCCTCATCCATAGGTGTATGATTTTTGTCCAGTCTCTTCCCGCACCCCCCACACCCCTTCCCCACCCCCTGCCCCGAGGATTGTCAGTCCACTCCCTTTCTAGGCCTCTGTTTCTATTACATTCACCAGATTATTCTGTTCATCAGATTTTTTATTCACTTGATTTTTAGATTCACTTATTGATAGATATATATTTGTTGTTCATTTTTATGATAAATTTTTATCTTTACCTTTTTCTTCTTCTTCCTCTTCTTAAAGAATACCTTTCAGCATTTCATATAATACTGGTTAGGCAGTGATGAACTCGTTTAGCTTTTTCTTATTTGTGAAGCTCTTTATCTGACCTTCAATTCTGAATTCTAGCTTTGCTGGGTAATCTTGGTTATAGGTTCTTGCTATTCATCACTTTGAATATTTCTTGCCACTCCCTTCTGGCCTGCATAGTTTCTGTTGAGAAATCAGCTGACAATCATATGGGTGCTCCCTTGTAGGTAACTAACTGTTTTTCTCTTGCTGCTTTTAATATTCTCTCTTTGTCTTTTGCTTTTGGCATTTTAATTATGATGTGTCTTGGTGTGGTCCTCTTTGGATTCCTTTTGTTTGGGGTTCTCTGCACTTCCTGGACTTGTAAGTCTATTTTTTTTTCACCAGGTGGGGGAAGCTTTCTGTCATTATTTTTTCAAATAGGTTTTCAGTATCTTGCTCTCTCTCTCTTCTTCTGGCACCCCCATAATTCGGATGTTGGTACGCTTGAAGTTGTCCCAGAGGCTCCTTATACTATCTTCATATTTTTGGATTCTTTTTCTTTTTGCTTTTCTGGTTGGGTGTTTTTTGCTTCTTTGTATTTCAAATCTTTGACTTGATTCTTGTGATTGTCTAGTCTGCTGTTGGATCTCTGTATATTATTTTTTATTTCAGTCAGTGTATGCTTAATTTCTAGTTGGTCCCTTTTCATATCCTCGAGGGTCTCGCTAAATTTATCGGCCTTTTCTAGAAAATTCTTGAAATTATAATCATGGTTTTGAACTCTATATCCAGTAGTTTGCTTTTCTCCATTTCTTTCTTTTGTGACCTGTTTTTTTGTCTCCGCATTTTTGCTGCTTCCCTGTGTTGATAGAGTGGCTTTGTGTGCTAGGTGTCCTATAGGGCCCAGTGGCTCAGCCTCCCCAGTTACCTGAGGTGGACACTCTTTGTGCACCCCTTTGTGGGTTGTGTGCACAGTCTTGTTGTAGTTAAGCCTTGATTGTTGTTGGTATCACTGGGAGGAATTGACCTCCAGGCCAATTGGCTGTGAGGATCAGCTGTGTCTATGATGGGAGAACTTCTGTGCTGGAGACACCCTTATGAGGCAAGACTTGCTTCAGTGGGTCTTTGGTGCTCACTGAGTCTGCCCCCTGAGTGTGTCCCTTATTGATCTGAGGAGTTGTAATCTGGATGGTCTCACTCTGACCCCTGGATACACTGGCTCTTGGATCTCCAAGGAGGTGCTAATTTAGCCTCTGCCTGAGGCCACCCAGCAGGAGTTACAGAGAGATCTGAAGATTCCTCTTCTTTGTTTGAGTTTTGGAGGTGTCCAGATGAGGCCCAGCTGTGAAGCAATGCAAGCTGCTGTGGGGCCTTGGGCCTTCTTTTGAATGTTGTGGGTCTCTCTGACTCAGCTGCAGTTTGTTAGGTAAGTTTAGATTTCAAAGGACCAGGCCATTCATATGCAAAAGCCTCTGTGCACAGCTTGGATGGGCGGAGTCTCAGGGCAGAGCAAACAGCAATGGCTTCCCATCAGCCCTGCCCTAAGAGGCCCCCAGGTCTCAGTGTTCCTTGGTAATCGCTGCAAGCACCTCTGAGAGAAAGCCGCCCTTGAGTTCTGCCTGCTGCTGGACAGACCAGTTTCTCCCTGTATGAGTCTGGGTCCCCAGAGTCTCACCCGGAACTGGAGTTCAGAGCAGTCGGGAGCTTGTGTCTCCCTGCGGATTGAAAAAGACAGGCAGGTACTCAGTTGCCAGCCCTCTCCGTGTGCGCGCCTCCGTACCTCAGCACTTTACTTCCACAGCTCCTCTGAGTCTCAGTGTGCTTTTCTCTTCCCTTCTAGTTGTAGAATTTCCACTTAGCCAGCCTTCCTGTGGTCTGGATGATGTCTGTTTTGTCTTTTAGTTGTAGTTTTGAAGTTGTTGTGCGAGGCATCAATTTCAGGTGTTTATCTATGCCGCCATCTTGATTTCTCCTCCATTACCTTTTTTCTAATTAATTCCTTTTTAATGTGCACGAATTTTGTGTACCAGGTCACTAGTAAGGATATAAAAACCCAGAGAGGAGAAGTGACGTATCCAAAACCCAGGACTCTGACTGACCCTTATTTCTGTGCTTATCCCTATAACTCACAGTGGACGGCCCACATATTTTTCCAATTCTTTTTCATAAAAGCAATGAAAACTCAGCTACACTAAAGCAAACCAGACTTTTAGATTTTTGTCTTCCTATTCCTGAGTCTTTTAGACAAACATCAGTAACAACTTTTTATCTTGATGCATGGGAAAAAACATTAAAGACATTTGGGGAATCTGGGTGACGTATGCAGTGTAGCTCTTGTGTTTTTCTTACAATATCTTTGCAAGTCTGAAATTATGTTAAAATAAGTAATTTTTAAAAAAACAACTTTTACTAAGTCCTAAAAAAGAAAAAAAGGAACAGAATTTTAAAATGAAAAAGAACTTTTCTTTCTTTGATAAAAATAATCCATATGTGTATGGTGAGAGATGTTACTTAAGAAGAGATTGTTCTCAAAATGTATGTGGTAGAGGGAGGGCTGGGCTTCTGTTGAAGCATCTGCTGATTTAAGTAAGGATCCAGCAAGTGCCAGTAAAGTGCCTCCAACAGAGGGCGCTGCAACATTATGCAGAATACATCACATCGTATGGGTTTAGGGTAACATTAGTTAAAGTAGATTCTAAAGTGTTAACAACTAGAACAGAGGCATTGAGAATCTTAGAGCTGAATAGTATCTACATCCCATTTTACAGCTGAGCAAACTGAGACTCAAGGAGGAAAAACTACTTGCCCAAAGTCATAGCCACAAGCACCACAACTGTCTTGCCAATAACCACAGCGATCATTAGTAGCTTTTTTATGCCAGGCACAGTAGGTACTAAGTAATAAGCACTTTATATGCATTACCTATTTAATTATACTTCTATTCCTTTTTTACAATTCTGAATCTGAGGCTCAGAAATCAATCACTTATGTCACTAATAAAAGATCCTGGCTGTGCTCATAGCTAACGTGCATTCTGTCTTACAGTTTTGCTGGGGTACCTACCCTTAAAAAATTGATCACCTAATAGGGAAGACAGAACATAGCCATTAAAAGAGAAAGTTAGGCCGACTGGCTGGCACAGTGGTTGGGTGTTGACCTATGAACCAATAGGTCATGGTTTGATCCCTGGTCCAGCACATGCCCCGGTTGTGGGCTCCATCCCCAGTGTATGGGGCGTGCAGGAGGCAGCCGATCAGTGATTCTCTCTCATCATTGATGTTTCTATCTTTCTCTCCCTCTCCCTTCCTCTATGAAATCAATAAAAAATATTTTAAAAAAGAGAAATTTATCTCAGCGTCTACTGGTGGATACACGCACACTAGAAACCAGAGATTCAGTGAAGGAAGATTCCCGAGACTAAAGAAAGAAGAAAAGGAAAGTGCCACTGAAATGCTGGAGCTTATGTGACCTGTGAAAATGGGCGGTTTAGAGATTGCAATGAGAAAGCAGAGAGCCCTGCCTACCTCCCTGACCTGGTCTTCTACCAGCCTCTTCCTTGCCCAAGTTGCTTCAGCCATACAGGCCTTCTTTCCACCCCGAGGCCATGTGAAGCTTTGGGGCTACCTTAGAGCCTTTGCATTTGCTGTTCTTCTTCTGTTTTTTTAATCTTTATGGTTGAAAGTATCACATATATCCACTCCCCCCTCCCCTGCTGCCCCCATCAACCTTGCTGTTCCTTTTGTCTGGATCACTCCCAGGCCTCCACATGACTATCCCTTTCTCACTCAGACCTTCCCTAAAGTGGCCCCACAGAGAGGTGTAGCTGTGAGGCAGCCCACTGCCTTTCTGTCCCCGCACCCCGCTTTGTTTGTGCTGTCGTGCGTGTTACCGTGATCTTAGCACAACAGTGACGTTATATCTTCATCACTATCTGAAATCATCTGGTTTGCTTGTTTGCTTGTTTATTGCCCATCTTTCCCCCTCTAGAATGTACATTTCATGAGGACAGGAACTTGTTTGTCACAGCAAACCCTACAGCTGTGAATGCCTGGCACATAGTAGGCATGTGATACTTTTTTAAAAAAAATTTATTGTTTGAGAGGGGGAGAGAGAGGGGGAGACAAAGAGGGGGGAAGGGAGGGAGAGGAGAGAGAGAGAGAGAGAGAGAGAGAGAGAAGAGAAACATAAATATCAATTTATTGTTCCGTTTAGTTATGAATTCATTGGTTGATTCTAGTATATAATTTGACCGGGGATCAAACGCTCAACCTTGGCATATCAGGATGATGCTCTAAAAACTGAGCTATTTATCCCATAGTTATAAGATAAATGAATGGCTGAGGGAATGAGTTGAATTGATTGAAGCAGAGAATTCTGGTGCAATAGAGCAGGGCAGGTGGGGAGATAGATATATTTGAAAAGGTTATTAGGGCACGATTGAGAAGGGCTTCAAACGGTATGATAAACCCTCCAACTATGTTCTGTAGGCAGTAGTAGGCAGCCACTGGAGATTTTGATTTCCTGAAAGCATGGTTTGTTCATTTAGTTTCCAAGTAGTATGTGAATAGCTTGGGAGGGAAAGCTTGGCAATAGGAAATCAAGTTAGGAGACAAGTGGAAATGCAGCGAAATGCAGAGTGATTAAAAAAATGAAATAAATCACCTGCTTTGGCCACATATCAACTACTACCACAACTCATCGTGTGGAACTTACCATGTGTCATTGAGCGGCTCAGCAGGCCCAGCAGGAGCGGCCCTGTGGAGTGAGTTCTGAGAGACCTGGAAATGGAATCGATGGACAGAAGTTTCAGCTCAGCCTGATTTTGCAATTATGGTTTGTAGGTAGCAACATGTGAGTCAGTATTTAAAGGGCTAACCATCAGGTGAGTCACAGGATTGAAGAATTTAAAAGTCTTAGCCCCAGAAGGGACCCAGTCCACATCTTTTTACAGATTAGGAAAGGTGAGATTAGAGCAGGGAAGTGACTTGTCCTGGGCCCGGAGGCCAGAAGAGCTTCCTCTGTCTTCCAGAATCACTCATCTCTCCTTAGGTTTCTTTGCCTAGAAAATGCAGAGACACAGTCTTCTGTACAAGATCAAGTAAATATTGTACCAGGGCTTTGCGAACTGTGAAATGAGGGGCGCACACGACATTTCATTATTATTATTATGATGATGCCACAGCGCCAGCTTGGCTTCAGCTCAGGCCCAGAGTCATTCTTTCAGCAAACTTTTATTTAGTGCCTACTAACACAGAGCCTCTTCTGAACACTGGAGACCGTGCACTGGACATCCTCATCGGCGCTGCGCTTACATTCTGGTGAAGTGTGTGTGTGTGTGTGTGTGTGTGTGTGTGTGTGTGTGTGTGTTCAGTGGTGATGAGTGCTCTGGAGAAAAGTAAAGCAGACATTGGGGAGTTGCCAGAGGTGGAAGAGGGCCTGGAATTGTAAGTGGGGGCCGGGGGGGGGGGTGGTGTCAAAGAGGGCTTCTCAGAGAAAGCGACCCAGATTCTGAACTGCACCTGGCACTCCAAGCGGACAGTTAAAATTTAAAAATTATTTTAAAAGGAAATATATTTGTTTTCAGGCAGCAGAGTCTCAAGGGAAAGGCTGACTTTGCTAGGGTGTGCAGTGATGACTGTCTGACACCGTGGCTAGGAGTGTAGGCTGCAGAAATGAAACCTTTGTCATCAGCACTCTTAGGCCATCAGATGCAACTTTCTGCTTCCTTCTCACAAACCAAACCCAAGCAAAAAACCTCAGGGTTTAGCAGAAATACTTTGCATAAGGATGCATCCCCACATTTTCTTTGAGTAGTTTGGGAAAGGGGCAGAAAGTGATGTTGGTTGAGCCCTACTGGGTGCTGAGCTCAGTGCAAAGCTACTACAAACCCCCTCACATTTTATCCTCTGGGCAACCCTACATGGGAGATTTAAAAATCTATCTATCTATCTATCTATCTATCTATCTATCTATCTATCTATCTATCTATCTATTTCAGAGAGGAAGAGGAAGAGAAAGAGATAGAAACATCAACAATGAGAGAGAATCATTGATCGGCTCCCTCCTGTATGCCCCCTATTGGGGATTGAGCCCACAACTTTGAGATTCGAACCGTGACCTCCTGGTTCATAGGTAGATGCTCAACAATAGCCACACCTTTTATAGGTGAGGACACTGAGGCTCAGAGTGCCCATGTGACTTGCCCAATAGTCGGTACAGCTGGGATGTGACAGACTAGAGATCAGAAGCCAGGTCAGCCTGGCCCAGATCCTTTGTGACATCACCGCCCCTTCCGCAGACTTGGTTAAGGTTAGCTGTGGAGGATTTGAAAGCAGCTATCAAAACTTTTCCCAGAGGGAAGCTGGAAATTATATTGGCCAACTCCTTCATTTACAGATCAGATAAGTTAACAGTACAAATGCCTGCCGACACCTGGTAGCGGGGGTGCCATGGATATCTATTCCCTGTCTTTGCAGATGAGGAAACAGAGGTTTAGAGAGACGCCCAAGAGACTTGCCTGAGGTTACACAGCAGGTTAGCTGCAAACTCATACTCTCAGCAGCCTCAGGACATCCAGCTCTTTCACTACCCTCTGAGCCATTTCAGGTTCAGAGTCAAAGGCTGTAGAGTCAATGACAAAGAGAAACAGGAAGAGCTGTGGGGCCTACAGAGGGCCCAATGTCCAGTTCACAAGACCCCATGGGCAGGAGGAGTGAGAAGAAAGTCTGGAAGGCCCCCTCCCCTTGGCCCTGTTCCCCACTCCTCCTAGAGAAGGAGGGAGGGGGATGCAAGAGCAAGCCTTTTGGGTGGCTTCTATTCGGATTTACAGCCAAGCAGTATGTATTCAGCTCTTCTGGGCACCGGGCACTCAGTCCCAGCCCTGCAGACCCTGGCAGGTGAGTGCAGGACAGGTATGCAGACAGACACTGGAACCTGCACCTTAAGTGCTACCGCAGGGCTCAGCACCAGGTGCGTGGGGCTCAGATACAAAGAGGCTGGGTGGTGCCTTCAAGGCCACTGGAGCTGGCAGGTGCTTCCTGTGATGTCTTCACAGGGTTATGTTTTTGGCAGAAATTCCCTGAAGATAACCACTCTTGTGTTTCTCAGAGAGCAAGTTAGCTTTGAGGGCTTCTAACCCAGGGAGGTAGTGGGGAGTTATGGGTCCAATAACAGGGAGCAACCATGAACCAGTGGGTGACGCTGAAGTCACTGCTGAGATTTGGCTCTGCATAGACATGCACCTGTGGTTACATCGGATTTGCTTTTCCGAGTGCTTTTCTTCAGGAAGCAGGCTGGTGATGGGCAGGGAGGACTGACGTGTGGGCTGGTTGTCTTGGCGCCACATTCACGGGGTGAACCTAAGGAGCAATAATAATGGCAATAACAAATATATAATGGACTTCCGTACAGGGGCTGGTGTGTGTGTGTGTGTGTGTGTGTGTGTGTGTGTGTGTGTGTGTGTGTCTCCAACTGAGTGCCTGGTCTGAAGGGATAAAGTTAGCGGTTGGGAGTGGGGGGTGGGGTGGGGTGGGGGGGATCAGGAGGAGTCATAGCTCACATATACTCTTCCCAGTCCCCAGTCAGGTTACTTGATTTTTCACAGACGAGAAGGCAGAGGTTCAGGGAACTTCAAGGTTTCACAGCTAGTGAAGCTTAGAAGTCAAGCCTGTCTAGGCTCCATTTCCCCATCTGTACATTGGGGGTGTGGGTGAAGGGGGGACTAATTTCTTCTTCTATTTTAATGAGAAAATGCCATGGGGTGGGAGGAGCGGGGGAAGGGAGGGATGCTGGCAATCTTCGTTTCCAGGAGTAACTTTTGAAGCTGTCTCTCTTTGTTTGGGAAATTCACCCGGGATGGACCTTTATATAAACAAGAGCCAAAGTTCTCGCCCATTGTCCTTGGTGAAGAGGGTGCGGTCACCCCAATCTCCACACAGATGCAGACTGCAGTGAAAGTTCTTTTTAATGGTGCGAATGGGTGTCTTTTTAAGGGACCCTTGAAGAATTGGGGAGAAATAATCTTCCCGGATAGAGTCATGCCTTCCTGGGAGGTCACTGAGGATCCAATAATGGAGACCAGGAAGGTACGGTGGCCCTTGTGACTCCCCCGTCTGAGCCATCAAGTCATTCATTCATTCACTCATTCCTGTGTGTCAGCAGCTTGGCTGGACTTTGGGAATGCACTGGTTAGTTGCCTCCTGAACGTTGGGGAGTTAGAAGAGCAGCAAAGCAGCCCCAAACAGGGCAGCTAAGATCAGAACTGACTGATGGACTGTGAAGCCCACCTTGGGTCTTGATGCCAAAATGGTGGGAGAATGGGAGGCTCTGGGTCATATTAATATTTGCATATTTTTTGAAAATCAGAATGGTCAAGTGGGTGATATAATTTGCAGTTAGAGTCTGGAGTTAGGGAAACACATGTTAGGGATGTGTTTGGCTAGTAGACATTATCCTTTTAATTTGAATTTAAATGCCTTTAGGTGGGGAATACATTCACCACACCATAATGGCCCCATCTGATTCACACATTTACATAGCTGCCATCTGCTCAGCCCCTGTGGCTAACAGAGTTTTCCACCCTAAAGGTGGACCCCTCAAGCTTTGAGAATCTATTTATTCAAGTATTTATGAACCAAAGGCAGATTTGCAGAATTGTAGTGTGGTTTTTAATTTTGAACCCTTCTCTGATTCTCACTGTAATGGAATGAATAATCATGGTGATCTTTACTGATGATCTTTATTGATGACAATGGCAATTGGTGATAAATCATGTTGAATAAGCTGACATTCATTTCCATTCATTTAACAAATGTTTATTGAGAGCTGCTATGTGTCAGCACTTTTCTAGGGCTAGGGAGTACAGCAGTGAAGAAAGCAGACAAAAATGGAACTTGAATTCTAGTAGGGGTGGGGGAGATAGAAATAGAGAAGATTCCTGATTAAAATACATAGTCTATTAGATGATGATAAGTAGTACTAGGGAGAAAAAGTAGGGAAGGGAATAAGAAGGGTTGGGGGAGGTTATGGAAATGAGGTGGCCACTGAAGGCTTCATTGAGAAAATGAATATTTAGTAAAGACCTGAAGTAAGTGTGGGAGATGGCCATCTGGGGCAGAAACATTCTAGGAAGAGAAAACAGCACATGCAAAGGCCCTGAGGTGGGACCAGGCCTGGCATGTTAGAGAAGCTCTGTCAACATACCATACACTGTTCCAAGCTCTTTCCCTCGGGTGAGGAAGATACTGCTATTGTTCCAATTTACAGATGGGCAGACTGTGGCCAGAGGCTCTAAGAAACTTGCTCTAGGTTAAATAGAGGCAGAGCCAGGCTTCTAACCCGGTCAGTCCCACGCCAGAGCTCCTGCATTAAACTGTTAAGCTATGTTACAGCAATGATGTCATTGGCCTGGGTAAACCTAGGTACAGAAGCTTTACACCTCTAGCTCTAAGCAGCGTTCCCAGCCCTGGAGGAAAACGCTGGGTGTGGCCTTAGGGGAGGGAGTGACTCAGGCCCTGCTGGCTTCCTGCTGAGTCACTGCTGATGGGCCTTGAATGGAGGCGAGTGGCACTTAGACTTCACCTCCTCACAGTGGCAGGTTCCTGCCTTTTGGAGGAGAAGCCTGGGGACAGGTCTGAACTGCACACTGTCAGCAGATGAATCCACCTGTCTTTCCTAAGAGCTCCTTGTGAAATTGTGTGGGCTCCATTTCCTGGTGGGGCCCCACGGTCAGCAAGAGGGAACAGCCCCAGAAGTTGACTTTCTGCCCAACCTCACTCTGCACTCACCAACATGTCCTGGACAGACACATTCTGTCCCTTGTCAGGCTGTCAGGGTGTCATCTCCAGTGAACTATTCAAGAATAGCTGTGTGCTTGGCATGCACCTACAAAGGAGAACAAGAAGCAGAGAGCAGCCACACACATCCCATTGGACCTCATGGTGCTCACCCTCTTGACATGTTCATTCACAAATGGGTAAGTACTGTAATATGTATACCAAGTTCAGATTTCAAAACACGGATCAATGGATAATAACAACTAACATATATTGAGCACTTACTATGTGCCAGGTAGTGTTCTAAGCACTTAACATTTAAAAAAAATATATATTTTTATTGATTTCAGAGAGGAAGAGAGAGGGAGAGGGGGATAGAAACATCGATGATACGAGAGAATCAATCGGCTGTCTCCTGCACGCCTCCCTACTGGGGATTGAGTCCACAACCCAGGCATGTGCCCTGACAGGGAATTGAACCGTGCCATCCTGGTTCATAGGTTGATGCTCAACCACTGAGCCACACCGGCTGGGCCATTTACCATGTTTTATCACATTTCTATAACTCTCACAACATCTATTAATCAAGATATTTCCCTTTTTAAGGAAATGGAGGCTCAGAGAGGTCAGAGCAAGACAAGGCCAGAAAGGAGAGAGAGAGCAAAATCCGGGAGTCAGGAAAGTGCAGGCTGGATTTAGGGAGCTGTGGGGGGCTGGAGCAACAGGAGGGAAGAGTTACAGTGAGAGATGAAGCTGGGGAGGACAGTGGTGCCAGACCGTGAAGTTGGACTTAAGCTCATGGTGGTGGGAAACCACTGAAGACTTTTCAGCATGTCTCTCCTTGGGTTGGAGCTTTGTTGCTTTGGTTTAGAGTTACCTTGGAGCATGAATAGCGGGGATTGAGTAAAAACTGTGGGAGGGACTCAGACTCACCGTGGTGAGAAGACCTCTCCCTTGCTCCTTGCTCACTAAGAACCTCTGTATTTCTTGAACTTCTGCTCCAGAACATCCTCAGATAAGAACTGTGTGTTCCAGGAAATGTCCTGATTGGTGCTGTCACAGCTGTCTGGTCCTCTCCTTTCTGGCCACGCCCACCTCCCCTGATTCACCTCTTCTAGCTTTCACCTCCTTGCTTCCCAAGTCTAATGTGTGCACTAGTTGTATCTCTGTCGCTAGCCTTTCCACTTCTCCTCCCTGTTCCTATTATGTGATCTGGTGAGATGGCTTTATAACACCTCCTATGGTAACACCATTCATTACCTAGCTAATCTAGTTTCTCTCCTTCCTAGAAGAAACCCCAATTTTGTTCAGGGTGACCATGTGGCCACTCCTGGCAATGGATCATGGTTATGATACATCTAAGCCAACAACAATCTTGTTTCCCACTTCCCCATCCTCCCTTGTGGCTAGGGGTATTCATGGGGCCCCCTTTTTGTCAATGAGACCAAAGGGCAAGTTACTCTGGGACTTCTGAGAAAGCTATTTTTTTTTTTTCCCCCAGAAGAGAACAGTCTCAGCTTCCTCTCCTGGCGAGCCCTTCCTCCTGCCCTCAACTTTAACAGTCATGATGGTTAGAGCTCTCTGCAGCTGGAGGGCGGTCAGCAGCCATCATTTGGAGGACGTCTGCCTTCTGAGAAGAGAGTGCGATCAAACACAGAGAGAAAAACACAGGGCAGGGGGAGAGAAAAAGAGGAAAGCTGAGGCCTTATTTGAATGTTAGGATTCCTGCATGAAACCAGCACACTCTTGAATTCCAAGTTATGTGAGTGATAACATGCCTTTCCTTTTTTCTTATGCTTGTTTGAGATTGTTTCCATGGTTTGCAACCAAAGGCCCAGGAGCTATTTTGATGGCTCCAGTCACACATTATCTACCTGCCAACTGCCAACCTCAGCACCCCCTTCCCCCATGCATACACTCCCCTCCCTCTATACCCTGTTGGTCAAAAACTGGCCCAAGGGAATGAGGAAGGAGGAAACCCAGGGTGTCACCACATACCAAGACCACTTCAACTCCACAATGTCCTCAGAATGCCCTCGCAACAGCCTTGTTTGAGAAATGCTGGGGTTAAGAAATGGGAGTCAAAGAAAAGCAAGTGTGGGGGGAGGTACGGGTGGGGTGAGCTGGGGTCTGTCTGATCTGGGAGGGACCTTAAAGATTATGTACTCATTTGTTCATAGAACACATGTTCTTAGCCATTTCTTAAAATTCTCAATTGAGATATAATTGACATATAATCTTATGTTAGTTTCAGTGTATAACACAGTTCAATATTTGTATATAAGTATTGTGAAACGATCACCACAATAAGTCTAGTTAACATCCATCCCCTCACACAGTTACAATTTTTTTTTCTTGGGATGAGAACTTTTAAGGTCTACTCTCTTAGCAACTTTCAAACATACAGTACAGTATTATTAGCTATAGCCACCATGCTGTATATTATATCCCATGACTTAATATTTTATAAGTGGAAGTTTGTACCTTTTGACACTCCTCCAACTCATTTTGCTCCCTGCTTCCTGCCTCTGGCAACCACCAATATGTTCTCCACACAACACATTTTTGTTGAACACCTACTTTGTGCCAGATTCAAAAATGATCCCTGCCTTCTCTACATAGGTGAGGAAATGTGAAGTACAGCATATGAAAGATATAAAAGAAAGAAACGGATTGTTGAGCCCCCATCTTCCCAGGGCCTCAAAGAGGAATGACTTTAAAATAAAACAGATGGAATCCAGATCAGCAGAGAAAGAGCCTTACTACTAGGTGGGATTCGGATGTTGAAATGAGGTGTCCCATTGGTTTAGACTCTCCTTTTCTGGGAAACCTTCAGGAATGAAGACCTAAACGCCTGATTCATTTTTAGTTGGCAGCTCCCTGGGGTAAGGCATAGAGCAAGGGCTCCTGAGTGAGCAGACTTTGGTTTGTATCCTGATTCCTTTCTTGAAATGTGTGGGTTTAGACCAACTGCTAAACCTCTCTGAGTCTTGGTTTCCTTCGAGTTCTTGTGAACAGTGTGTGAAGACAGCGATGCTATGTAATACGTTTTGAGGATGTACTATATTCTGGTTCTGACCTAAGCTCTATACATGTATTAACTCATTTAATCCTCACAACAAATGAAGAAGCCCAGGCATAAAAAGGTCAAGCACCTTGCTGGTCAGTTGCAGAGTCTGGCTTTGAACTCAGGAGTCTGAGCCCAGAGCCTGTGCTTATATCCAGTTCGTTTCCTGCTGCCATTATTGGTCAAATGTAGATGACCCCCCATTTTAATCACTAGAGAGGATAGTGAAGTGGTAAGAGGCATGGGCTCTGTGCCTGGAGAGCTGTGGAAACATCCTGGGTTTTATCACTCATTAGCTGTGTGATCTGAATTAGTATGAGCAAGTCATTCAACTTCCCTATTCTGTCTTGATTTCCTCATCTGTAAGTGGAACCAATAACAATGTTCTTAGGGTTCTAATGAGAATCGAGTGAGCTGACACATACATGTAGAATTGAACCTGCTACCTGGGTAAGTGCTCAATAAACACTGCTGACTCTTACCTTCCAGGTCTCCTCACTTCCTGGGGAGGTCTCCCCTCCCAATCTGAATCATGTTCCTCCCTGTTCCTCACTCTCACAGCACCCCATTTCCTTCCCATATAGCATGTAGGACAATCTGCAATCGTATATAAGAGTACCCACTTCACAGAGCTGTTACGATGACTCAGT
Source organism: Eptesicus fuscus (assembly GCF_027574615.1). NCBI lineage: Eukaryota > Metazoa > Chordata > Mammalia > Chiroptera > Vespertilionidae > Eptesicus > Eptesicus fuscus. Next base: position 66,970,799 of record NC_072485.1, on the reverse strand, counting down.
GAGATGATGTGAGTAATGCACAGAGCTTGGCACATGCTTGGCTCCTGGAAAGTGCAAGTTGTTATATCATCATTGTTTACACTGGGTTTCTTGCTTGGTTAAAAATCACCTGTTGATAACGGCACCGTATGTAAGGCACCCATCATCATGCTCCACACCATGACTGGCGTATTTCTAAAAGATAGAAAACCATGACACAAAGCGTTCCTATCACTTAAAATTCTCTCTCTATGCATATTGGAAGAGCTCTTTTAAGTCTTATTTAGACGTTTAACATCTATCCAGCTGCTCTATTTCCTTGCCTTTTTAGCACACAACTTTTCATTTTAGTATCAGATCAGCATGAAAGACATTTTGAAGACATTTTGAGTGGTGATTAAACCCAACACCTGTGGTGCTAACACCTGCATGACCTTCAAGGAAAAGGACGACAAGATGGAGAGCTGTGACCAAGTGTGTGCATGTGCAGCTGATGGCAGCTACATCACGACTATCGCCCGGCTGTCAGCAACTTGAGATGCCATCAACGCATGGCTTTATCTCAGAGGTGTTAAAATATTAAAAAAGTTATAAATTTTATGAAATACAATATTGAAATCTAAGTGTTTTCCCCAACAGTTGCATGGTTCCTTATTTGGTTTTCCAAAAGCCACTGGCTTAAATCAAGCCTATTTAGGTTTTCCTTCTAAGCAACGGCTTCATCTTTGACATTGAGCTTTGTGTTGGTTAAAGCAATGCTAGCTGCTGTAAAAGATAAACCTTAACACACATCAATCACCACTAGAAAGGTGTATTTCTTGCTCATGGAAAGTCCAAATCAGGTGTTTCTCATTAGTAGCAAGGGCTTTTCCCCACGTGGTCATTCAGGGACCAGATACATAGAGATTTTGCCAGTTTCAATAGGTCATTTCAAGGGTTGCCCTGGGCCCATAGGCATAGGAGGTTTTATGGGCTGAACCTGGAGGTGGCTTGCACAACACACTTTAAAAATATATATATTTTATTGATTTTTTACAGAGAGGAAGGGAGAGGGATAGAGAGTTAGAAACATCTATCAGCTGCCTCCTGCACATTCCCTACTGGGTATGTGCCCGCAACCAAGGTACATGCCCTTGACTGGAATCGAACCCGGGACCCTTGAGTCTGAAGGCTGACGCTCTATCCACTGAGCCAAACCAGTTAGCCACAACACACTTTTCACACACTCCACGGTCAAAGCTTGATCACATAGCCATCTCTAACAGCAAGGGAAGCTTGGAAATGTTCTTTGGCATGTCAACAGGAAGAAGAGGAACTGAATTTGGTAACTAGAGCTTGATAGGGAATCAAAGCACTATGATGGGCATGCCGTATAAGTGAATATAAGTGAATTCCTTTCATCCTTACAGCAACCCCACAAAAGGGTATTATCTTCATTTTATAGGTAAAGGAGTGAAATGACTTGTCCAAGGCCACATTGCTCCACAGTCATGGAGCCAGATTTGAGGCTTTGCCTGCCTATCCGTTACACCCACTCGCCTCTTTGAATTATACAAGAAAGGTGAGGGGAGAGAGAGAGAGAGAGAGAGAGAGAGAGAGAGAGAGAGAGAGAGAGACTATAGTCCCTCTTGTACAAGGCTGACTCACATATAGAAATCCTTTGTTTTTTCCCAAGGCCAGAGATTTCATGCGTAGTCAGTCACCTCTTACCAGTGGGTGGATGGGACCAGGCATTTGCCACCCACAAATAGCCTGGATTTCTTTTGGCTGGGTCTGGTTAGGATGTATTCTCTTCTGGGTTCATGACAAGAGCAATCATATTGACAGTGGAGATATAGCTATAGATATAGTTGTAAAGTAGATGAGATGTAGATATAGATATAGATATTAAAAGATTTAAAGATAAAGACAACCAAGCACCAGGTGTAGATGATGATTGAATCCTATATAAAAAAAAAACAGCATTAAAAATGATTTTGGGAAGAATCTATATATATGAAAGCCTAAGTGACCGTTCCACTGCTCAACTGGTAGCTATGACATGCACTGACCACCAGGGGGCAGATGCTCAACACACAGGCACGGAAACATGGAACAGACGGATAAGTCTCAGAGGGAAGGGGGTGTGGGGAGGGCGGAAAGAGATTAACCAAAGATTTTATATGCATACTAGAGGCTAGGTGCACGGATTCGTGGACCAGTGGGGTCCCTTGGCCTGGCCTGCGGGGATTGGGACGAAACCAGCAGTCTGACATCCCCCAAGAGGTCCCAGATTGCAAGAGGGCAGAGGCCAGGCTGAGGGACCCCACCGATGCATGAATCCATGCACCGGGCCTCTAGTTGTATATATTTGGCTATGGACAGAGTATTTGGTTATATAAAGGAATTGATGTTAATTTTGTTGATTATGATAATGTTGTGGCTAAGTAGAATAATGTCTTTAAGTTTTAGAGATGTGTATTTAGGGGTGAAATGTCATGGTGTGTGTACTTTAAAACATATCAACAATAAAAACAGCAACAGAAAAACATGAAAAAAATGAGGCAAAATAACTGTTAAATATAGGTAGTAAGTATGAGTATGTTCATTATTTTTTTTTTCTGTGACATATACTGTTTGATGTAAGACGGTAAGACATTTAGATGGGGCTTAAAAATGAATAGTGCTTATCGCTGGTATTTTCTTATGTTTGTTTATTGATTGAGTGGTCAATTTTCTCTACCCCCAGCCCCCTTGACTATAACTCCATGAAAACTGGGACTTGCTAGTTTCAATTATTTCTAGCACCTGTATCCCACCTAGCACAGTACCTAGTACAAAGTTGGGTTTTAATTTTTTTTCCTGCTATACTCAATTGTCACTGAAGTTGTTGGCTCTCATCCATCTTTGCCACCTTTGTTTTGGTTCTCCCTGGTCCTGGCTGCATCTCTGGCTCTCCAGCTTCCCCCTGCCACAGCCCTCCGTGCCTCATCTCAGTCTATCCCTGGTCACAGGAAGCAGAAGGCTGCTGGTGGCCCGCGTGCCCACCATGGCTTCAGCATGAGCCTGCAGCCATCTCCCACTCTCCTCTGTGATTTGCTGCCATTGACTCCTGGAGGGCAGGGACCTTGCCTTACACTTCTTGGTAGCTGCTGAAGCTCTGGGTGCTGCACACCATCGGTGCTCCCTAACCATTTATTGGATGATCACTTGTATTCATCCCTCTCCTGGATACACTTATATTTCTAGGATCCTCACATGAGGGTGTGTTTATTGATTTTAGAGAGAGAGGAAGGGAGAGAGAAAAACATTGATGTGAGAGAGAAACATTGTTCAGTGGCCTCCCATATGTGCCCTGACTGGGATCGAACCTGCAACCTTTTGGTGTTTGGGACGACACTCCAATCAATTGAGCCCCCATCCCCCCCCCCCCCCCCCCCCCGCCAGGGCGACCCACTTTGCTCTTTATGGAAGAGAAATATTTTTATGTATTAATTTATTTTCTCCCATTATTTTTATTTATACAAGTCACACATGATCATTGTAGACAAATTAGAAAGTGGAAAGAAACTAAAAGAGAAAGGATGAAAATGATCTGAAATCTCACCTCCCATAGTTATCATTTGGTGCATTATTAACTTCTGTCTGTGCAAATATTAAAATGCTTTTCTCTATGTAAAATGCGATTATTTTCGTCTTGCTTCCTCCTGACGAAATATGGAGCATGTTCTTCCAAAGCAACAATATAAACCTATGCTGTCACTTTTTATTTATTTATTTATTTAGTTTCTCTTTATTTATCCCTTTATTTATTTATAATTAAAATGCCATCATTTTAATTATCTTTATTCTCCTATAAGGCTACATCATCATGTACTTAACGAGTCCCCTCTGGGTGGGCATTTAGGTTGTTTCAAATTTGCTGGTGCAGTGACCATCCTTGCATATATCTCTCTCTTTATTCACATGTTATTTGTCCAGCCATTCATTCAGCAGTTTTTTTAGTAAGTCCCTTCTGTATGTCATGCTTTTTTTCTAGGCTGTGGAGAAACAGTAACGGTGGATTTTCTGGGATAAATATGCCTTTATTATTGTTGTTGTTGTTATTGAAGACTTTTAATATATATTGCCAAACTGGCTCCAAAGAGCCTGGATTGGTTTCCATTCCCACCGTGTGTGTCTCATGTTCCGTCCCACGGTTGTCCTTAGGAGCCAGCTCCCCAAGCCTCTGCAGGGAGGCGTCCCGCAGTGTGTCCGCTTCCGTTCTACTCTCCCCTCCTTTGGGCGTTTGCTTGGCCACACCCCTGCCTCTCAGTAGCAGCTCTGGCTTCCAGCTGCCTTGCTCTGGCTGCCTGGCCCCAGCTTCCTGCCTGCTTCTGGGCAGGCCTTGGATGTGGAGGTTCCCTTCAGATATTCCCTCCACCTTTGCTGGCCCCAGGCAGTGCTCCCCACAGAGTCAGCCACCACTCCGAGACCTGCAAACAGAGGGCAAGGAGCAGGCAGGAGCCTGGGTCTCCCTGGGAAGGCAGATTTTATCCGGCCTTTGCTTCTTAGTCTAATTTCATCAATACCCTCAGAAACCCAGTCAGACCTTGGCCGAAATCCTTCCAGGGCAGCAGGGATGTCCATTGGCTTCCAAGGTTGAGTGCGGAGTGAGCAGTCATGTATTTGGATGTGACCTTGGAAACCGAGGGATTAGTGGTTCTATGGGATGAGCATTCTGTTCTGAGAGTCCAGACGGGGACTCAGTCCTGACTCTGTATGTCCTGTGTGACTGTAGTAGACAATCTTTGGGAGTATCGACCGAGCTCACAGCCACATCCCCCTGTCTGTGCCTCTGATCCCAATGCTGGTGGTCTTTGGTGGCCATTTTTATATGATTGATTAGACAAGGGTGGGCATGGGATCCAAACTGGGTCAATCAGATTCCTTCTGGGGATTGGGATTTGAAATGCACTATGAGTCACTGTCAAAACCTGAAACAGAGGTGAGGAAACTGGGAAGAAGTGCAAGCAATGCAGAGAAGGGCAGCCTGCGGGAGAGAAGCAGAGGCAGGTGTGCGGACACACTGGCCTGGGCTCTTGGTGGCTTTTCCAGTCTTGGTGCCAGGCCTGGCAGAGGCCCTGCATATGCCTGCCTTGGGGGTCTGCCAGACACCTCAGTGGTCTCATAATCAAGCTCCCCTTTTTGCTTAAGCTGTCTCTGTAACCTGCAAACAAGCAAGCACAGGTATTAGCTCAGATGGTGAACATTGCTAAACGTCCATCTTTCTGAGCCTCCATTTCCGCATCTGTGAGATGGGAATACGAACAGGGCTCACGTCCCAGGATTGTTGAGAGGGCCAAGGGTGTTCATGTGTGTAGGGCTGTGGGCTGGTGCCTGTCCTGATTCATCAGAGCCCGGGCCTAACGGGGGGAAATATTTTGAGTCTTGTTCCTGACTGTATGTGAAAGAACTCTGTAAACTTTAAAATGGCAGGATCGCTTCTTGGCCTTTTGGCTAAGACCAAGTGTAAAATGGTAGAACATGTATATGTATATGGATGTGTGTGTATATATATTTCACCTCCTATCCAGTCCCCATTTGACTTTTCCTATAAACTTCTCCATGGCTTTATATAGTCCTTGTCTTTCTCTGGACCTTCATTTATTCATCATTAAAGTCAGGGGTTGAATGCACGACCGCTAAACTCCCTTTCAGCTTTGAGAGTGGGTCACATTGTCTGGCTAACATCTGCTGTGGTCCAAGTGTGCAGAGAACACACCTGCCTCAGGTTGGTGCTGAAGGCCAGGGGGCCAGGGGCCAGGGATCCTCCCAGCAACATGGCAGGTTGAGTTAGGGAGTGGGGCAGGATCCCTTCACTGTTCTGCCCCGTGTAGGTTAAAGCTCTGCATTGTGAATGTCGCGCCCCAGGCACAATGAGTCTCCAGATTGTCAATGTGTCAGAAGGGATCAGAGCAAGGAAAACAGAGCTTTGCCAGAAAAGCTGAGACCTTGAGGACACCTGCTGTAGCCTTACCTACACCGGGATCAGAGCTGGCCTACAACTCTAGATTTCTCTGCTTAGGGTGATGGCCAAGTCAGAAACTGGCCCAGCCCAGCCCAGCCCAGCCCAACTTGCTGTCCAAGGGCCTAGAGGCTCGATGCAAAAATGCTTCATGTTCTGTATGTCTTTGGTGACTGCAGACTGCTAAGCTTTGGTTACTAGTAAATCAAGCACATTGACATTTCTTAACAGCCCAGAAACGAATGACAGTCAATGGAGAAGAGTGGAGGCCCAGAATGAGGGAGATTTTATTTCCTTCCCTGCCCATCGCTCAGAGGAGAGGGAGCAGAGTCCAGTAGATCACAGGACAGAAACCTTATTGCTAACGCACCCCTGATACCTAGGCCTGCTGTGTGACCCATTCGCAAATCACTTAACCTTTCTGCGCCTCAGTTTCTTCATCGGTAGCATGAGCAGGCTGGTCTGGGCGGCCTCCATGGTTCGTTGTCATGTGTCACATTCTACAATTCCCTGAATCTCAGAATGACAAACTCGGAGAAGAGCAGCGGCGTTTTTCAGCAGAGTGGATGCAAGGCTCAGAAAAAATGCCTGATGAAAATGTCAACGAGAGGAAATGACAGCAACAGATGAATAAGAATCTAGGGAGCTGAGGAATTTGTCTGTCTTGAAATTGTTCATTTACTGTGTACATGCAGGAAATTCAGGAGTCTCTGTGTCATGCTGTCCTTGGCAAAAGGCTGAAGAACCGTGTGGGAGACGCTCAGGGTGGGCAAGGAGTTCTGCAGAAGGACCTGCTTAGGGTGCCTCCCTGGAAGCCATCACGTAGTGGTTAACTCCAGGCAGATCTGTGTCTGCCTCCTGGTTCCGCCTCCTGTGCGTCTTTGAGCAAGTTCCTTAAACTGTATGCTCTGTAGTTCCCTTAACTATAAAATGGGGGTTAGAACAGGGCCCCTGATAAGGGCTGTGGTCAGGATGAAGGAAGATCAAGTGTTTAGAGTGGTTTGCACAGAGCCTGGGACGCAGCCTGGGACAGAGCTGCCAATAATGGTAATAGGTATTATTACTCAGGTCTTTACCACCTCCCTACTTTAGATTAGAGTTTCTAAGTAAGTGAAAGGAGACTCTCAGGTATTCTGCTTCTATGTGAGAGTCTAGGCCTTTTAAAATTCATGTGCTTTATAGGAAAAAAAAATCCTCCAGACTTAGCATGAACCTGAGAGGATTTTCTCCAAGTGTGGTTGGAGGAAGCTAACTGCACCTGTGCTGCTGGGTGCAGATTCCTGGGCCCTAATTCCAGCGAGAAACAGAACTCTGAGCCGGAGTCTCTGAGGGTGGCTCAGGAATAAGCGTGGTAACCAAATCCACCGATAAAGGCTGAGAGCTGGGCTCTTAAGCAGTTTGCTGCCCTGCTACCCAATAGAACAGGTCAGCACATCTCAAACTTGAATGTCTATAGAAATCTATTGGGGAGCTTGATAAAATTCAGAGTCTGATTTAATAGGTGTATTAAGCAGGGTTCTCAGAGAAGTATATTTAGTAGTATATATATCCTATCTAATAAAGAGGGAATATGCTAATTGACCCTCATGCTGTCACAAAATGGCAGTGCCCACAGCCAATAAGGAGGGAATATGCTAATTGACCGCCTCACCCTCAAAGATGGCGGCACTCACAGCCAATAAGGAGGAAATATGCTAATTGACTACCCTGTTCTCAAAGATGGCAGCGCCCAGTCACAAGATGGGGGCATCCAGTCCCCTCAGCCCCGCCGGGCCTTGCCGCATGCCTGCCTCTGGAGTCCCCTAGTCCCCTTAGCCCCCTAGCCGCCCACGGCCAGCCCAAGGTGCAGTCAAGCCTTGGATGGCAGCTGCCCAGCTTCCCAGGGCTGCCCGAGGTTCAGGTAACCAGGGCCGGCCGAGGCTTGCGCTGCTGGCAGTGACAGCAGCAGAGGTGTGATGGGGCATCGCCTTCCCCTGATCTCTGGGTCACCTCCCGCCCCTGAGGGCTCCCGGACTGTGATAGGGGGAAGGCCGGGCTGAGGGACTCCCCTCCAGAGCATGAATTTTCATGCACCGGGCCTCTAGTATATATATACAGTATATGTGTGTGTGTGTGTGTGTGTGTGTGTATGTGTGTGTGTGTGTGTGTGTGTAATGTAGGAAATACATCCTAGGTATTATATGTACATGAAATAAGGCATTGGCTCCTGTGATTATGGAGGTTGAGAAGCCCCAGGATCTGCCATCTTCCCGCTGGAACCAGGAGAGCAGGTGGTATAGTTCAGATCTGAGATGCAGCAGCCTAAAGGTGTAGATTCCAGTCTGGTTGTGAAGGCCTGAGCGGGGCAGAAGATGCATGCTCCAGCTCAAGCAGTCAGGCAGAGAGAGAACTGAGCCATCCACCACCATTTCGTCCTCTTCAGGCCCTCAGCACATTGGATGAGGCCCACCCACAGTGGGGAGGTCCACCTGCGTTCCTCAGTTCACCAATTCCACTGTGAATCTCTCCCAGAAGCTCCCTCACAGACACACCCAGAAATAATGTTTAACCAGCTATCCTGGCATCCCGTGGCCCACCTAAGGTGATACAAAATTAACTATGGAGATAGGTCTGGGTTGGGGCCAGAGAGTCTGCATTTCTAACAAGCTTCCGGGGATGTCCATGCTGCTGGTCAGTGGATCACACTTTTAATAGCAAGATTTTAGAGGTTGTATCATTGTGCCGGTCACGAGCGCTGTTCACCAGGCATTTCCAGCTGTGCTTTCTGGGCACATGGTAGGATTGTCCTTCCTGGCCCTTCATAGTTGGGTGGGGCCACATGACTAGTTCTGGCTAATGATCTGTGAGTGAGGAAGATTAGTGTCACTTCCAGGACAGAGTATTTAATTTATGGTTCAAGACTCTCCAAAGCTCTTTTTCCCTTTGCCACAGCAACTGGCAAAGTTTCAGCGAGTGTCTGCTCCAGCAGATGGCTCCCGGGGTGAGGATGATGTGAAGCCCAGCCCTCAGCGGATCTGTGGGGACATGGAGTGAGAACGACACATACATGTTTGTTCTTTTCAGTCATTGAGATCTGGGGAGATGTTTTTTGCTGCAGCATAAGCTAGCTCATCCTGACCGATACACTAATCTAACCCCCATTTTGCAAAGGAAGAAACTAAGCCCAAAGGATTGACTGGTCAGTGCCCTGATACCTGGTTAATAAAGTCTTAGGGCTCTGACTCCCGATCGCCTTCTCTTTCTGTCAATCCCTATGCTTCTACCACTTGGGGCTCCTGGAATGCATACCAGGCACTTTGCATGTATCATTTCCTGTCATCTTCACGGCAATGAATTACCATCCCATTCTTTATGTGAGAAACTGAAGGCCAAAACTGTGTAGCAAGTATATAGGATTTGAACCTATGATCATCTGATCCAAAGCACATATTCTTCTCATTATGCCACCCTGCCTCTAATCTGTCAAAAAATTATTTTAATAACATCTTTTATTACATGGTGTTTACTTTATTCTAGGCAGTACTATCAGCACTTTAACTATTTTTAAGTACTTATACTAGTAATAATCCCATGAGGTAGATGTTATCAAGAATGTCCTCATTTATAGGTAAGGATATTGGGACACAGAAAACTTAAGTAACTTGTCCAGGGTCACAAAGCTAATAAATGGCAGGACTAGGATTTGAACGCAGGCAGCTGACTCCAGAGTCCATACTCATACCCACTACAGTTTATTGCTATATCAATCAAATATGACATATATGTTCATATACCAGTTATATACATAATGTAACTCTAGTGCCCTACATGATTTTTATTTGTTTATTTAGATTGCAGGGTATTGTCTTCCCAGCTGGCAAGATTCCACTACATAGTTGTTCACAAGTTGATTTCTCACCCCAATTTCTTACCCTAACCCTGACCCAGGTATTCTATACATCCAGCACAGTGTGATTAAGACATTTTTTAACCCGAGGGGGAAAAAAACAATTCTTCTCAAACCTGAACGACATTAATTTATCGTTAACAAGCCTGGAAGGACCCAGCTGCCAAGAAGCCCTGGGACAGTGGGCCTCCTGCTCCCTCTCCCTCTTCTTGTCTTTATACCTTGCAGCCCTTTCTTTGTTTGAGGTGACATTTCTGCTGCAGGCTTGACGGCCTCCTGCCCCTGCCTGCCACTTCGGGTCTTTGTGCAGAAGTTGTTCTCAAGCCCTGGACAAAAGTCCCCTTGTCCCTGAGGTCTCCCGTCACACACTCCCTGTGTTTCCAGGTGCCCTAAGACCGTGGGGCCTGGGTCTGTTCAGCCGGAACATGGAGGTTCTGGGCTCACTGGGAGCTTCACGGCTGTGAGCGCAGAGGGCAGTGGGCTCACGCCTGTGGCTGCCTAGTGCTTGGGAGAGGGTGGGACTGGGGAGGGCAGTGGCTCTGTCCCTGTTCTCCAGACCCCGAGCTGGCTACAAGAGGCTTCCACGCCTACACTGAAACTCTGTCACATGCAACTGCTTCTTTGGGAGCGAAACTTTGTTTTCAGTCTTGACACACGCACACGAATTAGGAAAATGCTAATGTTGCAAGTGCTTGAAGAAACACAAGAGGCATCGCCGAGGCACTCCCCGGCTCTGCACGGGCAGGTGATTAAGGCTCTGTTTAGGGAGGAACTGAGGTCTGGTGGACAAACATGGAGTTCTGACCACAGCTCAGTTATTAGTCCACAGGAAACATCCTGTTACTATTATAAAGATGAAGTGCTACTTTTTTTTTTTTTTTTTTTTAAGAAAGAACTTTCTAAGTCTTCCTTTCCATTCTGATTCAGTGCAAGTCTGTGAAGCAGGAAGGTCTCAGGGCAGCCATGCCTGTGACATTAGCTAATCAGACTCCCAAGAAACATTCCATTCCGCTTAGGAGGGCTTTGGAGAATGGTTTGCTCTCGTGGTGGCTTTTAAAATAAACGGAGGGTTGCCAGGCTGAATGGACTCCCTGCGGGGCTGGTGACCTGGTTCCAGGCTGGTGCCCAGCAGGCCTGCCTCCTGGTGGGGTGGTGGACATGCCATTAAACATGGCTGTCTGCCTGTTCCCGGTTCTTGGGGGATGAAGTAGAAAGTCTTGTGTCCTCTGTCCCTTCCCATTTTAGAATTGAGAAAACGGAGGCTCAGGGAGTAATAATAACAGCCAATGCATAGGGAACTTTATAGTAACTTATTTATAAATGTCCAAGGGCGGGACACCAGGGCATAATCGCAAGAAAGACAGGGTTACATCCTGGTTTTGCCACGCTGATCTGTGGGACCCCGTATAAGTAATTAAACCTCTCTGAGGCTTAGTTTCCGTGTTTGTCAAATATTGACAATGATACCTATTCTACAGGGTTGTTCTAAGGAGTAGAAATAATGTCAAATAACTAGAGTAGTGCCTGGCACCTAGTAGGTACCTGATCATGGTCTTTATTTCTAGTGGGAACACAATGCAGGCCAATGATAGGATGAACAGTGCTTTCCAATCCTGCTTGACAGCAAGAATGACCCAAGGCGCTGGTTAAAAATACATATCCCCAGGCCGCACCCTCCACAGTCTATAGAAAACAATGAGAATCTATATCATAACAAGCCACTGGGCAATTCCTACCAGGCACTTTTGGAACACATCCAGGAACCCTTCATTCCAACCTCTGGGGCTAGCTCTTTTGTTCCCTATGCACCTGGCTCTATATTCAGCAAAGCTGTCACTTTTGCTTGAAGGTAGACATGATGAAAAGGTCAAATATCGTTATATTCTCAAAGAGAATGAGCCCTGAATTTTGCACAGTAGATTGATCCCTGAAAAGCTGTTTGTAAATTGAATTTGGGAGGTGTGTGTGTGTGTGTGTGTGTGTGTGTGTGTGAGAGAGAGAGAGAGAGAGAGAGAGAGAGAGAGAGAGAGAGAGAATAGGCATATATTTAATTCCATAGTTTGCAATTCAAAGGAATGCTTTCAGTTCAACTAAATTAACATTGTTTGGATGACTTATGTGCTGGGCATGCAGTGGTAAAATAAGCCCCGTCTTCAAGACTTACTTAGAATCCCATGAGGAAGATGGTTAAATAAACAGGCAATTACAACGCTGTGGCTAGATAAGGTTCACACAGGGAGATAGGAGACCATGAAGGGGATGCACATCCAACTTGGCTCCGTGGTACCTAAGAAGGTCCAGGGGAAGTAACATCTGAGGAAGAGGCCTGTAAATTGGAATAAAGTCTCTCTCTCCCTCTCTCTCTCTCCCTCTCTCTCTCTCCAAAGTAAGAGGATAAAATTTTCTACTTTATCCTTGCAAAAAGTGAAATTTCACATCATGATACCCCTGGATGCACTTATACAAGCACGCAGCGGCACACGTTTTGCGTGCCTGCAAGGGGCAAGGCACAGAGTGAGGTGTGGTAGGGTGACCTGGGTGAGAAAAGCCCAATCCCTGCCCTCAGGTAGCTTACACCACACCCCCTCAGGATTAATGTCTGCCCTCACCTGGGTCATTAATCCAGTGCGATCTGTTTATGACGGAACAGGTAGTTTACTATGCAGGTTTTAACTCCTGTTACTGAAAAGGCTGTGTGCTCTATTTCATCACCACGTGGTGGGGAAATCCGGTTCCAACCAACACTGCCGTGCAGGCATCCATTTCATCCAAGAGAAAACCAGAGTGCACGCTGGAGTTCCCAGAGCCGTTTGCCATGAAGCTGTGGGGGCCTGGATGGATCCGTAGGGTCTGTGAGTATCGGGGCAGCCCGCAGGCCTGGCATCTTTCCTTCCCTCTGGGCATCATGAACACAACCGCCTTTCAGACCATCTGTCTCTGCCCAAGAAGGGGAGGAGGCAGGGAGGAACATGATTCCTGGTGAATTATGATGACATCATGTTTAAACAAAAGAGGGCAGTCAACAGGTGAGGTCCCCTTACCTTCTCTGCTTGTCTGGTAGGAGCTATTTAGTTCCTTTTAGTGCAGGTGTGTTCCCGTCTTCCCGATGGGGAACCCCGAGGTACAAGGGGTACCTGGGGGCAGTGTTAGTCACCTGGCGGTTTGTATCTTGCTGCACATAGAATCTATCCAGACTAGTTATTGAAGCTTTCAAAATCTCCCCAAATACTAACCCCTCACTCTCCCATGCCCTGCTTCTCTGCAGGCCAAGCCTAAATCACCCACCTTCTGTTTCTTTGCCATGTTGCTCCTACTTCCTGAGCCATTCGCCCCCCTATCTGCCTGGTGAAATTCAACCCATCCTTCAAAGCCCAGCTCAGGTGTCACCTCTCCCCCTGGTTGGAATTCATTTCTCCCTCCCCAGCACTCCTTGGTCTGGCTCTTTCTCTCATTACTGGCTTAGCTTTCCCCATCCTCAGTTTCCTCCTCTGTGCCTGGGCACAGTAGTAATATCCGTAGTGATCTTTAACCTCTTCAGGAACCTGAACTTCTTTGATGATGTGATGAAAGCTGCCAGAAGAGCTAATGTTTATTGAGGCCCACTCTGTGTCAGGCCAAATGTTTATGACTTTGCCCCTTTTCTAGCTCACGTAACCATCAATCAAGTCTCTCTAGCCAGGTACTGCTATTGTCTTTATCTCACAGATGAGGAAAGGAGGCCCAGAGAGGTGAGATGCCTGTCCCCAGGCCACACAGCTGTCGTACCAGCCCAGCCAGTGCTGGGGTCCTAATGCTACCGGAAGTGGAACCGGTGAGCAGGAATTTTTCCCGGGGTCTTGTCTCACAGAGTCGAAGAATGAAGCTGGGGGTCAGAGGCGTTCAAACAAGGCAGGAATTTATTGCAAACAAAAAACACAGGCTCCCCGCTCAGGAGGGAGATTCAAATGGGTTGCCCCCAAAGCATTCTGCTCTTCCCCTTATACCGGCTAAAGGCCTGCCCTTTGTCTATCTGTGCCGCCATCCTTGTTTCAAAACACCCTGTTTTTCTGCTCTCCATCCTGTTTTCTGCAAAAACACATTTTTTTTTTGTTTGTTTCATCTAGCTCCACGATTTCTCCTTCTTCCACCCCTCACCCTATCTACCTAATTCTGCTTTAACTCCTTTCCTTCCCCCCTCTGATTAGGAAACTCCAACTGCTATTGGGAACAGAGGCAAGGACCACTCTAGCTGCTGCCTGCTGAGTGGAGGCGTTGGTTGGAAGCAGCAGTCTGGGTTCCATCGGAGGTGGGCGATCTAGGGGTCCATGGGAGAAGGAATTGGCAGCCTCCATCTGTGGTTCCATTTGCAGGACCCTTTGCAGCTTTATAGCCTCAAGAAGAAACAAAACGTATTAGGAGGTTTCATAAGCAAGGGCCAGAGATGAGTGCCAGTATGAGCATTAAGAGGGGTCCTGCTAGAGGTAAAAGCCAGGAGACCCAGTTAAGATTCTGTAGCCAGGGTGCCCCAAGATTCTGAAAGCTGTTGTCCGACTTTCAAGGCTTTATCAGTGAAATTTGTAGCTCCACCCCTTACTATGCAGACTGATTGGTGTAAAAAACAGCATTCTTCCTCTAGGAATAGGCATAGCCGCACCCCCCTTTCCTCCCCCCCCACCCTTTCTGGGCTGTGAGGAGGTCAAGTCCTCTCCAATATTGGAGGGTAACTGCTGCCAGTGAAGTCTATTTGATCCTGTCAATTTCCTCTAAGAGCAGGTTGATAGGATGCCTTCTTGAGTCTCTCCAAAAAGGGCTGAAGGGTTCTCATCTGCCCCTTGTGTAATAGTGGCCAGCTTAGAGTAATTAACGGGTTTGGTTTTACTACACTGAAGGCCCTCGATCATGCAAACCTGGCAATGTCTTATTTTCCACATCTCTTGGCAGGCGTCCCAATTGGGGTCCATTGGGGGAACTGCCTCTTCTCCTGTTAAACAATTTTTTCTTCGCTCCTCTGGATCAGGGTACCTAGGGGCCACAGTAAGGTAAACCTGATCTCCAAATGCCCTGGCTTTTTGTAATACATTCTTCTTTTCAGAGGGGGGCAGAGTCTGTCCCAAGAGTACCATGAGATCTCTGCAAGGCAATTCGAACATTTGGGTAAGACTCTGGAAGAGGTTTATATATTTATTGGGATCATCTGAAAACTTCCCCAGGTTTCTCTTGATCTCCTTTACCTCTTGCAAAGAGAAGGGGACCTGTACCATGGAGACATCAAATTTCCTGCCTGCCTGTTCCACTAGGGCTGTGGTGGGCAAACTCATTAGTCAACAGAGCCAAATTTCAACAGTACGATTGAAATTTCTTTTGAGAGCCAAATTTTTTAAACCTAAACTTCTTCTAACGCCACTTCTTCAAAATAGACTCGCCCAGGCCGTGGTATTTTGTGGAAGAGCCACACTCAAGGGGCCAAAGAGCCGCATGTGGCTCGGCACCGTGGTCGGCAAACTGCGGCTCGCGAGCCACATGCGGCTCTTTGGCCCCTTGAGTGTGGCTCTTCCACAAAATACCACGGCCTAGGTGAGTCTATTTTGAAGAAGTGGCGTTAGAAGAAGTTTAGGTTTAAAAAATTTGGCTCTCAAAAGAAATTTCAATCGTACTGTTGATATTTGGCTCTGTTGACTAATGAGTTTGCCGACCACTGCACTAGAGGGTAGATGCCCCGTGGCTGGGTTGGATCTGGGCCAAGCCTTTGGGGAGGCCTCTTTTTCTGAAAGACCTCCTGTTGGGGAGTCTCACCAGGAGGCCCAGGGTAAGGAGGGCACGAGGGCTCACAAGGAGAAGCAGGGGGCCTCTCCTGCTCCTCCTCCTTTCCCTGCAGTCCCTGGGTGACCATGACAAGGAGTGAAGGGTCTATTTTACGGTCCCTGCACAAATTTGGTTTATCTCTGAGGGCGAAGAAGGTCTGAACATAAGAAACTTCCGACCACTTCCCTTCCCTCCTACGGAGGGAAGTGGCATAAAATTGAGGCTCCCTCCCTGGGGCCTACTTGCCCCATCTGCCAATTTACATCGGGGCCACACCTGGTGCAGAAGAAAATCAGGCGTTTCTTCTTTAGAGTCTGGGGGGTCAAAGGAATCCCAATGTTTTAAGATGCAGCCCAAAGGGCTGTCAGCACGAGGTGTGGAAGATGCGCTTCCCATCTGTAAGAAAAACACACAGAAAGGTGTCCAGCATCCTCTGCGACCTTTCTCTTTGCTATCAGGGGTGTCCCCCTTCTAGTCAAAGAGTGTAGAGACACCACTCCCCTTCCCTGGTTCCCGAAGCGGTTGCATGTCTCTTTGCGCATGACTGCAAAAGAGGGTCTGCCGGACTAGTCGTGCTGACGGACGAGACTTCGGGACCCTGGGCCAGGAGCCAGGTGCCCCTTCCTCCTCTCTTTCGGGAAGCCGGGATACCCATGTTTGCTCAAACTTGTTAGTGTGCGCCCACTAACAGAACTGACCTACTGGACTTTGCGCGCTTACCAGCGCGGTCCTATCTGATTGAACCCGTGTCTGTTCCCTACAATGTCCCAGTGATACGCATATGTTTGTAGGGCCCACATCCTTTCCTGTAGGATGAGAATGAAGATGGTTTGCAAGAGTGGAATTCCATGTCTTGCCTCCCCCCCCCCTCCCCCGTCCCTGGGGGTCAAAATAGCCTTTTAGACTTGTATCTGCTGGGGCCCTCCCAAAAGTAGGCTGCAAACTGTGGCCTTTAGAAAAATGGGGCTCAATCAGGGCCACTAGATGGGGAATGGCCCTCACTTTAAGATTATGTTCCCTGTGCAGGGTCAATAGGCTAGCATGGAAATATGCCCTCTCGAGGGGGGAGGGCGGGGGGCACAGAGTCAATTGTCCCTGGCAGGTGGAGAAATGACAGAGGGCTTCCCAGAAGGTCTCGGGGTCATGGGAGTCACATGCTGGGAGTGGGAGGAAAGAAACAGGTCCCCATTGCCCTGGAGAGCCACGAGCCATGCTTCATGGGCACCAGGGACAGTAAGGGAGACGGCCCTTAGAGCCATCTGAGGAGTCCAGCCCCCAGGGTGTAAACAGGGCCCGACAAGTGGAGACGGTGAAGGCTAATTTAGTGGGGTCTGGCCCAAGAAGCCGGAGGTCCTCATTTGGGAAGGGGGGCTCAAACAAAAAGGGGTTCCCATTTGAAGCCATTGGAGCGTCCGTTCAAAGAGAGCAACAGAGGTAGCAAGGGCAGCGAGTGAGTCTCTAACCAAATATCCTATTGGGGACACAGGCCAGGAGTGGGTCAGGTGTTGTGGGTCAAAGTGTGCTGCTTATGGAGAGAGCTCCCAGAGGAAGTGACGCCTCTGGTCATCTCCCCCTTCTCCGTTTCTCTCCCTGGCTATCCAAAACAGCCCTGAGGGCCCAGAGCGCTGCGTGACCAGCTCTTATGTCCACTCCCTGCACGGGTCAGTTTAACTACAATTGCATTCCCTATGAGTCCCCTGCACGTCTTAGGGTTCAACCTCAGACACCTTTGCAAGGTCCTTACTCACCTAAGGACATTGGAGAGACTCAAACCAGGGGGAGGAATTTGCCTCTTTGATCTTCGGGTCTTGGGCAGGGCCCAAGCACTCAGGCAGTCTTTGGCCCGACTTCGTGTTGCTACCCGAGGGGGCCTAATGCCTTCTAACCCGGTCCAATGCCGGCTCTCTGGCCCCGGGGATCGGGGTGTGGAGAACACAGCACACAGCACCCTCTTCTACAATTCAGGGGTTCAAGAAAGCCGAGCCCGCCCACCGTCCGGCCAGGTCAATCAGGCCTTCGCCTGGTTGCTGTAAATGCAGGCCTGGCTTGCCCTCGGCCGGGATTCCAGTCGGCAGCTGGTGACCCAGGCCCGGGGCCTCAGAGCAGGACCGAGGCTGAGAGCGGGCTCGCGGCGCGAGCAGCGGAGCCACCTCCCGGTCCCGGTCCCAGGAATGTGGGAGGGCCAGGCGGCGAGGCGGGGGCGCTTCCTCTGCCCACGGGAGGGGAGCCGCCGGGGCGTGCGCGGGGCGCGCTGCTGCCCCCTCCCCACCACCCGACCGGCTGGGCGGGGGCGGGGGCTGCCGTGGAGGGCGGCGAGGGGCCGCGGGGCTCGGCAGCGCCGGGCGGGCGGGCGGGCGGGCGGGAGGAAGCGATGAATATTCAGAGGGGGAGGGGAGCGGAGGGCGGGAGCGCTCGCCGCGGCTCCCTGCAGCCCAAGCCGCATGACGCGCAGAGGAGGCAGCGGGAGCCGCCGGAGCCGCGGGAGCCGGGGTCCCGTCGCCGCGCACGGGGGGTGGGCGCCGCTCGCTCCGCCCCGCGGATCTCCTGCGCGCCCAGGGACGCGTCCCTCCCGTGACCGCCTCGTCGGGCCCAGCCTTGTGGCTGCGGCCGCTGCCATGTCCCGGGGGAAGCCCGGGGCGGGCGGAGCGGGGACTAGGCGGACCGGCTGGAGGAGGCGGAGGCGGAGGCGGTGGCTGGAAGCGGCGATCGGAGCGCCCCGGCTCGGGCGCACGGCGGGGCCCGACTCGCGCGGCCCGGGCACGTTCCAGGGCGCGCGGGGCATGAAGCCGGCGGCGCGGGAGGCGCGGCCCCCTCGGCGCTCGCCCGGGCTGCGCTGGGCGCTGCCGCCGCTGCTGCTGCTGTGTCGCCTGGGCCAGGTGAGCGGCCGGGGCCCGGGCGGGGGAGGGAGGGAGGGAGGGAGGAGCAGGACTGGCATCCCCGGCACCTGCCTGCGGTGCCCGCCTGCGGGGTTGGGGGTTCGAGGGCCCGAGTCCTGGAGCCCCCCGCCTGAAGGGCTCGCGGGCAGCCGCCGGCCTTGCCGGCCACCGAGCCCGTTACCCGGCTGCCTGGCACCAGAGGGCGGGCGGCGGGCTCCAGGTCCCGGGGTGCGCGGAGCCTCCCCGAGGACGCCCCCGCGGGCTCCAGGCCGTCTCTGGCCCGCCCTTCCCGGAGCTCGTCCCGCCCGAGGCGGCTGGAGGGGGCGTGTGTGCCGAGGGCGCCGGGCGCGGAGCGGGCCGACCCGGCCTGCAGGGCCCGAGGGGCCGGGCCGAAGGGCAGCGGCGGCCGGCGGGGGCCAGACCGGGCCAGGCCGGCGGGCCGGGGACGAGGCGCGGGGCCTCCGGGCCGAGGGCACCGCTTCCTGGGACAGTTCCCACCCTGGGGCCAGGGGCCCGCACGCGGGGGTCCCTCCCGCGGACATCCCTCTTCTCGGGGAAGCCGCTTGCTCCCCTGGGGGCTTCCTTCGTGCCCGGCGGGCACCGGCTCTCCCCCCACTGTCCAGCTTCGCTTTGCAGCTCGTGCTGCGCCCGGCCTTGCGGTGAGCGATCGGAAAGCTCCGCTTCCCCGGGGTGGTGTTTCCACCGGGGGCGGCGGGCAGCTGGAGACGCCCCCCTCGCAGAGGGAACTGCAGGGAGAGCAGGGCGCCCAGCCCCGGCCCGGCTCGGCCCGGCTCCGCACAGCCTTCGAGGAGCCGCGGTGGAAAGGGCCCTGGTGATACCCTCCTGCGCATTTTGCTCAGGAAAATCCTGCTTGTTTTATACACACAGGAGCTCCAAGGGGCTGATGTGTGAAACCTGGGAAGTGAGTGATTGACTTGGGATGGAACCTGGGTTCAGGGAAAACTTCTCCCGCACAAACACAGGATTGTCTGAGAGCAGAAGCATCCGCCTTGGGGAGTAGCGCAGCCCAGCAGGCCGGCGGAGACGGAGCTCCTGGTGCTGATGTCCACTCTCAGTTGTCCCCAGCAGGCCCTGAACAGGCTCTCCCGAGGCCTGGGAGGCAGTGGGACCTCCTGCAGGGAATATGGATCAGGTGTTAGAAGGAGCGCCAGGGCCAGGCTTCAGGGCTGGGCTTGATCTCCATCCCCTCCAGTCCCCTGCATCCTCAGCTAACAGCATTGTGGGATGGGGGTACCACCACCTGCCCAAGGGATTGTTTGGGGCTTTCCCTGGCCAATGTCTGAAAGAGCTTTGAAGACATCAAACCGTGTCCAGATGGGATTATCACGAAGGGAGAGTGTGTGATCAATCTCCCTATTCCTGTAAGGAAGCTTGTGCAGAGCAATCTATGAGATTAGGAAAAAAAGAAAAAGAAAAAAAAAAAAAAGGGCCTCATAAATGAAGATCTCATGCGCCAAAGTTTATACTAAAGAAATACTCGATTTTCATTTATTTTAGTTTAATTTGGTACATGCATATTGTATTATTAATATTTTTGCTTCAGTTGTGGTGGCTGTTAGCTATGCTTTGAGCCAGCAAAAACATTTCTTGGGTAAATTTATTTCTTGCCCAATCCTTCCTCGTATTTCAGTAGCATGTTGCCTGCCACTCCACACTTGTCCCCTATTCATATAGTTCCTTCTGCTCGAATTTGTTCTGTAGAAACGCAAGAGGACTCTGTTTCTCATTTTTGGATATGTTATAAAATAGGAAGTCTAAAAGGCTCTTTGAAAAAGCATCTCCAAAATCCACATTTGGCAGTTCATTTTGAAATTGGGTATTTCAGGGAATCAGTGCATTTTTGAGCTGAACCCGACTTTCAAGGTAGCTTGAACCCCGTATTTTATTTTTTTAATCCTAGAGAGATAGGAAGGGGGTGGGGGAGAGAGAGAGAGAGCGAGAGCCATTGATGTGAGAGAAACATCGATTGGCTGCCTCCCATACTCTCCCCAAACAAAGATCAAACCTACAACCTGGGTATGTACCCTGACTGGGATTCAAACCCACAAGCTTTTTGGTGTACGGGATGATGCTCCAACCAACTGAGACACCCGGCCAGGGCAACCCCTTATTTCTTTTAGATGAGGATATTGAGGCCCAGAGAAGACAGTGATCAGGCTGAGGTCACCTGGCAAGACTGTAGAGATGTTGAGACTGGAACCTGTGTTGCCTGTCTGTGCCTCGTATTTTCTTGATGCTTTGAGTGCTTGCATGCGCCGTATTTTCACGTTGCTCTTTCTTTTAACTGTATGTACCATCCTTCCTCGTTGGGCATATTCCCAAACCTGTGAATGTAAACTGAATGGTTCAACATCAAATCATGTTTGACGTTGGAAGGCATAGTTGAGGTTTCTGAAGTTTGTGCATTTAGGAAGTGTGGGTGAAGGTATCTAACTACCTCCCTAATACTGGATTGATTTCGTGTGGTTTGGATAGTGTGTGTGTGTGTGTGTGTGTGTGTGTGTGTGTGTTAGACTGGAATCGACTCTGGCAGGTTAAGACAATGGACAAGTCATGGAAAAGACGCAGCTCTATTGGGACACGAAGGGGGACGGATGTGCAAGCTGGAAGGCTGAGATGCTGGAGACCTCGGTGCTTAGTAGGTCTGGGAAAGCAATTTTTGACCCTGGTGTCTCATTCCCCTTCTCCTAGACAGGAAGGACGGTCGGAGATGATACCAGCATGAGGACTTTGCTGGTCGCAGTGTCTGACTCCACCCATTCTCCCAGCATTTTTGCACACTCATTTTGGTTTATGTGTATGTTATAGGCAGTGTGACAAAGCGACTCGCCCCCCCGCCCCCCCGCCTCCTCCTCTTCAGAAATGTGGTCCTGACAGATTCTTTGTAAGATCAGCTTGATAGTGGGCTGCTTTGAAAAAAAAAAAAAAAAAAAAAGCTGGTGACTGACAGCTGTTTTGTTGGTTTATATAGTGTTGTGGGTTTGCTTTTTCTTTGCTTTCTTGATTACTAGGGAATAATAACTGTATTTATTATCTGTTCTAGCTAATCCCTGAGCCTGCTTACTTACCTGCTTCATCTACAGCATGAGCAATATTTTGACTCCTCTTGATATTGCTTGTTAAATTCTCATATGGGTGACTTTAAATATTTCTGTTTTGCTTCAGAACAGCAACGGAAAAACCAAATGGTTATGTTCTCTTTGCAGACAGTTTAAGAAAACAGAGCAAATTGGTTTATGGTTAGAGTTTGACTTTGAGCTGACTTCAAGTTCATCCCCATGATAAAGAGAACTGTGGAATGCCCAAGCCTTCCTAGGCAGGGAGAATGAATCCTGGCTCCCGAGTGAGCAATTTTGGTCAGCAAAGAGGTTATTTAGCTCCTAAAAGTAATTTTTGCTTGGGGTTGAGGCCTCGGCAGAGTTGCTGAGTGACTGTAGGCCTGGGTTTAGCCAGCACATCATCAGCAATTACTTCTTAGTTCATTCACTGCTCCGCCAAGGGAATTATTTTGAGTGCAGTGTAAGAGGCAATTTTCTGTGCGTTTCCCTTCTAACATAATGCTGTTGGTGATATTGTAATTAATAGGTACCATTACACGTGGCAGGCACTGTGCTAAGGGCTTTAATGCATTACCTCATTTGGTCATTTCAGAAATAGTAAGAGTTGGGTGTTGTCAGGTTCCCATTTTATTTGAGAAAACAGGTTCAGAAGTTACCAAAGACTCATAAGTAATAGGTGTCAGAGCCCAGCCCCATGTCACCATGGCCCCCGGTTACTGTCCCGTGCTGGGAGAAGTCACGTGTTTAAGAGAAGGTCTTAAACCGAGAGCATGCCACCAAGAGAGGAGACTTCCGTGGTGAAGGGCAGGCTTGTGGGGCCTGGACCCTGAAGGGGCTGGGAGTCATTTTGGGTTTTCTGCATCCTAAGCCCTGGAGCATCTGCTCCATTTGTAACACCGACAACCCAGGGACCCTCTTTCTTGCTCATGGTTCTTTGGGAGCCTGAGTCTTTGAGGCGAGTGGAGACAGAATGGGGTCTGGCATGGGAATACCTGGGTTCAAGTCTGTGCTCTGCCACTTAGTAGCTGCATAAACTTGGGCAAGTCACTTTAACCTCTGTGACTCCTCGTTTCCTTATCTGGAAAACGGGACTAACACTTCCTGCTCCCCTGGGCGGTTGAGAGGATCAAAGAAGATAGAAGAGGAACTGCTATGTAAAATCTCAGGCACCATTCAGTTGCTAGTTGTGGCTGCTGCTGTTATTTGGGGGAGAAGAAGTGGGGCTTCAGATCAGTAGTTTATAGAAGAAATACTCACCAAGCATTTCCACAGCGTGTTCCCTGGGGGGCTGTGCACGATCAACTTAGCTCAGTCCCAAAACATTCTTTTAAATGTTAAGAATTATTATTATTTTTTTTTGGGGGGGAGTATTAGTATAAAAAATTGTAAGTTGCCTATCGAGCCCATGATTTTATAGGTAGAGTGAGGCTATCTGTAGCGTCATAGCAAATACGTTTATTCAGATAGAATAAAAAGGTGAGCTACGGAAAAATATTGTGGAATAATTATATAAGGATGGTGTGGTTCTGGCAGACTGTACAGGTGATGCATTGCTGAAGTCTGGAAAATATAGGCACCGAGTGGAGGCCGTGTGCTGAGCAAGAAAAGCATCCCGCCTTGCAGGCCGTGGGGCTGAGCTGAGATGTTCCTCCCGTTCCCCAGCTAACGGGCCACACTTGTGAGCTAGGCCGTGCGTGCGTGTGATGTCCTTGTTGTCAGAGGAGTGGTGAGTCTCTGTGGAGATCCCTGGAGCGGCGGCTACCTCAGACAAGGGGTGTGCATAGCCATTTTTGTCCCGGCCTCGCATGGCTGGCTTCCCATTGGCGTTTCTGGGGACCCCTCAGAGGACGGGAGCTGTAGGAAATTTGTTATTGCTTCCTTATTAGTGAAGCTGCAGTCTTCCCATTGTCTCAGAATTTCCATGGCATGTAAATGCCTGGGTGAGGGGTGGCAGGGAGGCAGCAGATGGGGGGCATTTTGAAAGCAAGCTAGTGTCAGCTCCCACAGAAGGTCTAATTTTAAACATGCAAATAATTTTCAGTTCCACTTTTCCTTCTTCCTGTTTGAGGGAAGCTGTGCCCGGCTGCCATTTCTGAGGCTTGAGCAGACAATGTCGTTTTTATGCCACAAACTATCTCCTTCTGCGGGGCAGGCATGGGGTGGTGTTTTTCTGGGTGCTGGTTGCCGGGTCCCGGCCCATTGTTGTTTCATGGCTTCTGAGTAAGTGGATGAGTGAACACTTAGCACCCGTTTGGAGTCCATAACACAGTGATTCTTACTCTTTCTGGGGAGGGGCAGGGGAAGGATGAGACCCTTAGAGTGTGTACAAGGGGAAGAATTCTCTCCCCCAAAGAAATGAAGGTTTATAATTTTGTATGCAATTTCAGGGATTTCATATAAGCTTTAAAAAAATAATTGTATTTATTGATTTTAGAGAGAGAGACATTAATTTGTTGTTCCACTTATTTATGCGTTAATGAATTGCTTCTTGTATGTGCCCTGACCAGGGATCAAACCTGAAACCTTGGTGTATCGGGACAATGCTCTCACCAACTGAGTTATCCAGCCAGGGGCATAAAAACTTTAAAATGGCCCATGGAGCCCAGGTTAAAAACCGTGCAGTCTGAAACTGTGTAACAGAAAAGTACTCATCCTCTTTAAAGATAACCCCATTGGGATCCTTGCTTTCCTTCTAGGGAGAAAAAAAAATGTTTCTATGTAATGTAGACAAGAATCTATGTTCATCTTTCTAAAAACATACTTAGGCTTTTAATTTACTTAGTTATCTTAGGGATGATTTCATATTTGTACCAATAGCTTTAACTCATTTTAAAAAATGACTGCCTAATATTGTGGTGTGAATGAACCGTAATGTAGTGGACCGTCCTCTGTCAGTGGACACTTTAGTTATTTTTAGTCTCTCCCCCCCTCCCCTTACACTTCATACTTCAGGGAATGTCTTTGGTGCATCTTTCATATAACCTTCACGAGGATACTCAGAGGGTAAGTTTTTAATTTTAGGGTTGCTGGATTAGAGGGTATATGAATTTAAAAATTTGATACTGTTGTGAACTTGTCCTCCAGAAATATTGTCTCAGTTTGTACCTGCCCCCATAGGTTTGGACAGTGTTTCTCCATACCATTTAGGTGAATTGACGATTGTTAAATTTTGAGGTGAAAAATTGTCTTCTGTTAACTTTTATTTATAATTTTTTTCTTTTTTTAAAAAAATTATATTTATGATTTCGAGTTGTGCACTTCTCCCCTTCATTTTGGGCTCTTTGCATATCTTCCTCCCCCCCCCCCTTTTAAAATTAACTCCTGTTCACTAAAAAATAAAAAAATAAAAAATAAGATTACCTTTTGTTATCAATTTGCACAAGATCTTTGGAATTAAGGAAGTTAGTGTTTTGACTTCCTTTGTTGTGCAAATATATATATTTCCAGCTATTTTAGATACAGTCCTTATTTCTTAGGAACACAGATCCTTGGATGGTGAAGTAAGTATAGAACTTGGAGCCAAGCAGCCTGGTTGAAATCCTGGCTCTTCCACCTAACTAGCTGTGTGATCTTGGACTGGTGCCTTAACTTTTCTGATCCTTGCTGTTCACATCTCTAAGGTGCCAATGATAATAGTATGTGCTGACCTAGCCAGTGTGGCTCAGTTGGTTGGAACATTGTCCCACACACTGAAAGGTTGTGGGTTCAATTTCCCGTCAGGGCACCTACGGGAAGGAAACCAATCCATGTTTCTCTCTCCCTCCCTTCCGGTTTCCCTCCTTCCCTTTTTCCTTCCTTCCCTCCCTTCCCCTCTTTCTAAAATCACTAAGTATGTCCTCAGGTGAGGATTAAAAAAAAAAAAAAGGATTTCCTTTCACACAGTTCAGTTAGATAAGTAAGATCACATTATGTTAAAGATCCTTGTAAATGGATATAGAAGTATATGAACAACTTACAAAATACTCCCATTTACTCAAGTTACATTTTAAAGTTAGGGCAAAAGGCCTTACTTATGAGTTGTTAAAATTATGCTACAAAGAGATTAAATCCACAGTGGATTGTGTACATACATACACGTGTAAGTATGTATTAAAATAATGTAATGGGGAGTAATATAGGCTTCCCGATAGCACAATTTAAGTTATTTCTCATTTGACAAGTGAATAGAATTGAATTAATAAATGGCCACGAGATATGACTGGAGTGGCTATTGTGGTTCTAGCCCCAAAGGAACATAGGGATACTGACCATGTCCTTTACAAAACAAAAACAGGGTCCTTCTTGCATTGGCTTAAGCCCTTTTCTTTATCTCGCCACCTGGCCAGCTTGGCTGTGGCCACCTCCTAGGAGTCTCTGGGTACATTTTGTGTAGGGCTAAGAGGAGTATTTATGCCAACAACTGCAAGTTTAGAGACACAAACCTTGGTTCTAATTGCGGGAGATGGGAGGGAGATGGGAGGCCCAGGGAGTCTGTGCTGACTGCCACCCGTTTCCATGGCAGCAAGGTGATCTTACATTTCCTGCTGCTGGCTCAGGGGCCACCTCATTTTCCTGTCCTTGTGTCCTGGGGGTTCTTCCTTCCTTACTGAGAGTGGACCACATGGGTGGACCCCTGGGACCTGCTCCTGCGCGGTGGTTGCAGGTACAGAGGGACATCGCAGCCCAGTGCTGGGTGCACGGGCGTTGGAGGCTACTTGCTAGCGGTGTGACCTTGGGCCAGCTCTTCTGATGCTTGGAGCCTCGTTTGTTCACATCTGGAAAATGGGGACAACAAGAATACTTACCTCATAGGGTCCTTGAGGATTCAGTCAATCTGCACAACAAGATCTTACCATGAAACAAATCTTCCAAAGATGTTGGCTGTTGTTTCATTATCTTATTTTGCTGGGAGACTGGCATAATTTAATACTTCAAAAAATCTTAAAAAAATTATTTTTACCTTATAGTTTATAGGCCTTCAAATGTATGCATTCATTCCATCCTCACAGCATCCCTGTGAGGTTGTCATTATTATGCCTCCTGAAGGTGTGGCTCAGACTGGCTTTAAGTGACTTGTCCAATTCAGGTGTCATCTGTATTTTGCACAATAATAATGTACCTTCGTAGGGGAGCCCAGTTTTGAACATTGCTCAAATGTCAAATTAGCATGTAAGCGACAAATTGGGCAGTTGAGTCCTCTAGTTGGATTCATACATAATCATTAGTTTGAACCATATGAAATTACTGTTTTTGGTACTTAGGCTATGGTGCATAGTTCCACCCAATATGTTTCAGAAAATGTGCTTTTAAAGAAGTTTGGAAAACCAGATCACAGATTTGCATGCTGTAGAGCAGTGTATTTGAAACCGTAGGTCATAAAAATCAGTTTAATGAGTGGTGATCAGCAGTAAGAAGTGATAGAATAGAAAATGGCAGAGTTTACTGCAAGTAGGAGGGGTAAGTATTGTGTCATGAAACTTGTTTCAATTCTGTACACGTGTGTGTGTGATGTACTGAATTCCATATGACATAAATTTCTTATCATGGGTCAGTCATTGCCAAAAAAAAACCCTGGCAACTACTTTTTTTTTTAAATCCTCAACCGAGGGTATTTTTCCATTGATTTTTAGAGAGAGTGGAAGAGAGAGGGAAAGACAGAGAAACATATTGGTTGGTTGCCTCCTGCAGGTGCCCCAACCAGGGCCGGGGAGGAGCCTGCAACTGAGGTATGTGCCCTTGACTGGAATTGAACCCAGGACTCTTCAGCCCGCAGGCTGAAGCTCTATCCACTGAGCCAAACGCAAGCATGTCAAACTCGCAGCCGACGGATCGTAAACAAGGCATGCCCGCCGGCCGGCCACAAGTTTGACATGCTTGGGCTAGGGCCTACTATTTATAGGGAATGGAGTGGTGGAAGGTGCAGGGTTGGAGGTGGAGGTGGGCTCTGTTTGTAGAGACAATGGAAACCAGTATAAAGTCCCAGCTATGCGTCGTCACTGCCCCCTATAGCTGAAAACCATTATGTAGCCGCTGGTGCAGGAAGGAACAACTTCTGGAGAGGTCCCTTAGGAAGGGTTATTGTTGTCTGAAGTGGCCACCAAATCCTTTTGTGTGAAGAGAAACTAGGGGACGTAGAGGTGGGAGCTTTGGTAGAAGGATATCTGAATTTGTTGTCCTGTACTCAGTTTGAATCATAGCTCTCTCTAAAAAAGAATAATGCTAATTAAGCTAGAACAGGAGATCTCGACAGAGGGCACAGTGCCCAAGCCAACCTTCTCTGAAGGAGAATAATAGCCCTGCTTGCCTTTCTCCCTCCCTGGCCTTTGCTGGTGAGGCCATCCCAATCCTCCAGCCCTTACTTCAGGCAGGAATTACTAAACAAGCACTAACCACAGCTTTGAGATCTAGCACTGTCCAGCCTCGCTCATCTCTTTTAAATCGCGCTCCTGACCCTGCTACGTGGAGCTTGGCCTCATCACCACATGCCCATCATGTGACCTCATGCCTGCCCCCGTTCCTCGAGTTCATCTCATCCTGCAAACCACTCTACCCGAGACCACCTTTCCCTTTATTCTCTGATCCCATATTCTCATTCTAGTTCAGACCTGATGTGAAATTATTTTCATAGCCCGGACCCGGGCTTCTCTAAAATCAACAATAACCTCCAAGTTGGCTTCATTGTATCTGGCTACTGGGAGTCTGTCCCTATGAGAGTGGACATCAGACATGAAGTCACCTTCATTGACTGTCTCATTTTGGGCTTGTTGCTGGGGCCGAGAGGCAGTTGAAGGCGCAGCGGTGGAAAGCTCGGGCCCTGGAGCCAGATTCCTGGGCAGGAATTCCTTGTATGACCTTGACCATGTTGTTAAGCCTCTCTGTGCCTCTGTTTTCTCATCGATGAGACAGGGTGATCATGTGACTCAGTTCTAAGGTTCTTAGAGGAAGTACATAAAGTCAGTGTGGATCACAAAGAACTATTCAGCACATATTAAACACCAGTAAACATTATAAAGAAAAGAAACAACGCGTTGGGTGTGGGGTAAGACTCAGACCCGCGGCCTCTCTCCCATCACAGCGTCACCCACAGAACCCTCAGCCTCTGCTCTCCCCCCGGGGTCTGGCATTTTGGCTTTGCAGCTGCCTGACAGTGTGGTTGGGGCAGGTGGGACAGTTTCTCTTCCTTTAGACCAGGCTTTCTCAGCCTCAGCACCACTGACACTGGGGCCTGATAGTTGGTTGTGTTTGAGGGCTGCCCTGTGCACTGTAGGGAGTTAAGCGGCCTCCCTGGCCTTTGCTTGCTACGTGTCAGAGGCACCCCTCACCCCTTACTTGTGACAACCGAGAATGTCTCCAGATATTGCCACATGTGCCCCGAGGGAAAGCGGCCTGGTTGAGAACCATCCGGTCAGGCATCTCCTGTTTTGAAGCAACAGTCTAGATGCCTGTGCTCTGGGGTGTCTTTGTGTGCGACTGCTGTCCTTCCCTTTCCATGTGATCGTGTAATTGACTTCCTCGCAGCGAGGCTGGAGGTCTCAACAAGAGCGTTGACAGAGGTGACAAGTATCTAGGTGGCTAGGTCTCAAAGAGGATTCACATCCAACCCCCTGCCTGTTCGGGGAGCACTTGTTAGGGATGCTGTGCCGAGCGAGCTCTGAGCCGGGAGTCTCTGCACCCAGTGGACTCCTGGGCCCCATTCTCCCTGCGTTCTCAGCCTGGGGTTCCTCCTCCACGGAGTGGAAGGAGCTGCCAGTTCCCCCGGCCGGCCCGGGTGGGAAAGGAAGCCGGTGTTAATGTGATATGTGTGGTGCTA
This sequence comes from Eptesicus fuscus, assembly GCF_027574615.1. Lineage (NCBI taxonomy): Eukaryota > Metazoa > Chordata > Mammalia > Chiroptera > Vespertilionidae > Eptesicus > Eptesicus fuscus. The sequence continues at coordinate 66,941,422 of NC_072485.1, read as the reverse complement.
AGCTCTGCTGCTGGGGATGTGAAGTTGAGGGAAGGCTCCGTGTTCATTAGGAGCCTTGAGGCCACATGTGCCAAGTTCCACACAAGGGATAGACCAGGCAGAGGGAGATCCCATTACAAAGAGACTCACTGCCAAGTTCCCCCTCCCACCGGCTCCCTGGAGCGTTTTCAGCTTTTAGAGAGTTGAGAGGCTCCATGGCAGAAACCTAGAGATAATGCCTTCAGAGCCAGGGGTGGGGAGACCAGCAGGAATGAGGCAGGAGCGTAACCCCAGGACCCCCCTAAAAGGATGCTGATGCCCACCAGGGGCAGGAGCGGTGGCTTCCTGAGAGCTCCCTGTTGACAGGACTTTTCAGGAATACACCCCTTTGTGAAGCCAGACAAGGACTCCCAGCTCAGAGTGGGTCAGACCTGGCCAGGACATACTGTTGTCTATTCTCTGTTTAAAATATATTTTTATTGATTTCAGAGAGGGAGGGAGAGGGGAAGAGAGATAGAAACATCAAAGAGAATCATTGATTGGCTACCTCCTGCATGCCCCCTACTGGGGATCGAGCCTGCAACCCGGGCATGTGCCTTTTACCGAAATCGAACCCGGGACCCTTCAGTCCACAGGACGATGCTCTATCCACTGAGCAAAAAATGGCTAGGGCTGTTGTCTATTCTTTTGCCCAAGTTCCAGCCAGCTATCCTGGGACGTTTGCTGGGCTGTCACACATGGCTGTGCTGGGCTCTTGTTAGGGAAGAGGCACAGAGGGGTGAAGGGACTCGGCCAGAGCCAGGGCTGTGGCTCCTCCGTGACCTCGCTTCTACTGCTTTGTGACCCACAGCAACTTTGTAGCTTTCAAACCTGAATTTTCTCATGTGCCAAATGGGGATAAATAAACACGTCAGAAGATCACGGTGGAGAGTCATTGAGGAGATGTAGGGGAAGCCCGGCGTGGTGCCTGGCATATGGAAAGTGCTTCCTAATGCCAGCTGCTGTCCGTATTATTGTTTCAACTGTCAGCGATGGCACCGGGCTCTTGCTTTGATGAGCTTTTCCAGGAATAGGACTCTCTGAGCTAGTCATCGAATCCACCCTAGCCCTGTCCAGTAATGCTTGGGGTACAGCTGCCTGGCGTGGGGGGAGATGTCACCTGGGAGGACAAAAAGCCTGAGATGCCGGATATAAAGCAAAAATCTGCCCTCAGGGATGGAATGTGTGATCTCACTGTCTGGAACCAGCAGAGCTCAATGTCATGCGCCTTGGTGGTTAATCATTGCTAGCGAGAAGATAAAAGGGATCATTGCCTAAAAGAATGTCAGAGTGGGAAAGGACCTAGGGATATTAGGCCGGGGGAGAGCAGTGGGTTCCAGATTGTGTCTATCTTGGAGTGATTGGTAGTGGCTGCACGGGCCCTGTATAGAAGGGGTCCTTAGACCACTTGGGATGGCCTTGCTAGCAGGAGAGAGCACTGGGATCAATTAATGATGTCTGCCATGGACATAGGAAAGGCAAAGGTTGGCACACTTGCCGTTTACTTGCTCTTTTGGGCCACAGCCCTGGCTCTTAGCTGGTGGCACAAAGGCCTATGGCTTGGCTCACTGGAGGGTCACTCAGCAAGTCATAAAACCATAAACATCTTTTTGGAAAGGGATCTTTTGAGAGTGTCCAATTCTTTAGTTTCGTCCATGAGAAAGTGGGTTTTGCTCGACTGTCTTCAGTGAGGAGGAACCCGCTGTCTCAAAAAGTAGCATGTTCTGTCTTTGGGCCCCTCTCCCAGTACTGACACCGCTGAGGGGAAGAAAGTCCTCAGAACCCCTTAAGGTGGGCTCTTCTCAAGCACGGCTGCCTGGAGAGCTTCTAGAAAACACTGGAGGCCCCCACTCCTGGCCAGGGGCATGCACCAGTGCCGGCACTGTGGTTTTATTGTAATTTTTTCAAACTCTTCCTGTGAGGTCAATGTGCAGCCAGAGTTGAGAACCACTGAGGCAAAATCTTTCTTTTTTTTTTTTAAAGGGCACGGTTGTCCAGGGATGTGTGGAGGTAGTGGCACCAGGAGAAGGGAAACCAGGAGAAAACCCTTTATGAAGTGGCTGTCCTGTGCCAGGTGCTTTTATGTCCATGCTGAGACTTCTTGTCCCACAAAGATGTATTATTCCACTGCTTAAAGCGCCCTGTGCCCTGGCCTGTGTTCTCAGTGGTTAGAGCGTTGGCCTGTGGACTGACAAAGGGTTGCGGGTTCGATTCTCGGTCAAGGGCATGTTACCTGGGTTGCAGGTTTGATCCCCCGCCCAGATTGGGGCGCATGTGGGAGGCAACCAATTGATGTGTCTCTCATATTTCTCTCTCTCTCTCTCTCTCTCTCTCTCTCTCTCTCTCTCTCTCTCTCTTTCTCTCCTTTTCCCTTACTCCCTTGTACTCTCTTAAAAAAAATCAATGGGAAAAAAAACAACCCTCAGGTAAAGATTAATAAAAAAAAAAATAAAATAAAATAAGGCCCTCTGTGCCTTCACGTTGCAGGTAGATAAACCCAGATGGTGGCCTATAAGGGGAGGGAACCTCAGATCAGATCATCAGGCCCCTCCCCTCTAACTTAACCCTTTCGCCTCTTTTAGGGACTCTCGTCACACTGGCTTTGTTATGGTGGACACTGGCCCCACCCGCTCTCCCTTGGGGGCTCTCCTTGCCTGTTCTCCCCCAGATCCTCCTGGCTTCTTCTCAGGCCTTAATTTCTTCTCGCCCAGACAAGACACTTATCCCATTATCCGGCTTCATTTCCTCCATTCTTATCACCACTTGGAACTATCTTATTAGTTGACTGTTTGTTTCCCCGCCCCCTGGAGCAGTAACTGCAGGAGGTAGGGATCCTGCCTGTCTGCTTCTCTGCTCCATCCCTCGTGCCTAGGACAGAGCCAGCCTCAAAAAAGGTGTTTGTTGAATGGACAAGTGGAAAGAAGAACCATGACATGGAGCTGTGATAATTCCCAAGTTATAATCAATTAGAGCCCTAGTTTACTGCCTCTCAGTCCCATGTTATTTCCAGTTATCTCATAATATTTTTACCGTTTGCCACCGCAGCCCTAAATGTGTGTGTGTGTGTGTGTGTGTGTGTGTGTGTGTGTGTGTGTGTGTGTGTGTTTTGACTGAGTGAATCCTCACGACCACTTAATGGGGCAGTTCTCTGTGTCGTCAATTTACAGGAGAGGAAAACAAGATACAGAGAGGTTAAGCAACCAGCCCGAGGTCACACAGCCAGTCAAAGGAGGAAACAGGGTTCAAGCTCTGGCAGCATGGTTCTAGAGTCAGGGTGTTAGGAATTTATGAAAGCATGCCCAGGGACCCTAGAGACACTCAGTACAAGTTAGTTCCTCCTCCCCCTTTGACCTTTACTCTCACAGTGACATTTAAGTTTTCTTACTGTTTTGTTCTCAAGTTGGTGACAAAAGTACCAATTTCCTGCTGGCAGGGCTCTTTTCCACACACAGCTTCTGCTGACAGGACCTCAGGGAGAGCAACTTGCAGGCCGGGAGGGTTGAGCCCTGACGGCGAGGGAGTGTGAGCGAATGAGGGCATGTCCCCATTTGAAAAAACAACTTCTGCCTCCAATGTTTCATGAGCATCTACTTTGTGCTAGGCATCGTGACTCTGACCAATTAAAAAAAATCAAAACAGTAATCGTCAGTCCTGTCACCTCAACTCATCAATCCTTCCTTTTCCAGCCCAGTTACCTGGCCACTTTTCTTGGTTGTGATCATTGGAAATGGGGATTTGGGACTGTGATGGGTCTGTGTTGGGTGGTACCTCGCTGAGGCATTTTTGGGAGGGATTTGCCCTGTTTTGATAAATGGAAGTGTGAACAGCTAAAGCCACGTTTCAAATGGCTGGTTTATTTTGGGGTGCGTTTCAGTGTTGGTGTGAGACTGAGCAGGCTTCAACATGAGGGTTTTTTTTTTTAATTTATTTTTTCCTAACTATATCAGAGTGGTATAACAACATTAAAAGAAATTTAAAAACTAGAGAAAGACCCCCCCGGCCCCGCCCTGTCACAGAACTATTATAATTTTAAAGTACTTACAGCTATGATTTTTTTTCCAGGTGGCTTCTTATTGCGAGCAATTGTGATCACAGAGCAGGGACAGTGAGCTTTTGAGCATTTCATGACAAAAGGCTAAATGAAGAAAACTTTCTTCCACGGTGATATATGGGTGATATATGCAAAACCATATTCTTTTTTAAAAATTTAATTAATTATGTCTTGAGCTTATTTTTGTGTGTCAAAAAATTGTATTTTATTTTATTTTTTTCCATCACCATTTATCCCCTCTATGCCTTCTTCCACCTCCACCCATCCTCCTCCACCCCCGCAATCACCACACTGTTGTCCATGACCATGAGTTCTCTCTCTCTTTTTTTTTTTTTTCCATTTTTTCTCAGTCCCTGCCCCGAGCTATCTGCCTGCTCTCTATCTATGAGTCTGTCTCCGTTTTACTTGGTAGTTCAGTTAGTGTAATCATATTCTTAACAGCTGTAGGATACTGAATGGAGTAGGTGCACTGTAATTCACTTAGCCTTTTTCTTATTTAGTAATTTAAGCAGTCGTCAATTTTTTACATTTTTAAGTAGAGCAGGAATAAATGTTTTCACACAGGTAGCTTTCTCTGTGAAATAGAAATGATTTCTTCCAGATTCGTTTCCAGGCATCTTTATAATCTTTGACAGCACTGGCCAAGTGACTTTTCTAAAGGGGAGCATTGTTTAGACATCGCCATTGGAATGTAGGAGACTGCCTGTTTCATTACGCCCACTGGGTGTTATCACTTCTTAAAAACAGATTTTGAATTTGATATTTATGTTTGCCCACTTGGTTGTGTGGTGGCCGCCGCACACCGCCTTTGACCGTGAGTGACTCATACAGAACCTGTTTTGTGCGATCTGTTAAAACATTCATTAATTTTTTCTTTTTAATGCTCAGGAAAATGTCAAGTCACTGTGTTTTGTGCTGTAATTTACGCTTATCTGGTGGTACTTAGAAAAATTCTAGGTACAGCCAGAAACCACCTGGGCCTAATTGTGTATTACCTGACTGCGGAGAGAATTTTTAGAGCGAATTTTAGGGGTGCCTGCTCTCCAATATCTCGCTCTAACCTCGAATCATGTGACGATCAGATGGACATTGGTGGAATGAAATATTACTGAGCACTTGCTGTCTATCTAGACCTTTGTGATTACATCTTTAAAGTGGCAGCAGGTGCTAGCACAGAGGGAAGAGAAAGTTGAGTTTCAATCCCGGCATGGCCGCTTGCATCACCGCCTCGGTCGGGTCTTCCCCCCTCCCTCCCTTCCTCTTCTCCACCACCTGCCTTTGTTTCTCCACCTGTAAGTCAGTCTGACAGTGCTTGTGGAGGTCAAGATTAAGAACATTGTGCTAATCAGGATTGAGCACACAGGAAGTTCTGGAGATCCTGCTGTTGGTATTGACACAACAGTGGCCTGAGGGGTGGGGTAGAAGAAGAGGAAAATAGGCCAAACCAGGGACGGAGGTTCTGGGTTAGCTGGAGAGATAAGATGGGCTGGCTCGAGACCCTTCCAAGTCACAGACAGTGCAGGCTCCAGGGTAACAGCCAGGAGCTGGGAAGAGAAGTGAGGCCAATCCAGTACCCTTGGCTGCTGTTTGTGGGTGAATGTTGGGAGCCCAGGCCCACAGTGTGGAAGACTCATTCGTGTCCAGTGAGGGGGTCACAGCTGGCAGATTCAGAGTGTCTGTGTCAGCTCACCTGGGGACTTGAAGGTCTCGGATGTCTTCAGGATTTAAACTTTGTCTTGTAGAGAGTGAGGCATCATGGGAGGATTTTCTTTATAGAGTGTGAATATTAGTCATTGTATTGTTTTGTTATGTTTTTTGATGGCCACTTGAAAAAGAACAGCTTTATCTATAATAATAAAAGCATGGTATGCTAATTAGACCGGACATCTTTCCTGACATCCTTCTGGACAACCTTCTGGACGAAGCTGGGGCTGCAAGGGAAGCCGGTGCTGGCAGCCGGGGGAAGGAAGGCCTACTCTTGCACAAATTCTGTGCATCGGGCCTCTAGTTGAGACATAATTCACTTACCATAAAATTCACCCTTTTAAAGTGTGCACAAGTCAGTTGTTTTTATATTCAGAGCTGTGCAACCATCATCATTATCTAGTTCCAGAATTTTTTCATTACCCCCAAAAGAAACCCCACACTCATTAGCAGTCATTCCCTATTCTCCCCTCCCCTCAGCTCCTGGCAACTACTAGTTTGCTTTCTGTTTCTAAGAATTGGCCTACTCTATGTAATTTGTGCTTTTTTAAAAATCTGGCTTATATCACTTAGTCTGATGTTTTCAAGGCCCACCCTTATTAGAACACATTTCAACACTTCATTCCTTTTAATGGCCAAATAATATTCAGTCACAGGGACGTACCATGCTTTATTTCTCCCTTCATGAGTGGATAGACATGTGGGTTGCTTCCACGGTTTGGGTATTATGAATAATGCTGCTGTGAACCACGTGTGTGCCGGTTTTTTCGTGGACATATGTTCTCAGTGTGGTGGGATTTTGAACTGGTGAGAGGTGTTGGCGACTCTGAGCAGGTGGGCTGTGCCGAGGCCTGTGTGTGTCTCTGTCCTCCCCAGGCTGCTCCAGGGCGAGGTTTATGTGCTTCCTTTCTTTTAAAGACCCTGCGAGGCAGGGTCTGCATCATTCCCCTTGTATAGTGAGGACATTAAGATTCTAGGAGAGTAAGTCAGCCTCCCAGCTAGAAGATGGTAGATCCCAGCTCTGTCCAGCTATGAACTGGCCAGCATGTCCCCTGCCCAGGGCAGACCAGGCAATGCGGTGGCCCCTGGGTGGTGATGGTGTAAAGCGCAATAGGCTGTGCGGAGTGGGGTGCGCACAGGTGTGAATGGGGTGTGGGGTGAGGGACTGTGCTTCAGAGGCAACATCGGCAGAAGCTGGTATGTGGACGTGACCTAGAAAGAACACTGACTTGGAATTGGGAGGGTGGGTTGGATTCTTGGCACGACCTTTGTGATCTTGGACTCATCTTGCCTCCTTTGAGCCTCATCTTTCTCATCTGGAACCTGGGGCTCTCCTCTCCACCTCCTGCCCCCCTCAAGGCTGATATGAATGGTGGTTGGTGGGTTAGGGAGAAGGGAGGGGAGGAGAGAAAAAAGGGAGGGGGACCAGAACCTGCTAGACTGTGCAAAGCTGATGATCTGGGAGGTGGGGGTCGGGGGAGAGGGGGGTGGGGAGGCCCTGGGGCTGCGTGCAGCAGAGGCAGGCAGGTTCAGGGGGTCGGGCGGGGAGGAGGTAGCCAGCTGATTTGGGAGGACATCCCTGCCCATTGGGGGCGTTCTGAACCCCGCGGAAGCTCTGACCCAGAGGCTGATGGGCAGGTTGTAATCCAGAGACTATTGATTTTTCCTCGCGTTTGAATCTGAGCCTTTGTTTCTGGGAAGAGCCTGGTGTTGACCTGTGCACAGCACCAGCGGCCTCCGCAGCACATCCCTCCCTCACTGTGGCCCGGCATCCCCTCAAAGCCAGCGAGGCTTTCCTGGGTCCCGGGGGTCACTCGGGTGGCCTCTCCTATCTGGCGTGTCTTTGTTCGAGTGTCAGGGCTGACGGTCCCCTTTATCACGGACGTGCAGCTTGCCTGGGTTTTGTGAAAAGCTTGTCATTGCCAGTCAGAAAATAAAGGCAGAAAGCGCCCCTTTGGAGTTGGCGTCGCAGTGACTTGCTCTGGTTCTGACTCCTGTGTTTTGCTGGGTTGTTATGAATCAGTCACTTCATTTTTTCTTTAAGCATGACAAGCACATTTGTCTTCATACGGGAAGCGAGGCTTATGGGATGCAAGGTAGATGATTTTTTTCTTCTTCTTAGAATCCTTCCTCTACCGCCATCACAGAGCCATCTGAGGAGTCCTCCTTTGTCCTGGCTACGAGGACATCGGGGATGAGGAGTGACAGCCTTCCCCTGTGGGTTTCTGCTCTCTTGCCTCCAGGCAGCAGCTGTTGGTCGGGGTCGGTACTATCAATTTGCATCATGAAGTACAGTCGCTGTTCATTTATGAAATTGGCCAGGCCCAGGGGCCTCATTCAGAGAAGGAAGGGACCTTAAGGATCATCTCATTCAAACCGTTCACTTTGCAGGTGTTAAAACGGAGGCCCAGAGAAGGGAGGCGACTTGCCCAAGACCACACAGCTAGTCACAGTGTGAGCCCAGCTTCCTGGTTCTTTCAGACACTGAAGTTCCAGTAGCGAGCACAGTACTCTGGGAACACACCTATCTCCGACCTGTTTCTGGTGGATATTGGTTTCCTGGGGGGTTGAGTTCTGATGTGTGCCTGGTGACCTATCTGCCAGGGGAAGTCCATTCCTTATGGGGAGGAGTTGAAGTTGTCTACTCTTTTCTGGCATCTCTGCTGCTTTTGGCCTTTTGAGGTGCTGGCTGCCTGATGGCTCCCACCTGCTACCCCCATTTTTTTTGCCTTTATAGGCAACAGAGAAACCAACCCAGTAACAGAATGAATTTATGGTTGACCAAACTGGGAGGCTGAGTTAGGGAGGTGGACGGGTGATAAAAGGATAGGGTTCCTCCTATAATAAAACTTGCTGATACAACTGTTGAAAGTCATTGTCTTACTCATCCTCACCCAAGATAAGCCACACAATGGGTGGTATCAGGGGTGCAGAGGTCCCCCCTCCCCCCTCATGAGAACACAGAGAGATGAACTTTGTGTGGGCTGGTCGGTTAAAAGAAAAACAAGAAGCCATGGGTTGGAAGCTACCTGAATGTTAAGCAGTGGGGGATTGCTGCTGAAACCTCACAAATGCTTTGAAACAATGCTTAATGATATGGGACATGTTTGTGATGGAGGACATTTAAAGATGGGGGCTACAAAATGACGTAAGGTATAAACCCAGCTGGGTAACATAATCAACCAGCGTTCCAAGTCAGACATGTATTTCCTATAGATATATGAGTGCGCTAGAGTGCGGTGTTTGGAAAGCACATTAGCAGACCTAGGCCAAGGCTGGCTGAGCTCTGCCACAAAATTGCCACGTGCCCATGAGCAAGCCACTGGGCCTGTAGAGCTCAGGCTTCTCATCTCTGGGTTGTTGTGAGAATTAGACAATCTGCCTGGGCCTTCAGGGGCAGGGCTCCGTGCTTCCAGTCTTGGCGTCCCCGGTGAGTTATGGCACGGTGGTTCCATGGTCAGACCCAGCCATGTCATCTGCTGCTCCAAGGCTGTCGGAGCCCTAGTGCCTCTGGATTCTGGACACACACTCTGCGTGCACTTGCTAAACCACGTTTCTCTCAGTTCCAGCGTGGTGTGCCCGTTCCTGCCACCAGGCCCTTACACATGCTGCAGTAACTCTTGTTGTTGTTTTTTTTTTAAATCTTCCCAATAGACTGGGTTCCCCAAGGGCACCATGTCCTAGGGCTTGGTGCTCAGTAGGTGCTCTGTAAATGTTGTTGAATGCACTGAACAGGTGGGACTTGAGCTGGGCCTTTAAATAAAAAGCACGGGTTGCTGGGCAAGTTGAGAGAGAGCATTGTTCCAGGAGGCAGGCAGGGCAGAGGGCAGTGGTGGTCACTACTGCCTGTTTGGGGATCAGACCCACTGGGCACAGCAGCGATGGACATAGGCATGGCCTGCCTTTCCGCGTTCATTGTCGCACGGGAGTCACATATGTTGTGAGACATTTGATCTGTTGTCAGGCTTGATCAGTTTTGCTGCTTTTTGTGGCTTGGAGCCGTGTGTGCTTCTTCATAAGAGAGACCCACCCCGACCAGGCCTGGGTGGTTCTGCACATGGGTGAGGCTTCGGCCTTATGCTGCTGTCAGATGAGAGCCCGGCTGGAGCAGAAGGCAGCCTGCTTCTGTTCTGACCTTACCACGTACTAGACTGGCGATGGAGGAGTGACCTGAGAAAGGAAAGGAATGCTTACCAGAGTGTTCCAAAATACTACTTGTAAGCACAGTATTTTCATTTAGTTCTCCCAGCAGGGGTGCAGCTGGGAATGTGATGGCCACACGTGAATGATTGGTGTTAAGGAGGCAGTTTTATTGAGAAATTATTGATATACATCACTATACGTTTACAGCATAATGGTTTGATACACATATATTTACATGTATTGTGAAATGATTTCCATATTAGGTTCAGCTAAAATATACATAACATAAAATTTACCATTTTAACCAGTTTTAAAGTGTGTAATTTAGCGGCACTAAAGTCCATTCATAGTGTTGCTCACCTGTCACCACTATCCATTCAGGCAGTGTCTTTTGTGCTTTACAAAGTTCAGCTCATTTAATCTTCACTCATTTACCTGGGAGAACAGTAGAACGGTCAGACATGGGGTTAGTAATCATAGCGGTCATCGCTGTTATGGGTACCGGGAGCTTCCTGTGAGCCAAGCCTGTGCTAAGCACTTTCAGTCTCACGAGAGCCCTCCCAGGTCAGGATATGGTTACCCTCTTTTTGCAGATGAGGAAACGGAGGCACAGAGAGGTCAGAGACCTTGTCGGAGGTTGCACAGCCTAGTGACCCTGCTAAGATCACACAGGGAGGGAGTGGCAAAGCTGGGATTTGAACTTGGATTTGAAGGACTGCAGAGCCCATGATATTCTCTCCTTCACATGGGAGGGTGGTAACTGATTTTCAGTTTTTTTTTAAAAAAAATCTGTTCAGGAGAGAGCACGGAAAAGTGCGGTCAGGAAGAGCTGGGGCAGCTCAGTGGGTGACTGAGCTCCAGCAGTTACCTTCGTGTGCATTTAGGGGACTCGGGGGTCACATGAGTCTAGGTCTAAACTACTTGGGGGCGTGGGGTGGTGCTGAAGTGGGCATTCCCGGGGTGAGTGCCGGGCCAGCCATTGTCCCAGTTTTCCTCTGATTCCTTTTTTTTATGAATGCTGTGCTAGTAACACCTTGATGATCATCTTGCTTTGATCCACACCCTCTAAGTGGTGCTAATTGAATGAACCACAGCCCAAGGCGGTGTTTTTAAGGTTGGCATCTAGGAGGCCTTGTCTGAAGCTCTAGTCAACCAAGATGTTGACTGCCATTCCTGTTCATTCAATAGTTTCCCCTGAGCGCCTGCCCTGTGCCAAGCCCTGTGCCGGGTGCCAGGGGAATGAGAGTGGAATGCAGTGTCCCCGCAGTCAAGGGCCTCATGATCTACTGGGGCAGAGAGGGGCAGCTGCTCTGCGGTGCTCCCTTTAGGGAGGATGGTCTGGGCTGCAAACAGGACATGGGCAGACAGGGAGATGGGCAGGGAGAGATGCATCCGGAGGGGCCTTGGGGGAAGAGCGTTCAAAGTGAGCCCCTGGAGTGGGCACTCGGGGCTCCCATCCATCTTCCCAACCCTGTGACCTAGCTCAGGGCCTGCACACAGGGGCTGCTGAGAACGCATGTCAAGGTTGCATTCAAGATGTCCCGCCCATGAGGCAGACGGTCAGTGACAAGTGATATTAAACTCCATTGGGGCCCATGTTTGCCTACAGGCCACTTTCATTTCTTTCAAACACATGGAATAGGTACTAGTACTAGTAGGACCATGAATCTGGTGGCCGTGTAGGGCCACACTCACGTGGACAGCAGGCCTGGAGCCCAGCAGCATACAGGGGTCCGAGGTCAAGGCCAGCATTCTAGTCAGAAGCCAGGTTCCTGCTGGTACTTGGTACTCAGTACTCAGTACTTGGTTGTCGGCAGATACTTGATAGCTGTTTCACAAATGAGGGAATGGGCACCAGGACCTGTGGAGAAGGGGGAGCTGAGGTTGGGAGCAGCCCTCTGCTGCCCGGAAGTGAACCTGATGCAGGAAATTAATTCACTCCTTAATCTTTTCCTGGCAAGTCCTGTGGTGTGCCCAGGAGAGGCCTGGTTGGTGTGGGGGAGGGGTGCTAGTCATTGGGGTATCCTACCCTTCTGCCCTCCTGGCTCCCTGGTTGCTGGGGTGGTGCCACCAACCTGTGGAGGTGTCAGTGGGTAAACAAGCAGAGAACACAGCAAGGGGAACCTGTTGCCAGGCAGCCTCTGGGCTTAGTGAGCTAAACAGAAGCATGTGACGCACCCTGGAGGCAGCCACCAGGAGCTGGGGGCCTGACTGGGACACACCCCAGATCCCTCCTCCTGGGCCCTCTTCAAAGAGAGTGCTGCCCACCCGCCCAAAGGGGCTGGTGAGGCCCCTTCCCCGCCCACTCTCTGGGATCTCTGCTTTGGCTTGGCTGTATCTCTGTGTGCAGGTGACCCGGAGCCAGGAGCCTGGGAGTTGGTCTTGCTGAAGCTGAGCTGAGCCAGTGGGTTCGGGAATGTTCAGGGGCAGCCAGAGTGCCCAGGAGTCCACACAAAGGGGTTGTTTAGCTCTGAAGGACCCATGTGATTTTTAAGAAATGCAGTGTATTCCCACGTTGGGATAGAGGGGGTAGAGGGGTTGACTTAGAGAGTGGGGATGCTCTTGTCCCTGGGCTGTTTTGGGACCATCTCTTATCCCTTTTCTTCTCAGGCTCAGTTAGAGCCCTAAGGGTCCTGAGGACATTGTTGGTCTATCTTCTCTTCGGAAGTGGTGGGGAGGGGGTAATTTGGAGAACTCTGGGCTAACCCAAATCACACAGATGTCTCTCTTGCGGGACTTCTAAGAACTTTCAGTATGCCCTGACACTAAGAGGGAGGGGGGCATAAACCCTTATTTTCCCCTAGGTATTTGTTTTGCCTTGTATCTGTCTGAACTATCTCATGGGACTTGTGTTTTCAGGAACCTGATGCAGGAAATTAATTCACTCATTCAACAAATATTGATGTGTTTTTACCTGCTATGTGTCAGTGAACATTCTAGATGATTGCGATACATTCAGTGGCCAATTCAGACCAAGAGCCCTACCTCGGAGGAACTTGCATTCTTGCAGAAGTGATGAACTGATCTTTATGGAGCACCTACTGGGTGTCAGGCTCGCAAGTTATCATATGTTATCCTGTTTCATCCTCGCAACGCCTGGTCCGGTAGATTTTACATGCTCTGCAGGGGAGGGGAACATCGGGCCTGCGGCTGTATAAGGCCCTCTACTGTATAAGGCCCTCGAAATCATTTGGTCTGGCCCTGCCAAGGCATTAGGGATAGAGTTAATTAAATGCTTAACCAAATATAGCAGGCCCATATTTAAGTTGGTAATTTTGTATGGCCCATGAATGATGTTGTAAATATCCAAATGGCCCTGGGCAGTAAAAAGGTTGTTCCCCACCCCTGCTGTAAAGGGTGAAGTGACTTGCCCACTTTGGCTGAAGAGCTGGTGACCTAAGGAACGCCTGGGAGAGACATCAGGGAGTGTGGTGGGGAGGTGGCAGGCCTTGAGCCCCTGCATGAAGGTCCGATGGAGAAACTTCTCTGAGGCTCTGAATCATGCAGGGAAGGAATTGCTTCTTCAGAGCAACGGGTTTGCTTTATGTTCTTGGCACGGACAAGCTCCTGGCTGGCCCCGTTTCTCTTTCACTGTGGTTTCTAAGCACCTGAGAGCTAGATTTGTGGCCCATCTTGACACTTCTGCAGCAAGGGGCCCCCGTGGTACCTATTTCTGTGCGATCTTACCCCCGGCGTTTTATTCTCTTGTGTTGTTTGTATTATTCTGAGCCCTCATAAATACTTTGTGGTGGAGCTGAGTATAACTAAATTTAAAAAGGAATGGTAGGATGACTTGTGTAAGGTCCCCAGCTGGTCTGTGGGGAGGCAGGCTCCACGCTCTGTCCACCACGCTCCGTGCCTTTTGGATTAGGATCCAGTAGGAACCAGGTCTGTTTGCTTTTGCAGCCACCTGCTCCTCTCGTGGGTTCCACAGGAAGCCAGGCTGGCTGCCTTGGAGGTCTCGAGTGGCTTGAATGTCGCGCACATGGTTCGAGGAAGGCTTTTTGGTGCGGGCTACTCAGCCCCTCCTCGTTGCTTGTGATGCATCGGGTTCCAGGCGGGGCAGAGAGTTGAGCACCCCATGCTCTTCTCAGCTACTTCCCATTCATTAGCCTCATGGCTGCTCCGGGGCGAGAGGAGCAGGTGGCATTGATGAGGACACTGAGGCCTGGAGAGGCTAAGTGATTTTCCTGCTGGATGAGGCCTGAGCTTGCACCCCAACAGAAAACCACATGGCCCCCAGGAGAGCTCGCCGAACCCTCTGTGCGGTAGATGGCTGCATAGAAACCAGGAGCAGCTTATGATTTGGACCCCGGGGCTTGAGTCCTGGCCACAACTGTGTGCGTGTGGGTAAGTCACCTTTCTGAGCCTCAGTAGCCTCATCTTTAAAATGGGCCTCCTAATTCCTGCCTGCCAGCCTCACTGGCTTGTGAGAAAGCGAAGAAGAGGAGCATGGAAGTGTTTGTCTGGTGTTAGGCACTGTGCCTGTGCATCGTGCTCTGTGTGTGTTGTGCAGCTGCTGCTGAGGGTGGTGGTGGTGGTGATGATGATGATGATAATGATGGTGATGATGGTGAACATGTTAGGAACATTGACTTCTGTACATGTGGTAAACTTTACATGCATGATCCTAATGCACAAACAAGCAGTTGAGTAAGGAAGGACAAGTGTAGCCCCTTTTTAGAGTGGGAAAGATGAATTAATTTGCTTAAAAAAAAGATGAATTTGCTCAAGGTCACAGAATGATTAAGTGGTGGAGCCAAATATGAACTCAGGCAGCTGACCCTCCAGTTGTATTGGTCTCCACTATCATCGGACAGGGCAGGAGCCTGGGACCTTTTTGGGTGATGGCATCTGTGCACATCAGTATGGTGGGGGCAGGAAGGACCACCTGGGGGCAGGGAGTGGTCCCTGCAGGGGCAGTGGAACCTAGGGCTCATTTGGATAACAGCTAACAGCGGCTGAGCTCATCTCCGAGCCTTCAGGGTTTTCACCTGTAACGTGGAGCTGTAATAATATGCCTCATGGGGTTCAATGAAGTAGGAGATGCTTGTACGTTACTGTAAAAATGTCCGTGATTCATAAATGACTTGTGGCAAACTTGCAGAATAGATGTGACTTAGTTGGAACAGCCACCTCTGCTTTGTTGGGTCATCCCTTTGCTGAGATGGCTGGATCACTCCCAGGATGCGGCATTGGGTCATCTCCTGACTGGGGAGCAGCACCTGTGCTCCAGCCCCTCTGAGCAAGCCCCAGCCCTGCTGAGCCTGGGCGGGCTCATCTATGAGGGGGATCCTGCCAGCTGCAGAGTGCCTGCAGGGGGATGGACAGTCCAGCGTGCCGCTTTCCATAGAGCTCTGGGCAGAGATGCGACTCAGGCCACGTCGGGGCTGTCAGGAAGCAGAACCATGGTTGACACCTGGAAGCTTTGCACTTTTAAAAGTACTTTGTAATCTGTAGAGCACTTTGGAAATATAAGTTGGTTCCTGCACTGACATGGAACAAATCAAAATGTGCAACGCGGGATGAATCTGCTAGGCCAGGGTGGAGAGGTGCATCTGTGTGCGTGTGCGAATAGGATTCATTTTGATTTTAAAAAATTTATGCTTATTTATATGACACTTGGGAAATAGAGAAAAGCCATAGTTGAAAATAAAAATAATCTCTAATCTTACTACCTTGCTGTAGCATTTAATATTTTAGTGTATATCCGCCCAGTGTCTTTGACTCTGTGTGCATGCAAAGGGATTATAACGTTACATTCTGGAAACTGTTCAACACTTACTTCTCTTCTCCATTCAACCACTTTGGTGAGAATCCATTTTGCCACGTCCTCGCATAGTACACACCCTGGGATGCTGCTGGGGCTGGGGGCCGTCAGCAGGGGCCCATGACTGGCAGGAAGCCCTGGGCCTGCCTTGGAGAATTGGGGGAGAAATCTTAACAGTGAGGTCCCTGGGATGGGTGAGGGGGCTTCTGGGCTCCGAGGTAGCGGGGAGCCTTCTCTTTTCATTGTTTAGATCTTGTTTCTTACCATGTGCAAGTAATAATAATAATACTTGAAAATTTAGTAAAAAGCGGCTAATTAAGAATCTAGGTACGATCCCGTTGGAGTCAGGAAACAGGCACAGGAGAAACAGGTTAAGTGAGAACAAGACCCTTAGCCAGTGCCTGCGAGGGGGAGGGGCAGGGCTGGCAAGCAGCTCCCTCCTTCTGGAGGGGGGTTAGCCTGGATGAGCTTCGGATCTGAGTAAGTGACAGCTCTTTCATTTCCTGCTTTGTTCTCTCCCAGGTACAAATTGACCACAGTCGCCATTCATGCAAATGGCAGCGGGCAGCTGCAGAGGGAGGGTTAGGGCGGCCCCTCTCCGCGGGGCCTGTGGAAAGGCTGGGGTGCGTGGGGTAAGGCTGCCAGTTCTGTCTTAGGAATGTGGAGGTGGCAGGGGTCAGGCGGGTACGTGGCCTTTATGAGAGCAACTGAGAAGGACTCTGAGTGGAAAGGAACCATCCTTCCTGGTTCACCCTCTTCCACCTGATCCCTCTGGGCAGATGCACCCGCCAAGGCTGTCCTGGCTCAGACTTCTCACCTCACCTGCCTGGAGTCCCACACAACCGAACCGAACCGAACCGAACCAAACCCCAAACCAAACGCAGCTCCTTCCTCTGAGCCTGAGAGGAGTTAATTGTGTTGAGTGGACTGAGGAAGCTTCAGGAAGGGGCCCTACTGCCTGTGTTGACTATTCAGCAAACTCCTTTGCCCAAGTCTAGAAAGTACAATGTGCTGACCCGGATTAAGGGGGAAAAATGCGATGGACATTTGCCAGGGTGCCAACAGTATGTCACCTTTTCTAAGGCATCGCCCTGAGACGTAGGAACAATTAGCCCCCCACCCCCCATGGAATTTAATGCTGTCAGCTTTTCCTCCCTAATAAGTTATCTGGGAAACGTTGATTTGCTTTTAAAAATCAGCATCCTAGCACGCCCTGCCACACCGCGCACGGCTGAGAGATGGATGCAGTTCTTGATAATTTGTAGCCCGTGTTGCATACGCAGCAGTAGACCTGGGTGGTGGCAATGTGTGCAGCTGGTGACAGAGGAGGGACCATAAATTTTGCTGAAAGAATTTGTTTTGGTACCCTGTTCTATTTGCTTTGCATCCCATATTGTTTCAAAAGGGAATATTTTCGTTAAAGGAAAAGCAACTGTGTATTTGAGATAAGAAGTAGAATACAGTGGAATAAATAGTTGGGTTTTGGTATGCAGGCATCGGAGTGGCACGAAGCTGAAATCACCCTGTTTCTGTGCTGTTCCAACATTTATACGAAAATGAGAAAATACAAAGTGCGGGCAGGTCCCGAGATCCCGGTGAGATTGTGGTTTACAATGGAGTTCTTTTGTTTCACAGGGCCGAGTCTTGAGAAATTTCAGGACGTTTTAGCCAGTGTGATCCAAAGACAATAAATATTGCTTTGTGGGGAGGTCTCCATCCTGTGTCTTAGTTGGTGACAATTAAATGGTAGGCACACGTCAGAACCCATTTGAGTCAGTTACCTCCGCTGGTGGCATGAATTACCCTAGTTTTTGGTGGTGGTGGTGGTGGAGGGCGTTGGCATGGAAAGTGGGGTGCTCTTTGTTGCTTGCTGCTGTGGGAATGGCTCTTGTCTCTCCCAACCCCTTGTTTGGGGTGACCCCCTTTTTTGCTTAGGACATTTAGAGTTCCCTAGGTCCTGAGAGTCTGTGTACACCTGCCCCGATTAAGCTTACGTTTGGAGTCCTGTAACTGAGTGTGGCGCCGTCTGTGTACAGTGAGCGCTCTGAGAATGCAGCCACCACAGCCAGGGTGCCCCAGCTGGACGTCCCTGCTCTTCTTCCTGCCCCTCTCTGGTGTGGCCCTGCGCGTGAGCTGCCAACAGGTGGATGGAACAGCAAAGAAGCCAGGGGTTTGGACAGTTCACCTCTGGATTCCCTGACTTTATTTTGAGGGGGCACTTGCCAGAGTTGGGGAGAAAAATCCCCAGATAGAAACAGAAAGATCCTCAAGAGAGCAGGCTGGCCACTGAAGATGCTTTTTTTAAAAGGAAAGGGCAGAAGATTTTACTCCTCTGTGGTAGGAGGGTGGGCTGGCCACAGCCCTGAAAAGCATCAGGAGTTTTGTATGTGGGCCATTTCTAGTTCAGTCATTGTGGGAGCCCCAGGGTTTGGGCAGCAGGGGTGGGAACGAAGCCAACAAAGGTATATGCTAAGGATAAGTGCATTGGGAACCGGTTGGAAGATTTGGGCCACTGTGTAGATTAACATGCATTGCACCATGCCACCCCCCAAGCATGTAACACCCTGAAAGCAAGCTGACAAAGGTGCTTTCATGCTCCCCTAGCACACTGAGCCTTTCGCTGCAATCTCCAGGGTTGTGGGTTTAAAACGTTTTTATTGTTATTTTTATGGGTCTTGTTTTGCTTTTGAAGGGAAACTCTGGGCGTATAGTATTTCCTTTTCTGCCTAAAGGCCGCAAGCGAGTCCTTCTGGCAAACTACTTAAGAGCCATGGGTATGGAGCCAGGCTGCCTGGGCTCAACCCCCTGCTCTGCCACTTACCAGCTGTGTGACCTTGGCAAGGTTCCTTAATCTCTCTGTGCCTCAGTTTCCTACTCTGTAAAATGAGAATAACAGAACTTTCTTCATGAGATTGTTGTAGGGGTTAAGTGTGTTGATCTGTGTGGAGGGCTTAGAGAAAGGCTGGGCACGTGGTTCTGTGTGCCTGTTGGTTATATGAGCTGATTGAGATGCAGAGGGGCAGTGAACAGGGCACTGGTCTGGTGAGTCCTTGGGCCAGGCATTTCCGCTCTCCGGGGATCTGGTTCACACCTGCCACATGAAGAAATTTGACTTGAATAGTGCTTTTTGGGGACTCTGTAATGAGGGGCAGGCTAGGGGGTGACTTTAAGTCAGAGTGACAGAGTCTTCTAGACCTTAGTCTTTGCTTCAGCCAGAGCTGCTTGGGTTAATTTCACTTATGGGTTTTTGGTTTAGAAGGCAAGAAAGGATTCTTTGGTGAGTGTGTGTGTGAAATAAACAAAGAAAGAAGTATGGAAGTGGCTGAACGCAGGGACCCTGGGGAAGAGTGGGTGAGCCGAGGGGCAGTTGGTGGGATGGGGCTGGTAGGTGTAATGGGGTCTGGGAGAGGGCTTTGAAGGCCTGAGGTCACATGGGACTAAATATAGTGGGTAGAGTAGTGGGGAAGTGCTCTTGTCAATTTCCCCCACGTGTCATGGGCTGATTTACTTACTGGGGAGGTACAAATGGCTGAGTGTTATAAGGCAACCAAAGTTTGGAGGAGAGATACAGAGTAAGAAAAACCGAGTGAAAGTGATGATGCAAAGCATAGAAATTCAGTTTTCTTGTAGCTTCGTAGTTCTTTTTTTTTTTTTTTTTAAGATTTTTATTGATTTCAGAGAGAAAGAAGAGAGGGAGAGAGAGATAGAAACTCAATGATGAGAGAGAATCATTGATAGGCTACCTCCTGCATACCCCCTACTGGGAATTGAGCCCGAAACCCAGGCATGTGCCCTTGACCAGAATCGAACCCGGTACCCTTCAGTCCACAGGCTGACGCTCTATCCACTGAGCCACACTGGCTAGGGCGAGCTTCATAGTTCTTGCTGTCGGTTGCCCCAACTTGAACAACACAGTTGCCGTTGTTAGATTTTAAACCAGAGGGGTCTGCCAATAGGTAACACTCCTGCTTCCACCTCCCTCCCTCCTTTCTTTCTCTTCCATTCTAATGATCAGGAGTTTCCCTGTTACACATGCCCATTTATCCCTTTGCATCATCACTTAGCGATCAGGAGCTGCCTTGCCGAGTGGAAAACCCATTCACAGGCTGAATCTGTGGCTTTCTGAATCAGTTTTTCCTGGCACTTTGAACTTCACTCTTACTGAAGTGGGATTTAATATTTCCTTCCATTTTCTCAACTGCAGGTTCATTAGATTCACATCCTTTTTATTCTCCCCCACCAGAGGGAGGGCCTGATGATTGGTTAAAACAGCATTTTGATTATTTGTGCCCTCCTAGACCACCTCCTCGGTTCAAAAAAAATTTCAAAACCCAGCTCTCGCCCACCTCATCCAGCAGGCCCCTCACCTGCCCCAGCTCATGTTCACATCCTTTTCACACCTGTGTTAGTGCCGTCATTCATCTCTGAGGTTCCACGTCTTGATCCCCTCCTATACTACCTCCTCATTGAAGACAGGAACTACACTTACATTTCTTTTCTATTTTTCTACCATGACCCACCTTTTCTTTCTCTCACTTTGTCTCTAAGATCAAAGCCTTGGAGTAAATTTTCTTGCATGAGTCACAAACAGCTGATGCTGAAGGGAATTAAGTGCTGGGGACCGTGCATCCATCCTGTTCCGAAACATTGCCTGCTGCCTTATTTGCTGGCGAGGGAGTGTGAACATTTGGTCGTAGCATGGATGCGGATTGCTAGGTTTCATGCATGAGCTGTGCTGTTATTTCATTCATTCTGAGTGGCATCTACACCAGGGTTTCCGGCAGTGTTTCCAGGTCCGCCAGACCTGGCAAAGGCAGGGATCCCATCTTGTTCAGCCGTGTTTCTTGAGTCCTGCTTCTAAGCAGGTCTGGCACGCAGTGGGTAATCAGGAGGAGCTGAGTTGGCAATTGAAGGGAAGTCCAGGTATATTAAATTTCTTCTAAGCTTGTTGTCTAATTCTCTTGAGGGGCCTTCTGATTTCTTTCAGCAGTGCCATCTGCTAGGGCCTGAGAGTATATTCGAAGGAGTGAGGTGTTGGGTCTTTTGGGTGGGCTTTGGGGTCTGCGTGTACCTGGATTGTAAGGCTCAGGAATCTAGTAGATCCACAAGTCTAGGTTAAATGTGGTGGGTGGTGCCAACTCTGGGGCTGTGGGAGGTGGCCTGCTAAAAGATAAGTGGTTAGTGGATGTTTATTTTCAGCGGAGGAGCTTAAAAAGAGATGGTAGTTTGGGAAACTGGAGGTGGTGTGCTCTGCCTAAAGGAGGCAACTGCCGGTCAGCTTTGCTGACGTGTAGAAGCGGAGTCCTAGAAAAATCCACATTTTCGTATGCGATGTCTCTACATTTTTAAATGTTGGCAACCAATTCAACCTCCAAATCATGCCCGCTGGCCTCTGAGAGGGAGGCGAGGCTGGTGAACGAGGCCACCAGGGGACACACACATGCCGTAGGGTCAGATTAGGTGGGTGTTCGTCACCATCCAGATGGTCAGATACCGGGATTGCGTGGAAATGAACATGACATGCAGAGCAGGCAGAACAGATGCCAAAAGTTGGCATCCAGGGGGCATGATGATGAAGGCCAAGGTCTTTGCCCACCGGAAAGCCTTCTGTTCCTTGTCTCCTTCCCTCCCCCATGCCTTCACGGCTCCCCATAGCACAAGTTCTGATTTTCCAGTCTGGCATTCAAGACCTTCCATGTGGTTTACACTGGATATACTATAAACAGTGCCTCCACTTTAATGTGTGGCCTCAACTTATCACTCCACTCTCACCTCCTCCCCCCCAACCCCCCCACCCCAGTCCCTCAGACTTCCCAGGCTGCGTGGGGCTCCTGAGACACTCCCAGGGTCTCCTCCTCCTTTGTTATACTCATGCTGTTCACCTTCCTGGAATGCTCTTCCCCAGAGTGTATGGGAATCCTGCTCTCCTCTCATCCTTCAAAGGCTCTGCTCAAAAGGCGCATTCTCCCTGGAGCTGCCGGCCCTCCCACTCTGTAAATGTGGAATACATAGCATCTTTCTCTTAACCTCCGTAGCACTCTCCTGCTACCTCCACCACAGTTCTTGGGTCATAGTTGTTTCGAGGTTTGTCTTCCATGGTAGATGATAAGGTCATTGTGGAAGGGTTCAAGTCCCACGCATCACTCTGTCCCCTCAGTGTTGGCTCAGGGTAATCGTCAACAAGGGTTTTATCGAGTTTGACACTTCATGTTGGGGTTTGGAGAACTGATCCCCGAGAGGAAGCTGCTCAGGATCTACAGGGAGCACAGGCAAGTGGGTAGATGGCTAGCACAGAGCAGGTATGGGAGCAGGCCCGGCTAGATCTAACTCCTCTTCAGTGCACGCAGTACCCAGTGCTGTCCTGCATGTTTTCTTCCATATTGTGGGGAGCCCCACATAGGCCTGATTCAAATACTGAGATTTTAGGTCTGTCTTTGACACTTGAAAGAAGCTGGAGGCAGGGACAGAACAGACCCGAGTCCATCCTTTTCCCAGCCAGGTGTCCTTTCTCCTGCTCACCATGAGAACCATTCTAGAGCTTGAGGTGGCAAGAGCCTAGGGGTTGTGAGCCGTGGAGACCCACCTCCCAGGAGAGCGAGCAGAAGCAGTGTGTTGTGTTGTAGGGAGAACTCTGGTTCTGGAGTGTGGAGAATTGGATTCTAGGGCTAGATCTGCCGGGTGACTTTGAGCAAAAAACAACTCTTAGTCTCTGAGTTGATTTCCTCACTTGGTTTAAGCAGTTGATAGGGTCCTTTGGGGCACTGATATCCCATGACTCTGTTTTGTTAGGTCAGGTGGTCATCGTTGCAGGTTCACGAACCCCTCCGTCATTCCCTGTTCCCCATCAAACAAAGTACACACTGACCCAATGCAGAACTTACATTGGGATGATTTAGATGAAGGACTTTTTAAAAGAGCCCTTTTTGCCCTGACCGGTGTGGCTCAGTTGGATGAGCGTTGTCTCGTGCACCAAAAGGTCACCGATTCGATTCTGGGTCAGGGCACATGTCTGGGTTGTGGGTTTGATCCCTAATAGGGGTTGTGCAGGAGGCAGCAGATCGATGTTTCTCTCTCATATCAATGTTTTTCTCGCTCTCTTTTCCTCTCTCTTTCCCTCTCTCGCTAAAATCAATAAAAACATATCCTTGGGTGAGGATTTAAAAAACATTAAAGATGAGCAGTACTATTTTCATCTTGAAGTTTTGTTCTGCCCTTCTTCCTCCCACGTGGGGACTTAAAATTGCTTTCCGCACCCTCTCATTCCCTGGATGCATGCTGACCTGAGGAGTGCCTCCCAGTCAGACGGGAGGAAATTTTTCTCTTAATTAGAAAAGGACATGGAATCCTGAATGCATGTTCTTTGGAGCCAGTGATAGAGATGCTAATATAAGAAGTTCTGGACATTCAAATGTAAAACATTAATTTGTAGGAATGTTCGATTTTTATCTGAACAGATGTTTTGCTTTTTATGGAGCTGGTTGGGAATAAGCGATGGGAATAGGGTTCTATTAGGATTCTATTTTTGCTTTGGGTTTGTTAGTTGGGATTAGCCTTAGCTGTATAAAAAACACACACACACACACATACA
Organism: Eptesicus fuscus; assembly: GCF_027574615.1. Lineage (NCBI taxonomy): Eukaryota > Metazoa > Chordata > Mammalia > Chiroptera > Vespertilionidae > Eptesicus > Eptesicus fuscus. The sequence continues at coordinate 66,918,148 of NC_072485.1, read as the reverse complement.
CACACACACACACACACGCACAGCAAAAAAGCCTCAGATTAAAAATAATTTAATGGAGGTTTAAGTGATGTAAAATTTTACTTTTCACTTTAGAGGTAGCAGGGCAAGGCTCTTAGAGCCCCAGGTGTCATCTGGGACGTTGGCTTCCACCCTCTAGGTCACCTTACAGCCTAGGGTGTTCCTGGAACTCCAGCTCTCATGTCTGGGCCGTTTGCTGGCAGAAGGAAGAAAGGCAAGGCCCCAAACAAGGCACTTCTCTGCTGAATCAGCTCTCTTTAAGCTCTTTGCTGGAAGTTTCAGGGAACACTTCTGCTTATGTCTCACGGATCTTAACTTAGTCACAAGCACGCACCTAGCTGCAAGGGAGGCTGGGAAATGTAGCCTGGGTGCTGGTACAATATATAAAATTAAAACCAAGGGTTTGTATTAAGGAGAAAGAGGAGACTGGATGTTATAGATGTGGGCAGCAAACTATTTTAAAGGACTTCAGTAGACTGTAGACCAGTGATGGCGAACCTATGACACGCGTGTCAGCACTGACACGCGTAGCCATTTTTGATGACACGCGGCCGCTGAGGTGGCCGCATGCCGAGGATGAAACATTTGCTGCTCCTGAGGATGAAACATTTGCGAAATAATGTTTTTTCCTCAAAGTGACACACTACCCGAGTTATGCTCATTTTTTTGGCGAAGTTTGACACACCAAACTCAAAAGGTTGCCCATCACTGCTGTAGATATCTGTAAACTGACTTCCTTCCTACTCCTCTGCTCGCCTCTAACCAAAGAACCACCTAATTGTTCTGCACAGTGACCACCGTCTGTTAGAGTCTTGGTGCACAGAGTCCTTGCCCGATGCTTCTTTTTATAAATGGTGAAATGAGGATGCAGACGATGTGAAAGTGGGGGTGTGGAAGGTAAACTAACACAGAGGCACAAGGTGAATTGTGTTGAGTTGTACCCTGGTGTCAGAAGACCTGGGCCAACTCCGGTCCTCCTCTGGGACTTGGCCAAGGCTCTTATCTCCCTGAGCTTTCCACATCAGCGAGATGGGGAGCAACACCACGTTCCCGGGCTGCTGACTTGAGCCTGCAGAAGCCCCTCGTAAAGCATGATGTAAAGCATGATGCCGATGATTAATACCCTGCTTGGCTGAAGCGCCTCCAGCAGGCATGTGGGAGGCTCCCATCATGTGGAAGGTGCCATGAGGTCAAGAAAGGCAGGGTCAAGTCCAGCCTGAGTCTGGCTCAACATGCTGACGGGGCGGGCCGGACTCTGGCTGTGCTCCCTCCCGCTGTATATACAGATTTAGCCTGGAGGGAATGCAGGGTTGGAAACAGGCATCTGCTCTTCCCTGTTGGTGTCCTGGTGCCTCTCCTAGTGTGGTTCCCTGCCCTGGGACTGTGGTTCCAGGGGTAAAGATGTACAGTTTTTGTACAGTGTGGGTCCTAGATGTCAGTGCTGCAGCTCGAGGGGATGGTGCCTACACGGGCACATTTCAAGGGTATTATACTTAGGCCCAGTCCTGCCCTGGCTGACATTAGAACCTAACCCCGGGTTAGAGGCAGTGTCCCTGTGACTGTATCACAGGGTTATCATGAGGATGAGCACTCAGCCAGGTGCCCGGTGCTCTGTCAGGGCTCAGTAAGTGACCCGCTGCCGCAGCTGCATTCCGCTGTCCAGATCAAGCCAGGCGCAGAGCGTGGTTCAGTTCCTGGCAGCTCTTCCTGCCTCCTGCCTGATGTTCCTCCTGGCCTGGTTCCTTTTTCGATGATATTCTCATCCCTCAGCTCTGGACTTTCATGTGCCATCAGTTTCAAAACATTATGAAATAAAATACAGAGGGGAAGGGAGAAAAGAGAAGCTGAGAAGCCCTGGTTAACTCTGACGGCCCAGCCTCTCTGGGAGACTCCTTGGTGGGGCTTCAAGTGCTTCTTCAGTTTCTTTGTAGTTTGACCCCGGATGTGATTTTGTTTTTGACCCTCTCTTTGTCTTCTTGGGCCTCTAATTAATTAACCAACTAATGGATTCATTTAGCACATAACGATTTATTCAAGACCTACTCTGTGCCAAACACTGTTATGTGCTGGGGATATTGATGTAACCAAAACAGACCAAGTTCCCTCTCTTAGGGAGGTTAGCTTAAATTTGGTGAAAAGACAGGTAGACTTCAGGATAAGGGGATACAGTGTGATGGTGCACAGGCAAAGCCTGCATAGGGATGCCAGGTGGAGATGCTCTGAGATAGGACAGATGGGCTTGTCTGTGGAGTAGCAAGGAGGCGGCTGGGTAGGGAGTGGAATGAACTGGGGGCAAAGAGGCTTTTGGACTTTGGAGCTTGAGAGGCTTATTAGACATCTCTGTGGAGATATGGAGCAGGCTGTTGAAACAGGAGCCTGGAGTTCAGAGAAGACATTGCAGCTGGAAGGATACATTTGAGAGGCGTCAGCTACGTGCAGCCGTGGGACTGGATGCGATCACCATCATGTTAGTTAGATGGGTGGTACCGGCCAGGTGGTGCCCATTCCTGTCTTGGCAGCTGTTTAAGGGATACAACTGCCTGTCTGCCTCGTTGGCCTTGGATTGCATCTCGGCAGAGTGACCAAAGACTAGTTACTGGTGTGGAAATCCCTCAGAATGAAGAGAAAGTAGCGATGGAGAAGATGGTAGTCGCTGGTGACTCTGTGGGTGAGATGGGGCTTTGATCGCTGTGTGGTGGGCAGGACCGCTGATGGTGGCCCTGGTGGGGCTGGTCCACAGATGCAGACCATTTCACCTGTACTGGCCAGCTGACTATTCAATAAATGCTTCGCTTACTAAAAGGCTTCTCCCCAGGGCAACTCGGGGCACGTGAGCAGCAGGGACTGCGGAGGACTTCTTCAACTCCAAGGTGCTGACGCTGTCAACAGTCACGGAGGGCAGCCCTCTGTGCTTGGTCAGAAAGCAACCTGTCAACTCGGCCCAGTTCTCCCTTTTGCTGTCCTTCAGCCCACCCTGCCCCAGTGCTGGATGTCAGCGTGGACCTTGCCGCGGGCCATCCCCTCCGTGACACGTGCTCTGATGGGAAGAGCTTGGCTGTGCGGGCAAAGACTTGAGCTAGCAAAAGAACAAACGGCCATTCATTGGGAGCTTCCCATGAACCAGAGCTTTCTTTTCTTTTCCTTCTTTCTTTCTTAAATGAAACCTTTAAGAAAGGAAGATTCTCAGGCCTTGCTTAGAATTTAGGTCCCGATTTTATGTCATAGGATTGTTTTTCTTGGGTTTCAATGGAAGTCTTAAATAACATAGTGGATATGAAAACATGGTACAGATATTAGTAGCTGTTTCTACTGTTGCTTTAAAAGACACCCCTGTTCTCCAAATATTGATTCATCTTGCTTTTATTTACATAACAAATTGTTAGAATAGTGCCTGGTGTGTGTGTGTGTGTGTGTGTGTGTGTGTGTGTGTGTGTGAGTGTGTGTGTGCGCGCGCGCGCTGTAGAAATGCTTTGCGCATATTAGCTTATTGAATCCTTATAGCAGCCTTAGGAGGAGTGAAGTGTTATTTTGTCCATTTTATAGTTGAGGAACTAGGCACAGATGTTAAATAAGGTCACCCAACCAGCAAGTGGTGGAGCTAGGATTTGAACTGGGAAGTGTGGCTCCAGGGTCCAGTCTCTTGAGGCCTATTGGTTTTTCCACAGATTTTCAGTAAAGGGTAATAACAATGGCCACCCTAGCTGGTTTGGATCAGTGGATAGAGCATCGGCCTGCGGACCTATGGGTCCCGGGTTCGATTCCGGTCAAGGGCACGCGTGCCTCGGTTGCAGGCTCCACCCCGGCCCAGGCCATGGTCAGGATGCGTGCAGGAGTCAACTAACGGATGTGTTTCTCTCATATCGATATTTCTCTGTCTTTCCTTCTCTTTTCCACTCTCTAAAAAAATCAATGGAAAAATATCCTTGGGTGAGGATTAAAAAAAAAAAAAGTAATAACAATGGCCATACCAATAATTGTGCTCTTTGTACGCTGTGTACCGTATTGTGTATTTCAGATGCATGAGTGAGAATCTCCAACCCTGCATGGTATTCAAAGCCCATTTTCCAGAGGAAGAAGAAATGAAGCAGTTTGGTAACTGCTCCAAGTCTGAGGCTAAGGAGTGGAGGCAGGATTCAAACCCTGGTCGGTCTGGCTTCCCAGTCCTGCAGTTTTCTCAGCTCAGTGACCGTGCTGCAAGGCCGTAACTCTCTCCTGGTACCTCGTTACCTCCTTTCAGACTCACTTTGTGGTCCGTGGCACCGGATGGGCCACAGGATGGGACGATGACCCATGTTTCTCCAGGCCTGAATCTGATAGGAGGCCAGCAGTTTGGAGCTGGCTGTGAAAGCTGGTAATCCAGCCATGCCCCTCCACATCCGTACTCCATTTAATTAAGCCTGGGCTTTCCTAAAGCATTTCCTAATTCACAGATCTCCTTTTCCTGTGTGGAGAGATCAGGCCCGTGTGTACACACGGCGGAGCGCAAGCGTCTGGTTTCTGGTCAGCATCAGGACCGGCAGCCTCCAGTGAAGTGCCTGGGCCTGGTGAGCCCGCGGGAAGGGTGGGGACCATCTGTGCTGTCCTGTAAAGGAAATTGTGGTTTCTTTCTTTCCTTTTTTCCCCCTTTTCTTTTTTAGTTTATGGGAAAAGGGAGACTTGTGTCTCAATTGAGTCTTTGTGGCGTTGTATTACAGAGTCACAGAACATGTTCTATGTAAATGACTGTGCCCCGATTAGAGCCTCAATGGGCGCCATTGTGTCATATTGCTATTATTGGCGATTGCAGGATACTAAATGATATTCTCATCAGGCTGAGAAAGTTCAGTGTTAGCAGTGAAGCGCAGGGTTAATTATACCGCTCTGAATTAGAGCATAGAATTAAGTTGTAGGGAGGGCAGGGCTCTTGCTTTCTCCCCCTCTGTCTCTCCAGGGTTTGGCAGGGGGTTGGATCAGAGTATTGTTTAACCCATGTTCTAAATTTGTACGTACTGGCATTTTGCTCTGCATGAGCTACTATCCCTTTTGGTGTTGGGAAACACAGGCCTGATTTATAGGACCGCTGGAGAGGGGGAGAAATGCTCTATTTAATAGTGCATTCTTCTTCGTCAATAGCTGGGGAAAAAATAGCATGAAGATTGAAGTCTTAGGGGAGTGCCGGACTCTAGCGAGGCCTCTTTAATTTAGCTCTTGTCTCTCCTGCCTTTGAATGTATCGGCGGCTCTGATCCTGACTCACCTCTTTGAAGAAATGACACACTGACCTACATCTCGCTGAGGCAGAGAGAAGAGTCTATCTGTGTGCTGCCCCTTCTTGGCATTGCTGACACAGCCTCGGAGGGAATCTGTCTGAGGCCGCGGCAGGCCCTCTCCGGTTTCGGGCCATTGACTTCGCTGCCTCCTTTTAATGGCAGGGCTCAGCTCTCTTGGAGTCATTCCTGATTGTAAACTTCCTGCATTCCTTTCGCTCATTTCTTTTGTCTGTACATTTCTTGTCACTGGTATTGGGTCCAAAGCCACATTACCTCCTCTTTACTGTTACATGGGCTATGAGTATAATTATTATGAAAAACAACAACAACTTTGAAAAGTGGTTTTTAGCCGTGGCCTCATCGTTTATATCCATATCATCACTTATTTAACCACCATTTCTGGATGTTTTTGTTGAGTCTTGTCCTTTTTTTTTTCTTTTGCAAGTCACATCATATTGGCAGTTTGCCTTGGACACAGCCTTAGAAATGAGTGTACTGAGAGCGTGCACTTAAAAGCAGAGAAAGGACTTAAACTCAGACCTGTCTGCCTTCAAGTCTAGTAGTGTTCCTTCTGGTTCCCCTACCTTTCAGCTGCCAGAACCCAGAGCTTCCCAGAGAACCAGGCACCACTCTCCCTGGCGCATGGCTTCTCACCGGGTGGGCCAGGGTGAGCTGGCCTGGAAATCTTTTTCTCGTCGTCTCTTCTTTTTAAAATTGGACAATGTGAACCCGTGAGCCAGCTCTCCTCACAGCGCCATCTCCTTTACCTCCGGGAGCACAGGTTGTCATGCACTGCACGTGCAAATGTCACATGTGAAAGAATATCACGCGGTTATAAAATGGCACTTGAGGGAGTAAAACATAGTTTGGAGACCATACTGCATGTGGTAATTTAATCTTCCCACCTCAGACCTCTTGCCAAGGGCCTCACGGTTCCTGTGTGGAAACATCACTTATCAGTTGGGGTCACTGTAATCAGGTATTTTCTATGTTTATACTATAGACCAGGCGTCCTCAAACTACGGCCCGCGGGCCACATGCGGGTGTTTTTGCCGTTCTGTTTTTTTACTTCAAAATAAGATATGTGCAGTGTGCATAGGAATTTGTTCATCGTTTTTTTTAAACTATAGTCCGGCCCTCCAACGGTCTGAGGGACAGTGAACTGGCCCCCAGTTTAAAAAGTTTGAGGACCCCTGCTATAGACTTTCTGAAGCAGAGCCCTGATGGACGCAGCAGTGTGTGTGTGTGTGTGTGTGTGTGTGTGTGTGTGTTTAAATACTCATCAGAAGATATGTTTTTATTGATTTTAGAGGGGAGGTGGGGGAGAGAAAGAGAGAGATCTTTACCAGGGATCGAACCCCACAACCTTTTGGTGTCCAGGACAACACCCCAACCAACTGAGCCACCTGGCAGGGCTGGACACAGCAGTCTTTTTCGAACTGTGCATGCTCTCAGAGCCAGGAGGGAATCGGAGAGGGAAAGGGCTGTTCGGTCAAACAAGCTGGAGAAAAGCTCCCTCCTGAGGAGATTCCCGAGGCCCTTCACACACCTGAAGGCTCAGACATAAGCTGGGGTCACGAAGCCCGTGTGGCCTGTGGAAGCCAGTGCGTCCCTAGGGACGCCCGCTGATCGCCTGCGGAATAAGCAGCATGTGCAACGATGCTGAGCTAAGGAGGAAAGCCCGGATTCCTAGCTTTCAAGCCCTATGTGGTGGTCCCCATGCCTGCTGTCCCCCTTTCATTTCCTGCTCTTTTTGGCCTCTGTGAGTCCACATTAGCATTGTCTCTGCCTGCATTGCCCTCCCCCTTATCTCCATGTGGCTAAATTCCAACCCTTTTGCAAGGCTCAGTTCAGACGCTTTATCCTTACACATAAGTCTGGACAGTTGGCCTCTTGGCCTCCTGTATACCCGTATAGCTGCTCTCTGAACATTCTGTATGGCCCGGTGTCCCAGCCGGTAAGACAGTCATCTGTGTACGTGCCTTAACTCATCTCCTGAAGACAAGATAGGTCTTCCTGTCATTGCAGTACATACGGGCTGCCCTTTTGCTGCGCACGTAGCGAGTGCCCAGTAAATGCTTGTTGAAAGAATGTTCATCGCCTCAGTTAACACTTCAGTGGAGGGAGGGCCTGACCACAGCGTTGATGGTGGAGATGCCCCACAGCAATTTCTGTGCCGACCTGAAAAACAGTGCATTGCATGAGACAAAGAATCCGCCTTTTCCCCCATTCAGCATCTGGACAGCTTTGCGTCTTGAGTTGTCTGATCAGTTACATAAAGGTTTCATCTATAAAATAGCCTTCATTCTTTTGAGCACTTACTATGTGCTGACTGCTTTATGGACATTATCTCTAATCCTCGCATCTACCCAGTGAGTTAGGTTTTGTTGTCCAGACAATGTAAACAACTGTGGCCCGGTGAGGTTAAAAAGCCGGCCCAAGTGAGGTCAGATAGTAAATGGCAGTGTTGGCGAATAAACTCGGGTCTGATGCCAAAGGCACTACACCACAGAACTGTATTGCCTTTTGCCAGATGCAACAAATACCGTGGTGTGGTGTGGTGTGGTGTGGTGTGGTGTGGTGTGGGTGGTGGTGGTGTGTGTGTCTTACTGATTTGTTGAATTGATCCTGGAAACCTCTCTCCCTTTCCTGCCCTCTTTCTCTTTCTGAATAACACCTTTTAACACCATTTATTTTTCTCTCCTGGGCATGGTGTCTGTGGATTTACATGTGGCTAATGTACCCAGCTGTGCAAGTTCTCTTAATTATTTGTCTCTCACCCCTCTTGTTTTCGAAACTTTTTTATTGAGGCTGAAGGGCTCCCAGTGTCAAGGTTGACATGAACAGTTAATGCGCTTTCCTCGGTCGACCTTTTTCCCTTTCTCAGTATCGCCGATACATCCTGTCCCTGAGCCTTTCCAAGTTCCGAGTCTCAGATTTCTTTTCTTTGGAGACAAACTGCAGGTAGGTATTGCTTCTTGCGGAAGTTTCCGGAGAGCACAGGCTTTGCTGAACAGCCCAGCACCAGGCACTCTATCTCGAAAGCCCCCACGATGCTGTGTGTGCACATGCGTGCACACCTAGTGAGAGGTAAACATTTACGGGAAATAAAAGACATTCTTTCCTCAGAGCCAATATGTGGCTAGTCCCTTGATATACACAACTTGGACAGTGATTCCATATGTTTATTTTTCTCAGCCTCTACAAATTAGTTAATTACAATTTACTTTTCAAGTGCAGTTGACGTGCAATCTTACAGCACAGTGATTAGCCACACGTCTATTTCCCATAACCGCTGCCATCACCTGGAGAGATGTTTCCAAAATGCAGATCCGATCACGTCATTCCACTGCTGGCAATCCTCCCTTGGTCTCCTGGAGGCCTCAGGGGGTTGGACGTTGGCTGTTCACCTTCCCAGCCTCTTAATGTCCTTCACCTCTGTTTGCTCCAACCACGTCGAGCTCCTGTGCCTGCACGTGTGTGGGTTTCTCTCTCTCCGCTGGGTGGCTGCACCCTCTGTGCGGGCACTCTTTTTATTTTTTTAAAATATTTTATTGATTTTTTACAGAGAGGAAGGGAGAGGGAGCATAGAGAGTTAGAAACATCGATGAGAGAGAAACATTGATCAGCTGCCTCCTGCACACCCCCTACTGGGGATGTGCCCGCAACCAAGGTACATGCCCTTGACCAGAATTGAACCTGGGACCCTTCAGTCTGCAGGCTGATGCTCTATCCACGGAGCCAAACCGGTACCTGGCTAATTCCTGTTGGTCGCTTCTGGAAATTTATGCCCAGCAAATCCATCACCGATCCCTTCTGCTCTTGCTCAGTGTCCTGTTTCGTTTCTCTGTTTCTGCCTCAACTAGACCATTCACATCGTGTCTTCATCTCTGCCTCCCAGCTCAATGCCTGGCACACAGGAGGAGCTCAGTGACCGTGGCGTGAAGGATTAGTCACGTGTTTAATGCCTGTGAAAACGCAGGGAGGTAGAAATTCGAGCATTTCTTGTTCCTTGGGCATTCCTAGGTTTGCAGCATTACAATAATACACGCTGCCATTTATCAAATGCCTACTATGTGCATTCCGTGTGCTGTCTATAATTCATTGTTATTCTCCTAGGACTCCCATGTACATGCTAGAGTTGTTACTGACTCCATCACCAGAAGGAAGACTCTAGGGCTCTGTTTCTTTGTTTCTCACGTGAGAAGTCTTTGCTCCAGAATAAGTGAGGGTTTCTGAGCACCTCAAGGTACTGTCTGGATTTAAAGCTGAAAGGTATCATTACTGAGACGCAGGAAAATATTGTGATAACATTTCAAACAGGATTTTAGGTAGTTGGGCCCTGATTGATTGCCAGACTTCTGAGTGGGGGAAGGGGGAGCGGGGTGGGGTGGAGAGAATGGTGTTTCTTTCTCAAGTAGTTTGCATTTATGTGAACGCCACGTTGGACTTGTTTATTGAATCAATAAAGATACTATCTCTTTGAGTAATTCAGAATCTACTATTTGTTGGACTGAGTTTGCCTTTGTGAGGGACACAGGGCTGCAGGATGGCACATTGCGGAGCAGGGAGTTACGTAAAAGGGGTCTCTTTAGTGTCTCCTTGGTCATATGAATTTTATTTGCCCAGTAGGACATGACTGAGGCTCTGAATAGTCAAAGAAAACATCTCTCTTATGTTTTCCTCATGAATAGGACACTCTGTGTCCTGAATTGTTGCTCCACTGGGGTCAGCACGTGGTGTATATTTCTAATGTTCGAACCAATAGGCCTTTTCATTTTGGGGCAATCCAGGTAAAGGTTTTCTGGTGCTTCTGTGTGGCATGGAAAGCGTCTCTCTCTCTCTCTCTCTCCTCTCTCTCTCTCTCTCCTGTTCTTGAGTTTGGAAAAGTGCATTTTGAGTTACATGACTAATCTTAGCATATTTACTAGAAATTAATGTCCCCCAGTGATCGCACACTTCTTCCTGTCCTCCTTTCTCCCAAATGAAAAAGGGCTGAGGACTGGAACCAGGGGGAATGCAGAGGCAGAGGACAGCAGTTCAGAACGTTGGAGACATAAGAATGTCAGTGGCCCTGGTTCTGACTCTCTGTGTCTATTGGAAGTGTGTGTGTGTGTGTGTGTGTGTGTGTGTGTTGGGGAAGTTGTGGAGGACGGGAGAAGGATAGAGAGGAAGATTGATTGACTGATTAGGAGGAGGCTGTTGCATGGAATGGAACTCGGCTTTCTGAAACATGGGACCCAAAGACACATCATAGAGAACCATGTTGGGATCAAGGCCTCATAGAAGATTTTCCCATTATTTGTGACTCTGTTGCTATGAAAAGCCTTATAAAACCATAGGATTGCAGCAGGTAGATTGCCTTATGAAAAAGAATAACCCGCACAGAGTGGGCATCGGCCTGTGAGGTCTTCTGGAACCTGGTACTGGCGCAGACAAGGGTCTTTGATCAGCTCCCTTGCGGGTGGAGCTTCCTCTTCCAGCCTGATATTCATAAGCTGGGTCCCAGGTAGGCTGAGGTCTTCTTCTTTTCCAGAAGAGCAGGATCACTCCCCTCAGACCAGAAAGACCTGACAGAGTCCCAGGGAGACCAGCGCTCTTGCCTAGAGGACTGTGGGGGCCGAGAACAGGCAAGAGAGTTCAGGAAAAGCAGCGTTTTCTTGTCTTTAGCTGCAGTGTTCAGTTGACTAGAGCAAGTGCCACCTGTATGACACTGTAGGGGGTCAAAGCAAAATAGGGAAGGAAACGGCTGAGTAACTTTTTCTTTCTTTCTGGAGCCCCGCCTCCCTTCAGGGGGATATTTCACAATGAGCAAGGTCCAGTGGAAGGATCAGGGCTTGTGGGGGTGGGAGCTCTGAAGGGAATCCGCGTAGTTGACTGAGGACGCTGTCCCTGAGTCCGCTCTGCCAGCACCAAGCTTAATCTTCGAAACCATCCTGTGGGTGGAGGAAGTGGATGCGTAGGGAGGGCCAGTACCCCACATCCCACAGCTAGTAAGCGGCTTTTAACCCATGCTGGTGGGCAGGTGGGAGAAACCTTTAACCTATTCAGAAGGGCCAAAGGGCAGTCCCTCTCCCCTCCTCGTGAAGCTTAATCGTTCACAGTTGCTTTGATGTTCTGGGAAGTACCAGAACCAGGAGGTGTTTGCTCAGAGGGCTCCCCGTGCAGGGCTCATTTCCTCCCCAGGGGGGACTGGCGGTGTGGGAAAGGCGGAATCTGATGTGCTGGGCCAAGGGAGGCCTTGGCCTTCTCTGGGATGGGGAGGTCCACATTGTGCTTTTCACTTGTGTTTATTTTTAGGTGTGTACGCTTCTCGCTTGGGTGATGCTGAACTGGTTCCCTGCCCAGCTGGACGTAGGGTTGACTTCCTCAGTGGGATCCCCTTGGGGGGTGGGAGGTGTGATCTCTAGTGAAGGCCACTGTATGGTTGGGCAGGTTCACAGATGCTCTGAGGTCAGGCCTGTTGGCTGGTGGGGGCCGAAGAGGAATTGGATCACCCAGGGACCAGGCTGGGGCTGGGATGGTGGCACATGATTTCCAGCAGGACTCTAAGGGATCCTCAGAATTGATTGGCTTGCTAGTGACCTTGGACTCAGGAATCACTCATTTGCATAATGCTTTCACATGCATCAGCTGGATTTTGGTTTTCGGAAGATACTGCTCAGGTAAATAGGTCAGGCCAGGTAGCTCTCTAACCTCATTCCGTACATGAGCAGGTAGACTGTGTAAGAGCGTGCCGTATAGTTGGACCGCAGCTGCTCTCCCCAGCCTGGTATTCCCCCCACTACCCTGTCAAAACCAGGATGAGGACACGGGCCAAGTCAGGCCTTTAGTAACCAAAGCTGCAGGGGAGGGGAGGGCCAGCTAGACTCAGCAGTGACTAAAGACAGAGTGGAAGCCTTGGTGGCTGGGGTTGGTCTTGTCCACTGATGTGATCCTAGCCGCTGACAGCACCTGGCCTTAGTGGGTTCTCAGGAAGTAGTTGCTGAGAACGTGAAAGAATTTCTTAGGTGTGGGAGATGATCACACTCATTTGGTCAACACCTTCCAGAATTTTCCTCTTCCCTTCGTGCCCCCCTCTTTACCCTCCCTGGTAACACTTCTTCCCCCGAGAGTAGGGTGATCTCTGAGCAGCACCTTTGAGATACACATCCAGCTTTTCCTTTCCCCATACGTTATGGGACTTGGGATTGTGCTTTGGGAGAAAGCGAGAACGTTTAGGTTCCATACATTAATCTGAGGTCTGGATTTTGTAGGTAGCTTTGGATGCAGATAGACCTCATGATCTGGAAACATGTCCCTGTAACCCTTTATTTTGATAGCCGGGGAGAGTGGGTCCCAGAGAGCTTCGGGAGCTGCCTGGAGCCTTGGTGAGTAGTGGCTGAGCGGGCCTTGAACCTGAACCTGCAGTGCTTTCCCTGTACTATTCACTCCACCCCGCATCCCAGCGGGTGACTGTGGACATCTGTTGAGATTTAAGTTTCCCTGGTTTCTGTCATGAGGAGCTGAGCGGGAGAACTTCTCTTTAGTGCCGAATGATGGTGGGGATGTCTCTGTCCTAGTCAAAGCTTGGGACTCTTTGCTCAAGACCCTTGCAGCTCTCAGGCAGGATCCCCGGGGATTTTTCTTTGGAGTTTGGTTTTCTCCTCTTCCCTCTGTCTCCCTTGTCTGCACCCACCTTGTGATTTTTAACCTTTCCTGGCTGCCTGGGGAGAGACGGGTGGCGTATTGGAGTGTGGAGCCAGCTTCTCAGAGCCTCTTTAGGTCAGTGTGGTGGTTGTGGTCCAGGATGCATGCCTCGTGGCCTGAGTTCTGCAGGCCACACCCTGCTAACCCCCAGGGGCAAAGGGCTGACCACCTGGCACAAGTATGTTTTTACATGTGTGCCTGTGAATTGAGCAGAATATGAAAACGCCACCTGGATCTGTGCAGATAGTGTGTGGCCGTTTCAAAGCCTACTTCCCTTTGTGATCTCATTTGAGCTTAAGGAGGGGTGGATTGTTAATTGCTGAGCACCTCTGTGGAGGCCCTGTGCAGGGGGATGTAAATGGAGGCTTAGATCCCTTTGCTCATGATTTCTTTCATTCATCTCTTCATTCAAAGGGTAGTTATTGAGAGCCTGCTGTGTGCTCAGCCCCACTCTAAACAGCCTTGCTGGATAAGCCGACCAGGTCCCTGTTTTCATAGAGCTGAGAGGTTGGGGATGGGAGCCTCTTAGTAAGGTATCTGTGGTGGTGTTGTGGTAGGAAGTGGTGAGCCAGGGATTGAGGGCTGGGGAGAGAGTTAGGGTTTAGCCCATTTTGCTCAAATGCTTCATACGGCACCCTGTTACCATCCTTCTCCCTGTGTGTGCTTCCCCTCCCTCAATATGGATGATTAGCACAGTTTACACATGTGTAAACCTAGGCTCAGGGAGGCTGGGTAACTTGTCCAAGGTTGCACAGCAAATGAACTGGAATTTGAATGGATTCTAGGTGGCGTTCTACCATCCTATGCTGCTTACCTGTGAATAATGTGTTTTCATAAAAATAAAAAAGTAAGCAATTTGCAGAAGAATGATCAGTCATTCTCTTAGCATTTTGGTGAGCTCTCTAACACATGTTAAAAGTTTGAAGTTGCTAATGAATAAAGGTGAAGCCCTGTATCTCATCTTGTCATCTGGACCAAGGAGGATGGGGAGTCGTGTCTGAAGACATGGGCTCAGCCAGGTCTCACCATCATGCTCCAGTTAGGGTTGGGGTAAAAGCTTCTTCAAACAAAGCCCTCGCTTCTGTCAGCAGCATTAACCCATATTAACTTTTAAACCCTGCTCAAACTCTTGGAAAGCAGAAGTGTGGAAATTCCAAGTCCAGCCACCAGTGGCCTCTTGCCACACGTGAGCCTGAGTGTGACATGGGGTCGGGGAGAATGACGTGGCCTCAGGGCGGATGCCTTGGTGGTTCTCTTTAAAAACAGAAGTTCAACTGCACACGCAGTCTACACCCCTTTTCAGGCTTTTGTGAGGCTCTGAACTTCCCAAGTTGGTTATGACTAACTTTATTTGGTTCTGGTTGTCAATGGCTTTCTTGGGGGGTGCCTTGCAGGGAGCGGGCATTTTGGGGGACCTGCTGGAAGGCCCCGGCACACGGCATTCTCAGTTGTGGCGGTCGCCTAATTTACAGGACAAGTTGACCAGGCCGTGGTTCAGCCTGCTGCTCTTTCTCCGGGGGTCTATAGAACTCTGACTAGTCCTGTTCTTTGTTAGTGTTTGCCCTCTGCCAAATGCAGACACGGGAGTGGCCTGGCACCCCTTCTCCCTGCCCTTGCGTGGGAAGTCATTGCCCTTATCCTGGACATCTTGGGGGTGCAGGTGACCCTGAGAAACTGCTCAGTTGTTGGTGTCTCTTCCCAGAGCATCCTGAGCTGCCCAAGATCTCAGCCTCCCAAGGGGCTCTGGCTGCTTCTGGAAAGACGGTCTCCGGCCCACGCTCGCGTAGGCCGGCTGCTCCGTGGGTTACAGCAGGGACAGCTGCTGTGGTCCAGGTATCTCCCTTAGCTGATGAGTCGCTCATGCATCTTGTGTTGTACCGTACAGCTGCACTCTGGATCCTTTAGGTACATAACCTCACATTGCTGTCACCCAAATCTTGGGAGGCAGGTGGGTGCCCCCGTTTTACAGCTGAGGCGGTGAAGGCTGGGGTGGAGTCCCTCACTGTCCAGGCTCATGCAGCTGGCGATGGGGCTGGGCTTCCCCAGCGGAGCTTGGTTCCATTTTGGAGTCCACCATCACCTACAGTCCCGAGGCGGGACTTTGATTTTAGGGCTCTCTTAGTGCTCCCTTCTCCAGTTTCCCAGTGATGGTCGGGCCTCTCTACCTTGGCACTGTTGGCACGGGGAGGGGGGAAGGCCCGCCTGTGCACTTGGTATGTGGCAGCGTCTCTGGCTCCTCCCCACTAGGTGCCAGCAGCACAGGTCCCCCTGCTGTGCCCAGCTGTGGCAGATGTCTCCCGACATTGCCAGATGTTCCCGGTGGGGACAGCATAGCCCCCAACTGAGAACCATAGAGTGATTGCCGCCCTTTCAAACCCTAAGCCAGGATGTGCAGTGTGTGGAGACCGAGAAAGGGAGACCATTTGAAATCAGGACCTAGAAAACCCCAAACTGCTGCTGCAGCCACAGCACAGCCCTCGGTGCTGGCAGACGAACAACGGGCTCTGTGTAGGGACAATCTTCCACGTGAAATTTAAATGACACTGAGTGCCTGGCGGGGGGCCCCGTTGTGGAGCCCCCTGGACATATTTTGTCTGCATGCCCTGGAAACTTGCGGGGGGGGGGGGGCGAAATTTAGCCTCCGATTTATTGAAGTTTTGTGGTTAAAAGCACTTTATGTTGAAAATGACCAGGTGAAAAACGCGAAGGCCTCCTTTGAGCCTGCTGACCTTGGAGATTACACAGGGAGCGGGACCTTCCTGTTCCTTCTGAAAGGGCGACCCCCCCCCCCCACCCCCCCCCCCCCCCAGCCCGTGAACCTGGTGAACCTGCTTTTCAGGTTTCACAGCCTGGCCAGTCACGTGGTTTGAGAAATGGGAGTTTTGTGGTCCCCAACAAGTCTGTTTCCACACACCTGGCTGGGAGGGCCGTCCTGTTGTGTTAAATGTGACTTCTTTTCCCTAATGTATGGTTCACACATCCGCATCTCAGAGCGCTAGGAGCCTGCAGTGTGCCAGGCTGTACTTGGAGCCCCCGAGCTTTTATTTGCAGAGTTAATCAAACATTAGCTTGGAATTCGCCAAGATGCCTCACGGTGAGAAAAATCCAACTTATGAAAACCTCAAATAGAACAGTAAAATGAGGAAACTTTTTAATTTCCCAGATGATACAATCAGATTATAAATTCATTTTTTTGGATTCTGTAAAACAGAGCTCCCTCCTTTTTTTTTTTTTTTTAATGTATTTTATTGACTTTTTTACAGAGAGGAAGGGAGAGGGATAGAGAGTCAGAAACATCGATGAGAGAGAAACATCGATCAGCTGCCTCCTGCACATCCTACTGGGGATGTGCCTGCAACCAAGGTACATGCACTTGACTGGAATCGAACCTGGGACCTTTCAGTCTGCAGGTCGACGCGCTATCCACTGAGCCAAACCGGTCAGGGCTTTTTTTTTTTTTTTTTTTAAGAATTTGAATTTATTGGGGTGACATTGGCCTTAATAAAATTGCATACGTTTCAGGTGTACCTTTCTATAATACATCATCCATATATTGTATTGTGGGTTTACCACCCCAAGTCAAGTCTCCTTCCATCACCATTCACCACCCTCCACCCCCATACCTTCTACCTCCCAGCAATCCCTCTTGTTAGTCATAAATAGGGTTCAGTTTGCAACATCCCTTTACACGCACTTTTTCAGCAACACACGTCTAAGCTGGAGTGTGGTGTGCCCCTTTCTATTAGGCAACATCTTAGTGCTCTGATGTTCAGCACGTCTCCTGAGCACGGCTGGTTTTCAGGAAGTGGTTCACTTGTCAGTCTTGGTAGCTAACCGGAGTTTTGCAGAAGTGCCTGGTGAACGTGTCTATCTCCTTGAGCAGTCATAGAGCTCCTTCAGGGGTGACAGCATAGTCTTACCCCATAGTATCTGCTACTTTTACTCCCAGGGCTTACCTCCCTCCTCCAATAATAAAAGTCATAATAACAGCTACCACTCAGAGTCCCTGCTATTGTTAGTAGTGTTATTAACTGGGGGAAGGAAGTGAAATACCTGGCACAGGGTGGCAGAGCAGGCGCGTGTAGACCTGGGATTCTAACCTGCCCTCACCCACCAGGCTTTCCCGCTTCTGCTGGTTCTTGCAGATGGAGAACTGGGGAGGGAAGGGGAGGGGAGGGGAGGGGAAGAGGGGAGGGGAAGTAAAAAGAAGAAATGAAAATCCCTTAATCTGCCACCCAGAGATATCTGATGCCATGAGTGGGGGTTTGAAGATTCTAAAGAGTGCTATTGGCATTTAATGGGTAGAGGCCAGGGATGCTGGGAGGAACCCCACAGTGCATGGGCAGCTCCCCACAGCAGTGAATTCTCCCGCCCCAGATGCCAGCAGTGGCAAGACTGAGAAGCCCCACTGTAGTGAGGAAAACACAGGCTTCCGGGGAGGCAGCCCAGAGGGAGTGGAAGCAAGTGGGTTTGGGAAAGAGACCTCTTCCTGGTTTTACCACGTTGCACAAATTTCGTCAACTTTCTAACCCCACTTGGTCTTTCGACTAGCTGAGGGGTCAGTGCCTAGGAAAAGCGTTTTGTACCAGGACTCCTCACCTTAGTGAATCTCTCTTCCTCTATATTCTGATAGCGTATTATGCCTTCGGTACCAGTTTTCCCCTCGCATTCAAGCTACGTATTTAGATGTCATATAAAACCAAGTCTTCCTCGGTTCTGCTTGCTCAGTGGCATTGTACATAGCGGATGCCCCACCTCAAATACTGAGGAGAGTGGACTTGCCAAAGTGTTAGGACCTTTCCTCCAGGGTTTGGGAGAAGGGTTGAGAGCTGGTTGGCTTAGGTAGAGGGGAGGAGAGAAGGGAACAGGTTCTCATAGCCTGTTCCTGAGCCCAGCAGCTTTCCCTGGAATGTCCTGCCCATCTTCCAAGCCAACTCTGAGGCTGTTCGAGTAAGCGGGCAGAGGAAGATAGATGACCAGGCCCTTAATCCAAAGGACGGTAACTGCCTACCTCCTCCCATTGGCTCGGGGGCCGATGTCTCTGATCCTGCGGCTCATGGTGAGTGGCAGCAGCTCCAGATTGGCAGTCATGACATGTGCCACTGGCTGAATACAACCGTTGGCCAATTACCTCTTGGTTTCCTCTTCTGTGAAGGGGTGGAGTTGCTTTAGAGAGTTCTAAGGTGCTCTGCAGCTCAAACAGGTTGCGATTCTCTAACCCCCTGGGACAGGGCTCGCTCTGGGTGGCCATGATGGTGAAGAAAGGGCTGTGGTCCCGATCCATGGTCTGAATAAGGCACTGTCTTCCAGGCTTGTGGCTTAAGGAAAGCCATTGAAAATATAGATTACTCCCCAATGCCCAGCCTAGAACCTGGCCCAGCATGAGTGCTCAGAATATGTGTTTAGTGTGATAGTGTAAAGAATACAGCTGGTCTTTGTCCCTGGCCCCTGGCACTGAGTTTCAGCATTCCTTGGAATTTCACAAGCGCCAGTAGTGTCTTTTATTCATGAACCGTTTTGAGGCTCAGCTTCTTCATCTAAACATCAAGAAATGATGCTTCTCTGGCATTTTCAGCATGGGTTCAGGACTCAGGTTTGAATCTTAGTTTCCTCTCTGACTTCGAGCATGTCACTTTAACATTGCCAAGCCTCAGTTTTCTCATCTGTTAAACAGGCAGATGATAGCCACACCAACATGGGATAATGAGAGTGATGTGTGCAACATGCCACTTGAGGTGTAGCGAGCACTTGGTGAGGGTTAGTGCCTTGGCAACAACGACAGTGATGATGCTGGTACTTAGCAAGTATGAAGGGAAGGTCTGTGCGTCCCGAGGGCAGGGCTTCATCCTGTGCAGAGTCTCTAGGCCAGTGATGGGCAACCTTTTGAGCTTGGTGTGTCAAACTTCGCCAAAAAACTGAGCATAACTCGGGTAGTGTTTCACTTTGAGGAAAAAACATTATTTCACAAATGTTTCATCCTCGGCATGCGGCCGCCTCAGAGGCTGCGTGTCATCAGAAATGGCTACGCGTGTCAGTGCTGACACGCGTGTCATAGGTTCGCCATCACTGCGAGTCTAGGCTCTAGAAGCACCTGTAGGCTGGCCCCTGGGCGGGGTGGAGTTTAGAAAGATTAGGAAAGACGAGAGATAGAGTGTCTAAAAGGATGCTTGGACTCTAGCGTTCCTCTTCAGGGCGCATAAATCTTTTGCCTTTTAAAAATGACACTTGGCTTAGTGTTTATTCTTGGTTTACGATACAGCGGAATCGTGATTCAGCTGCGAGTTCGCTGGGAGCAGAGACGGAGGATTTTCAGGTTCATGAAATGAGGGAAGATGGTTCCCTTGGGGCAGGCACTTGCCTCTCCCTCATTAATCACCATCTTTTCCCTGCTGGGATTTCAGGAGGTGCTGACATCCTCGGGAGTCCATGGGTGGCCTCCCTCCCGACCTCCCTCCTTCCTGGTTTCAGCTTGGTATGAAGGTGCTCACTGTTCCAGCCCTTGGGTCAGTGCCATAGCTGTGACGGGGAGGTCCCTGGGCACCTCTACCCTGCGTGACACAGGCTTGTGCCCTCCGGGTGGTGGAGGCTGGAGATCTTGTGTCTGCATTTCTGCATTGAGACTTCAGGGGGATGGAGTGCAATTTAATTTCGGGGATCCCAGATCTTAAAGGGTGGGGCAAATGGACTCAGGGCACGGAGAGCCTGGGGGGAGTGCCGAGTGTGCTTGCCCCAAAGGGCTGGCTCCGCATCACTGTCATCAACAAAATGGCTTTCATGCCCACTTCCAAGCCCCAACTTTGGGAAGTGGCACCCCAAATCTTACAGTGCAATAAAGTCTTGGCAGGATGGTAGGAAGGAGTGGTGGCTGAGCAGCTCTGCCCTCTCATTCCGCTTTACTTTTATGCAGTGCCTGGGCCACCAGCCTACAGGGGCCTGGCAGCCACATAAACCAGGGAGGTGGGCCGAGGGCACTGGTGTTGAGTTGGAGGGCTCAGGCCTCCCAGAAGGCGGCCACTCCTCAGGCCCAGCCCTCGTGGTCCTGTGGGAATGTGGTGCAGTGTTCATTGATCTTCTGATTTTGCTCCCCCCAAGAGAAGCAGGAAATTGTGTCTTTATGAGACATATTATTTTTTAGAAAGCCCCTAGCATGGTGCCTGGCATGTGGCGGGCACTCAGCAGATAACCCCCGGAGTGGTCAGCACTCGCCTTTTATGGACTCTGGATTCCTTTGGTGTCAGTGGACTATCCTGGCTGCCTGAGAGCATGGAGCTTTTGATATAACGTGAGTGATTCAGAGAGGTCCCACCAGATCTCTGGGGTTAACTCATAGTCAACTTCTTGCTTTTCTTTCCCTTAAATAAACTTTTAATTGTTGATAGTATTACAGGTATTTCTTGCTTTTCTTTCATGGTCTCTGTCCCCTCCCCCTCTTCCTCCCACCAGAGTGACAGTCACATCCTCTCTAGAATATTTCTGATGAATTCTGGCTTGGAAAGCTTGAGGGCTGGTCTAGTGACAATACGTGAAGAACAGCGCCATGCCTACCCCAGCTCCTCCGTTGGGCCCCTAGGCTCCATCCTGCCAGGCGGTTGGCCTCCAAGGCCTACTGACAGATGCCCCTTTTACCAGTCCACTCTCAGGCCTGGGGGCATGAGGGACCCCTTCCTCGGGCAGGCCTCAGGGTTAGGTGATAAAGGCAGGTCACAAGTCAGGTCCAGGAAAAAACCACCGGGGCCAGGTTGTCTCTGTTCCATGATGCTGACCTCAGGGTCCCACAGGACGCTGCCGGCTTGCCTGGCTCAGCTCAGCGAGTGCTGGGACTAGTAAGCAGTGTTGAAGACGCCATGCGCCGTGCGTTTTAGTCCAAGGCACTCTGATCCTCTCTAGGCGCGGAGAGGCTGTTTTTCCAGCTCGGTTACTTGCTGGCATGCCTGCGTCAGTACACAAGGTGTGCTCGGAGCAGCTGGAGCGGGATGTTGACTTTTGCTTCCCGGGATGTGTTCTGGGGAGGAAGTGGGGTTTTAGGTTGTGGTGGGTATAGGATGTGGCCTGGGGTGATTAGCATCACACACTGGAGGAAGTTAACAAGAATGCGGAGCATTTTTTCCCTTTGTGCTTTTGGGCTGAGGTGCCTCAAAAGGCGTTTTGTGGATCAGGGAGATGCCTTTGATTGTGCATGTGTATTAAACATGTGTATAGAAGTTAGAAGCACACGTGTTGCTTTATGTAGTAAATACAGGGTGTCCCCAAAAATGTATCCTCACTTTAAGAGCTGATAGCTCAATGGATGTTTCTTTCTTTTCAGATTTAACCCATTGGGATTAATCATGGTATTCAAAGTGTGCATACATGTTTTTGGGACACCCTGTATATTTCTGGCAAGTAACTCGTGAGGCCTGAGTTCAGTGTCTGACTTTGGCCCTTAGTGGTATGTGAGCTCTAGCCTGTGAACTTAACCTTGCTCTGAGTTTCAGATTCCTGAGGGTAGCACGGGAACAAAGGTCACAGAGAGTGGTAAGGTTTCGGTGAGTTACTGCACGTAGAGCATTCTTTTCTATAATTCTTGGCACAGAGTAAGTATTTAGTAATGGTAGTTATCCTAAGTACTAGAGGTGTAGCATTAGTATGGTAATAATAATGATAATGGTGGGGATGATGTTATTGATTCTTCCAAGTACCTCAGTTAACTCATTAATCCTCACAATAACCCAGTGAGGCAGGTGCTGTCATAATCTGTTTTATAGATGATCAAACTCATACACAGAGAGGTTAAGTAACTTGTCCAAAGTCACTCAGCTAAAAAATATGAAAAGAGCATGGACTTTAGAATCAGAAGACCTGGGTGGCATGCCTATTGCAAAGTATGAACTCTCTGAGTTGTCCTCTCTCTCTCTCTCTCTCTCTCTCTCTCTCTCTCTCTCTCTCTCTCTCTCTCCTGTAAAATGGTGCCCATGATATGCCCGCCCTTGCTTCCCTCCCCTCCCCCTTCATTGCCTTGTGGGGCACTTAATTGTCATGTGTAGTATTAGGTGCTTAGGAATCATTTGCTCATTATCTGACTGTGAGGGGGTTTGTATGGGTTGCCAATGAGCTGGAAAACTCTGGACAAAAGTTGGTTGTCATTTTCACCTTACATGTCCTGAGGGACTCTTGCTGGTGTGTAAGCAGCACGCCTGTTTTTCAGATTTCTGAACCACTTAAAAGAGGGGCCCGGAGTTAAGAAGTAAAGATCAAAATATCACCTTTCTTACTGGCACGGGCTGTTTGGAGGATGTGGCTTAGGTGTGGGACAGCGTGGGCTTCCTGATAGGAACCCGCTATTAGACAGATGGACCCACCCAGTTGCAAGCTACGCGAGCACCCAGAGGCCTCCTCACACGGGAGGGCGGGTGGTGGGTGGTGGCAGCCGCAGCTCCTGTAAAAGCTCCTGGGTGGAGGAGCAGCCCACCAGGGTGAGGTTCGTGGCTTTGCCCCAGGGAGAGCTGGGTGGAGGGGCAGATGGAAGACAGGAGTTTCAGAGGAAAGGTTTTCTTTTTGGAAACCAGAGTTTGGGAAGAAGCATGCTGGCCACAATTACTATTTAAAAAATGATTCCCCTTCCCCCCGAAAAAAAAAAATCCCGCTCCAACAAAACCTCACCGCTGCTCCTGGTTCTCCCCAGTTTCCCAGCTTCATCTTCCATCTGTTCTTAACCTCTTGACCCCGCCCCTCCCCGGAACCCTGTGTCCGTCCACTGGCCAGTCTGTGGGCTCCACACTCAGAGCAGATCCAGAATCCGATCCCTTCTCACCTCCCTGGGGCCGGCTGGTCCAAGTCAAGCCACCATTGTCTCTCCTGGACGATTGCAGGGCCTCCACACTGCCCCCCCCCCCCCCCATGTCTACCTTTTTCTCTTTTCAGTCTGTTCTCAGTGAGGCAGCCTTTTAAAAATCCTTAAGTCAGACCATAGCCCTCCTCTGCTCCAAACCCTGCAGAGATTCCCCGTTTCACCCAGAGGACAGGCCAGGTCTGCACAAAGGCTTGTACATCCGACCCCAGCAGCTCCACGGACCCTCCCCTCTTCTCTTCCCACCATCAGCTCAGCCCCCTCTCAGCCACACACCTGCTCTAGGGCTTTACACTGTGGTTTGTGCCAGGCATCCTCAAACTACGGCCCGCGGGCCACATGCGGGTGTTTTTGCCGTTTTGTTTTTTTACTTCAAAATAAGATATGTGCAGTGTGCACAGGAATTTGTTCATAGTTTTTTTTTAAACTATAGTCCGGCCCTCCAATGGTCTGAGGGACAGTGAACTGGCCCCCTGTTTAAAAAGTTTGAGGACCCCTGGCTCAGACTGTGCCGACTTCTCCCTCACTTGCTCCAGCTTCCAAGGCCTGTCCCGATGGCCCCATTGACAGCAGCGCCCCAGCATTCCTGCTCTCTCTCTATCCTGCTCTGCTTGTTAGCCTTCGCATCCACAACGCCCCCCGCCCCTGTTCTGCATCGCCCTCCCTGCATTAGAACGTAGGCTGGTCTGTTGACTGATGCATCCCCAGCCTCTAGGGCAGTGGGTCCAGAGTCCGGCCCTGTGACAGATACGGACATGGGGCCACGTGCACGTGGAGCGAGCAGGGGCAGGCACCACACAGCTTTCCCCCCAGCCTGTCTCTGGATGGTAAGGATAGCCTACACTCCAGAGCTCTCTCTAAACGCCCGGCACTGCCCAAGAGCTTCCTCGGGACCATGTGACAAAGGCACCCGCTGTTATCACCTCCGTTTTACAGGTGAGGAACCCGGGGCAAGGGAAGGAACAGTAACCGGCCCAAGGTGACAGGACCCCAGGGACCCAAGGTGGTGCTGAAGCTAGCCCCAGGCGCCAGCCCCCGAGCCTGCGCTCTTAATTTCCATGTTCCGCCTCCAACACAAACCTGAACCAGCCAGAACCATCACACCCCGTTCGGACAGAGACTGTAAAGGAGCTTTGCGCCTGGTTATTGGGGTACATTATGGTCAAGGGATTCCGGGAAGTCTTCTCTGTGGGAGGGATGTTTTTGTAAGGCGAAGACGTCCCGGATAAATAGAATGACTGCCCCCAAATTAGCTTGCTTTTTGGGTTAGCTATAATGCATCAGGCTTTCAAAAGGACAGATAGGCTGATTTTATTTTTATCTCTGGGTCTGGGAGGTAGATGTTTGCTATTAGTAACATTTTCAATGACTGGGGCCCTAGGGTTACTGAGAATTCAGGAGGTGGATTCCCGAAAAAAAACCTTTGCACGCAGTGTTACCTTTTAGAAAGCCTGTTTGAGAAGGCCTGCTATAGCCAGGAAGCCAGCGCTGCGGAACTTCCATCGAGGTGTGTGTGGTGTACTGTAAACAAAGGCTCAGCTCCTGTGGGCTCAGCAACTCACAGAAGCTATTCTCTAAAAAGGATCCAAACTCATGTTGCCACACAAACAACAGAATAAAGCAGTATGTTCCGTGAACAAACATTTGCTTCAGCCACCCACAAGCTGGGAAAGACGCAGGGCCGACGGAAAAGTCGGGAGCCAGGGAGCTTTTAGGGGTTCCTGCTCATTTTCGTAAGCCCGGGAGAGGCGCTTACGCTTTTGGTTGTTTCTATGAGGACCGCCACCTCAACAAATTTGTTGGAAAAAAAGTGTTATTGTAGAGATTCGGTGGGCTCTGTGTTTCTGGGGCAACGGGGAGCCCCAGCCACATAGCTGGGAGCCCCTGCCCTGCCTTTCCTCCTCATCCCCGCTTTTCCAGAACAGAGTGAGCCAAGGGAGCTGGGAGTGCTGCGTGACTGGTGAGCTGGGAGGTGTGTGCTGGGGTCCATCCTGGCCCACCCCCGTGGTGGACACCGCTGGTTTCCTTCTCAATTCCCAGTCTCCCATCTCCTTCCTAAGAGAAGCCTGCTTCTCCCAGGCTTGCTGGAACACAGGGGCGGCCACGTGCCTCTGTCCTGGCACATGGTTGCATGTTGTCACTGGGTGGGGCTCCCGGGAAAGCCCTGTCCCTGGGGATTGACTCTGGTTTGCTCTTCGGCTGTGTCTTTCTGACCAGACGTGGATGCTGTGCCTGAAGGTGCAGCTGTGATGCTAATAATGATGATGATGTTGATGATGATGATGATGATACAGCGTGTTTATGTGTCAAGCGCTTTTCCGAGCCCCTTTAATTCACTCATTTGAGATGGTTAATATCATGGTCTCCATGGGCTGGACGAGGAAACCATGGCTGGGGAAGGACAAGGGACCCTCCCAGGACCACACACGGAGTAGGTGGCAGAGCTGGGACCCCGGAACCAGAATTTGTATTCATCACCTCGTCGTTATGCCACCTCTCACAGAGGTAAAGGGGCCAGGCCTGTCCCGAAGGATGTGAGTAGGAAGGAGCCTGGGCTGCCTGCCTCGGGGGCACTTGTTATTTGAGAAGCATGAATGCTTTTCTTGTTACCACGCGCCAGATACTTCACAAAACGGACGGAAAGCACTCGGTGCTGTGTGACGTGGCACATGGGCCTTAACCTTCCTTCGTCTTGGTCTTGCCATCTGTAAGGTGAGGAACGTCACGGCACCCCCTTGTTTAGAAAAGTGCCTGGCATGCACCTGTGCTGCGTTGTTATGTCATCACCATCAACTGACATTAGCGGAGAATTCAACAACTATTGATCTCCTACCGTATACCATGCTCAGTGATACGGAGACAGAAACAGTCCACGAGGGCTGGACAAAGTGTGGGAGGAACACTGAGGAGCAGGGCTCAGTATGAACAAACCACTCTGACCGTGGACAGCCCTGTTCCTGAAGCACTTCCTCATAGATTTTCTCCTTTAACCACCTCCTCCCTGCCAGCTTTGCCAACAGCACGTCCCTGAGTAGAGCCATTCCTTACCAGCCTGGGCCTGAGCTTTGATCCGGGACAGGCTGTCCGTGTCTACACCTGGATGTGTGCAGGGGGAGGGGTGGGCAGGAGTTCCAGGCTCCCAGGTAGGCAGAAATAGGAGCCAGTAAGAGCGGATTTACAGGCGTCAATGAAGATGTGGGGGCATGATTAGATGTCATTTCCATTGCAAAAAAAAAACACAGAACTGATACCTTTATTTAAAAATCCAACTTTGGAGAAATTAGCCCCACAAAGAGAGCGATGGGCACATAGTAGGTGCTCAAGACATGTCTGTAGACGAGCCACGAAAGGGCACTGGCCTTCCTTGCTGTGTCTCATTGACAGTGCTGGCTCTGACGCACAGGGCAGCGTCCCGGACAGGCTGCCAGAGGGCGGCTGCTGCGATCGCCTCGCCAGTCTTTCCCGGCGGAGCGAAGCACACATTTTTTAGCTACTTTTGCTCTGACTGATACACTTGGCTGCCTAACAAAAAGCCAGAGAAGAACTAAGATTTTTAGCAGCATTCAAAATGCTTGCCATTCCTCTCGCTTTGCGAAATCATGAGCTGGTTGTTTCAAGTTCACCTAAAGGTCAGAACTTGATCTGCAGGAAGGAGGTTCCCCTTGGTTTATGCTAGGGGAACTTTTTCCCCCCTTCTGTTTATTTTACCCAAAGGCTTCTGTTTTTCTCCCAAGTTAAAATCTGGCATTTGTTGTACAGAGTTCTCAGCGTGTGTGTGTGTGTGTGTGTGTGTGTGTGTGTGTGTGTGTGTGTGTGTGTTTAAAGGAGCTCATGTTTTGGCTTTAGTTTTGATTCTCAGTGATTTTTTTTTTTCTGCCAAAGAGTTGATTTTCTGCTCATTGAAATGCCAGCTCCCAAGTGGGCGCATGGAGTTCACGTTCAGTTGTCGAGGTGACTTGAAAACCACCTGCCTGGGCCTTCTGAGTGCTGCTCCCCGCTGGCATTTCCTTCTGATTTTAGTTGCTGTGTGCAAGGGTGTCTCTCAGAGCACACGGGCTCGGCTCACCCATCCACCACTTTAAAAAAAAAAATTATTGATTTTTTTTACAGAGAGGAAGGGAAAGGGACAGAGAGTTAGAAACATTGATAAGAGAGAAACACCGATCAGCTGCCTCCTGCACACCTCCTACTGGGGATGTGCCCCCAACCAAGGTACGTGCCCTTGACCAGAATCGAACCTGAGACCCTTCAGTCCGCAGGCCGACGCTCTATCCACCGAGCCAAACCGGTTAGGGCGGCTACTTTTGTTTTTAATGGCTGTGACACAAGTGAGCCCTGTTTCTCCTTCACGTGTAATTTTTTGGGGGGAGGAGGTTGGTGAAGGACCTTAAGCCCGGACATTGTTGAAGCCCCTCTCCTGGGCACTGAAGGTCTGTTTTTTGCGGGGCTGGGGTCGTTTAGAGAGAGGGAAAGGTTGGGACTTTGTAGGGGGTGGGGGTTACTGAGGGGGCTGGACGGCCAGGTGGAGACTGAGCAGCAGCCTAGTGGGAGATGTGGCTGCAGAGACAGTCAGCCCCCCCATGGCCCAGGTGGCTCCCTGGGCATTGCCTGGTCAGGTGAGGCTTCCTGAGCCCTCCTGCTCCTCCAGGATCCTCAGCATGTTGTCCTGCTGAGCAAGGGGTGGAGAATGAACCCCACTGGGCTGCCAGTTTAAAAGAGCATCTGCCCTGAGTGGGCCTTAGACCTGCTTCTCCCAGGGGGCTTAGTTACCCGTCCCTCCCAGTCCTCCAGGTCCCTCGTCCCTCCCAGGCCGCCAGGCCCCATCTACACGTGTGGCCCCTGGGAGGAGGTGTCCCTCCCTGGACCCCAGGCCCTACTCTGCATTTTTCATTCTCTCATCACCTTCCCCCCATTACACAGATTTGCACTGACAAATTCTGGAACCATCTGTTTAAGGCCTTTTCCCCTGACGGTAAATTGCATATCTTCCTTTAGGTTGTAAACTTGTTAAAGTGTCTTGGTGATCTGTGATGCTGTGATCTATGTGTACAGAGCCCATGACAGATCACAAAGCACTATTATGCCTTCTTTTATAAACAATAACAGTGGCAGGCTCAGAATCTAGAATCTAGAGCTTTCTAGATTCTAACTTAAACCCTCACACCACTCTGGTGTGCTGTTATCACCCCTGTTTGATAGAGGGGGGGAACAGAGGCAAAGAGAGGTAAAGAGATACTCCCGGGGTACACATTTGCCTAACAGGTGGCTGGGATCGGAAGCCGGGTGGTTGAGCTCCAACGTCTTAATATTGAACCACTATACCATACTCAACTTCATATTAGCAGGCAGGATTAGGAACTATCACCCTCGTTCTATTTCTCAAAAATGAAAACTTTTTTTTTTTTAATGGGGAAAAATTCTCCTCTTAAAATTCAAAAGCAATAAACACCACAGGAACAACTTAAATAATACAGATGCATAAAAGCAGAAAGGGAGAATTCCCCCCTCCCCCCACTCGACCCCAAGGCCCCGAGATAGACTAGCCTGTTAGCAGGAGATGCCTTACACACTCTCCATTTGGAATCCTATGTGTTTATACACTAAGTATCATAACATATATGATTACACTGAGGGCCCCTACCTTCGTCCAGCAGGTGGTAGGATGGAAGCTCAGGTGCCTTCTACTCCAGGGCACATTGTGATCCTGAGGAAGAGCCTGGACTTGAACCCAAATCTGTCTCCACTGTGACCTGCCTCCTGGGGAATGGGCAGAGGGGCTGGTTGTATGTGAATCCTCCGGCTGAACTGCTGACAGATGGTCGCTGACATAGTTGTGGGCACCTTCCAGGGTCATAATTAAAAAGGGACTAGGCTTCAGGCAGAGACAGAATAATGCAAATCTTCAGTTTCTGTTTAGAAAATCTGAAAGTGGAGGTGGGGATATAGGGAAGAAGGAAGTAGAACGATTCATTGTCCCCACCCCCTTCTTTCTCTTCCAGAGAGAGAAGGGATTAGGAGGCCTCCTGGAAAGGAGTGCCTTTCCTGTGAATAAAACCAGCCCCTTCCCCCTGCCCCAGGGCAGTTATAGAGCCTCTTCCAGCCTGGAGGAGACACTATTGTACAAACAATGGGGGGAAGGAAAGGAAAGCAATGCGTTGGCCAATGGTGCCGATGACTTCCTCAATGCAGGACTCAGCCTGTACTTAAAAAGTCCGTACCCTGGGAGGATATGCATATGGGATCTGCTTTCACTCTCTGCATCCTCTTGTCCAGGAGAGAAAGGTTCAGACCCTGGGGAAGGGCCCTCTGTGAATTCATGTGGAACTTTGACGACAGAGGGGACCAACACCATCCTAGGAAGCTCTGCTCTCTTTTCTGGACTGCACTGGTCAGGCAACAGCAATGATCCAAACCACAGCTCTGCGCCAAGAGGCCAACCCCAGGAAAGAGAAACCTGAACAAGCCGAGAAAATAGAGGTCCCCCAAAGCCTGCATTGATGTTTTCCTCAGAGGAGAGTCTTTTAATTTGTGTTTTAAAGATGGTCCAGTAAGTGTAGTCCTTCTCTCCCACAGCAGATGAGTGGGCAATGAGGAGAGGCCTACGAATAAGAACAGATAGCCAGGGTGGGAACAGGAGGGGCATGTGCCCAAACACCTCTGTAGCCCCTGGGACCACATAGAAGGCTCCTATCTCAATAGGCTTGGAGGCTACTAATCCGGCCCAGTATGGATTGGCTGCTCATAAAATGACTGGGCATCCTCAGAAGATTAAGTGATGACCAGGGTAATACTATTAAACTCAGAGCACTCAGTTTAAGAAAACGAGACAGTGTGATATCTACAGATTTCTGTCATTTCTTTATCCCTCACTTGGAGAGGCTGCATAGTTGAGACAGATGTGTGAGCGATGGCTAGATTGACTATTGATTAAATACATGGCCTGCCCTAGGCAGCAAGAGCCCAAATAAACATTTATAAATCAGTGGGTACAGGTTGGAAAGTGTGCAGGTTGCTGGGAGCAGTTAGATGAGACCGCATAGACCTTGTCTGCAGGGAGTTTGCATTTGGAGGTGAGATCCGGGTGGTCAGAGTTGAGGTGGGAGCAGAGAGCCAGGATGAGCCATGTATTACACTGGCCCTGCCACTTACCTTCGCCAGGAGTGCTGGCTGGGTTCCTTTCCTCCCTCACCCTCACTTGGCTCCCCTGTGAAATGAAGACCATGAGAGTGCTACCCTTGGAGGTCCCCGCGAAGATGAAGTGAGAGAAGGCCTGGACACTGCCTTTGCACACTGCCTGGCATATCTGAGAGCTGCTGCTCTTCTTTTTATTCTCCTTCTCATCCCACATCTGCCCCAGGGGGAATTCCAGGACAGCTTTGAAGGGGGCTTGATCGTGGAACCCAACCTTGAAGTCATCAGAGTAGGTGCAAAAAAGCTGACACCAGTGGAGAATAATTCCAAATGGCTGTGATAGGAAGTGCATTCGGTTAATTTATTTATGTAGAATGCCACGTCGCCTGATGATGGTGGGAAAATGCAACTGGACTGCATAATCCTTTGAGTTTGGACCAAGATCACCATTAATGATGCCAAGTGGGATCACGTCAGAGTTGGAGCATTGGCATTTGATCGAACGTCAGGGCTATGGCAGAAATGCTGTCAGTTAAAGCCACGAATGGAAATCGTGTCTTGAGTCATCCCAAAATACTGTTCCCAAAGTGGTATTTATCGTCCATGTTATCTCAGTAAGCCACCGTCAGCTAGTTATTCCTCCAAGGTTGAAAAGATATCACCTGCGCTCAGGCATCAGCTAAAATGTTGTATTTAGGGGCCCACATGGGATGGAAAACCCACATCCTTCAATGTTAGATCACTGCGAAGATGGCGGGAAATGGCGCATGGGAATTGGGACTCACTGAGGCTATGGTAGATTTGAGTCTGCCAGCTCAAGCTCACTATTCAAATTACTTTCTTTCACTTCCCTTCTCCCTCAGCAGGTATAGTGTAATTCACCCAAGTAATAGGCTTTATATGGTGGGACCCAACTTGGGCTTTCTGTTTTGGCTGTTGCTGACCGTCTGATTTTAAATACAAACATGCCCTTGCTAAGGATTTTTATTTTATGTATTATTCTGTGTGGAAAATTTCTTAATGTAGATTTCATTTTTTTTTTTTTTAATCCCCTGGCCATTTACCACCAGCAGCAAGAACCATTCATTATTATTGTTTGGAGGGAGGGCTAGACTATTTTTATATAATTAAAAGTGGCTTTAGCATTTTTTAAATGTGAAGGGAAATTTGATAATTTAGTGTTCTATGCTAGCTGGTTGGAAAGTCACACGAGGGTGCTAATTGACATGGAGGTATATTATTATCTGTTTTCTGAGGGGTAGAGGGACTTGGCTTTCCTGGTTGTGTAATTATTGGTTTACTAGAACTGCAGGCAAGTTAATAAAAGGGATTAGAGATGATCTAGTTCTCCTCCTTTCAGTGAAGGAAACCCCCGGCCAAGGTTCTGAGCAGATAAAATAACATCTATAATAATAAAAGCTAATTAGACAGGACATCCTTCAGGACAAAGCCAGGGCTGCGAGGGAAGCCTGGGTCCCTGGTGCCAGAGGGGAAGGACAAAGCCAGGGCTGCGAGGGAAGCCCGGGTCCCGGGTGCCAGAGGGGAAGGACAAAGCCAGGGCTGCGAGGGAAGCCCGGGTCCCGGGTGCCAGAGGGAAGCTGGTGCCAGCAGCCGGGGGAAGGAAGGCCTACTCTTGCACGAATTTCGTGCATCGGGCCTCTAGTATGGTTATAACAAGTTAACCAATGTAATAACCAGTGAAATAACAATGACCACTGATTGAGTTCTTCCTACAAAACAATGTGGAAAAGACCAGTAGTGGTGGTAAGAAGTATCAAATTACCAGGTCCTTGGCACTGTGCTGAGTATAGGTATATTTCAACAATCCTAACTACCCTCATAGAGATAGCACTGTGTCATACCCACTTGCAGGTGAGGAAATGCACAGAGGGAATCAGGAGTTTTAACTTAGAATTGTCTAATTCAGTAGCCAGGGATCTTCTGGTTAGCTTGACTTTTTCTGGTCTGTGGTTCTAAATGTGGTGGTCATAAGACTACTGGCGTGAGAGATTGATTTTAGATGCTACACAGATGAATATTTATTTTAACAGTCATCTGTTTAGTATGTATTTGGGAAAAACCAGAGAGCATTGAATCTCATGGTTTCTTGAATAGTATCGCATAGAGAGAAGCTAAATTTATTTTGGTAAAATAATGTAGATCAATTTAAAGAAAAATAATAAATAGATAAAAATGTGGGTGGTTTGTGGCTATGGCAAAAGTGATGATGCTGGTGCTTGAATGAGCGAACTGATTTCAGGGATGCATTTGTTTGTAGAAACTGCTCCATTGATAACGTGGTTCTCCTGGTCAGAAAGTTCTTACAGTGGGCGGTCTCCTTGCCTGCACCTCTCGCCCGCTACTTCTGTTTGGTTCCCCTGGAACCACACACAGGGGACCTGCACACATGTTCCTTTTCATTCCCCTTGGTATTTCTTCTCTGGATTAAACACCCCCAGCCATCTCAGCCGTTCCCCATGTCTTGTGGTCATTCCTTGCTGACAACATTTCTTCTAAAATGTGGGTATCCACATGAGGTCAGATTTTCTCCTGGATTCTCTGGAAATGCATTGGTGACCTTTAGCAGATGCTCCAGGGCAGTCAGACCTCCCACCATGGCCTCACCTGATGTTTTTCTCATGAACCATTCACCTCAGTTTCCTTATCTGTAAAATGGAGAGATAACGTGTGTGTGTGTGTGTGTTTACAGTGACTTGTTGCTATTGTCAGGTAAATGACTTCTCCTTTGATGTCTGTGGATCATATTCTCTGATGAAGCCTCTTCAGTATGAACTCGGCAGCTGGAACGTGAACATTTAGATTTTGGACTTTTGGCCTCATAGGGAAAGGAACCCCTTCCTGATTCCCTTTATCAGTTTTTCATTTCAAATAATAATAATAAAAAGGATGTTTAATATCTTTTCACTTTCGAGTTCAGTTTCTCTCTTCTCCTTTTTTTCTGGGTGATGGTTCAAGTTGTGATTTAAAAATTTAAAAATATATACATGATATAAAATGAACTGATGTAGCTGAGAGCATCTAAATGGTTTTTCTTGTATTTTCAGTTGACCCATTCACTTTGCAAGTTTTTAGGATACTGTAGTTAAGACAGCTTGCAGCATTTTATCTATATTTTAGAGGACAAATTTACACTTAAAACATGAAATTGTTTTTAAATCAGAGGAAAAAGCTTTCTAAATTTTGAAACCTAGGAAAAGGTGTTTAAAGTCCTTTAAATGTGTTCTGTGTTCCGACGTTATTTTTGCAGCAGTAAGTATTTCAGGCCCTAGCTGGTTTGGCTCAGTGGATAGAGCATCGGCCTGCAGACTGAAAGGTCCCAGGTTTGATTCAGTCAAGGGCACATGCCCGGGTTGCAGGCTCAATCCCCAGTAAGGGACGTGCAGCTGGTCAATGATTCTCTCTCATCACTGATGTTTCTGTCTGTCTGTCTGTCTCTCTCTCTCTCTCTTCCTCTCTGCAATTAATAAAAATATATTTAAAAAAAAGATTTCAGCTGTCTTTCATATTAGCATGTTGGAACATTGGACTAATTTGTGCATACGGGGTGGGGCAAAAGTAGGTTTACCCTTGAAATTAAGGAGGAGAACATAGAGAATACTTGAGACTCATTGATTCTCCCAGCCTCTGGTCTTTTGTTTGCAGATAGCAGCCACGTTCTAGCCTCTTAGGCCCTTGTTAGAGAATTCAAGAATATTTTGATGTACGATCATGTTTCTTACGCTCTCTGAAGCCTTTGGTGGCTGCTACTTTCTGTCACATTTCACCTCAGCATGCCGCACCCTCTCTCAGGGTCCTGTTCCAACCTCACTTCCCTATACATTGGTTAAGTTCTAGTTCAACCAGCTTGCTGATTGTTTCCCTCTGAGTGCCAGGTCTTCGAGCCTTCTGCAGGGAGTGCTCTCCCTTCCCCACTGTGTCTACCGAAGTCCCGGTCACCAGGTTTCCTTCTTGAAGGCCTCTTGTTCATGAAACCTCTCATGGTCTTTCCCCCTGACCCTGACCAGGCATACTTTTTCTCTTCTTGGCACTAACTTGTGTGGGAAGAACATGTGGCTTGACCTGGGTTCAAGTTCCCAGCTGTGTGTTTACCTGTGGAGTGAACTTGAGTGAGTTATGCTCTCAGACCCTAAAACAGCCGACTTTCACGAGACAGTATATGTAGCTGGAGCACCTAACGCAAGCATTGGTGTCTTGCCTCTTCCATGTTCCTAATGGTTTTATATTTGTTGTTATATTAGAGTTTGTTACATAAACAAGTTTATGTCTTGTTTTAATAAATTATAATCATATGGAAGAAGATGCTGTCTTTTCTTTGTGTCCCCAATAGTCCCTAGCACAGTGCTTTGTACATATGTTTTATAAATAGGTGTTTAGCCAGTTTCCATAGAATCGAGTTGGTCTGGAGTTATGCAGTTAAGGGATGAAATTTGGGAGCTCTTGTGTTCAAAAGGACCTTCTTCCCCTTTTTCATCTTTGTATTTCCATCTTCTCATCTTTTAGTTTCCATTTTTACTTCCTTTATACCGAGAAAGTGCCAAGCTCACTTCAAAGAGTTGACTTCAAAGCCCGCTTGACCGAGAATTGCTCACCACTGAAGCCTATAGGAGCTGGTGTCAATGGAAGACCTTGTGTCGGTTGCATTTCAGAGTTTTTCAGGACTTCTATTTTTATAATCCTTTTAAAGGGAAAGGGGAGGTGGTTACAGAAACATCTGCTTCTTTAAAAGAATCAAACATAAGCCAGTGTAATTCCAAAAAAGTCAAGATATCGTTAGAAAAAAATGAAAGTGATTTACAATTGGTGGAAAAGAATTGATTTTTTTTCCTAAAAAAATTTCCTTTGCTGTTTTGTCCTAGTTACAAAGGCTTAGGAAAGAAGTCTAGTCTTATGTGCAACATTTTCTAAGATGGCCAAGCAGGTTTGCAGGTTACAGGGCAGAAAATGGGGCTTGAGCCTGGGGAGACCTCACCCTCAGCTTTTCTTTGAGCCGTGGGTGTGGGCTGAAGGAGAGGACAGGCAGATTAAAGACCAGTGATCTCCTACCACAGACCCTTTGATGCTCTGTCTGTTGGCTTTTTGAGACTTGGAGTAACTTGACTTTTCCAGGAATGAGAAATGGAACCCTCCAGTTCCTGTGATAGTCCCTATGTGTATTTATTGAAGGCCTACTGTGTGTTTCAGCTAATATCAAACCTCCCCCAACAGCCTTACTGAGCTTGCTTCTGAGCCAAGGAGCTCTTCATGATCTGACTTTTGCCATCTGCCCAGTTACAACCCCCTGCTGCACTGCATCTCCCCCCGCCCCATCCTCTGATAAACCTTTCCATCTGAGAATGCTTTTTTCTCCTGCTCAGAAACCCTTGCATTTTATTGGCTTATGGATCCTTATTCACCTGGTTCAAAGGTTAAATCCTTTATGGAGCCTTCTCCCAATTTTCCCTCATCTGGTTGCTTTGTTCTCCAATATGACCTTGTGAGCAGCCATAAGAATGTTTATTTTAGTCTTAAGTAGTTCTTGGTGTACACGTCTATCTCTGCAAAATGTTAGCCCTTTTTTAAGGCTGACTAGCATAAACAAGCACTATAGGAATTGAGAATAAATTGGGGTTAGGCGATCAGAAAAGAGATCTGAGTCAAATCTATAAAGATGGATATAATTTATTTGCAAAACTGAAGGGAATGGGCTTAGTTCAGGCTATTAGGAGACGCGGATGGAAAGGTGTCTTGAATGAGACAGGCCTCAAATGCCAGCCAAGATGTCTAGCCTTTTTAAAAAGGGAAAGGAAATGATTAAAGTGGAGTTATTGGATAGATCTGCGCAGGTAGGATTGAGAAGGTTGATTTCAAGGGTAGGTAGTAAGAGGTGCCAGGAAGGCCAGGGAGGAGAACATTGCTGAGGTCTGGGAACGAGATGACAGGAGTGTAGGCTATGACAGTCTGCCACCGCGTCCTGGGCAGCCAGAGAGCTGAGGAAACATGTCCTGACATGCGGAAACTATAGGAAATTCAAATGTCAGTGTCCACAGTCAAGTTGTGTTGGAATACAGCGCTGCTTATTCATTTCCGAATGGTCTGTGGCTGCTCTCGCACAAGCATGTCAGCCTTGAGTAGCTGCAGCAGAGACCGTGTAGCCTGCAGAGGCTGAAAGGTTTACTCTCCGGCCCTTTACAGCACGTCGGCTGCCCTCTGGCATAGACCAACCAGTGAGAGTATGAATGGACAGGATGGGACGGGCAGGATCAAGGGACATTTTC
The DNA here is from genome assembly GCF_027574615.1 of Eptesicus fuscus. Lineage (NCBI taxonomy): Eukaryota > Metazoa > Chordata > Mammalia > Chiroptera > Vespertilionidae > Eptesicus > Eptesicus fuscus. Next base: position 66,881,961 of record NC_072485.1, on the reverse strand, counting down.
AAGGAAGATTCAGCATAGTCACTCCTTCCTTCTTCTGTGTAACTAACTCCATGTCTTAGTGGTGGTGCTGTGGGTGTGGGCATCGCTGGGCAGGGTGGGAGGATTGACAGGGGGCACTGGGCTTGTCTAAGAGTACAGCCAGACCAGCTGAGTGGCTCCAAGTTCAACGTGGGTTCTTCAAGGCTAGACCAAGGACAGCTTGCCGGTTGCTAAGGGGGTGGGACAAGATGAGAGTGAAGCTGAAAGGCCCCCAACTGACTGACTGAGGGTTTGTGGGGGTGACTGTTCTGCAGTGGGGAGGGGAGGGAGGAGTTGCATGGAGGCTGCCTTCTGCCCAGCTGCAGCTTCTCAAGGGCGGGTTTGTGTGCGACCCAAGCTGTTGGAGCTCTTTGTTTGGCTGTTGATGTTTCTTTTCCCTGCCTTCGGGGATGAGAGAGGAAGCTGATGACTCCCTTTAGCCCTGAGTGAGGATGAGGCTTGGAGGCCAACTTCCCTACTGTCCCGTGCCTGCTTGGGGGTGGTGGTGGGGATATCACCCACAGAGCTCTTCGTGTATGAAAAGATACAAAGAAGAAGCATGGGGTGAAAGGGAGGTCCAAGAGGAAAACAAAATGCCCTGAGACATGTCTCTGATCAGGCAAAAGGCATGACTTTTCCCAGCCTTAGGGACACTGACTGGGTGTCTCAGACAGTGTGAGTCAGTGGGAACATGAACATCCAGTCTGGGGACTTGACGTCTCTTGCCGCCTTTAGAAAAATGGAGTCTTATTGCTTGAAGAGATTGTAAAGAGTCTTCTCTAAACGTCTAATTTTGCAGGTGAGAAACCCAAGGTCCGAGATGGGGAGATTTTCCCCAAAGCTGGTTAGTTATGGAACTTGGATTTAATTTCAGGCCTTTTCTTATTATTGCTAAACAATTCTTAGCTCTTTTTGAATGTGTACCATGTGCTGGGCTAAGGGCTAGATGCTTTGTATTCTGGCTTACTCTTCACTATAATCTTGACAAGTAGCTATTGTCCCTATTTTATAGGTAATGAAAGTGGGAATTAGAAAGGCTAACTTGCCCACAATCTGATAACTGGAAATGGTAACCAGACCGTAGTTGGTCTCATTTCAGAGCCTGTGTTCTTAACCAGTAGTAGGTGCACATCAAACTATTCTGAGCAGCTTCCTGGCGCCTGTTTTCCTTGTGTTCGATCCTTCCTCTATTTCTGTTCTTTCATGGATGTGTACTGAGTGCCTTTGAGAAGTCAGGAGGATCCTGGGTTAGGTGAGGGCAGATGGAATACTGTCTTGGTTTTGGCCAAGCCGGAGGGAATGCCAAAGGCCAGTCAAGGTAGGGATGACTGTTCTATGACGTCCTCCTTCCCACCTTCTTGGCCTCAACTCCAAGATCCTCTCTTCTGTGAAGCTGCCCTTAACCCCCCAGGCAGCGTTGATTTCTCCCGTGGCTCCTCATGCTCTGTCTTTAGCCTTTCACACTGTGTTGTGTCTCCCTTGGATGCTCAAGCTAAGAGCATGTGTCATTTATCTTTGTATTCCCACTTCACAAGCACAGAGCTTGGCTTACTGGGGGATCTGCCACAGGTTGAGTGAATGAATGAATGCAGACCCAGATGGTCAATGGTTCTCCAACTATTTTATGCAAAAGAATCACTTGAGGAGCTTGTTAAAGATTCCGACTCCTGCCCAGCCTGCATGTCTCAGTGGTTGAGTATCAACCTATGAACCAGGAGGTCACAGTTCGATTCCCCGTCAGGGCACATGCCTGGGTTGCCGGCTTGATCCCCAGTAGGGGGCGTGCAGGAGGCAGCCAATCAATGATTCTCTCTTATCATTGATGTTTCTATCTCTCTCTTCCTCTCCCTTCCTCACTGAAATCAATAATAATAATAATAATAATAATAATAATAAAAGATTCTGACTCCTGAGTTCCACCCTTGGGGGTTACTCTAGCTTTGTGATGGGACCATCAGAATCTGCATTTTCTCTGAAGCACCCAGGTATTTCTGATGTGGGTGGTCTGCAAGCCACACTTGGAGCAGCTCTGGCACAGGTGCTGAGCCTTCTGGAATACAGACAGGAACCAAACATTAAAAATAGCACTCCATTCATTTGCTTGTGCTGAGACGCCAAGAGCCCCCTCCTGCCAGTGACAGGTCCGGATGTGGGCCAGTTCTCAGCCCAGGGAAAATGAACAGTGTCTTCTCCGTGGTGCCCAGAACAGTCTGAGTCAGTGGAATGTGCCGGCCAGTCAGGCAGAAGGGAACTTCAACTTCTTTTTTAAACCTTGGTGGGAACTGTTGGCAAGGCGAACTGGGAGGAGAGGAAGCGCGATGTGGGGTTTGAGGTTGGCCCATGTCGTGGGGCTGGCTGTACCGCTGAGGGTTATTGCTATATATGCTACTTTCCTCTTGAAATAGTCACTTCCCTGGTGGGCCTGTATGTTGGTTCACTGCCACAAATGCATGTCCGTTGTTGAAGGGGCCTCCTGGGATGTTACAAAGAGAAAATTGGGGCCAGGCTGCAGCCAGGGCTTCTGGGGGAGACGAGAGAGCTGGCTTTTGCTCCTGTCACACCTCTGGCTCATTGTAAGATAACAGCGGAAGTGGCTTTGGGGTGCTGGGCTTGCTTTTCCATCTGTAAAATGGGTGGGGTGAAAGGGCAGAGGAATAAAGCTTACTAGTATTTCTTCTCCTGAAAGGGATGTTTCGTGTCCAAGATTGAACACAGGACTCTGTTGTTGGTGTGATGCTATTGATGAAGGCTCAGGAAGTTCAAGTTTTGGAGTTAACGCTTGGTTCATGTGGGGCGAATAGCGCCAAGTATCTCAGTCCAGCGGTCGCCAACTGGTGGTCCGCGGACCACTGGTGGTCCGTGAGGTCTGAAAGGTTGGTGACCGCTGTCTTAGCCAGTGTTGTGCTGAGCACAGTCCACTAGGGCCTCAGCTCCAGGAGCACAGGGACTTGGCCTTTCCTTTTCTTCTCTCCATCCCCACTGCTTAGAGCTGGGCCTGGCACACAGTAGGTCTCCATAAACATTTACAAAGCCAGTAGCTCCAAATACTGGTGCCTAGAAAGCATTGGGCCCTATCTCTCTTTGTCTTCTTCTCAGTTTTGACTTGCTCTTTGAGAAGGGGGATTATGACAAACCAGGACATCGTTGAAGGAAGAAACTTAGCTTAACCCTTTGTTTTGAATGCTTTATCCTGTTTCTTTTCCTTAACTGGTTAAAATCGGTATAGGTTCAAGTTCCGAGTTCATTATTTTATAGGTGAGCCTATTTCAGACTCGGTTTCCTCATTTGTAAAAGAGATGAATAATAGCTATGCCAGGGCACCTCTCAAGGAGTCACGTGGGGCTCGTGCAAGACGGTGTAAGTGAAGGTGCTGTACCTGTAGGGGGTTACAGAAGAGATCGCGTGTGTAAGCAGGTAGGGTGTGGTCAGCTCATTGGAGGGCAGGAGCCTGTGAGGTGACTTCTGAGGTTTACTCCTCCTAGAGCAAATGGAAAGGAATTCATCCTCAGTAGTGAGCTCTCAACTCCTTTACGGCAGGTCACTCCAACTGCTGCCTGTGTCCACAAGTATTTTGGTTTTTTTAAAAAAATACCCCATATTTTATTGTGAAACCCTTAAATTAGCAAATTCGAGGCTGGCTGAATTAAGCTTCCTGGGCAAACCACATGCCCATGTGCACATGTCTGGTGCAGTGCTCCATTCTTTCACCAGCCTCACCGCCGTCTGACATTAGCGTGTGTATTCACTTGTTTGTGCATGGTCTGCATCCCCATGAGAACGCGAGTTGCCCGAGGGCAGGACTTTGTTTTCTTCGCTGTGGAATTCTCAGCACCTGGGTCAGTTGCTGGCACATAGTGGGTGTCTAGGAAATACTGGTGGAATAAATGAACGTGAACTTCTCTGACCTGATCTAGACCAGTGATTCTCCAAGAGTGGTCTTCAGACTTCTAGGGGTTCCCAAGACCCTTTCAGGGGGTATGCACAGTCAAAATTATTTTCATAATAAATTTAACTGTTATTTGCCTTTTCACTCTAATTCTCTCACAAATGCAAATCTCAGAGAACTGGTATTTCCAAATAAGCAATGCATGATGGTGCAAAACCACACAGGGTGAAAAAGAACCATTCAAAGTGCAATGGATGCACCATGGATTTTCATGTAAAAGAATATGAAAAATCTCACCCTGGCCTGGCGGCTCAGTTGACCGAGTGTCTTCCTGTGCGCCAAAAGGTTGCGGGTCAGGGCACATACCCGGGTGTGGGTTCAATCCCCTGTCAAGGTGTGTTTGGGAGGCAACTGATTGATGTTTCTCTTTCACATCAATGTTTCTGTCTCTTTCTCCCCATCTCCTTTCCTCTCGCTCCCTGAAAAAAATCAATAAAAGCACATTCAAACAATAAACTATAGAAAAAAATATGAAAAATCTCTGACATAGTTTCTGACTCCACATTGCAACCAACGTTCAAAAAACTACCTTCCACTTGTCCCATTTTGGTGTAGTACCAAAAAAAAAAAATATACACAATTACTGGAAAGGCTATGAAAGTAGGCCCTTTCCTGACTACATGCTTGTGTGAGGCCAGGATTTAGTCATATACTTTAGCCCCTCTCCCCCAGAACATCTTGCAATTGAGTAAATACAGAAGCACATATGAGAATCCAGTTGTCTGTTCCTCAGCCAGGCACTAAGTAGACTAGCACAATCTACAACAATGCCACTCCTCTCACGGACTTTTTTGTTTTGTATTAGAAAATATCATTTTCCATGAAAAGAAGCTCTTTGGGGTCCTCAGTAATTTTCAAGAGCATAAATGGGTTTTGAGACCAAGCAGTTTAAGAAGCACTGATCTAGACGGAGCCCATGGACTGTGGAAGAGACGGTCCATCTTGTGAATCAGAGAGGGTTCTCCTCTAGGTAGGTGGGTGATGACTGTGTATTGAGCATCCCTATGTCAGGAGGCGCTTGTCGGAATGCTATGTTGCCTTTCTAGCTCCATGGCTTTGGGCGAGTTGCTGTCTCTCTGGGCCTTGCTTTTCTCATTTGTAACAACTTGGGCCTGGGGCCTGGGGGTGGGTGGTAAGATAATGTGTTGGGTCTCCTCTGGGTCTGATATTTTCATACTCAGTCCTTGGTACCGTCTCTGCATGTTAGCTCTGTTTGCCCCCCTGAAAGAGATCGGTGAGAATAGAAACAGTGAGAGGAGGTTTCAGGGAAAACATGAGGCTTAAAGCCGAACAAGGTTTGCCTGTGAGGCGGGAGCGCGGGGATTATGGCATCTTGCGGATGGCCAAACGGAAGTTCTCGTTCAAGACCCGAGGCAGGTGACTTGTGGTGGAGGTTCAATTCCATTGATTCGGGGTGGGGTGGGGCCCACACTGTCTCCAGCCTGTGGCCTGGGGCTGTTTTTCCTCACTCCCTAGTCCGTGATGACAGAAGCAGCCTCACATGGGCGTTTCCTGGGATTTAGTGCGCAACTGAGGTCAGTAGCCTGGGGCCACCTGTCCTTCCCGACTGACCAGCCAGTCTGCAGGAAGGCACAGTGTGTGAATTGCTCCTCTATAACTTCCTGTCGCTCTCCTCCGCCCAACAGTGCTTTTAAAAGAGACGGCGTGTGCTTCTCCATGTTGAGCCGTGAAATCTATGGAAATCTGTCCTTTCCAACCTGAAAATATTTCCGTCTCATTGTGCCCCTGGAGAACTGTACACCTTCATAGACAATGGGCAAAAGTTGAACAGGGAGAATGAAATGAGCCAGTGCATGCAAAGCACTGAGCAGCCGGCCTGCCTCAATAGAAATAACAAAAATAACATTAAAATTAAAGCAATACATTGCTGTTTTGATCACTGCTGTTTCTCTCTAGCAATCTTTTTAAAAAAAATATATTTTATTGATTTTTTACAGAGAGGAAGGGAGAGGAATAGAGAGTTAGAAACATCGATGAGAGAGGAACATCAATCAGCTGCCTCCTGCACAACCTCTATTGGGGATGTGCCTGCAACTAAGGTACATGCCCTTGACCGGAATCGAACCTGTGACCCTTCAGTCTGTAGGCTGGTGCTCTATCCACTGAGCCAAACCGGTTAGGGCTCTCTAGCAATCTTGACAATGGATTTGTACAACTCATCTTATGCCAGTTTATTCTCTAACTGAAACGCACTGATTTTCCTGGGGTGCCAGGCAAAGCAGTGGATTGTATGTCCCAGGAGTAACGTGGATAGAAATGCGTATGACAGTGGTTCCCACACACTGGCCTGGAGGCTGCCGTGTGGCCTGTGAAAAGTTTCCAGTGGTCAGTGTTAAAAAGAGAGAAAAAAAGGACTAAAGTACTGAGATTCTCATGACACTAACTCAGTTCAAAAGTTTGTCTTCTCATCAGATTATGTCCTTCCTATATTTTTAGGGGGGAAAACATTTCCTTTTGTGAAACAAGAATGACAGTAGGTGGTAAATACCCTTGATTTGGCAAAGTAAAAAGTCCTGACCCCTGGGCAACCCTTAAAGCTTTGAGTGTTTAATGTTTGAAACGGCAGTAATCTGTGAAAGGCAAACCCCTGGTAGGTAAAATTATAAAACGCCAGAGCTAGAAGCGACCTCAGGAACCAGTAAAGGCATGGTCCCCTTTATTGAAAGGTAAGGAAGCTGAGACTCAGAGAAAGCAGGTGACTTGCCCAAGGTCATCCAGACAGCGTGTTTATCAGCACTGGTTTTGAGTCAAGCACACCTGCCACTTACGAGCTGATCTCTTACCTGTGACATTGGGTTACCTGTCCAAGGAGTTCGCATGAGGATTTAATGAGATGATTTGGTTTAGGAGAGGTTTTGGCTTAAGAGGAAAGGAAACCTTCTTCTCTTGGCCTCCCCGCCCTCCATTAATAAATAGGTTCTTGCCAGGCCAGTGTGGCTCAGTGGTTGAGAATTGACCTATGAACCAGGAGGTCATGGTTTGATTCCTGGTCAGGGCACATGCCTGGGTGGCAGGCTCCATCCCGAGTGGGGGATGTGCAGGAGGCAGCTTATCAATGACTCTCCCATCATTGATGTTTCTATCGCTCTCTCCTCCTCCCTTCTTGTCTCTAAAATCAATACAAATATATTAAGAAAACAAACACAGGTTCTTATGACAGTGAGTGACATCAGTCAGATGGTTCTATTTTTAGCTCGGTCCCTGCATTTACTACTTGTGATTCTAAGTAATATCAGTTGATTTCTCAGCCCTCTCTTGCTAATCTTTCTCTTCCTGTCGAACAATTTCAGAAGTGTCATTGGAACCTCCTCGCCCCCAGCCCCAGGCACAGGTCCTGGGAGGGTGAGATAAAGGGGCTTGTCCAGGATTCCATGCTATGTGCACAGCTTGGGTGCTCTTCTCTTTCTTTTTAACGCTCACCCGAGGGTGTGTGTGTGTGTGTGTGTGTGTGTGTGTGTGTGTGTGTGTGTGAGAGAGAGAGAGAGAGAGAGAGAGAGAGAGATGGATTGTTTGCCTCCAGTATGTGGCCAGACCAGGGATAGAACCCGAAACCTTTTGGTACATGGGACAATGAGCCACCCAGCCAGGGCAACTCTTCCCTTTCTTTAGGGGACCTGCCTCGTTCTTGGAGACCCAGGATGATGGACAAACATTTTCTTTCACATCTGGGGCAGTGAGAGGCAGCCTTTTAACAGAGATAACACAGGATAGCAAGCATGCCGAATATTTCATGACATACTATCAGATTTAAATACCAAAGAACATCACATGCTCCCTCTCAAAGTCTTGTAATAACTGCCATAAATTACCTGTGGGAATGGAATGGCCCGGCCTCAGCCGTACTGTACCATGCTCTTCGAGTGACTTAGTGACTCCAGATGCTCACAGATGAAGGAAGCATGGTAACTTGCCAAATGGCCTGCAGCGCGCTGGCCTGCTGCCACAGGCTTGTCCTAGAGACCGGGGTGAAGTAACGTTTGCCAAGTGCCCACCTTCTCTCCCAGGTCTTCCAGAGGCGGTGGCCATCGCTCCTGGGATTCTGCCTCTTGGCAGTCCTGTGGTCTGTCCACATGTCCTTTGAGCATGGCCTTCTGAAGTCTCCGTGTCCTGCAGGATGGCTGAGTAGGTGCCCGTGATGGGCCCATCTGAGCACAAGGGCAGGAGTCACATGTGGCTTCTATGCTGAGGCTTGTTGTGCTTGGCTCGGGGCGATCTTAGCAAATGCAGTTTCCATCCTGATGTGTCATATTAAGGAAATTTATGGTATATTGGCCTCAGCCAAGTCAGCCAACATGCTTTGCTTTAGTAACTCTGCCAAGAGTTTATCATCTATTATTTATTCAGATAACACACTGTATCTCTTAATTTCAGTGGAGCTCTATTTGTCATCCCTGGTCAGTGCGTTGTGCAGCCAGGAGGGCTCCTGCTGGGTTTGAGAACCACTTTGAACATTTTTATTTTGGTTCTTTTTCATCCCCAAATGCGCGTGACACAAAATTACACAAAGCGCCCCCCCCCTTTTTTTTTTACATAAAAGGAAGCCATGCCCCCTGTGGAAATTATGGCAAATACAGAAACATATCTTTAAAAAAAATGTTGCCTGTAGCTTACTACCTGAGGAGACCACTATTAATGATTTGGTGTGTGTCTTTTAAGGATTTTTTTTTTTTTTTTTCTGTGTGGCTCAGTGGTTGAGAATTGACCTATGAACCAGGAGGTCATGGTTTGATTCCTGGTCAGTGCACATGCCTGGGTTGCAGGCTCCACCCTAAGTATTGTTTTAATGGCCTAAGGTAATTTAGTTGATGTCATATAATACAGATAGAAACTCTTCTATAGAGATGGATGCATTTAATTCTAAGGCTGTTGTGAGCATTTACTGAGATAACAGATGTGAAATGCTTAACACGTAGTGATGTTCAGTAAAAGAAAGTGACTTTTATGGAGGGTGGAGAGCAGAGGGGCTCCAGGCCTGGCTCTGTTACTTCCTAGCTCCAGGGCCTTGTCGCAGCCACTGATGTGCAGGGCCTCTATTTCCTCATCTGTAAAATGGGGCTAGTTTTCGTCTACCCTGGATTTCACAGAGAAGATCCTTGGAGCTGCCTTCCAGCCAGCTCACAATAACATTGGCTGTTATTACTCAAGAGAAATGTGGGAAAACACATTTTAAAGCAAAGCAGGTGTTTAGTACCCTCCCACCCCCCGCCACGCCCCTAGTCTTAGTGGTTCAAGGAAACTCTCTTTAATTTACAGCCTGTTGAATGGCCCTGTGTCATTTGGGAGCAGCCCTCGAGGACAGACACAGCATGTCACTGTCCTTGCTGTCCCACACAGGTAGTGTCTGCCACCTGGTCCATCTTTCATGAACGAAGGCTCATGGCCCAGATGCTTTGTACCTTCTGCTTCTTCTGGACACACTCTTCCCTCCACCCCCTTTCGGAAGGAAGTTAAGGTGGTCTCTCCTTCCCAGACCCCGAGTCCACACTGGCTGCCCTTCTTGAAGCTCCTAGCACCCAATCAGAGACCGGCAGCCTAGCTTTCATTTCGGCCCTTTCCCCTCAAGTCACCATAAGGAGAAGGCTTCGGCGTCGTGTCAATGACCAGTGTTGACCACAGTGGCTTTCCTCAGAGACAGGTCTGTGCCATCAGGGCGGCCTTGAGCACCTCCATTGTCCTCACAGCCATGCGTGGGTACAGCTGGTCCCCAGACCCATGCCCAGACCTGCCTTGGTCTTGCAGGTGTCCCCCCTGAGCTCTGCAATGCTGCCCTTGTTTCTGACCCACTGCACAGGTGTCCTGGACGTCTGGTTCATGTGACCAGGAATGAACCTTTCTTTCCGGAAAAGAACATGAGCTCTGTGTGGGTGGGGTCCGAGGACCCAGCTCTCCCTATTGGGGTCCCTTGGGCTCTGCATGGCTGTGGGCATGTGGCAGTGCCCAGTCTTTATCCTGCTGGTGCGTCCCCCTTGGGATAGCCAGCATTTTAGGAAACACGCCCAGGCACCCCCTCCCTGAAGAATGAGCATCTGATGAAATGCCGATCAAATCAAAGGCCATTTATCAGACCACATTCCAAAGACTGACTCAGGAGTTCAGATGCGGGCATCACCTGTTTGCCTCGGAGAGGCTCTTCAATCCGCAACAAAGCCAAGGCCTCCTTGGTGAAAGGTGCCAGGCGCTTAAGCGTCTCCATCGTGTAATATTTGGTAATCTGAAAAAACACAGTTGAATTACAAGTACAACAGTCAGTGGACACCTATTAACCCACCACCGATTATTTCATTTACCCGTGTTCCCTTTTGGCCTGTCACTTGCCTACCGCCCAACCAGATTCCCACTATCCTGAACTATGTTTATTATTTTCAACATTAAAAACTTTAAAAAAATATATTTTATGATTTTTCACAGAGAGGAAGGGAGAGGGATAGGGAGTTAAAAACATCGATGAGAGAAACACTGATCAGCTGCCTCCTGCACACCCCCTACTGGGTATGTGCCTGCAACCAAGGTACATGCCCTTCATTGGAATTGAACCTGGGAACCCTTGAGTCTGCAGGCCGATGCTCTAGCCACTGAGCCAAACCAGTTAGGGCTCAACATTAAAAACTTTTAAGAATATATTTGTGCCTAAGAAATATATTTTTACTTTTGCTTATTAAGGAGGTACCTCACACTGTTTTCTATGACTTGCTTTTTTCACTCAGTATTGTCTAATATTCCATAGTGTGTGTTGCTGCAGTTCATTCACTTTTATGGGCATAAGCTATTCATTGGTGTGTTACTCTGCAGTTTATTTATCCATTCTCCTGAAGAGTGGGTGTTTGGCTTTTCCCACTTCTGTTGGTTGTTGCACATGATTTGCTGTGAACATTCCTGTTCAGGTTTCCTGATTCACGTGCAGTGGGAATTTCTTAATTTGTACAAATCCAGTGGGTGTAAGTGATATATTTCGGGGGCTTTATTTTGAGCAGCTATTTATAGCTTTATTGGTCACTTGTATTTCTTCTATGAAACGTTGTTCAGGTCATTCAATCATTTTGTTGTTGTTGGGTTATTTGCTTTAGCGTATTGCTTCATTGACACTCTTTATATATCCTGAGGATTAATTCTCTGTTGGCTAGATGCACTGCATCTTCTCTTCTCTCTGTGACTGTGTTCACTTTTCTTAAGGTATCTTTTGAGAAACTGGTGTTTTTAGTTTGGAATGGGGTCAAATGTATTAATCACTCTTTTATGATTGTGCTTTTGGGTATTGCTGAAGGAATATTTCCTTATCCCGAAGTTATAAAGACATCCTCCTCTATTTTATTCTAGAAGTTTCAGCTTTTATGTCTTTAATCTGTTTAAAAACAAGAACTTTTAACATTGGAGGCTACCCATATGCTCCTCAGTACCACCAGCTTAACTTTTGATGACACCCCGAGGAATAAAACCGCCGATCTCGGTTTAATGGAGATGAATTATTCAACTTTCACCACTTGCGGCTACACATCTCACTGAATCAGCTTTTTATTGATTTTGTGCAACCAGATGAAACCCAGAAATGGATGAGGTGCAACACGTGATTTCAGATGTTTACGTTTGCTCAGGTTGCCGTTTATAAAAATAGATCCATGCTCCCGAGTAAACCAATGCGACAATTTGAAATTTTAAAATTAAGGCTTGCTAATGATGTTGGCCATCTTATCTGGCTTTATTTGGGTTTCACCTAAGATTTGATTGGTCAAGAGGAGTTGGCTGCTCTAAAATAATACAGAGGGAAGGCGCTGCTTGCCCAGGGCTCCTGCAGCCCCGTCGCCCCAGGGTGCAGTGTTCTTTGATTATGTGTCAAGATGAATGGTGCAGACCTTTGACAGACTCGTGCTGTGGCTGGAGAGGGCCCAGCATTCGCCGCTGACCTCGCCATCCCAAGCGAGCAGGTGTTGTAGGAGCTCCGTTCCCTTTCAGCCCTTCCTTTTCCCTGGGGGGTCATCGCCTCCCCCCCCCCCCAGGAAGATAGATGCTCGCCATGGAAGAGCTGTTAATAGCACTCACTCTGTCTTAATCCTTTTTAATCCCATTCACATTTCAGTGTCTGACACTTGGCAGGATGTCAGAAGCCACAGTGCAAGCAGGGAAATTTCCCTTTGAACAGTGGGGACCCAGTAAAATTGTTTTCCTGATGTTTAATTTGTGAGAACACGTAAGAGTGTAACATTCCCTCCTCGATCCCAAATACAGTGCCAGCAAAAGATCTTGCCAAAGTGACCTTTCTGGAGCTTTTGATTACCTTTGTTTTTAAAAGATGGCAATGAGGTTATTTTATCAAGCTTACTAAGTACTATAATAGGATGTCCCTGGCATAGTAAGTTTACTAAATAGGGAAGTAACTTCAACAGAGGTTGATGTCTGAAATCAAGTGTGATCTGTCTGATGTCAAACCTGTTGGGAATTTGGAACTTACACTCTTTACTGATAGGACTTGAGTCTCTCCTTGGGCCCTACCTCCTCATGTACAGGACCTGCCTGTTTCCTTGCATAGCTAATAAAAGGAATTTGGAGAATTCCAGGAAAATGCTGGAAAGACTGAGACCCCAGTTGCTGTTGACATCTGTCAAATCTGAGATTGTGTGGGCTGGTTTGTGGTGTCTACTGTCATGGATGTGTGCATGTGAAGCTTGTACATGGCTGTTGAGAATGGTTGTGGGGTGCAGAAGCTCTTGGTAGCACAGCAACTCCCCAGTGTTAGATTCTGGATCAGACTTGGGGTCAACTTCAGGGTAACACGAGGACAGATGCCCAAGAACATGCTGTCTCTGACTTCTTGGCCTTCCTCTCTGAGTGCCGGCCTTCACTGGGTGGAGATGGGTCTTGTCTGGAGGGGGAGCCCTTTCTGCCATTTGGGTTCTTGCCCAGCCTGGGAATGAGGGCTGGCCGAGGGGCCCCACCATTGTGGGAGAGAAGGCTGGGAGCCGCTTGAGGAGCATTTGGGGTTTGAGTCAGTTGTGTCTTTGAAAAAATTTACCCATTTGGACTTGTCTGTGGAAGCAATTAGGGAGATCACAGGACCGTTTCTGATTCCCGATTCTGTACAGTGTCTATTCAGAAAAATAGAAAACAGTCAACTGGAACAGGGGATTATTTGAGCACACACAGAGTCCTGTTGTCTCTGAGGCATGCCCTCAGACAATTTGCCTTTTAGTGAAGTTTCAGCCCATGAAAGGAAATAAAAAGTGTCTTATTAGATGGCAAAGAAAGATGGACTGGACTTATGAGACTTCGAGAATTTTAGCTTTTTCTTTGTTAATGCAAACTTTGGAAGAGGGTGACTTTTTAGATAATGCAATTTATTTGTACAATGCAGTAATTATTGTTAATAGTCAATAACTATCTTCAACTGGGTAACATGCCTGTGGTGTGTTGTGTATCTTTTGTTCAAAGCTAAACTTTGCTACTTCTGAAGATCAGTGTACCTTAGGGTTGTAACCAGCTCACATTTATTAAGCATTTATTTTGTACAAGACTTTATGGATGTTCTTGCTTGCCATAACCCCGGGAAGTCAGGTAGAACATGTGGAAACTAAAGTTTCCAGAGAATTGGTCATGACCCAGTGTTATACACCTAGTGGTGGAGATTTGAACCCAGGTCTGCCATCTACATCCATTCTTCTTCTGCAAAATGCTGACTCATTTGCTATAGGTCTGGCTGGAACCCAGCACAACTCATTGCTGTTTACAGAATATGTTTATGTCTCTCATGTCTCTCATGTGTGGAATTTCATTCCCTGAAAGCACAGAAGGAAAAGTAAGGGATCCACAAGTGCAAACAGTAATGTGCTGTTTGAACAGATGGTGTGGAGTGACGGAATATCGGTCTTCTGGCCTTGATAGGAAAACGGTTCAAGTTCTTGGTTAGTGGGGAAAATCACTCTTAGCCTAAATTCCTACATAGGCCGAGGGAATTACTCTCCACGATTTGTTGGATTGCTGGATTTGTTGAAGGGAGCATTGCAAGAAGCCGCCAGAAATCTGCAATGCGTCCCAGGAAAACACTCCCTTTGGGCACCTTCTCCACCCAATAGAGTCTGGTTTTAGCCTGGAATCCTCAGGATGAGGCCCCTCCCTTGTTTAAAGACCATTAAAGGATGTCTTAAGTTTATTCTGGGTTTCCTCAAACCAAACCAACTCCCAGCTCATCCCCTGGAGTTGTTCAGGGACTTCCTGGGAGCTTGCAGGTTGTGGCTACTTCAGACCAGAGGGAGTCTCTGGTTTGCATCATCTTGTCTCACTGTCCCTTTAAACTATCTCAAGCCAGCGGTTCTCAAACTTTGGAGGGTGAGTCAGGGCCGATAAAGAACCCAGAGACCCAGGCTGGTTGAAGTAGGACAGGGCTGGGCCTTTGTATTTTTAATAAGTTCCCCAGATGGTTCTGATACCTACCAAAGTGTGAGAAGCACTTCCGTGGACTTTCTTGCCATTGTATTTTTTTCTCACATCCTTTGACGTGAATGTTCTCTTTTGTTCTTTCCTGCTGTCCAAATCCAACCCAATTCTCTTGTCTAGACCTTGTCCCCACCCTCATGCGCTCCACCTGCCACACTGCGCACAGCCTTCCAGCCATCAGCCAGGTCAGGCGCTGTGCTAGGCGTGAGTTATATAGTCCCCAACCTCAAGGGGTTTCCAGCTGGTGAAAGAGACACAGTTAAGTAACGAGCGGTAAGAGGGGAGGCTGGGGGCAGAGCACAGTACAGAGGAAAGCTCAGGCTGTGCTGGGGAATTGAGTTTGGCCAAGTTGCTGGGCAAAGGAGGGAGGGAAACGACTCGTTTTCTAGGTAGTAGAACCAGCATGAGCCAGAGTAGGGGAGGGCTGCACAGATTATTCGGGGAATTTGAGGTATGCTGATACCTGGAAAAAAACGTGACTGAGTCGTGAGTTCTTTCATGACTCACATTTTCCTTTATAGTAGGCATCGGTTTCATCTGCTGGAAAAAAAAAAAAAGTGTGTGTGTTTTGAAAAGTTCAGAAGGAGATGTAAAGCGGGGAACGGAACCTGATGATGACCTCACCAAATTAAATGGTTCCTAAAAGGAGAGAAAAAAGTCAGTTGTTTATGTCTTTGTCTCCCTTGCCAGTCTTTCAGCAACTGGAGACTGTGTACCTAATGATCACAGGGCCTGGCATATAGTTCCAGTCTCTGAAAGCACGGCTGAGTGAATGCGTTTCAGACCCAGGGACTTGGGACAAATTGCTACGCCTCTCTGCGCTCTGTTTCCTCAACTCTATTTTTTTTCTTTTTCTTTTCTTTTTATTTTTCCCCCCATTTTTAAATTAAGGTATTATATGTGTACACATCTTATCATTGCCCCCCCCCCCCCCCACTTCTATCCATGCCGTCACCCCCCAGAGTTTTGCGTCCATTGGTTATGCTTATATGCATGCATACAAGTCCTTCGGTTGCTCTCATCTCCCCCACCTCTCCCTAACCTTCCCGCTGTAATTTGACAGTCTGTTTGATGCTTTACTGCCTCTGTATCTATCTTTTTGTTCATCAGTTTATAATGTTCTTTATTATCCATAAATGAGTGAGATCATGTGGTATTTTTCCTCAACTCTAAATAGAGACGGATTGGCACAGATAATCCCTAAGGTCGTATCCTCCTTTGTGATTTACCACGAATATCCCGATGGCTTATTCTCGAGGCCCCGAAGTTCACACACATCTATTCAGCGTTACCCAGCAATGGCCAGGCCAGCTCTGTTCTAGGCCTTGGAGACCCAGTTAAAACCCACTGATCAGCCAGTGCTGAATGAGCACGTGACAGGGGAGGCCAGGTGCTGGGCAAATTGGACATGAAGTGTGTGATTCCTCTTATGTTTATGCTGCGAGAGAGGGCCAGACTGCAGGTGTGCTGGGTGCCAGAGGATGCCGCTCCGAGAAAGCAGCTCTGTGGTCCATGAGTTTGACCACCAGGCACCATCCTCTGTCACCAGTGGGCCATTATTGCAAGTTGGTTTATCTCTCACATGCCCTGTACTCATTAAGAAAAAGGTTGTTCCTTTCCATGTGTTAGGAGCCGGAGTGTTCCAACTGGAAATTCAGATTAGCATCTGAGATCCTGTGATTTTAAAAAAGGAGTTGACTGAAATCTAGCCAAAAGCGAAGAAACAATGGCAACAACGATAGAGTTATCTTCTCTTAAACATTTGCTTTTGCGTCAGACGTGATTTCATTGAATTCTCTCACATGTTTATGGAGGGGACTGTTATGGTCCCTATTTTCAGATGAGAAGATGGAACTTTAGGTTAGTGCTCAGGCTGGTAATTGTGGGAACCAGGACACGGAACTGGCCTGAGCCCACTGTTGGTCTGCCTGCGGCTCTGTCCCGGGGAACTATGTGATTTAGGGTCGTGGTCAGCACACTACGGTCCTGAGGGCCAAATCTAGCCACTGCTTGTTTTTGGGTGGCCTGTGAGCTAAGTGTTTTTGTTTGTTTGTTTGTTTGTTTGTTTTTGTTTTTACATTTTTTAATGGTTGAAAAAAATCAAGAGAAGACTATATCTTATGACAGTTGAAAATTAAATGCACATTTAACACGTACGATTCAAGTTTTATTGGAACACAGCCATGATCATTACTCGGTGCGTTATCTGTGGCTGATTTCACACCACGACAACAGAGTTATATGACGTGCGAAGCCCAAGATACGTGCAAAGCCAGTAGTGTCTGGCCTTTTACGGAAACAATTTGCCAACCTCTGGTTTAGGGCAAGAATTCTCTAGGCTTTATGGGTTATTGCAAATCACCTGTCGCCTCCTAGCGCTGTCCTCACCGGTCCTGGGGGGCGGGGAGAGGGGAGCGTTCCGCTAAACCAGCTCTCCAACAACCCAGTGTTTTCCGACTCCCAGTCCTCGTTTCATTGTTTGGATATAAAATAAAAGTGTTTACCGTGTGCAGTCACTGGGTTGATAGTACCTGCTCCAGGCGACTTGCCAAAGTGCCATTTTATCAAAGATCAGGCTCTTCGTGTGGAGGATGATGTGGCTTTGCCATGGAGCATGCTTTGTGTGGTGATTGTATTTAAGTTACTGTTAAAAGCCGAGTGGAGAACAATTGAAATTTCTGTGTTGTCTGGATATTTGAGTGCCGTGCTTTTTCATCGGAAGGGATCTTGTAGGCAGAAAAATCTGTATAAGGACGGGCTGTCACCACCACCTGTGCCTTCTGAGCCCACCCTGAGACGGTCCGGTCAGGTGGGGAGGAGTGGGGGTCTGGGTCCTGTGCGCTCAGCTAAACTCGGGAGGCGCTCTGGCAATGTGGGGGTGAGGTTGATGGTGGGCTTGCAGAGAGTGCCGCTGTCTGTAGGTGGGTACGGGATGGCCTCAGTGCAGCTCTGGCCGTGATGGGCAGCGGGAGACAAGCACGCGGCGTCTGAGAATTTTAACCCAAGTTCTTGCTTCTGTGTTAGCAGAAATTCTTTCTAGTTCTGCTTTTCCTTAGTCTTGTTGCAAGACAGCTCACCCTCCCTGCGGGTCACCTCTCAGCCTCCTGTCCCAGCCTCTGCTGGTGGGAATAATTGTAACATTGGCTGCCATTTGTGCCGCACTCACTGTATGTTAGTTAAGTGCTTCCCATGGATTATATCGTTGAAGACTTGTCATAGCAATCCTATGAGGTAAAGACCATTCATATCTTCTTTTTTTTGTTATGAAAATTCTCAAACACACATCTTCCCCCACCCCCCTCCCATGCTCATCTTACTTATCAATACTTATCAGTACTTCATCCCAGCCTTGCTCAGGTAGGTGCTGCTATGATTACTGCTGAGAGAGGATGAGGGGCTCACCAGGTTCATGTAGCTGGTCGGGCTGGACTCCAGAGCGTGACCTCCTGATTCCTGTGCTCTCCCGCCTCGATGACTCATGTTTGCTGCTGTTTATATAGCACCTACTATGTGCTGCTTAATCCCCCTCACATCAAGCCTACAGAGTAGATGGTAACTTACAGCTGCCAGATCTTAAGAAGCGAGGTTACTGGCCCTGACTGCTTACTAATCGGTGGTAGGGTGGAGGTGGGGAGGGTTCCATGAGGAACAGCCCTGAACATAAAAGCACTGAGTAAGTGGTGGCTATTAGCTATTTTTATCATCCTCTGAGGCGGATGGGCAGTGTAGGAGGGAATTGGTGGGGTTTATGGAGTGGTTTTATTATTCAGATTCAAGAAGAGGAAGTAAAAGTCTTCAACTGGAGCATCAGAACTCTCAACCCCATTTTGCACTTTTTCAGGGTGGTGATGGCATGGGGGCAGGTCTGGGGATGAGCAGAGAATTTAGGGGAAGGCAAATGATGCATTTCTTATTCACAGCATGCACACTGTTCACACTTGACCTTGGCCAGAGAGCTCTTCCTCCAAGAGAAACAGAGGGTAAACAATTTGCTAATAATGGCACCCCATGAACATGAAGGTCTTAGAAGGAGTTGGGAACATGAATAAATGGAATGGGCCAAATAACGAAAAGCCGTACCTTGTCTCGGTCTTTCATATGTTTGCGTTTGAGAGAGAGGGTGAGCAATGAGGGTGCCATGATGCCAACTGCCAACTGTCATCTGCTCTCAGCATTGAGGTGACAGCACCAGGAGGGTGAATTCCAAGCACTTACCCATCGCAAGGGGGAGTCGACAGATCCAGTTAGTTGTGGTCAGTTAAGAAAGCCAGAACTCTTCATCTTTTTTTTTTTTGAAAAACTAAAAATCAGGATTTTTGAAATGCTCCAGTTTCCTAATTTTTATTTTGTTTTATTTTTGTTAATCCTCATTCGAGGATATTTTTCCATTGATTTTTAGAGAGAGTGGAAGGGAAGGGGAGTGACAGAGAGAAACATCGATGTGAGAGAGACACATCGATTGGTTGCCTCCTGCATGTGTCCCGACCAGGGCTGGGCATGGAGCCTGCAACCGAGGTACATGCCCTTGACTGGAATCAAACCCAGGACCCTTCAGTCCAAAGGCTGATGCTCTATCCACTGAGCCAAACCAGCGAGGGCCAGTCTCCCAATTTTTAAATACTTGCTCAAGATTTTAGGAAATGCTGTGGTAATATATCACATTTACACCTTAATTATATACAATTTTTATTTGTCAATTATATTTTAGAAGAGGTTGGAAAAAACCACAATGGGGAAAATAGGATAGTGTTTTAATAAAATAAATAAACGAGATAAGTAAAAAACCAAATAAACACTGGGTAAAATAAAACATGTCAGTGGGCTAGATTTGGGCAAGGGACCTCCAATTTAGGACCCTCCCACAAATTTATTATATAATGTGGTGAAAGGGCTCAGACAGGGACCTGGGCCTGCCAACTTGGACCCTCTCTTGAGGTGAAGAGACAGGCCCTGTGCAGTGATTCGGGCTGTAGTCTCAATGTTGGGTGTCTGGGTTGAGTTGCTGAATCATTCTGGGACTTATTTTATTCCTTCATAAAGTCAAAGCGTTTTCAAATGATCTTCCTTAGATATGTCAGGAGGTCCATAAGTGTTTGTTTTGAGTTTCATTAAAAACATGGTCCTCCCTTCCAATTTGGCTGTGTTTAAAATGGAAATATGCTTCTAGCTGGTTTGGCTCAGTGGATAGAGTGTTGGCCTGTGGACTAAAGGGTCCCGGGTTGATTCTGGTCAGGGGCACATGCCTGGGTTGTGGGCTCAATCCCCATTGGGGGGCATGTGGGAGGCAGCCGATGAATGGTTCTCTCTCATCATTGATGTTTTTGTCTCTCCCTCTCCCTTCTTCTCTGAAATCAATAAAAATATATATTAAAAAAAATTAAATGGAAATATGTGTTACAGCAAATTTTAATACATTGGAGAACACCAGTGTCTTAACTTGATTATTTAGCGATTATATTCAACATAACACTAAGGTGCTCTTGCCAGTGTAGTTCAGTTGTTGGGCATTGTCCCATGAACCAATAGGTCGCTGGTTCAATTCCCAGTCAGGACACATGCCTGAGTTGTGGGCTCAATCCCCAGTAGGGAGTGTGCAGGAGGCAGCCAATTGATGCTCTGCTCTCATATCAATGCTTTGCCTTCTCTCTCTCAAAAAAAAAAAAATAAAATAAAAATCAATAAAAATATTTAAACAACAAAAAAACAAAATCTCTCTAAAAATCAATAAAAATATTAAAAAACTAAGGTTACTTGAACTTTAAGATAAATATATAATAACAAGACTTGCTTTTATCCAAGTATGCATATGCATACATATACATTTATATATATACAGACATGTATGGAATATAGAAATCTGTGTATATAGTTCTTAATGAGATTTGTTTTGAAAAATAGTTCTACTAAAAATACCCGTGGAAACTTCTGGCCTGGGATTCCAAGGTCATCCTCAGTTCTGCATCTCAAGTTCACATAGCCTCACCAAAATAGCCCCTCTGGTAACTGTTTTCTCTGTGCATTTGAAAGAGTTCATCGTGCCTCCAAAGCTCCCAACAGGGAAGAGATGAGCCAGCTGGTGGTTTTCAGTGTGGTTGGTGCTCATCTCCTCAATCGAAGCCTCGCCCAGCTTTCTGAGGATGCAGAATTATGGATTATGCCCACCCTTCTCCATGATTCCTTTTGATGACAGCATCATGTAGAGGGAGTCATTTATTTGCAAATGAGGTGGAGTAAGCTAGCCCATTTTCTCCTTGCTCTGCCCAGTGTCTTGTGCTGTGGGTAGCTTGCCATGCTGCCTGCTCGCCTTCCTGTCCCCTGCCTTTTGGATCCTAGGGTGGACATGAATGCCAGGTGCTCAGGCCACGACACAATGTCACAACTGCCTTCTGGGAAGTTTCTTATAATGGCGTTTATTGCCTGGCTTCTGGTTCAGTGGGAGAGCCCATTCCATCTACTATGTTCCTGATCAATGATTTACCTCCCAGGGGCCAGTTTTATAGGGAGCTGTCGGATAATTTCACAAGGGAGATAAATGAGAGCAAGGAAGAATGATGGCCTTTCAGAATTGAAATCTGTGCATGTTCCAAATCCCGTAAAATGCTACTTGATTTTAAAAATTGCTTGAAGCGGTTCACATTTTGGTTAATTACGTCAGTGGGTAAAAATAACTATTGTCATATGGTGTGTGGGCTTGGTTTTAGAAGGATAAAGAGTCTATTGTTACCCATTGTGTTATGCAGTCACTTATTACCCATCTCTAAAAATTGATCATGTAAAATAGAAAGCCCGAAGTTTGCTACTAGCTTAAATCCAGGCTCCTCTGTGAATTCAGACTCAAACTGCTCCCTTTGAGAGCAGTACAGAAACCTTTTTAATTCAGTCTATTTAAGTGGGTTGATAGAACCCGTTCCCAAGGCCCATGCCAGCTGAGGGTTTGTGACAGGTGGCCCTGAAATTGCCTTTGGGTCCCATGGCCTCAGCTGAGATTTGTCTAGGGACGAACCAGGTTATTGTTTAAGGCCAAGGCATCAGAGTCATGGGGACCTGGGCTGTTACCTCATTAGTTGTAAGATGATGGGTCTGGAGCTTAACTTTTCCAGGGCTTAGTTTCTTCATCTGCAAAATGGGGATTAACACAGTTCCTGCCTCCTGGGATTGTTGGAAGACTTAAATGAGATAATACCTGTAGTGCAGTGACTGGCCAATAGTTAGGGCTTAATTAATATTGTAACAGGTAGAACCAAACAGCATTAAATTTCCACATGGAGTTGCTCTTCAGGTGGAGTTTTCTACCATTCTTCTATATATCACCTTCAAGCCACCTGTCCCCCAGGCTCCCCAGGTCACCTCCCCACCCCCTGTTTTCAGCCGGTGGTTCCTGACTGTCTACATTGCTTGCTCATGCTCTTTGGTTTTTCTTGCCTGTGAGCTCTTGGTGAGTCAGAAACACAACCATAAGTGCCCTTGGTACCTTTGGCACCTACCCCAGGGCCTGGCACAGTGCAGGCTCCAGGAAAAGGCATGGATGGCAAGGGGCTCAGAGCCTGGAGAGCTCCTGGGAGCTGGAGTGATCACAGAAGGTCATCAAATGAGTTAAGGATGGCAGCGTTGGAGGTTTGATGAGGCAGGAAGAAGGCTGCTAGGCTGGGAATGTAGGAACCTTGTCTTGCTTGAACCTCAAGAGAACTCAGCTGTGGGATGTGTATTGCATGTATCCTTTGGCTATTTTATAATTGATGAAACAGATGGCTTGGTGAGACCCTCAAGCCCCAGAGCTCACAAGTATTAGGGCAAGTTGAACCTGAAGCTCTTGATCACTGTGTTGGGCTGTACCTACCAGAGTCATGGTTCCTCAGCAGTGATGTGACATGAGCTCTGTGCCCTGGATCTTCCCTGTGGCCCTGCAGACCCCCACCTACCCATCTCCACCGTGCTCTGCCTAAGGGGGGAGCCTGATTTTTTCTGCACCAGTGGGTGCTGGCTGCCCTTGGCCTCCAGCTTCCTGGCCGAACGCCCAGAAGGAGGACCCAGCTGGAGATGTGGGAGAGGAAGTCCTTGTCCTTTATCATTGCTGCTGCCTCAGGATTTTTATTTTTAGATTTTATTGATTTTAGAGAGAGAGAGGAAGAGGGAAAGTGAAGAGAGAGAGAGAGAGAGAGAGAGAGAGAGAGAGAGAGAGAGAGAGAGAGAGATATCAATTTGTTGTTCCACTTATTTATGCACTCATTGGTTGACACATGTATGTGCCCTGACTGGGATTGAACCTGCAACCTTGGAGTATCGGGACAGCGCTCTAACTAACTGAATTACCCAGCCACGGCTATCTCAGGATTCTTGCCGTCTCTTATTGGTTTCCTTACCCCACCCACAACCTGTACACAGACCCTTTTGAACTTTCCACACTTACCCTGGTTGAGTGTGTCTGTCACCTGTCCCTGCCAGGATCCTGATGAATACTGGCATATTTTAGAAATCCTTATCTAGCCCTTTATTTATTCTTCACTGTGCATTGAAGGGAGAGACTAGGTGAGCGGCAGCCAGGTATGTGGATGAAGGAACAGGGCCTGACTCTCACCTTTGCTGTTCACAAATGGAAGTTTTGGCCTTTTAGGTTCCAAGTGAGGGATTATAGATGGAGTCACTGCAGTGCTCTGCCAGGATTGGAACAGAAATGTAGTGCAGCAGATATAACCCTGCTCTGTGTGTCCTGAGAGCATCAAATAAATAAATATAAATAAAAAAATAAAAATGGAAATGGTCTGAGTTCTTATCAGCCTTAGGGTGAGTCTGATTCTGTTATTTAGGGCTACAGGTTATGAGGAGTTGGTTTAAGGTAGCCACAGTATGGAAGTGGGAAGTCAAGGTGTGTTGGGCAGGAAAGCATTTTTAGGACATGGCCACTGAGTGCACCCAGGAAGGATGGAGGAGGGAGGAGTCAGGTTATTCTGATGTTTATAGACAGGAGACAAGTTTATGGTGCAGTCATACAGAGAGGGACTCAACGAGAGGGAAAGAGATTATGTATGGGTCCATTTGGGTGTGTTGGTAGGAGAATGTTTATATGTACACGAGTTGGGGGTAGAATTTAGAAGTTTTAGGTAAATGCAGCTAGTGAGCTCCCTGTGAGTAGATGTTGCGTAGGAAGAATCCAGTGTTCAGAGTGGACCACTGATGTGATGGCTAGGGCTTTGGCCGAATTGGGATGGCCTCAAGGGCATTGTTAATAGTTTTGTTTTCTGTGGGGTCCAATTTGAGGAACTGCTGATGGTTCCCGAAGATGAGGAGAGAGAGCTTTGGCTCATCAGCATAACTAAAGGAGGTGTGAAAAAGAACATACCTATCTATGGGAGAGGGCAGCTATGGACAGGCTAGGAGAATCAACACCAAGGGTCAGCTCCTCAGAAAGGAGGAGGGAGAAGACTCTACTGTGTAGTGTTGGGCATTTTGGGGTACAGTTAATGCCCAGCCATCTGGTTGACTAATGGGTTTCTACTGCACCTAGGGTGTGTAGGTAACCAAAGTCCTTGGCAGAACTGAGAAACAGTCTCATACTCTTTTCTCATATGTCAGTATGTCTTCTTGCCAAGTCAGAGAGCTTTATCTCTCTCCGTCATCTCAGGGGTTGCTCCTTTTTTTTTTTTTTTTTTTATAATATATTTTTTTATTGATTTCAGAGAGGAAAGGAGAGGGGAGAGAGAGAGATAGAAACATCAGTGATGAGAGAATCATTGATTGGCTGCCTCCTGCACACCCCCGCACTGGGGATCGAGCCCACAACCTGGGCATGTACCCTTGACTGGAATCGAACCTGGGACCTTTCAGTCCTCAGGCCGACACTCTATCCACTGAGCCAAACCAGCTATGGCGGGGGGGGGGGAGGGTTGCTCCTTTTACCCAGCTATGGGGGACTGCATAAGCCTTGGGTCATCTGCAGATGACCTTGGGTGACTTTGTAGAGGAGTGGCAAGAAGGAAGGTGAACTATGAGTACTCCATCTAGGTCAGGTCAGAATCTTAGGAGAGAAGGCATTGGAGAAGCTTGGCTAGAGTGGTTGAGGTCAAGATAGAGGTGAAGACCTGGGTTCTGGTTTTGGTGCTTTTTCACCAGCTGTGTGTCTTTGGGTAAGCCACCTGCTGTCTCTGGGCCTTAATGCCCACCTCTGTAACTGAGTTGTTGACCAATTATTGAAATATTTTGGACATTATGAGTTTCAGATTGCTCATTGGTTTTGTTACTAGGATCTGAGCCTTGGTGTTGTCATTGGTAAAATGGGGGTGAAAATACCTTGTAGAGTTGCTGTGAAGTTTGAAAGGTGATGATGATAGCAATAGTAGCTACATAGATGGTTTAATTTCATCCTCACTGCAACAAGGCAGCTGTGATTATCATCTCTGTTTACAGATGTAGACACTGAGGAACAGAGAAGTCAAGCTAATTGGCCCAAGTCACATAGCCAGTAAATGGTGGTGGCACTGAATGATTTCCCCCAGGTGGTCTGGTTCCAGATCCCATGCTCCTAATCGTGATTCCATGACTGTGTGCTCAGACGCTGGATGTAGAGGAAGCCTTGCTCAGTGCCTGGCACACGGTAGGTGCTTAGTAAGCTAGAGTTCCTTCCCTTTTAATCCTCAGAATGCATTTGGAAGCGGAGGTTCCCATAGTGCTTTTTGTCAGGCCTTGGCCTTGTCCTGGAATCTTGGGTCTAATCTTTCCCCATCTCTGGACCTTTGGGTTTGCCTCCTCGTTAAAATGAGAGACTCATTCTTTTCTTCAGTGGCATTGATGCAGTCCCTGCTGAATGCACCAGTCTAGGCACAGGGCACAGACGAGGCTTCTGTTCTCATGTAGCGCATACTTTGGTTGGAGGAGACTGAGAGTAATTGAAGTAAATGCTGAGGAGAAAACACACTAGTGACGTGATGGAGAGTGAGGGGCACTAACTTCCATTGGCTGGTTGGAGAAGGACTCATTGAAGAGGTGACATTTAGGCTGTGTCATGGGAAGGTCTGGGCAGAGTGTTTTGGAGAAGCCAATAGTAAATCTGTAAGTCTCTAAAGGGGAAACCAGTTTCAGCAACACTATGAGGGCATGAGGGGGTGAGGAGATCAGAGAGGCCTCATGCTGTGGCCCAGAGTTTGAATTTTATTCTTAGTGTGATGGGAAGTTGGGGGGCATTTTTTCCACTAGAGTCCCTTTTGATTATTTTCCTGTTCCTTTGAAAAATCCTGTTAACCACAAAAGGCGTGTTTATTAAACCATAGAACACTCAACTTAGGCTTTTAAAGTATGGGGAAGTAATTTATGGATCACGATTAATATCTTTGAGGACCTCCAGAGACCTAAAGATGACAGATGGAGACACTGTCAACTAAACAATCTTAAAGACCCTGTGTTTCAAACCTTCATTCTTCCCAAAGCTGCATGGGATAGGATTTAAAAAAAAGATTACTGCCACCTCTTTGTAGAAAAAAAGATGAATTTTTGCACAATGAAAATGCCAAGCCCAGTGTATTTCTTCGGTCCCACATTTGGCTTTCCACCCTGCAGCTGAGACCTAGAAATGGCTCTGGGGAAGGGTGGCCTGGTCCTGCCTTCCTCTCTTTCTGGCAGAGAATCTGGACTTTCTTTCTGGGTCCTTCTAACTCAGTTCATGATGGAGTGTCAGTAGGGAGTGTTGGATGTATCTGTGAGGACAAACGCTGGCAAGCCAACAGCCGGTCAGCCTCTGTATATCCAACCAGGTGAAGCCATTGCTTGTCCTTGACCTTCCGGTACACTGAGTTCCTGAATTCAGTGTCCCCACACCCTAACCTAGGCGAGCAGGTCTTAGCTTAATGGACTTGTTAGCACCCCACCCCATTATTAAATTCTCAGCTGCTTATTTCTCATTTGCATTTTCCGAGGCTGAGTGAATCTGCTGACTTCCGTTTTCTTTTTCTGTTACAGATTTTGTGCACAGATGCCTGTAGTAGTAAGTACCACTTCCCTCTCCACTCTTGTGTTGTTTGTTACTGCCCCCTGATGGACGCAGCAGCGTTAATAGCAATGTGAAAGTCACAGAGAATGTAAATTTGTGAAAATTCAGTTTTCAGTTGTTCTTTAAATGTGTCATGGGGGTTGAAACGGCTGGTGAAGGAAATAATTCAATCCATTGTGCAACATGGACAAATAAAAAATTAATATTTTCTGTGATTGTTTCCCAACCTATATCCATGGGTGATTAAAAAAAACCCCCACACAACTTAGTTGAAACCATGATACCACGATGCAGTATGATTTATTTTATGTGCTGTGATCCTATAAGTATTTTCTTGAGTTGTTACATTGCTCCATGATTTTTAAATGGTGTACAGGGTTTGTATAACCTTTAGAAAACCAGACAGCCTTTTGTGTATTTTGCTTCCATGTGAAGGGCTTGGTCCCACCCACTAACTCTAGTGCTGATCCATTAAAGTCCTCCCTAGTCTATAGTAAAATGAGAAAAATAAGGATATGAGAATAAGTTTTTAAAAAATATATTTTTATTGATTTCAGAGAGGAAGAGAGAGAGATAGAAATATCAATGATGAGAATCATTGATCAGCTGTCTCCTGGAGGACCCCAACTGGGGATCGAGTCTACAACCTGGGCATGTACCCTTGACTGGAATCAAACCTGGGACCTTTCAGTCTGCAGGCCGACGCTCTATCCACCGAGCCAAACCAGCTAGGGCGAGAATGAGTTTTTAATGAAGCTAACTATATTCATTTGAAAGTACTGCCTATTTTGGGATTATGTACTTAATGAATTTTTTAATTGTAAAACGTTTCAATAAGAAATAAAGATAATAGTACTTGGTAGTTTCTTAAAATGTACCTTTTTGGAAAAAGTTGGTAGCTTTTGTCCTCAAAATTAGGGGACTTTTTGGGTGATCACTTAGTAAGTTAAAATGTCTAATCACTGGGTTATACGTCTGAAACTAATATAATATTGTATGTTAACTGTAATTAAAAAATAAAAAATTATTTAAAGGCAACCTCCCCCACAAATGGCCTCCCCAAAAAGGAGGGCACTTTTTTTTTTTTCTGGGATTGGTAAAATCCTTAAGTCTGTGAACCACAGTGATAAAATAATTAGACTGTTCTCAGAGCAACATTAAAGGGGACAGATCACGCTGAAACCTTCTAATAAAGAAATCTCAGTTAATAACAGTAATTATACCAAGGCTGTGCAAACAATGGGAAGAATCCTGCAGTTGCTTTTTCTGCCTAGTTAATCAGCTTCGTCAATAAGCTTGTACCTCTAGCAGATTTGAATCACTGGCGTGAAAGAAGAAAACCTCTATGCATAGAGGTGATATTTTGGAGCAGAAGGAAAGATGAGGGAACGATGATATGTTTAAAAATGTATAATAAAAAAAACCATGTTGTATAGCGAGTATATGGTGGATGTGCCATTTTATTAGTTTGCATTTTGCTTTTCTCTTCTGCGTACTAGGTGTCCCCTGTGATCTGGGTAAAGTCACATCTACCACCACTGAGATTCTTGCCAGTAAAGCACCAGAAAACCATACACTAATAACCGTGACTGATTTGGGCCACCAGAATCCGCCGCTTTTCCAACTGAACAGTGACAACATGACTTCAGTTGCGGGGCTGACTCCTGGTATGAACTATTATATCAGATACTCAAATGGCTCTATCTGCTGCCAAGGGCAGACAAGTGAGCAAGACTCTTCCTTTGGGGTGGATTGCGGGGTTTAGAGAATGTAAGTGTCTTCATACCCGCAGTGTATGTGAGATCTCTTTATTTGAGCTTCACCAGTAAAATGCACACTTGTTGTATCTCTCTTCTCCCCATTCTTGGCCCTGTTGCCTGTCCTGAGGGTATCCTGACTCTTCTGAGAGCTGCTCTAACCATCTTTCTGCCTGGTCTTCGAGCAATACTTCCACGGCTGAGCACAGGTGTAGATTCAGAGGCCCAGGTTGGCTTCCTGGCTCTGTCAGTTTTGAACTGTGGGCAATTCCTCTTAGATCTCATCTTTATTAAAAACAAAACAAAACAAAACAAAACAAAACACACCACACCAACAAGCTATACACACACATTTTATTTATTAAATTTTTTTTTGTTGATTTCAGAGAGGAAGGGAGAGGGAGAGAGATAGACACATCAGTGATCAGAGAGAATGACTGTTTGGCTGCCTCCTGCACGCCCCAAACTGGGAACCAAGTCCACAACGCAGGCATGTGTCTCAACTGGGAATCGAACCATAACCTCCTGGTTCATAGATCAATGCTCAACCACTGAGCCACGCTGGCTAGGTGCACACACATTTAAAAAACCATATTTTAAAAAGTGCTTTATTTTCTAAACAATTGAAACATAAGAACTTGCTTTCCTAAAAACTTCTCAGAATCTCTGTACGAACTAACAAAATTTAGTTCTCAACACATTTCTCCATCTTTAAAACAGACCCGTAGCCTTCCTCATGAAGTTGTCGTGAAGCATAAATGAGCAAATGTATGTATGTACAGCACCTGGCATGGTGCCAGGAACATGGTCCCAAATAGGGCTGCTGCTTTTGCTGCCTCCACCACTGTGACCGTGGTTATCATTTTACCACCCCCCTCACCACCCTCAGCATTGACTGTAATGGACACCGTAGTGATAAGCTGCCCCTCTAGCAAGAGGAAGCTCAAGTCTGGAGGGGCTTTGAGGCGTGAAGTGTACTGACTTGTGGGTCTTAGACTCTTCCCTGCCTATGCCTTTTCGTTTCTCTTGTTTCCTCTCCTGACCCTTCTCATGGATTGCATAAATGGTTGCATCTCCGCAGGGCCAGGTGGGGCACACTCTCCATGCTGACATTTGAAGGTTACGTGCATGCTGAGGTGGTGTTACCTGTACCATCTTTTCTCTTCTGGGGTCAGTACCTAGGTCCTTGAGAAGAAGGGCCCCATGGCTGTGCTTCCTCTTCTGTTGCAAGTTGCTATTCCTCAGTCTTGAATATAATTAGTATGCATCCACTTTGAAGTTATAGTTAATAACTGTAATAACTTTCATAGTTTTTAAAGAATCCTCACTCGAGGATTTACATTGTTTTCAGAGAGGAAAGGGGAGGAAGAGATAGATAGAAACATCAACGAAGAGAGAGAATCATTGATCAGTTGCCTCCTACATGCCCCCTACTGGGGATGGAGCGCTCAACCTGGGCATGTGCCCTTGACCGGGAATTGAAGCTTGACCTCCTGGTTCATAGGTTGATGCTCAACCACTGAGCCATGCCTGCTGGGCAGGACAGATTTTTTTATATGTCCATATCCAGTGACTATGTTTACCATGTCATGGTGCCTTAATAATCTACCCTTTGTGTTTAATGTAATGTGTTAGAGTTGTCAACAGAGGAGAGATTCGAAAGGATTAATTTCAGGTCACACAGCTCAGGTGGGGGAAAGCAGGTCCATATATCCGGGTCTGGATTCTAAGGCCAGTTCTTTCTTCTCTATGTGATTCTGTCCCTTGTCATCTTCATACCAGAAGGTTATGGAGCTTCCTCTGATTTCAGGGTTTGGCAAAAAGTTACCAGGTATTTCTGTACCAGATTATGCCTCACTACACGTGGTTGTTTCCCGTAAATGGGGAGATAGACTACTTTGCATCTGATGTCTCCGTTTGTAGCAGCTTCTATACAGATTTAGCCCTCATTCAAGTCACAGCCAAGATGGCCAACCTCTGTCATTTTGTCTATGCTTTAAAGATTTTTTTTCCACAAACACACATGCTTACATGTATGTATATGATTGCAAAATTCACTTCTGGGAAGTAGTCTATAGATCAGGCCTTGTTCTCATACTGATGACTTTTCGGTTTTCCATTTGTCTTTCATTCAGTTGATGTGGTACCCACTTTCCTTCCTTTAAAATCTTTCCTATTGCTTGTAAACAATCAGAAATTGTTTGCTGAGCAACATTTAATCTTTCTGCAAGTTGCTTTTGAGTTTGACACGCATCTTCATCCAATAATGCTTGTAATTGTTGATCTTCAAACTTTTTCTGTTGACCTGGATTTTCTTTGTCTTTCACATCGAAATCATCACTTTTAAAGCCTTTAAACCAGCGTTCACAAGTATCTTGAGATGGAGCATGTTCACCATAAGCTTCCTAAAGTATTCAGCAGCACTTTTCTTCACAATAAAGTAATGAATTAAAACTTCCCGCAAATGCTCTTTTTTGGGCATGAAATTCGACATTTTTAAGGGTAAAAATATCTATTATGTTAACACCTTCAGCAAATCTGACATATGAAATTTTGAAGCTTGTTGTCAATACAACAAAATAGCACACATATCAACATATGTATAACTCCATCTATTGAAAAAAATCTGCATTATTAACCGGTACACCTAGTAATTCTTTTGCAAATATAATTTTTTTCTTTCCTTTTTCTTTGGAAACAATATTGAAATAGAACCCAGTCCTGCTGTTTCCATCAGTCCCACCAGTGTGAATCTCGTAGGGAAAAACGACAACTCAGCTGCTTCTCATTCTGAAGGAAAGGATGAGACGCAAAGCAGCCAGCAGACTTCTGGTGAAAATCAAAGCGGCATTAATACCCCCAACTTAAGTCCAACGACTTTATGTACCTTCTCCATCACTCCGGGAATAAATGGAACTTGTGAAAATGCCAGTTCCATAAATGTCCCAACAGGTAAGATGACTAGCTCCCAGCAATGATCATGAACCATCATTCCTTCTTACCCAGTGGGCTAGAGCCTTGTCCGTTCAAGTTCCCCGATGAAAAGAGATTGATTGTCATTGACTGTGGGAGAGGAGAAAGGATTCTGTATTGTGCAAAGCCCAGGAGTTCAGGTTGCCTGATCATTCAGTATGAAGGCCCCTTGTTTTTGGGATGTTTTAAGTAATTCCAACTGCTTGGTTGTAGAAATCTTTTGTTTTTATTGGTTAATACGTTTCTGCTGGGACTTGGGAGCAGCAACCCCGTTGGAAATGTGTTTTGGTAGATTTTACAGAGGAATGTGTGTTTCAAATGAAAGTGCCCAGTGACATTTGATTGAGCTTAGATTTGTACTTAGCTTAGATGTCAATATCCTGAGCCACCTGTTATAGCTGCAAATTTAGCTTTTTTTTTTTTTTTAAGCTGAAAAGAACCAAAAATGTAAAACAGAGGTGAGAAGGTCTTTTTAAGCTGAGAAGAAGCACAAATTTGAAAAAGAGTCTCATTGTTGGTTTTCCGGTGTGGGGGCGTGACCTCATTGGCTGGTGAAGCCAGGAGTCTGACCTTTTGGAGTCCAGGGCTTGAAGACACCACCTGGGCCAGTGCCTTCTGCACATGGAGCAGATAAACACTAAACCAATGGTTTTCAACTTGTCTTCTTTTCAGCTAGGAAGCAATTTCTTTAAGCAAAATCTTTTTCAGAAGCCCAGTAAGTAAAAAGAACCAGGGAGAGAGGGGCTAAGAGATGGGGTGTCTCAGGCCCCTCCAATAAACCTCTGGAGCTCTTCAGAACACAGTTTTAGAGGGAAATCCCCTCCCCCAAATAAAGATTTCTATATTATATTGTGAAAGAGAGGAAAAGAAGGTGCTAGAAGAGAATGAAGGAGGAAAAAGAAGACAGAATTTAGAAATGGTGCCGGGGACAAGGGGACAGAGAATTGGCGAGGGTGGGGAAGACAAGGTGGTGAGTGAGCAGGAAAGCGGCCAGCCGGGAGCTGAGGACCCTTACTCTGCCTTACAGCCTGAGGACAAGGCTGCATTCCTCAGTTACTGTTTACTCAGGACCTACTATGTGCTTAGTTGTCCTGATTTCATTATTTTTGTCCTCCTGGTAACCCCAAGGGCTACAGTAGATGGAACTGTAAAGCTGAGAAGTTAGGTTTCTTGTGAGATCCCAGAGTGACAAGTGGTGGGAACCCAGGGGGCCTGATTCCTGACCCCTGTGGCACAATGATGCTCATAACAGGCACCCAATGTCATTCAGCTGGCTAGTTTGTTGGTGTTCCATTAAAAAAAGAAAAAGGCACACAAATGGCCCAGTTTAGAAATCTTTGCCTCAGAAACTTTTGATGTGAAGACTAGAACCACACAGAGGACCAGTTGGACCGGGCCCGGTGTCTCAGGTTCGGCCTCCTGCAGACCTCAGGCAGGGTTTCTGCTCTGTCCACAACATAGCTGTGCTTGTATGTGCTTAAGGCCAGAGCCCTGGGTTCTGATTTTCCCGATGCCCCCAAGCGTGTGTTCTTGAGCAAGTCACCCGCCTCTCTGCAGCTCCACGTTCTCATAAAGGTAGGGAGTGGATGTCATTTCGGTTGAAATGGTTTGGTTTATGTCGCTGAGAGCCAAATCAGGTGATGGAAAGAACGGTGAGGGGATAGCACAGATTGAAAGTTTCCTGAAAAATCCCCTTGGGTTCAGAATGCAGGCATGCGTTCCTTCATAGAAATGTCTTGGTAGTACGAAATGATATTACTGTGTTGTCTCGACTCGAGACCTTTAGACATATCAAACAATCACTTTATTTGATGCCCTGTTCCTGATGCTCAAAAACAGATGTATTAAATGCTGCTGTTTAAAAGGGACAATTTAGAAGAGTGTCAAGTCACTGTTGGCCCACTGTCTTGGGGAATATTACAGATCTTAAAAAGTTCTGGATTTAAGATTTATTCTCTTCTCTTCTGCATACGATATATATTTTCTCCTGCTCTGCAATGATGGAATTGCACTAGACTCTGATATAAAGGAAGTGTGTTTAGTGGGTAATATTGAAACATCAGCTTTTTTAATGAAAGGTGATTACACATGTCTTGTTCCATCAATGCCCATCGTGTGTTTTTAAAATAGAGCCTCCTCCAGTGTCTGGCCTTCGTGTTGCCTTCGAGGGTGTGACCGCAGTTGAACTTGCCTGGAAGAATAATAATGGCACTACCACCTACCGGATACTCCTGGAAGCCGTGGGAAGCCATGAGGAGTTGAATCAAACCTTAACAGTCAGCATTCCAGACCTGAAGCCAGGGGTTAAACACACCCTGCACGTTTCGGAATCAAACAACAAACAGAGAGACCTTCAGGTTGGAGGACATGGCTCAGGTGAGTTACAAGAGTGTGCTTCTCATCTACTTGCAAGTTTTTTGTAAAATTGATTTCTTAGAGAGAGAGGGAGAGATAGAGAGAGAAACATCAGTGTGACAGTGAAACATCCATCGGCTGCTGGGCGTGTGCCCTGACCAGGAATCAAACCGGCAACCCTTCGGTTCATAGGACAACACCCAACCAACTGAGCCACACTGGCCAGTTGGAGGAGCTTACCACATCCCCCGAGAAAAGGGATACTGAGGCAGACCTAGACATGTCCTGCATTGACAGTGGAGTAGTCATTTGCAGATTTCAGAGCATTTTCAGGGCAACTCTGCGAATTGAGAAGAACAAACATTTCACCCCCATTTTATACGTAGGACACAGAACTGCAAAGTGGGTGTTAGGATTCCTGATTGCAAGGGACAGAAACCAGACTTACCATAGCTTAGGCTAGAAGAGCAACTTACTGGCTCATGTATATTCCCCCACCACGGGCAGCCAGGCCTTAAAGAAAGTTACAGGGTGACGCTCATCGCTTCTTCCTGTTCCTTTCTTTTTATCGGTTTTGTTGTCGGAGTATTTCTCCACACAACGCAAGGAGAAACGGCCACCAGCAGTCCCCCTGGTTCAGCCCCCGTCAGCAGGGGGTTTAGGCCAGGGAAACAGGTGCTTGAGTGGGTTCTGATGAACGACGTTTGACTGGTGGCTGTCCTTGGAGAAGCACATGAACTTGGGTGGGAGAAGGTGATTTCCTGAAAGCAGGGAGAGAGAAGCAAATAGATGAATTTGCAAGAGAGGCACAGATATCTATGCTGCTTCCTGGGATAAAAGTACAGAGTGACACTTCCGCCCCAAATCGGGGCCTTTTCAGGCACAGGCGTCTCTGTCCGGGGGCGGAGGGGCGCAGGTACTGTGGAGCCTCAATTGTGGGGCAGCAAGGAGACAGGCACGTGCTTCTGTCGAATTTTAACATCTTCGTCTTTTGTGTTGGAAGCAGATGCCACCGGCACAGAGAGCTCGGCCCAGACCCCGAGGAGCCCAGCTGCCCCCGTGTACAAATGCCAACTCGAACCTGAAGACCCACCCTCTGCCTTTCCTCCGACCTACACGGAAGTCCTGCTTCTTGGGTTAAAGTCCAACACGCGCTACAAGGCCACTGTTTATCCTCGAGCAGCTACCGGCCAGGAAGGACTTCCCTGCGCCCAAGAGTTCAGGACACGTATGTTGGATTTCATGAAATGGCTTCAGCCAGTTGCTAGCACAAAGTTTTGTCCTCTGTGATTCTGAGTTACCTCTTGCTTTCACAAGCGGTTTTGTTGTTACACGGAGTTTTCCGGAAGAGACTTCGGACAGAGCAGACCCGTTGAGGTTCTTCTTAGCCCTGTGGCCAAGACGCTGCTTTCTCTGAGCTCAGTAAAGCACAGGGAGCAGCCACTCTGTGCAGACCCTGGGAGCTGCCTCGGGTTTTCCTTCATTTCTCTGCACATGAGCCAGTGAGACAAGCTGGTGTAATATTTTTCTCTTACAAACTGATATTCACTTAGTCACTGTTGGTTAAGTATTTTCTCCTTGAGATAAGAGAATGAGTTTCCTCTTTTGGACTGACCTTGGGAAGCACACTGCTCTTTCTTGAAAAAAAATTTTTTTTTTTTAAAATTGATTTCAGAAAGGAAGGGAAAGGGAGAGAGAGATAAAAACATCAATGATGAGACTCATTGATTGGCTGCCTCCTGCACGCCCCCCACACTGGGGATCAAGCCTGCAACCTGGGCATATGCTCTGACTGGGAATCAAACCTCCTGGTTGATAGAGCGACACTCAACCACTGAGCCACACCAGCTGGGCAGCATGCTGCTCTTTCTATGGAAACTAGTACACGTTGCTGCTTTTTACCTCTCCTTTATCAGCACCTCCACGCTGTAGATTGACCAATACGGGGAGGCTTTTTGGATTGGTGCTGGTGAGCGGCTAAACAAATGCTCAGTTTCTACCCTCAGGGAGTTTCAGTCTAGATGATAATTGAGACACAAATACTTGGAAAAGCACAAGGCCTGCTCTGCAGGTTTAGGAGCAAACACCACAGCATTGCAGTTCTTAGGGGCTTGGTTCTCAGCGATGGTTCCTTTTTATCCCACACCGTTTAACCACAACACACACACACATGTATGGACTCCCATCAAAAGTCAGGCATCTTAACCTGACTCTGATTATCTTATCCAAAAGTATATCTATTCTAAAAGGCCGTCGTAGGCCCACAGAACAGAGGGTGGGGGCCGGAGGACCCAGGATAGAAAATGGATTAGCCTCCAGAAAACTCTGGATGGCTGGACTGCACTGAATCCAGTGACACTCTGAGGATTCAAAGTCTTGAGATGGAGAGTTGTCACATACCCGCTTTCTGGATTTCTGTGCTGGAGAAGGGAGATGCTGTCCCCCAGGTTCTACATGGGTCACAGGCACTTCTTCCTACCAAGGGGGCATGGAGTGCTGTTTGGAAAAGGGGTTGCATGGTCACTGTCCACTGTCGCTGCCCCTGAGGGAATCCACCACATCACACGGAGAACCAAGAGCAGGTAGCCATTGCAGTTGGCCAGGTTGCTTCTTCATAGGAGAAGATGCCTGACTTTTGCTGGGACCCCATACATATGTGTGTGTTGTGGTTAAACAGTGTGGGGTAGAAAGGAACCATCGCTGAGGGTATTTCTTAGACTAGATGGCATGCCCGATGACAGCGTCTCTCT
Organism: Eptesicus fuscus; assembly: GCF_027574615.1. Lineage (NCBI taxonomy): Eukaryota > Metazoa > Chordata > Mammalia > Chiroptera > Vespertilionidae > Eptesicus > Eptesicus fuscus. Next base: position 66,845,742 of record NC_072485.1, on the reverse strand, counting down.
CTCTCTCTCTCTCTCTCTCTCTCTCTCTCTCTCTCTCTCTCTCTCTGGCTTGGCCATTCTGGTTATTGTGAACTCCTCTCGTGTCTTCACAGACTCCAGTCAGGTTTTTGACATGAATGCTACAAATATCACTGCCACGAGCATGATCCTGACCTGGAAAATCAATGATAGTGACTCGTCCTCTGTCTACACCTACGAGATACGCATTGCTGGGGAGCCCGCTTATCTCAATTGCACCAACGAGACTCGGGCCGTCATCACCCGACTCAACTCGAGCACCTTATACAACATCACGGTGCTCCCGTTCCTGCAGGACGGCTCTGCGGGCATGCCGGGCTTCCTCCAGGTGTACACCTGTGAGTGCACACCTTGTTAGCTAGCCTTTCTTGCCTACCTGCCATGCGCCAGGCCCAGTACGAGGCTCTGCTCTTGCCCTGCAGAGCCGAGCGTGTGAGTCCATGGGACCTTTATATTCAGGATCTGCGATACAATACCGGTGATCCTCGACCGACCCTGCCACACGCCCACGTTGTGTGATGTGTTTTCCTCGCTCTGTCTTGTTTACTGTTCACAGCCCTGTGACCTGGATGCCACTAGGCTGTTTTATGGATGAGGTAGCCAAGGCTGAGAGAGGTGCTGTTGGCAGGTGTCACACCTGGCAGATGACAGAGGTGGGGTTAGACAGCTGGGGTGTCTCGACCCCAGCCTGTGCGGGTAATGACTGTTCCGGTGTGACAGAGACGTGGAGCAGATTGCTACACGGAGACAAAAAGAACCTGGATATTCATGTCCCCTTGTCCCTAAGGTGCTGTTGTATAATGAAGCAGGGCTCAGCTGTGTCTCATCCCTTGTTTGCTTAACTGTCCCTTAAAGATCAGATGAAAGGCAGCACATTAAAAGCTTTCTGTCCGAAGAGGCTCCAGTAATTTAAAATAAAATGAACAGCGTGCCAGTGGTGTTGTAGGGTAATGCTATAACAGTATCAGGGTAGCAGTGGCCTTCGAGGTAGGTAGTAGGATCTCTGTTTTACAAATGAGAAAACTACAGCTCAGCATGGCTGAACTGTTGGCCCATAGCCGCAGAGTTAGCAAGTGGCGGAGCAGGGACTGGAACCCAGGGGTCCTGGCTCATCCCACATCAATGCTTTAATCCAAGGTCTGCCCCTTCCCGGGAAGCACACTGACAGTGGCCAAGGTCCCACTCCAGACCCTGAACCCTTGACCTCCGGGATACATGCCTCTTCTCATTTCCTGCGAATGACCTTGAACAAGCTAAGCAAACAGTTTCTGCACTCCTGTAGCCAAGTGTGCTCTCAGTGGCCAAACACCAGTTTCTGAGGGGGTTTGCGTTGCAGGTGGCAGTGTAAAAAAGAGAAAAAGAGAGGTCAGGGCCAGTTAGCCTCATTGTAAATATTTTGTGAGGTTCTGTCACCTTGTTTTCTGGAGATAGAGCCTTATTTTCCCCCTCCTTTCTCCCCTCAGGTCCTGGTCGAGTTTCTGACTTCCGAGTGACGAGTGTCACCACAAGGACTGTTAGCTTAGCTTGGAGCAGCAATGACTCTGTCTCCTTTAAGATACTCACCACAGAGGTCGGAGCTGGAAAATCTCAGGAGGAGAAAACCAATGAAACTAGTATCGTCATTCGTGGCTTATACCCTGGGACCCAGTACTGTTTTGAAATATTTCCACAAGGGCCAAATGGGACTGAAGGGGATCCCCAGACAGTTTGCAATACAACTGGTAAGCAAATAGGCTGTATCATCTGCAAAACAGTGATGGTTCTTAAAGAACATCAGTATAATTTATAGATGCCAGGTTTTCCACATATTGCTTTTCTTTTATTACCTAAGAAAAGTCTTTAAAGAACATTTACAATGACAGAAATGCATATTCATTCTATAAAATACAGACAAGAAAAAAAAATCACGCACAAACCCTCAATCAGAGATAATCACTGGTAACTTTTGATGTATGAAGTTTTATAATTTAAAGATTATATACAGGGAGGCCCTGGCCAGGTAGCTCAGTTGGTTAGACTGTCATCCTGTCAAGGTTGCAGTTTCCATCTCTAGCTAGGGGTAGAGAGAAGAAGCAACCAATTAATGCATAAATAAGTGGAACAACAAATCGATTTTTTCTCTCTCAAAATCAATAAAAAAAAATTAAAACCCTGCAGATATTAAGAAAAAAGATGTATATAGGTATACATGTACACACACACACACACACACACACACACACACAATCTATCCATATATATTTATTATGTGACAAACATTGAAGTCATCCTGTACATGTGGTTTTGTAACCTGCTTTTCCACACATACCAGTTTACTATAAGCATTCTTTCCTGTCATATAAATATTTCTACAGGATAATTTTAATATCTTCCTGGCATTCCATTGTTTACATCAGGGGTCAACAGATAGTCATGGCTCATGGGTCAAGTCTGGCCAACTGCCTGTTTTTGTAAATAAAGTTTTATTGAAACACAGCCATGCTTATTTGTTTATGTACTCTCTATGGCTTCTTTTGTGCTATACATGAGTAATTGCAACAGAGAATACGGATATGGCCAACAAAGCCTAAAATAGTTATTCTGTGGCCTTATGGAAAAGGTTTACTTCATGAGGGGGGTGCCATTATCATCTCTATTTTCCAGAGTCAGAAATGGGGACTCTGCAAGCATAAGTAACTGGCCCAGAGTGACAGGGCAGTGCACTGACCTCTGGCTTTGAAGACAGGTTTTAAGCATAGTGTGGACTGATACTTTGATATGGTGCAGCTGTGAAGTAATTGAGGCGTCTATGATAGGTCTCAATGAATGAAAATCAATGAGAGTTGTAAGAAGGCAGTAGACTTTTAGGGGATTACCATTTCTATTATTGAACAACTTCTATTATTATTAGGGAAAATCAGGGTAACAGCATTAAAGGCAATTTTGAAAAAGGAAAACAAATACCATATGACCCAGCAATTCCAATTCTTTTCAGAATAAAAAGCAGTGAGTCAAATAGATAGATACTTGTACACCAGTGTTCATAGTAGCATGATTCGTAATAGCCAAAAGGTGGAGGCAACCAAGTGTCCATCAAAAGATGAATGGATAGACAAAACGTGGCATATCCAAACAATAGAATATTCTTCATCCATAAAACACAATGAGATTCTGATCCATGCTGCAATATGGAAGGGGCTTGAAAACATTAACATTATGCTAAGTGAAATAAGCCAGACACACAAGGACAAATATTGTAGGATTCCACTTACACGAGGTAACTGGAATAGGCAATTTCATAGAGACAAAAAGTAGAGTAGAGGTTTCCAGGGGCTGGGGTGAGAGGGTTGGGGAGTTGTTGTTTAATGGGGATAGAGTTTATATTGAGGATGATGAACTGTTTGGGGTATAGATAACTTATGGTGATGGTTACACAACACTGTGAATGTATTTAATACCCCTGAGTTGTGCTTAGTTGTTTCTAAGCCTTGATCTTTTCATTCATGTTGTAACTGGTCTATTGTGTCAGGTAGGTGATCAGAGTACAGTGCCCGAGTGCTCAGGTGGGCGCTTTCACCTCTCACTCCCAGCTCTGAGAGTGGAGGGCGCGTGCGCTTTTTTCTTCTTTCCCACCCTGGTCTCAAGTGTTCCCACTTAGTAAATATCAACTCTCCATTTCAGTTTTTCTCTTTGGTATGCTGACTATGTTTCAGGAAGATGTTTTCTTTGGAGGGAATGATAAAAAACAAATTGTTGAGAATAACATAAATGAGGGAATGATTAAAAACAATTTGTTGAGAATAACATACATCCGAAAAGCACACACATCTGAAAAGCACACACATCCTAAGCGCGTAGTGTGGTGAATTTTCACAAGCCGAACCCATCTGGTCGCCAGCACTCAGGTCAGGAAACTGAACATGATTTTTACTAGAAGACTCCCAAAGGGGGCACTTTTATGACCAAGGCAAAGGACCAGAGAACTGATGGGCTGAACTGGTAAGTGCCTCTGTGTTATGGGGAGCCAACATTCTTGAAAGAATTGAGTGTGTGTGTTTCTCACCCATGTTTTGGAGTTTGCGCTTTGTGAACTCATTTGAGACTGATGATGAAAAGAGCAGGTTCCCTTGACAGACACTTTGAAGTAAAGCTGGAGGTCACGATGGTCATTAACAGACTTTCCCCTGCCCTTCTTCCAACCAGACTCCGCTGCAGTGTTTGACATCCGCGTGGTCAATGTCACCACAACTGAAATGGGGTTAGAGTGGCAGAGTATAGACAATGCCTCTGGCTACATCTACCATCTACAGCTGGAGTCTAAGCACGGCTCTAACCAGACGAACAGCTCCTACAAAGCCATCACTCTTACGGGCCTGATCCCGGGCACCTTGTATAACATCACCATTGTTCCAGAAGTGAACGGTGTCCGGGGGATTTCCAACTTCACTGCGCAGTACACACGTAAGTGTCTTAGGACGCCCTCTGAGAGGGAGTATCTCCCTGCCTTTCACTTGGAGGGTGGGAAGTAGGCATTAGCTAAGGGGCCATTGTTTCTGGGCTTCAGGTCAAATGTGAAGCTATGTAAGCTGAAACTATCAGCAAGGGTTCTGTTCTTCTCATGGGGCACTGGTGCTGAGCCTCGTGGACTTGGAATTGTCTTTGGAAGCAGAAAGCGATCCCATAAGCATGGGAAACATACCTGTCCCATTCATTCCTTGGGAGTTCAGATGAGGGGAGGGTCTGCCTGTCATTGGTGTTGGAAGATACTGCTCAGATGAGGAGCTTTGCATGCAGCAGTGAGGGAGGCACTTTGCTCGTAATAAGTGTATGGTAGAGATGGTAGTTTATAATATCTTTTTAACATATATTTTTCTTTCACTAATCAGATTTCAAAAACAGATAGGAAATTATATCTTGAAAATTTCGGACACTTATGAAGTGTCAACAGAAGCATGAAAAAGTTTATTCTTTTTGAGATATACTCTGTATAATTATTTTCTGAATGTCTTTTTGAGAAGTCTTCCATCTTTTGAATTAGCAAATATTAGGTTTATTCCTTCTTTCCCGAAAGGAGCTAGACTATTTTTACATGCACTCGATAAAAGAGTCCTGGAATTCAAGCTAATGCATGCCTTTCTTTTTTTTTTTTTTTTTTTAAATCAAGGGCCCAGCCATGTGTCTGACATTGAAATAAGTACCAACACCACATCGGCAACATTCAGTTGGCAGAACTCTGATGAGGCCTCTCTCACGTACAGCTACCGCCTTCTCATTGAGAAAGACGGCATTTCCAGCAACGCGACTGAAATAGTCACAGGCACTGGCATCACCAGTGCTAGAGTCACTGAGTTAACACCTGGCTCCCAGTACACGGTCACGATCTTCGCCCTAGTGGGGGATGTCATTGAGTCACTGCCCCCTGGCTGGCGGTCATTCTGTACAGGTGGGTAGCCCCAGGTGCCTGCTGGACCTTTTCCCGTGGGGTGCCAGCCTTGCAGGGGGGCCCTCCCCACCCTTTAGTTTATCAGGTTTTGTGTGTGTGTGTTATACTAGACAGTGAGCTCTCAGAGGCATCCTATGAGCTTATGAGTGCTCTCTGGTTGCCCTCATCATTTATTCATGCAATAAACATTTGGTGAGCACTTACTATATGCCAGGCACTTTAAAACGACTCAGGTAAGTCCCAGCCTTCCTGGAGCTTTCATTCTGGTGGGCACATCATAAACATGGCGCCTTAGTTGTTACAGGATGGTGACTGCCACGGAGAGGAGAAAACACAAGGAAGGAGGAGAGTATATGTTTATCGAGGAGTGCCCAGGGAAAGCCTCAGTGAAAAGGTGACTTTTGAAAAGCGATCTGAAGGACATAAGAAGAGCCAGCCATGTGGCCATCAGGGCATAGAGCATTCCTGGCCGAGGAGCAGCCAGTGCAAAGGCCTGGAGGCTGCGGGTGCCTGCTGTGTTGAAGGAAAGCAGGAGGCCAGGGTGGCAGGGTCCACAGGAGCAAGAGGGTGAGGGGTGGTGAAGAGGCCCGAGAGGTAATGGCTGGGGCATGGATGACAGCTAGATTGTAATGTATAGTTTGGCTTTTATACTAAGAAGATGAAAAAGATGTTGTTAAAAAGGATGCTCAGCTTTTCGCCTTTCTTGGTCCTTATCTCTCTCACTGCAAAAGGTGAGATGAAGAGAAGGGAGCCCTGCACTTAGCTGAGGGAGCTTTCTGAGAGTAGTCAGGAACTGCTTTGCAGCCAGCTATGAAGACCTCGGCTCATGGTTCTGACTGTGGCCCATGGACCACCTCATTCTCTACTCTGTACCCACACCTTCCGTTCCTTAGGCCAAGCCACTCATGTGTGTTTGGGCTGATTAAGAAGGGAGGAGACTCATTAGATTAGTCTCCCTGGTAGTGTAGGAACTGGAACCTCATCAATGACCGCTGACCTTTCACATGGCGTGGCTGAAGAAATCCCTGCAGCTTTGAGCCACTTTGCTAACTCGGCTCCATCCCACCTGGTCTAGACTCTGACCTTTGGTATTTGGGTGACTTCCATTGAGGACCCTCTCTTAGCTATAATAATTATTGCAGCCCCCAAGCAGGAGACAAGTATACATGAGCATGTGTGACTGCGGGTGGATGGGACAGGAGCTGTAGATATGCATTGGGCAGGTGACCTCGCCAGGCCTCAGGTGGAGAATGTGTGAGTTGCACTAAGTGTCTCGCACAGAACTAAAACATACTGTGGCATTAAAGTAATGATGATCGTATCCCCAGTGCATTAACATGGAGTTTTTTCATTTACATCGGTTTGCTGTTGGCTTTCAGTAAAATTCTGTTGGCCCTCAGATAGGTAACACCTCATTTTAAAGATGAAGAAACTGATGCCATTTACCATGGATCGTTCAGCGTGTTGTGTGTATAGACAATGCCCTAGACTTGGACTTAGAAAGCCTGGGGTCCAGTTTTGGCTTCCCCACTTACTAGCCATGTCATCCTCTACAAATTACTTAACCTCTCTAAGCGTTAGCTGATTCATTGGCAAAATGGGACAGTAATCCCCAGCATGAGATGATGCTGGTGAAGAAGTTGCTGCACCATACTGTGATGATGTGGCTAGCCCGGTCTCTTCCAGTTTGGTGTGTCCGACAGCCTTTGTTTCATATAATCCTCAGAGTCCTGCAGCCAAGGCTCAGAGCAGTTGGATGCCGAACCCAACATCCCATAGTTTAGTAATGCCCCATTCCAGGTCAGCCTGGCCTTTTCTATCACACAACACGCCTGCCTCCTCGTCATGGGTGGACCAGGATCCTACTGCTCCCCCAGGGGTCAGTGTTTGCAGAGGCCAGAGCTCCAGAGTCTCATGCTGTGCTGTGCTTGCTTTGCAGACCCGGCCCCAGTAGCCTCCTTCCACTGTGAAGTGGTCCCCAAAACGCCAACCTTGGTGCTCACGTGGGCCTGCCCTCCCGGCACCAACGCAGGCTTTCAGCTGGAGGTCAGCAGCGGAGACTGGAAAAACACGACACTCCTGGAGGGCTGCTCCTCGGAGGACGGCACCGAGTACAGGACGGAAGTCACATATTTGAGTTTTTCTACCTTGTATAACATCAGCATCACTGCCTTGTCCTGCAACAAGATGGCACCTCCCTTCCAAAACACCTGCCTCACGGGCATCACAGGTGGGCTTCGTGGCAGCAGGGTGGCCTGGTGGCATCGCGGTTACCCCGGGAGAGGCTGACCTACTGGGTCTGTGAGTGTGGCCTGGAATTCTGCTGGGTGTGTGTGTGTGTGTGTGTGTTTAAATTTTTGCTAAAATATTTGTTTTTGTTGGCACGGACTGTTAACCCAATTCTACAGAAACCCAGTCTAAAGAGGCAGAGTAAGAGAGACTCATGTTTAATGCCCCAAAAGTTTCCTTTGCTTTGCAGAATAATTCATTGCCACATTTTCTAAATAGTGAGTTCCCTTACCACATTGAAAAAGTATTTTTACAGAAATATTCAGGTATACAAAAAAGTACAAGGAAGTATAAGGAAACCAAGTCGAGGGCATTGCCTTGTCACCCAGTTGAACACTTGTCAGCACTTGGCCAATCTCGTTTCTTTTATATTCCCTCCCCCTCCCTTGTGGTTCCTCCTTCCCCCTCATGTGATTCCTTTGAGGCCAGGCCCTTGGTCAAACTAGAATTTTATTTGTAAATCAAATGTATGTATGTATCACTTCAAGATAGGGACTCCTTTTTTCTTCCTGCCAAACATAACCACATTACTATTATCATCTCACATAAAAATGTAGCAGTACCTTTTTCACTATTTTCAGATATTCTGTCAAGATTCACATTTCCCTAGAATCCACATTAACAATCTCCCCAGTTTTGGGAACATTTCCATGGTTTTGGGAAATGGGACCATTCGCTGCATAGGTGCACGGGGGATCCCACAGTTACTCTTCTCATGCCCATCTTTGTTTTGTTGTTGTTCTTAGAGAAAATTGCTTCTCTCTCTGCTTCAGTTTTATCTGTCTTTTGCTCTCCATGTCTTTGCCAATATTAAGTCATAGATCAGCCTGATTGAGTTTGTTTTGCTTTGTACTGTTAGACTCCTGGATATGTTTCCTTTAGGGCAGTGGTCGGCAAACTGTGGCTCGTGAGCCACAAGCGGCTCTTTGGCCCCCTTGAGTGTGGCTCTTCCACAAAATACCACGTGCGGGCGTGCACGTACAGTGCGATTGAAACTTCGTGGCCCGTGCACAGAAGTCGGTTTTCGTCTCTCAAAAGAAATTTCAATCATTGTACTGTTCATATTTGGCTCTGTTGACTAATGAGTTTGCCGACCACTGCTTTAGGGTATCAGAAAGTTTCCAGACAATTTCTACAGAATGAGTGGTTGTAATTGTGAGGGGAAGAAAGCCTCTTACTTCAGGGACTCTGACTTGGAAAGTGGTGGAGGGATTCTGGGGACAGAGCCTTAGACTTAGAAAGGCAGACCTGGGTTTTGATTCTTAACTTCTGCCTTTTACCAGCTGTGTAAATCTCAGAAAAACTACTTAACCTCTCTGCGCCTTGCTTTCCTGAGTTGTGAAAGGGGATAGTAACACCTACCTTCAAAGACTGTTGTGCAAATCGGATGAGGTAGTAATGTGTGTAGAAGACACTTCAGGGCGGCCTGTGTGGCTGCCCAGGTTGTGCACGGCACAGGTCCAGGGGACACCGTTCACAAGGACTCCGAGATGCGTGGGGCTCCCTGGAGTTGTGGCGTACACAGCCGTGCAGGACTGTCCTGGCTCCCACTCCTTTGGGGGTCCTGCAGCACCCCAGAACGTAACAGAAACAATGGATCTTGCGGGTACTTTTCTGTAGTTCTGTCTTATGATGTCATCTCCTCAGTGGGTATCAACCCCTGGGGAATAGAAACCGTGTCTGACGGGGCATCTCCAGGGCCGAGCACAGTGCCTCGTGGCGAGGCGGAGCTTGTCGGGGCTGGTGGTTTCCGAAGCTGAGGAAGCTGTGACAGGATCGAGTAGTCACCGCTGTCATTTAGTCCAGTGACTCTCACTCTTTGATCGGTAGCTCCCTTTCCTCAGGTTGGATTTTTATGTACAAATTGAACACACTTTTCATTTGAATAAAAGTGGAGCTGCATTTTCTCCGAGAGGCAGGAAGCGTTGCCGGGTGGTAAACCAGGGAGGTGGAGGGGTGTGGGTTTTATAGCCGACATTTGTTGGGTGCGCACTGTGTGCTGGGGCGAGAAACACCACGGTGAGCGAGGCAGGCAGGGCCCTGGGGCGTAGGGGTGAGATGGCAGTGAGAGGGAACGTGGGTGACTGGAGGTGGGTGACTGGCGTGCGGCTGACAGTCTTGGGGTGGGAGGCTGGTGGGCTGAAAGGCACGACTGCTGGGAAACATGGGAGCCTTGGTCGGGAATCTCCACAGTGACAATTAGACACGGGGACACTGCCTCCAAGTGGCCACTGCTGTCAGTTACTTGAGAGGCTGCTGAAGCCAGGCCTAGAGCTGTGCAGTCCAATGGAAAATAATGTGACCCTCATGTGTAATATGATATATCCTATTAGGACATATTAACATAATTCAGATTTTTATAGGAGGCATATTAAGAAAATTTTAAAAAGGAATAACTGCAGTGAATTTCGATCACACTTTGTTGAACTCAGTGTATTTAAGATGTTATCATTTCCACATGTAATCTGTATAAGTGAGCTCAGAAGGCTCCCACCACTTCCTTCCCTGCTCCTGCTCCTGCTCCTGCATCTGCTCTGTGTGAGCCCGGCATACTGTGCCCAGAGCCAGGGCAGGACTTGCGGGCACTGCCAATTCTGTGCTTCATAATCGTTCCGTTTTTGGTTTTGATGCCGATGATCATGTTTGTGTTGTTCTGTTTCAGACCCCCCTCCTCCAGATGAGTCTCCCAACATTACGTCTGTCAGTCACAATTCGGTGAAGATCAAGTTCAGTGGGTTTGAAGCCAGCCACGGGCCCATCCAAGCCTATGCTGTCATCCTCACCACGGGGGAAGGTAAGGAGGTCATTGTGGGGTGAACAGCCAGTGAGTGACGCCCTGACCAGGCCCCATTTCTGTGCCCACTGAGGCACACGAGAGATACACATACACTGTAGCCCACGCTTGGCACCCAGTTGGGGTGGGAGGGGGTCGGCTATGTGCCTGATGACGTAGGTCAGGGGTTGACAAACTCTCTATAAAGGGCCAGACAGCAAATATTTGAAACTTTGCAGGCCTTACATCTCTGTCGCAACTGGTCAGCTCTGCTCCTGTGAGAGCAGGCATGGAAGAGACAGAAAGAATGAGTGGGGTTGTTCTAATAAAATGCCATTGGCCAGAACGGGCCGCTGGCGGATCTGGTGCATGGACTGTACCTTGCCGACCTCCGATCTAGGTTTTTCATCTCTTTTTACAACACAGGGTCTTACCTTTTGGGTGGCAGAAGGTGTTCTTAAGCAACTTTCTCTGTCTCTCTGTCTCTTTGCCCTCTTCCTCCCTCCCCCGCCCCCCATGCAAATGCACACGCACAAACCATCAGCACAGCATGACTTCCTCTTGAAAGCAGACACGATGATCTGCATTTGTAGTGGGAACTTGCAAAGAGCATCGCATAGCTGAGCGAGGAGGTGGAGGAAAGGCTGCTTTTCCTTACATGCCCCAGTACATTCTCTGGAAGTAAGGAAGGAATGACGCAAGGGTGTCTGCTAGCTGCGTGGGGGTGCTTTGCACAAAGCCTGGATTGAAAATGCCAAGTTGTGTTGTTGTTTTTTTATTAAATATATTTTTATTGATTTCAGAGAGAGAGGTAGAGACATAGAAACATCAATGATGAGAGAGAATCATTGATTGGCTGTCTCCTGCATGCTCCACCCTGGGAATTGAGCCCGCAACCCCGGCATGTGTCCTAACCGGGAATGGAACTCCTGGTCCATGAGTCGACACTCAACCATTGAGCCACCCTGGCCAGGCCATGTTTCTGATGGTTCTTTAAATGTGAAGAGTGCAGTGCAGCTCCTGTGATACCAACCTGTGATACTGTCCTCATGTCGAGGGAGGTGGAGCGCAAACTCACCGCCAGGTGTGGGATCCTGCAAGACAAGAAACTTGCTGCTGTCATAAACCTGCAGCAAAGTCTCAAGCAGTGACCTCGCGATCTTTCTCTGCCTTCCTGCCTTTTGTTCTGAGTCTGTTTCAAATGTCTAGTCAGTTTGCTCTGAAGGTTTTCAGCAAATCCCACACTCAGGCCTCTGCTGAAAGAGGGAGGCCATATGGCATAGTGGCCAGCCTGTGATGGATGAGGCCACACGCTCAAGTGAGATCGTCTGGGTTAGAAATACAGCTCCACCACGGAGGCAGTGTGGCCTTGGGTCCTTGTCCCTTTCTGGGCCTTCATTTTCCCATCTGTCAAATGGGGATGGTAAACCTATGTGAAGAGATTATGGTGGCGGTTCAATGAGTTCCCGTAAGTAAAGCACTGGCATGGAAAGCATCCTTGAGAGGTGGCGGCTCTCATCACTGTCTCCCCGTGTCACTGTCCTTATGTGGACTGTGGGAGACCCAAGTCTCTCTGCAATCATTTCCTTATGGCTTCCCTTCTGTGTGCCTTTCTTAGCTAACCCGTCTACTGAGGATTTGAGCCATACTTACGGAGATTTCAAAAGGGGGTCCTCGGCGACTTACGTGACGTATCTCATAACAACAGACCAACAGACGCGTTCTCAGGGCCTGTCGGAAGTCCGGAAATACGAAATCGACGTGGGGAACGAGTCCAACACTCACGGCTACTACAACGGGAAGCTGGAGCCCCTGGGCTCCTATCGGTAAGGCCTCCCGGTTCCTCCTCTGTGGGGGCCGAGCCTCCCGGTGCAGAGCTTTCCACGCCTGCGAGCTGGACACGCTCAGCGGCCTCTTTTTCCTCTGGTCATCCCACAGGGCTTGTGTGGCCGGCTTCACCAATATCACCTTCAGCCCCGAGAGTGGACTCATAGACGGGAACGGGAGCTACGTGTCCTTTAGCCGCTACTCGGAGGCCGTGTCCTTGCCCCAGGACCCAGGTAGAGGAAGACCATCAGTGCTGTTAGCAACCCTGTGGGTGTGGCTGCCAGTGTCCACAGAAGGCTGGGTGTCCATGTGCCTCCCGTGGGCTCCAGGAGGGTTGGGGTGCCTGGTTTCTCTTCTCAGAAGTTGAGGTGTCGCTTGGCCATGAGGTCCCCACGGCCCCCGCCCCCTTCTCGGAATGCCAGCTGCACTACAGTCTGCAGGTGTTTGTGTGCCCACGTGCCAGACACACAGGGTGACTCAGTGCCTAGAATCCTTGAAGGAGCCACAGGCAGCGTCTTGTCCAACTCATTTGAGAAATGAGGGGTTAAGGCCCCGAGAGGGGCAGTGACTCCCTGTGGCTTAGGGGCAGCCCTGACATTTGGTCTCAGACTCCGGGTCAGGCGCTCCTGCCCTTTATCACACAGAGCGCGGTGATTTAGGCGCATCAGGGACCCAAGCAGGAATCGTCCCCTCCCTCCAGGCCAGAGTCAGAGGGACCCACTGGCTGGTCAGTTTGTCTGGTTTTCACACGTGGTAGTTGCTCACTACAGGAAAGAATTCCTCCCCAGGAGCGAAGTGCTGGGAGTCCCCACACCTGCCCCCATGAGCAGGGGGGTTCATGTCACCTGAGCGCGGTGCTGTAGGCACCTCTGCTCATCCGTGGCTGTTGGTCTCAGCAGGTGAGAAGTGCGCCAGTGGTTGCCTCACCAAATGGGGCCGAGCCCCTAGACGCTCCCCACTCCCACCCCTACCTAGTTGGACTGCTGCATGCAATTTCATTTGAAGAAAGAAATCCGTGGGTTAGAACCTGAGAATCACTGCGCTAGTCCAGTCCCCTAAATTTGCCGCTGGGGAAACAGACCCAGAGACCTGGGGTCTCAGTGAGTTTTAGGAGCGTCAGGGACCCAAGTCTGAGACCATATGGACCAGCAGTAAGTTTCTGAGGCCCTCCTGTTAGTGGTGAACTGGGGACCAGTAACCCAAATGCCTAGACTAGTTTTAGGCCCAAAAGTATTGAACCTTGTGTATGTCACACACACACACACACACACACACACACACACACACACACACGGTCACACCCACACACCCGCTGTCTGGGTTGAGGGCTCCCGGGTGGCTGGGGAGCACCCCCTGAAGGCGCCTCCCTTTTGGACTTCTCCCAGGTGTCATCTGTGGAGCCGTGTTCGGATGTATCTTTGGTGCCGTGGTGATTGTGGCTGTTGGAGGGTTCATCTTCTGGAGGAAGAAAAGGTGACTGTTGCTTACATCCTCCTTTCTAATAAAAGAGTAATATGCAAATTGACCATCACTCCAACACACAAGATGGCTGCCCCCATGTGGTCAAAGATGGCTGCATCCATGTGGACACAAGATGGCCACCACAAGATGGCCAGCAGGGGAGGGCAGTTGGGAGGGACCAGGCCTGCAAGGGAGGGCAGTTGGGGGTGATCAAGCCTGCAGGGGAGGGCGTTAGGGGTGACCAGGCCGGCAGAGGAGGGAAGTTGGGGGCGATTGGGCCTGCAGGAAAGGGCAGTTGGGGGGGGACCCAGGCCTGCAGGGGAGAGCAGTTGTGGGGGGACCAGGCCTGCAGGGAAGGGCAGTTAGGGGTGACCAGGCCTGCAGGGGAGGGCAGTTAGGGGTGACCAGGCCTGCAGGCAAGGGCAGTTAGGGGCAATCAGGCTGGCAGGGGAGCAGTTAGGCATCAATCAGGCTGACAGGGGAGTGGTTAGGGGTTGATCAGGCTGGCAGGCAGAAGCGGTTAGGGGCAATCAGGAAGGCAGGCAAGTGAGCAATTGGGAGCCAGCAGTCCTGGATTGTGAGAGGGATGTCTGACTGCCCATTTAGGCCCAATCCTACGGGGATCGGGCCTAAATGGGCAGTCGCACATCCCTTGAGGGGTCCCAGGTTGGAGAGGGTCCAGGCTGGGCTGAGAGACACAGGCCCCCGTGCATGAATTTCATGCACCAGACCTCTAGTTAATAATAATGGACTATGTTTTTAAGACAGCTTTTTATTATGAGAAATTTCACTGTTACACAATTGAAGGGGATAGTGTCTTAAGCCCCATGTCCCCTTATCCATAATCTCGATTGTATGAATAGTCTTATTTCATCTCCACCCCGAGCTGGGGGATTTTAAAGCCGATCCCAGCCCTGACATCAGGCCTTGGTAAGCACCGTGTGTAGGTCGCTCCTTTCAAACAGTGCTTTCTAGTTCACAAACCAGTTTCCAGGTGTTAAGAGATTTCCGTTTAGAGTTAGCTAACTTTGGTCATGGGCCCTGTCTCTGGCTTAGCGTTATTGTCCTCATCTGTGAAGTGGGGGTGGGGTGGGGTGGAGGATAACAGTATCTTAACTCATGATGCTGAAAAGCATTAAACAAACAAAGTGCTTTGCACAGTGCTCGCGCCTGGTGTGCTATGATTAGCATCTGTACAACTGCCGTGGGAGGGGGTTAAATGGCTCCATTTTGAGTGCTTACCGTGTGCCTGCATTTGTGCTTCCCTCGAATTCTCATGTGAGGCAGGTCTTGCAGGCCCCATTGCAAGGAAGGAGCTGAGTGTAGGAAGTATGGAAACAAACTTGAGGCTGGTCTTTGCCCTTGCATACCCTCTTGCCTGGCTGTGTGCTGTGTGACGCCGGCATCTCAGCTGGGATGCATCGCTGTCATCAGGCCAAAGGACTTTCCTCCCGGCCCAGGGTTTCCAGTGGGGCTACGCAGGTTCTTCTGCCAACACCTTGCCCCGTTGAGCTGACAGGAAGTGATCACAGTCCAGTGTTTTGCATTAGATTCTGATACTTTTTTTTTTTTTTGCAAGGGAGGGGTCAAAACCAGCTTTATTGTATCTTCCTATCTAATAAAAAAGTAATATGCAAATTGACCATCACTCCAACACACAAGATGGCTGCCACAAGATGGCCAGCAGGGGAGGGCAGTTGGGAGGCACCAGGTCTGCAAGGGAGGGCAGTTGAGGGCGATCAGGCCAGTAGGGGAGGGCAGTTGGGAGGGACCAGGACTGCAAGGGAGGGCAGTTGGGAGCCATCAAGCCTGCAGGGGAGGGCAGTTAGGTGTGACCAAGCCGGCAGAGGAGGAAAGTTTGGGGCAACCAGGCCTGCATGGAAGGGCAGTTGGGGGGGACCCAGGCCTGCAGGGGAGAGCTGTTGGGGGTGACCAGGCCTGCAGGGGAGGGCAATTAGGGGCAACCAGGCTGGCAGGGGAGCAGTTAGGCATCAATCAGGCTGGCAGGGGAGTGGTTAGGGGGTGATCAGGCTGGCAGGCAGAAGCGGTTAGGGGCAATCAGGAAGGCAGGCAGGCGAGCAGTTGGGAGCCAGCAATCCTGGATTGTGAGAGGGATCCCAGATTGGAGAGTGTGCAGGCTGGGCTGAGGGACTCCCCCGCCCCCAGTGCACGAATTTCATGCACCAGGCCTCTAGTGTTAAAATAAAAATGATACATGCTGTGTCAAAAAAAACAACAAAAATCAAAGTAAAAGAAGAGCAAAGAAAATAGATAATCCAAAATTGTAGCATATGAAACCACCCTTAACATGATGTAATTACAAAACTCACACAACTTCATACATGCATACACACACAAGTGGAACCATATGATACATGTTGTTTTCCAGCCTGCTTTATTCACTTTAAGACGTGGATAGCGTCATTTCTTCTTCACTTTAAATGGCTACAGAGTATTCAACTCTATGGATATTATTTAACCACTTTCCTAATTTTTTTTCTTTGCCACAGTTATTTATCCTTGTGCCTAAATCTTTGGGCACATTCATGATTATTTCCTTAAATTCCAAGCGGGCAGTGGCTGAGTCAGTGGGTATACATGTTTTCGATTTTGATACTAGAGCCAAATTCTGTTCCAGAAAGTGTTTTAACATCCATATGGGGCTTAGCCAAGAGTGCAGGAGAGCACCAGCACCCCACTACCTTCCCTGTGCTGGGTATAGTTTCTGGTTTATTCCATTAATGGATCAGAAAGGCTTTATGCAAGCCGAGTATGAAACAGCGAGTCTCACTTTAGACTAAGGTAATGCTGCTGATACATATTTATGCAAGGGATTTCCTCAAAGCTGCTCGAGGAAGATCCGTCCACACTTTTAGGTGGTGTAAAGAGAGGACCTCCACAGGTCTGTATAGGCAGCATTGGTTGCTTAGATTGTTAAGCTTGGTGTCGTGTATGGATTAATGCCCGTGGAAAAGGCATTTTGTAGATACATGAAAGGGGCAAAGCACAGAATTAACCTTGTTTTTTTTTTTAATCTAATGTGTTTTTTTTTTCTTTTAAAACAGGAAAGATGCAAAGAACAATGAAGTGTCCTTTTCTCAAATTAAGTAAGTCTCCAGTGTTATGGGCTTTATTGTAAGACATTCCATCCCCCATCTGTTCAGTAACTGTAGACCCGTGGTCGGCAAACTGCGGCTTGCGAGCCACATGCAGCTCTTTGGCCCCTTGAGTGTGGCTCTTCCACAAAATACCACGGCCTGGGCGAGTCTATTTTGAAGAAGTGGCGTTAGAAGAAGTTTAAGCTTAAAAAATTTGGCTCTCAAAAGAAATTTCAATCGTTGTACTGGTGATATTTGGCGCTGTTGACTGATGAGTTTGCCGAACACTGGTCTAGACAGTTTTTGGTGGAAACTGCTATCACTTTTCCTGACTGACACATTTGGCCACGATTGTCCAGAAGCTCTTGCTAGCTTTGTTATTCTGCAAGGAATCTGTGGGGGTCGATCTCCTGCACTAGCTTCCTGCCATGGGCTACTACAGCAAGTAGGACCATATTCTACCAGCACTTCCACGAATAGATATTTTGCGGTTAAAAAATAGGTTATCAAGATCTAGGAGCAGAGAATTTGCTCAGAGTTACAAAGCCAAATGGTTACATCACGGGATCTAGAAGTCGAATTTCCGAATGCACATTTCTGAGTTTTGTAAACAACATGATACTCAGCCCTCCACCAACACTCCCTCCCTCCAGAAAAGTATACGATAGATTTTCTCCTTTTGGGGAGATGTTTACTGTCATCTCCAGAGGCATGGTGGGTTGAGTCATTTTTTTTCTAATGGCCGATTTTTCTTTCTTTCCCTTTCTATGGTGAAGACCTAAAAAGTGAGTAAGCTCTTGGCTTTTTAAAAAATAACTTGCATTTTTCTATTTTAAACTTGGTTGAACGTATAACATCCTAATACGTTGTTTTGTTTTCTTAGATCCAAGCTAGTCAGAGTGGAGAATTTTGAGACCTACTTTAAGAAACAGCAAGCTGACTCCAACTGTGGGTTTGCAGAAGAATATGAAGTATGTGGTTGTAAATATTGTGCTTTCTATTGCTTCGTTTTCCCTGAAAGTTGTAAAATTGCCCATTTTTATTTTATGGTGAAGCTCTGGGGAAGAGGCGACCTGCTGCTTGGAGGGGACAGCAGTTCTCGTGTTTCCCCCGGTGTCACACGGCTGTGGTGTGGTCTGTGAGCACTTAGATCAGGGGTGGGGAACGTCCACCCCCCTTATACGGCCCACGAAACCATTTGGTCTGGCCCTGCCAAGGCATTAGGGGGAGTTAATTACATGTTTGACCAATATAGCAGGCTAATTTTTAAGGTGATAATTTTGTATGGCCTGTGAATGATGTGATAAATACCCAAGTGGCCCTTGGCAGAAAAAAGGTTCCCCACCCCTGACTTACTAGTAGATGGACCTTTGATTCTCCTGATGTGGATACCTGAAGATTATGCAGAGATACAGAAGCTGGGAATTCAAGCTAGAGGGCTGTCAACTGAAGTATGTTTGAACACTAACTAAATGGACAACGTATTTGTTTTATTTTCAGGATCTGAAGCTTGTTGGAATTAGTCAACCTAAATATGCAGCTGAACTGGCTGAGAATAGAGGGAAGAACCGCTATAATAATGTTCTGCCTTGTAAGTTGTTTTTTCCCACATGGTCTTCCTTTTTTTTCTGTCCTTGGCCGTCGCTGCTCTAGCAGTAGAGGGGAGGGGAATCAAAATACCAACTAGCCACTTCCATAACTGTTCATTAGTCACCTATTTTATACTAAGCATTGTATTTTGGCATCTTCCATTGAATCCAGTCCTCACAACAACCTTATAAAATAAGTAGTGGGATATTTATTTTGTAGATGAGGAAAATGAGGCACAGAGTAGCTAAGTGACTTGTGGCAGGACCAGGCTTGGGCAAGGTCTGTCCGTTTTATATATATATGTTGATTTTAGAGATGAAGGGAGAGGGATAGAGAGATAGAAACATCGATAGAGAAACATCATTGATCAGCTGCCTCCTGCACGCCCCCTACTGGGGATCAAGCCTGCAACCCAGGCATGTGCCCTGACAGGGAATGGGTCCTGTGACCTCTTGGTTCCTGGGTGGATGCTCAATCACTGAGCCATACCGGCTGGGCTATAGGGTGGTTTTGAGGAAAAGGTAAATTGCTGAGGGTGTTACCTGGCTCATGGCTCTCACCCAAGGTGCTCACAGTAGTGGCTTGTGTCGTCTGAGAAGGCGGGGTGGCCTGGTTGAGAGCTGGGGCCCTGGTGCCAGGCTGCCTGGATTCAATCCTTGATTCTGCCACTGACTGCCACATAGCCCCTCCGTGCCATGGTGACACAGGGTGACTGTGAGGATTAAATGTGGCCGCATGTGTAAATGCCACCCTGTGTTCCCCCAAGGGGTGACAGGGCCCCTGTGCTATCTTGTACCTCTTTTTCCTCTCTGGTATGTCTCTCTCCTCAAATGTTTGCTTCTCACGAGGACCTTTTTTCCTCTTAAATCCGCAGATGATATTTCCCGTGTCAGACTTTCAGTCCAGACCCATTCAGCCGACGACTACATCAATGCCAACTACATGCCTGTAAGTGGGGAGAGGTTCTCAGAGCACTGGCTTGTTGGGGTGATGACCTTCGGAGCTCCCCTTTCTGTTCCTTTGACATTGAATATGTGTGGCTTTCGGTTTCTAGGGCTACCATTCCAAGAAAGATTTCATTGCCACACAAGGACCTTTACCCAACACTTTGAAAGATTTTTGGCGTATGGTTTGGGAGAAAAATGTATATGCCATTGTCATGCTGACCAAATGTGTTGAACAGGGAAGGGTAAGCATCTTTTAAAATTTATATATTAATAAATTATTAATTCTTTTTTTTTTTTTTTTTTTTTTACTGTGGTGGAAGGTTAAGTATCTTAAACACCATTTGTCTTTTTAATTTTTTTCATTTGTCTTTAAAAACACACACACACTTCACCAAACATTAGCACCTCTATTCTTAGAAACTTGTTTTCTGTCTTTATAATTCTCCAAGTGAAAAGTTAGAAAAATAAAATCTTATTTAAAATAACATAAAACTACAGAGTGAAAAAAAATCTTTAAAAATCTATTTTATTATTACCTCCGTTTGTGGACACATAATAGTCTCTGTTCATTAAGTCACTGCTGCTGGAGTTGGTTAAGACCAGGAGGTGGGTAGATGTCCCAGGCCTGGAACAAGATGCTGCTGCTCACGGCCCAGCTCCGCCCTCCAGCTCTGCGGCTGGGTGCAGGCATCGTGTCTCTAAGCAACCAGCTTTGTCTGTGAGACGGTACTCGACCACCCTGGTGATTTTCAAACGTGGTTTTTAGCACTGGAAACTTTTCTTGATGCAGAATCTCAGACTTTCCCCCAGATATGTCTCAGCAGTCTCTCTCCCTGGTGATGGCCTGGAATCCTTTGGCCGTTTCCATTAAAGAGAAGATTTCTGCTGGTACTAAAACCCCATGTTTCCATAAATGGGTCTGAGGAGAATTGGAAAACATGCTGAACTCAGGAATTCTGTGCCTGAGGAATGGGACCTAATGTTGCTCTGTGAATCTTTTCCTGTAGGTTTTTTTACTTGAAGACTAGGATAGGACTCAGGCCCCTAGACCTGAGTTCTGAAACTTGAACGTACATCAGAATCACCTGGAGGGACGTTCCACCTTTAGAGTTTCTCATTCAGAGGGTCTGTGGGGCCCCAAGAATTGCATTGGGACAGTTCCCAGGGGCTGATGCTTCTGTTGCTCCAGCATGTCTGCTTTGAGTCGCACTGTGCTAGGGGATGGTGGGACCTGCCATCATTTCTTTTTTCTTTTTCTTTATTTTTATTGATTTCAGAGAGAGGAAGGGAGAGGGAGTAGAGAAACATCAGTGATGAGAGAGAATCATCGATCGGCTGCCTCCTGCACACCCCACACGAGGGATTGAACCTGCAACCTGTGCCCTGACGGGGAACTGAACTGTGACCTTCTGGTTCATAGGTCCACACTCAACCACTGAGCCATGCTGGCCGGGCAGACACCATTTCTTTTAATGTTCTTTTCTTCCCTTTCATAGAGCAGATATTTTTCCAGCCCAAGATTGTGTAAGGTCCTGTGGCAGGGGCTGGGCATGGAAGAAGGAAAGGTAGCAAAGAACAATGAGAGATGATTCCCATCTTCTTGTGATACAGAAGGTAGGGCTTTGCACCCCCTTCTGGTATCAGGAGAACAGCCCATTAATGCGCATAAGAGAACATAGATTATGAATGTACATGAACGTTATGGGCTGTTCAGCCCTGGGCTTCACAATGGAACATTCTTATAAATATCTGTTAGACAAACAAAAGTGATGTATGTAACTGAACAAAGACCATGAGGTTGACTTTAGATGGGCCCTTGTTCATCTTGGGTCAGGGGAAGTGGATGATATTGATTCTGGGTGAAAGGGGAAGGGAGCCAGACTACAGTATTTTCTGCACAATATGCTCCATATATGTTATTTCTTTCCTAAAATGCCCTGTGAGGTATTATCAGTATTTTATAGATGGGAAACTGAGGCTCAGGGAGTTTAAGAACTTGCCCACAAGGTGGCAACAAAAATCCAGCTGGTTAAGAGCTGGAGCTGGAAGTCAACTCCATGTCCGTGTATGTTCAAGTTCTGTGCTCTTTCTTGGAGCAGTGGTCTAAAAACTGGAATCTTAGGAAAAATGCAGGTTCCATGCCTGGGTTGGAGTTTCTGGAGGTGGGACCCAGGCATCGGTTTTTAAAGCAAAACAGATCTCCCAGGTCAGTCAATCCGATAACCAACCAGGTTTGGAAACCACCAGCTGTAGAGCATACCTTAGAAAGTTGAGTATGTGTGTGTGTGTGTATGTGTGTATTGTTGTTTGCCAAATGGGGTTGCAGATATTCTTGGAGAGCAGTCGTTTCTTTTCTTTTTAAAATTTATCTTTATTGTTGAAAGTATTACATATGTTCCCTTTTTCCCCCCATTGACACCTTCTAGCCCGCTCCTACCCCTTGCCCAAGGTCTTCACCACCTTAGAAGAGCAGTTGTTTTTTGATTTTTTTTTTTCTGTTCACATTTGCTCACTAATTTATAGGATCCAAGATCCTAAAATGATTTCATCCGATCCTCTTTACTGGCGTCTATGTTTGTATGGCACTTAGTGTGTCTATGGTGTATTGGGCACAGATCTCATTTCTTCCAGCTGCACGTGGTTCTGGGTCAATCAGAGTTTAGTTCAGGGAACAGTCATGGAGGGGCTGCTGTGGGGGCCACAGGGCACTGGGTGGGACTGTGTCCCCTGAGAAGTTACAGCTGCTGCTTAGCGCTAACTCAGTTTTCATGCAGAAATGAGTGCTCAGCGTTGGCCAGATCTGATTTTTTTAAGAGAAGCCAGAAATCTGGATTTCTAATGAGAAATATTTCAATTTTAAAAGAGTTGGCAACAGTTGTAAATTAAAACACACACACAATTTTAAGAGTCAAACAGAACCCAACTAGAGGACTTAGTCCCTGATGCCAGTTGTCAATATCTGGTCTCACTTGAGAGGCTTCAGTGATAACAGATGGTGTGATCTCAGTCTTTGTATAAAAATGCACTTGTAGCCCTGGCCGGGTCGCTCAGTTGGTTAGAGCACCATTCCAGTGCGCCAAAGTTGGGTGTTTGATCTCTGGTCCGGGCACATACAAGAATCAACTAATGAATGCATAAATAAGTGGAGCAACAAATGGATGTTTCTGTCTCTGTCTCTCTCAAATCAATAAATAAAATATTTAAAGAATGCACTTTTATTCTAGACCAAGTGTGAGGAGTACTGGCCTTCCAAGCAGGCCAAGGACTATGGGGACATAACTGTGGCAATGACATCCGAAATTGTTCTTCCAGAATGGACCATCAGAGACTTCATAGTGAAAAATGTAAGTAGGTCAGGATGGCTAGGTCTCCCCTAAAATGACCATATATTAATTTTAGGGGTGATCCGTTTTAGGTTAATATTAACCAATCTTCTCTATGCCTTCAAAAAGTGTTTTTGCTTTCTTCTTTACAGAATAAAACAATTCATATCTATACACACTCTAAAGCAACCCTTTAGCTTTACTTTCTTAAGAAGCATTTCATGTTATTCTTAAAAAAAATGGACCTTAATGGCTCAGCATCCATAGCTCCTTTCTTTCCACTTGCTGACTTGCTTGTAGAGTTTTTGTTACAAACCAAGGCCCTTTTGCATTAGTAGGAACTGTGACATCAGGAACAGCCATTTCCTGTTGGACAGTTTCATTAATAGGATTCCCGAGCATGGACACAAGGCTTCCTTAACCCCTCAAAATTATGAAAACAAATCCAATAAATTGTGTAGGCACTTTAGGAAGTCAGTTTATGTGTCTTCTCTCTTTGGTTAAGGGTGCTTAAAAATGGAAGCAGTGTCAGGAAGCGACATTAGCTTCTGATGGGCATGTGAATGGGCATACTCCTTTGTGATTTATTATCCAGGGCATAAAAATTTCCCCTTGGTCTGGTGGTTCCAAGTGTTAGAATCTATTCCAAAGAATCAATATAAAATATAGGAGAAGGCTTTTTATCCATAAAAATGAATCTCAGCATTATTTGTAATGGGAGGGGGGGGTTTGGAAACCATGCAAATATCTAGCTTTTGGAGAATGGAGAACTAAACTATAGGTTATCTAGTCATTGTGTCATTATTCAGCTATTAGTAATGATAGCTATGTAGACTGGATAATTGCCATGAACATAATTAAGTAAACATGCTAGGAGACAAAATTTTATGCATATTATGAATAATACATGAAAGAAAAGCCTGCAAGTGGATTCAGTGGTGTTGAATTTTATGGGATGGGGGTTAGGTACTAATGTACGAGAATTATCCTTGAAGATTTCCATAAGTCATGGATGCAGTGTGTCATGTTAAGTATTAACTCTTTACTAATTGCTGTTTCTCAAAGGCTCTGGCCTTAGCTAATATTTTAATTCCTTTCGGGGACATGCTGTCCAGACTCTTATCATGCACTTGTGTTGTCTGCATAAATAATGCAATTTATAATAATGGAGAATTCTTTAAAATGTCACGCATATTTCTATAGATTTCGCCCATTTAAAATGGACTGGCTTATCCTTGGTTGCTTTTACCCTTGTGGAAGAGAATTGTGGGTGGAATTATTCACATCATTTAAAAATTACTGTTACTATTATTATTATTTTTTGTTAACTAAACTTCAGATTTTATTTGGATTTCACATTTTTCTACTAAAGCCCTTTCCTGTTCCAGGACCCAATCTAGGATACCACATAGCATTTAGTAAAATATTTACTTTTTAATCACAGAAAATGCACATGTATATTTTCGTTTTTAGAAGTGGAAACATAACAGGTAGAGTGAAACGTTTCTTTTGACTGTCACCCCTCATCTGGGCTCCTTTGCCTCCCTGTAGAAATAATATTGACAAGTCCGACTTCCCTCTTTCTTTTTCTCCTCTTCCCTGTCAAGGCTGGCTTTCTTTGGGTGAATACTTTTGGTTAAGTTTGTGAATGTTACATATGTGTGTGATGGGACGTCACAGAACTCTCTCCCTTGTTTCTGCCTTGCTTCCTTACTGTTTTCCACACTTTGAAGAATGTGAATGCACTGTGTTTATAATGTATATGCATTTTTTAAAAAAAGCCTCCAAGGTAGCTGTCATAAAGGAGATGGCAATGCCTGCAGTCCAGATGTAGGCACACACAGTGCAGTCCAGATGTGGACACACACACAGGTGCGGCCAGTGCCTGGCTGTGGGCCTAGTGAGGACGGTTGAATCAGGGACAGGAATGGCCCAGCCTGGGTGGAGTTCTGATCAGCAATGTCCATGCTCCCATCCTGGTAGGAAACCCGTCTGTGTAATAACTAACTTGTAACAGGGTTCACTTGCTATTGTCTGTCTGCTGTTGATATAGATTTTTTTTTTGGGGGGGGGATGTGGGAGGTCTTTTCTCAAGTGCCTACAATTCTAAATATTTACGTGGTGCTTGCTACTTGCCTACCATGTTCTTAAATTCTCCGGAGACGTGAATTACGAGGCAGTTCTTGCCCTGAAGGCGCCCAGTGTCTCAGCGGGATTCGATACGTTTATTTTAGGTCAGTGACATTCCCAGGGGGGCTCAGGGATGGGCCCTACAAAGCGCTAAGGAGCTGTGGGTGTGCATGTGAGCACGCTATAGGCCGGGAGCTGTGGTGGGAAAGGGAAGAGGTCTGAACCCGAATTCAGAGGGTGAGGGACTTCTACCACCTATGCCGAGTGTTGGGGACATCACTTTACTTCTTGGGACTTTTGCTCCCTTGTCTTTAAAGGCGGATAATAAACCCTCCGGCTTGTGTATGTGATGAGGAATTGATGAGTACATTGAAGTTTGTGTAAGCACTTTATTAGCTGTTGCACCAAAATAAAATTCTAATTTCTAGTTGTAACCACTCCTGGTTGAAAGCCACCTTTCAGCCATTTGGTGCGGTTCAGCATTCAGGTACTGCTTCGTTTCACAGCCTTTCTGATGTTGCCAGGCAGCTTTTCTCTCGGGATCTATTCTCTAGTTACTTCTTCTTTTTTTAAAAAAATATATGTTTTTATTGATTTTTAGAGAGAGAGGAAGGGGGAGAGAGAACGAAACATCGAGGTGAGAGAGAAACACTCGTTGGCTGCCTCCCATACACGCCCTGTCTGAGGACTGAACGTGCAACTTGAGCATATGCCCTGACCAGGAATTGAACCGGGACCCATTGGTACACGGGGGGCAACACTCAAGCAACTGAGCCACACTGGCCAGAGCTAACCTCTTGTTTCTTTTCTTGGCTTTTTAGAAACAGACAAGTGACAGCCACCCTCTGCGACAATTCCACTTCACGTCCTGGCCTGACCACGGGGTTCCCGACACCACTGACCTGCTCATCAACTTCCGGTATCTTGTCCGTGACTACATGAAGCAGAGTCCTCCCGGATCGCCAATTCTGGTGCATTGCAGGTAGGCAGGGGGCGCTTCACCTGAGACAGACTTCAAAGGCAGTTATAAGTATGAACACTTTTGAAAAGCAAGGTCTAGATTGAATGCAGTAGGCGTTCTGTGAATTGAATCTGTGAATTTACAGATTCAGGTAAGGTTTGGAGACGTGGCCACAACTTAGTCCCTAAACCCTGGGACAGGGAATGGGGAACTATAGCTTGTGGGCCAGATCTGGTAGGCTGCCTGTATTTTTTTTTTAAACTATCATGTATTGAAACATATTTCTTTTTTATAATATTTTCTTATAAAATATTTCAATCTTACAAAAATATAGAGAAGAGTAACAATTCATAAAGCATACCACGAGACCACATGTGTTTCTTTTTGTTAATAATACATTCTAGATATAAAGTCTCCACCTACCAGTCTCCTATCCCAGGTGAATGTCGTCCTAAAGTTCATGTGCGTTATTCCCTTGCGTGCTTTTATGTTTTATTGCATATGTGTATATCTCTCTGGTTTCATACAGCTTTAAACTTTTACCAGGTTTTATTGTGTATACATCATTCTGCAGCCTGCTTTCTTCATTCAGCACGTTGGTTTGTTATTTAACAATATCGAAACACATAATTCTAGTTTGTTTTACTTATTCACTTAAAATATTTTTTTGACATACAAAAAACTGCACATCACTTAATATATACGACTTGACAAGTTTGGGGATAAGTATATATTCCCATGGCACTATCACCACAATCTGTTTTGCTGCCTATTTTCATGACGTTGTCCTGGGCCACAGCCGTGCTCATTAGTTTGTATATTGTCTGTAGTTACTGTCACGCCGCAACGGCAGAAAGAGGCCACTGGCTTGCACAGCCGAGGATAGTTACTGTCTGGCCCTTTGCAGAAGAAGTTGCTCCCCCTCCTCTAGAACAGTGACATGAGCTTTAAAGCGAATGGGTGAACTTAAGACAGAAGAAAGGAGGAGCTGTGTTGCCCCCTGGGGAATAAATTGATGAAACTTGCCATCCTAGCTTATGGTGGCAACTTGACTGGGCCTGGGATCCAAGAAGCTCTAGCAAGGTGTTTTAAAAAAAAATATATATATTTTTATTGATTTCAGAGAGAAAGGGAGAGGGAGAGAGAGACAGAAACATCAATAATGAGAGAGAATTATTGATCGGCTGCCTCCTGCACATCCCACACTGGGAGTCAAGCCTGCAACCCAGGCATGTGCCCTCCTGACTGGGAATTAAATCGTGATCTCCTGGTTCAGAGGTCGATGCTCAACCACGGAGCCACACCAGCTGGGCTAGCAAGGTGTTTTATATGTGGCATTTGACTCCAAAGGAACTCTAGGATTTGGGCCGCCGTCCCAAGCCAGTGCATTCTGATGTGCTGAGGTTTCAGTAGAGCAAACGTTCAGTGATCCTGGGCTCTGCCCTCGCAGCCTGGTCATGGAGGAGAGCACACACCTGCACAGGGCAGGGGCAGCTGTCCAGCAGAGGCCACCCACGGAGACGTGCTTGTTCCCTTCCCTTCTAGTGCGGGCGTCGGAAGGACGGGCACTTTCATCGCCATTGATCGCCTCATCTATCAGATAGAGAACGAGTACTCCGTGGACGTGTACGGGATTGTGTACGACCTTCGCATGCACAGGCCTTTAATGGTGCAAACAGAGGTGAGGCCCACATCTGTTGGACACTCCACCCTTCCTGTCTGTTCGTGTCACGCACTCGTGCTAAACTGTTTCACCCTTCCAGATCTTTCTGGCTCCTGGCCGTGATGTAACACTCGATTTCTTTAAGATCCTTAACTGACATGGGCTTGAACTACCCGATACAGTGACCCATGGCACTGATATCACTGATGGCGCCACAGCCCTAGACAGGATCCTTACCTGCTGCCACCGACTCACCCGATAATCTCAGCAGGTCCCTGAACTTTGTCTCTCGGATTTAACACTCATAAAATTGGCCTTTTCGCTCTTTGTTTCTTATTTAAAAAAAAAAAATGTTTTTATTGATTTCAGAGAGAGGAAGGGAGAGGGAGAGAGAGATAGAAACATCAATGACGACAGAGGATCAATGATCGGCTGCCCGCTGCACGCTCCCTACTGGGGATCGGGCCTGCAACCTGGGCATGTGCCCTTGACCAGAATCGAACCGTGACCTCCTGGTTCGTAGGTTGATGCTGAACCACTGAGCCACACCAGCTGGGATCGCTCTTTGTTTCTAAGAAGCTCCTCTGACCATCCTTAAAATAAGCTAGTGAAACAGACTTATCAAATATTAATAATATGAAATAGTGTAATGCTGCTTTACGCATGAATATAGCCATGTATCCCAGCCTTGTGCCGGTTAAACAACAGCAGGTCCGTAGCTGTGGGAGGATGGTGGGCAACTGAGACAGTGGATGCTTGGTAGCCACGGTGCCGCCGTGTAGCCCTGTTAGACTGGCTGTCCCTGCAATGTTCCCGGCAAGCCTCTCCAGGCATGTTCTCACACATATATTGGGAAGTGGCCCTTCTCGAAGCTGCAGGGTGAATTGCCTCGACCAGGATGAGAGCAGCATGTTCATTTTGTATCGGGCTGTCGCCGTGAATATGTGCCCTGTTTTTGAGTCCAGCAGGGAATGTTCTAGAGGCCTGGGTACATGGCGTGCTTTGGGGTGAGCAGTGTGGTTGTGGTGGAAAGTGTGGAATTGCCCTCCTGTGTTGGTTGGAAAAGACATTTTCTTTTTTTTTGTTGCTATAATTACATAGAGTAGCGGTTCTCTATCTTTTTTCCTCCTTTGAGAGAAACAGACATCTTATACCTGCTTACAAATGATTTTCAGGCCCCTTTTAAAATTTTAAAAAATAATATTAACTGAAAATAATATTACAATGAAAAGATCTGACGATACAGCATTATATAGGGTACATTTTTCTCTTTTACTTTTTTCTTCCCCACCCACACTCCCTGGAAGTAGCCAATGTTTACAGCTTGTGTGTATCTTCATAGGCTTCTTGATGTACAGCTGCAGAAAAACACGTGTACGCTCTCGCGTGCGCAAACACACACACACACACACACACACACACACACACACACACATGACCTGGAGTATTTTTAAAAAATGAAACTTTTATATATGATACTGCCCTGCAATTTATTTCCTCTTACAGCATCATGGATATTTTCCCGTGTTGGCATATACCTCTTCTTCCTCTTTTAATGGATACTACAGATCTGATATGCTGCCTCCAGATGGTCCCCCCCCCAACTCTACCCTGATCATCCCCCTCAACCCCACCTCCTCTGTTGAGAATCACAGTTTATTCCTTATTTTGCACATCCTCACTAGCCAAGAAAATCTTTTGGAAATTTTTATGATGTGAATGTACAAGTGCATTACCACCGCCACATCCTTCCTTTGCCCTTCCCCCACGATTCTGGTATTTCTCCTTGGATGTGGCACCGACACATGGCGATGAGAAGGTGGGGCTGTCAGGGGCTGTGGGTGGGGGCACATTCCTGGTTACCGGTGGGATGAGTTCACTTTTCTTTCCTCGATAAGTATGGAAAACCAGAAAAAGGGAGCATTTTTTTTTTCTTTTGCAAAACAGATTTATTTTTTAAGACTATTATATGATCCACGGGGAAAGCCAGGATCGTGTTGGGTTGGATATATTTTAAGTGCCAGAGGTCTGTTTTTACTACTGAATCTTGGAATCTTGCTGAGGGGAGGTCTGGGGAGTCTGTCCCTCTGGCTGAGAATCATTGATGGTGAGATTCTTGCTCTCTGGGGTTGCAGGTTTCACTAGAAAGTGATTACCCCTGGACGCGTTAACCTGAAGTATTCACTGTGGGGCGGGTGGGGTTGGGGAGTGGGAATCAAGTTTAAAAATAAGGGTGGATGCTAATCTATGGGACCTGCGCTCACTTGCTTCCTTCTTTTTCCCTTGTCTAACAGGACCAGTATGTTTTCCTCAATCAGTGTGTTTTGGATATTATCCGATCCCACAGAGACTCAAAAGTGGATCTCATCTACCAGAACACAACCGCAATGACAATCTACGAAAACATCGCCCCCGTGGCCACGTTTGGACAAACCAATGGTTACATCGCCTGATTCCAAAGGAAAGTCTCTCTGGAGTTAACGAGGCCACCACACCCACAGCAAAGAAAGGCGCCCCGATGTCGACATGCTTTTAGATGTCTAATATCTCAATTCTTTGATCTGTTTTGTTAGAACTAACTGAGG
Organism: Eptesicus fuscus; assembly: GCF_027574615.1. Taxonomy (NCBI): domain Eukaryota; kingdom Metazoa; phylum Chordata; class Mammalia; order Chiroptera; family Vespertilionidae; genus Eptesicus; species Eptesicus fuscus. Next base: position 66,815,655 of record NC_072485.1, on the reverse strand, counting down.
GTGTGAAGCTGCCCACGTAACACACGACAGATGAGAAGTTAGGGCTGTTGGGGGCTGTGGACGGGTGGTGAGCCAGTCAGCTGCATCCTGGTCCCCGGTGGGATGAGTTCACTCTTTTCCCTTGAGAATGATGGAAAACCAGGAAACGTGAGCTATGATTCTTTTTCAAAGCAGATTTTTTTTTTTTTTAAAAACAAAACTATTTTATATGATCCACATGGGAAAGCCAGGATCGTGCTGGGTTGAATATATTTTAAGTATCAGAGGTCTATTTTTACCTACTGAATCTCGGGATCTCGCTGATGGAAGGTGCAGAACTGTGGACCGTGATCACGCAGGGAGGGGCAGGCGGCGCCTCTCCGGCCTGGGTTTTCTATTTGAACATGTGCCTTTTCTGAATTATGCTTCCACAGGCAGAACTCAGAAGATTTCTCTATTTTTGTATCGAATCTCATAATTGGACTCTGCAGAATATTTAAACGGTAGTTTAGTATCGGAGGTTCAGCCTTCTCGGTAACATTCCTATCCTTGATTAGAGGAGGCCCCTCCCCCACTAGCCCCTCCCGTTTTATGCTCTATTCTTTCTTCCCCTTCTCCCCCCCTCCCACTCCCCCCCCCAGTTCCCCACAGATGTGTGTGTTCAGCCCACTGGTTGAGTGAGAGTGGAATTTGGGGTGGGGGTGGGTAGGGAAGCAAAGGAAACCCTACAGTGATGGACTCTCCTTTTCTAGTCCCTGTTCTGTCCCTTTCCCCCCTCATTTCGTATTTGGTAAGAAGGATTATTTAAAGGTGCAATATGTGACTAGTGATTCCTGATGCTCTAGGTTCTTAGCAACGTTTTACTCAGGTTGGCATTTTATGTGTGTGTGTGTGTGTGTGTGTGTGTGTGTGTGTGTGTGTAAATGCGTGGCAATCTGTGAACACTTCAGTGTGAAAACAGTGTCAAATTAATTCCTCCTCCTTCGAAATCCACTGGCTTTAGTCTGTCTGCGGTGACACATATTGATATCTACTGTATATATATATAGATACTAAACTCTCAAAAACAGTCATTCCTTTGAATTGAGGTGTACAAAGTTTGAATTTGTATCAAGATGTAATTATTATTTTTAAAACCTCTTTTCACTATACTGCTGCTGTAATTACTTTGATTTAAAAAAAAATGTAGATTAACTTTTTTTTTCCCTCCTTCAGGTGTGTATCCACCAAGAATTTCAGAATTTATGTGGATTAATTTTATTGGTACATAATCTGTAAACTTCTCAAGGCATTAACATGAAAGGATGTGTTTCTTTTTATTTTATGTCGTGGCTCAGGTTCTATTGTGAAGAAGTTGTGAGTGTATCCTCCGATCCGCAACGGAGTATACAAGGTCTTATGAAGGAATGTCCGACCCCCGAAAGCCCGTGGCCCTTGGCCACAGCCATGAGTCCTGCTGTAACCTTAGGATGAATGTGTCCTATTGAAGATGGGAGCGGGGTCCTCTCCGGGGTCCCTGCTCCCTGTGGGCCCGTGGGAGCCCTTCTCCCAACCCTGCCTCGCTCCTCAGCTCACCGGCACTTTGATAACTGGACGTGTGACTGGGTGTGTGGGGTCAGGAAGGGTGAACCACGACGTACTGACGCCCTTGATCCATTTCAGAGGTCAGTGCTGTACGCCCGTTGTCCCCTTTCCCTTTGAGGTACCGAAAGAATGAAAAGGAGAGGTGGTGATGTCTCGTTTTGGGGAGACCCTTACTTCCCAAACAGAAATTTGCACTTTTTGCTGAATCCTTTGCTGTCTTTGGTAGTAAGCAGTTCATTCAATGTCAGACCCTTCGAGGAATGGGTTGGCCCGGCCAGGTCGGGCCCTCTGGACCCCACTTCCGAGGGGCCTTTGGCTGTGTAGGTCTGAATCAAGGAAACCACACGGTTGTGGGGTGTGGGGTGCACCCGGGTTTGGGCCGATTGCTTCCTAACCTTCACACTGGTCTGGCCCCCAATGCATGCAGATCTCAGAGTCCCATAGCTTCAGTCAGAGGTGCCGGCTGAGGCAGCAGCTCTGTGGCCACACCCCTCCCCGCTCCAACTTGTCAGGAAACCTTTGTGGTGGGTCTGATCGGGGTGTCACATCCCAGGGAGATTCTGTGCCCCGCCCTGCCCTGCCCCTACCACTGCCGTGGAGACATCCGAGAAAAGGGCTTGCCTCTCACAATCCCTTTAAAATGAATGAAAGCAACAATAATTATAACCATATTGTATAGAAACTAAAAAAAAAAACACCCAGAAACCCTCTCCCTTCCACCTGGCGTGGGCTTGGGAGCTGGCCAGCAGCCCCACGTGCCACTCCCGGACGTCATTCCCAGCCCCAGAGGAAGGCCTGTGCCGGAGAGGCCTGGACTCCAAGCGGCAGGTCACACGGAGGTCACCACGCCTCTCTGCATCCTGAAGACGCTGTGGACGGGGCGAGTGGGGCGGCGAGAGTATTTATAGCACAGGGATCGCAAAGGGAAGATTCATGTGTAACTGTGAAGGACGTAGGGGCTGGGAGAGGGTCACAGGAAAGAGGAAGGTGCTTTTGAGCTCTTGCCCCAAACCCTCCCAGGAACAAATAACTAGAGTTGGAGGGACCGTGGAGAGGGTGGGGTTGCCCTGCGTTAGTAGTTGAGTTACATACAGAAACGCAGCCAGGGTGGGGTGGGTGGTCCTTGGCTTGGGGGATTTGGGTCATTGGCTCTCTTCTCCAAGCAAAGACGTTTTGCCTCCAGAGTTCGATCGAGAGGCAATGGCATCTGGGGTGTGTTCCTTGTGAGCGTGTAGTGACAGCTAGAGGTGGCCTCCTTGGCTCCCCTGGATTTGGGCTTCGTCAAGTTAGAGGCTCCGGGGTGGGGGTGGGGGCCACTCTGCAGCTGATTCACGTTTGCTTTCCACGTAGATGAAAAAGCCTGGCCCGCTTTTGGAATGATTGGTCGCGCTTACTGAGCTAAACAAGCCTTGGTGACTGATGTCGATTTGCCTCCGAAGTCCCAAGTCCTGCGTTTTCAGACTGTCCAGAGCAGCCGAGCGTTCAACATACTGTAGCTTTTTTTTTTTTTTTTTTACCTCCCGTGGGGCACATAAGGGTAGGATGTGTTGATGTAGACTCTAAAACTGTAATTTCCTTGTAACTGTTTTGGAATGATGCATATTTCTAATGTTGGTTATACTTGTACAGAGTACTGCTGTTGGTTGCTTTTCTTTGTTTTTTAAGGAAAAAAATGGCCTGAAATGTTCTTTTTTTAAAGACTTACAAATACCAAATATAAAAAAATGTCAACACATCATGCCTTTGTTTGTTTCTTTCCCTCCTCCTTACTTGGTGTCCGCACTGTTTCATTTACCACTCAGCTTACTGCCCTACATTCAGTGGGGGCGTCCTCGACAAAAACACGCTTCCCTGTGGGACTTCCCACATCCCATTAGTTTGCTGGGGCCGCCGTAACAAGGTGCCACAGGCTGGGGGGTGGGGGTGGGTGAAAGGGCTGAGGCAGCAGACATTTATTTCTCACGGTGCTGGAGGCGAGAAGTCCAAGGTGAAGGTGTTGGCAGGGCTCGTTCCTTTCGTGGCTTGTCGATGGCCATCTCCCTGTGTCCTCACATGGTTATCCCTCTGTGTGTGTCTGTGTCCCATTCTCCCCTTCTTATAAGGACATCAGTCATAGTGGGTTAAAGCCCACCCTTGTGACCTACTTTTACCTGCATTACCTCTTGAAAGTCCCTGTCTCCAAATACACTCACATTCAGAGGTACTTGGGGAGACACAATTCAGCCCAAATCACACATCCGGGGCGATGAAGGGAAAAGGAGGCTTGGGAGAACTGAGTGTGCATCTGAGAGGTGGCTGTGTGTGCTCTCAGAGGGTCCCCACCCCGGTTTTAGGGGGTTCGCTGTGGATGGATTTGGGGAATCCCAGAATTGCTGGGATATGTAGCAACTGGGGTAGGTTTTATTTCATCCCTTTCTGTTATGCTTGATGCAAACACTAAGCAGACAAAAGATGACTTTGTTTTGTGATCTCTCGTTCCTCGTGCCTGAGCCAAGTTAATCCATTCAACAGTGACACACCAAGTATCTACCATGCACCAGCCACTGAGGGTATCCATGGCAACACCAGGGACAGAAGTCCTGGCCCTCATGTGGCGTATGTTCTGATCAGAGGAGTCAGACAAAACAGCATGCACATAAAATCTTCGGTGTGTTAGATGGTGAAAATATAGAGAAAAAGAGCATTTCACTCCCTGATGCAACTTGTCATTGTCACACGACAAGGAAAGCGCTCTGCACGTTCCCCAGGTGTTCACAGAGGCCCGGCTTTGGGGGAAATGAAAGCGAGACGGTGGGCAGACACGGCGCACACTTCTCAGGCCGGTCGGGGAGACAACGGTGACGGCAGCAGACGTCCTGCCCGTGGGAGGGGGCAGGCCGAGGGACGGGCCAGGTGCGAGTGGTGCCAATGGAAAGTGAACGCTGTGACATGCCAGAGGGGGTGAAGGGAACAGGTCACAGGGATCCCAGAAGCACTGAGTCGGGTGGCATTCGAGCTGAATCGGAAGCAGAGTTTCAGCAGGAGGATAAAGAGGGCGGGGGAGGCGTGGGGTGTGGAAGTGCATGCGTTGCGAGGAGCACGGTGAGGCTTCCCGGCGACGGGGATATGAGCGTGCAGGACGGGGTCAGGGGAGGAGGTGGCGGATGACCCTGAAAGGTAAAAGCTCTAGGACTGTATGCGTGGGTGACTAAGACTGTCACCTTAAAAATACTGGACCAGGTATGTGTGTATGTACACACATATACATGTACACACACACACACACACACACATATGTACACACACACACACACTTTCACCTTAACTATTTTATTTGGCTGGAAACTGCACGGTAGTCACAGGGGTGGCCCTGAAGGATGAAGGAAGGGTGCCAGCAGACGGCTGGTTAATGGGAGTAAAGGAGATACTTGACCTCAGAAAACAGGGTGCACTGAGCACTCTCAGTGGGAGACGTGTCTCCTGGGCCTTTAGGTCCCCATGAGGTTCTCAGCAGATCAGGCAGGGTGGTCCCTCAGGCCTTTTGAGGACACCCCCGGCCCCACAACACTCCCTTTCTTTTTTCTCTCTCTCTCCTATCCTCCTCATCTCGTCCAACCATATGGAGACTATGGCTAAATGCTAGCTTGCTTGCCAAGGGCAAAATAACTAGTAACAGTTCCAGTACACTCCTGAGTTGTTCACTGTAACATGGTGGGTGCCAGGCATGGCACGCTTTAGTATGTCGGGGTCTGCCTGAGATCCGTCGCTATCATCCATTTCCTGATTAGGCGAAAAGCTCCCATCTGGAGCATTTCACAATGGAATTATTCCAGACCTAACTGCTCCCCTGGCTGAGGACAGAAAGTGTTTTGCTTTGAGAAAGATGCTTCTAGGTGTCTGGGTGTATGCAGAACAGCACGGGTCCAAAATTTGGAGGCCTGAACCTTACTAAGTTCTCCTATGCCCAGGATGACTGAGTGGCAGTCACAGAACCGTTCCACGTTGGACAAGCACCAGGTGGCAGAGAGCTGAGGGCTGTCCCGGGCCTTGGGAGCGCAGTGCCTGTGGCTCGTGGGACACTGTTGGCCCTTGAACAACTCCGGTTTGAACTGCAGGGTCCGCTTCTAGGCGGATTAAAAAAAAAAAAAATAAGTACAGTCAACCCTTGTTATGGGCAGGTTTCACACCCATGGATTCATCCAACCGCAACAGTATTTTCTCATTCGTAGCCTCAGATTCGCAACCGCAGATTCGCCACCGCAGATTCGCCACCGCGGATCGAAAGTGCTGTTTTCAATGCGCGGTTGGTTGAATCCGGGACTGAGAAGCGCCCACGCGCGGATGTGGGCGCCCCTAACCCCGGCGTCCTGGGTGGGTCCACAGCCCCTGTGCCTGAGCAGAGCTGGGCGTCCTCCTGCTCAAGCCGAGGGAGGTGAGAGGCCCCCGCCGCGGTGGAGGCCCTTTCCCAGGGAGGGGTCCTCCGGGCCTGACCCCACCTGGCCATCAGCCTTCCATGGGGAGTTTCCTACGTCAGACCCGCCACTCAGCAGAGTAAGTTCACTAAGAAAAACGATGACAGTTAGGTTTTTTTTTGCACAAATGAATGTGGTTATGATTTTGATGCCGCAATATGCGGAGAAACTCAACACATTGCCTGGAGCACCCGATAAGGGGTGGCTACCCATTGATAAACTTACGTTTTGTTGATCGTCTGCTCATGGGCGGGCAGTGGGCCCGGGGGATGTGCTTTTGTGAAGAAAACAGGCTTGGTCACTGCCTTTGTGGAATTTAAGAGAGAAAAGCAATTTATGGAACTATAGGTAGAGAATAGTCCCTTAAAAATTAGTTAGGTGCCTAGAAGATAACAACAACTCCAGAATCATGTGTATTGGTGGGATTAGGACTGGCTTTCGTTTTTATTTTTACTTGCCTAAATTTTCTGATTTCTCCCAATGAATATGGAGTACTTGTTAACAATAATTAATGAAAACTTAAGCATTTTTTCCTCATGACTCAATGTACTTCAAAATATATTTGTCATGTTTTACAAAGCTTTTTTTAAATTAAAAATACATTTTTATTTATTTCAGAGAGGAAGGGAGAGGGAGAGAGAGGAACATCAATGATGAGAGAGAATCATTGATCGGCTGCCTACTGCATGCGTGCCCCCCCACACCCCCTCAATGGGGATGGAGCCCCAAACCTGGGCAGCCCGGAATCGAACTGTGACCTTCTGGTTCATAGGTCCACGCTCACCCACTGAGCCACGCCCGTCCGGCTACAAAGTTCTTTAAAATGAATGTGAACCCAAAGCTGTTGCTGGCAGCCTGTGCAGGTGAAGTTTTTGGACGGTAGATTCTGTGCTGTCAGGTGGAAGGAATCAAGGGCCTACCTTCTCGTTCCTGGCTGAGCGTGGAGAGCAGGAGGAGGAGGCAGGGAGAATAGAAGTTTAGGCTCTGCTCCCCAAAGTTCTAACAGCCCTCCCATCCCTATGGGACTGGTTGTGGGAGATCCCTGGGACCTCTGAGGAAAAACATGAGACCCTAACCCTTACCAGTTACATCCTGTGGAGGTCACTTTCCTGTGGCCAGGTAAGGCCTTCAGACCGTATTTGAGCAGCGCCGGCTGGTGCAGCAGGTTTGGATGCGGCCACGAGGTGGCGCCAGAGGACTGGGTTGAGGAAGCAATCCCTGATTAGACTGAGAGGGCAACGGAGGAAATTGGGCTGGAAAGGGAACCAGGGAGCTGATGCCTAAAAATGAACAACAACAGGGAGATGGAAGTGTCCTTGACAGCAGTCAGTAGTTTCCCCCTCTTATGTTCATGGTTAAAAAATTAGGAAATTTAGGTAAGAAAAAGAAGGACAAGAAATCTGTGTGGCCTCCAGCTAACAAGATGGCTCCGAGTAGTGGTCCCCTCCCACGTGTACCAGGGTTGGTCTGTGTGACCAACAGAACAGAGCTGAAGTGGTGATGTGTTATTTCTGAGATTAGGTTGTAAAGGACTCTGCAGCCTCTCTCTTGGCCTTTCTCTTTCTCTCATGAGCAGCCATGAGAGGACCGTGTGGTCAGGAGCTGAACTTTCTGCCAATAGCCAAGTGATTTTGGAAGCAGATTCTCTAACCCCAGTCAAGCCTTCATAGGACTGCAGATCCCCATCCTCACCCGCAACAGCTTGACTGCAACCCCCAGGAGACCTTGAGCCAGAACTGCCCAGCTGAGTCACTCCCAGATTCCTGATGCTTAGGACCTGCTTTAGGCTTTAGAGACAGATGGATCTGGTTTGTGTCCTAGCTGACCACCTACTCGCTGTGATACTGAAGACAAGTCACTCTACCTCCTTGAGCCTCTAGTTCTTTGTCTGTAAAATGAGAATAATAATAGCATTCACTCACAGCTTTAAATGAGATAATGTATACAAAATTCAAGATTAACCGCTAGCTGCTGCTTTATATAGGTAGAGGCAGGAGTAAATGTCTTAGTTCTGAGAAGTTAACTGAGTAGCCTTCTTCTTCTTCTTTTTTTAAGTATTCATCACTGAGGATCGAGCCCACAACCCAGGCAATGTGCCCTTGACCAGAATCGAACCTGGAACCTTTCATTTCGCAGGCTGATGCTCTATCCACTGAGCCAAACCAGCTAGGGCCTTAGTCGTCTTCTTAATATGCAGATGCAGTGAGTGTAGGGACCTTAGTATGCCTTTCCTGAGACAGAGCGAAAAGTGCCTCTCCTCTTGGTCTGCACAATTTTCATACAGAGCAGGGGGCTTTCTGGGAAGGGAAGGGCCGAGGCCTCCTAACTTTTGGTCTGTGAGATTTGCAATTAAGAGAACCTGTTTTGGTGGTTCAGGGTGACATTGGCCACGATCCATCAACATAAAAGAATATGAAAAGCGCCAAGAGGGAGCCCACCATGAGGGAAAGGGGGCCCAGTGTTGGTGATACAGTTTCAGCCTTGGGGTGTGTGGGGAGGCTTGATTTGTTGCAGGAGGTGCCTGGGGATAGAAGCCCCTCTGGATCTGGCTGACCTGGACCATTGTGTTTTTGGGAGCAGAAGCTGAGCATGTGAAGGTGAACAACGAGAACTATGACCTTGGAGCTCATGTATGGAGTCTAACCTGCAGTAGTGGGTAGTCTACCCATGCCCATCATATTACGCAGAACCAATCAGGTGGCAATGACCAAAGACAAGGCATGGTTTTGGAAGACCTTGATCCTTTGCACTGTTCCTCAGACGTTTCTTGGATGATTTGGTGTAGAGATAGGATTCAACATTATGTGAGAGCTAATAGACTTCCCTATTTAAGGCGTGTGTGACTCAAGCCATTAGCTGGGCAGACAAAAGATATGATTTAATTTGTACTTTCCAAGATGGTGAAATAAATTGTATGATTTGGGTAAACTAACTGTCATAAAAGCAAGCAACCCCCAGATCTCCGTGGCTTCATATCTATGTCACAGTTTAATGTGGCTGGCACCATTCAAGGACCTAAGCCGATACAGGTTCCACCACCGTTAACCCACACTCCCAAGGTCATCCAGAGTGTCACCATCCAGCTAGCAGATGAGGGGGAGAAAGTGTAAGACAATGTGTGGGAGGTTTCTGTGGGCTGGGTTTGGTCTGTGAGATTTGCAATTAAGAGAACCTGTTTTGGTGGTTCAGGGTGACATTGGCCACGATCCATCAACATAAAAGAATATGAAAAGAGCCAAGAGAGAGCCCACCATCAGGGAAAGGGGGCCCAGTGTTGGTGATACAGGTTCAGCATTGGGGTGTGTGGGGAGGTTTGATTTGTTTAAGAGAACCTGTTTTGGTGGTTCAGGGTGGCATTGGCCACAATCCATCACTTTCATGCACATTCTATTGGTAGGGAAATAGCATTACACTGTGTACCCAGGAAGAAGAGGAGAGCTGTGGCTATTGGTGACCACTGTGCTCTTTGCCACATTGGTTAGGCCAATGGATTACGTGCTTAGCACAGCACCTGGCACATAGTAGGGATTTTGTAAATGGTTCTATCCTCCTCCCTTCTAGAGCCACCTCCCTTCCAGAGCCACCTGCCTACGGAAGAAGTAGTCAGGAAAGAATAACCTTTATTTTTTTTGCATTGACATGCAACCCAGCTGCTTCTAAGTGTCTTCTTTTATGGATGTAATGTGTGTGCTGGGAGATGTTGTGCCTTGGTTTTGGTCCACAGTGTGGTTATAGGAGGAGGAACTGCAAGCTGTTGTCCCTCAGTGACGTGCACATTTAGTGGGTATGAGTTCTTGCAGCTTCCAGTCATGCCTTTAATTTCTTACCTGAAGCTCCTGGGAATCTCAAGGAGGTGAAAGACATTCTCCTTTAGCCCCGAAGAACCCCTAAGGGATGGCAGTAATTTGCTCCTTTGCAAACTTTACCTAACTCTTTGTCTCAACTCCTTAGAGTATAATTAGTTGCCAAAGTTTGACATTGTGCCATAAAGCCTGGATGTGGGCCACAGAAACAGGAGGACTCATTGAAGCCACAGAACAGAGAACTAATTGGCTCTTTTCTTCCCTTGATGATCATTGTAGCAGCAGAGAACTTTTTCTACTAAACGCGAAGAGGCCATTGTCTGAGTTGTAAAGGGTTAGTGGAAAAAACTGAGAACATATGGATTTGATGAACAAGTTACTTTTCTTTTTTTTACATCTATAGTATTATGCATATTGTTTTTCAACTTGCTTTTTAAAACATAATCATATATTTTGTATCTCTTTCAACATCAGTATATGTAGATGCACCCATTTGTATTAGTCAGCTCAGGTTGCCATAACAAAATGCCATAAGACTGGGTAGCTTAAACACCAGGAATTTATTCCTCATAGTTCTGGAAGCTGGAAGAGAGAAACAATTCAACTGGTGAACTCACATGATTCAGATTATTGTCCCTCTTTAATCGTCCTTCTGTGGTCCCAATGTGTTTGCCCACTACTTCTGTGACCTCCATCCCTTATTCAAGCTTGCCTGCCCTGGCACTTCTGTGGAGGTGGTTATTGTGTTGGCCAACAGTGGATTAATCTGTGTCCTTTCCTTCCTCTTGTTGGTGTCCTCTTATATAATCATCCTTGTCCACTCGAGGAACCTCTCTGCAGAGGGGAGGTGCAAAACCCTCTCCACCTGTGTCTCTCACACCACGGTGGTCCTCTTGTGCTTTTGACCTGCCATCTTCCTCTACATGCGGCCCCCTTCACCTTCATTGAGGACAAACTGGTGGCCATGTTCTGCATGATCGTCACCCCCATGCTGAACCCCATTATCTACACCCTCAGAAAAGCAGAGGTGAAATCATCATGAGGAGGTTGTAGGGCAAGAAAGTAAATTCAGGAGTAGAATAAAAATGAAAACATGAAAAAAGTAGCATGTTCAGGGTGACTAAATATGCATTCTGATTTTAGTCCACTATGAGGAATAGAGGAAAAATTATTCATATTTTTGTTGTATCTTAGATGAACCCCTTATACACCATGGTGTCAATCATAGCCCTTTCATAGCTATCTGTACTTTGTAGAATGTTGAAAAGTGAGCTGCATTCCTTCTTTTCTTCAATGGTTCATAGTGCTAAGTGCTTAGACTTCAGGGAGGGAATTACCCTGACTGGAAACTCACCCTATCGAACAATAAGTTTTCAATCTAGTCATATGCCTTTCCCACTTCTCTTCTTTCTTGGATTTACTTGCTCGAGAAAGGGATGTAGGTACAGGTGTTAGATGAGGAATTGTGCCTGGGCATGTCTTCAATGTATTAACCAAGCCTGCCTGTGTCAGATTGAATTATTGGCCCTAGTTCTTTACTCCTTCTTGCATCTGTGCCCTTTTTTCCTTGAAACTTTGCATTTCTTCCCAGAAGAGGTGGCATGTGTTTTTCCGTTCCTTGATTTTGGCATCAGTTGACTTGCTCTGGCTATAGGAATGTGTGTGGAAATGACAATGGGCAAGTTGGGGGACTAGATCTTAAGAGACCTTGGGTATTTTGCTTGCTTCTTGTATGTCTGTTACCATCACAAGATGATGGGGAGAAGCCACACCACAGCCTTGGCTGCAGAATGGCATGAAGGGAGCAGAACATCTCCTCTTGACCCACCAAACCACAGCCCAAGGCAGAGCTGCCCCAGCTGCCCTGCAACCCCAGGCGTAGGAGAATCGATGTTCATGGGGGCGTGTTACTGAAGATTTGTGGTTATTTGTCACTTAGCACAAACTTATTATTATTATTGAACTAGCAAATGCATTTAACAATGGAGAACAGAAAAGTCAAGAGGACTGGGTTAAAAATGGTTAATATTTATTAGGCTTGGATTGCCTACTTCATTTTATTTATAGTGATTATGCTGAACATGGGCATGAATGTGTCCTTTCTGATGCTTTGAAGGCCTTGCCGTTGATCTGAACTCTCTGGAAATAGTGTCTGCAAATTTCTGCCAGGTTGGCATAACTCAACAGTTCATTTATGTTTTATGGGTTCATTGATCTAGAGTCAGTCAATGTCGGCTTTCTGCATGCTTCACAATTAGAATATTTCAGGGCTTCTTAATTAAGAGGGAAAGCAGTAAAGTAGATTGGAAGTGGAAGCATGTCTTCGGTGAATTAATAATTCACGGAATTAGTCTCCTGCCTAATAACTAAATTGTTGAATTGGTTAGTTCTGTGAATTAATTGTTGGTAATTCCATTATCTGCAAACTTCTAGTTGGTGAATTGATTTTAGGTGAATTACTCTGCTTTGGTACCTGGGATGATGAGTGACACTCAATAACTGCTCAATATCAAAGTTCTGTCAATGTTATTTATTTTTATCATCTGGGAAAGGCTTGAGTTAGACATGAGATAATTTGGAGAACTTTTTTGTGTGAATTACTTTTAGTTTAAATATAGAAATGATGTTAATAGATTGCCTAACAATGAAAAATACCAACTTTACAAGTGCACGAAAATAACCAAGGTCACATTTAGATTCATTAGTAGAGTAATTGATATTCCTTATATTTGTATAGCACCTTGTATATATTTCACAGCCCTTTCATGTCCATTATTTCATTGGAATCTGTGATGTCAATGAAAAATGAATTAATCATTCCCAATGTACATTTTTGGAGGTTGAAACATCGTTTAGATTAGGTTTTAGCTGCTAGGAACAGATTCTAAAACAAGATAGGAGTTAAGAAGTAGACAGTTCAGGATGAAAAGGGACTCTATCTTGTTGATCCATCCGTTGTAGCATCATTCTCAAGGTTACCTCATGGTTGAAGATGGCTGGTAGAGCAGTTCCAATGGCAGCATTCCTACCATCAGGAAAGAGGAAGGAACAAAATAAAGCATGTCCCTTCTTGAAGTTGCGAGGGAGGCTGGGCAATGGTTCCACGTGGGTATGTTCCCAGATACAAATTCAGAGGTCCTATTACTATAAAAGGGGGAGAACAAAACAAGTGTTGGGACACCAGCAATTTTAGATCCTGAATTAATCAGGCACAAAGCCTGGGCACATATTCAGGTATTCTGACTTGAGACCAGATGTTTCCTACTTTGTAGCCTCCCATCTCAGCTAGGTTTTATTTTTCAATCGAGGTGAATTTTAATTGAGGTAATATTTTGTGAAATGCATGAACCTTTAGTGTTCAATCCAATGAGCTCTGACAAATTTACATATCTTTGTAACCAATATCCCAAACAAGATGTAGACTATTTCTATCATTCCAGAACCTTCTATCACGGCCCTTTCTAGGTAATCTCCAGTCCCCACAGGCAACTGCTGATCTAGTTCCTATCATGGTTTCAGTTCAGCCATCTTTAAGCCCATATAAATGGAATCATCAAGCATGCACTCTTGTGTCTGGCTTCTTTCACTCAACATCATGGTTTTGAGATTCATCACGTTGTGGGTTACAGTAGTTTGTTCTTTTATTTTATGAGTAGTATCCCATTGCACAAATGTGCCACAACTAAAATAAATCTCTTCTCTTGTTGGTAGACATTTGGGTTGATTTCAGTTTTTGGCTATTATGATAAACTCTGCTATAAAAATTCTTTGACATTTATATTTTTTAATTAGAAGCATAAGCCTATAGATTTATTCATTTGTTTTTCTTAAAAATAAGATTTCATTAGGAGGAGTGTGTATAGATACCTTCCTAATTCTTAAACAATTTGTACATATTCTGTAATGGTGGAATTTAAGTGGAATTCAAGAAGTGTGCCATAGACAATGGTTTAATCTTTACCAGGTTAGGAAATAACATCAAACTCTTATGAAAAAGGCAATTTGTGACTTTAGATGAACAAACAGTTTTCTATCACAAATATTTTTTTAAAATATATTTTTATTGATTTCAGAGAGGAAGAGAGAGAAATATCAATGAGGAAAGAGAATCATTGATTGGCAACCTCCTGCATGCCTCACAATGGGGATCGAGTCCGCAGCCTAGGCATACACCCTAACCAGGAATCGAACCATGACCTCTTGGTTCGTAGTTTGGCGCTCAACCACTGAACCACACTGGCTGGGCTATCACAAATATTTTAACAAGTGTAGTTTTCTATAGCAAACATTCATAGAATTACGTTTAAAAACCTATCCTCCTTAGATTTCTTAACCCAAATCTTTCAATATGAGAAATATTTTGACTGATAGATTGTCACAAAAAGTTCACTTCATGATGACATATTATAGAATAAATATAGATTTTTCCTTAACTCTTTGGAGCTTTTATGTAATTATTTGATAATCTTTTGTTTCTTTGTATGTAAAGGATAATGGTTAATTCAGTGTTTGTATTCTCAAAAGCAATTATATTAAAACCTTTAAAAAAATCTTATAGTGTCTCACTAAATTTTATTAATCACCATTAGTTGAAACTTGGCATCTTGTTTCAACTCTTAACTTTAATCAATGCTGAATTAATGACATTTGTGAGTAACACAGGCATAGAGAACATTTATCTTACAAAGTGCTATTATAGCATTTGTAAACCTTTTATTAAAAAAATTTTAATACATACAAAGTTGTGGTTAAAGCATGGTGATGAACTCACATGTAACCCACACCCAGTTTCAATAATTATCAATTCAGGGTAAAAGCCCTTTCATCTATAGCAGAGCATTTCAACAGCAGTAGTATTATGATTTTTTTTTTTTTTTTTTTTTTTTTTTAAATCATGTTTTAATTAATTTTATTTTTTTTTATTTTTTTATTTTATTTTTTTAAATTTCTTTATTGATTAAGGTGTCACATATTTGTCCTCATCCCCCCATTCCCATCCCACCCCTCTCCCCACGCATGCCCCAATCCCCTGTTGAACTTAACCGTTGGATAGGCTTATATGCATGCATACAGGTCCTTTGGTTGAACTCTCCCCCTCCCCCGACCCTCCCCCTACCCTCCCCTATCCTCCCTCTGAGGCCCGATAGTCCGATCGATGCCTCCTTGATTCTGGTTCTGTTCTTGTTCCTCAGTCTATGTTGTTCATCATTTCCTCTAGATGAATGAGATCAAATGTCACTAGATATATACTAATAAGAACTGAATGTGAGACGAGCAATAATATTTTTGCTGACAGGCAAATGAATCAATCTGTAGCGAGCTTCCCCCTGGACCAACAGTTCTTTTGAGACCCAATTTCGATGTCCAGTAGTTCCTTATGTGTACATGTCAGCACTGACCCCTCAGCTCTGGATGGTGGACAAATGGTGGTAATGGAGGTCCGACTCCCTCTGGTTTGGTCTCGGCCGAACCCAGGGGCACGGCGTCACCTGGACTAAGGGGCACGTGGCCTCACCCATACCCAAGGGGCGCGTGGTCTCACCCGGGCCTGGGACCCAGCCTCACCCGGATGGATCCAGGGGCGCACGGCCTCACCCGGACCCAGGATCTGGCTTCACCCGTACCCAGGGATGCTTGGCCTCTCCCAGACCCAGGGGCACGTGGCCTCACCCGGGCTTAGTTGCACAAGGCCTCACCTGGATCCAGGGACACATGGTCTCACCCAGATCCAGGAACGTTTGGCCACTCCCAGACCCAGGGCCACTTGGGCTCACCCGGGCCTAGGTGCACGAGGCCTCATCCGGATCCAGGGACGCATGGTCTCACCCGGACCCAGGGACGCTTGGCCTCTCCCAGACCCAGGGCCACTTGGGCTCACCCGGGCCTAGGTGCACGAGGCCTCACCCGGATCCTGGGACACATGGTCTCACCCGGACCCAGGGACGCTTGGCCTCTCCCAGACCCAGGGCCACTTGGGCTCACCCGGGCCTAGGTGCACGAGGCCTCACCCGGATCCAGGGACACATGGTCTCACCCGGACCCAGGGACGCTTGGCCTCTCCCCGACCCAGGGCCACTTGGGCTCACCCGGGCCTAGGTGCACGAGGCCTCACCCGGATCCAGGGACACATGGTCTCACCCGGACCCAGGGATGCTTGGCCTCTCCCAGACCCAGGGCCACTTGGGCTCACCCGGGCCTAGGTGCACGAGGCCTCACCCGGATCCAGGGACACATGGTCTCACCCGGACCCAGGGACGCTTGGCCTCTCCCAGACCCAGGGCCACTTGGGCTCACCCGGGCCTAGGTGCACGAGGCCTCACCCGGATCCTGGGACACATGGTCTCACCCGGACCCAGGGATGCTTGGCCTCTCCCAGACCCAGGGCCACTTGGGCTCACCCGGGCCTAGGTGCACGAGGCCTCACCCGGATCCAGGGACACATGGTCTCACCCGGACCCAGGGACGCTTGGCCTCTCCCCGACCCAGGGCCACTTGGGCTCACCCGGGCCTAGGTGCACGAGGCTTCACCCAGATCCTGGGACACATGGTCTCACCCGGACCCAGGGACGCTTGGCCTCTCCCAGACCCAGGGCCACTTGGGCTCACCCGGGCCTAGGTGCACGAGGCCTCACCCGGATCCAGGGACACATGGTCTCACCCGGACCCAGGGACGCTTGGCCTCTCCCAGACCCAGGGCCACTTGGGCTCACCCGGGCCTAGGTGCACGAGGCCTCACCCGGATCCAGGGACACATGGTCTCACCCGGACCCAGGGACGCTTGGCCTCTCCCAGACCCAGGGCCACTTGGGCTCACCCGGGCCTAGGTGCACGAGGCCTCACCCGGATCCAGGGACACATGGTCTCACCCGGACCCAGGGACGCTTGGCCTCTCCCAGACCCAGGGCCACTTGGGCTCACCCGGGCCTAGGTGCACGAGGCCTCACCCGGATCCAGGGACACATGGTCTCACCCGGACCCAGGGACGCTTGGCCTCTCCCAGACCCAGGGCCACTTGGACTCACCCGGGCCTAGGTGCACGAGGCCTCACCCGGATCCAGGGACACATGGTCTCACCCGGACCCAGGGACGCTTGGCCTCTCCCCGACCCAGGGCCACTTGTGCTCACCCGGGCCTAGGTGCACGAGGCCTCACCCGGATCCAGGGACACATGGTCTCACCCGGACCCAGGGACGCTTGGCCTCTCCCCGACCCAGGGCCACTTGGGCTCACCCGGGCCTAGGTGCACGAGGCCTCACCCGGATCCAGGGACACATGGTCTCACCCGGACCCAGGGACGCTTGGCCTCTCCCAGACCCAGGGCCACTTGGGCTCACCCGGGCCTAGGTGCACGAGGCCTCACCCGGATCCAGGGACACATGGTCTCACCCGGACCCAGGGACGCTTGGCCTCTCCCCGACCCAGGGCCACTTGGGCTCACCCGGGCCTAGGTGCACGAGGCCTCACCCGGATCCAGGGACACATGGTCTCACCCGGACCCAGGGACGCTTGGCCTCTCCCAGACCCAGGGCCACTTGGGCTCACCCGGGCCTAGGTGCACGAGGCCTCATCCGGATCCAGGGACGCATGGTCTCGCCCGGACCCAGGGACGCTTGGCCTCTCCCAGACCCAGGGGCACGTGGCCTCACCCGGGCCTAGGTGCCCGAGGCCTCACCCGGATCCAGGGACACATGGTCTCACCCGGACCCAGGGACGCTTGGCCTCTCCCAGACCCAGGGCCACTTGGGCTCACCCGGGCCTAGGTGCACGCGGCCTCACCCGGATCCAGGGACACATGGTCTCGCCTGGACCCAGGGTTGTGTGGGCTCTCCCTGACCCAGGGGCGCTTGGCCTCGTCCGGGCACGGGATCCAGCGTCATCCGGGTCCAGGGGCACTTGGCCTCACCCGGACCCGGAGTCCGGCCTCACCTGGACCCAGGGGCATGTGGCCTCACCTAGACCCAGGGACGTGAGGCCTCACTTATACCCAGAGGCGTGTGACCACACCCGAGCCCAGAGGCGCGCAACCCCACCCGCACCCGGGTCTCAGCGGGGCCCCGTCTTCCCGATCCCAATTCCTGCCGGTCAATCCCCCCTCAGCAATTCCCCTGGCCATCCTTCCGGAGCTCCAGTATGGCTGCTGCAGAACTAGTATTATGATTTTGGGTCAAATAATTCTTTGCTATGGGGTCTGTCCTGTGCATTGTAGTATATTTCATAGCACCTCTGTCTTCTACCCATTGAATATGGATAGCACCCCTATCCCACCCAGATTGTAATGGAAAAATGTCCCCAGATAACTGCCAAAATTACTCTCTGTTGAGAACCACTCATCTATACCCTCACCATACCAAAGGCAAGGGGAGGTGCTATCAGTTTTCTGACTCTTGTGGCCCATATTCCTTGGGCCCATCCTTAGAATGGTATCATTTCATGTAAAGCCCCCTGACTGAGTTCATGATGAGCAGGAGCTATCTAATCGACCTCTGAACTGCAGAGAGCCCCATCCAGAATAGGTGCCCTGTAAACATTGGAATTTAAAAAAAATTTCTTTATTGATTAAGGGATTACATATGTGTTCTTATCCCCCCATTAACCCCCCCAACTCCCCCACTCATGCCCTCACCCCCCTGTTGTCTGTGTCCATTGGTTAGGCTTATATGCATGCATACAAGTCCTTTGGTTGATCTCTCCCCCTAACCCCCACCCTCCCCCACCTTCCCGCTAAGCCTTAGAGTCTAAGGTTTGATGGTCTGATCAATGTTTCTCTGTCTCTGGATCTGTTTTTGTTAATGAGTTTATGTTGTTCATTATATTCCATAAATGAGTGAGATCATGTGATATTTATCTTTCTCTGACTGGCTTATTTCACTTAGCATAATGTTCTCCAGTTCCATCCATACTGTTGCAAATGGTAAGAATTCCTTCTTTTTTTTTTTACCACAGCATAGTATTCCATTGTGTAGATGTACCATAGTTTTTAAATCCACTCATCTGCTGATGGGCACTGAGGCTGTTTCCAAATCTTAGCTATGGTGAATTGTGCTGCTGTGAACATGGGGGTGCATATATCCTTTCTGACTGGTGTTTCTAGTTTCTTGGGATATATTCCTAGAAGTGGGATCACTGGGTCAAATGGGAGTTCCATTTTTAGTTTTTTTGAGGAAACTCCATACTGTTCTCCACAGTGGCTGCACCAGTCTGCATTCCCACCAGCAGTGCACGAGGGTTATTTTCCCACATTTCTTATTGATTTCTGAAGTTGTGTTGTGTTTGGGTGTGGTCCCTAGGCCTGGCCAGTGATTGAAGCACGAGTGTCTGGCATGGAAGGGCAGGTCCCAGCTGACCTCTGGGCCCTGGGTAGCACCTGGGCCCCCAGGCCCCCATGAGCCCCCCTCTGCCTGAGTCATTGGGCTCATCGGGCCCCTGCCCGGCTCCCTCAGCACCTGGGAGCCTGGCAGCAGCCCCACCCCCTGCCACTGCTGCTGGTTGCTGTCTGCGGGGCAATTGCTGGGGCGACCAATCAGGCCCCACTTGCACCTGGTGCTGCCCGCTCACCTGTTCCACCATCCTGCCGCAGTCCCACCCACTGCCAGCGCTGCATTGCCGACGCCCGCCATGTTCCCTGCTACCCCTTGGTGGTCAGTGCAAATCATAGCCAGTGATCGAACTCCTGGTTGAGGGGACAATTTGCATATTAGGCTTTTATTATATAGGATTCTCTATTACATTTTTATTTTCATTCATTGTAGTACTCAGCTGTAGAGTTTCTGTCTGATTAGTTTGGCTGTGGTAATCATTTTACAATGTAGACAATGTGAAGTATCCTTGGAATATATACTACTTTTTATTTGTCAACCATACTTCAATAAAGCTGGAAAAATTTAAAAGAAATCCAGTATTAGTTATTTTTTATTGCCTTTTTAAGAAAATGATGTTGTGTATGGGCATGTGTGTGTGTGTGGGTGTGTGTGTGTGTGTGGGTGTATGCACATGCATGCGTGTGTGTGGGTGTGAGGCAGGGAGGTGTGATGTAAGGCAGAGTGGAAGTGCACTCAGGTGAGCAGAACTGCATGCATTGTGTTTCCTCATTCTATTCCTCCAGCCTTCGTTACTCCTAGAAGTCCTTCCCAGGTTCTTGCTGTAAGCTGTCTGTTAATGATATTGTGAATATTTAAGGTTTTCTTTTTTCCCTTCTCCATGAGCGATTTTAGTGAAAAATTGAGAAAGGCTGTGCTTGTAACAGTAGCCAATGCCATTTAGTTAGAAACATACATTTAGGAGTTATTGATGTATAAATAGTAGGATATAACACAGGTTTCTTTATGTAGTGAGAATTCCTAGAGCTTGAAAAATAGAGTTTGAGTTCTTGTGGTGTTTCAGATGGATTATGGTTGGGAGGTAGAGACCACACTTGTACCATCATTTATAATTGATTTGGCCCCAAAGAGCAGGACTTTGATGAAGCAGCATACTACAAAGAGCAGAAGAAAGACCTCCATTCTGAGAAAGGGAAGCAGAACCAAGCCTTCTTCTAAAGTTCAAGTTCAAAACGTTGGGGCAAGAACTTCTTCAATGGGAGTAAAGACATGCCTCAGAAAACGTGGCTCGTCCAATCAGGGTGAACTCCCTTGAACATACAATGTTGACTCAGCCTGGCCTAAAATTTATCACCTCTTGGATGATGCGTCTTTCTATTATGATTGCAGAATGTGCCAAGAGACTTGTAGTATTCAGAGTCTTTATCACTTTAAAGAAATGTGTGGCCAGTATAGAACTGGAAGTTCTGTGCTTTAATCATTTATGTGCATAGTTAATGTCAAGAGAATTGGGTGAAAGTTATATTATTCCTAAATTATTCTGCGAATTCTAGGTGTTAAGGCTTTGTACCATCTGAGAAGTGATGTCCAGAGACTCCTTCATGGTTCCCTCTCTTATATTTGCTCAGCATCCAAACTCAGTGGCATTTCTGGGAAGCAGAGACATCAGATAGAGATATGGCTTCTCTTGGACAGGTGTGTGGTTATCATGGTGTATCTCTGGAAAAGGTGGCTTTCTTGTGGCTGAACACCTACCCTGGAGAATCATACACAGTGTTAGAGATGGCATAGTCCTGGCTATCATAGATATGGCATTATGTCATATGGGCATTGGGGAGTTGTTATGACTACTATTTTATATGGATTCAGTTAATACTCAGATAATTTTGGCTACAATCACAGAGTAGATCGGTAGAGTGAGGATTTTATCTCACAATTGTTTAATTCTGGAAGTCAGGCACTTTTTCTCACCCAACACTTGCACCATCAGGGAATCTAAGTCACATCTTCCTTTAGTGTAGAAAACTCTTTAAATATCTTTAGTGCTCCTGAAAGTCACTTAATATTCCATCTTTTATTCAATATAAATATGACCAAGGGGTGTCCCCTGAGTGGCAGCCACAAAGTGAGTGAAATGGGCACTGGAAATGTATAAATCTCCACTCGCCCCCTCCTGGTGGTGTGGAGTGGGGCAGAGGGAGAGTGTGAGAATGGCCCCACCTGCCTCTGTACCTGGAGGGAATCCCAGCAGGCCCTGCCCCTGGGAAGATGTGTTAAGATTAGTAAATGAATCCCTTTCAGGTCAGGTCTGTTAGCTTCTGCACTTGGCCATGTGTGTGTGTGTGTGGGGGGGGGGAGTGGGGGGCATGGGAGGGTGAGTCGGCATGCGAGTTCTGTGGGAGCTGATCCTTAGTTTGTTGCAGCCTTTGAGTCTCATGGACACGAGTCCCATTGGTCTTCAAAGCAACTGTGTTGGGGTCTTGTTTCTTGGTGCTGTTCTTCAAAGTTGGGGTGCCCCATGTGGGGTACAAACCCTCTCCCCCTCAGAGAATCTTTGGGTTTGTGAGTTCCCTCCCAATTGTGGGCCCCCACACTGGAGTGGGGTTTATGTCTCCTTCCTGCGCTTCGATGTGCCCTTCTTCTCGTTTGCCTGATGTGAAGAAGTTGCTCAGTTGGTTTCAGGTCTTTTTCAGAGAAAATTGTTCCATATGTAGCTGTAGCTTCAGTGTGTCCATGAGAGGAAGCGAGTTCAGGATGGTTCTGCATCTGCTATCTTGAATTACCTCTCTGATTTTTTATTTATTGATTGATGAGAGAGAGAGAGAGAGAGAGAGAGAGAGAGAGAGAGAGAGAGAGAGAGAGAGGTATTGATTTGTTGTTCCACTATTTATGCATTCATTGGTTGATTCTCTATGTGTCCTGAACGGGGATTGAACCTGCAACCTTGGCATATCTAGATGACACTCTAACCAACTGAGCTACCCAGCCAGGGATCACCCCTCTGATCTTTAATGTTAAAATAACCTTGCATTGCTGGGATAAACCCATTTGGTCATGATATATTATCCTTTGTATACATTACTGCATTTTATTTAACTATATTTTATTAAGGATTTTTGCATCTGTGTTCATGAGTGATGCTTGTTTGTGATTTTATTTTTTAAAAATGTATTTTTATCAAGGTTTTGTGGCAATTTTGCTGGTCTTATATATAACTGGGGAAGTTTTGTCTTCTCTTCTATTTTTGAAAACGTTTGTATAATTTTGGTGTTATTTCTTCTTTAAGTGTTTGATGAAACCAATGAAATCATCTCAGCTTGAGGGTGTTGGTGTGGGTAATATTTGTAAAGTGTAAATTCAATTTATTTAACAAATATAGGGCTATTCAGATTTTCTGTTTCATTTTTTAAAATTTCTTTATTGATTAAGGTATCACATATTTGTCCTCATCCCCCATTCCCATCCCAAACCCCTCCCCACGCATGTCCCCACCCCCCTGTTGTCCTGACCACTGGTTAGGCTTATATGAATGCATACAAGTCCTTTGGTTGATCTCTCTCCCTTACCCCAACCCTCCCCTACCTTCCCTCTGAGGTTTGACAGTCTGATCGATGCTTCCCTGTCTCCGGGTCATTTGACCCAGTGATCCCACTTCTAGGAATATATCCCAGGAAACTAGAAACACGAATCAGAAAGGATATATGCACCCCTATGTTCATAGCAGCATAATTCACCATAGCTAAGATTTGGAAATAGCCTAAATGCCCATCAGCAGATGAGTGGATTAAAAAACCGTGGTACATCTACACAATGGAATAATACGCTGTGGTAAAAAAGAAGGAGTTCTGTTTCATTTTGAGTTATTATGTAAGTTGCATTTTCAGAGGGATTTACACTTTTCACCTAAGTTGATAATTTTAGGTCAACAACTGACATTGATATTAAAATTTAAGGTTGTCTCATAAAAGTCTGGCCTTATTCCAAAGTTTTTCTCTGTTTTCTATGGGGTTGATTAATTTCTGTTATCTCTCTGATGTCCTTCCTTCTACTTTGATTCTTTTTAAATTTGCTATTCTTTTGTCCTCTCTCAAGGTAAAAAGTTAGTTCATAGATTTTAGAATTTTCTTGATTTCCAATATAATAATTTAAAACTGTAAAGTTTCCTTAAGCAATGCTTAAGCAGCATCTCATAAAATTTCATGTGTATTTTTATTATTATTTGGTTCATATGTATTCTGAATTTTTAAAATGATTTTTTTCTTTGACCAATTTACAAGCTTGTTGTTTATTTTTAAAATAGCTGGGGATTTCCTTGATATCTTATTGACACTATGAATGATGTCATTATTACATTTATTGCAACTTCTTTCATGGCCCGACATAAGGTCTATCTTGGTGAATGTACCGTATCTGCTTGAAAGAATATGTTCTTTAGTTGTAAAGCGTAGTGCTCTATAAATATCAGTTAGGTTAAAGTGGTTCAGATGTTGTTCAGATCTGTTTTTACGGATTTTAAAAATCCCACTTGTTGGGGGGTGTTGTTGTTAATATCTCCAACTGTTATTGCAGAATTGTATATTGACTTCTTTAAACCCGAGAAAGAAAACATTGCAGGTGAGAAAATGGTATCCCAAGTTATTAAGCCACTTGTTAAAGGTTCTGTATCTACCAGGTGGCAAAGTCAGCCTCTGTCCAGTCAGTTTGACCTCTTCACCCATGTTCTTAAGCCTCTTGTCTGTCTTACCTTCCACACTGTGGAGTGCTATGTTAACATAGGGGGGTAGGCAAAATGTAGCTTAGCTCAAACTTGTCTCTGCTACTTAAAAACAACAACAATCATATTTGACACCAGCTTATTTCCCCAAATAGATAGCCCTTTATGTAGTAGCTGCTACTTACTAACTATTGTTGAATGAGTGAGATTGGGGGGTGACTCAACGTAGAAATCCAAAGTCAGGATAAACACAGAGGCTCCCTTGTTCTCTAAAATTTGTCTGAAACACTAAGTTAGTGTGACAAGAGGGTATGGCTGTCTCCATGGCCCACTCCTTTAATTGGGATGTAATGCCCTGGGGTCTAATTAGCAAACCTCAAGGAACTTTTGCTAACCATGAATGCGCTATAGCTTCCAAAGCTGAGGTGTTCACGTTTGGCCCTGGCTTTGGCTGGGGTGATTCCACACGAGCTTCCCCAAACCCTCTGTGCTTAAAAGTTGATGGCAACCCTTCTGTTCTCCGGCCAGACTCCCTGACTTGCGCTGCTCAGCTGTGGAGGCTGCAGCTCACGAAGGTGAGTGCCCTTATAGTTTTGCTCTTTTGAGGACTCTGGCTAGAATAAACCTGCACCGAACAAGGACCCTTACAGAAAACAGGTGTTCTTACTTGCTTGCTTTCTCTCTGTTTTGTGCTCAGTGCCCAGATGAAAGTCTTGACGAACAGTGTCTGAATATTCTCTGGTTCCTGTCTTCAAATGCATCAAGTGTGAGTTGGTGCACGCATGCACGCACACACACAGATATATGGTGGGGCAAAAGTAGGTCTACAGTTGTGAGTACATGAAACATAGTGGATTCTTGTATTATTATGTATTAATTATTGCTTGGTTTTTCATATGAACACCTGTAATCTTACTTTTGCCTACCCCATATATATAATTTTTTTCCCCTTTAGATTCCCATGGCATCATTAGACTCCTCCTTCGGTCATTTTTTTGCTCATAACTTAGCTGCTGAGAACACGTCCTCTTGGATGGTCAGATGCTCACACTGCCCCGGTCAGGAGTGCGCTCTGTAGTGCCTGAGAAGACAGCTTTGAAGACAGGGGCACTGGCTTGCATTTCTGCTTCTAACCCTTACTGGTGTGAGAACTTGGCCAAGCCACTCATGTTGCTCTAATCCTCATTTTCTTCAACTGAAAAACAGGAACAGTCATACCAGCTTACGCTAAATGATGCTCAGTGGATTAAGTGAGAAGATGCATTTTAAGTGCCCTGGCATACAGCATTGCTCAACAAATGCAAGAAAATGATGCACTACTGTGGTTACCGTGCCCTCTACCTGTGGAGCTGCTCAGGCTCAGAGAGGGATTTCACACACATAGTTTATTATTCAGAGGCTTGTCCTATGAATGCCCAGATCAAGGCTGCAGGCTGCTGAGTTCCCCAGCCTTCCCCCTGGGCTGCCCATTGTGTGGGCTTCGATACCACATTAACTTTTTGGAAATTAGAGCAATTCCAGAGTGTGTTTCACTAAGGTATGGTCATGGTGCCCTTTCCCCATAACCCAGGTCCACCTGGCAAGGCATTGTTTCATATAAATGAATCCCCTGATACCTGGAGCTTGAAAAACTCTTGAAAGACTTATTTACAGTTTAACTTTTAAGGTAGAAATGTTCCTAAATTGCATTGCAAATTTCCTTTCACATTTAAGACAGAGAATGTGTATGAAAACTGGTGAGAGATCAAATTCAGTGTAAGGCATGACAAATGTAATGTAAACCTCAGTCCCCAGGATCCTCAGGCAAGGTGGTGAGAGGGATATGATGCAAAACTACTTACCTGCTTTCTTGTTATTTTAAAATTCATCGAGTATTGATTATCATTATCAGTGAAATTAGTTTTTTTTTGTAGTTCTAATTTTCCAGCCTAGAATCTATGGATGGGATAAATAGAGCACCACACAGAGGGAGGGTGTTGTTTGTGGTCACTTAGTTACCAGTGACAAAGTTGGACTAAAACCCGAGTGTTTTGGTTACCAGACCAATGCCCCCTTCATGGTGTCATCCTGCCTCCTTTGGGCATTTTCAAGTCCAATGTTAATCTCTCTGAAGTTTTCAGTAGTGGGAGACTTAAGAGCAGGTAGGAGGGTGAAGCAAAGAAGCATTGCAAGGCGAGGGGTAGGAATAGACTATCGCAACAGGGAAAAGGGACTATTGCAATGGGGGAACAATGAGACATGCCAGTGTCTCCCAGCTTTGGTTGTAACTCCTGTTGTGGCGTTTGCCATCTGTGACCTTGAGCAAGCCACTCAAACTCCAAATGTTTTTTTTTTTTTTAAATATATTTTATTGATTTTTTTACAGAGAGGAAGAGAGAGGGATAGAGAGTTAGAAACATCGATGAGAAAGAAACATCAATCAGCTGCCTCCTGCACACCCCCCACTGGGGACGTGCCCGCAACCAAGGCACATGCCCTTGACCGGAATCGAACCTGGGACCCTTGAGTCCGCAGGCCGACGCTCTATCCACTGAGCCAAACCGGTTTCGGCAAACTCCAAATGTTTTGAGCTTCCTTTTTCTCATCTATAAAGTGAGAATGTTAATAATTAAAAGATTGTGATGAGTGTGGACTAACATAAGGAGGGAAGCTCATGAACTTGCCTGACCCACAGCATCTCCACCTGGTGGCAGCAGCATGAACTGCAGGAAGTGGGAAGTCCTGTTGGTATTCTGTTATTCTTGTTCAGGTGCTCACAGACTGTGAGGTTTGAGGGTGTTCACGGCTTAAGGATGGTGTGAGGAATTTGTACAGTACAAAAGAGGGTCAAACAAGGACAGAAATGAGTCCATGGAGGAGAGGTTGCAGGTGTTTGAAGATGTTTAGGTTGGAGAAGAGTAGTCTGGGTTGAGGGTTAGTGATTGACCTTATTTAATCAGTGTCTTTCCTAATTACTGAAAGAGCGAATGACTGTTTTCATACTCATGAGCTTCTATCTGGGCCCTAAAAATATTCATGCCCTTCACCTCAGCCTTCCCATTTTGAGGAACTGATCTAAGGAAAATTGTCCAGAAATTTATAGAGGAAGGTCATGTACTATAATATAAAACAGGGAGAAACATAAAAGCTCATAAATAGAGAAATGGTCAAATAAATTATGGTATTTTTTTTTAAATAATGCACCATTTAAAATATCTTTGGAAGATGATCACCTTGGGGGAAATAAAGTGTTAAGAGAAAAAGCAGAATATAAAACTATGTATACATCTTATTCAGATTTGTAAGAAATGTTTGCTTAATTGACAGAAATTCACCATAATGTTACCGTATTTCACGGTGACCATCCTAGGAGATATGTACTACTAGTTCCATCTGACTAGGAGGAAGCTGTGTTTCCCAGAGGTTGAATAGTTGCCAAATGTCATTCAGCTGGGGAGTGGCAGAGCTGGGATTCAGCCAATGGGATCGGGCTCCAGCGCCTGGGGTCTTGAGGTGATGCTACCCCCTACCTGGACACCCGCTGTGCAGTCCCGTGCAGGCACTGGGTCTTATGGCAGAATGTCCTATTGGTTCTTTTTGGAGTGTTACAGAGGATCCTATAGAAACAATGAGCATGTTTTATACTTACTGTGAGACTGAATACAAACAAAATATGCTAAAATTTATTTATCATACAATAGGTTACCTACCTGTTCAAATTTGTTTTTGGGGTATACACATGATTATGTTATTTTCGGTTATAGCATTCTCTTTCAGGAGCAGGCATAGGGCTATCTCTCCTGTCTATCTTGTGGGTAAATGTAATCATTTGATCAAACCATTTTCAGAATTTTAGAAAAGAATAGAAGAAGAAATTTGCTGTAAAATACATATATTTCCAATGGGAAATTTCTGGGAGAGGGAGATGCTTAATAAGCCTGGGCAGAGTACTGTGGGAGATGACAATTATTTCCTTGTTCCTGCCTTGGGCTGTGTCATTGCTATTGCACTCCTCCTTTCCAGCTGCATCTAATTTCAGCTCTGAGTCAAAACCTTTGTGCCAACCTCAGTGACGCTGTGCCTCAGGCACTCTGGTTGCTCCTCTCAGACTTCTGTGAACCCTCCCCCAGGATCCTGCCTCCTAAGATGCAGAGACTGGAGCCTATCGAAGTCCCTATAATGGTGGAGGATCCTCTACTTTTCCGCTATTAACAAGGGTAATTTGACTTGATATTTTTGCAGCCACAGTAACAAGATGTGATAAGAGCAGTGCTCATAGGCAGTTCTGTGGGATTTCACTTCCTTTGTTCCCACTTTCTACCCGCCCCCCTGCTCTTGACCCTAAATATATTCATGCCATTCACCTTAGCCTTCCCATTTTAAAGAATGGATCATAAGAAAAGTTGTCCAGAAATTTATAGAGGGAGACCATGTACTATAGTATAAAGTTGTACTCATGGTAGAAGTTCTGCATTTTTCCAAGTTTATTGATTGATGTACCCAGAAGAGAAGGCCTGAAGCCCGACTTCCTAATGTCAACACATCTCTCCCCCTGACTTAAAAAAAAATCTTATTTTATCCTTAAAACAGCTGTTGAGAAAAGCATTTGATACGGTCCTAGGCATATAAGGGTCAGTGACGATCTTTGTTGGCATTTAGTGGACTCAGAATTCTCTGTTGAATTGAAACAGTTTTTAATCTTATAATCATTTATCGGCACAAATTACTTAGAATAGGAAACATTTATTTATGTATTTACTTATTCATTCATTTATTTGGTTAACATGCTTTCATCATTTTCCCAGGTCTGTCTCTGGTCTGTGTTCTGACACTATCCATGTTCCAGGCTAGACGTTAGCATGGGACCTCATAGTTTCCAGATAACAAAGTATGTTCCACATATAGTGTTTTAACTGTGGCATAAAGGAGTTGTGGGTGTTTGTTATGACAATGTATGACCTTGAGAAAATAACTACGATATTTTGATGCTGCCTATGTAAGAGGAGGGAACCAATCAAATACATTTCCAAATGTGTTTGTGTTGATTGGAGCTAATGTGTGCAAGGAGCTAATCCTGTGTCTGGCACAGGTTAGTGCCAGTAAATATTAGCTCAATATGCACAATTGTAAAGTCTTATGTATGTGTAGGTTGGTATCGTTATTTTTGACCTCTATAACTATCATTTACTTTTTCTTTAATCAAGAAATATTAATTGTGCACCTACAATATACCAGGCAGTGTTCTAAGCACTTGGAATGCATTAGAGAACCAAACAGACAATGAACCCTGCCTCATGGAGCTCATATTCTAGTGGTGGGAGCAGACAATAAAGTATAAATATAATAAATAAATTAATTATGTAATATATTTGAAAGCAATATGTGTGATGGAAAGAAGAAAAAGCAGAACAGGGTAAGGGCGATTGGGAGTGCTGAGAGGTTGCAATTTTATTTATATTTATATATTTTAAAATTTAAATTATTTATTGTTGAAAGTATTACATATGTCTCCCCCGCCCTTACCCCCCCCCCCCGGACCTCTCGCTGCCCACTCCCATCCCCAGCACATGCCCTCACCCTCCTACTGTCTTTGTCCATGCATACAAGTCCTTTGGTTGATCTCTTACCATCCCCGCCTTCCCTCTGGAGAGGTTGCAGTTTTAAATAGAGTGATCAAATGTCCTCTTGAGAAAGTGTTATTTGCACAAAGATTTCAGGAAGGCGAGGGAATTAGCCAGTAGACATCTAGGGGAAGCATGTTCTGGGTAGAAGTTACAACCAGTGCAGAGTTCCTAAGGTGGCAGCATGCCTGAGGTGTTTTGAATATCATGGAGGCCAGTGTACTTGGAAAGGAGGGAAAGGGGAGAGTAGGAGGAGACAGGTTAGAGAGGCAATGGGGATCAGATTATGAAAGGCCCCTGTGTCATGGCAGAGGTGCTGGATTTTACTCAGAATGGGATGTACATTCATTGTAGGCTTTGAGGAAGCCCTCTGATTATTGTGATGAGATTAGACTCATGGTAGGGTATGTGTTAGGAGGAGAATTAGGGACATCAGTTAGCAAGCCAGGGAGAGGTGATTGTGGCTCAGAACAGGATGGAAGCTATGGAGGTGGTGAGGGCATATTCTCATGGAGGTAAAGACAGCAGTAGTTCTTAATTGATTAGATGTGAGATGTGAGGAAAGAGGAATCAGGATAACTAAGATTTTTAGGCTGAGCATTCAGAAAGTTGGACTTGCCAACAACTGAGCTAGAAGCCTTTCAGAAAAAATATATGTTTTAGGGGAAAGATCAGGAGTTTATTTTTAGACACAGTTGGTGGACCGGGCAGGTATTTATTAATTCCTTATTTCACAAACATTTATTGAATGCATACTATGTGCTAGATAGTGAACATTATCTAGAGTCAAGTGGTCGGGAGCCTTGTGATCAAGCAACTCATAGCCTAGTGCGGAGAGTAGGCATGTAAATGAACAATTACAGAACAATGCCACTGACACCATGAAGATGGTATATACCAGGGACAATAGAACACAGAGGAAGTGACAGATATCCTTACCTTTTTACACTTTGAAAACAAGGTTCTGAAAAGTTAATTTATTTGCCAAAGTTCACAGTTAGTATAAAGCACAGCTGGAGACTTGTGATATTGTGATTTTTTAATAAGAAGTATATATTTGGTCTTTGTCCACATATGTAGCACAGAGCTTCTAAAACCCTTGGAATTTCCTGACCAGTGATTAATATAAAGGGTCAGTTGTCATGCTAATGAGGTGACCTTTGGAATGCCCGTAGATCATCTAAGGATAGGGGCCAAGGTTGACTTGATCACCAATGACCTATGTTTTAATCAATCATGACTAAGTAATGAAGCCTCTATAAACATCCAAAGGCTGGGGTTTGGAGAGCTTTCAGTGGTGAACAGGTGGAGAGTTGGAGAATGATGTGCTCAGAGAGCATTGAAGCTCTTACCACATACCTTGCTCCATGTATCTCTTCCACTTGGCCATTCCTGAATTCTACATACTTTTATAATCAACTGGCAGTCTTGTAAGCCAAATCTTTCTCTGATTTCCACACTAGCAAATTAGTGGAGGGAGGCCAAGGAGGGAGTCATTGGAGCCTCCAATCTATGGCAGTTAGGTCAGAAGCATACAGGTGTGTGTGTGTGTGTGTGTTGTGTGTGTGTGTGTGTGTGTGTGTGTGTGTGTGTGTGTGTGTTATGGGACCTGATGCTATATCTCCAGGTAATGTAAAAAATCGAGTTGAATTGTAGGACTCCCAGCTGGTGTCTGAGAATTGCTTGTATATGTGGGGAACCCCTCTCCCCAATTGAAATTGGGTGTTAGAATCATTATTAGACCGAGTACAGTTTCCTGACTCCCTGGATTTGGGAAATTTTCTTATATCACATAATTTGTGTCATTGCAGAGCTAACCACTTTGTTGATGTTCAGGGCAGAGAATCCATGGGCACCAAGAACAACGTGACTGAGTTTGTGTTGTTCGGCCTTTTCCAGAGCAGGGAATTACAGCATGTGTGCTTCGTGGTCTTCTCCCTCTTCCACGTGCTCACTATCCTGGGGAACCTCATGGTCATCATCACCGTCAATGCCAGCAAGACCCTGCATGCTCCCATGTACTTCTTCCTCAGCCACTTGTCTTTCGCCGACATGTGCTATCCGTCTGCTACTACGCCCAAGATGATCGCTGACACTTTCGTGGAGCGCAAGACCATCTCCTTCAATGGCTGCATGACCCAGCTCTTTTCTGCCCACTTCTTTGGTGGCACTGAGATCTTCCTCCTCACAGCCATGGCCTATGATCGCTATGTGGCCATCTGTAAGCCCCTGCACTACATAACCATTATGGATCGACGGAAATGTGGTTTGCTGGCAGGGGCCTCCTGGGTGGCTGGCTTCTTCCATTCCATCCTGCAGACCCTCCTCACGGTGCAGCTGCCCTTTTGTGGGCCCAATGAGATTGACAACTTTTTCTGTGATGTTCATCCCCTGCTGAAGCTGGCCTGTGCAGACACCTATGTAGTGGGACTCATTGTGATGGCCAACAGTGGCATTCTGTCTTTAGTGTGCTTCATCATCCTTATTGTGTCCTATGTGGTCATCTTACTAAACCTGAGAAGCCGGTCATCTGAGGGCCGCCGCAAAGCTCTGTCCACATGTGGCTCACACATCATCACTGTTATTTTGGTCCTTGTGCCCCCCATGTTCATGTACATTCGTCCCTCTACCACCCTGGCTGCTGACAAACTTGTCATCCTCTTTAACATTGTCATGCCACCTTTGCTGAATCCTCTGATCTACACCCTGAGGAACAATGAGGTAAAAAATGCCATGAGGAAAGTGTTTAGGGTCAAGGGGAATTCGGGAGAGAAGTGAGTGACACTCCAGGAAATCTTATCCAGCCTGGAACTTGGGAGACTTCCCATTTTGTAGCATCCAACACAGGCTTTGCATCTCCAGTTTGATGCTTGTAATGACAACTGTCCTTCTAGCTCTTTTAAAAAAATAAATATATTGGGGTGACATGAGTTAATAAGATTATATATGTTTTGAATGTATGTACATTTCTATGATACACCATCTGTATATTGCATTGTGTGCCCACTACCCAAAGTCACATCCTCTTCTGTCACTATGTATTTGACCCTCTTTAACCTTAACTACCTCCACCCACTTCCCTCTGATGACTACCATACTGCTTTCTGTGTCTATGAGTTTTTGTTTGTCTCATAAGCTCTTTTCTAATAATAATCCCATAGGTTTCTTCAATCCTCCATTCATGAAATATCTATTGAGTGTTTGCAGTGAGTGAGGTAGTGGGATACAAATAAAAGTAAGATGGCCCAGCTGGTATGGTTTAGTGGTTGAACATCGACCTATGAACCAGAAGGTTATGGTTTGATACCTGGTCAGGACACATGCCTGGGTTGTGGGCTTGATCCCCAGTGTGGGGTGTGCAGGAGGCAGCTGATCAATGATTCTCTCTCAATTGATGTTTCTATCTCTCTCTCCATCTCCATTCCTCTCTGAAATCAATAAAAATATATTTAAAAAAATTAAGATGTAATTTCTGCCCTCAAGGGGCTTACAGTGAAGTGGGCCCTTAGTGTGATAATTAATGCCTCATTCAGGAAACATACAAGAGCCTGTGAATGACAGAGCCTCTTGGAAGTTCAAGTATCTCACCTATCTATACTAATAAAAGAGTAATATGCTAATTAGACTGGGTGATCTTTCAGAGATCTTCTGACATCCTTCCGGACAAAGCCATGGTGGTGGGGCCAAGGCAGAGGCGGTTAGGGGTGATCAGGCCAGCAGGGGAGGGCAGTTGGGGGCAAGCAGGTTGGCGGGGGTGGGGGGCAGTTGGGGATGATCAGGCCAGCACGGTGGGGGGCAGTTGGGGGCAATCAAACTGGCAAGGGGGGGGGGAAGTTAGGGGTGATCAGGCCAGAAGGGAGGGGCAGTTGGGGTTGATTAGGCCACCAGGCAGAATGGTTAGGGGTGATCAGGCAGGCAGGCAGGTGAACGGTTAGGAGCCAGTAGTCCTGGCAGTTGGACATCCCCCGAGGGGTCCCAGATTGGAGAGGGTGCAGGCCAGGTTGAGGGACTGTACCCCCCCCATGCATGAATTTTGTGCACCGGGCCACTAGTACAATATATAATAGCACTAGGTAATTGCTTTACGTGGCTAACATGTGCCTAATGAAATTAATTTGGTCTCTTATGATATTAGAGGCACTTTACTCTTATTCCTTCATTTCATGCTCTCTCAGCAGGCAGATGAATCAACAAATGTAGAGAGGTTAAAGGATTTACTTAAAGTCGCACAGTAAATCCAGAGCAAGATAGCGACCAAAATCCAGGTTCCTTAAATCTGCTTTCAGGACTTTTCCCACCTCAGGATTTCTTGACAAAGGCTGAATGAATGGACATTAAGCAGTACAGACAAGGATATTTTGAAGGACCATGGATTGATGGTGGCCTGGGATGATGGTGAACAGAGCCAGGAGAACAAGCTTCAGCACCTCACCCAGCAGTACCGATTCCTCTCCAGCTGAGCAAGGACTGCCGCCCACACTCATCCCCTTTGCTTTATTTTGTTTCCATGTAGAGGGAGCCAATTTGTGCAAAATGGATTTAGAAGAGCAGGATTAGAATCCTTCTTAATTAATCATTTGTGGTTCATTTCATCTAGTTGGGTCTCAATTTTCACATTTACAAAAGGACACAGTGACAATGCCAGTTTCAGAAGGTTGCAGGAGGACACATAGGACCTTGCAAAATCCTATATCAAAGTCTGTTTTTCAGAGGTAGCTACTACCTCTGTTGATAATGTCTTCTGTTCTCTTCGACCCTGCCCTTTCTCCTAAAGCCCTTGTAACTCCAGATTGATTATTCATTCCTCAGATGTTTACCGATCACCTCGCATTAACTTCTTTAATCGTTACAACAGCCTCATAAAATAGGCATAATCCTCAGGGGAAGTGTGATCAGGATTGGGTGAGGATGGTAGTGTAGAAAAAACTTTTTGTTTCATCAGATGCCTAACACAAATGCAAATGTTGATCTTGACTATGAGAATAACGGCAATAAAATAGCCACTGGTATCTTGAAAGCAATATTCTCAGAAGTATTTGTACATCAGCTTAATTAATCTGTGTTGAATAAATCACCTCTTTTAAAAGTCCTTGGAAAAACGTGGGATCATGGCCCTGGCCAATGTGGCTAAGTTGGTTGGAGTGTCATCCGGTACACCAAAAGGTGGTGGGTTCAATTCCCAGTTGGGGCACATACCTAGGTTGTGCGGTAACCGATGTATGTTTCTCACATCGTTGTTTCTCCCCCCTCCTCTGTCCCCCTTTTCTCTTTTTCTAAAATCAATAAAATAATTTCATTGGGTGAGGTTAAAAAAAAGACTGCTGTTGTACTTTATATGAGCCATGGTGTCAATCATAGCCCTTTCAAAGCTCTCTGTACTTAGGAGAATGTTGAAAATTGAGCTCATTTCCTTCTTTTCTTTAGTGGTTCAGTGAAAAGTGCATAGACTTCAGGGAGGGAATCATCTGGACTGGAACTCACCCTGTCATCTTCTAGCTGTAGAACTTTGTGTTCATTAATTTTACCTCTTGGTGCTGGCATGCTGGGTATGTGGAAAGATGGTGGCACTCAGCGACAGAAGTTTGTTTATGCTTTTCCCCTACCAATGTGATCTTGTGGGGGTCCCAGGAAAGCTTTCCTACTTCATTTACTATTTGAACATCTCTGGTAGAAATGAAGGCAATAGCTCCATTTCAGCCTGAGGGTATTAGCCTACCCAGCAACCTCAATTTTATTTATTTATTATGTATGTATGTATGTATGTATGTATTTATTTATTTTTATTGTATAAAGTTTTACATAAGTCTCCTTTTTAAAAAATTTTTAAAATTTCTTTATTGATTAAGTTATCACATATTTGTCCTCATCCCCCCATTCCCATCCCACCCCCCTCCCCACACATGCCCCCACCCCCCTGTTGTCCTTAACCGCTGGTTAGGCTCATATGCTTGCACACAAGTCCTTTGGTTGATCTCTCCCCTTTACCCCCACCCTCCTCTACCCTCCCTCTGAGGCCCGACAGTCTGATCCATGCCTCTTTGTTTCTGGGTCTGTTCTTGTTCATCAGTCTATGTTGTTCTTTATTTCCCCTAGATGAGTGAGATCATATGCTATTAGAAATACACTTATAAGAACCGAAAATGAGACAAGCAATAATGGTTATGCTGACAGGCAAATGAATCAGTCTGTAGTGAGTTTCTTTCTGCGCCAACAGTTCTTTTGAGACCCAATTTCAATGTCCAACAGTTCCTTATGTGTACATGTCAGCACTGACATTACAGTTCTGGATGGTGGACAAATGGTGGTAATGCAGGTCCGACTCTCTCTGGTTTGGTCCTGGGCAACCTGCAGTGATGCACAGCTGCTAACTGCTAGTATGGGAAGGCCACGTCAGCGTCTTCCGTCTCTGGACTGCTTCTCTTCTGTCTTCATGGCTGGAGTAGTCCTTTCGATTCCTCTCTGTTGCTGGAATCCACATGGTCTCAGAGTTGTTTTCTGAAAATATAGAAACATATTCTCGACCAAAAGTTAATAAAGGAATTTTTTCTATAAATTTGACTTGGGATCCTATTTCATTTTTTGCCCAAATGATTTTCCTCTGGCTTGTTTTGTTACCTTGTGTGTTTTTCATGGGTGTCTTGCTTTTAGCCTTACAATTAATTTTCTAAAGTATTAATTTTCTAGGTGTAATTTACTTACAGGATATTTTTCCTTACATGATATTCCTCTACTATCCCCTCCTTTTTTGATTTAAATGTTAGGAGGCTTTTGAAAATTTTATAATGTAGTCTTGATGGCTTTTAAATTTTAATTTTTTGCACTATAATATTACTGTTTTAGGTTCATTACATGGTGCACAATTTTATCATGAGATGAAGTACCAATAAAAATTTTAGTTAACACTTTAGGAACACCTTTTTGTCCAGTACAGTTAATTTTTCTAGAATATTCGCTTGTTTCAACTAGCCAATTTAAATTTGCCTGAAAACTTGACTACTATTTTACTGTCAAATTTATTACTCTAACAACAATCTTATTTTACCCTGTAAATATTGGTGGAAGGGATTATTTGCCTTCTTGAGTAGGTCCTGAGCATTCCTGGTGGTAGGCTGGATTTAGATATCGTAAACCCACTTCCCCACACCATGGGTACAAGACAACTCAAACAATTCTTGTTGGAGTGAGAGGGCAGCTACTGTCGGCCAAGTCTCTGTCGGTCACCTGGGTCCTGATCTGAGCTGGGCATGGGAAGCACGAAGCAGCCATGGGGGCAGGAGACCTCCCTCAGAAGGGGCTAGGGTTCAGGCCCCTGCAATGTTGGGGGGGTGAGGGTCTGTGCCCCACCTCTGTTGATCCCCAAATTCTCTCCTGATGGCCCCTCTGCGACTGTGCCTGTCTTAGGGTGTTCCTTCCTTGAGGAATCTTACCTGTCTCTGGCTAACCAGCCATCCTCCGGGGCCAAGCAGGGTGACGTGAGGTTCAAAAAAAAATCACAGCAACCTCAATTTTGCTGAGGAACAGTTTGAACCAAGATTTGCACATTTAGAAGAGTAAACATAGTCTTTATATCCTTTGATTACTTTACATTTAGACTTCGTTAATGAAACGAAACTCCATTTGACTGTGGTGACTTGTGCAAGTGAGTCAGTTTTCTGACTGCAAAATATTTAGAAAATAGCGTTAAGAATTGAGGCAACCAGGTAGGTCATTCTTGATTTCTACGGGGGCATGCTTTGGAGTTATTTGGAAATACCAATCAGAAAGAATATACGTACTCCTATGTTCATAGCAGCATTATTTACAACTAGAGGCCTGGTTCATGAGATTCGTGGGGGTGAGGTGGGGGAGGGGCGGTCCCTCAGCCGGGCCTGCACCCTCTCACAGTCTGGGAGCCCTCAGGGGATGTCTGACTGACAGCTTAGGCGGGGAGCAGGCCTAAGCTGTCAGTTGGACATCCTTAGCACTGCTGCCACTGCCGCTGCGCTCACCAGCTGTGAGCCATGAGTCCAGTTTCTGGCTGAGTGGTGCTCCCTCTGTGGGAGCACACTGACTACCAGGGGGCAGCTCCTGCGTTGAGCGTCTTCCCCCTGATGGTCAGTGCGCATCGTAGCGACCAGTCATTCTGCCATTCGGTCAATTTGCATATTACCCATTTATTATATAGGATAGTCAAGATCTGGAAACAGCCCAAGTGCCCATCAGTAGATGAGTGGATAAAAAGGCTGTGATACCTCTACACAATGGAATACTGCATGGCCGTAAAAAAAGGAGGAAATCTTACCATTTGTGACAGCATGTATGAATATAGAGAGTATTA
Source organism: Eptesicus fuscus (assembly GCF_027574615.1). NCBI lineage: Eukaryota > Metazoa > Chordata > Mammalia > Chiroptera > Vespertilionidae > Eptesicus > Eptesicus fuscus. Next base: position 66,777,890 of record NC_072485.1, on the reverse strand, counting down.
TACTAAGTGAAATAAGTGAGACAGATAAAGACAAATACCATTGATTTCACTTATATGTTGGAATCAGACGAGCAAAATAAACAAACAAAATAGAAACAGACTAATAGATACAGAGAACAGACTGTTGCCAGAGGGGAGAGAGGTTAGGAGACTGGGTGAAAAAGGTGAAGGGATTGAGAAGTACCTATTTGTAGTTACAGAATAGTTATGGGGCTGTAACATAGAGCACAGGGAATATAGTCAATAATATTGTAATAACCATGTATTGCGCCAGGTGGGTACTTGACATATCGGGGGAACCACTTTGTAAATTATGATTGTCTAACCACTATGCTGTATACATGAAACTAATACAAAATAATGTTGAATGTAAACTATAATTGAAAAATAAAGTTAAAAAAACAAGTGAAGAGTAGAGATTTGTGGTTGGGGAACAGAATTTTGAAGAAATTTTTAAATGGTCCTTGAGGAGAAGTGGAAAAATGTGTTGATATAATAGGATTGCTGGGCAATGTTGATGGGCCTTTTGAAGTTGGTGACAAATTGATAGCAGACAAAATCCTATTTTGTGACTTTTTCTGGAAGCTTTCAGGGAACACGTTGGAGAAGGCTAAGAGTACGATTCATTCAGTTTTGGGAATTACACATGCTGAATAGGTAAGAATACTGAAAATGTAAATGGTTACAATTTTTATGGAGAAAAACGGCTGCACATGTCAATAATTATTAAACATGTATCAATATCATCAAGATTAAAATATATTTATATATTAATACATTCCATGTTTTTGCATTTGTAATTATTTTGCTTATGCCCTGCTTTGGTTTGGAGGCAGCTCTCCCCCTTTTGGAGTAGAAGCTGCCAGGAGCATGCCCATTTTATTCTCTCTGATATTCCTGGCATTTAACGAAGTGCCTGAAAAAGTACTTATTAATGGTTGAAATGGTGGAGGTGCAATTTCAATTCAGGTCCTTCTGGCCCTCCTTTCTCTGATCTTTCAGCACACCACCCAGTAGCAGTGTGGATAAAGGGGAGTGATACTTTTTTCACAGCCTTATGGGGGAAGATGAAAGAGATGATGTATGTGAAAAGGGCTAGTACCCATGCTTAGAACATGGAAGATGCTCAATAAATGCTGTTGATTTTTACTTTTGTCCAGTTAGCAATTTTCCTTAAGATAGCCCTTAATACCAGTTTCTGAAATACCATAATTCCCTTTTCCTCCTGACAATTTGTGGACTAGCCGTGTAGACACTAGAAGGACAAAGGGTACTTCTAGGAGGCAGAATGTAGAGGTCACTCCTTGTGAGACCAAAACTGTATTCGAAGGGAATAATTAAATGATGGCATCAACATGGTTTGGACCTGTGAACAAGGCAAAAGCTAGTTCTAAAGCTGCTTCCGCAATGGTCCTGGGAGGGGAGAAGTCTCCCTCAGAGAGGCGGGAAGCACACACATAGGAAACCCCAATGTTATCACTCTCACCTTATAAATAACCCTGTTCAGGGGAAGGAGAAAGATTTCTCTCACAGGGTGCTGATGAGTATTAGCAGAAAGCAGAGCTGAGAAGCTGGCTACTCCTGGGAACTTCCTCCCTCATTTTAGCAGCAGGGTTTTATTTGGCATTTCAAAGACAAAATAGAGAACGGAAGGGGGTGGTTATATTGGAAAGGGCACCTGAGTGACCTGGAGCCACGAGTGACCTGGGAGCCAGGCGTGCCTCTGCCACGAATCACCCATGTGACCTTGGACCAGCTGCACCTAAACTCTGAGTCTTCAATCCACTGTCTCTAAAATGGAGACAATCGGAAAAGATGATTTTAAATGTCATAGGGTTCTTCAGCAAATAAGAGGGAAATGGATCACAAAACGAATTCCTAGCTGCTTGTAAGTGAATGACAACCTTTTGGGTTTCACCTACTGCTGTTCTAAGAAAGGTTCAGTTCAGATTAGTTTCCACAATCGATAGCAGTGGCCTCAGCTATGCTTTGTTTCAATTTAAAACACAATTCAGATTTCATTCAGGAGTTTAGTTATGTGGAACAGAAAAATTTGGGATGCTATGCTTGGAGCTGGCTTAGATGACCAGTCTCACCATAAATGCTGTTGATTTTTACTTTTGTCCAGTTAGCAATTTTCCTTAAGATAGCCCTTAATACCAGTTTCTGTTAGGGTATAAATCAAACCAATCCTGGTGACCTGTTGATGTCCTCAGATCCAGTCAATGTAAGTTTTCTATAATCTATTTTTAAAATAAAATAAAATAAAATGCAACTCAAATAAAAATGTGGTGGAATAATTTTACTAAAATTCGCGTTATTTTCCACGAAATAATTTTGCTTCTTCTGGATAACTCAAACAGGAGCCTTTTATTCTTTGCTAGTTTTTAACAAATAATTTATTTTGTACTTCCATAAATTTGAATCACAGCAATGAACCAGCTGAACATTTTTATTTTGGGGCATATAAATGTATTATTTAGCTAAACTATCTACTATTCATATTGATTCTATTTTTCTACTCTTGTATTCTCTATGGAGATAAGGATTAGGAATTTTTTCTTATTTACTAGTATAATAAAATTGTACCCATATCAATACCTGCTTGGTCTCAAGTACATGCATTTAGGTCCTTGGTTCCTAAGCCACATGCCAATGGTGTTGATGATGGTGATATCAGATGTGCCCTTTATTAAATATTTGTCATATCCAGGCTTGGTACAAACACTCAACATGCACTATTGTCATTTACTTTTCTCTGCAACCCCAGGGTAGAGCAGTATTCCCAGTTTATACAGACAGTCAACAGCAGCAGAGGAAGGAGTCAAACGGATGAGCTTAGGTGACAGTATAGTACAAAAAGCCCACAGACTCCTTAGCTAGAGTGCTTGCTAGCTCTGTCAATTATTAGCTGAATATGCGTCTGTAAGTTGCTGAATGTGTGCCTGACTCTCTTCTGCAATATAAGGATAAAGACAGTGACTTACCTCCTGGGCATGAAGTGAGGATTATATGAACTGATATATGTAGGGCAGTTAGGACAGTGCTTGGCAAAGACTAAGCATTACACAGGCGTTGGCTTTTGTTACTGTTATCTGTGCTCTTGGCCATAAAGTTCTACTCTGAAAAGGTCCCCATCCAGCTTGTCACTTGCAGAAGCTGTATTTGCCTTCTTGCAACAAAGCTTGGAGAGAGAAAAAGGAGGCAGCTTCCTCATCAACACAGAGCTCTTCTCTCCAGTGTTTCTTATATCTGGGTGTGTCTCTCTCTTCCTCTGACACTTAATGATTTCCCTTTAATTCCCACCAAACTGAGCATCAGATCTTCATCAAGTTGAGAGATTTTGCTACCTTAAGAAGGTCTGTGTTTTCAGGAGAATGATAGAGTATGTGTCTCTCAAAACTAAAACAGGCACAGGCATTTTTCCTTCATTTTGTTAGGAGAATAAAGGGTCAGTAGGAATATTCTGCTGGATGAGATTGTAATTTGCAGCTGAGTAAGACAGGCCATCTCTTCTCCCTGCCCGCATAGCTTCATTTATGTAGAGAATGCACAGATAATAATTTAATAGAACCCTTCACTGATGCTCACCAAACTTTTTTTATTTTTGTAACCTTTGACTCCTTCCTGTAAACGGCGGAAGGACTAGTAGCTTTAACCAGAAGAATTTTACCAAGCCAAAGAAAAGCGAAATGCAGAGTATGTAGAATATATAAAGCAAGGGGGAGGAGTAACTTAAGTTGGCTTCCTAGACATGAGCTTGTCCATAGTCGGTGCACGGAGTGGGAGTAAATGAGCAGGGAGAGAAATGGAGAAGTTGGGCAAGTCTCCAGCAACAGTCTCATCAGTTTCTCCAACTCCTTGCTTTAGTTGGTTTTGCTTCACTTTGTGTTACTATTGGAAATTCCTGCAACAGAAAGTGTAGCAAACCTCACTGCACAGTCCAAGAAGAAAGATTTAACATGTGGACTGTTCATGCAGAAGTTTCAGGAGATGTGGAATGTTCATAGTTTTCTCAAGTGCCATTGTGTCTAGGTGGAGCCTTGCTGAAAATGGTCAGAGAGGGACTCTCATTGAATTGGAAAACCAATATCTGACAAAAGTTCAATAGTAACAAAATAAACTAAAATATGGCTAATTAAATTATTATTTTAATGTAGTAACTTAGATATTTAGTACCCACTGATGCTGAAGTTAGCAGATAGACAGATGCTGACATTTTGTGATTAACACACTAAGTTTGTATAAGAATTTTGGAACAGAAAGAGTTAAAAGGGGCAAAGGGAATTGGGTGTAGATAAAAGAAACCTTGCAATATTTCCTTCTGGAATTAGTAATGTTATGATTATGTTTCTCTGTTGATTTATAGGCAAATCTGTACCTGCATTCTCTGTGTCCTTGGACTATGGAAATATCACACAATACCACAGAATTTTTCATGCTGGGACTGTCACAGAACCCAGGAATACAGAGAGTTCTTTTTGTGGTCTTCTTGATCATTTATGTGGCCACAGTCGGTGGCAACATGCTCATTGTGGTCACCATCACTTCCAGTCCCACCCTGAATTCCCCCATGTATTTTTTCTTGGCCAACCTGTCCTTTATAGACACCTGCTATTCTTCTTCGATGGCCCCTAAACTCGTCGCTGACTCCTTGTATGAGGGGAGAACCATCTCTTATGAGGGTTGCATGGCTCAGCTCTTTGGAGCCCATTTTTTGGGAGGTGCTGAGATCATTCTGCTCACTGTGATGGCCTATGATCGTTACGTGGCCATCTGCAAGCCCCTGCACTACCCAGTTATCATGACCAGGCATCTCTGTGCCCTGCTGGTAGGAGTAACCTGGCTTGGGGGCTTCCTGCATTCATTGGTTCAGCTCCTCCTGGTCCTTCAGTTGCCCTTCTGTGGGCCCAACATAATTAATCACTTTGTCTGTGACTTGTACCCCTTGCTGGAACTCGCCTGCACCAACACATATGTCACCAGTCTGCTGGTGGTTGCCAACAGTGGTGCGATCTGCCTGTTGAACTTTCTCATGCTGGCCGCCTCCTATATTGTCATCCTGCACTCCTTGAGGTCCCACAGTGCAGAGGGGAGACGCAAGGCCCTCTCCACCTGTGGGGCCCACTTCACTGTTGTTGCCCTGTTCTTTGTGCCCTGTGTGTTTACTTATGTGCGCCCTTCATTTACTTTACCGATAGACAAGAGCATGGCAGTGTTTTACGGTATTCTGACACCTATGTTGAATCCGCTCATTTATACCCTGAGAAATGACGAGGTAAAAAGTGCCATGAAGAAGCTTTTCAGATAGTAAAAAATTGCAGGTGGATCACGAGTGGCAAAGCAGGAAATAGAAATGATTTTATTGCTGTGAGTGGAGCAAACCAAAACTGTTTTGTTACCGTATATCAACTTATTTAATCTTATCCATCCATTCATCATCATACACTTCTGTGGTTTATTCCTTTCACTTGAACTGCATACTTTGATTATAAAATAACTATATGAAATATATAGGGCACGAATGATTATTATCCCTGTTTCAGAAATGAGAAAAATGTCTCCTGATGTGGTTAATTGATTAATCAAGTGTCTCTAGCTTTGACATGCCTAAACTCAAAATCAGTTATTTGCGATTCATCATCCAGATCTTTCAGTAGCAATCCATGTTAATATCATAAGACTCTGTGCAATAATTGCGTCGTATAAATGTGAGCAAAATACAACTTAAGGCAAAAAACTTCACGCTTCACTACATATAGGAGTCTGTGTGCATCTAGGTCTGGCTTCCATTTCTTCTTCCACCTTTTTGTGACATCAGCAGGCTGCTACCCTACAGCAGAGATGGTAAGATCTTGGCTCTGCAGCAAGGTCAACCTGCATCTGATTCTTATTTCCTATGTATAAGGAAATGTCATGACCTTGAGCAAGTGACCAAACCTCTGTAGTGTCTGACGCTTGTCTTTAAAATAAATAAAGATAATAATATCTAAAGTGTTATTGTAAGAATTAAATTAGATAATCTGTGTAAAGTTCCTAATCAGATTTCTGGCACATATACTCCAACACATTTTACCTGAGATTATTATATGTACCTCAACTTTGTCCTAATCTTCCATGAGGTTAATTGATTAATCAAGTGTTCCTTTCTTTCGCTTTTCCATCTCTACTAAGTTTCAAATATGCTGTGCTAAGAACAGAGTGGTTTATGTTTTGGCCAATGATGCAAAGTGAACTTTTGGGTCTCAAAAGAACTGTTGGCCCAGAAAGAAACTCACTACAGACTGATTCATTTGCCTGTCAGCATAACCATTATTGCTTGTCTCATTTTCGGTTCTTATAAGTGTATTTCTAATAGCACATGATCTCACTCATCTAGGGGAAATAATGAACAACATAGACTGGTAAACAAGAACAGACCCAGAAACAAAGAGGCATGGATCAGACTGTCGGGCCTCAGAGGGAGGGTAGGGAGGGTGGGGGTAAAGGGGAGATCAACCAAAGGACTTGTGTGCAAGCATATGAGCCTATCCAGAGGTTAAGGACAACAGTGGGGTGGGGGCATGTGTGGGGAGGGGTGTGGGCTGGGAATGGGGGGATGAGGACAAATATGTGATAACTTAATCAATAAAGAAATTAAAAAAAAACACACAAAAAAACAAAGTGAACTTTCTTTTTGTTTCAAACTCCAAGGGATTCTAGTATCCTGGAATCTGTAACATCCATTCATGTTCATCCCATTCTTTTTCTAGTTTTACAAACTCTGACTATATCCCTTTCCAGTCTTCACCCTTTAAGATTGTAGGCTCCCATAATTTGTAATAAACTTATATTTTGTTTGACAGAAAATCTGTAATTCACCATCATATCCACTTTTTACACTATGGAAAAAACTGGAAGTACTAAAAATTAGTCTTCAATAGTCAATAAATTCAGGAGATCATCAGTAAATAATGGTTTGATCCCCCAATTCTATATCTAGCAAAAACAACTGTTGCTGAGTTCTTGGGCAAAATAAATATTGACTTCTTTCACTTTGTCACATGTTTAAGTCTAATTAATAATCACTACATATAAATAAGACCTTCAATTCTATACCTTTTCATTTCTGCTGTTAGATAGTAAAAGTATAATTAAGCTAATTTTTACGTCAGCTAAGAAATATAAAATCATGATGGGGCTTGCTTAAAAATAACATTTTTGCCAGCTTGACACAATTTTATCATGGGACTTTCTAGAAAAGCATACTTACTTTAGTTGAAATTTGGAAAGTACCTTTATTTTCAGTAGTCACAACCTCAAATAGAATAAAAGACGGATCCCATTGCACTGTGTGTGTGTGTGTATGTATTTTTTATTTTTATTATAAACATTTTTTTTGCCCTTTGTTTTTGGTTGTCAGAATCATGATTAACAATGGCCCAACTAACTTACAAATGAATTAAGGACAGAAAGAAATTAAGATCAGAAATTTGCTGCCTCAAAACATACAAAATAAGTACTTAGGTCATGATTTTATTCACAGAATGTGCTCAACAAACATTAGCAATCATCATTATATCATCATCTTTATTTTTACATTATCCTGTTTCATTCTATCTTTCTTGGGAACTACAATTAGATCTTTAAATTTGATTTTTCAAACATACAATTGCTTGCATATATTTACAAGATGGTTACTCATAAGAAGTTATGCCAGAGCATCTATTTTTCAAAGGCCTTCATATATAGTGAGATCTAGCCTGATAAAAGTCCCAAGAGCATGAGACATGTCAGCATCACATACTTTTTGAATCCCTGGGTGAGAAACCTCCTGAAAGCAAGTTTCTGAACTCTTCCCCAGAAATCACAAACTCTGTACAGATAGTTCTTTTGATCTCTGGCCTTGGGCTCCCCTTCTCCTCCTCCTGGAGGACCAGAACTGACAGGATCCAACATTCATGAGAGCTTTTCAAACAGGTTTTGTTCAGATCTCACATCACTCTAACCACTCCCCATGGGTAACTACAGAGATATTTAAGGGCATTTTAATCCCAGAATAGGGAGTTGGTGATGGGCTAGCTCTTAGTGTCCAGAGACCTGCTCACTGGCCACATGAAGTTTCCGTGTTGGACATAATAACTCACTTCTTTGCTGGCCCTCCTTGTAAATGGATGACATTTATGACACAGATTGAAGTGAAGTGAGGCTGAGGCAGACGTTTGACCCTCCTGTGATCATGGTTAGTGAATGACAGTGGCAGTGACCTTGGACTCTGCTGCCAGGCACTGCAGTCCCCAGCATACCTGGTGCTGTGGTGTTATCTCTGAAGGCTGTATAGTGTCTGAGCAATTTTCACTATCTTTCAGGTGACTCTTTTCCAATTTAAATCATTTAATTCTTACAACTTAAGGAAATTGCCATTTCCCTTTTACAGATGGAAAAAAAAAGGCAGAGAGGTAAAGCAACTTGCTTCCACTTACAAGGCTCTCTAAAGCTGGGGACAAGATGAGAAATCAAGCTTATTTGATCCAAAGCTCTTAATCTCTGACTTCAAAGCATCAGGCCATTTTCAAATCTCTTAGATTTTCATTACGTTCATGATATGGATTCTTTTCTCTAATTCAGATTTGTGGACATTATTGTCCAGTTCCATGACACATACTTGTTCTTACATGACCATATATAGCCTAATGATCATAGTCTACATGCCTCTACAATGTGAGATTAAACCAAGCACACAAAAAAGATGCAATTTTAAGAGAGGCAGTAAGCATGAGATGTATGAGGTTGCTCCTGGCATAACATGGCATACTGTTCTATAGCATTTTTTTATAAATAGAAAGAGTACATTCTAAAATAATAGTAAATGTACAAACCAGTATTATAGCCCCTTGTTATCATTATGATGTATTATGCACTAACATAATTGTGTGTGCTATACTTTTATATGGTTGGCAGCACAGTAGGTTTGTTTACACCAGACGCACCACAAACATGTGAGGAATGTGTTGCCGTACAATGTTATGTCAGCCACGATGTCATTAACTGATAGGAATTTCTCAGCTGTTATAATTTTGTGGGACCACCATTGTTCATGTGGTTCATTGTTGACCATTGTTTTCCCTCCTTTAAAATAAAACATTCTAACCGTAGTGCCGGGTATAAAGTGTGTTTAAGAATATTGCTGTTGATCTGTTTCAGATCCATAATAAGGGCAACATTATGACTTTTGTAGGCCCTTGGTACTTTTGTCCTCATGGGTCCTTTCCTCCATAAAAAAGATTAAAAATTGTATTTTATGACTGCATTATGTAAAGATGACTAAAATCTAAAGTTTTATTTGGCCCTGGCCCTTGTGGCTCAGTTGGTTGGAGCATCATCCCATGCACCAACAGGTCACAGGTTGATTTTCAGTCAGGGAACATGCCTGGGTTGCAGGCTTGATCCCCTGTAGGGGACATGCAGGAGGCAGCTGATCGATGTCTCTCTCTCATCAATGTTTCTCTCTATCTCAAATCAATAAAAACGTATTAAAAAAGCAACAAAAACCCCACCAAGGTTATATTTGATTATATTTATTTTTTAATATTATTTTAAAAGTAAAAAAACACTGTAAGAGATCAACGAAGGACTTGTACGCATGCATATAAACATAACCAATGGATACAAGACACGGGGGTGGGAGGAGGGCAGGTGAGGGAATGTACTGGGGGGTAGGGGAGGCCGGGGGGAGGTCAATGGGGGAAAAAAAGGAGACATATGTACTACTATTTGTAATACTTCAAACAATAAAAAAAATAAAAATAAAAAATAAAAGTAAAAAAACACATTTCATGAGCTCATATAATTATTTTGAGCTCATATAATTATTGTGGGTTCCTGAAGAAAAATGATCCAGATAGAATAATTGACTGTCCCAAGTTTAATCAACTAAGAAGGGGAATAAATATGTAACAAAATATCACAAGATTTCCCCCCCTATATTCCAATTACAAGATTTATTCATTACCAGTATTCATTATTTGCTCCCAGAGCTTTTTCATGACATTTTTTACTTCTGCATTTCTGAGGGTGTAGATTAAAGGGTTCAACATGGGAGTTACTATGGTGCAAAACACAGTCACAGCTTTGTCAATGGGGAAGGAGGTTAAAGGTCTTAGGTACAGGAATGAACAAGGTACAAAGAATAAGATGACAACAGTGACATGAGAGGCACATGTAGACAGGGCTTTGCGACGCCCTTTAGAGCTGTGAGTCCTGAGGGAGCACAGGATGATGACATAGGAAGTAACCAGCATAGAAAAAACAAGCAAGCACAGTGACCCACTGTTGGCAGTAATCAGGGGCCCCAAAGTGTGAGTGTCTGTGCAGGCTAGCTCCAGGAGAGGTATTAAATCACACATAAAATGGTCGATGACATTAGGGCCACAGAATGGTAACTGGACCATGAACAAAATCTGGATCCCTCCATGAAGAAGCCCTAAAACTCCAGCCATTCCCACGAGAAAACCACACATAGGTCGGCTCATGAGGGTCATATAGTGCAAGGGCTTGCAGATGGCTACATAGCGGTCATAGGCCATGGCAATTAACAAGATGTTCTCAGCTCCAGCAAAGAAATGTTCAGCAAAGAGCTGAGTCATGCAAGCATTGAAGGATATGGTGTTCTTTTCAGAGATCAAGTCAGAGATCATTTTGGGTGCTATGGAAGAAGAGTAGAAACCATCTAAAATGGACAAATAGGACAGAAAAAAGTACATGGGAGAACTCAGGGCTGGGGTGATGAAGATGGTGACCGAGATAAGCAGGTTACCTGTCAGTGTGATCAAGTAGATGATTAAAAACACAACAAATAAGACTTTCTGCAGTTCTGGATTCTGGGTCAGGCCCAGTAGGATGAATTCTGTTACATTGCTTGTCCTTTTCATTGATTCAGCTTGGCCCATCTGGAAAGATCACAGTATTTTTGAATGATGATATTTTAAATTCAGTGCTAAAATAGTCTATCACTTCTTTAGACCTGGTCTTTGGGATTGATGGTGCTACCCCTTCCACTCACCTCTGTCATTTTTGTAGATAGCTATAAAGAAGAATGGAAGTAGGTTAAACTTTCTCCTATATTAATTAAATAGTGATAACACCTTACAAACACCACAATAAAAACAAGGTGTTATTGTAAATGTTGATTTGTGGTTGACTTCCAAACTTTCTTTGTAGCTCTAAAAGTCTCATAGATGGCTTTCTTTCACTTTTGGGGACACCTCATTAGTAACAATTATTTTGAAGGTATTCTTATCTATTGGCATGAATATGTATAGGTTATGTGAACAGAATATTCTTTTACAGATTGAGGAATCTCAGGAGGAAGGAAGGAGGAGGGGCAGGAATAGATTACCCAAAGAAATGTATGCATAACCCATGGACACAGACAACAGTGCAGTGAAGGCCTGGCGTTGGGGGTGGGCAGGAGGTGGAGGGGGCCAATGGTGAAGGAAAGGGGACATCTGTAATACTTTCAACAATAAAGATAAATAAATAAAAAATCTGCATGGATTCATTCAGAAATAAGTGTACAAATAACTGATTAGGAAAAAAGTCGACTGTGTATCAGATATGAAAGTACCAAGCCTTACTATGTCTATATCAAATGTGTTGTGAGCTGTTATGACTCTGCAAAATGAATGCACATGTACATAGAGAGCCAGAGCTTCAGATGAAGTCTTTTTCCTTCAAAATACCAAGTGACTATCTTTATAACAGCTCATTGAGCAGCATTCACTCAACAGCCCCAGTTACTGTGTCTGGCTCAGCATGACTCTTTCATGCTGACTCTTTCCACACCATTAAAAATGTGGACATGTAAGTGGTACAAATTTCCCTGAAAAGTTTTCAATATTTTAATTAGTCTTTCATCAACTGTAGAATAATGCCCTGGATTAGATATATTATCCTACTTATATTTTACAAATGGATTTAAATGAGTCATGAAGTTTCCTGTTGACATGACAGAAATGATAGGCTCACTTAAAATAATACACCTTATTTATTTATTTATTTTTTGCTTTTGGCATGTGTAATTAATTAAGATGAACTTGAAGTTTTCATTGCTAACTGGTGGAAATTATTGAATACATACAAAAATACATTCTTTTTTTTGGGAATGATCTATGCATGGGTTTTCTAGAAATGAGTACATGTTGTTGATACAAAAGACCATAAAGCTATTTTATTCTTTCTCCCCCTCTCTCTCCTTTCTCCAGTCCCTGCCAAAACACATAACCACACATTTTTCCTATGTCAGCATCATAACCCCTAAGCTTCCATAAAGGAGAGGAAAGGTATGTTTAGTTTTTAGGAATGCTAAGTTGTTTCTTCTTTATACATGACTCCTACAGATGTTGACTATGTGATTAATCATTCTTAATAGATTTAATTCACAAATTCTGACTTCATTGTGTCAACAGGGGTGTCATAAAGAAGAGAAGGAATTTCAAGTCATTAAAACAGAAACCTGCGGAATCCATCAACTTTGTGAGACATAAATGTTAACCATAATGCTGTATAAATGGCTTCAGTAGTTCTCAACAGTGTCTTATCTGGCAGTAATACAGACAGTGCTTTTGATTGATAGTTTCAGGTGATTGTGTCCAAATTCATTTTTAGAGAAAAAGATTAATCTTCAAGTACAAAAACTACTTCAGTGAAAATAAACTAAGTGAAGTCAATATGCTTAAAATATGGAGAAAAGGATTTAGTTATCACTAACCTGCATCTAGTTGATTGTGAGTTCCTCCATTCGCAAATTGAGCTCCATTATTGCTTTCTTCCCCTCATGGCACGTGCCACACATCTGCAGATACACTCCATGAGCTAACCAGCCGGACACTGGAATCCTTATCTCTCTAGACAATTCTCTCAATCTTGGGCATTTTAGTTTATTTTGGTTCACATTATCAGTATGACCAAGATCACTCAGAAAATGAGCTTTTTCAGTTAGGAAACTTTAGTAGTTCAAGGATTTAACTTCTCCCCACTTTCTTGGCTTCCTATGTATGTATAAGTACATCTTCAAAGTATATAGTTTCAGATATTTAGAACTATATTCAATCTAAATTAAAAATAATGGGAGCAATAAAAATTCTTTAAATTAGGAAAAACTGGTATATGAAACTATAAAATGTTTAAGTGAATCAAATAAAATTGATTGGACAATGTTTTCTCAAATCATTTGTGCTAAATTTTGGTTTCCCAACAAGGTCATGAGAAATCTAGATAGAGAGAATTCTTTTTATTCCTGATTTAAGCCTTCCTTCTAACCCACAAAGCTTGGGACAGTGTTTCCCATACTAATTTTCAGATTGTTGGTACATGGCTCTGCTGCTGTCATTTACTTAAATGTCCTTTTTTTTCCCAATTATTTGTTCATTGACTCTAGAGAAATGTTTAAATAAGCTTGCAAGAAGTGCAGGATTTGTTGTATTGACCTCTCAGGTCCTCAGAGAATTAGTAATTGGTTCTGTTGAAATACTTCTTGAAGTTTTAAACAAAGTCTTTCATTTATTCCCACTTGGCACCCACAAATCTCATTGGAGGCCAGTTTTAGAAATGAAGTTGACCTTTGGTTAGACTTGTGTCTCTGGCTCTATTTTAGGATAGGACCTGGGTACAGGAAGTTGGAAAGCTCATTATAGGGCTTTGTTGCTCATTTTGACATTGGTGAACCTGGCATAGGATATGTGGTGTTGTTAGGCAATGGTCGGAATTCAGAAATTGGATTTCTCTCTGGAAACATGATTCTTCTGAACGATATGGTTGCTCCAAGAATGGAAATACTAGTCTCTTCAAGGTTATGTGCCAGATAAACCTGGGAAATAGTGACATTCTTCTTAGTGACTGACTGAGAAGCCTTAGATGGCAGGATTCCTAGCTACCAAAGATTGAGTAATACACAAGTCATAGATATATCTACTTCCTTTGGGATGAATACCTAGATGACAGTCTCAAGATGTATTCGGGGGAATGTGGCTTTCCTCTCTGACCCACAGGGAGAGAAGCTTGGGGAAATATAGTTAAGTACTATGTTTTCACATAGTAGCCATGGAGAAAAAAACATTCAACCAAGCACTCGTGTATAAAGACAACATATCAGAGGTAGAGAATGGAAACACTATAAAAAGGAAGCTCCACTATAATCTTCTTTCTCTCTGATTCTGAGGTGTTGAAGAGCTGGCTGCAGTCCAGCACAAAATCACCTTTCTTTGTTATCAACTTGTACCTTTAAACCAAATTGACACACTCCTGAAGTCCAGAACCAGAAACAGAAGCAATGCCTTTAGCTTTACCCTCAAGAGTTAACAATTTTGCTCCTGTTTGCTACTAACTCACTCCGTCTGTCTCTCTTCCCCAGTATTTTGTTATTGTGGTAAATAATATATAACATTAATGTACTATTTCAAACATTTTTAAGTGTGCAAATTGCTATGTGAACAACACCACCAACCATCTCCAGAATGTTTTCATTTTCCCAATGTGAAACTCTATATTCATTAAACCAGGCGTCCTCAAACTACGGCCCACGGGCCACATGCGGGTGTTTTTGCCGTTTTGTTTTTTTACTTCAAAATAAGATATGTGCAGTGTTCATAGGAATTTGTTCATAGTTTTTTTTTAAACTATAATTCGGCCCTCCAACGGTCTGAGGGACAGTGAGCTGACCCCTGTTTAAAAAGTTTGAGGACCCTTGCGAATTAAATAATTACTGCTCATTCCTCCACCTTCTTCCACCAGCCTCTGGAAACCAATATTATTACTTTCTGCTTCTATGAGCTAGATACAGCATATTAGTGGAATCATGCAATATTTGTTTTCTTTCCTTTTTTTTTTAATGGGGTAAATGATGCCTTGTCATTTTTTCCTTTTCTATTGAATTTATTATGTGACACTGGTTAACAAAATTATACAGGTTTCAGGTGTACAATTCCACACCATATCTGTATACTGTATTATGTATTCACCATCCCAAGTCAAGTCTCCGTTCATCACCATTTATCCCCCCTGTACCTTCCTCCACTTTTCCCTAACCCCAGTCTCCCCTGCCAGTCACCACACTGTTGTCTGTGTCCATGAGTTTTTTTCTCTTTAAAAAAAATATTTTTATTAATTTCAGAGAGGAAGGAGAGGGAGAGAGAGAGAGAGAAACATCAGTGATGAGAGAGAATCATTGATTGGCTGCCTCCTGCACCCTCCCCACCCCCCTGGGGATCCAGCCCACAACCTGCAACCTGGGCATGTGCCCTGACTGGGAATCGAGAATCGAATAGAACCGTGACCTACTGGTTCATAGGTCCATGCTTAATCCCTGAGCCACCCTAGCCAGGCCATGAGATTTTTCTCTTTTTTTTGCTCAATCCCTCTACCCCCTCCCCACTCAGGCCTTCAACCCCCTCACCACCCTACTCTATGAGTCTGTCTCTATTTTGCTTTTTAGTTCATTTTGTTTTTCTCTCACTGGCTTATTTTATTTAGAATGACCTCAAGGTTCATCCATGTTGTCGCAAATGGCAGGGTTTCCTTCTTTTTAAAGGCTGAATAATAGTCTATGTAAGTATGTACCACATTAAAAAAAAATCCATGCATCTGTCAATGGACTTTTAGGTTGTTTCCACATCTTGGCTATTGTGCATATGCTGAAATGAACATAGAAGTACAAATAATTCCTTGAAATACTGATTTCAGTATTTTTGGATAAATACCCAGGAGTGGGATGATAGGATCATATGGAAGCTTCATTTTTAATTTTTTGAGGAACCTCCATCCTGTTTTCCATAGTGCCTGTATCAATTTACATTCCTACTAGCAGAGCACAAGGGATCTCTTTTCTCCATATCCTTATCAACACTTATCTCTTGGTCTTTTTGATTATAGCCATTTGAACAGACGTGAGGTGACATATCATTGTGGTTTTGATTTGTATTTCCCTGTGATTAGTGATTGTGAGCATCTTTTCATTTGCTTGGTCATTTGTATATCTTCTCTGTAGTAATGTCCATTCAAGTCCTTTGCCCATTTTTTAAGTTGGGCTATTTTTGCTCTTGAGTTATATGCATTCTTTATACATTGTGGATATTAACCCCTTACCAAATGTATGGTTTGCAAATAGTTTCCCCCATTCTATAGGTAGGTTTTTCACTCTCTTAATTGTTTCCTTTGTTGTATAGAAATTTTCTATTCAAATTTGAATGTGTCTTGATTACTCAGCTATCATCAACTCTCTCATTTGTACCAGATACTTATGTTCCTATTAGCTGAGGCACAAATTCATTCAATAAAAGCTACTTTGGAGGTGAAGTGGTAAATAGGATGTCTTTGAGAAAAAAAAGGGCTACATAAATTATTATCTGCCTGACAAATTGTGTGCAAGATTGCTCTCTGAATGTGCCTGGAAGAATTTTATATCCCTCTATGGCTTTGGGCAGAAAAATAATTTATTTTGGAAAGAGCCCATATTACAATGTAAATGGTGCTATCTGGAATTGTGTAACACAGAAGCATTAATTTTGGAATGAGTCCTGCCTTAATGACACTCCTAATTCCTCAAAACCCATTCATTTTTGGTTGATCCTTATCTCTGACAATAATAAATCTACTTTGACTACAGTAGTTGGGATTAAAACTAAGCATTTTCAACAAAATACCCACTAGGCCTATTTGTTTAAATATTTTAATTACTTAGCCTGTTGGTTATATTATCTATACCTGAAGATTTACAGAGAATAGTTCTACAGACTATACAAATTCAGAGATTTTCTATACATGTGACATTTTTTTGTTGATTAGCAATGTCCCTTTGAGCAATAATTCATAAATACAAAGAAGTTTCCAACTGTAGGAAACTTTGGTCATCATTTAATTAAATATTGATATTTTATGAAAGAGAAACCATTGAAGATTTTAGGAAGCAAGGGGAGCAAAATCTACTTAAGTTCACATTATTTTGACTTCCAGACCATTATCCTTCCTATTAGTCACACTTGTTCTTAAAATATGAATAGATTTTATTTCGATCTTCTCTATTAGTTTTTGTCTCCAGAGCTTCCTCATGGCATTTTTCATCTCTGAGTTTCTGAGGGTGTAGATTAAAGGGTTAAACATGGGTGTTATCGTAGTATAAAACAGAGCCACCACTTTATCACTGGGGAAGGTGATCATGGGCCGAAGGTACACAAATATACAGGGTACAAAGAACAGGACAACTACAGTAACATGGGAGGTGCAGGTGGAGAGAGCCTTCTGCCGTCCTTCAGTGCTGTGAGTTCTTATGGAGCAAAGGAGGTGGACATAAGAGGTGATAAGAATAGAAAAAATTAACATACTCATCAGTCCACTGTTGGCAGCAACAAAAAGTCCGAAGATGTGAGTGTCAGAGCAGGAGAGTTTTAGCAGAGGGAAAAGATCACAGATGAAATGGTCAATGACATTGGGGCCACAGAAGGGCAACCAGACTATAAAAAGAATTTGAATCAGAGCATGAAGAAATCCTCCAGCCCAGGCCATGGCCACGAGGAGGCCACACACTTGCCTGTTCATTGTAATTGTGTAGTGCAGGGGCTTGCAGATGGCCACATAGCGGTCATAGGCCATGACTGTGAGCAGGATGATCTCAACTCCCCCGAAGAAATGTTCAGCAAAGAGCTGAGTCATGCACCCTTTGAAGGAGATAGTTTTCTTTTCAGTGAGTAAGTCAAATATCATTTTGGGGAGCATGGCAGAAGAGCAGCAGCCATCTACAAAGGACAAGAAAGAAAGAAAAAAATACATGGGGGAGCCCAAGGCTGGGCTGGTGGTGACTGTCACTACAATGAGTAGGTTGCCTGCCACGGTGAGAAAGTAGATCACTGTAAACACGGCCAACAAGAGTTTCTGCACGTCTGGGTTCTGTGTCAGGCCAAGCAGGATGAATTCTGTCACGTTGTTCCTTCGCTCCATGACTCCACTCCAGCGTTTGGATAATTGATTTATCTGTGAATAGCACAGGGATTGCAGTTGTGGCAGATACATTTTGATAAGCAAATACTTTCTGTCAGGATTGTTTTCTGTAAGACTGATGGAAACTCCAAGCAGATAAACCCAAGACTTTTGCTATGTTATTAGTCATATAATGAATACGTAGCACTTCCTTTCTTTCTCTCCCTCCCTCTCCCCTTTCCTCCTTTCTTTCTCTCATTCACCCATCCCACTTGTATACATAAACACAGTTTTATGACTGCTGGTTTTCCAGACACCTTTCCTGTAATTGTTGGGATATTCTCCCAACAATTGCCATAGTATTTTACTCCATACAAAAAAGGAATAAAGAGAAGACCCATAAAGGAGCAGAGGCTTAATTCAAGAGTCTATTTCCACATGTCTCTTTTCTTGTCAGTTGTGCTGATGAGAATAAAAGTCAGAGTTCATTATTCTTACTATTTTTAATTTGCTTCAGGGTGAATGCAGTGAATTCAATTAGATATTAGAAATGATATAGTCACATTCCAGAAAAACAGGACTGAGTGAATGTTTGAGGCTCCAGTAAGATATATCTGGCAGTTAGATTGTGAGCTTATACTATATTTAAACACAACTATCTAAGGATATAATCAAACAGGAAGGAAGAAGAATATTTTGAAGAGGATGAAGCAGACAGCATGATGCAAGTACAAAGTTCCCCAGATTTATTGGAAACTTTAGAATTCACTGTTTGGAGAACTTCTGTCATGTTTAGGTTTCAGGGTCATTTTGCAAATCAAAACTCAATTTAAGGAAGACTATGAAAAATTCTCAGGATCTCCTACAAAACAGCTACTTTTAAAGTGAAGAGGAAACACAAGCATCACAATTTGTTGGACAGAGTATATTCTTTATGGCCAGACTGTTTTACATTCTGTTTTTACTGATTAGTAGCCATATGAAGTTGTGTATAGATCTTAGTCGACTGTGCCTAAACTTTCTCATATATAAAATAGGAAAAATAAATGGCATAGAGGTACTAAAGTATATCATTATTACATAAGCCAAAGTTTTATCCTAAAGGTAAAACATAGAGCTCTCCACACACTCTAAATTCTTGATGAAAGAATAAAAACGAACCCCTCACATATCATTAATCTTATTCTTGAAATATTTTATTTTTATAATATTAAGAAACAAAGATAAACAGAGAATAAATGAACTAAATATTCAACTCAAAAATATAAAATAAAACTGATGACCATAGATAATCTCAAGGAGCAAGTATAATCAAATTGCAAAGGAACCCCATTTAAAAATAATACTTAATAGAATATCATGCATAGTTCTTAAATATTTTTTAATATTTGAATGGGAAGTTTCCAGATAAAGTCTTTTCTCCTTATGCCAGCATCAAAAGAGAGAGAAAGAAAAACCCCAAGTACTGTGTGTTAAAGCCTTCAAATAAAACATAGATCTGTTTAAAAACAGAGAAACAAAGAAGTAAATATATATCTAATCTCTTGATGGGGAAAGAGTATTTTAAGTGAAATGCAATGGTATAAACACAAGATAAAACTAATGGGATCAACTACATAAAAATATGGAACACACTGGAAAAGTACTTGCAACAAGTATAACAGATCACCATTATTGTAGAAATTATTTTTACAAAAAAGGATCTACACACACTAGTATTAAAATAGGGGAAAATAATAAAAACATAATTTTCAGATAAAACATTAGACATCTAAAAATTACTCTGTTTCATAAATCATCAAAGAAATACAATTTAAAAATAGTGACATACTTCTAACTGACAAATTGGCAAAGATTTATGACAGTTATATTACCCAGTGCTGGTGAGTGTGTATTGATACAGAATATTCTGGGAAGAAGTCTGATTGTATACAATAAGGGCTTTATAACTGGTCATGTCCTTTGGTCCGGTACTCCTTATGCTTAGGAATCTATTAGAGATAAAAATATAAACAAAAATTATGCTTACAGGTTGTATTTCACAATATATTTTTTATGATAGTGAAAAAGTGAAAGCATTTCAGATGTCTATGTAAAGAGGAACAACTAATGAATTATAGTTATGAAATATAAGATGGACATTAAATTTATTTGCAAGAATTAATGGCGTGGAATCTGCCAATATAATATTGAGTGGCAAATACAAATTATAAACAGCTTATAAGTTATGATCTAAATTGTCCAAAATAACATTTACACATAGAAAAGTATTTGAAAAAAGTACACTAAAGACTAAAGTGCTTTTTGGAATTGTGGGTTAAGGATGATTTTTGTATTCTTTTAAAAATGTTCTGATCAAGTTTTCTACAAAGAAATATATTACTTTTATAGTAAGTAAAATAACTTAATGATATAAATTTAATTTTCTTATCTTAGGTCTTGGTCCATAACATCCTGACTGATTTCTTAGTAGACCAAATATGCTAGTTTCATAAAAACCCAGGACAGTAGAATCCCCATAGGCGAGGGAGGTTGTGGGGCTGGGTGAAAAAGGTGAAGGGATTAAGCAAAAAAAACAACACAACCCTCCCCCAAACAAACAAACAAACAAACAAATCCCCCAAACAACAGACAACAGCATGATGATTGCCAGAGTGAGGATAAATGGTGATGGAAGGAGACTTGAGTTGGGATGTTGAACACATAATACAATATACAGATGATGTATTATAGGATTGTACACCTGAAACATATATAATTTTATTAACCAATGTCACCCCAATAAATTCAATATGAAAAACAAGGAATCACAGACTGTACCTACCTCTCAGAATGCATTTGGGAAGGAAGTTAACAAGGCATCTTATTTGTAGAGCACACTTTGCATGGAGGTAGCAATCACTGACCCATTGCTAATGACTGCTCTGCAGATACTCCATTTTTACCTTAAGTATCATGTTCCCCCCCCCCCCCATTCCCTCAGTTATTGACCTGAAAGTAATTGCTGAGACTTTGTAAATGATGCTGAGTTCATGGGCCCGGGTTTAGTTTTGCTTTATAGGGTCACACCATCCTGTGAGTGTGAGACACAGTATCCTAGCTCAGGTAATGAATGTCTTTAGTCAGACAGCTTCCAAAGTTTAGGTTTCAAAAGAAGTTGATGGGAAAAATACCTAACCATTAGAGGACATCTCTCCAAGCCACCTTCTACTCACATGCCAGTTTTTCTTGGTGATCAGATATTATAATAGGCATTCAATTTGAGATCTAACCTGATGTAAAGCCCCAGAAATAGCAGACTATGTTATAGCAGAAAAGTTAGGGATTGTAAGCACCAGAAAATCAAGCAACAGATGAAAGTTGCCTTGAGTAGCAGGTCCCTGAACTCAGCTCTTTTAAGCCTCATGTTAAAGCCTGCACTCAGCCAGAAGATAACTCCTTGGACCCGGAAGACTGGACCTAAATGGGTTGGAAACTAAGAACCAAACAGCTTCTGTGATCTGTGGCTGGTTATGCTTCTGTGGTCTTCCTGCGTTTTCCTTATCAACATGGTCACGTGTGGTTTCAGGGAAATATTTAAATGGGTATTACTCAAGTGCAAGGAGTTAAGGTGGCTTTTACCTCTCAACTCCCAGAGGACTAGAATTAGCAGCTTCAACCAAATGGCAGCCAAATCAGTTTATACTTTCTCTCTTGTGGCCATGCTATGTGTGACCACCGGGGCAGGGAGAGCCAGCCGGGCTGTGTTAGCAGCTCTCTATGGTTGTGTTTAGGAAGTGATTCTAGAATCTGGGACCTAAAGCACAGAATGTTCTAGTCATCAATGGTTGCTTGAGCCAGCCAGGGTATCTAAAACAGTGTCAATAATACCTGTCTCAGAGTTATAGGGAAGATTGTTCAAAGTAACATGTGAAAACCTCGTAGGCAGTGCAAAACTGCTATTCTATGGTCAATGTCCTGAGGCTAGAAAACATGGAGGCAAGAGAAACTGCTCTTTAATAATAAATTTTGAATAGAGCTAAAGAGTAAGAGTTTTGCTGACACTTTTATTTTTATATTATCTTGGGCAATTCCTCAAACTCTTTATACTTGAATTCCCACATCTATAAAAAGTGCGTGATAAGGGTACCTAATGGGGATTCTGTGAGATAAAGCATATAACGTGCTTAGATTAGTGGCTGGCATAGAGTAAAAGCTCATGGTTTGTTGTCATTTCTGTTACAGGAAATCATAGCTCATGGTGTGACCAATTCAGATTTTTGGCAGGAATTGTCTCAATCTCTCTCTCTCTCTCTCTCTCTCTCTCTCTCTCTCTCTCTGTACATATACCTATACATATACCTATACCTATATCTACACCTATACCTATCTATATCTATCTCTATCACTATATCTATATTTATGTCTATATTGATAAAGTATTGGTAGAATCTGGGCAAATACAGAAATTAGGAGAAAAGAAAGACCAAGTTTTAAAGTACTGAATACTGATTCATAAGTCATTATAATTCTGAAATCTTTCTGCAAGTGTTTGATCTTCTTTTTACTAAAAAGTCTGACTAAAGTTGAGAATCCTTGAAAAGTTGTAAGAGATAAAGGAAAGGTGGTTACAGTGAGAACTAACATATAATGAGCATTCTGTGTTTATGTCATTCTGGTAAGTATTTTATCTAATGTTCACATTATCCCCTTGAGAGAGAAATTAATAATTCTCTTTTATGTTTAAAGAAATAGATGTTCACTGTGAGCCTCACTTGATCAAGGCCAAAGAAAGCTAATATTTGGTAGAGATTTGATTTAAATACAAACTGATCTAATTTCTAGGCTGAGATCTAACAATTATGTTATTGTGGTGCATTGGACACTGATTCATGATGTCTCATGCACAGGGAATGAAGGGGGAGGAGATGCTGATTCAGACCAAATGTGCATTATTTAGAGGCTTTAGTTCTACCATCTGTGGTAGACAGGACACATTCCTCAGGCAGATGCCATGTGCAGCAGTGACCATATAGGAGAGCCATTTCAATGGTCAAAAGGAAGTCATGTGGAAAATGGGAAAACACTTTAAAATGAATAAAAATGAAAACAGAGCATACTATAACTGATGGGATACATCTAAGTTTATAGCTATAAATACCTATGTAAATAAAAGAAGAAAGATCTCAAATTAATAATCTAACTTTCCTTGTTAAGATACCAGAAAAAAGAGCCCTAATGTTTTGCTCAGTGGGTAGAGCGTCAGCCCATGGACTGAAGGGTCAAGGGTTTGATTCTAGTCAAGGGCATGTACCTTGGTTGCAGGCTTGACCCTCAGTAGGGGGCATGCAGGAGGCAGCTGATCAATGTTTCTGTTTATTCATCTCCCTTCTTCTCTGTAAAATCAATAAAAATATAGTAAAAAAATAAAGATACTGGAAAAAAGAGCAAAATAAAACCAAGCAAACAGAAGGAAGTAGCCAAGACTCAGGCAGAAATATAAGAACTAGAGAATAGAGGACAGAAAAACAATAAAACTAATAGTAGATTCTTTGAAAAGATCACCAAAGTGACAACATTTTATCTAGACTGACTAAGAAATGAGATGGAGCCCTGCTAGTGTGGCTCAGTTGGTTGGTCGTCCCATGCACTGAAAGGCTGCTATTTTGATTCCTGCTCTGGGCACATGCCTGGGTTCCAGGCTTGATCCTCAGGAGGCAGCCAATGGATGTTTTGCTCTCACATAGATGTTTCTCTCTCTCTCAAAATCAATAAAAAATATTTCAAAAAATAAAAAAAGAGATGTAAGATTCCAGTTAGTAAGATCAGGAATGAAAGAGGGGGAATTACTACCAATCTTATAGAAATAAAAAAAGATTATAAGGTGATACTATGAACAGTTGTATACCAATAATTTATATACCATAGAAGAAATAGACAAATTCTTAGTAATACCCAAACTACTGAAACTGATGCAAATGAAATAGGTAATCTTAATATCCTTATAACAAGTTAAGGTATTGAATTAGTAATTAAAAAAACTTCTCAGACCGGAAAACCCAGGCCATGATGACTTCACTTTGAAGTGAATTTTTTCAAACTTGTTAAAAAATTGTTTAAAGTGAATTTTATCCAACTTTTAAGGAAGAATTCACACCAATCCTTCACAAACTCTTCCAAAAAATAGAAGAGAAAGGAACACTTTCCAACTCATTATGTAATTTGTATTACCCTTTTATCCAAATTAGACAAAGATATCACAAGAAAAGAAAACTACAACCAACATCTCATAAATATAGGCACAAAAATCCTTAATAAAATACCAGTAAACTGAATCCAGTAGCCTATAAAAAAGAGTTATATACCAAGACTAAGTGGGATTCCTAGGGATACAAGGTTGATTTAATATATGAAAACTAATCAGTGTAAGAGCTGCTTCAACTCTTATGATAGGTTACTTAAACCCCACTCTCTCCTAAGGCTGCAGAGTACTTGCTTCAGTATGCATTTGCAAGTTGACAAAACATATTTGGCTTTTCAAATCTCTACTGTCCTGAGGATATTATGTGTGAAGAAAATATGAAGAAATCTGTTTGGTTAGGTAAGGCTTTTTTTTTTTTTTTCATTCAATGGCCAGTGGAGTTCCTAGACTCTCCCCAAAAAGGTATAAAAATAAATCTTTTTATATTTTTATACTATACAAGTTGGCACTAGGATTTTAGCCTTCTCTTGGTCTCCAACTCTAGATGTCATTCTGCCTGAAAATATATCAAGTTGAAAGTTGGGAGATTGACTCAGTATCTCAACCTCCTCTGGTGCCCTCAGCCAGTGAGGAAATTTCCCCAGGGATATGCAACCTGCATGAAACCCCATGTTGTTGTTTACACAGCTCTTAGTTCTTCATGTTCCAGTTCATGATATCCAAGGGCTTATAAGAGGGATGCTTTGTCACATAATCGTCTAGACCAGAATATAGGCAATTATTACATAGGTTTAAGTGCAGGGAAAAGAACCAGTCAGGTGGGGCTATGTTGTTTGTAGAGGAATTCTCCCATATACCTGTTTCCAAGGCAAAATCTTTAAAAAACACCAGAGAGATAATTAATTCCCGGGAGGGCCAAACCTTGGATAGAAAGATAGGTTCTTTAACATTCTCAGTATTCTCTCTATACACTCAAGAAGCAGCTCTTTTCCTATTTGAAGAGCAGAGTAAAAGTCAGTTGGTTAAGAAGAGATAGACATATTTGTGTCTCTTGTTCTGTAACTGTAGAGCTAGGTGCTGAAGATCAGAAGTTCCCTTAGTACTTGAGGACTTTGGGTTTCAAATTCAACACCTCATTTTCTTATCTTTTGACTTGAGTTTCTAAGGCATTGGAGTTTTGAAAATGCTTGGATGAATCCATTTGAATAAATTTTTGCCATTTTCATATTCTCTGCTTCCTATAACATTTTGCAATCCGTAGGGTCCTGAAAAATATCTATTATATAATATTATATTTGAACAGCTTTATATAATGGTTACTTCTTATTCCTGAATACACTGGACATTCTCCTTAACTACAAAGGCAACTACGGTAAGTTAACCAGAATTGCAGATTTTTAATCCAGTTTTTACATTTCCATTTTCTACCACGGTGTTTATAATTAAAATCATTGAAGCATTACTTTCTGATATTTGATGGGGATCACTTTAAGATGTCTTAGGGTATTTTGCAGGAATACTTGTTATCCTCACTGAATATGGGTATATTTCTATTATCAGGAATAGGTTTACATTCTATGGATCCCTGAGTCAATTTCTAGGCTTTGGAGTGGGAGACACCACAGTAGAGCAGCAGGTTGGAGCTAGATGGGCCACTGAGGGTTTCCTCCAGGGGTAGGGCCTATGGTGTGATGTATGGATAGTCAGAGATTGGCTTATGTACAGTCACTTTTTTACTTGAAATAGTGCTCTGACTGATAATTTACAGGGATGAAAGGGGGGAAAAAACCATACCTTATACTGACAGGAGATATAGTATGAGAAGCAAGTGAGAATAAAGAAGGAAAATTTGAGGTGAAGCTGAGACAGGGTGTGTGACATTCACTGTGGTCAAGACAGGTTAGCATAGGACAGAGGAAAAGGATAACATTTGGATTCTGTTTCTTAAAGGAAACCTTCAGTCCTAAAACTGAGATCCATAAGAAGAATGCATTAATTTATAGGATCTGTAAGGAAAGAATGTACTTCCATTGTGGTTGGGAATCTATATTAAATACCAGGCTCAG
This sequence comes from Eptesicus fuscus, assembly GCF_027574615.1. Classification (NCBI taxonomy): domain Eukaryota; kingdom Metazoa; phylum Chordata; class Mammalia; order Chiroptera; family Vespertilionidae; genus Eptesicus; species Eptesicus fuscus. The sequence continues at coordinate 66,751,697 of NC_072485.1, read as the reverse complement.
GGGCACTTTTTATTCTGACTCTTCAAACTTTCTTGGATCTTGTTCCAACCAGGTAAGATTTTATTTCTCTTATAGTGGATTGTAGTTTCAATAATATAACTGAATTTCTGCATCCCTGAACTTAGCCTTTTTTAGAGAGGAGTCAAGATAGGTATTGCTAAAGATAAGAGATGAAAGTTAATTCCCTTTGTCACTGTAGGGTGATTTCCCCCCTTGTATCCAGCTTGTCTTAAGGCATCATAAGAAAGGCAACATGTGTTGGTGGGGAAAAATTACCTTGTTGGACATTAGAAGACTAGAGGCCCGGTGCACGAAATTCGTGCATGTGTGTGTGTGTGGGTGGGGGGGGGGAGGTGTCCCTCAGCCCAGCCTGCACCCTCTCCAATCTGGGACATCCCTCTCACAATCCAGGACTGCTGGCTCCCAACCGTTCACCTGCCTCTGCCTGTTTGCCTCTAACCGCTTCTGCCTGCCAGTCTGATCACCCCTAATAACTCCTCTGCCAGCCTGGTCAATGCCTAACTGCACCCCGGCCAGCCCGATTGCCCCTAACTGCCCTCCCCTGCAGGCCTGCCCCTGACCCCAACTGTCCTCCCCTGTTGGCCTGGTCTCCCCCAACTGCCCTCCCCTGCAGACCTGGTCTCCCCCAACCGCCCTCCTCTGCCAGCCCAGTCACCCCTAGCTGCCCTCCCTGTTGGCCAGATTGCTCCCAACTGCCCTCCCCTTCAGGCCTGGTCCCTCCCAACTGCCCTCCCTGCTGACCTGGTCTCCCCCAACTGCCCTCCTCTGCTGGCCCAGTGACCCCTAACTCCCCCCCTGCTGGCCTGATTGCCCACAACTGCCCTCCCCTGCAGGCCTGGTCTCCCCCAACTGCCCTCCTCTGCTGGCCCAATCTCCCCTAACTGCCCTCCCTGCTGGCCTGATTGCCCACAACTTCCCTCCCCTGCTGGCCTGATTGCCCACAACTGCCCTCCCCTGCTGACCTGGTCACCCCTAACTGCCCACAACTGCCCTCCCCTGCAGGCCATCTTGTGGCAGCCATCTTGTGTCCACATGGGGGCAGCCATATTTGACCACATGGGGGCAACCTTCTTGTGTCTTGGAGTGATGGTCAACTTGCATATTACTCTTTTATTAGATAGGATTTGTATTCTTATTGTGATCTGAGACTAATCAATTATCTGTGTTTCATTGGACTTCACATCTCTGGACCTCAGTTTCCTTATCTTTAAAGAGTGTATTAGTTGATAAAATTTAAAGTTCTGAAGGATTTCTAATGTACAGCAATTCTAGGGTCTTTTCCAGTGAACCCTCAAATTCATTAACATTTTTTTTTCTTTTTTTTTCCAATTTTTTTTATTAAGGTATTATATGTGTACATATCTTACCATTGCCCTCCCCACCCCACTCCCATATATGCCCTCACCCCCCAGAGTTTTGCGTCCATTGGTTATGCTTTATGCATACATACAAGTCCTTTGATTGATCTCTTATCCTCCCCACCTCTCCCTAACCTTCCTGCTGTAATTTGACAGACTGTTTGATGCTTTACTGCCTCTGTATCTATCTTTTTGTTCAAGTTTCTAATGTTCTTTATTATCCATAAATGAGTGAGATCATGTGGTATTTTTCTTTCATTGACTGGCTTATTTCACTCAGCATAATGTTCTCCAATTCCATCCAGGTTGCTGCAAATGGTAAGAATTCCTTCTTTTTTATGGCAGCATAATATTCCATTGTGTAGATGTACCATAGTTTTCTGATCCAGTCATCTGCTGATGGGCACCTAGGCTGTTTCCAGATCTTAGCTATTGTAAATTGTGCTGCTATGAACATAGGGGTGCATATATCCTTTCTTATTGGTGTTCCCAGTTTCTTAGGATATATTCCTAGGAGTGGGATTACTGGGTCAAATGGGAGTTCCATTTTCAGTTTTTTGAGGAAACTCCATACTGTTCTCCATAGTGGCTGCACCAGTCTGCATTCCCACCAGCAGTGTACGAGGGTTCCTTTTTCTCTGCATCCTCGCCAACACTTGTCGTTTGTTGATTTGTTGATGATAGCCATTCTGACAGGTGTGAGATGGTACTGCATTGTTGTTTTGATTTGCATCTCTTGGATAATTAGTGACATTGAGCATGTTTTCATGTGTCTCTTGGCCTTCCTTCTGTCTTCTTTTGAAAAGATTCTATTTAGGTCCGTTGCCCATTTTTTTATTGGATCATTTATCTTCCTTTTATTAAGTTGTATAAGCTGCCTGTAGATGTTGGAGATTAAACCTTTATCAGTGATGCCATTTGCAAATATGTTCTCCCATGCATTTTATAAGTTAACAAAAGCACTGCCACAGATTTCATATGGTCACAGGTAATGGTGTTAGCTACCAACCCACTGTCAAACTCTGGCATTGCTGATTCCTAGAAGTAAATTGGATTTATGCTGGAGAAATACTAATATTAAAGATAGAGATAGACATCCTGGATTTGAATACAGGTTCCTTTGCTTTTTTAACCATTATGACTTTGGGCAAATCATTTATCTTCTCCTAACCACAGTTTTCTTTTCCTCAAAATATAGGTAATTGTGTACCAACCTCAAAGCATTGTTGTGAAGATTAAATGAGATAATGCATGTAAAGTACTTAGTATAATGCCTAGCACATGGCAAACACTCCACAAAAATTAACTACCATTATAGGAACTACATGGTGTGAAAATAAATCTCTTCATGCTATTTAGAGTTATAATAAAAGTTTGCATTTCAAAATGTTTGAACATGTGGAAGAAGTTTGTCTGCTTAGTTCTTTGCCTTTTAATTGCAGCCCATGGGCCCTTTTATGAAAGATCAGGGTCATTCTGCTAGATCAACACTTTTCTCTACTCCTTGTTTCTTTAAAAATATGGGTATTAGAGAGTTTGAGTGGTAACAGGCACACTATTGGTTTTTGAACTAGGATAGAAAAGGAACTGATCCTATGCTTGAATCTGCCAATTAACAGAGGACATCAAATACATCAATTTTGACATAAGTCCAAGCTATTTCTGTGTGGTGTGGGACAAAAGGAGACAGATGAAATTGTAAAAGAGAAGTGTTTCAAAAAATATATTTGAACTACTTTAAGGTTTGAATAAACTGAAGTAATAAATCAAATAATGATGATGAATGACTCAAGTTTATCTGATTTTGATAATGAAATCTAATCTTTGACACAGACTTCCAGAAATTTATTAAAACATAGCAGTAGTCGGTTGTTGATTCTCCCAAGGGCCATCTTCTCTAGAGAAGAGTTGGCAATTACTAGGTAGACGTGTATTCAACTTTCTTCTCAAGGGTTCTTGTCCTTGGAAGGATTCTCCAATGCAGCGGGTGATGTCGAAGGGAGACCACTATTCTGGGGCTTGGAACTCTAAGGCTAGCTTCTCAATGAAACATTTGTGGAATCATCTGAAAAAGGTTTCCCTCCCATTAACTTCATTATGTACTTTGTCCATGTGTAACATAGACAGTTTGTCTTACCCTTCACTGCCTCCATGCTTTAGGAATACATTAATATACTAGAGGCCTGGTGCATGAAATTCATGCATGGGTAGGGTCCCTAGGCCTGGCCTGCGATCAGGGCCAATTGGGGCCTTTTGGCTGCTGGCCAGAGCCTTCTTTCTGGCTGCTGGTCAGGGCCTCCTTTCCCTGGCTGCTGGCTGCTGGCTGGGGCCTTCCTTCATTCCTCACTGCCCCGTGGTGGTCAGCACACATAATAGCGAGCGATTGGTCTCCTGTTCAAACTCCTGTGGGGACAATTTGCATTTTAGGCTTTTATAGATAGAGAAGAAAAAAAAAGAGAGAGAGAGAGTTCATGAACATGGATGCCAGTGTGGTAATTGAAGGCATAGAAGGGATAAAAGGTTATGGAAAAATAAAATAAAATTAAATTTAAAATAAAAAACATATAGAGAATAAAGGAATCTGAGGGCTAGCAAACAGTGACAATTAATAATTGAAAAAATTAATTTTAAGTACTATCTTGAAGTTTACTTGAATGATATGTGTATTCCTCATCAAGTAAGTGGAGATAGATTTTACATTAAACTTATCTGGTTGATTATTTATATTTGACTTAGTGACTATCATTATCACTGGTTTAAGTTCATTTTTTCCTTCTTTTCTTTGTTTTTTTTAAAGGTAAAGCATTCCTTCCTGGAGTTTTTATCACTCATACCACATAGATGGAGAATAAAAGGAATGTGACTGAATTCATTTTAAAAGGACTTACACAGAACCCCCAAATGCAGAAAGTTGTGTTTCTGTTATTTTTGGTCTTATACATGGTAACACTCTCAGGCAACCTGCTCATTGTGGTTACCATTACCACCAGCCAGGCTCTGAACTCCCCCATGTACTTCTTCCTGACCCACCTTTCCTTGATAGACCTAATCTATTGTTCATCTTCAGCTCCTAAGATGATTGTGGATTCCCTTCACGAAAAGAAAGTGATCTCTTTTAATGGTTGTATGGCTCAAGTCTATGCAGAACACATTTTTGGTGCTACTGAGATCATCCTGCTGACGGTGATGGCCTATGATCGCTATGTCGCCATTTGCAAACCTCTGCACTATGCCACCATAATGAGCCACAGGCTATGCATTCTCCTGCTGGGATTGGCGTGGGCTGGAGGATTTCTTCATGCAACCATTCAGATCCTCTTCACAGTCTGGCTGCCATTCTGTGGCCCCAATGTCATAGATCATTTCATGTGTGACTTGTACCCTTTGTTGAAACTCGTCTGCATGGACACTCACACCCTGGGTCTCTTTGTTGCTGTCAACAGTGGGTTCATCTGCTTGTTGAACTTCCTCCTTTTGATGGTCTCTTATGTGGTCATCTTGAGCTCCCTAGAGAACTACAGCTTGGAGGGGAGGCGCAAAGCCCTCTCCACCTGTCTCTCTCACATCACAGTGGTCGTCTTAGTCTTTGTGCCCTGCATATTTGTGTATCTGCGCCCAGTAACCACACTGCCTGTGGATAAAGCTGTTGCTGTCTTTTATACTATGGTGGCTCCTATGTTAAATCCCTTAATCTATACACTCAGAAATGCTGAGGTTAAAAATGCTATGAGGAAGCTCTGGAGGAAAAAAGTGACTTCAGATAAATATTAAATGGAAGCATTGAGCATTACAGATAGAAGTAATAGAGGTAATCTAGCCCAAGCCTCTTAGACCTATGGATGAAGTCATCCACCTAAGAAGAGGTTGGATGATACTTGCAGCTAACCACTGAAACACAGAGCAAAAGCTTGTGCTGGAATCCAGACTTACTGTCTCCCATTCCATACTCTTGTCATCATAAGTTATTGCTTCTTAATCAATAAATATTTATCAATTACCTGGAAATTTGAAATATCTTTAGAAGCTAAAAGGCATAAATCTAGACTATTAGATTGGTGTTTAAATAATCCTATTATGTAACATTGAGATGTTGGTTCCCCTTGGGATTCCAATCTTTTGGAGAAGGTGTAGTTGTTGCTCATTGTGGGAGAAATTCAACAGGTTGCCTTGGGCCAGAACTAGTTATAGATAATAAACTGGGTCCAGCACAGTCCCTGACTCAATAAATGGTAACTACTATGGTTATCTGATCTATCATCATTGCTTAGAAGTTAACAACAGTTAAGGACATGATCTAGGAAATAAGTCAGTTCTGGTTACTGGCTTTCTGATATATCTGTTTTGATACCTTCACCTTTCTGTCAGTTTCCACACCTGTAACCCTAAACCTTACCCTAACTCTAACCCTAACCCTAACCCTAACCTAACCCTAATCCTAACCCTAACCATAACTCTAACCCTAGGGAAAAGTATGGCTTATGAGGGAATACTTATATGTCTTTGACTCTTTTTATATGACTTAAATTAATAGAACCAATTGAATATTTTACTGGTAAATATGTCTAGTAAATTTGGAGTAATATACATGCATCTTTGTATATTTGTGAGTATGCCACATATATGTCCACATCATCGACCGACTCTTAAAACTTAAAAAATATTTTTATTGATTTAAGAGATGAGAGTAGAGGGAGAGAGAGAAACATCAATGATAAGAGAGAATCATTGATTGGCTGCTTCCTTCACACCCCACACTGAGGATCCAGCAACCCAGGTATATACCCTGACGGGGAATAGAACTGTGACCTCCTTGTTCATAGGTCAATGCTCAACCACTGAGCCATGCCAGCCAGGCTGACTCTTAAAACTTGATGCTTAGCCTTAGTCAGGTAACTCACTTGGTTAGCGAATCATCCAGCTACACTAAGATTCAGGGTTTGATCCTCAGTCAGGACACATACAAGATTCAACCAATGAATGAATGCATGAATAAATGGGACAACAGTTTCTCTCTCTCTCTCTCTCTCTCTCTCTCTCTCTCTCTCTCTCTCCCTCTCTCTCTCGTCAATATATAATATATTTTTTAAAAAATTATTTATTGATTAAGGTATTACATAAGTGTCCTTATATAATAATTTTTTAAATACCTCAATGCATAGTATTTTTCTCTTCTGATTTTATTATACAGTGTCTTGTAGAAAATCAAAACAAATCAGGAAATTATAAAGAACAAAAAAATAGCACTTATATTGTCGTCTATATTAAGTGAATGAAACAGTTGATATAGTTTTGCATTTGTTTTTGTCTTCTGTAAATCTAAGAAAATAAGACACTCCATGGATATATTTATTAATTAAGAGAGAGTATCATTATTGAGGATGAGCATGACTTTCTTTTTAGGGAAGTCACTTGTCACCTGAACTGAATTGATGGAGAAGATGAATAATGTGAGGAATTCATTCCCCTGTGACTGACTCAAAATATGGAGATTCATAAATTTTCATTTGTTGTGTTTTTAATAGTCTACTTGGCCACCTTGGCAGGCAACCTGCTCATTATGATCACCATTAGCACCAGCAGAGCCCTAGGATTCCCCATGTACTTCTTCCTGTCCCACTTATGTTAAGTGAGCTGGCCACTGTTCTTCCTCCATGAACCCTAAAATGCTAGCTGACACTCTTACTGTAAGAAAAATCATCTCTCCTAGAGGGTGTATCACTCAAGTCTTCACTGAGCTTCTTTTTGGTGCTGTTGAGATTATCCTTCTCACTGAGATGGCCTATGACCACGATGTGGCCATTGGCAAACCCCTGCACTACACCGCCATCATGAACCAACAGGTGTGTAGCTTTCTTGTGGCAGTGGCCTGGCTGGTGCCTTGGTCCATGCAAGAATTCAGATTTTCTTCACAGTCCAGCTGCCCTTCCATGCCCCAGTGTCATAGATCATTTCATGTGTGATTTGTACCCTTTGTTGAAACTTATCTGCATGCACACTCTTACTCTTGGTCTCTTTGTTGATGCCAACAGTGGGTTCATCTGCTTACTGAACTTCCTGCTTTTGATGGTCTATTATGTGGTCATCTTGTATTCTCAAAAGAACTACAGTTTGGAGGGGAGGCACAAAGCCCTCTCCACCCATGCCTCTCACATCACAGTGGTCATCTTATTCTTTGTGCCCTGCATATTAGTGTATCTGTGCCTCATGATCGCCTTTCTCAATTATAAAGCTGTGGCTGTGTTTTATACCATGATAACATCTATAATCTACATACTTAATAATGCAGAAGTGAAAAATGCTATGAAGAAGCTTTGTATCCAAAGGTGATTCCAATGGACAAATAATCACAACAGCATCAAATGACTTCATCTTTTCAGTGGCAAAGAGAAAATAATATAATTTTCATGGTTCAAGACAAACTGAACACTACACATAAAAGTATGTTGATGAAAACAGACTGTCAAATTACAGGGGGAAAGTTAGGGAGAGGTGGGGGAGATAAGAGATCAATCAAAGGATTTGTATGCATGCATATAAGCATAACCAACGGATGCAAAACTCTGGGGGGTGAGGGCATATATGGGAGTGGGGTGGGGGGTGGCAATGGTAAGATATGTACACATATAATACCTTAATAAAAAAAATTGGAAAAAAAGTATGTTGATGAAAATTTATCATTAAAATATCCCATTAAGATTTATTTATTGTCCATTTGGTTGTCAAACTTTGGTGTACTTTCAGAATCAGTTGAAATTCTTGTTAAAAATGCACACTCCTAGGATACAGCTCTAGAGATTCTAACTCAATAGGACTGCTGTTGGATTGGAATATATGCCTTTGTTTTAAACAAATTATCCAGAGGTTTCTAAGCAATAGTGCTACAGATTGTGTGTGCATCTTTAGACTATTAATAAATCACCTTTTTAAGGCATTTTCTTCTTAAGGTCTTTCAGAGCAGATTCTCTGAAAACCAATTCTTTGTAAATCATGCAGTGAAAGCTTAGTACCTTTGCAATTGCAAAACGAAAATATATTTTACCCCTTACTTTTTATCTTTTAAATGGTAATGATAATACCTATATCATAAAATTTTGGGGCCAGTTAAATGAGTTTACATATGTTAAGTGCTTATGAAAGTTCCTGGCACATAATGAACTTATAAAAGTATATTTAAAATGAAAAAATTATTGGCTGGTGCTGACCCTACTTCTAATAGGGGCAGATCTTGGCTTATATTTCTTCTTGAACTAGCAAGAGCCTCGTTCTGTTTGGATGACGACCTCTAAGTATCTTGCCTTGGTCCCTATTTCCTTAGGTGAAAAAGGTACCTCCTCATACGGCCAATACCATGTGAGGTAACTTTTCCCTTGCACTTCAGGCAAGGACGTTTATGTCTTTTGGGTTAATTCAGCCTGTTAGCAGCAGAGCTCTGGGTATGGAGTTCACACAACTAGTATTGACTTCTGTCTCATTACTTCATGAACATCGCAAGTATTTCACAAGCTCTCAAGATCTGATTTTAATCTGGGTTCATGTATATGATGAATTGGTAGTACATACTTCATAGTGCCTGTCAATCAGTGGGTACTTAATAAGTGTCACTGTCTTTGTTGCTTCCCTCACTTCTTCATCAGTTCTCCACTTCTGTTAGACTTTTGAAAAACTCTATGGTTTACATTTATTATTCAACTCTATGTAGGTATTATATTAGGAGGTCATGATGAACTTTCAGGATTCTGAGTGAAGCCCTCAGGTTAATGTGAGATTGATGAGATTCACTGCAGAAAGAGTTCACTTTAAAAGAAGCAATGTCTACAACATTAAAATCAGTTTAAGCAAGATCCCAAAATTTAATAAACTTTTTATGGCAAATAAGAAATCTATAGTACAATAATTAGTAATTGTAATAAAAGCTATTGCTATTTACTGCAATTTGGCTGGTGCTACAAAGACAAGTTATTGTTTAATCCCCATAAGAGCCTGATGAAAGCAAGTAATGCTTTCCAGAAGAATTAGCTGATGCTTAGAAAGTTTAGTTTTCTGTAGATCTTAGAACTAGAAAATGCCCGAAAGGGATTTGAGTCCATGTATTTTGGGTTTAGAAGGTGCGACCTTAAACACAGTGGTCTATGTCAGAATAATGAAATGTACCCCATAACACATTCTTCTTTTTTAAGAAAATATATTTTTTATTGATTTCAGAGAGGAAGGAAGACAGAGAGAGAGAGATAGAAACATCAGTGATGAGAGAGAATCATTGATCATCTGCCTCCTGCACACCCCATTCTGGAGATCGAGCCCACAACCTGGCCATGTGCCCTTGACTGGAATTGAATCTGGGACCCTTCAGCCCACAGGCAGACTCTCTATTCACTGAGCCAAAATGGCTAGAGATACCACATAACACTTTCTAGTGGAGGGACATAGGCACTAAGTAAGTAAGCATAAAAATCAAGCTGCTTTCAGAGTGAAAAGTGCTTAAAAAGTGATGTGATATAGAGTGACTCAGAGAGCAGGGAGCCACTGTAGAGGGTGTGTTCAAGGAAGACACAAGAAGAGGGATTGATAGCATTTATCTAACTATGTCCAGGGATGAGAGGCAATGAGCTAAAGGTCATGATTTAAATAAGAGTTTATACATACTTTGTTTCTGCCCCGACTGAACTTCCCCCTTTTGGTCATTTGACATTTTTGATTTTCCCCAAGGACGTGGTTCTATAAGTCCTGTTCTGCATGGTGATTATCCTGGTGGCATCTCTGGAGATGCAGAATCTACCCTCAATATTATGATTAAGGTCCCAGTGAATTTAATTAGAGAAGACTCACCCTTGGAGATGCACCAATTGAATGACTCAGTAACCTATGTTGTAGTTCCAATGTAGATAAAATGTTTATAGACCTTGTCCCTCACTTCAGAAAATGTCAGTATCAGTATTCACATGACTAGCTTTTTCGGGAATCGAAATGATGGAATCAAGACATAAAGAATATACATGAAATTATTCTCCATCCTTCAGGTAACCCAATGATCAACAATGCTCTATGAAGACAGGCCAGTATATTTGATTAGGAATCATGATGTTGGAAAGGATATTTCACTTTTATTGCTACAAAACACAAACTGCAAAATATTTATCTAAATAACTCATATACATTTTTTTCTCCCATCAGAATGTTGGTTTACCATTTGTTTGTTATTAAGACAAATTCTGCCAGCAATGGGTATTTTGGGTCTCTGTTCACAATCAAATTTGGAGTGAAACAGATTTCCTATTAGCCTGGACAGAGTTGGTCACATGGAAACAGTTTGAACTCCAGTGATGGTGCATGTGCTATGTTTCTCTCTCTGTCCACAGAGATGGCATCAGTGCATGAAGGACAAGGGAGAAGGCAGCACAGCCGAGAACATGAATTGAAAAGCTCTTTCATCATGCAGGTAACTCAGGAAGTAAATTTATACATATGATTCTGAACTTTGTAGGCTTTGAATGATACCTTGGTGGTGTGAAAATTCAGTCTTTTAGAAGTTCTCCTATGTAATGGACCTGGAAAGTATTATGCTAAGTGAAATAAGCCAGTCAGTGAAAGACAAATACCATGTGATTTCTCTTATATGTGGAATCTAATGAACAAAACAAATGAGCAAACAAAATAGAAACAGACTCCTAATTACAGACAACAACCTGACAACTGTCAGAAGGGCAGGGTAAGGGGGCTGGATGAAAAAGGTGAAGGGATTAAGCCAAGAGAACCTCCACCTCATAGACAACAGTATGGTGATTACCTGAGGGAAAGGGGGGGATAAATGGTGATGGAAGGAGACTTGACTTGGGGTGGTGAACAGACAATACAATATACAGATGATGTAGTATAAAATTGTAACCCTGAAATGATATAATTTTATTAACCAATATTACTTCATTAAATTTGAACCACACCTAAAACCTATATGTTCATGTTGACCAATGTTAACCAAATCAATTTAATAATTCTTATCAAAAAAAGAAAAAAAATTAGTTCTATGTAAATTCTCATACTCAGCCATGTCTTCTTGATTAGTGGAATATGTGGGGATTAATTCAATTCTGTAATACTCTTTTGTATATTTTAGTATTATAAAGATCCAGAATAAATTTACCTTTCTAGCATCAGTATTGTTTTTAAAATTTTAATTTTTTTCAATTATAGTTTACATTCAATATTATTCTGTACTAGTTTTAGATGTTCAGCAAAGTGGTTAGAATATTATATACTTCAGTATTCTTGGAAACTAATATCAAGTATAACTATTTGGGGATATTTAATAGGCAGATATTTTTAAATTTTGTGATAGGTTCAATTAATATCTTCTTTAGGAATTGTTTGTTAATCTATTAAAAATTAGAGGATGCTGTAGCATCTGCCAAACTTGATTGAATGACTTTTTAAAAAATCCAAGGTAATTCTGCAGTAAGAAAACCCTTCAATTGCTACTTTTCTGTCTACAGGTGAGTTTCAGCATCTTGTATGTTTTTTGGCCATTTCGATGTATTTTTCCTTTATTTCTCTGATTCACCCACTTTGCTATTGGTTTGCTTATCTTTCATTTGTTAAATCACTTAGAGCTCTTTGTCTATTTTATATATTAACTCTGTGTATGTCCTCTAAAATGTAAATACCCCCCAAACTACTTTTGTCTTTTGACTTTATGGTATCTATTACTAAATCCTTAAAAAATTTGAACAATGTCTATTTGGGATGTCAATGATAAGTTAAGGAGATTCTCCCATCTCTAGAGTATAGAAAGTCATCTCTTTTATTGACTAGAAAGTAAACATGAAGTAAATCTTTAGTTTTTTTAAAAATTAAACCTTTAATCAGTTTTTATTTTTGTATAAGGTATAAGCTATATGTACTTTTATTAACTTGCAGATGGAAAGCTACTTGTGGCAACTCACTTATCTTATAATGTCTCTTTTCCCCCACATATATCTCCAATTACTTGCCTCTTCATTAGTTTGTAAGATTGCTGAGGTTAGGGACCATGTTTCAATCAGCCTTGTATTTTTATGATCTCTGGAATTACTGCAACATAATAAATCATAATGCCTCTTTGTTGAATGAATGAACAGATTATCCTAAGATTTCAGGAGGTCACGAGTAATAATTGTATTTACAGGTAATTTCTCCTGAACTCTGAAATAAGACATACAGGAAGATCTATGGAACAAAGGAACAATGTGACAGAATTTATCCTCTTGGGGCTCACTGAGAGTCTTCAGGGCCAGAAAATATTATTTGTTGTGTTCTTGTTCATCTACATTGTGACAATGGTGGGCAACCTGCTCATTATTGTGACTGTCATGGTCAGCCCAAGCCTGAATGCCCCAATGTACTTCTTTCTTGGCCACTTATCATTTATGGATGCTGTTTATTCTACTACACTTACCCCAAATATGATTATAGATTTACTGTATGAGAAGAAAACCATTTCCTTCCATGGTTGCATGAGCCAGCTTTTTATAGGGCACTTATTTGGTGGTGCTGAGATTTTACTCTTGGTGGTCATGGCCTATGACCGCTACGTGGCCATCTGTAAACCCTTGCATTATTTGACAATCATGAATCAACGAGTGTGTATTGTACTGCTACTGTTGGCTGGGGTTGGAGGTTTTTTACATGCCATTGTTCAACTTCTCTTTGTTTACAACCTTCCCTTCTGTGGCCCCAATGTCATTGACCACTTCATTTGTGACATGTATCCCTTATTAAAACTTGCCTGCACTAACACCTATGTTATTGGCCTCATTGTGGTGGCCAATGACGGGTCCATCTGTGTGGTCATCTTTGTGCTGTTACTCATCTCCTATGGGATCATTCTGCACTCCCTGAAGACTCTTAGTCAGGAAGGGAGGCGCAAAGCCTTATCCACCTGTAGCTACCACATTACTGTGGTGGTCCTCTTCTTTGTCCCTTGTATTTTTATGTATGTGAGACCTCCTTCTACCTTACCCATTGATAAATCCTTGACGGTGTTTTACACCGTTATCACTCCTATGTTGAACCCCTTAATCTATACGCTAAGAAATGAAGAGATGAAAAGTGCCATGAAAAAACTCTGGATCAGAAGAAGAAAATGAGGCAGCAGAGAAATGTTTCACCTGTTTTTGTTGTTATTAATCTTCAGCAGAGAATATTTTTCCATTGGTTTTTAGAGAGAGTTAAAGAGAGAGAGAGAGAGAGAGAGAGAGAGAGAGAGAGAGAGTGAGAGAGAGAGATAAACATTGATGTGAGATAGATATAATCTACAAACACCCTGACCAGGGCCAGGGGATCAAGCCTGCAACCGAGGTACATACCCTTGACTGAAATCGAACCTGAGACCCTTCAGTCCACAGGCTGATGCTCTATCTACTGAGCCAAACCAGCTAGGATGCACCTATTTTTAATGAAGAATTGTTCCTTCCACGAAAGCCATGTGTGTAATTATTTAACTGTAGTAAATGTCTCCTCAGGTTTAATAACTGGGTCATGATGAAAAACATTTATTTTGTGAATACTTCCAGTGATAAAAATACATTTTTAATATTTTTCATGGTTTCCTAATATTTTTAAGATTTTTATAATTTGTTGGAAAAATATATGCTCAGTTTTTATGTGTAAAATGTTTCTGTTGATACTATAGATTTATGTTCTATGTGTTGAGTTTGCTATAGTTAATACTGTAAATCTATTTTAGTTAATGGAAGATTTTTTTAATGTTTCCTCTTTAATAATATAATCTTTTTCAGAGTTAATAGTGATTTTTAATAGTTTCAGAAAATAAAAGAAATAGAACATAAAAACTTAGTTCAGTTTTCCCCTCACAAAGATAGCCCATATAATATTTGAAGTACATTTCTTATTTTTGTATCTGCAAAAGATTTAAAAAATATAATTGTTTTCATATTGCTTAGCATGTGAAGTTTGAAGGAGAATGAATGATTCTTCAGAGGGCTGTTATTAATCATAAGGAGGCTAAGTATATATAAATAAATGAGCGAGGCAGATATGCAGAAAAATAAAATCTTATGTGTTTTTCTGATTGAGAAATCATATCATCTCCTTTCATGTGGATCAATTTTGTTGGTGTTATATTTTCATGAAGATAATCCACTAATATTCCTAGGTAATTTAGAATTCATGGGCTTCAAATATACAATACAGAACTTGACCAGATATTTTGGGTGATACCATTGTTAAGAAAGATGCTGACAATATATACTATTTTTACCTCTCTTATTAATAAAGATTATTAGGTAATAAAGAGGCCAGAATATATTGTTTTATTTGACAGTCCTCATTCATAACATCTTCTCCATGCATCAGGCTTGAAACAAAACACTGTTTGCCTCTAATATGGTAGGAAGCATGTCGTCAAAGAAACTTATGATTCTGCCTCTGTATTTAGTCTGGATTCATAAGGGGCTAAGGCTAGGGGGCAATGGGTCCTTCTCAAGGGTAAATCACACTATGAAAACCTGATATTCTGAGCTTTACCCCTGTTCTTATTACATAGAGGTTTCTAATATCGCCTTTAAAAAAGTTATCTTTATTGTTGAAAGTCTTATAGATATATCATCTTGAAGTCTCCCCAAACATAATACTATTCACCAAATAATAGCAAGCATTTAATTTTATCACAATTTATATAATTAATTTTCTACTCTTGCACATTGCTAATAGATCGAATGTATGTGTGCTCCCCAAGTTCATGATTTAAATTATTTATAATATGGCAGTATTTATAGATGGGGCCTTTGGGAGGTGATTAGGTCATGAAGGTTGAATCCTCATCAATGGAATTAGTGTCTTTATAAAAGAGACCCCAGCGAGCTCACCTGCCCCTTATGTCAGGTGAGGACACAGTGAAAAGATGGCTGTCTGTGAACTAGCAAGCAGTCCCTCACCAAGACACTAAATCTGCCAGCATCTTGATCATGGTCTTCCCAGCTGCTAGAGCTGTGAGACAAATATTTGATGTCTACCACCCAGTCTATGGTATTCTGTTACAGTAGCCCAAATGGACTAAGGCAGACATTTAGCTAATTGCAAAACAAAAATACAAAACAAAACAACAACAACAACAAAAAGACATCCCTCCTATCTTTTAAATCTCCAATTGCAGAAGCCTGGGAGCCCTTCCAGCTGCCATGTCTCCTGGACCAAAGCCAATGCCACATGCCTGAAATTTTTTTGAGAAAGCACCACACTTCCAGGTTCTACTTTGTGCTCTGGTTATCTTTGCTACATGGCACAAGACTCTAATTTTTGTAGCTTAAAAAAAAAAGTTTTATTTCAAAATTTTGTGTGCCAGGAATTCAGGCAGAAGTTGGCTGGGTATTTCTTCTGCTTCATGAGGCATGGACTGAAGTCCCTCTATGTTATTCCAGTGTCTTCCAGGAGTTGTCTTTCAAATGAGCTGCATCAGACCACTGTGTCAGTGTCAGGGAATTATTGAATCTTAAATCCCAGTTTTCAAAACAGGGTGTTGGGATTAGGCCTCTGACAAACCTCCAGGCATCAAAGATTCATAAAACAAACACTTCCAAGAACATGTGAGCACTAGGAATATGGAGTTCCAATGGCATTGCCTGAGTAACTTACCATTATAAGTCCCCTGGAGTCAATATCACTTCTTTCTGTTACTAGGATAGTGAAAGAGATAGTAATGAATTTGGCAGGGTTTGTGGAATTCTCTAATGGTCATGGACCATGTTATTCCCATAACTTTGCCCAGTTGGCCTAGGCTTTGTATTTTGGCTAGATTGATCAGTCATATTAGATCAGTCATATTATCCCACATCCTCCCTAGCTTCTTCCTTTAAGGAACTATTGTAATGTTATCAATGTAATAGATTAACTTATTTAGAGTATGTTCATATCTAAGTTTTATTTTAAAAATATGACAATAGAAGTGGTTTATAGAGAGTTACTGTGGATTATTGCACATTTTGAAGCAACATATGTATCAGTTAACATTTGCAGTATATCATTCTTTTTGGAGCATATAAATTCAGCTTCTGGGCTACTGCAAACATAATCTTACCTAGAAAATGTCTATCATTCAGATAAACAGAAAGCATTAGTAGTTCTTGCACTTAGCTGGAAGGGGCATAGAGAATTAAATCTATGCATATATTAGTTCTCCAGGTCTGAGTCATAGTTTAGTCCACAGTAACCTTTATCATATCAGATAGTTCTTCTAAACTAAAGATAACTTCTCCATCTTTTGCTACTTATCATTAAGAGACAAACAGTACTAAGATGTACTCTTTAAATCTTAGAAGTAATACATACAACATTTGGGGTTGCCGAATTTCATCCATATCTTTGTTGGGCTGGAAACCACCAACATTTTTGCGGGGGTCAGGAGCGGGGGCTCAGCACATCATGAAAATCTTCATCTGGTTCAGATAGGTATTTAATGCCTCTTTATCTAAGGCCCTTGTGACCTAGAAAATGCAATATACATGGATGTGAAGATGCTCAGTGGAGCCCATAGTAAGCCAAGTTAAAGAAATAACAGTGCAAGCCATCAGAGGTTTGATGTAGAGGCAGGCTCTTGTTGGAAAATAGTTTCTTGTAGAAACAGTTGCTTGATACTAGACTGAAAATAAGGAACTGAATGAATGGACTAGAAGTCATTATGGCTCCTCTGACGTAGATTCAGGCCTTTGGAAAGAAACTGCTGTGATTATTTTATCCTTTCAATAATTGAAACATCAACTTCCATAAATTCCCCAGTTCCAGGCTTCTCTGTCTCTGAGACTCAGGGCCTTTAACGTCTAGTATAGGGACCTCCTTTTCTAAGGATATGGCTGAAGAAAGGAACGGAAGACTGGTTCTCCATTTTGGCTTAAGTTTTATTTTCTTTACCTAAAGATTTCCTAATATGATAACCATAAATGCTTATTCACTTTATTTAATTTTTTCTTTTCAAATTACAGGCTTTTGATATATTTGTCTGTTTGCTACTCTTTCTTGGCAAGGCCCAAATCTTTTTTCTTTAAGGATTGTTCTAGGGGAGAAAACTGTCCAGAAGAGATTACTTCATTTGTATTTGTTCCCAATGTTCTAATAAACTAATCTATAATGACCTTACATTCTATTTCATTTAAATCAGTTATGATGTAAAAACCCAGAGAGGCTGTGTCTGCCCATGTAAGTGGGATAATTATTTTTCTGATAATAAAACTCAAATTTCTACCTAAGCTGAAGTCTCTCTTCAATTGGTATCTGGTCCTCTAGATGTTTTCTTGTTATATTTTTCTTGGCAAAGATATCTCATTGCTTGTAGAAACCTGTATACCATCCCAGTGTTCTAGGATGAAGTTGGGGAGGGGTAGAGACATACTTTTAATTAGGGAAAAAAAGTGTCTTTAGGGATAAGTTCTTTGAGTGACTGAAAGACTAAAGAGTTCTGTGAGAATACTCAGTCATTTAAGGAAGATAAATCCCAGCATTTGTCTTGTTGGCTACAAAGAGAGATTAATGACCAGAGAAATGAATGTTATCCTAAATCCTCAAAGTAAAGTGCTTTTTGGTTACCTTGTAATTGACTGAGAAGAGGTATAAATAACTAATGGTAGTGTTCTAAAATTTTTTTTTTGTATTGGCAAATAATGGATTTGGCCAAGTTAATTTCCACGAATTCAGCCAGTTTTTACCTAGCCTTGTGAACACAGCAGCTTTGTTTTTCTGTGAAGAGATTTTCCCAGCAGGTGAGAGTGTCCAAATATTTTTGCAAGGAAACATTTATGTTTTATTTAAGTGTCTTTCTATTCTAGACATCCACATTGGATACTACAACACTTGTCTAAAAGACTGAGGTGATGGGGAGTCTGTGTGGAAATATGGGAGTGTAGCCACAGGAAACAATTTCTAAATCTACTGATCAGCTATACATTATTGTGCTCTATGGTCACACATAGACGAGGTATCTACAGTTACTCCCAGTGAAAGAAGCATTGATTTTAAAGACCAAGGGAAGACCCAAGGTGAGTTTTTAAAACGACCATGGGATGCTCATTAAAAATTATACGGTATATTTAAATATTTCTCATGTCTTAAATATATATTTTCATTGGAGGAAGTCTGAGTTGAGAAAATTAAGCTAGCAAAACATGGAAATTAGCCAGAATATACAAAATATGTTTGGTTTTAGCATTAGAGCCTGCAGGTGTTTATTGTCCATTTTGTCAAATAACAAAGTAAAAAATGTGATGTATTACAAATAAACTAATGATTCATAATCTTGGTTCATAGGCTATTGTATTTTATCCAATGCTAACATTTATGATTATTTTAAGACTTTTAAATTAGAGAAGTTTTGATACATCATCTGTATATTGCATTGTGTGTTTACCACCAAAAGTCAAGTCTTCTGTCACCATATACGTATTTGACCCCCTTTACCTTTTACTACCCTCCCACCCCTCTTCCCTCTGGTAACCACCATACTGTGGTCTGTGTATAAGTTTTTGTTTTTCTTGTTTGTTCATTTGTTGCTTTTAGTTTTATATCTCTCATATGAGTGATATCATATGGTTCTTGACTTAATTCGATTAGCATGATATTCTCAAGATCTATCCACTAGTTTCAGGGGTACAACATAGTGGCCAGACAATCATATACTCCACAAAGTAGTCCCCTCAATACATCAAGTAACCACCCTGCCACATGCATAGTTATTACAATATTACTGACCACATTCCCCACTGGGGACTTTGGATTCTGATATAGAAGCTTGATATGTGTGAACCTTCTAAAATGATCACAGCAACCCTATTTGTACATACTTAAAAAGAGACCTGTGCTCAGGGAATAACTTTGCTTACTGTCATTTAGAGATACATAAAACTGTGATTTTAAAGTATTTTAGAGGGTATTTTTATTACTACGGAAGTTTAATTAATCTTTTTAAAAAGCTACCCTCTTAAGAAACTATGTTAAATTTTTTTTTTAAATATAGAGATGTGTGAACTTAATGGTTTAATTTGAAAGCCTAGTAATAGCATCAGTTTTTATAGTATCAAATCTTTGATGACTTAAACAACAGAGAAGAGTTTATATATCCAATTTTTACATCTAAGTAATTTAACTGGCTAATAGAAGATTTATTCTGTTGAAATCCAACATTGATTATTAATAAGAGTAAGGGCACTAGATAGATCCCTTATGTGTGAAGTAAGGAGTGAGAAGCAGAGAATTGTATATAGACTACCTGGTACCCTTATGTTCTTCAATAGGTGTGCCTTTATCAGTCTATAGCTTCAACAGTGATAGAACGTCTGCATAAACTGGAGGCAGCAATGTGAATGAGGCATGTAGGATGGTCCTCACTGCTGGCTTCCAAAGGAAGCTCAACCTTTTCTGCACATGTCCTCCCTCCCTCTGCCACCAAGTCTATGGGAATGGAATCACTTGTCTACCTTTCAGCTTTAGTAATTCTGTAATTTCCTCAGCAGCAAATAAGCAAAAAGTTTGGTTTGTATCTCTAGTTGTATAATTCTTCTCTCTTGTTTAATTTTGTTTTTTACCATCAGGTGTAGGGGACACCAAGGAATCAATGTGTGTTTGTGTGTTTTTCTAATTTTCTTTGCTTTTACTTATTAAGATGTGCTCTGTGTTTATTTGTTATGGCTTCTCAGGATGCCTCCCAAGAAAGCCCAGAAAGTCTGAAGGGACTTCTAGCACTTTATCAAGTAAGAAAATCTTTCTGAAGAAGATTTCTTAAAGACTACTAATATCATGTAATTATCATATTAATATTATTACTTGTGGATAGTAATTTCTTAAATATAATTTCTCCTTCCTGATTTGATCCTTTTTTCTTCCGTTTTCTATTTTTAGTTTTTCCTATGATATATGGATCCCACTTTCCCCCATTATTCTGCTTGCTTCCAGTCAAAATACGCTCTGTCACAAGTAAATATTAGTACTCATTTTACTCAAGTAAATAATCCTGAGACATACAATCTCATCTTGTGCCCAACTATAATTATTTAAAAAAGATCTTTATTGATTTCAGAGAGGAAGGAAGAGGGAGAGAGAGAGACAGAAACATCAATGATGAGAGAGAATCATGGATTGGCTGCCTCCTGCACTCCCCGCACTGGGGATTGAGCTGACAACCCTGGCATGTGCCCTTGATTGGAATCAAACCCAGGACCCTTCAGTCTGCAGGCTGGTGCTCCATCCACTGAGCCAAACAAGCTAGGGCCCAACTATAATTCTTAATACATTGACAAAGATCCAGATGATTCCTTCTGATGCAGTGCTCATAGTGAAGCATTCAAGAACATTGATGATAGATATCATTTATTTATTGCACCTTTATTGGGTGCCAACTGTATTCTAGGTACTCTACCTGTAATAAAACAACAACCTAAGAGGCAGGCCCTCTTGGTAGCCCTATTCTAAAAATTATGCAACCGAGGCACAGAGAGGTTTATTAAGTTGCCCAAGGTCACATGGTAAGTGGAAAAGCTGGGGTTCCAACACAGGCAACGCAGCTCCAGAGTCCATGTTATTCATCACTGTGCTACAACAGAGTAACTTGTAATCATTATTCAGTTTCTGTCATTATAAAATCCCATTTACCACAGGATAGCATGTTTCAGGGAACAATGATAAGCTTGTAAATTTTTATTTTATTATAAAATTATGAAAACAAGTCAGCAGAATAGCATAAAATAGGGTTACACAAAAAGTCTCATAGCATGTCTGGGAATGCTTTCTGAGATTGTCTAGTTCAAGCCCTTTATTTTCCAATGAGCAAACTGAGACAGACTTCCAATTACATTTAGAAATGATTGAAACCCAGGCCTTCTTACTCTGAGCTTGGCCTTTTCCCTTGAGTCTGCTGGTGTCTGGAATCTGGGACCGAAGCTCTAGTTTTGAGCACTCTCAGTGTCTTGGAAGCATTATAAATAAAACCATGTATCATTGTCCTTTATCTCTCTTTTCAGTGTCTGTGTTCTTCTTCTCCTCATTCATGACCTAGTTCTCCCTAAGAGCTTTGAAAAAACCCCCACAAAAACAACTAGCTGCTAATGTAATTGTTGGTGATAGTCAAGAGTCAGATAAGTTAAAAAAATATTTGCTGAAAATCTAAATTGTGTCTCTATGTTAAGAGTTGTGGGATAGACAAAGATCAAATGGAGAGAATTGCAACTCCTTCAAAAGCTGACAGTCAAAAAGAGCCAACAGGCAGAATCAAACCAAGTAATTGCTATAGAGAACAACGTGCTTAAAGAACTTTGTAGTTTGATACAGTGCAAAGTCCAGTCTCTTGAAATTTAATGAGAGATCCATGAAGACTGAACATCCTTTGAGACACAAAGGACTGAATATCTAATAGTGGATTATCATAGTATTAAGTGAGTTATTCCAAAAGAGGCATTATTTTTGGTGCGAAATAGATCATATTATAAAGGTACTCACCAAAAATACTATAAACTTGGAGGACTGACTCTATGCCAATTTGTTCAGAGCTTTTTGTTTTTTTTGATCACCACCAGACAGTAAGTCATTGCTGCCTCTGTGCCCAGGACTGACAGTTTAAGGCTCTAGTAAATAAATGACTGATGGTTGGGCCTTTGATACTCTTTTCTATAAACAATTCACTTAGAGATGGAACCTTTTCCTTGTAACCCAAATAAAATAATCTGTGGAGAAATAGAATTGTCAATGGAAGGTATAATGTGTTACGGGAAGAAGAATTCATAGATATTTACTAAATGTTTATTGTATGTAAACCTCTGTAAAGGTATAATAATGAAGATGTACTTCAAAACATAATGTACTCATAGTTGTGTTCACAATTTCATTACAGGTCCCATTCTCCTGACCTCTCATCACTGAAACAGGCTTTAGAGAAGACTAAATGGAACATAGTAACAATGTGACAGAATTTGTTTTCCTGGGCCTCACTCAGAATCTAGAGGGCCAAAAAGCATTATTTGTCATATTTTTACTCATCTACATTATGACAATGGTGGGCAACCTGCTCATTGTGGTGACTGTTCTTGCCAGCCCCTCCCTGGCCTCCCCCATGTACCTCTTCCTTGCCTATCTGTCACTCACGGATGCGGCTTATTCCAGTGCCATTTCACCCAAATTGATTATAGACTTACTCCGTAGTCATAAGACAATTTCCTTCTCAGCTTGCATGGGACAGCTCTTTCTGGAACACTTATTTGGAGGTGCTGAAGTCTTTCTTCTGGTGGTGATGGCCTATGATCGCTATGTGGCCATCTGTAAGCCATTGCACTACATAACCATCATGAATAGACGGGTTTGCATCCTGCTGTTGGTGGTGGCTGGGGTTGGAGGTTTTGTGCATTCTTTGGTCCAACTCCTCTTTGTGTACAGCCTCCCCTTTTGTGGCCCCAATATCATTGACCACTTCATCTGTGACATGTACCCTCTGTTGGAACTTGCCTGCACTGACACCTACTTTGTAGGCTTCACTGTGGTTGCCAATGGTGGAACAATCTGTATGGTCATCTTTATTTTTCTATTAGTCTCCTACGGAGTCATCCTGAATTCCCTTAAAACTCACAGCCAGGAAGGGAGGCGCAAAGCCCTGTCTACCTGCAGTTCCCACATCGCGGTGGTTGTCCTCTTTTTCGTTCCCTGTATTTTCCAGTATCTTAGACCTGCTTCTAACTTCCCCATTGATAAATCCATAGCTGTGGTCTATACTGTTGTCACTCCCATGTTGAATCCTTTGATATACACTTTGAGAAATTCAGAAGTGAAACATGCTGTGAAAAAGCTCTGGCATAAAAAGTGAGCTATAGATAGAATGAGCACGTGTCATCCATACTGAATGCATTTGTTACTAATTCTGAAGCGCAAACAGGCAGTCCATTGTAACAATGGATGACTTAGTCAACTCAATGGGTTTCTAGGGATGCTTTTCTTCATTTACACAAAGGCATGAAAAAGTAGAATAAATTGTCCTTTGAGGTTAGAATCAATCTAATAGAGAAATTGTGCAGGTTGAATAAAAGGCACAGGTATTTGTCCTATACAAGGAAAAGTACACTAAGTTCACCTTGTAACTCTTTTCTTTACTTTAAAATGGGACTTTAGAAGAAAGAGCCTTTTTTTTCCCCTTTGAAAACTGAAAAATAAGCTACCTTTGAAAATTTGCTTTTACCCTAAATAATGAGAAAACAATTCATCTAATGTTTAGAACAAATTTCTGGGGTCAGTTAGTTTGTTATCCTATCCACACAGCAGCTTTCTGTAGCTGCCTTATGCATTTTATCTTTAAGATTACTTTTGGCCTGACCAGTGTGGCTCAGTGGTTGAGCGTCCATCTATGAACCAGGAGGTCATGATTTGATTCCCAGTCAGGGAATCATGTGTGCCCAGGTTGGGGGCTTGATCCCTAGTGGGGTGTGTGTGTATGTGTAGGAGGTAGCCGATCAGTGCTTCTTTCTGTCATTGATGTTTCTTTTCTTTTTTTTTTTTTAAAATATTTATTGTTGAAAGTGTTATATATGTCCCCTATTTTCCCCCATCGATCCCCTCCAACCAACCCCAACCCCCACCCCAGGCCCTCACCACCCCACTGTCTGTGTTCAGGGGTTATGCATAT
The DNA here is from genome assembly GCF_027574615.1 of Eptesicus fuscus. Taxonomy (NCBI): domain Eukaryota; kingdom Metazoa; phylum Chordata; class Mammalia; order Chiroptera; family Vespertilionidae; genus Eptesicus; species Eptesicus fuscus. The sequence continues at coordinate 66,727,685 of NC_072485.1, read as the reverse complement.
ATCCATATAGGGTCTTTGGTTGATTACCTCCCACCCATCCACCCTCTCCACCTTCCCTCTGAGATCCCTCACTCTGTTCCATGCTTTCATGTCTCTGGATCCACTCTGTATCATTGATGTTTCTATCTCTCCCTCTCCTTTCCTCTCTGAAATAATTAAAAAAAATATATTTAAAAAGATTACTTCTGTTCTTTAGGTAGATGTCTATGCATTTGAAGTTCAGGATGTTTAGATGGGAGATGGTCCCATATTTGGTTAAAGACACAATCAGTGAGCAGTTTTGTTAGATGGGATATTGGAGTTGTTCACAGGTTGACATGAACCTGTGTGGAATGACTGACAATGAAAACAGATTCTAGTTCTTGATTAGAGGATAGAGAACCATTTTAATTCAAGTCATAAACATATTTTCATGCCTTTCCTCACCAAATATTATGTGCATTTTTGCCATTCTTCAAAGAGTACATAAAACTTATTTTGTCTTAATGATACTGAAGATTGGGTAAAGAAATGTATTATTTTGCACAGCAATAATTGTAATCAACTTAAATAATTTAAATTATAGACTTAATAAAGATTATTTTGGTATAAACAAAATTTTGTTTTTAAATTTTATATATAAAACAACAACAACCAGGTTTTTTTCTCATCTGTAACCCATACTAGAACATCATGAACTAGGAAGAAGATGGAATTGCTTTCACTGTATTATAGGAATATCATCTATGTTTTGTAAGAGTTTTCTTTTCTAACTAAAAAAAGAGACATTTTCTTATTTTAAAATTTTACTATGCCCTGGCTGGTGTGCCTCAATTGGATGAGTGTTGTCCCATGCACCAAAAGGTTGCCAGTTCGATTCCCAGTCAGGGGAGATACCTGGATTGCAGGCTTGGTCCCAAGTAGGGGCTGTGCAGGGGGCAGTTGATGGATGTTTCTCTCTCTTTCCCTCTCCCATCCACTCTCTTTAAAATCAACAAAAATATTTAAAAATTTTTATTATGTATTTTTTCATGCATACCATTAATATATGCAATTTATTTCTAGATTTTTGTAGCCTCCTACCTAGAATATGATTGATATTAAAATTACCCGTGCATACCATTCCTTTGCCTCTTTCCAGGGGTAATCTCTATGCTGAAATTTTTGTTAACCATAGTTAAAAATAGTTTAACTACACATGTATGTATCCTTAAATTGTAGAGATTAGAGTTTTATATTCCTTACCTTATATACTAACCTACTTTCCTAATCTGATGTCATATTTAATCTATTTAAAGTTCAAATACTTGTGTATCTAGTTCTAGACTATTTTTCTTTGATTGGTTAATTATTCCTAAGCCAATACCACATTATTTTAGGTCATGTAAGTATATTTTGATATCTGATAAGAGACCTACCACACAATGGTCTTATTGAAAACAACAAATTCTGTTCCAAAAATTCTTTTCCATATAAGTATTAGAATAATTTTGGAGATCTTAGAAACTTACTAAGATTTTGAAGATAGTATATTAAATGTCTAACTAATTTAGAGAAGAATTGATATCTTTATCACATTGAATATTCTATCTGAGAACAGGAAAAATCTCTATTTATTTAGGTCTTTAAGATTCTAAATAACTTTTTTAGACTATTGCTGAATGATAATGATTTCATTAATGATTTTGCTTTTTAATATCTTTCAAATATTTCATATCGTATTTCTCATTTTTATATTATTATGTCACTTAATAGAGGAAAAAGTGGTATAATAACTGTGAATAAAGGACACCTTGACTCATTCTTAGCATTAATGGGGATGCCTTCAGTATTTCCCCTTAAAAAATGTGTTCATTAAAAAAGATAATCTCCACCTGTATATCACTATCCTGAAAGGAACAGATATCACTCCTCAAAGGAACAACTGAAAAATATTTACAAAGAGCTTGCAAGATTAAAGAATTTTTAAAAAATCCTCAGTTGAGGTTATGTTTATTGATTTTTAGAGAGAAGAGTAAGGGAAAGAGAGAGAGAAAGAGAAGAGAGAGGAGAGGGGAGAGAGAAACATCCATGTGAAAGAAACATGATCGGTTGCCTCCATGTCATCATTTTATTTTGTCAAATGCTTCCAAGTAATCGGGAAACTTGTCAGATCAGTGACAGACTAGTTATGTTAAAATATTCAAAGAACTAAAGAAAACCATGCCTCAGGAGTTAAAGGAAAGAACTATAAAACAATGTCTCAACACTAAATGATTTATATCAATAAACAGATGAAAATTATGAAAAAGAACAAAAATAAATTCTGGAGTTGAAAGTACAATAATTGGAAAAAAATCACTAAGTGGCTCAACAGCAGATCTGAGCAAATAGAAAAAGGAATCAGTGAAGTTGAAGATAGGTCACTGTGATTATCCAGTCAGAGGAACCAGTACATAATGATGTTAAAGCTCCTCCCTCTCTGGTTCAGGTTCTTGGGTGTTTAAAGGCTGTTCACACAATCTTAGCATTTTGTTATTAATAAATGATTTGCTCTTTGATGTCCTATTGCTATTTTTTCACTTAATTCCCCATGGTGATTGGCCAGGAGAAGCCTCTGAAAACATAGAATACACTGGAAGAATCATGCAGAAGGTCTCAGTTCTCTAGAGCACAATTCCTCAGTGAATTTAGTTTTGAACAAGCAGCCTTGGGGACAAACTGTTTTAACAACTCAGTAAAGTGATTTGTTATTCATTGTTGATTAAGTGCCCAGTCATATCTTCCTTTACTGGGAGGAGATTTCTCCGTGGGTATTAATACTACTGTCAAGATGTAAAATAAAAGTGATTACTTTGCTAGACATGAACCATATTAAAACAGTCATATGATTATTTTAAAAATATTAAACACAAACCCATTTCTTTGAATATCCAGCTCTCTGCATTATTGACTAAATATGCTATTAAAAGTTTGGTCAATTAATTTGGTCAGTTAAACATAATAATTAGGTTTTAAATTTGATTATTAATACATATTCTCAATGACAACTTTCAAGTATGGTGATTTATCCATGATATCAAATGTGTCTTCTGAAAGCCAGACTTTGGATAATGTCATAACCCAAATGGTAAAATCTTTATGAAAGCTCAAGAAGATGGTCAAGCTTTGTAAAGGCAAAGAGAGCTATATCTGGATGTGACAAGCATTTCCAGCTGCAATGACGAGGTGTACCCCGATCTGTTCTCTGCAGTCATACCTGGGTTGATGTGGTGGCAATCCTGACTTATCTGCATCACACTAAACTTCACCTTCCAGAACCAAAGACAGAATTGCAGAAGCCTGGATTTGGAGCAGGGGACAGAAGAGGAAATAGAAAACCCAGGTAACATATTCACAAACACTCTTCAACTGCTCTGAGAATAGGGATAGATGGACTTACCTTGAATGAATTATGTATCTTTTAAAGAAGCAGGTTTTATCATTTGATCTCAAATGTTTTATGCCAGAAGCTCCAGAATAAGAAATTGCACGCACTTTATCCATTTTGTAAAATATTATGGAACAAATACAACGATAATAACTTTCTCCAATATTTTGTATTAGAGATGTTTAAATGCATGCTGAAATGGAGAGAACACATAGCATAACATAAATAACGCAACAATATAAGTGGACATATATGGTCTTCACAATAATGTATGTAGAATCCAACAATTATATATTTTGTATTTTAATATGTTGATGATGATAGTAAGGATTACTGTAGCTCTTTATAATTGTTATCTTGTATTAATATCTTTAAATGTTCTGGTTCTGTGTGGGTATTTTATTTCTGTGGGTATTTTTTGTTTTGTAAAATAGACATGGCACATTGTTGTGCATTTATCACTACTATCCGTTTCTTCAGAGAGCTTTGTTTGTGTTGTGCTATTTAATCCTTAAAACCATCCTACATGTTAGATGCTATTATAAGTCTCATTATACAGATGATATTGAGTAATTTACCCTCTCTGATTGTTGTTCTTCTTTATTTGCCCCTAAAGTCTGTTCAGCCACACTCAGGCTTTATAGGTAGTTTTCCCCACTTTACTATGAAGAAATTGACTTGGAAAATGTGATATTTCTTTAAAATATATCTTTATTAAAAATCTGATAACGGTGTTTAATAGGACCTCAACATTTTTGTTGCATCATTTTTTTCTGGTCACTTGCTCAATCATTTAAAAAACCTATTGCTTAATTGGGAAACAGATCTCACCATATAGACAGTTAAATAGAAACATTTAGGCATGGGTTGTGATTCTATGTTTTAAAAAGATCTGGACTGAAACTCAAAATTTCAGAATCTACATTTTTTTTAATATCTTGCTGGTTGAAAGTCCTTCCCAGTATTTTATGCCTTGCATACCATGTAAGTGGTTCATATTTTCTGCCTTGTGTTGTTGAATTTGGCATAGTATAGATCTACTTATCTTGTTTTAATTGTCATTGTGGGATAGTTATCATGGATTTACATTGTTGAGCATTCCTTAATGATTTATTTGTTCTAATTGAAAATGTTAGGAGATTTGAAGAATCTCACAAATGTTTGAAGCAGATACATGTATATTTAATAAAATACAACATTGATAAAGCATAGAATTTTATATCATTCTGAAAAAATTAATAGCTTTCAATAGTTTAGAATCTTAATTACATGCTCATAAGAACATTTTTGACAGTCAAATGTTTATTGATTGCTTAAAGTGTGTAAGGGACAATCAAAGATTCTGTAGATACAGTTACTAATAAGATATGTTTACTATCCTGACAGACCCAACAGATGACTGGGAAGCACAGCTCTAAACAAGTAAGTGTTATAAGTACTCAACAGGTGAAGGTGGCAGACCTTCCTACTGGAAGTTGATCTCCTGGGTCCTCAGACAACTCCTATGAATTGTGAGTACTTATTTTCCATTACCAATGCAGCTATAGCTTCATTACTGTGATGAAGTTATTTAATTATATGCAATGAACTTCAAGAAGCTCTGAAGATGGAATACCTTTAGGCAGTTAGTCTCTTATACTAATATATCTTAAAGTTTAGATTTTGATTTTTTCCTTTTTCTATGATTTGAAAATATGAAGATTCCTTGAGGCAGCTCTGATACTGATGCTAAGTTATGCTCCAGTTCACCTCTGTACTGACAGTCCAGGAAACCTGAAATTCCTTTACTCCGAACTCATTCAGGCCTCCTCAAACCAAATTATTTACCAATTTCAAAGCATATTCCATTCAGTTTATGGTCTTTGCTGGTTTCTATCTGCCTTTTCCGAGTTATCTCTTTTCTACACTTTTATTCTCCTTCTGATGTTTGAGTACAAATTGGCTTGCCCAGAAGCACAAATCTCCTAGAATAATCTCCTGCCCTTCACAAATAGTCTGCAAATGTAGACACTGAAACAGAGCACACTTAAAATAATTCTGCCAAAATGAAGTTGCACACATTACAAGTAAATTGGCTCTGGATCATATTTGAAAGGCCCAGCAAGTGATTTATTTTCCTCAATGAAAATAAATGCCTTATATTCTACACAGACTTAGATAACCAAGAACTAGCAATATGAACAAAATAACTGGTTTAATTGATTAACTACTTTGATAATCAAATAACTTTTAACATATAGTAATTCATCTGATTAATATAAAGATGGTCAACCAGCAAAAGTGCTAGCATGTCTTTTAGGATAAAAGTGTCAATGACAAGAATTCAGAAATGCATACATCTGGAAAGAGTAGGGTGTGATTTTTTTCAAGATGACTGAGCAAAATCAAATAGCATTTCCAGATTTTTAGCATAGAATTACTTCCACTATACCATGATTTTACCTAAAATCTCTATTTTGGCCTTCTGAATTGAGCTATGGTTAGAGATAATAAATTATAAATAATTTTGTAAAGAAAAATGTCAATGTAGTAGCCAGGCACTTAGATTTGTATTATCCATTTTTCCCCTCCAATAACCTAGGTTGTAATAAATGTCAATTCAGTTTGTGTATGTATGTGTGTGGCGAGTGTGTTCTAAAAACAACAACAACATTGCTTTCATTATACTTTCTTGGTTGGGAATAATTTAATACTTTATTGAATGTTGCTCTTTTGTGAGTTTTAAAATTCAGTGTAATAAAATGAAGTTTAATAAACATTTGATAAGCACTCATGATGTGCCTGGTTCTTTCACTGCTGTGAAAAGTAAAGTAACTCAGAAAGGCAGTTATCTAAATGTCAGCCTATAATTTTATGCTCCAATACTAGGTATTACTTTATGTAAATACATAAGTAAAGTTATTAGAAATGTGATTGTTTTCATGGTAGATAGATCTCAGAATGTCAAGAAGCATTCACGGAAACAGGAAGTGAAATATGATGTCAAAAAATTCAGTCTTGTCTACAGCCATACCACCCTGAACGTGCCTGATCTCGTCCTATCTCGGAAGCTAAGCAGGGTCGGGCCTGGTTAGTACTTGGATGGGAGACTGCATGGGAATACCAGGTGCTGTAGGCTTAAAAAAAATTTAGTCTTTGTGAGAGATATTCTGAAGAAAGCAGCTTTCCTATTGTTCAGTAGATCATCTCACTGATATGCCCATGCACATTTGCCTGCAAGTTAGAATTCTGAATTCTCATCATTGTAGTTGAAACAAGAAATGTAATGTAGCTGAAATAAAAATGAATGGAGTAATTGTGGGAGGAGACTCTAAACTCTCATTTTCTAAAGAGTTACCCCGTGTGAGGCCCCATGGAACAAAAATTGTTGAATAAGGCATTCCATTTTTTGACATAAAGCTTGTGATCCTCTTAAATTCATTATTGGCCCTTTTCTTTGCAGCCTCTGACACCTGAGGTCCAACATCTTCAGAAGAACACATGGGAAGTAGGAACAATGTGACTGAGTTTATTCTCCTGGGGCTCACACAAAGCCCTGAGGGGCAAAAAGTACTATTTGTTGCATTCTTACTCATCTACATTGTGACAGTAATGGGCAATCTGCTTATCATGGTGACCATCATGTCCAGCCCATCGCTGGGTTCCCCCATGTACTTTTTCTTGGCTTACTTATCATTTATAGATACTGTCTATTCTACTGCCATTGCTCCCAAAATGATTGTAGACTTGCTCTATGAGAAAAAAACTATTTCCTTCCAGGCTTGTGTGACTCAAGTCTTTATAGATCATTTCTTTGCTGGTGCTGAAGTCATTCTTCTGGTGGTGATGGCCTATGACCGATATGTAGCCATATGTAAACCTCTTCATTATTTGATCATCATGAATCGGCGGGTATGTGTGCTCCTGCTGTTGATGGCCTGGACTGGAGGCTTTCTGCACTCGTTGGTTCAATTTCTCTTTATTTATCAGCTCCCTTTCTGTGGCCCCAATGTCATTGACAACTTTGTGTGTGATGTGTATCCCTTATTGAAACTTGCTTGCACCAATACCTACCTCGTTGGACTTTCTATGATAGCTAATGGAGGAGCAATCTGCACTGTCACCTTCTTCCTTCTCTTAATTTCCTATGGGGTCATATTACACTCCCTTAAGACACATGGTTTGGAAGGAAAACGCAAAGCCTTCTACACCTGTGCGTCCCATATAACCGTGGTCATTTTATTCTTTGTCCCTTGTATCTTCCTGTATGCAAGGCCCAATTCCACCTTTCCCATTGATAAATCCATGACTGTGGTTCTGACTTTCATAACTCCCATGTTGAACCCCATAATCTATACCCTGAGAAATGCAGAAATGAAAAATGCCATGAGGAAAGTTTGGAGTAACTATGTGGCCTTAGTTGGAAGTAGACTGTGTCCCTCATACAGAACATGATGTTTATTCTTTCACAGAATCAAGGAATACTTTCATTATCAGTGATTGCATTTAAAAAATTATTTCCTTTGAGTTATTCAGCCTAATTATTTTGAAACAGTCATATATATTAATCTTTATCTAAGTGGAATATGTTATAGCCCTTAGAGAGCCAGAGAATTGCACAGGTTTAATCCCTTATGTAGATAATCATACTGTATTAAGATTCTTTAGTGGACAACATTTTTTTTTGGTTTTGTTTTACTTTATTTCAGGTTCCTGTTTGTGGAGTATGGTACCTCCATGCTACATAGAAATGTGATGTCTTAAAACTTGGTCCCTTTTAGTCCAGAGTAAAATTTGAAAATTAAAAATTCAGATAGATAAAATATTGCTAATATAACAGTAAAAATAAATGTGTTGGCCAAATTAATTACTTTAAAATTTCAGAGCATGCTAGTGAAAAAATTCAGACAGAAAAAGTTAAGAACCATATATAATTATACTCATATGTGGGATATAAAACTAAAAGCAACAAATGAACAGATAAAAAACAAACAAAAACCTCATAGACACAGATAACAGTATGGTGGTAACTGTACTGAGCAGGAGGAAGGGGGTTGGGGGAGAGTAAAGACTAAAGAGGAAGGCTCTGGCCGGTTTGGCTCAGTGGATAGAGCGTCGGCCATGCGGACTGAAGGGTCCCAGGTTCGATTCCAGTCAAGGGCATGTACCTTGGTTGCGGGCACATCCCCAGTAGGGGGTGTGCAGGAGGCAGCTGATCAATGTTTCTCTCTCATTGATGTTTCTAACTCTCTATCCCTCTCCCTTCCTCTCTGTAAGAAATCAATAAAATATATTTAAAAAAAAAAAAGACTAAAGAGGACTCATGGTGATGAGAGAAGATTTGACTTTGGATGGTGGGTACACAATGCAATATTCAGATGAATGAATTATAGAAATGTGCACTTGAAACCTATATACTTTTATTAACCAATGAATTAACCAATTCATCCCAATAAATTTAATTAAAAAATAAAAATTTAAGCATGTATTCATAGCTGAGTATAAACCTATAGAAATGAACTTTGTTAATTTCACACTATGTTGGTAGCATATGGTTGATTTTGTATATTATGATCAAATTTTGGACTGAAAAATAAAATTGTTGAACCCCATTCTGTACCTCTAGATAAATTATGCTCCCCCAATGGTTGAAATGCACATTTAAGTCACTTGTATCACAGTGAGCCCCAGAGTCTGTCTACATTAAATTAACTCTCTGGGTACACTTTAAAAAAGTACAATAAATGCTAAACATTTTGGGAATAGATTGTTTTATTTTACGTAATGAATGCATTTCTGATTTTCTGTAAACATTATGGTTATTGGTAGAAGTTGTGGCTTCTGGCATCACATTTGAGAGCAATCAAATCTAAAGGAGTTCTCTCTGTCCAAGAGTGGAGATGATCTTACTTGATAAAACATAGAAAGTAATTGGAGCCTCATTGCTTCCAAAGTCTTAATCTCTTTACACAGAGATAGTCTTTTGCTTCCAACAGTGATAGGAAACTCAGGTGGCTCTTTCAAGATTAGACATTGAGAATACTAATCTCTGTGATCGTTTTATCTTCCATGCAAAATGTTGAAGTGCCTGTCAGCATGCCAGTACCGAGGACGTGGTGCATTGCTATGCCATCCTGGGCATCTGAATTTGGTTATGTGGCCTCTCTACATACTTTGAGTGCTTCTCTTTGACACTGTTAAAGTCTTCTCTCTTTTTCCTTAGAATGTTGGTTGTTCATATCATATACAAGGAGGTCTTTGAGAGCAGGCTGATGTCTCTGTATCCTTCCTTATAGAACCCATTTCAGCCCCTCCCATAAATTAGGGCCTTAAGAAATGATTATTGAGCCCAGACTCTGTGGCTTAGTAGTTGAGCATCAACCTATGAACCAGGAGGTCACGGTTTAATTCCTGGTCAGGGCATATGCCCAGGTTGCGGGCTCAATCCCCAGTGTGGGGCATATGGGAGGCAGCCGATCAATGATTCTCTCTCATTATTGATGTTTCTCTCTCTCTCCCTTCATCTCTAAAATCAATAAAATATGTTTGTTTGTTTTTTTTAAAAAGAAATGGTTATTGAATTAGCAGGGAAATCAATGAAGGTTTGGACATAAAGCAAATAAATCAGTGGATGAATGAACAAATAAAGGGTTCTGAGAAATAAGGGAGTAATTTTTATAAAAGGAACAAGTGGATTTTACCTGGTTGTAATAATACTACAACTATACCTTATTTGATAGCTTCTTTATTAATTCTCCAAAATGTTTAAATGATATCAATGCAAGGGCAAGCCAGAGACCAAAGCATCCATGTTTGCAAGAGAGAAAACATTGGGTTAAAAAAACATTGGATTGCCTTATTTCATCTATGGTGATACACATTAAAGGTGAATGCTCTCAAAGTTCTCAAAGGTCACTTAAGTTATGTGAAATAATTGGGTTGTTGGCAAGATCTGCTAATGATGGTGAAATACCCATGAGGTCCAATTAGCCATCACTAAAAACGTCACAGAATTTGCCTACAAACAGGATGTGTGGTAGCACTCCTATAAGGCTCAAGAGGAAGGTCTTTTCCAAAGGTCATTATTAAGTCAACAGACACACTTACTGTAGCTGAGCTAGTTGGCATTGTTAAGCTTACATCTTTCCTTCTTTCTTGGTGATCTAGCAGCTACCTGACGCCCTGGCCACAGAGCCATGCCAGACAAGTTCATAGGTGAGATTCTGCCTTCCCACCCGGAAATCAAATAATTATAGAATTTCAGGTTTAAATGAATCTTAGAAATCATATACTCACCCCTATCCTCACCAAATATGAGGTTTAAATATATTTTTCAGCATGTCAGGCATCAGGAAAGATATAAGTAAGTACAATATGACCAATTTAGAACTAAAAATATTTTAAAAAATTGATATATATTTGTTACTTAGAATCACATCATATATTCAAAATTTCACCTAAAATTTTTCCCACTTAATGTTACAACCTAGGAATTTTACTATGATATTGCACAATTAAAAACATCTCTTTAAAAAACTATACATTTTTCAAAGAGATGTACTATATTTTACTTATTCTTTCTCTAATTTGGATGTTACATGCAGTTTCTAATTTTCTATAGCTCTTAATAATTGTGTTGAACATATTTGTACTGAATGATTTTTCTCTTTAAAATACTTTCTTTTAGGGTTTATTCATAGGAAGAATATTGTAAGAGTAAATAAAAAAGAGACAGTAATTTCTATTTCTTCATAGTTATTTCTAAATCACTTTTATTAATTGTATCTATTTTTACTATGTGCACTATACTCTTCTGATCTGTTGGTGAGTCCTTCTCAGAATAAGGGAATTCAATGAGGCTACTGTACTTTGTTTCACATATGTATAAGATTTTAATTTTGGGTAATTAAAAATAAGGCTCTTTATTCATTTCCCTTAAAAAGGAAAGGAATATATATGTGGACATAAAGCAAATAAATCAGTGGGTGAATGAACATGGTTCAGTGCTACGCCATCCTGGCATCTGCATATATATATGTAGAGCACATTTTATTATATATATGTGTATATATATATATTTGCAGAGCACATTTTATTATATTTTCTACTTTCTTTCTTTGGGAAATTTATGTTCCCAGATTTCCTCATTCAATTAGTAATGGAATATCTTCCTGTAACCAGGGTTGAGGGGTGATGGGTGTTATGGGAGGATGGGAAAATAAAGTATGAGAATGCATATGGCAGAAGCTTAAAGGAGTATGGAGAATCATTCATATAATGGATGAATATTCTGCTGCTGTTTGGTAATGAAATGTTGGGAGGGATTACCAAAGGCATGTGACAGGATACTTTTATGTGTGAACAAATGAGCATACATTGATATGTAATAGTAATTGTCTAATAAATATTTGTTGAATGAGTAGAAGTGTATTAGTTACTTACAGTAAATAATAGATTTTATATGCTTGTGAGTGCATATGTACATATAATACTTTGTCTTAGCCAGCAGACTATTTCTATTCTTTGCGTTAAATTTCTGTTTTTTGTTGTTTGTTTTTTACTTTGAAAATAAGGGCTTCTTTTGCTGATAGATCCTCATATATTGAACACCTATCCAAGGGTTTTTTTTTTCCCCAAGTCTACTGAAGCCACAAATTTATTGAATGTGACTATGTGAAAATTGTATGTAAACAAAGTTTTAAAGAATAAAAATTTAATTAGCAATCACTATAATTATCTTGAAGGTAAAATGACTCAGGGATATACTCCTTCCCAGTGGCAATTAATATTTTCATACTTACTTTATAAAATGAACCAGAAACTGTTAATCTGGACTGCAGCTTTCTTTAGAAAGCTTATTTATGTTTCTCATAAAGTAGAGAGCAATGATAAACAGAGCAGGAGAATGGAGCCCTTGAATGCCTAGGTTTCTGTGCTCGGGGAGCATGCATATTCTTACACATGGAGAAGAAAGAAGGTGGCAATTTACCAAGCATCTGTTCATCATCCAATAGGTATCATGCCAGGCAGAAATCATGCCAGGCACTATACAGGCACAATGAGGAAACACACATGAATAGTATATGTGTAATTTCTGATACCAGGGAGGGTGTATCTTCCAGCCATTTATACATTCCACCAAACTGCCTGTTTGTGATAGATGCTTATTGACCCTGTTTCTCCCCCCCCCCCATAGTTAGAACTTTGGGTTCAAATATAAATTCTAAAAGAGAAAATAATTCTTTACTTATGTACAGCACTTTACAGCTTGTGAAATACACCTGAGAGTTACAATTTGTAAGTTCACAGACATAGAGGAACTATGTTAAGCATGGGGCACTGAACTGACTTAACAAAATCACATTGAGTTGGAACCAGAGGAGAATCCAGATTGCACATATAGAGCCCATTATTTTCTCAGTAAATTACACATCCAATGTTGCCCTATAGATACTTTTTAGGTGACAGGTACTAGGTGTCTGAAGAGAGAAAGCATTATGGAGGAAGTGAGAAAGAATTGAAACAATTAGTAGGATGAGGGGTGCCAAGGGCATGCTCCACCATAACAGTAACTACCCTGTTTCTGTACTATAAGATTAATAGGCATCATTCTTTATCTCTTTGTAGGTAATTTATGAATGGATCTCCTTACACGTACCAACAATGTGACTGAATTTATTCTCTTGGGACTCACACAGAATCCACACTTGCAGAAAATACTCATCATTGTCTTTTTGTTCATTTTCCTATTTACCGTGCTGGCCAATCTGTTCATTGTTATTACCATCTCCCTCAGCCCTACACTTTCAGCTCCTATGTACTTCTTCCTCACTTACTTGTCTTTCATAGATGCCTCCTACACCTCTGTCACCACCCCCAAAATGATCATCGATCTGCTGTACCAGAGGAGAACCATCTCCTTGGGTAGCTGCCTGACTCAGCTCTTTGTGGAACACTTCCTGGGAGGATCAGAGATCATTCTCCTTATTGTCATGGCCTATGACCGCTATGTGGCCATCTGCAAGCCCCTTCACTACATGACCATCATGCGGCAGGGGCTCTGCCGCCTCCTGGTGATGGTGGCATGGCTCGGGGGGATACTGCATGCCACTGTACAGATTCTTTTCATGGTCAACTTGCCCTTCTGTGGTCCCAACGTCATTGACCACTTCATGTGCGATCTCTTTCCACTGCTGAAACTTGCCTGCAGCGACACCTACAGGCTCGGAATGGTAGTGGCAGCCAACAGTGGGGCCATGTGCTTGCTTATTTTTTCCATGCTGCTCATGTCCTACATAGTCATCCTGTGCTCCCTGAAATCCCAGGGCTCTGAAGGACGGCGCAAAGCCCTCTCCACATGTGGCTCCCACTTTACCGTAGTTGTACTCTTTTTTGTGCCTTGCATATTCACCTACATGCGTCCTGTGGTCACCTACCCTGTGGACAAGCTGGTGACTGTGTTTTTTGCAATCCTCACTCCCATGTTTAATCCTATCATTTACACAGTGAGAAACACAGAGGTGAAAAATGCCATGAGGAGTTTGTTGAAGAGGAGAATAACTTAGGCTGTTCAAATGTCAAGAACATGATGATGTATATAAATAGGGAGGCTTTTATCGTAAATTGTGAAAGAAAATTAAAAAATTTTGCAGAGCATTGATAGAAAAATAAAGGGGGGGGGGTTATTTCTTTTTGCTTTTGGTAGATACATAGTGCCAAAAAGGGGAAAAATCAGCAGTGATTCTCTCACTCATCAACTGTCCTCTTCCCCATATATTCCATCTAAGAAGCTAAGCAAAAATAAAAGAAGTCCTGCCCTGGCAGGTGTTGCTAAGTAGTTAGAGTGTTGGCCCTGGCACTGAAGGGTCACCACTTCTATTCCTGGTTAAGGGCATGTTCCTGAGTTGCAGGTTCAATCCCTGGCCCTAGTTGGGGCACTTGCGGGAGGCAATCAATCAATGTATCTCTGTCAGATTGATGTTTCTCTCTCTTTCTCTCCCCTTTCCTCCCTCTCCCTAAAAATCAATGGAAAAAAATATCCTCAGGTGAGGATTAACAACAACAACAAAAATGAGTATATGAATAAATAAATAAATAAAAGAAGTCCTGAGATCAAAGTCCTATGGAAAAGCCAATTTCATTCAAGTAACACATGTATGAAGACCTTAGAAAAGTAACAGCTAGACTCTGGAAAAAAATAATCTAGAATCATCAATTTAGGGATTTATCACTGTTCTTTCCTTTTCATATCCTGGATCTATGTACATGAGCATTGAGGACTCAGTAAAGTACATTAAAAGTTATCGAAAGCACCTAGCAAAAAACCTAGACAATATTAATTTGACCATACATGCCTTGGTTTACTTCTGGGCTCTCTGTTCTGTTCCATTGATCTATATGCCTGTTCTTATGCCAGTACCAGGCTGTTTTGATTACAATCGCCTTGTAGTATAGTTTCATATCAGATATTGTGACACATCTAACTTTGTTCTTCTTTCTCAAGATTGCTGAGGCTATTTGGGGTCTTCTTTTGTTTCATAGAAATTTTTGGAATATTTGTTCTAGATCTGTGAGATATGTCATTGGTATTTTAATAGGAATTGTGTTGAATGTATAGATAACTTTTGGTAGTATGGACATTTTAATTATGTCAATTCTTCCAATCCATGAACATGGTATATGCTTCTACTTATTTGTATCTTCCTCAATTGCTTTTTTCAATGTCTTATAGTTTTCCAAGTATAGGTCTTTTACCTCCTTGGTTAAATTTATTCCTAAGTACCTTATTATTTTTTTGTTGTTGTTGGCAACAGTAAATGGAATTGCTTTCTTAGTTTCTTTTTCTGATAGTTCATTATTGGTGTATAATTTTGACTTTTGACTCAGTGAAAGTATTAAGTGAGGGGAGTGAACTAACTATTGCTCAAGGACAACTATGAGGCAAACATACTTTCACTCTCTTAATGAAGAAACAACTTTTATTAGATAGGTCTTTATTTTATACAGAAAAAAAGTGAGCCTCAATAAAGCTAAGCAATAAAGTCATTCTTTTAGACTCTGCCTCCTCTATTCTTCCCACTAAACAATAGTCCTTGCTAGTATGATGGGAAAATATCAAAACACAGAACTGACCACTGGCCACATTTTGAAGATTGTCCTTGCGACTTTCTCGCCTTATTTTTGGGGTCACATTCTTCCTTTCAGCTCTCCCTTGACCTTCGCTTCCTAGGTTACTTGCACTGTCTTAATTCCTCTCATGTCATGGAAAAGTCATCTGATGATCTCATTTCCATAGAGGTATTTCCCTTGATGGGCCTCATAAAATGGGGGATGTAATGAGCTCAAGAAAAGAAATTCAAATGATTGAATTTTAAAGAAGGTGACATGTAAGTGAGAGAGATGTTTTGAGAAAAAAATAAGCAACTTGATAATTGAGAAGACTGATACTTCTTGGTCATGATTGAGGGTAACACCTTGAAGAGCTCAATGTTGTCTTTATAGGACTTTTCCCGCTGTTATCCCATAGTGTTAATATAGATTAGCACTATAGTGTTAATATTGTATTAGTAAATACTTACTACTTACAAAATGACTCCATGATCAATTAAGTTTAAGAAATTTTGACTTATTTCCTTTACTGAAAAATACTGTTTATTGCCTATAATGTGCCAGGGAGTTCTGGGAGCTGGGTACATAATAGCAAATAATACAAGCATGGGTTGTATTTTGTCTGGAGCTTACATCCAATGAGGAATAGATGGGTAATAAATAAATCAATGGAAAATCTGATTTTGTTAGCAATGAGTATTATGAAAATCTTTTTATTAATTGGGTGATACGGAAGAGAAGAATAGGATATAGATTTGTGTAGTTGTTTAGAGCACAGATAGAATTTTAGTTAGGTCTAAGTTTAAATAACCACATTACCTTCCTTTTAAAAAATAAGTAGGTTATTCTAAATCATGCATTTGAAATGGGGACATTATATCCCCCAAGTAGATGAAAATGGTTGCTTAGAGGATGAAAATATTATTATCATTTTTTAATCCTTACTTGAGGATACTTTTGGTTGCCTTCCATAAGTGCCCTGAGTGGGGATCAAACCTGCAACCTTTTAGTGTATGGGAACAGGCTCATGATGGAATGCAGAAGGAATTGGAGAAGGGGTGGGTGGGATTGGTTAGAATAAGTGTCTGTTCCCGGCAGGCCAGTTGGGCTCAGACCCTTTAGACTCATTGTAATTTGCTACTGCCAACAGAAGCAAAAAGCCGTTGATGTGTCAATGTGCAGTGTGACATTATTAAAGACTGATGCTAGCCTCAAGTCTGCCTAGCCTTGGAGCCTCAGAGGCGAGCCTCAGATTCTCAAGACCTGAGTCTAGCTCCAAAGATCCCAACAAAGCCCTAAAGAGCCCAAGCTAGTCCCCAAGGACTGACCCTAATTCCGAAGAGCCAAGCCTAACCGGAAGGGCTGGAATAGTTCCGAAGGGCAGAGCCTGGGCCAGAAGAGCCAAACCTAGTCCTAAAGATGGAGCCTAGCCCAGATGAGCCCAGCCTACTCTAATAGCCCAGCTTAGCCTGAAGAGCAGAGACTAGTCCTGAATAGCCGAGCCTAGCCCTAAGAGTAGAGCCTACCACTAAGAGCCGAACCTAATCCCAAAGAGCGAGCCCAGTCCGAAGGGCTGATCCTAGTTCTAAAGAGCCCAGCCTAGCCCCGAAATGCTGAGCCTCATCCCAAAGGTCTGAGCCAGCCCTGAAGAGTGGAGCCTAATCCAGAAGGGCTGAGACTATCCCCAAGAGCTGAGCCGAGCCCTAAAAGTATATGAATTTCAAATTGGTATCAAAGTGAGTATAAAGGATGGAAAGGGCTGGGCCAATGATATGGCTATTTATGAAAGATTTACATTAGTTTACAAGTTTTAGTATAAAAGTTTATGTTATGTTAGCTTGTTGGTTACGCCTATGAAAATTAGTTATACTGGAGATAATAAAATTATCCTCAAAGTCCATATCCCTTTTAAAAAAACTGTTTTAATAAAGAAAAATATGGTGTTGTGGATTCTACCCTTGATTTTTAATGTTGACTCATAATTATATCAAGATACAAATTGAAAATAAGTCTATTTTCATATATTCTTTTCTAGATTTTAAAATTATATTAAAATGTTTTGCAAATAAGCAGCGTTATTATAATTTTTTCTCATCTAATCCTATCTAATAAAAGAGTAATATGCAAATTGACCATACCTCCGCTACACCCACAAGCCACGCCCACCAGCCAATCAGGAGTGATATGCAAATAAACCCAAACAAGATGGTTGCGGCCACAGAGAGCAGGAGGGAGGCTTGGGTTTCCCTGGCAATGGAGGAAGCCAAGTTTTCTGCCTGCCCTTGCTGGCCTAGGCCTCCACTCCAGGCTACAATGTTTCAATTATAGAAGATAAATAAATCACAACATAAATGGCTGCCTCCACGGAGTGAGCAGAAGGCTTGGCTTCACTCCAGGCTACAAAGTTTCAATTGTAGAAGATAAATAAATCCCAGATATCAGGGCCTCCACTTGGGTTGCCAGGGGGTGTGGCTGGCCTGGAAACCACCACAGGACCCTCACCCAGCCTGCCCCACGCCCCAAGGGAACCCCCACCCTTATCTGGGACACCTTTCAGGGCAAACCAGCTGGCCCCCACCCATACACCAGGCCTCTATCCTATCTAATAGAAGAGTAATATGCAGATTGACCATCACTCCAATACACAAGATGGCCAGCAGGGGAGGGAAGTTGGGAGGGACCAGGCCTGCAAGGGAGAGCAGTTGGGGGGGACCAGGCCTGCAGGGGAGGAGTTAGGGGTGACTAGGCCTGCAGGGGAGGGCAGTTAGGGGTAACCAGGCCTGCAGGGGATGGCAGTTAGGGGCAAACAGGCTGGCAGGGAGCAGTTAGGCATCAATCAGGCTGGCAGGGGAGTGGTTAGGGGGTGATCAGGCTGGCAGGCAGAAGCGGTTAGGGGCAATCAAGAAGGCAGGCAGGCGAGCAGTTGGCAGCCAGCAGTCCTGGATTGTGAGAGGGATATCCGACTGCCCGTTTAGGCCTGATGCTACTGGGATTGGGCCTAAATGGGCAGTCGGACATCCCTTGAGGGGTCCCAGATTGGAGAGGGTGCAGGCTGGGCTGAGGGACAATCCCCACCCCCCCGTGCACGAATTTCATGCACTGGGCCTCTAGTATATTATAAATGTGTTTTACCATCTATGTCCTATCATTTATAGTATTTTATTTACAGCATCTTAATTTGTAGTAGTCTGATTTACATAAACATCTTCCTATTATTGAACATTGTAGATATTTCTAAACTCTTACTATCATCAAATACATGCATCATTTTCCATTATAAAATGACAATACCTCATTTCACTTTTAGAATAATTTTTTAGTGTTGGGTTCTAGAAAAAGGAATAGAGATATATTTCTGATCCTGAAAATATTTGCTAAAATATTTCCAAAAGGATTACACAAAGTAGTTTAATTGCAATTTTAGAATTAATCCTATCTAATAAATAGGGAATATGCTAATTGACTGTCATGCCCTCACAAAGATGGTGGCACCCACAGCCATAAGATGGTGGTGCTCAGTCCCCTCAGCCCGCCAGGGGGGCAGGCACGGCACAGCTAGGCCCATCCCCAGGCAGGTCTGGCTGCTCTGCGCACCTGCCTCCAGAGTCCCCCAGTCCCCACAGCCCCCCAGCCGCCCAGGGCCAGCCGAGGCACAGGTAACCAGGGCCAGCTGAGGCTTGCGCTGCCGGCAGTGGCAGCAGTAGAGGTGTGATGGGGGCATCGCCTTCCCATGATTGCCAGGTTGCCTCCCGCCCCTGAGGGGTCCCGGACTGTGAGAGGGGGCAGGCCAGGCTGAGAGACCCCCCACCAGTGCATGAATATTCATGCACCGGGCCTCTAGTATAATTTAAAAAAGTATGATTTTAAAACATTTTATCCTTATCATGGATTCAAGTTTCTAGTTCTTTGTGTATGTGTAGACACTGTTTAAAAATAATGCTACTATTAATATTTCACATCATCCTTTTGAATTATATGTTGTAAAGCACACTCATAATTGTTTGATTTGACTCTTGTGGGCCAGGCAGCTTGAACAAGGGTTGTTTTATCAGTTTGATGGGAGAGGATGCTGAGGCTCAGTGGCTTCTCCAATGACACATGGCTAGTAAATGATGGGGCTGTAATTGCTAGCTTTTCAATAGCAGAAACTAAGCAATTGTTGTTTTATTTTTAATTAAAATTTTATTTTGGCAAAATTTTAGATTAATAGAAAAGTTTCCAAGACAGTAGAGTTTCTGTACACTCCTCACTTAGTTTTCCCCTAATAATATCATCTTACATTACCATAAGTATATTTGTCAAAACAATGAAATGAATATTGATTTATTACTCTTTATGAAACATCATATTTATTTAGATGTCACTAATTTTTCTACTACTGTCTCTTTTCTGTTCTAGGGTTCAGTCCAGGCAACACATTACATTTAGGACATTTACCTTTTAAATTTCTTAAAATCATGAATTTTGTTATAAACTGTGAGGATATATTGTATTCTCTTTTGTCAAAGTTTATTATTATTATTTTTTAATCCTCACTGAGGATATTATTTATTGATTTTTAGAGAGAGTGAAAGAGGGAGGGAAAAACAGAGAGAAATAGTGATGTGAGATATTCAACCAGGTACATGTCCTTGACTGGAATCAAACCAGGGACCCTTCAGTCCACAGGCCGATGCTCTATCCAGTGAGCCAAATGGTCTAGGGCTCTTTTGTCAAAGTTTTAACACAAACTTTGGAAATCCCTTTTATCCGAAAAAAGAGCGGGTTGATTTGTTTATATCTAAGAAACATTTTAATTCTAAATGGGTATTACTCTTAGAAACTCCCTAGATAAGGGAAGTGGGGAGCCTATGAATTAATTATTAGATTAGTATAGAGCCTTTGTCTTCCTCTCTACTTCCTCACCCTATTTGGTTTTCTTTGTTCAGTGAAGCTACCTGAGAAAAATTGGGTCTGAGGGCCACAATAATTTATTCAGGGATTATTAAGGACATTTAAAAGTGTTGCACATTGAAACAATACCACATCTACACTGTTACCAAAAATATTTTATACTTGTAAATAAATAAGAGGATGAGTTAAAAATACTTATCAGCCTTGGTCATGGTAAAGCAGGAATTAAGAGGAAATACCAATGGTCGTTTCTGCTCTGTGTCAATGTCTTTAGGAGCTTGTTCTCACTATTGTGATTTTTTCTCTGGTGCTTCTAATTGCATCAATGGTTTTTATGTGTATTGCCTTATCTGATTCTCATATGAACCCTTGCATTGTTATTTTACCCAGTTACAGAAGTAGAATTACAGTCTTTGAGAAGTTTAAGTAACTTTTCCATCCCAATATAACTAAGTAGAAGAGCCTGGATTTGAACCTATGTCTGTACTAACCTGGAACTGATGTTCTTTTTTTTTATTTTTGAAATTAAAAAAATTTTTTGATCACAATTGACATTCAATATTATTTTAGTTTTGTACTACATAGTGGTTAGATATTTCTTTATTATTATTATTATTTTTAAATATACTTTTTAATTGATTTAAGAGAGAAAGGGAGAGGGAGAGAGAGATAGAAAACATCAATGATGAGAGAGAATCATTGACTAGCTGCTTCCTGCATGCCTCCTACTAGGGATTCAGCCTGCAAACCAGACATGTACCCTGGACCAGAGATTGAACCTGGGACCCTTTAGTCTGCAGACTGACACTGTATCCACTGAGCCAACCAGCTAGGGCACAGTGGTTAGACATTGATATAACATATGAAGTGATCCCTCAGCTGGCACCATACATAGTTATTACAACATTATTATTATTACTATTATTATTATTATTATTATTATTATTTTGATATGATCTCATTATAGCCTTTGAGGTTTCTTTGCCTTTTTTTTTTTTTTTTTTTGAGAGAGTGGGAAGGAGAGGGAGAGCCAGAGAGAGAGAAGCATCAATGTGAGAGAGACACATCGATTGGTTGCCTCTGCAGGCGAAGGATCAAACCTGCAACCGAGTTACCTGCCCTTGACTGGAATCGAACTTCGGACCCTTCAGTCCTCAGGCCAGTGCTCTATCCATCCAGCTAGGGCGTTATTACAACATTATTGACTGTATTCCCTATGCTATACTTTACATCCCCATGACTATTGTATAACTGCCAATTTGTACCTCTTAATCCCTTCACCCTTTTCACTCAGTCCCCAGCTCCCCTCCTATCTGGCAACCCTCAATTCATTCTCTATATCTAGGAGTCTATTTCTGTTTTGTTTATTGGAGCTGGTGTTCTTACTCATTCCATTTCATTGTCTCTCCGGCTTTGACTCTAAGATAAGCTGATAACTGCTGGGTCATATATTGATATTCTTTACTTTTTAATAAATGGTTGTTGGCTGATCCAATGACCTTATAGGTTTGCTTTATACTCTTGTTTTCTTGGTGACAACTTGTAACTGAATATGGTGTCCATAGTGCAGGCTCTGTTTAAGAATGTCTAGTATACTGGGAGTATAATGGAGATGGTCATTTAAAAGTAAGTATAAAGATGCATATTAGCATACACAATTGTATATTTATTGTAAATTGTTTTTGTTAGCTCTAAGTGGATTTCACCAAAATCAGATTATTTTTAATTCTCACAGTAAACATTATTATTTTACTCACCTGTTTAACAGATTATATGTATATGTACATACACATTTGACAAATTTCTGTTATATGTATAGATAAGGACACAATCATTCTTGGAAGCTGTTGTCTGGCTATGGAAAACAAAGTCAAAAGTTGGAGTAATTATCTGTATGGCTTGCTGGGTAAGGTGGCTGATTTGCTAAGTGAGAGAATAGTGACTACAATTGGTGAGGGCATTTATTATAAGCAATTGTTACATTTTGCAAATTTGACTCTCATCATAATCCTGTGAGATGAACAGGTAGGTTATAGATGAACATCCTTACAATAAAGTAATATAAATGACAAATTGTACTTGATCAGATTGGGCCACACAGTATTTATAATTAGTAAATAATTAAAAAGTCTCAAGACTCTAGCCATATTCAACGTACTGTTTCTATTCCTTACCTATGTGGTTGTTTCCAGTTTATATCTGTAGTAATTGGACCATTACTTTCTGAATTTATATCATTTACTCTGTGTCCTTCATCAAGAGTCCTCATTCAAACATGAACAAAGGAATCAGAAGGCTTTGATTTTTATGGGTGGATGGAGACAGTAGAAAGGCCAGGTCTGCTCTTAAATTCTTGCTAAAAAGAAAACTCACTGCTCCTTTCTCTGTTGATCCATTAGGAATACTTAAGTGTTGGAGCCAAAGATTCTGTTTAAATTCCAGATCCAGCATCTGTAATTTGTTTGACCTTTTCTCTTTAAGTGTGAATTGTCTACCAGTAAAATAGTTGTAATAAGCTATAACATGAACTGTCCTAAGCACTATTTCCTAAATAGTTGCTTTCTTTTTTTTAAAATTTCTTTATTAAGGTATCACATATTTGTCCTCATCCCCCCATTCCCATCCCACACCCCTCCCCACACATGCCCCCACCCCCCTTCTTTACATTATTTAACTTAGTCACTATGACAATAATCTTCAGTAGGTATTATTATTTATCATAAACATCTGTTCTTATTTTAAATGATGAATAAAGAAAGAACACAACTCAATACATGCTTACTTGTTACGTGTAAATATAGAGTAGGCACTTTTACATAGATCTTTTTTTTCCCCTAGGGAATGAATTAATTCATCTTAAAGGCCCAAGACATCTGTAATACTCTCAACAATGAAAAGAAATAAAAAAATAATTGGAAACATAGCTATGATTTTTTCAAGTGCTTTGTAAACTGGGGGTTATTTCTTCTCTTTGTAGATAAGGTAATCTCTTTTTTTTTTCTTTATTGATTAAGGTATTACATATGTGTCCTTATCCTCCCATTGCCCCCCAACCCCACTCATGCCCTCACCCCCCTGGTGTCTTTGTCCATTGGTTAGGCTTATATGCATGCATACAAGTCCTTTGGTTGATCTCTCCTCCTTACCCCCTCCCTCCTCTACCTTCCCTCTGAGGTTTGATGGTCTGATTGATGCATTTCTGTCTCTGGATCTGTTTTTGTTCATCAGTTTATGTTGTTCATTATATTCCACATATGAGTGAAATCATGTGATACTTATCTTTCTTGATCAGGGGAGGCATGCAAGTCATCCCTGATGGCCAATAAGTTACAGTTCTCCATCCTCAGAATTTGGATGCGGCTTCAGAATCTTCCTCAACAATTCACTCCGGGAAACCACTTCTAAATGATCAGAGTTGGCAGTTGAGATAAAAACTGTGTTTCATCCCTACCATATGTGAATACTTCCCTTCTCCTATATTAAAGCTCTGGCCATTTTGAAGTATTTAATACTTTATTTCCTGCTGAATTCTGTCTGACCTCCCACTACCACCTTTAACAAATTTCTAATTTTGTGTTCTCAATTACGTCAGAAGCACATAATCAGCTTTTCATATGGATGCGGCAACTTGATGACTGTGCTATGATGGTTATCATAAACTGGTCCCAGGTGAACTTTTCTTTTTCTCATAATTGCAGATTTTATATGCTCACTGTGGTAACATTTAGCTTTTCCTTGGAAATCATGCAAAACCAAAGCTTTGTAACTGAGTTCGTCCTCCTGGGGCTTTCACAGAATCCCAATGTTCAGAAAATGGTATTTGTTATATTTTTGTTCAGCTACATTGCAACTGTTGGGGGCAACCTGCTAATTGTGGTGACCATCAGCAGCAGCCCAGCACTCCTGGGCTCCCCCATGTACTTCTTCTTGGCTTTCCTGGCTTTCCTGGACGCCTGCTTCTCCACCGTCATTGCCCCAAAGATGATTGTGGACTCTCTCTATGAGAGAAAGACCATCTCCTTTGAAGGCTGCATGGCCCAGCTCTTTGCTGAACACTTCTTTGCTGGAGTGGAGGTGATTGTCCTCATAGTCATGGCCTATGACCGCTATGTGGCCATCTGCAAGCCCTTGCATTACTCTTCTATCATGAACTGGAGGCTGTGCAGCATTCTGATGGGGGTGGCCTGGACAGGGGGCTTGCTGCATTCCACGATACAAATTCTCTTTACTTTACAGCTGCCCTTCTGTGGCCCCAATGTTATCGATCATTTCATGTGTGACTTGTACCCATTACTAGAGCTCGCCTGCACCGACACTCATGTTTTCGGCCTTTTGGTGGTGGCCAACAGTGGGTTTATCTGCGTCATCATCTTCTCTTTGTTGCTTCTCTCCTATGGTGTCATCTTGTTCTCTCTGAGAACCTACAGTGCTGAAGCGCAGTGGAAAGGTCTCTCCACCTGCGGATCTCACATTGCTGTTGTGGTTTTGTTCTTTGTCCCATGCATATTTGTGTATGCCCGACCTCCATCTGCTTTCTCCTTTGACAAAATGGTGGCAATTTTTTACACCATCCTAACGCCCTTGCTCAATCCTTTGATTTATACCTTCAGAAATAAGGAAGTGAAAAATGCCATGGGGAAACTGTGGAATAGAATAATGGTGGTTTGTAATGAAAGATAAGACTGATCTGATGGCATCTACACTCAGTGTGACTTGCAGGTGGGATGGAGCTGCTGAGAGTGTTTCCAGCAATGAAGGATTAGAGTGGTCCAGGATCCCTAAGTCTTTCCTGGCCTCAGCACTCTCAAAAGCATTTCTGCTCACAGAAGGGCCAATAAACTGTACATGGCACTGAGGCCAGCTTGGCAGAAGTTTCTGTCTTGGGGGAAGCCCCCTCACTTGAAGAGATTCTGGGCAGAGTGTAAGATAAGGCAGTACTTTTTCCACAGCTGGGTTTTCAAGATCTTTGGGAACCCTTGCTATACCCCTTCTTTGGTTTTGGGGTTAGTGATATTATAATGGGACATGGAGAAAGAAGCTGAATTCTGTGGTGAAATTTTGGATCTAACTATTCTCCCTACTATATATATATATTGTTCTTCTCCCCTCTCTCTGTCTTTCTGTATTTTATCCCCCGACTCTTCTTTCCTTGGGTCTGCTCACTCTCACTCTCCTCTCCCCTGCTCTAACTTCAATGTCATTCTCTTCTCTTTCCTCTTCTTCACTATTAGTCATTTAGGTATCTATTTTCTGCTTTGATATTTACCTCACTATGCAGTTTACAGAATTGATTTTGGAGTCAGAACAGAAAATTTAGGCATCCATTGGCATCCTCCTAGTAGGGCTCAGGATTTATCTTTTCTAGGGTGCAATCTATGTGATCGGGGTTTGATGTTTTATGGGACATGAATGGTGAATGCTAGAGATAGAGGCTATCTAGTAGCATCCCACTCTAATTTTAGAATGCTTAGAAAAACTTTCTGTATCACAAGTCAAATTTTGTACATTGAAAGAACAAGGCATACTTACCTTGCAAAATAATGTGCAGGTCAAATGAAATAACAAAAGTGAAAATTGTTTGAATAATAAGATTATACAAGAATAATATGTAATCTAGAATTGTGTTGTTCAATTAAATATATATTTAATAACACAGTAATATAGGTGAATAGGAAATAGAGGGAGATGCCTATCTGGGAAAAAAAGGAAGTTTTTGAGTATCAAATATATTTGAACTGTTTTAGATTTCAGCAGGTAAAAGTAAGAATTAAAGAAGGGAAAATAGCATTCTCTATTACTGGGATGTCACTCAGATGAGAGAGTTAGGATAGTGCGAGAGTGTTAGGAAATAATGATTGAATTCAATGATAAAACTCTGAGGTAGTGTTGATCTGACCCAATACATACATCTTGTCAAGACCTGCTTTCCTGTTTTTTCATGTTCCCAAATCTTCTCTTTGCTTATCCAAAATAAAACAAAATAGAATTGCATGACCTGGCTTTCATGGTTGCCCAATATCTGTCCATAATTTTACCTCTTACAACTTTTTGATCTAATAATGGTGTAATTTTTATGGAGATCATCTCCATGTTTCCCTGAACCAATACATATTTCTCTTCTTATGATATTTTGCTCACTTTTCCTGTTTTCATAGCAAAAAGCTCCCTCCTTTTGTTGTTTGTCTTTTGTTAGGACCCTAAACTATTGAAATTAATAATTACTTCATTATTCATTTTATAGTCATCATAGATAACTGGAACTGCCAATCAGAGCTTGTAATTATTATAACATCTCTAGTTCATCACACATAATTCAAATAGATGACGTGCAAGAAGTAAAAATATAAAAAAACATTGTACTAAATTAGTAATAAAACTACATCATAATTTTAAATTTATTAACTAAGTAAATCGGATAATGCTCCAATTTAGAATTTTATTTGAAATCTGTGCTATATTGCTGTAATTTTAGAAATGATGGAAAATGATCCAGTTTTTTAAATAGGAAAACCTGGAAGAATATGTAAGGGACTAACAGTTACCTCTGGAGTGTGGGATTGGGAAATTATGAATTTTTGAAGAGTACTTTTTGCTATGGATTGAATTGCATCCCTGCAAAAGATGTTGAAGTCCAACTCCCAATGGCTGTGAATGTGACCATCAATTTAAGATAAGGTCATTGGGATGAGCCTAATCCAATATGACTGGTGTCTTTATAAATGGGGAAATTTGGACACAGAGACACATGCACACAAGGGAATGCCATTTGAAGATGAAGGTGGAAATTGGGGTGATGAATCTACAAGCCATGGAACTCAGGAGGTTGCCAGCATAACACCAGAAGCTGGGAGGCTTGGAACAGACTGCCTTCATGTCCTCAGAAGGAACTGTATAATAAAACCAAATGAAAAGATGAAATACTGCCATTTACATGGATGGACCTTGGGGATATCATGTTGTGAAATAAGACAGAAATGTTAAGAACCATATGATTTCACTCACATGTGGGATATAAAACTGAAACTCATGGACACAAACAACAGTATGGTGGCTACCAGAGTAGAAGGGAGGGGGTCAGGGGTAGTAAAGGGTAAAGGAGGTCAAATATATAGTGACAGATGATTTGGCTTTGATTGGTGGGCACACAAAGTGATATACAGACGATGTGTCATAGAAATGTACACTTGAAACCTACATAATCTTATTCATAGAACCCTACACCTGAAACCTATATGATCACGTTGACCAATGTCACCCCAATAAATTTAATAAAAAAAATAAAAATAAAAATTCACTATGCCACTTATTTGGTTAAAAAATAAATTCTGTGTCTATAAAAAAAAGAAACCTATATAACCTTATTAGCCAATGTCACCCTCATAAATTTAATTAAGAAAACAGAAAACAGAAAAGATGGCAACTACTAGCATTGTGCTAAATAAAAACATTGACTATTAAAAAATAACAATAAAACCAAAATATAATGAGCAGAAGACAAACAAATATATAAATATGAAGAGTACACAAAAAGCTAAAATCTGCTTCTTTGAATAGAAGAATGAAATTGATAAACTCCTACCATGTGGTGACAGTTATACATGTGTATACATTTGTCTAAACTCATTTCCTATTCTTTTAAAATAGTGTATCTATTGTATATAAATTATACTTAAAGAAATCAATTTATAAAAAAAAATTTGTAAAAAAGTTTTTTTATTTTTCTTTCTTCTTCCTTCCTTTACCTACTGATTTACTTACTTCACATTATTTTAGAAATGATAGAACTATTAATTAATTTTCATTGTAATTACTCATATTATATTTTATCAATATCATTATGATTTGTCATAATTATTATATCTAATGATAACATTTTCTAGAATAGGAAACTAGGAGAAGAAACTTGACTAAAGTCAAGAAACAAATGATGGAGCTAGAAGTCAATTATATCTCATCTGTTTGAACCTTCACCTAGGCTCAGAGCTTTGTCTGCCATTAGAAAAGATTTGACTTGAAGGACAGAGCCTTTGGGTAACTTTTAGTAGTCTTTGCCTCCATGTGACTTAGACGTCATGATTTTTCCTTAGAGCAGGGTGAATGGGTGGAGCATTTGATAACTGAAATGGGAAGAGTCCCTAGGGCAGAGTGGGAGGGGAGGGGAGCTCTGAGGACAGAATCTGCCCGCTGACAGCCTTGTTTGGGATGAATTGGCCCCAAGGTTTGCTGTGATCCTGGATGAATTGAGCTGATTAACTCGATGAGCCAATCTATCAGGTTTGGGTGGGAAGGGTGGAGTCCTCGTCTCTCCAAAGGCTGGGCATTTGTGAACTTTCATGAAATCCCTATAAATATCTGATGGGAAAAAATAATTCTTTAATTCATGTGCTCTGTAGGGGAATGTTTTGGAGTACTAGACCTGGCTTTAGAGAAGTTTTTACCACAGAATAGAGGGGATATTTCCTTTTTATCCTAGGAAATTCCAAGAGTAGAAGTAAGAAACTTTCTGCTGGTGTTCCAGACCCTTTTGGAGAGTCTAGTTCACGTTTTTAGGAAGGGTTGGCCATCTTGGAGTACGTCCCCTCCCATAGATCCTGCAACAGAAAGCCAAGCAGATCCATTTGAAATACAATTTACATGTTGCAAACACATGTGAAATAGATCAGAGCTGGAAGAGTGAGAACTATGAGCCCTCTGTTGGATATCACCTCTTTTTTAAAAGGTGAGTCTTCAAGCCGCACTGCACCATTTCCCTTTTCTTGCCTCCCACTCAGGACTGGGTTTTAGGGCAGTTGCTATCATGCAGTCCTGTCTCCTGAAAAACCTGGAGTTCCAGGAATATGTTCCCGACGGTGATGAGAAGATTTTGACGCACCAGGGCTCCCCAGCTTTCACTCGCTTCTGCTTGAGGGAGCACTGTCTTAGGCCCGATTCTTACTGCAAACGGGGTACATCGAAGGGAGTAGAGGTATAGTATCTTATACCTGCAGATTTCTGACTTGCAAAGCGTAGGGACAGGAAAATAATAGAGGTTCATACTGATAATAGGCAATCAGTATGCATTGATACTGATAGATACTCTGATTCTATAATACTATGATGCCAATTGTCCTAATATTAATGATACTAATGTTGGCTGTATAGGACCCACTGTCACCCCATTTACAGCCCAAAATCACCTCCTCTTTCTGTGGTTGGAGAAAGGGGTAATATGAGTGGGAGAGAGCAAAGCAAAATTGTCTCATCTAGTGAAATCCTAGGGCAAACTACTCTTTATCTCTAACATGGGTTTATGCTCACTTTGCACTGTGGGTTTTCTTTCCTCTGTCTCAGCCCTTAATTCCCCCTTCCTACTTCGCTTCCCCACATGCACATTTTCCCCCTTTGGCTCTGATCCCTGCCATCATTCTCTAACCTCTTATCCCCTCCTCCTCAGTATCAGTTTTGACATATACATATAAAATGCTGATTTCTTTGCCCCGTCCTGAAGTTTGCAGGATGTCAGTGAATTGCCATGGAGCACAGAGGCTTGAGTTCTGGTCCTGGCTCCTTTCTGACCACTGTCTGCTAACCTCTGCCTCCCAGCTTAGCCCAAAGTTCACAAAATAGGACAATGTGAACTTGCCTTATGGGATATTGTAAAATCCAATGAACAAAATACATTAAAGCAAAAGTGAGAGAAGGGCTACAATGAGGGTCACATGATTCAACACACACACACACACACACACACACACACACACACACACACACACACACACACTTTAACATTGGAAGGTCTTTAGCAAGAAAGTGATTCAACTGGTAAAACCAGGAAATGTTTTGCTGAGAAGATGGCATTTCAGCTAGGCACTCTGCATACTGGTAGCTATGGAGAGGGAGGTTATATCTGAGGAAGGTCCGCTAGCCACTGTGGGAAATAAGAAAATTCAGAGAACAGATGGTCTGGGCAGTGTCAGGCTTGGCTGAAACATGCATAAGGAGAAATACTGGGGGAAAAAAGGGGGAAGCAAGAGATGGCAAGAGTTAGAAGGCTCTGAAAGCCATGGTCAGTATTTCAGCCACTGCATTTGAAAACCATAGTAACCATTTTATTACATTCATGATTCATTATATTTTTAAAGCTTTTTATTTTCAAGAGGTGACGAGGAGGTGAGAAGGAGAGGACAGAAAGAGTGAGGAGAAGAGGGTGTATCTGAAACTGTGTCTTTTCTGCGTCTTTTCTTTCTCTTTAGAAAGAGAGAGGACCCATGTGAGGATTCACTTAAAGAATTCAAGGATTGGCCATTAGTAATACTGACGTTTATGAAATATCAGTCTGACTGTCTGGTATGTACGAGCTAATAAATCTAACATTGAAAACTCACACAGCTCACTCAAAGTGTTATTTCCTTCTACTAACTTGTGTGAGACATTTTATTTAGAATTTATCGAGTACCAGTATTAGGTATTGTGTAAAAGGAATTATGTTCTATGTTCTGTGAATATAAAAATGGCTCTGTTTTTAGGACAGTGAAAATACCCTGTAGGTTTTTATAATGATGGACCCGTATCATTACACATTTATCCAGACTCAGAATGTACACCACCCTGGTGAGCCCCAAGATAAACTATGGATTTTGGGTGATTGTGATGTGTCATTGTAGATCCATCAATTATAGCACTCTGGTGGGGATGTTGATAGTGGTGTGTGCTTGGGGGTCATGTGTGTGTGGAGGCAGGGACCTTATGGGTAATCTCTGTAGCTTTCTTTCAATTTTGCTGTGAACCTAAAACTGCTCTAAAATAAGAAGTCTTAACAGCACTGATGATGACAGCAGATGACCCTATTGAGGGGGCATGTATAATTTTGCTGTGCCTCTCTGAAACTAATTGGGAGTGAGCACTCTGATAATTCTTTAAGGAAAGAGGTGACAAGTCAGAGCCACTGTGCCATCATCTTTGGGATGCCCTCAGGACAAGAAATAAGTGATTTTTCTAGATTAATATCTATACCAGGTATCAAGATCACAAAAGGTGAGCTGACAAAAGGTATAACATTCTTCAAAGGAAAAAGGATTAAAATACTAAACATGTCTGCTAAAAAAATTTATATAAATATAATAAAAATGCCTATTAACCAAGTCAGTCAGATAAGATAATGTCACAAGATACGAGATAACCTGCTTTTATTTTGTTTGTTTTTTGTTTGTTTGTTTATTTATTTATTTATGCTTGTGCACCACTAGCTTTTCTACAAAATAATCAATATCAAATAGTGGCCATACTTGCATATAAAAAAAAGGACATATAAATAAACACATGCAAATAACTTTATAGAAATTCTCTGGAAGACATACAAAAAACCAAAAGGAGTTATTTCTGGAGACCAAGATTATAGATTCAAATAATTTTGGGAGAGATTTTAATCTTTTCTTTTTACATTCTTCTTCTTTAAAAATTTTATCATCATCATGGATTATTCTATAGTAAAATATAGTTAATAAAAGGGTATAAAATACTGAAAAATTTAATTCTTATCAATAGCAATGGTAATCTCTAGCATTTGGGGCAGCATATCATACTTGGGAAATTATTCTAAAGTTGTTTATAAAATTGTTATTTATGACTGACAACTGGAAGCAACATAAGTATCTCAATGGACACATTTATACATTTTAATATCATTAAATTGACAATTAACTGTGGAAAATATAATAGCATAGTAAGAAATATTAAAACAATTCTAAGCCAACATGAAAACACAAAATGATACTATATGATGATTTTAATCATACAAACTATATATGTGATGAATAAGGGCTTGAAATAAAAAAATCATAAAATTGTATATTGGGATTATGGAATCTTCTTCTTTCTTCTTCTTATTTTAGTCCTTGCCCAAGGATATTTTTCCATTGATTTTTAGAGAGAGTGGAAGAGAGAGGGGAAGACAGAGAGAACTATTGATGTGAGAGAAACACATTGATTGGTTGCCTCCTGCATGCCCTCTGACCAGAGCCCAGGCCAGGGAGGAGCCTGCAAATGAGGTACGTGCCCTTGATGGGAATCGAACCAGAACCTTTGGTCTGCAGACGAAAGCTCTATCCACTGAGCCAAACCAGCTAGGGCTGGACTCTTTATCAAAGGGAATTCAGAGAAAAGAGGAATATATAAAAGTAAAAACACTACTTAAATTATAGGCATATTAGAAATTTTATGTCAGGTCAAATTCATCAGCAGAGAGGCTCAATATCCTAACGGGATAAGTTCAAGAGTAGTGTAAAAAAAGAGTAGTTCCTCGCCCTAGCTGGTTTGGCTCAGTGGATAGAGCACTGGCCTGTGGACTGAAGGGTCCTGGGTTCTATTCCGGTCAAGGGCATGTGCTTAGGTTGCTACCTAGGTTACAGGCTGGATCCCTGACCCTGGTCAGGATGTGTGTCTCTCTCACATTGATGTTTTTCTCTCTTATCTCTCCTCTTCCCTTCCACTTTCTTTAAAAATCAATGGAAAAAATATCCTAGGGTGAGGATTAACAGAAGAAAAGAAAAAGCAGAAAAAAAAAGTTTCCCAAATTATGCCATCTTCAAAGAATTGTCCAGACATTTGTTATATCAAGACAGTCAATGAAGCTGGCATCTTCTATACAAGAGGCATCGGTAAAAGACCTAAAATAAAGCACATTTCACCAGTGTCCAGAAAAGTTCTGAGATAACGGACACAAAAATGAGTGAACTGAACAATAATTATATTGGAATACTGTATTTTCCGGCATATAAGACAACTTTTTAACCCAGGAAAATCTTCTCAAAAGTCGGGGGTCGTCTTATATGCCGGGTGTCATCTTATAGAGCGGGTATATCCCAAACTCTATATTTTAACTGGAAAAGTTGGGGGTCGTTTTATATGCCCAGTCCTCTTATACGCTGGAAAATACGGGTGTTGATCAGATTTCAAAGCTCATAGATAAGATATACTGGTATAATACATGAAATATGCATGTGTATGTGTGTGCATATGTATGGGTATATTATATATATATTTTAAATTTTAGGAAAACTTAGAATAAGGCAGGACAAGTATTTGCCCTCTATTTTTTTTCACAGGAAGGCTAAATTTCAAACAGGTAACTAAGTCACTTGCTCAAGGAAAGTGCAAATTGTGCAGTTCTCAGTCTTGGTAGGAATCAAACTTTTTAAAGGACGTTTATTTGATTTATTCCCCACATGCAGACAGATTGGTCCAATGTGATAAGTTTCTGAACAACAGGTAGATCTGGGAGAGGCTTGGACATCACAGATTTACAAAGGTTCAAGGGGGATTAAAGGCAGTTGGAGGTAACAGGATGGAGCAGAAACAAGGAATTCAGAGTTCAGCTCACTAATCTCAACATGACACATCTTTCCTTTTCTCTGCAGATTAAACCTTCGTCAACTACACCTTACCTTCTCCAGCTACTAGAATGGTGATGAATAACAGTGTGATTGAGTTTGTTTTGTTTGGGTTGACACAGGATGCAGGAAAGCAGAAAGCAATATTTGGGGTCTTCCTGCTGCTTTACCTTGCGACACTGATGGGGAACTTTCTCATTGTAGTGACTATTAAAACAAGCAGGACCCTTGACAGTCCCATGTATTTCTTCCTGTTCTATCTGTCCTTTGCTGATGCCTGCTTCTCTACAACAACAGCCCCCAGATTGATTGTGAACTCCCTTTCTCAGAAGAAGACCATCTCCTACAATGAGTGCATGACTCAGGTCTTTGCAGCCCATTTCTTTGGCTGCATGGAGATCTTTGTGCTCCTCCTCATGGCCTTTGATCGCTATGTCGCCATTTGTAAGCCTTTGCGGTACACCACCATCATGAGCCAGCGAGTCTGTGGTGTGCTGGTGATTCTGGCTTGGGTGGGATCTTGTATCCACTCTTCAGCACAGATAGCA
The DNA here is from genome assembly GCF_027574615.1 of Eptesicus fuscus. NCBI lineage: Eukaryota > Metazoa > Chordata > Mammalia > Chiroptera > Vespertilionidae > Eptesicus > Eptesicus fuscus. The sequence goes on along the minus strand of NC_072485.1, from coordinate 66,693,402 downwards.
CTAGCTTTGCAATTGCCTTTCTGTGGCCCCAATGTGATTGACCACTATTTCTGTGACTTGCAGCCCTTGTTGAAACTTGCCTGCATGGACACTTATGTGATAAATTTGCTAGTTGTTTCTAATAGTGGGGCCATTTGCATGGTGAGTTTTATAATCCTGCTTATCTCCTATGGTGTCATCTTGTACTCTCTGAGAAACCACAGTGCAGAAGGAAGGCAAAAAGCCCTTTCCACATGCACCTCCCACTTTATTGTGGTTGTCATATTTTTTGGCCCATGTATATTTATATACACACGCCCACCAACCATATTTCCAATAGACAAGATGGTGGCTGTGTTTTATACAATTGGGACACCCTTGCTCAACCCTCTGATCTATACATTGAGGAATGCAGAAGTGAAAAACGCCATGAAAAAGTTATGGTGTAGCAAAGGATGACTCCAGTTGATAAATGATGTATGGGAATTCTAATGTATACTGCCTTAACAGCTTAGTTTTGTTTCATGGATAGGAAAGGCAAAATATTCTTGTTGGGAAACAAACAATTAAGAAATCTGAGAAAATTGCATTAGAATATGATTACTAAAGTCCATAATTATTTTGAACAATCTATGATGATCCTTAGTTGAATTCTATCAACATCTGCCCATACTCAGTAGGTAATTTGGCTTCGTATACAAATTTTTCTTCAGAAAGAAAAGTACTGACTAATGATATTGTAAGACTGTGTGTGTATGCACCATTTTTTTTTTTTATAGGTTTTACTAGAGGCCTGGTGCATGAAATTCGTGCACTGGGAGAGGGTGTCCCTCAGCCCAACCTGCGCCCTCTCCAATCTGGGACCCCTCAGGGGATGTCTGACTGCCTCTTTAGTCACTTTCACAATCCGGGACTGCTGGCTCCCAACTGCTTGCCTGCCTGCCTGATTGCCCCTAACCACTTCTGCCTGCCAGCCTGATCACCCCCTAACGACTCCCCTGCCAGCCTGATCGACGCCTAACTGCTCCCCTGCCAGCCAGATCATCTCCAACTGTTCTCCCCTGACAGCCCAGTCACCCCCAAATGCCCTCCCCTGCATATTCCCTCTTTATTAGATAGGGTTTTTTCTTTAACATATTGGACAGCTCTAACTGGTTTGGCTCAGTGGATGGAGTGTCGGCCTGCAGACTCAAGGGTCCCAGGTTCGATTCCAGTCAAGGGCATGTACCTTGGTTGGGGGCACATACTGCAGGAGGCAGCTGATCGATTTTCTCTCTCATAGATGTTTCTAGCTCTCTATCCCTTTCCCTTCCTCCCTGTAAAAAATCAATAAAATGTATTTTTTAAAAAACATATTGAACAGTGTACCTGCTGTGGTCTTGACAAAACAGTAAAAATGTAAACCCAAACTAAAAGTGTCATAAAATAAACTCCTTAAACAGGAATTTCATGAGACTTGGAAAGGTGATATCATGTGGTTGTTTCTTCCTTTTTTTCTTCTCTTTCTTTTTCTTGATGTTTCATCTTTTGTCCTTTCTTTTCTCCTTGTATTCCTTTTTTGTCCTCTCTTTCTCTTTCCTTTGGTAGAATCATCAGCACTTGAATCGCTCCCTGGGGGTGCGGGTGCCTCCCAGCCAGACACCGAGGGCTGCCACTGGGAGGGGTTGGCGGCATGGGGGCACCTCCCAGCCGGACACCCGAGGCTGCCGCTGGGAGGGGATGGCCGTGTGAGGTCGCGGATGCCTCCCATCCAGACACCCTGGGCTGCCTCTGGGAGGGGGTGGCGGCATGGGGGCGTGGACGCCTTCCAGCTGGACACTCGGGGCTGCCTCTGGGAGGGGATGGCAGCATGGGGTCGCGGGCGCCTCCCATCCAGACACCCTGGGCTGCCTCTGGGAGGGGATGGCGGTATGGGGGCGCGGGCGCCTCCCATCCAGACTCCTGGGGCTGCCTCTGGGAGGGGATGGTGCTGTGGGGGCATGGACGCCTCCCAGCCGGACACCCCGGGCTGCCTCTGGGAGGGCATGGTAGCATGGGGTCCCCGGCACCTCCCAGCCGGACACCAGGGCTGCCCGGCTCTCAGCGGCAGCCCTCCCTGGGACTGGGGGACTCCGGCGGGGCTGAGCGGACTGGGCGCCGCCATCTTGTGGCTATGGGGGCCGCCATTTTTGTCACGGAGGTACGGTTAATTTGCATATTACTCTATTATTAGATAGGATTCTTGTCCTAATGAATGTCTGGACACTTGCAGAGTCAAGATTTCTGTCTTGACAACCTGAAGATTAGAGAACATGTCTGAGAAAATGCTGCTCTGGAAATCTGTGCCTGAGCCTACTTCCCTGGGGGTATCTACATTGGTGAACCCTCTAACTCCAATGAAAGCTAGAAACATCAGTGAGACTCTAGACTGTCCCTGGGAAATCTCTCAAAGTTAATTTTGTGAGTGGTGAGCAAGAAGGAATGTTTTATTTGGATGAGATAGGCAATACCAGCCAGTCAGTTGCTCTTTGGGGTCTTCACAAAGGAGGGAAAGAGACAGTAAGAGAGTTTGGCAGCAGGAATATGCCGAGGAAGGGTACAGGGGGAAGGGAGGGCAGAGAGCAATGCTTGATGAAGAGAGAGAAAAGAAGAAAGGAAAGTGGAGATTTTGTCCAGACGGGAGAGAAGGAGATTTATCTTCCTTACTTCTTGAGCATCATTTCTTGAGTATGTGAACATTTGAAGAAAAAATGAAATCTCAAGATATTCCTCTATCATTGATCTTCCTGGGCTGTTAAGTTTATTTGGGTACCAGGAAAGGTAGGAAAGAAGCTTTTTTCTTCTTCTATCTCAAAACTAAAAAAATCAGATTTTTTGGAAGAATCTGGGATCAAAAGTCAGGTCTACTATTTCTTAACTGTGGTCTTTTAGTTTTATATAAAAATGTTTTAAAATATGTATTTTCACCCTAGCCAGTTTGGCTCAGAGGGTCGGCCTGCAACTGAAGGGTCCCGGGTTCAATACTAATCAAGAGCACATGCCCAGGTTGCAGGCTCGATCCTGGTAGGGGGTGTGCAGGAGGCAGCTGATCAATGATTCTCTCTCATCATTGATGTTTCTATCTCTCTCTCCCTCTTCCTTCCTCTCTGAAATCAATAAAAATATGTTTAAAAAGATGTAACATTAATTAAAATAAAAAAAATAAAATGTGTGTTTTCATTTTTGAGGAGAATATAATCTATATGTATAATTCACACTCACCACCACCATTACCACCTCCACCTCCACCTTCTAATCTCATAATCAAGTACTGCCATACCATTTCAGCACTCAAGTTTATAATTACCATCAAATTGGCACCAGAAAGTATTATTTTTAGTCATATGGGCTAATGAGAAAGGAACACAATGAACTCATAAGTCTGTAAAGCATTTCCATCAATTGAGTACATAATGTTATGTTCACCAAAGCTTCCCAATAGTTCTGGTTTAGACAAGCGGTGGCAGAATAAATATTTGAGTCCCAAATGGGATATTTATCAGGGCTCTCAATACCATATTCACAAGTGGCAATTTAATTTCATACTTCTTCTGAGTGAACAATTTTCCTAATTTTATGTCTTACAGTTCTGTTTTGAAAGCATTTGAATCTGTTCGTATAAAGATTATATTTAAGTGTAATTGGTTCTTAAGTAACCAAGACATACTCAAAATAAAACTTTATTTTTTATCTCTCATTATTCCTTTAAATTTATTATGGTGTAAGGAAACATTTATCTGTGCCTAAATGAAAACTCAGAAAGCTTTAGAAATGTTCTTCTCATTATTAGGTAATACAGAGCCCAAATTCCCTTAGATTTTAGATATGGGCTCAATTAGAGAAGGTGGGAGAAGCAGTCAGGGGACATACAGGTCTTACTAGACCCAGTATCTTAACAAGTGGCTTACTGTTACTGGGCTGCCTGGCAAATGTTGAAAGCTTTTTATTCCCCTTCCTTTTGGGGGCTTTTTGTAGATCTTTTAATTCTAGTACCATTGACATAGTAGGAAAATGTCTATTATGATTTCTGTTGCCGTCTTGCTTAGTCCTTAGAAAGCCAGTGGTTACCTTCAAAATACTGTCCTTGGAATTTCAAGTGGCCCTATTGGGCTGGTTCCTGGAAGACCTCCTATGGCTCCTCTATGGCATTCCACAGGGAAAGGATCATGCATCTCTGCCCTAGGAATGCTATTAATATAGAAACACTGTTGATGTAGGCTGATGTCCACCAGCCACCCTCATCTGAATCCACCTGTAAGTCAGCCAGTCTCTCTTGCTTGCCTAGATTTTCAGTCCCTTGGGCTGAGCAATACGGAGGAACATGCTAGGTTCTCAGAATAGCACTCTGAAATCCCCCTCCATCACACACACACACACACACACACACACAAACACACACACACACACACACACACACACACACACACACACACACACAGTTTGGGGTGATTTCCCCTAAGCTGTTCTCAAAACCACTCTCCCACTTTATACTCTGAGCAGGTTTATATCCTTTGTAGGATACTTACGTTTATCATTTCCTTTGGTTTGGAGATAGGCGCACGTGATTTGGGCACATTTTGTAACTTCACAACTATTGTGTTTAGTCAAAATTTTAGCTTCGACAGCTTGTTATATAAGAAATGTTAATTCATAAATAATTTGTGTTGATGCTGGACTTCAAGATTATTTTTATTTAGAAAGGGATTGTATATTATTCTGATTTGAGAAACATTTGTTTCTACTCACATAAAAGACATTTAATGGGGGGAGTGCAAGTGGGGTGGAGGGGGTCAATGAGGGAAAAAGGGGGACATCTGTAATATTTTCAGCAATAAAGATAAATAAAAGTAGAAATAAAAAACCACACATTTATGGACCAACGTTTTTACATTTTAACTTTATCTTGTGGTCAGAGAAAACTTCAAAGCCTCCTAGGCAGGACATGACTTTCAGATGATGAAAAGAAGCCAGGAATCTTATATTCTTACTAGAGGCCCAGTTCATGATTAAATCATGCACGTGTAGGGTCCCCTAGGCCTAACCTGCCATCCAGGCCATATCCACTGCCCCGCAAAGCCTAGCACGCTCCGCAGACACTGCTAGCAGCCTGCTCCCTGCTTTTGATGGCAGGGGGTCCGCTGGTGCTGGAGTGGACACACAGCTCCCCGCTTTCGATCACAGGGGAGCTGGCTGTCTGTGCACTGGTGCACCAGGCCTTTCGAAAGCCTCCGGCGCGGTGGAGGCTTTCGAAAGGCCTGGTGTGGGAGCAGACAGACAGTCAGCTGTCCGCTTTGGCTTTCGATCGCGGGGGAGCTGGCTGGCTGTCCACTGGTGCACCAGGCCTTTCAAAAGCCTCTGGCGCTGCGGAGGCTTTCGAAAGGTCTGGTGCCGGAGCGGACAGACAGCCAGCTCCCCCGCTTTCGCTCCCTGCTTTTGATGGTCCGCAGCAGGACATGGGCTCGCTGCCCCAGAGGCCCCTTCTGTGCCGCAGCACAGCCATGGCGCAGACGCTGAGCTCGCGCCGCCGCTGGCGATGTGAGCTCAGCATCCCGCGGGCCCAATCGGCCACCCCAGCCACCCTGAGTCCCGCCCCCTGCGCCTCCTGCTGGCCCAATCGTGGGCGTAGCGGAGTGATGGTAATTTACATATTACCCTTTTATTATGTAGGACTAGGGGCCCAGTGCACGAATTTGTGCAACTTGAAAGAAACTGTGGGCTGCGAGGCTGCAGTGGGCATAGGGGTGGGTCTCAGACCATCCTCTGTGCCCCTGGTCCCCTCTTTGCTGGCAGCCCCACTCCCGCTGCCACTCCCACATGCTGATGGTGCCAGCCTTGCTCACACCCGCTGACAGTGTGGAACGATTGGGGCCAGTGCCAGCAGCAGGTGTGAGTGGTGACTGCTGCCCCCATCACCCCTCAGGAGCAGGGGTAAGTGGAGAAGCCCTCAGGGGAGATCGGGGCCAGCAGCAATTGCTTGCACTCGCTGATGGTGCTGAGCTATCAGGACCAATGCCAGGTGCCGGCAGTGGGTGAGAGTGGCGGCTCTGGTGTCGGCAGCGGGTGCGAGCAGGGCCATCGCTGGTAGCAGGTGCGAGCAGGGCTGGCACTGGCATCAGGTGAAAGCGCCGGTGTGTGGGGGAACCACAGCACGGGAGCAAAGAATTTTCAGTAACCACCAGAGGCTCGCCCTGATGACAGTGACCAGCACCCCGCCTTGATCTGGAGTCCCCACTCATCTGCTCCACCATCCTGCCGTGGCCAACACCCGCCATGTTCCACGCATGCCCCCTAGTGGTCAGCACACGTCATAGTGACCAGTTGTTCGGTTGTTCGGTTGTTCCGGTTGTTCCGCTGTTCGGACTATTTACATATTAGCCTTTTATTATATAGGATTCTAATTTCTGCTACTTCTCATTTTCAGCAATAACTCAGCTTTTGTCATTTTAAATAGTTTGAGTATTGCTTATAATATTCTGCAGGAATTGAAATTCCTGGAAGCAAGCATAATAACTCAAAAAGCTGACAAACAAAGCAGTTCTTAGAACTGCAGTCACCCAGCAGTGTCCCACTTTAGCATTAACAAACCTTCAACAGAGTTGGAAGGGAGGTGGGAGACATGCAGAGCTTTTGGGAAAAAGAATGGTATAGTAAGAATTTAGTATAAAATATCCCACTTAGAGGATCTATACATGTTTCTCTGACAAGTATTTACATTGCATTTTCACAGAGGAACATTTTGCTGAATGTTATAGGTGAATTTCAATGATCTAGGTAAAAACTATTTGGTGTTGGTAAAAATAGCAAGGAGTGCTGGCTTCTGGATGTATTTTTCAAGGGAGAACCAGCAGAATTTAGTGTCAGATTGTGTGAAGGAAGAAGTAAAGAGCGACTTAAAAGGATTTTTGGCCTCAGAAATGGACAGGATGGAATTGCCATGAACTGAGAAAGGAGCATGGTGGTCATGGTTGTGTGAAGGTTGAGGGGTTGTAATCGGGTGTTCAGTTTTTTATATATTCTGAATTTGAGATGTTGATTAGACAACAAAGTGGATATTTGGACAGGCAGTTAGTTATATGAATCTGGAGTTAGGGAGCATGGTCTGGGATGCAGATATACATTTGTAGCTCTTCAGCAGTTCCCTACCATTTAAGGTCAAGTGACTGGATGCATTTACTGAGGCAATATGCATGGACAGAGGAAAAGAAGAGAACCTAGGACTGATACTGAACAATCTTAACAAGTCAGAGAGGAGAACCTGAACCAAGAAAGGAGAATAAGGAGTGACCTGTGAAAGAGGAAGAAAACCAAGAGACTAAGGTAAGTTGGAAGCTGAGTGAATAAAGAATGTCCAGAAAGTAAGAATGGTATATAAATCTAATACTGATCTAGGATGTAAGATGATGGCTGAGAACTGGCCATTGGATTTAGTAATGTAGAGGCCATTTGCAATATTCACAAGAAGTTTGTTAAGGTGGAATGGTGGAGAAACCTGCCTGGTATTGGTTTAGATGGACTGGGAGGAAAGGAATCTTGAATGGGCAGGGGATCAATATTGTAGTAACTACCTATGATGCTAGGACCTACCCACAGTGGGTACTTGAACTACAGGAGGGAACACTTTGTAACCTATATGAATGCCTATCTGCTGGCCTGTGAACATGAAACTAATACAAAATAATGTTGAATACAAACCATAATTGAAAAATAATCCTATGTAATAAAAGCCTAATATGCTAAGTTTCCCATTGTCTGGTCATCTGTTCAAACAATCAAAGTGTAATATGCTAATGATATCCTAAGGCCACTCAACCACTTGCTGTGATGTGCACTGACCACCAGGGGGGGGGGGGGCAGACAGTCGACTGGTCAGCCAGTCGCTGTGATATGCACTGACCACCAGGGGGTAGATGCTCTAACTGGTAGGTTAGTTTGCTGCTAGGGTCTGGCTGATTGAGACAGGCTAGACATGCTCTGGAGCCCTCCTGCAATCCCTCCCCAGCTGGCCAACCTCCCGCATCTCCTCCTCCCCCAATTGTGCACCAGTAGGGTCCCTCAGCCTAGCCTGCAACCTCTCACAATCCAGGACTCCTTGGGGGATGTCAGAGAGCCAGTTTTGCCTGATCCCGCAGGCCAGGATGAGGGACCCTACATGTGCACAAATTTGTGCACCAGGCCTCTAGTAGAATAAATAAGAGAAAATATGAAATTCTTCTAACATATTTTAATATGAAGGGGAAAAATAAATGGAAAAAGTAGTTGATCTTCCAATGAGGTGGTGCTCAAGTCAAATAATCTCTCCTCTGCAGAGAATTCTCTCCACAGCAACTTTTCCAAGAGGAGTGTTGTTTTTAGGTTGCAGAACAGCTAGCTTATAGGGATCAAGATTCTACCACAACAGGCAGGGAGTCTGAATATGAGGCCACAAATGCTGGAGGGTGGGCAAAGGATGCGATGCAAGTTTGTAGAAATTCTTTTCTGATTGCTTCAAGGTGTCTTTGTGAATTAGAAAGAGACTGGTTGAGAATGAGGAAAGAGAAGAAGGTATTGGGATTTTAAAGATAAAACAAAAGATGGAAATAGTCCTCTAGCACATGTGGTCCTTTATCACTAACCATCCTAATCATCCTTTATTCATTTTAGAACAGGATACATGGACTGTGGAATTGCAGATGGGATATGACTGTAACCTATGCCATCATATCCCTGATAGGCAGATATGTCAGAAATGACACTAATGTAGGCATTGGGCTCTTCAGCCTTTTAAATGCTGAAGTTTAGGCTGATATATAATTTCGGATGAACACCAAGGTCAAAGGTGACCTTCACAGCATTTTTATTAAAAGCCTCTGCAAGATACTCAAATTTGAAAAACAACTGTCCACACATTGACAAGGTACTCTTATGTGCCATGTATACAAGCAATGGAAACTTCAAAGGGACCCACAGGTTTTGAATGTGAAGCTGGTGCTGTGCTCATGCTCAGAATGTGGAAGGGCGAGGAGCGTGATCTTAGGAAGATGCTCTGTGTGCGGGCAGAGTGTTGGCATGCACTCATGGATGGAGAGAAAAGGAAAGAGGTCTCAGCCACAGTTTGCGATGGACAGGGTACTGGAGACAAAGATGCCATTCAAGGTGGCTGATGTAATGTCTTCAGAGAATTCTCTCACTATGTTGGGGAATTGTGTCTGCTAGTAGGAGCCATTTTCAGTAGCTTAATGGTAAGATTTATTGCCAAAGCTTCTGACCAAGAACCATTGGCTGCTAGAAGTTATCACTGGGGAATGGATAGACAAAAGTACCTGTTAGTGTGGAAGTGGTTTTGGCACCAAGCATTCTACATAATTAAAGCATTGCATCAGCCTTGGAGACCAAGAGACCATGTTGGAAGGTGATGCTGACCACAGTTTCCCATGTACATCAGGGAATACACTTTTCCCTTCCCTGCTTCATGAGCCAAAGGCAGGGCTGGAGTCCAAGGCATCTGTAACTAAGGCTGACCTAAAGAATACATCATTGTCGTCACCTCAATATAGCTTATGACCCCCCAAAATTACACCTTAGAGAAATATTTAGCATATGTGTGTAAAAATCTACACATTAGCTAATGAATCATATTGTGTTTTTTAAATGGAAGACTTTATATTTTAGAGCATTTTTATGTTGAGCAGCAAAATTGATCAGGAGGTACAGAGATTTTCCATATACCCTGTGGGCCCCCTCCCCACATCTGAATAGCCTCCCCCCATCATCAATGTCCTCTACCAGAGTGGTACATTAGTTACCCTCAGTGAACCCACATTGGCACCTCATAATCATCCAAGTCCATAGTTTACCTTAGAGGTCTCTCTTGGTGCTATACATTCTATGGGTTTGGACAAAAACTAGTATATAATGACACGCATCCATCATTATAGTGTCATACAGAGTAGTTTCACTGCCCTAAGAATCCTCTGTGCTCACCTATTCATCTCCCCTCCCCCCACACGTTCGTATTGGGTTATTAAATTACAATATAGGGTTAAGGTAAATCTTTCTTTAATTAGGCCATCTTTTTTTAGTTCTTCACTTCTAAGTAATTTCTTATAGGCAAAAGTACCTGCAGACAAGGTCTGCCATTGGAAGATACCAGATCCACTTGGGGCTCAAGATTCTGGAAGTTCATCTATATATAAGGGGGTAACAAATCAATAAGAGAGTAAAGATGATACATCTCATGATCATTTTCCAAACAGAAGATCTTATTTTACTTGGCTAGGCTTCTGAGCTCAGGCTAAACTTTGGGGAACGAAGAACTTTATGATATCATGTAATACTCTAAGATCCTTTATTTTCGTGGCTCTCCTAACCTCTGAAAGTCACCTTTAATTAACATAGGTATGTAGATATAGATGGAAACATTATTATAAATATACTTCTTATTAATAGAGGCATAATCATATACCTCAAACCTAACTTTCTAGGTCACATATTTTAATACTATTAAATGCATAAGGGAAAGTCTTTCTGCTTTAAAGAAACTCTCTTCCTCTCACAGGACACCAGTCTATTTTAGTGTTCTAAATTTTTTCTTCAAATATGATACAGATAAATTGGGTAAGAATGGAACCTCTGGCTTCAGGCACCACACTCTCTTCCCTGGATTATATGTGCAAATAAATGATAATAACAAGAAGAGTTTTTGTCTCCTAATGCATGGAGGGACAGCTAAGGGCACTCGATGGGAGCAGAGTAGTTTCTTGACGTTCTACTTCCTCTTTCACCTAAGACACTGTTGTTTCTTCTTCCTGCTTTCCAAAGGGGATGAACATACTTGACACTGATTTCAAGTGTTCTAACAGGTAAGTGACAGATGATTGATATCTTTATAGTCAGGGGAGTATTATTACAGAACAATCCAACATGATTTGAAAATATATTACCGTATGTCTTATACTGCTCCTACTTCCTCTGAGACAGGAAAAGAAAAAAAAATGTTTTAAAAAGTTTATTGTTAATGTAGTAAATAAGTAGGATGAAAATAAGTTTTGGTATAAAACAACGTTTTGAATCCAACAAATGTTTTACAAGCACTAGGTCTGTGAAAAGCCATCATTGTGCGGGGAGAGAAAAATGAATTCCGTGCCTTAAGGTTTATTAAAGTTTCTTGAGATGGCAGAGTGCAGAACAGTTTACAATGATTTTCATGTTCAGTAGCTGAGCAAGATACATCCTCATTATGGGTATTACAAGTTAGAGGAGAATATGTCTAGTTAGAAGTTAGAGAAACTGTTAATAGAGGTAAGGGCCTGACATAGTTGCTAGAGAATGCTACCTCTTCCATCTCCTTTAAATGGAAGATTGTAAATCACAGTCTGGAATTATTATGCTTCGCATGCTGCTAATACAGTAGCATAAGAACATATTTGCAGTTGATGTGCATTTGGGATTTAGTTTGAAAAGCTGAACAACTGCTTCTCATGGAAAGTTTAGAGAAACCAGGACAATGTGAAGGTTAAAAACTATAATGAAGGTGAAAAGTAATGCGTCATATGCATTGGAGGGAGACTTTGTCATTCTTATTCTGGGATTCTGAGGGATAAAGAATTTTGGTACAATCTATTAATTTTCCCACAGAGAATGCTAAATTTTTCATAGAAATAAAATGAGTATAGGGGTTCTCCCTAAGATAGAAAGAAGTTCAGTAGAACTGAGTCAGGGAGAGTTGAGTAGTTTAAGAGAGAGTCTTTAAGGAAAATACTGATTCTCACTGTGGTCTCCGCAATAAAAACGGACTTTTAGGATGAAAAGATCCACTTACCACTCTGTGTTCCACTCTCATCTATTCTCCACCTTTTCCCACTTATTTCCTTTAAGCTCTTCCTCATTATCTCCAACCCAACACGTGGTCTTTTTTATCATAGTTTCAACATACTTAGTTATTCTAAAGTTGGCTAAACTTGCTTGGAAAGTTCAGGTAAGTTATTAGAAGATGTGCTATTTTGCTAGTGTGGTGTTGCCTCCGGATCATTGTTACCCATTTTTGTTACAAGTTCCTTTCAGAACCCAATGATGAAAGGTGTTAATGTACCTCTGGAAATAGTGAATGTGGTCATCAACAAAGACAAGCACTAAAACGAACATCAGTGTCGGGAAGATAGGAACAGTGTCAAGCTCTCCTTGCATTCTTTCAAGGCCAAGGATTCATATAAACAACGTCAAATGCTTAAGGTAATCCTTTCTCTGGGTGTCCAAATCCCCAAGTCTTACTTGACTGTGTGGGCTATTCTACTCCAGGGTGTGGAGCTGACTTACTAACTTATTTAAAGTTGATCTCAGGTTTTTTAAAAAATTTATTTATAAGTTGGGAGCGTGTTTATCTGTTTACTATACATAATAGGTAGAAGGAGGCCACATTAGATTAATGATATGTGTTTTGTAATTATAATAGTACTAAAACAATCAGATATGATATTTTAAGAGGTAATAGAGAAAGTTCAATGTAAAAACACTCTAAGCACCTACATGGCACAAGACATTGGGTTTGGCATGATGGAGAATATAATCCTGAGAATATGTAGTTTCCAAAGATTCTTATTCCAAAAAGGAAGCTAAAGGAATTACACATATAAGTGAATTTCAGCATAGTATGTAATAATATAAGAAAAGCTGCAAAGTGAACCTTTAGAGAACTGGAAAGAGAATTTCCTTTTTCACAAAATGATCACCAAAGGCTGCCGCTGGAGAGTTGTATTTGAAGGGTACTGTACGAAGGTACAAAATTCACAAGCTTATTTGAGACTCATAAGGACCCTATAAAGTAGTCATACAAATTCAGGATCAAAGAGTTGAGATGACATAATAAGAAACCACAGCTACAATGTCCATGATGAGGAATATTTATTTTTCTTGAGATATTTCATAAAATCACATATTATGTCATGAATTAATTCCTTTATCATTATTATTTTTGCAGATAAAATATTTCACATTCACCCTTGTCCTCTTTCATGAAATCATGCAGCTGAATAATAATGTGACTGAGTTCATTCTACTTGGATTGACCCAGGATCCTGTTAGGAAGAAAATAGTGTTTGCCACTTTCTTGCTTTTCTATTTGGGGACGTTGCTGGGGAACTTTCTGATTATTACTACTATCAAGACCAGCCGGACACTTGATAGTCCAATGTTTTTCTTCCTTTTCCACTTGTCCTTATCTGATACCTGCTTCTCTACCTCCATAGCCCCTAGAATGATTGTGGACGCCCTTTTGAAGAATACTACTATCTCCTTCAATGAGTGCATAATACAAGTCTTTTCATTCCATTTCTTTGGCTGCCTGGAGATCTTCATCCTGATCCTCATGGCCCTTGACCGCTATATGGCTATCTGTAAGCCCCTGCACTACATGACCATCATGAGTCCGCGGGTCTGTGGCGTGTTGGTGGCTGTGGCCTGGGTGGGGTCCTGTGTGCATTCTTTAGCTCAGGTTTTTCTGGCCTTGAGTTTACCTTTCTGTGGTCCCAATGTAATTGATCACTATTTATGTGACTTGCAGCCCTTGTTGCAACTTGCTTGTACAGACACTTATGTGATCAATCTTCTCTTGGTGTCCAACAGTGGGGCCATTTGTACAGTGAGTTTTGTCATGCTGATGTTCTCCTATGTGATCATCTTGCTTTCTCTGAGAAACCACAGTGCTGAAGGGAGGAGAAAAGCCCTCTCCACCTGCGTCTCCCACATCATCGTGGTCATCTTGTTCTTTGGTCCTTGCATTTTTATATATACCCGCCCTGCGACCACTTACCCCGTGGATAAGATGATAGCTGTGTTTTATACACTTGGAACACCTTTGCTCAACCCTTTGATATATACACTGAGGAATGCGGAGGTGAAAAATGCCATGAGGAAGTTCTGGAGCAAGAAACTCGTCTCAGATGACAAATGATGAATGGAACTTGCAAATTTTTCTTCATAGTTTGGACTGATCTAGAAGAAGCCCATAGAGAATATTATCTTCTTATTGTGGAGTTAATATGATGCTAACTTGGGGCATTAGAATTAGTTTCTTCCGGAAGAAAGGCGATGTGCACACATATACCGGGTGGTGTCAAGTCAGTGATATTTATTTATATACTAGAGGCCCAGTGCACAAAATTCGTGCATGGGGTGGGGGGTCCCCTCAGCCCAGCCTGCACCCTCTCCAATATGGGACCCCTCGGGGGAAGTCTGACTGCTGGTTTAGGCCCGATCCCGGCAGTCAGACATCCCTCTCACAATGCGGGACTGCTGTTTTCTAACTGCTCACCTGCCTGCCTGCCTGATCACCCCTTACTTCCCCCCTGCCAGCCTGATCACCCCTAACCACCTCTGCTTGCCAGCCTGATCGCCCCTAACTGCCCCCCTGCCGGCCTGGTTGTCCCCAACTGTGCCCCCACCAGCCTGGTCGCCCCTCACTACTCCCCCTGCCGGCCTGGTTGCCCCACGCAGCCTGCTGTTCAGTCATTTGGTCGTCCCTCACTAACCCCCCTGCTGGCCTTGTCACCCCAGGCAGCCTGCTGGTCATTACTGTTACTGTGATGGCATTCTGGACAATTTGCATATTCCTCTATTATTAATATAGATTTTTATTTTTATTTATTGATTTAGAGAAAAAGTAAAAGAGAGAGAAACTGATTTGTTGTTCCATTTATTTATGCATTCATTGGTTGATTCTTTTAAAAAATACATATTTTTATTCATTTGAGAGGAAGGGAGAGGGAGTAAAAGATAGAAACATCAATGATGAGAGCATAATCAATTGGCTGTCTCTTGCATGCCCCACACTGAGGGTCAAGCCCACAACCTAGGCATGTGCCCTGAATGAGAAATGAACTGTGATGCTCAACCATTGAGCCATGCTGGCTGGGCCATTGGTTGATTCTTTTATGTACCCTGACTGAGTATCAAACCCATAACCTTATAGTATGGGGATGACCTTTACCCAACTGAGCTATCCAGCTAAGGACTCCAGTCAATTTTAAGTAGAAGAAGATACAGCCCAGGAACAAACAGCCATCACTGTTTCCTGCTGTGTCTCTGCCTCTCTTGCCTGCCTACTGTCACTGTGATTTTGACCTGTTTTTTCCCCTGCCCTGCTTCATGTTGGCGTGTAGTGTTCTCTGTTTATACTTATAACTTATGTACTTATGTCCATTGTTTAGCAGGCTCTCCTTCCAGTGTCTCATTTATTAGACACTGTGTTCTGAATGTCTGAGCATAGACCTTCAACTTGCTTGTTCTTCCTGACTCAGAAGAAAGCTTCATATTAAAATAATAGGATCTTCATGTTTTAAGGGACAATGTATATAATCTAGTTAATCTCCCTTCTATTTCTTGGGATAATATTTTAAAATTTTCTTATGTTTACCTAGATCCTTCTAGTACAGTGATAGAATATGGTGAGAAAGTTCACATTTCTGAAGGAGTTTTTTTTTTTTTTAAGCTTTTGACTATTGAGGTTGCACTCATTATTATTTTTCTAAAAATTACTTTTATTTCCTTCAAAAATGATCCCTTTGAATTTTGGGGAAGTGCTAAGTTTTCTCTTGAATCATACCAATTATGATAATTTGTTTATAACATTGAGTTATTATGATTGGCACATAGTGGCCCAAATTAAGATAGATATATTTATGTGGGTTAGAAGTAAAGGAGACAGTAGTTGATGGTAGGGAATTTTAAAATAATAACCAATTAAAGATAGATAAAAAAATGTTATAACCAGAGGAGGATTTCTAGGCTTTGAAAGTAGAATAGTTACATCACAGGTATGAATTATTTTTAGCGAGTTTTAATATAATCCAGAAAAGACAGTAACTTCAGAGAGACTGAGATATTTGGATGAAAAATGTATTAATGCAATGGAGAGGGATACCCACCTTTTGTCACCATCTGTCAATATCGTCGTCTCTAATTACATGATCACTAAGAATCTTTCTGATTTCAATGTTTTCTTATTTGCATTTTTATCTATATAGAAAAGTCAGCATGACTATTTGTTTTAAATTTGGAACTTCTATTTCTGTTTATAAATTACTAAATTATATTAAGGTTACTAAATCTGTGTTAAATTTTGTCATACCAGGAACTTTAGAACTTCTTTAGCATGAGAAAAAGGTAATAATTTCTCTGTGTAGGAGTGGAAAGCTGTGAAAATGGAAAGCGGGGTCATTTAGGTACTGGGAGTGTGATGGGATAACTTAGGGTATGAAATTTGGTTATAGGAAAGACAACATAATGAGGAAAGGCTTTGTGGAAATAGGGACATTTAAGTCTGACCTTAAGTATGTTAGGAAAAAGCTGAGCACCGTCAACATCCTACATAATAAAAGGGTAATATGCAAATCGACCGAATGGCAGAAAGACCAGTTGGCAGGGGGGTGGGGCCAGCGAGCAGGTGGCTCCAGGTCAGGCAAGGTATGTGCCAGTGGCAGAGGGAGGGAATGGAGATGGGATGGCAGCGACCAGCAGTGGCGGAGGGGCAGTGAGGGCAGGGGGTGTGTGTGGCACCGTCCCCTGATCGGCCAGGCCAGTTGCCTCCCGCAGACAGAGGCCAGGTGGCAACCGTGGGGTGATAGGGGTGGCACTGTCCCCTGATCCCTGTCCTCACCTCCCGCAGAGGGAGGCCAGACTGTGGGAGTGGACTTAAGCCATCAGTAGGACATCCCCTGAGGATTCCTGGACTGTGTAAGGGTGCAGGCTGGGCTGAGGGACCACCCACCCAGTGCATGAATTTTCATGCACTGGGCCTCTAGTTAATAAATATTAGCCTTGGACATGGAAGCAGAGGGAGGCTCTTAAGAAATATAATAAACTATGGGCCCGGTGCATGAAATTTGTGCACTGGGGGTGGGGGGTCCCTCAGCCCAACCTGCCCCCTCTCACATACTGGGAGCCCTCAGGGGATGTCCTACTGATGGCTTAGGCCCGATCCCCATGGGAAGCGGGCCTAAGCCGCAGTCTGGCCTCCCTTTGTGGGAGGCAACTGGTCTGATCAGGGGAAGGCACCAGCCCCATCACCCTGCTGCTGCATCCACTGCTAGTCACCGCAGCCACCAAGGTGTTTTCATCAACACGGACTCCAGTCCCTTCACCAAGAAAAAATGACAACTTTCTTTAGGCATTTTCAAGATGTGTCTTTCATAGGATATGCATTTCTTTCTTTCTTTATTTTTTTTTATCCTCACCTGAGGATATGCTTCCATTGACTTTTAGAGAATGTGGAAGAGAAAGGGAAAGACAGAGAGAAACATCAAAGTGAGAGGAACACTTTGATTGGTTGCCTCCTGCATGAGCCCTGATCTGGGCCCCGGCCGGGGAGGAGCCTGCAACCTAGGTACATGCCCTTGATCAGAATCAACCCAGACCTTGCTGTGGGCAGGCCGAGGCTCTATCCACTGAGTCAAACTGGCTAGGGCAGGATATAACATTTCTTAGCCCTCCAGCAGTGGACCTTCGTTTTTTTCTTCAGAAGTGTGGTGGAAAAACCCTAGATCACCTTTTTGGATTCTTATTACCCAAGTTACTAAGAAAATTACCAGTGGCATACAGGAAGCTTAGCCAATGTGCAGTCAGAAAAGGTGTTTCCTCTATAGTTCACACCAATCACGGGCTGGGCCCTGCCCAGACCTAAAGCCTCTGGCCAAAGCTTTAGACCTAGGAAGGGGACCTCCAGCTCCCTGTGATTGCAGACACTGCCCATTGGGCAGGGGACCCCAGCTCCCTGCAATCTACCACAGGAGCAGACCCCCTTGCAGGAGCTGACCCCCAGTTGCCTGCGACCCATCGCAGGCTCCCTGCTGGTGCCCAAGGCCGGAAAAGCCTCCGGTGGATGGTTTCCTGGTGGGCGTGGCTTGTGGGTGTAGCAGAGTGATGGTTAATTTGCATATTACTCTTTTATTAGGTAGGATGTATTAGGGTTTATCCCTGCATAGAAAGAAATAAAGCTACTTTTAAGACCATTTGGTCACTGACCATAAAACTTACATTTAATATTTAACATCACATATTTGAAGCAATTTAAAAAGACTTATTTGACAGCACACTTGAAAAGTTGAAGCAAGAGCAAATTAAAATCACCAGTTTATTTTTACTGGTCTTGTCCAAGAATCACCACGGGAATTGCCTGTGAGATGGCACCCAGGTCCTCTCATACCCTTAAATACACCTGACTGCAGCTTCCCCAGATGCCTCCAAGCCCCATGCATTGAGGACCTTGCTGCTCATTACTGCGTTGGAGGGAAAAAAGATGAGAGCTTTGGGTGTTTCCCCTGCAGTTTGTGATATAATGCTCATTCCTTTTATGTGTATACAGAAAGTTAATTTTCAAAATATATTTATTTTAAATATAATTAGAAAGCTGAATACAAAGCATGAGACTTTTTTCATTGCCTTTCTCCCCTAAGAGATCTATTTGATTTAGAATAGATTTTTTTATTTTTTTTTTATCTGTTGTCATGAGTTCAAGAAGATAAGGATTTCCCTTCAGATATTGACTGGAATTAACTGATGTTCAATATGTGAGTTCCTATTTTTTCTTTTCCTTTTCCATCTTTTTTTTCTCCCTTTTTTTGCTTTTGCATGCCTGAGTCTATGTAAAGTTAGTTCTTTGAGTAGCTATGGAATAATCTATCCTTATCTGCTTCTTTTCTTAGGAAATTATATTTTCCATAAATACTAGTATGTGTTCTAAAAGTGTATCTCCTTGGTAACTATTTCTTTTATAACTTTTATGGGCTCCTAATTCATGTCAAAATTGGCATTTTAATAGTTTACAAAATAATTTTAAGAGGTCTGTTTTAACAGGAAATGAACAAGGGGAATGCTCTCTTGAAATCTGGCTTGAAACTTGAGATTGTTAGATGCTAGGACAGGAGGCTATGAGAAATAGTGGTGTTTTGTACTCTACTTCAGATAGAAAAGCAATGATACAAAACTATAAAAGTTTGAAAAAATGACCATATAATTGACGAAAACAGCAATAATAAAAAGAATAAATATTGTAAGGACATGGAAAAATTAATTGATGACTTTGATAAATTAATTAATAAATAATTTAGTAAATCACTTGTTTTAAAAACATTAGTTATTTGCAGCTGGGAGAATCCATGAATACTAACATTCTTATTTCCTGGAGAGGAAATAGATATCTATGTATCTATAAAATAGCACTGAGGTCATCTATTCTTCAGGGTGATGAAGGCACTATAATTTTCAGTCCTTTCCTGTGACTAAATCTGTTTTCACACTCAAAATAGATCTCAGTGATTTGTATCATGGTAGATATGTCATATGGAGCCAACATTTAAATTTCTGTCTACTTTCCCATAACAAGAACATACCACATCTTATTTCTGTTCTATTGTCAGGTATTTAGATCACTTCTATCTTCCAAATTTAAATGAGTCTGCAATAAACACATTTCTGAATGCTTTCTGGATAGTTTTGCTCAGTTGCTCATAAAGTTTTATATGAACAAACTTAAAATTGTACTTTTATGAAGTTGATGAGTGAGAATAGTATTTCATTACTGTTTGATTTGCATTTCCCTGAATATTTTTATATATGCTTTTGGCCAGTTGGAATTTCCTTTCTGCATATTGCTTAGTCAAAGGTTTTGCTGTTCTAGAAAAACGGGTTACGTACTTATATATTATTGATTTGCAGGATTCATAAATAGGTACCCCATTTTGCCACTTTTAAAAATTTTGATTCAAATGGAATTTGTCATACAGAAATTTTAGACGTATTATATATATTTTACAAATTTGCCTTTTGTGCTTTGCTTAAAGAAATGTTCCTTCTTAAGATATAAACCCATTCTAAATTTTTCTTAAATATTTTTCTCATTTTATTTGATACATTTGCATCTTTGGCCATCTAGAACATACTTTTTTGTGCCTTCTGAGTAATATATTTTTTCCTCTATAAGGAGATTCAAAGTCCTAACATCAGTTACCAGTAAGTCCATCATTTCACATCAGTTTGAAATCCCAACTTAAACATGGAATAAATTCCAGTATATTTATGTGTTTATTTATTGACTGCCTTTAAGTCCACTGTTGTGTCTTTACCAACAACTGTTTTGTTGCCATAGCTTGATAATATATTTCC
Source organism: Eptesicus fuscus (assembly GCF_027574615.1). NCBI lineage: Eukaryota > Metazoa > Chordata > Mammalia > Chiroptera > Vespertilionidae > Eptesicus > Eptesicus fuscus. Next base: position 66,673,275 of record NC_072485.1, on the reverse strand, counting down.
GTTCTGAGAAGGGATGTCTACCTTCTTCTGTCTTCCTTTAAAAAGTTAGCTTAGCTACTCTGGATATGAACTGTTTCTGAATTTTGGAACCAACTTTTCAAATTTTACAAAAAAATTTTGTCAGAATTTTTGTTTTAATTATTGACCATATTGGTTAATTTAGAAAGAATTGACACCTTTTAAATTGCTATTCCTTAATCATAAACCTGGCATATCTTTTTACAGTTGTAATTCTTTTATATACTTAAATATAATTCTATATTAAAGTAAGGGATTCTATTTTTCAGGCTAGAATAGGTAACTCACAGTTAAAAAGAACTTTTAATTGTTTATTTTAAACAAATCATACTACAGCTCAGGACAATTGTAATTGGAGTTTTGTGATAGTTCCAGAGATTTTGCAAGAAATTAGATCACATGGTATTACTTGGGGTTGATGGATGGAATTCAAATTAAAAAAAATCCATGAACTCCCTAAAATCCTATTAAAATTCTCTTTGTATGCCAAATGTTCATTTTTCTAAAACAATTTCATAGGAACTCAGAGGAAGTAAAATACATTATTCAATTAACATTATAACCCTTCATAAACAGGCTAATCAATGTGTAGGATTTATTTTTTGTAAAACTGAGCTTTGAGTTTAGCAATTTTGTGATACATTTCAGATCAGGTTGCAGAGAGGAAGTAAGAGATGTTGTATAATATTTTGCACCAAAGAAACACTTCCTTGTAACTAAAATATTCCAGGACTTGGTCCAATGAGTGTGCAGTAAGCCTGGTAAGGAAAAAAAGTGGTCCAATTCAAGGAACTGCATGCAGGGTGGTGAAACAGATGGAGTGTAAAAGGATTTCTGGATGCATTTTGCTCCTCCAAGAGTGTGTCTTAAAAGCAAGCACCAGAAAGGGTGACTGAAGGACAAAAATGGTGAGAACTCCTGGGTTAGACTGGAAAGTGAACTGGGAAATAAGGTCAATTTCAGGAAGTCGTAAATGCACTAAAAGTCCCTACAATGCAGCAACACTTCCCCCCAAAGACCTGCTTGTTGCTCTTTTTCTCCCTCCACTTACAAAATATGTTCATGAAAAGATCATTTAAAAAAACTTTTATTGAATTTATTGGGTTGACATTGGTTAATATAATTATATAGGTTTCAGATGTACAATTCTACATACGTGTCATCTGTATATTGTATTGTGTGTTCACCACCCAAAGTCAAATCTCCTTCCATCCCCCTTTATCCTCCCTTTACCTTCTTCTACCTCCCTCCACCCCACTTTCCCTCTGGCAATCACCACACTGTTGTCTGTGTCTATGAGGTTTTTCTTTTTCTTTGCTTAAGGCCTTTACCTCGAAAAATGTGTAAAGGTTCTATATGCCCTTTCTGAAATTGTCAATGAGATGTCCAATATTTAAAATTATTAGCTCACTGAAGTCTAAGGACAATACTGAACTTTCAGGATTTAGCACAAATTTAGTCACTGGAAGGAACTGCGAATTATAGTGATTTCATAGCCCTTGAAGAACAGATTTAAAAATCACTCTTAAGGTATAATACTAAAATTGCATCTCAAAATTTTCCAGAAAAAGGACTTTTCATCTTTTAAGTATTCATTGTGTTGTTCATGGTACATGTGGGATTTTGGATTTATCATGATTGCAATTAATTGATTATTTGTTCTTTTATTGTTACCATCTGTTTGTCCTAATAAGCTGCAATCTACTTGTAGATAGAGATCATATTTTGTACACTGCTTACCCTTAGCACCAATTATAGTGATTGCATCATAATAAACGATTAATGCATTTTTATTGACTAGATCAGTGACTTTTAAGTCAATAATTTCAGAAAGTTGAGTGTTTCAGGTATATTAACTTCCTCCCTCTATCTGGTCAAACCCACAGAAGCCATGGGACAGGACAACATCACCGAATTTATCCTCCTGGGACTTTTTAGTGGTGAGGATGCAAAGGTTGCCTGCTTTGTGCTCTTCTCACTGTGCTATATTGCTGTTCTCTCAGGAAACCTGCTCATTCTTGTCACCATCAGGGGCAGCTGCCTCAGTGAAAAGCCCATGTACTTTTTCCTCAGCTACCTGTCCTTCATGGATGTCTGCTTCACCTCCACGGTGGCCCCCAAACTGATCACAGACTTACTGGCCCAGCGGAGGACCATCTCCTACAACAGCTGCGTGGCCCAGATGTTTTATGCACACTTTTTTGGTGCCACTGAGATCTTCATCTTGGTGGCCATGGCATATGACCGCTATGTAGCCATCTGCAGACCCCTTCACTACACGGTCATCATGAGCAGAAAGGCGTGCTATGTCCTTGTGATGGCCTCTATTATCGGGGCATTTATCCATTCAATCCTGCAGGTATTGATTATTGTCCAACTTCCCTTCTGTGGCCCCAATCAGATAGACCACTATTTCTGTGATATATTCCCCCTGCTGAAGCTGGCCTGCACCGACACGAGCCTGTTGGTTATTGTGATCATTACCACCACCGGGGTGCTGTCCATTCTGACCTTTGTTGCCCTGGTAATTTCTTACATCATCATCCTGTCCACCCTGAGGACACGCTCCTCCGAGGGCTGCCGCAAAGCCCTCTCCACCTGTGGCTCGCACATCACTGTCGTGTTCATGTTCTTCTTGCCCCTCATCTTCACCTATGTCCCCACAGCCGATTCCGTCAGTAACGACAAGGTCTTTGCCTTGTTTTACACCATGATCGCCCCTATGTTTAACCCTCTCATCTACACGCTGAGGAACACGGACATGAAGAATGCCATGAGGAAAGTGTGGTGCCGAGACAAATTATTGGAAGGAAAATGAATCCTGTGGTGTGTGAGCCCATTGCAGGCCTCCTTGTATGTACAGAATTGTTAATGTCAGCAGATACAGCAGGTACCCAGAGCTGGTATGCTGCCGTCAAAGGTCGCAGGCTTGAAGAGACAAGTCCCTCAGCCACTCTCCTCTTCCTTTACCTTTATAAGCCTGGATTCAATGGAGTGGATCAGGCAATCTCCAGGTCCCCTGCAGCTCTGACATTCCGGAATTTATGTTGGGCATTTGGAATATTCTGCCCATCATAATCTCAGACATAGTGAGCATGACAACACTTTCACCAGGGAAAATTGTGAAGACTGCATGGTTTGGTAGTTGTGCCCTGGTTCCAGAAACAGATATCTTGACTGGAACACCTCTCACAGATAGACAGAGGTCCTAAACACTTTATTTATTTATTTTTGAGTTTCCATTGCAATAAAAATATTTTCACTTGTTGCTGTATATTTTAACTCCTTACATTAACAAATCACACTTCTAAAATGGTGCAATGCAATGTAATTATACTATTTGCACTATACTTACAGAAGTAATTGTAATTAATTCTTAGTACCCTATCAGCGGTGTAGTCCTGTAATTGAGAATTTCAAGTGAGATGGTGAACATCTTTTTTCAATCCTACAGGTGTAATTCTATGACTGTATTTATAACCTCATTTAAAAAATTCTCCATGAGTGTACAAATTGATGCTCTTTATAAATGAGCAACATGGAAAATGTTCCATCCTGTGTAAGGCCTAGAGCTTAAGAAGGCACAATGCTAACGGGATGAACATTCCTGGGTGCATTTTGTTAATCCTCGGTGCTCCTTATGCAAATAGAATATGCTGAAGTTATCTAAAACAATGCAAATCTGTCTCCTCTCCACTCAGGCAGGCCCTGATACTGGGAAGAAATAAAGAATATTGAACTAAGAAGCAGGTATAGCCAACTGAAAACAGGAGTAGGCCAAGATAATTTTTTGGTACATTGATGTGGTTCCTTAATTTATGCAAGAGTCCTCCAGCTTTGTGAATTGAAATGAACTTCTGACTTTAACTAGGGTCATCCATTAGCACAATGTACACCCGAGGAACTGAGCCTAGAGGGTGGGGGCACCAAGATTTCAAATATGAGAGACACAGACCTTATATATTCTCATGCTCATCCTCTTCACCACAGTCCCCACTAAGTAATTGTATTGTATATACTTAATGTATTATTGTCCTCTGGGCAACAGGAACCCAAGTTTTCAGGCGAGGATTGCATTTGCAGAGGTTAGCCATAGGTTGATGAAGATTTAACAATAGTTTCTCTCTTCCAAAAGGACCCTGACATGTGTACTGCCTGAAAAATTAAGGACCTTAGAGCCAAAGAGGAGGAAGAAAAATAATGAAATAATGAAGTATATTGAGAAGGAGATAAAGACAAAAGCAGATCAAGTCAGGGTTTAATTTTGATGTTGACCTTGTGGCAAATACCTCCTGGTGGAGTTATCCAATTCAGAAAGGTGAAGATGAGCAGAAATGTCTATAGCTTCATGGGCAGGTGTCTTATTCTGGTGCTTATTTTAATAAGCCCACTATTGATGTGTATTTAGGCCACATCCTATGTTAATCTATCCTATCTAATAATAGAGTAACATGTAAATTACCATCACTCCGCTACGCCCACGATTGGGCGGCGGGAGGCTGGGGGGTGGGACTCAGGGTGGCCTATCCGGCCATTGAGAGGCATGGATCCGCTGCCACTGAGGGGGGCTACCCTGCTGTTGAGAGGCGCAGGGGGCAGGACTCCCGCCCCCTGTGCCTCTCAATGGCCAGATCCCCGGCCGCTGAGGGGGCCTGCCGCGGACACCCAGCTGTGCCTCTCAACATCAGGGTAGCCAGGTGTCCCTGGCAGCCCCCCTCAGCGGCCGTTGAGAGGTGCAGGGGGCGGAATTCCCGCCCCCTGCGCCTCTCAACAGCAGGGTAGCCCCCCTCAGCGGCCGCGGACCGCGAAAAGCGAAAGCGTGTAGGGGACCCTACACGTGCATGATTCAATCATGCACTGGGCCTCTAGTATATATGTATATATATATATATATATATATATATATATATATATATATATATAAGGCTAATATGCAAAGTGTCCCCTCAGGAGTTCAACCAGGAGATTGGGAGTTTGATCGCTTGCTATGACTTGTGCTGACCACCAGGGGGTGGCGCAAAACATGGCAGTTAACGAAACATGGCAGCAGGGCACTGAGGGAAGGAGGAGGCAGGGAGACAGGGAACCTGATCTGCCCTGATTGCTGGCCAGGCCTAGGGACCCTACCCATGCATGAATTTTGTGCACTGGGCCTCTAGTTGTTAACATAAGAAACTTTCAAACCTGTAAAGAATTTTTCTGAGTTTATTTGAGCCAAACTGTCGATAATTGCTGGGAAGCAGAATCCCAACATATGGAGATAATGCTCAGGAGAATGTTATCTTTCTTCACCTATTTTTATACATTATAATCAAAGGAGGAGACATAAGTGGGTTACATGAAATCCACTCATGATAGATTAGGGAAGCGGAGAAAGCAAAGCAGGGAAACCTCTGGGATTGGATAAAAAGTAAAATGATAGACAAATGCTTCTTTTACATAGGTAGGTACAGGATAGTTAACAGTCAACAATTAACATGATAACAATAACAATGAAGAAATCTGTGGTCTCCATTACTGGTGCCCTGGTGCATTGGTTGTGCCCTGAGGGGTCTGGAAAAAGGGAAGTTACAAGTTAACCTGACATTCCAATGATATGCTATCATAGATGCAAAAGACAACAAACAGGTTTAGTTGTCTAGGGCATGTCTACCTACCATTAACTGCTTTTAGTTAAATAAGTTTTAATTTCAGACCATCCTTCGTGGTTACGTTAGGTCTCTAGAGTTTGCAAGGCTGCCACACAGGCCTTCCCTGAACTAGTCAGGTTAGCATGTGGCCCGTTTTCATCCACATAATGAATTAAATGTCCACATAATGAATTCAGTTGGCTTATTGTGTCAAATTTGCTATTTGGTTTCTCCCCAAAGAAGACAGGCCCTTTGAACATGGCTCATATTAATCTTTTGTTAACTCTCTTCTTATAATTTATCAACAAAGGAGGGGTGAACAGGAGTCTATCCAAGGGTGGTTGATATTGTGTCTTCTTTTCCCATGTGTTTTCCTGGACAAAATAGTGGGATGGAGATCGGCTATGTAGGAAGGTATTTGATATTAGTGCTTTATGTACATAACAAAGGTTAAGTGCCCTCTTCGATGTCCATTCCCTCTACGTTGGCTTTTTCTACTGTTCCTTTCTTTTTTTTTTTTTTTTTTTTTTTTGTTTTTTTTTTTTTGTTTTTTTTTAAATTTCTTTATTGATTAAGGTGTCACATATTTGTCCTCATCCCCCCATTCCCATCCCACACCTCTCCCCACGCAGGCCCCAATCCCCTGTTGAACTTAACCGTTGGATAGGCTTATATGCATGCATGCAGGTCCTTTGGTTGAACTCTCCCCCTCCCCCCCACCCTCCCCCTACCCTCCCCTATCCTCCCTCTGAGGCCCGATAGTCCGATTGATGCCTCCTTACTTCTGGTTCTGTTCTTGTTCCTCAGTCTATGTTGTTCATCCTTTCCTCTAGATGAACAAGATCAAATGTCACTAGATATATACTAATAAGAACTGAATGTGAGACGAGCAATAATAGTTATGCTGACAGGCAAATGAATCAATCTGTAGCGAGCTTCCCCCTGGACCAACAGTTCTTTTGAGACCCAATTTCGATGACCAGTAGTTCCTTATGTGTACATGTCAGCACTGACCCCTCAGCTCTGGAAGGTGGACAAATGGTGGTAATGGAGGTCCGACTCCCTCTGGTTTGGTCTCGGCCGAACCCAGGGGCACGGCGTCACCCGGACTAAGGGGCACGTGGCCTCACCCATACCCAAGGGGCGCGTGGTCTCACCCGGGCCTGGGACCCAGCCTCACCCGGATGGATCCAGGGGCGCAAGGCCTCACCAGGACCCAGGATCTGGCTTCACCCTTACCCAGGGACGCTTGGCCTCTCCCAGACCCAGGGGCACGTGGCCTCACCCGGGCTTAGTTTCACAAGGCCTCACCTGGATCCAGGAACACATGGTCTCTCCCGGACCCAGGGACGCTTGGCCTCTCCCAGACCCAGGGGCACGTGGCCTCACCCGGGCCTAGGTTCACGAAGCCTCACCCGGATCCAGGGACACATGGTCTCACCCAGACCCAGGAACGTTTGGCCACTCCCAGACCCAGGGCCACTTGGGCTCACCCGGGCCTAGGTGCACGAGGCCTCATCCGGATCCAGGGACACATGGTCTCACCCGGACCCAGGGACGCTTGGCCTCTCCCAGACCCAGGGCCACTTGGGCTCACCCGGGCCTAGGTGCACGAGGCCTCATCCGGATCCAGGGACGCATGGTCTCACCCGGACCCAGGGACGCTTGGCCTCTCCCAGACCCAGGGCCACTTGGGCTCACCCGGGCCTAGGTGCACGAGGCCTCACCCGGATCCAGGGACACATGGTCTCGCCTGGACCCAGGGGTGTGTGGGCTCTCCCAGACTCAGGGGCGCTTGGCCTCGCCCGGGCACGGGATCCAGCGTCATCCGGGTCCAGGGGCACTTGGCCTCACCCGGACCCGGAGTCCGGCCTCACCTGGACCCAGGGGCATGTGGCCTCACCTAAACCCAGGGACGTGAGGCCTCACTTATACCCAGAGGCGTGTGACCACACCCGAGCCCAGAGGCGCGCAACCCCGCCCGCACCCGGGTCTCAGCGGGGCCCCGTCTTCCCGATCCCAATTCCTGCCGGTCAATCCCCCCTCAGCAATTCCCCTGGCCATCCTTCCAGAGCTCCAGTATGGCTGCTGCAGAACTCGTCGGGCGGCGGCTCGGCGAAGCTCCGGTGCACCCGGTGCATGGCGGTGGGCCAGTCTGGCATCGCTGCGTCGGCCCTTGGGTCTGCATCGGTGGCCGGTCGCCGAGCATGCGCACCTGGCCGCTTCCGGGGCGTTGAGATTCTTGACAGACTCAGAGGTCAGCAAGCGCGGAGTCTCCCACCCCATGTCTCATAGGGGCTCGTCTGTCCGTGCTTGGCTGCCAGTGGAGCCGTCCCCTCAGCCGGAGACCGCCGGGGGAACTGCGCCGAGCACGTTCCAGGCCGCTGTTGTATCGCCTGAGCCATAGTTCTTAAAGTGTGGTCTTTGGGTCACCGGCATCAGCATCATCCCACATACCCCTCTTTTATTCTAGTTGTAGAGCATCTACTCAGCCAGCCCTATGGTGGTCTTGGATGGTGTCTGCTCTGCTCTCTTGTCGTAGTCACAAAGTTGTTGTGGTAGGCAACAATCAGGCTTCCGCCCTATGCCTCCATCTTGGTCCTCCTTTGTATAGTTAAGTCTTGATTGTTGTTGGTGTCACTGGGGGGGCTCTCTTTGTCTATAAAGGAAGAGTTGCTGTGCATGAGACACGTTTATGGGCCGGGTCTTGGTGCAGCAAAGCTTTGGCGTTCACTGAATATTCCCGTTGAATGTGTCCCTTATGCACGTGGTTGAAATCTGGTGTCATCTCCCACAGACCACTAGATGCCCTCGTTTCTGGGTCTCCAATGGGGTGTAGATCAGCTACTGCCTTAGGCACTCAGCAAGGATTACAGCAAAAACTGTAGTTTCTTCCTCCTGTCTGAGTGGCCCTGGAGCAGTCCGACTAGAACAGCAGATCATCTGGTCCGCTGCCAGAGGGCAGTCCACCCACATGCATAAGCCGTTGCTTGGGGCGCAGGTGTGCCTGCAAGACTTGCGGGGCAGGTCTTCAAAACGTGCGGGGCGGGTCCCAGGGCGGGGCGGGGTCTCAGGGCGCCAACAGGCCATGGTGCGGCGAGCCGCGATGGCTGTGAGTCTGGTCCTTCTGTCTTCCACGTATCTAAGTCCCTTCGTTCCGCACTCCAGCGCAGCAAACACTGATTGCTGGGCGCACCTCTGCAAGAGTCCCGCCTCTCCCCGCAGGCATCTGGGTCTCCCGGGGTTCACCAGAAGATGGGTTTCAGGGTGATGGAGAGCTAATCTCCCTTAGGTTTGGAACAAAAGCCCCTTTCCCCCGCCACCAGCCAGACCCACGCACCTCCACACCTCATCCCCTCCGATTTCGCTGGGTGCGAGGCAACAGAACAGCCTTTAACCTCCGCCGCCATCTTTTTCAAACTTCCCGATTTGTACTTCTTAATCCCTTCATTTCAGTCAACTCTACTGAAGTCTAGCACCGCCGGGAGGTGCAGGGAAAGGGCGCCCGGGCCTCCGTCCGGTGCGAGGTGCGCGCGTCCCGCGGAACCAGGCGCACGAGGGCCGCGTGGCTGGGACGGGCGCTGGGCGGCCGCCGAGCTCCAGGCACCGCCATCGCTGTGTTCCGGACGTCGCCGCCGCCGCCACGGCGTCCCTCCAATTTATACTTCTTAATCCCTTGAATTCAGTCAACTCTACTGAAGTCTAGCGCCGCCGGGAGGTGCACGGAGAGGGCGCCCGGGCCTCCGTCCGGTGTGCGGGGCGCGCGGCCCGCGGCACCAGGCGAGCGGGGGCTGCGCGGCGGGGACGGGTGCTGGGAGGCTGCCGGGCTCCGGGCGCCGCCGCTGCGGCGGCGTCCCCAGCGTCCCGGGCCGGGCGGCCTGCGGGGGCGGCGGAGTTGCGAAAGTTAGTGAGTTTCCCAGGGTTTCGCCCGGAATGGGGTTCAGTGCAATCGGAGCCGGTGCTCAGCGCACTCCGGAGCCTTTATCTCTTTCCTGCCAGTGAACTCCGGCCAGGTCATCAGCCGCCCCCTCCTCTCCGGTTCCATCCTCCCCGCAGGCGCATGTGCTCGTGTCTCCGCCCGTTTCTCCATACCTCAGGCTTTTACGGCTTCCCCGACTGTCCCCGTGGCCTTCTCCTTCTCCCCAGCTGTGGGCATTTCAGTCCACCAACTTTCCTGTGGTTCTGGACGATGTCCGTTCTGACCTCTAGTTGTATTTTTGAAATTGTTGTGCCCGGCTGCAGGTTAGGTGTTTAACCTATGCCGCCATCTTGGTTTCTCCTCTACTGTTCCTTTCAAAATACCCAACACTAAATATACTGGAGGTTTTACTAATTTAAGAATGTGCCTCATTCCACTTGTGCCAATTTCTACTTCTATAGTTTCATCGTATTCTTGGATCAGCCAGCTCAATAATGCCATGTAGCAAGCCATTTCAAAAACTTCTGGCTTATACAACAAGCATTTAATTCTTGCTCCTGTGTCATTGGGGAAGCTGGGGTTTAGCTGATCTAGTTTGGGCTTGACTAGGCTTAATTGCAGACCCAGGGTAGGTTCCAACATACTCCATGTGGCTCTTATTTTCATATGGAAAATAGAAGTGTCATCTTAGATTCTGTGTTCTGTACATGTTCTATACCATTGACTATTATGGAAGTTCAGTGTTGTATCTCTCTATGCTGTGTACTCGACTTGCAGATTTTATTATACTAAAAATGTAGAATAAAGACTATTTTGAAGCTTTGATTAAAGTGATGAGGTGCCATTACACCAAACAAACAAGCAAACAAACAAAAATCCAAAAAACAGTTGGTCCCCATGCAGGAGCTGGACACATCAGAACATTGTCAAAATGAGGCTTTCCCTCTCAGATACTATATAAATGGTGACATTCTGGTGACTCTGACATGTGATAAATGTTTTAACCTCCTGGATATGTTTAAATGAGCAAAGGGATGCCATATGAAGACATGCACATCAAAGTTCTCTTTACATATTAAATTGAGCAGTGCATGGAAAAATGTTGAAAATATTTTATGCTACAATCACTGATTAGAAGATACAGGAAAACACAGCTTTAATTTTTCTACTATGCACAAGCTAATTTATTCATCTAGAAAATGAGAAAGGTTGTCATTAATTTCACCAATGAAGGCTCTAATCAAAGTCACATCTTCCATCTTGTAACAACAAGGTTTTAAAACTGCAAAGCTGGCAGTCAATGTTGTAATCATATTTCTATGAAATGAAATGGTGTTGTTGACCACACTCAACCCCACTGAAATCATGCAGAGTCTGAGTTCTCACAATTCTTGGTCATCTCTTTCCAAGGAACCAAGAGGAGACTCTGGGCTCCTCTGATTGGGATTGACTGCCTTTTGATCTTTTATTTTTTTATCTTTAATTTTATGAATGCATCGACATCAGAGATAATTTTTTAAAGCACTATTCACAGTCTTTTATATAAAGTTCACACATGCACACACACGGACACACTGACACACACACTCCACAGGTATAAACATATACCCAGGTATAGGCAGTAACTTAAATAATCAGATTTGTGGAAAATACAATGAAACAATTGCAGAGGTAATTAATGACGTGTTCATTTGCTATAGAAAAATAAAGCTCAGATTGTGTGAAGGAGAAATGTAGCACTATGGCAAGTATCAGTTCACATAAGAAAGACATACTTGTCTGTCCAGAAGGAGTCTTTCTGGAATCCATAGCTGGAAATCAGCTTATAGTAGAGCCATTTGGTCCAAACATTGGAGAAAACACAGTTCCCAATTTTGCATTTCAGCAAATTGTGTTTATCCTGTCAGTTGAGTGACAGTCACCTATTCTTACAAATGGCATAATTTTTATTCAGTTTCTTTATTTTTTTCTGTTAGTCACTTTACATTAATAGGGACAGCAGGCGACAGAATATAAGTGAAGATTAGAATCAGAAGCAACATATTAATGGGATGTTACCATTAAAAGGGGGATCTTAGAGGTATTTTTTTTTCAATTTTTGTATTGTTTGAGTAAAGAAAATGAGTCCTAGAGAAAGGAAAAGCTTTTCCCCAAGATCAGAGACTGAAATTGATTCCTTTTAGAGATAGAGAGGAAGGGAGAGGGAGAAGTGAGGGCAGGGGGAGAGAAACACTGATTTTTTGCTCCACTTAATTTATGCATTCATTGGCTGCTTCCTGTATGTGCCCTGACCAGGACTGAACTGCAACTTTGGCAAATGGGACCACCCTCTAGCCAAGTGAGCTACCTGACCAGGGCCCAAGTATTTTTATTTTTTAAGCCCTTGTTTCTTATCTCTTTTACATTCTGCAGACAAATCCCCTTCCATTCTAACATTATTAGATTTAATTTTCACTCTGTTTGGGAGGACTTACATAAATATGCTTTAGTTTAGATCTCTGTTATTTTTCACGTATCATTTCATTCATACAACATATACATAGCGAGTGCTTTGTATACACCAATCACAGTTCTAAACACTAGAAAACACCCTTAAGAATTTCACAATAAACTCTCATTCTTTAAAGAAAGTGTCAAAAAGGCAAAAATGGAAAAAGGGAGAAAAAAAGATGGCGGCGGAGGTGAAAGGCTGATCTGCTGCCTCGCATGGCAGTTTCGGAAATAAAACTGAAACATGGACTGGTGAGGGTGGCGACTGCTGCTCGTGTCTCCCCAGACCGGGCGGCTGCTCCTCTCAGTCAACACCGTGGGCGCCGAGGCAGCTGCTGTGGCGGAGGCCGCGGACTAGGCGCAGTGGCTCTCGGTGAAGGAAGAGACCATCTTTCTGCAGGAGGGGCGCATCTGCGCCACCGACCTGGCCAAGCTGCGCAGTGAGATCCTCGGGGCCCCGGAAGCCGCCTACACCGATTTGGAGGATTCTTAAGAGTTCTCATCTTACATTCAAGCCCTCTAGCCATTTTGACGGAGGAGAATCAAGACGGCGGCTAAGAGGCCCCAGAGACAGAGCCACACAGGGAAGAAGTCCACGTGACGATGGAGGCAGAGATGAGAATGATGAAGCTACAGCTGAGAAACGCCATGGACTGCCAGTTACACCCGAAGCTGGAGAGAGGCACGGGATGGGTTCTTCCTCAGAGCTTCCAGAAGAGCCGACACCTTGATTTCAGGCCTTTTGCCTCGAGAACTGTGAGACAATAAATGTCTATTGTCTTAAGGCAAAAAAAAAAAAAAAAAAAAAAAGGCAAAAATGGGGAGAAAATAATGGTGCTAAGTATAATCATGGTGAGCTTCTGAATTTAAATAAGATTTCTCTGGTCTAAATATTTCAGAAAATTGTCTGATTAGGAAATATTAGAACAAATATAATAATAATGATGATACACAATACCTTACTTTTGTAGAATGTGTTATTCTCTCATTTTTCCTCCCCCAAACCCCATGAGGTTATCATTGTCTTCATTGTACAGATGATGAAGTTGAAGATTATCCAGCTTAAATTGTTACTTCCAACTATTTATCGTTAGCTTCCCAGAAAACCTTCCTGACCCATAGTTTCTTCATTACATTCTTTACTTCTGCATTTCTCATCGTATAAATCAGTGGATTTAACATGGGGGTGATAATGGTGTAAAATACAGCCACCATCTTATCTTCCGAAAAGGTAGTATCAGGGCGCATATACATGAAAGTACAGGGACCAAAAAAGATGATGACCACGGCGATGTGGGAGCCACAGGTGGAGAGAGCTTTGCGCCTGCCATCTGTTGACCGTTTTCTCAGGGACACCAGGATGACAGTATAGGAGATGAGCAAGATAACAAAGCTCCCCAAAGCAATGGTACCACTGTTGGCTGTCACAACAACACTAACGACATACGTATCCGTGCAGGCAAGTTTCAGCACGGGGTGGACATCACAAAAGTAGTGATCGATCTCATTGGGTCCACAAAAGGGTAGTTGGACTATCAGCGCCACTTGGATAATGGAGTGTAGGAACCCACCTACCCAGGTCCCCAGCAGCATTTTACTGCATCTGTCCTGGCTCATGATAGTCAGATAGTGTAGAGGTTTACAGATAGCCACATAGCGATCATAGGCCATTACCGTGAGGATGAAGATCTCCGTGCAACCAAAGAAATGTACCCCAAAGATTTGCAGCATGCACCCTTCGTAGGAGATAGTTTTGCTCTTGGCTAACAGGTCAACAATCATCTTAGGAGCGGTGACTGAAGAGTAACAAATGTCCACAAAAGACAGGCAGCTGAGAAAGAAATACATAGGGAACTTGAAAAGGTTGCCCTTGTAAACTGTCAGCATGATGAGGAGGTTTCCCAGGAGAATGACGGCGTAGAAGAAAGAAAACACCACGAAACAAACTTCTTCAACCTCTAGGTTTTGAGAAAGACCCCAGAAAACAAATTCAGTTACATTGTTTCTTTTTCCCATCGAGTTAGTCTAGCAGACCAAGGTCCCAAGAGACAATTCGGTTATCTGAAAGAAAAACATAACAGAGACCAACAGAGTTAGTATTTCTAACTCGAACAAACAAATAACCACAGTAGTTGAAAACAGAAACATGGCTATTCCTGCTGCTTGGCAGGCCTACATGAAGAAACTGGAGTGTGAGCATCCTACCTGAGTGTGAGAGTCCATTCCTTCACTTCAGATGGAGAAAACAACTCCAGGGAGATAATGCAAATCCTCTAAGTCACACATCTAGTCAAGAGTCTTACCTCCCTCACCCTTTATTAAGGTTTGTTTGATCTGTTTGTTTCTAAAAAATGTACTTACTTCTTATTCTGTAGAAGGCAGTCAGCTTAATTTTGAAAAAACTTTTGTGTTTGGAGGTATGGTAGCAATTATATATCTGAAAAAGTTTGTCTTATTTTTGACACAGAAACAAAAACATATGCCCACACTTTCCCTCCCGAATACAGCCATGAGTGTTTCAAGTAGTTGAGAAAGGGTGACTTCTACAGGTTGTTCTTCTTGTGAAACACTGATCTTTGTGTAGATGAATTTATTGTCCCCTATTTGACATCAAGTTCTTATAGTGAAGAGTGGTGTGGTGCAAGTAGAAAGAGGGCCAACACTATACAAACCTGATTCTGAGATAAGGGTGCTGTAATTCCAGATAAGTCACTTAGCTTCATGGGGCTTCTGTTATCCCATTTATGAAATGCAAAGGTTTTCACTTCACCATCATCTATATTTCTACCATAAAGTTAAATATATTCTGTCAGCCTGAAATAGCCTTAAAACCCTGATAAGGAGGCAGAGATAAAAGGAGATAAAGTCACAGAAAAACCCTCTGGAGACAGATCAGGACCTGTTTGATTTGAAAGGAAGGGAAGTAAAGTCTCAGGTAATTTCTGTCTTCAAACCCAGTGTTTGAGGATTCCATAGGAATTACTTTGACTTGGTATTTTAAGCATTTGTCTGTTAACTTGAAAAAAACAACACACACACACAAAGACAAAGAAATAAAGGAAGGACTTTGCCCTTAATCTCAGCATTCTTTCATGCACTTAAAAAAAAAAAAATCACCTTTAAAAAAATTAAATTCATTGGGATGACATTGGTTAATAATAGATTTCAAGTGCACATTTCTATATACATGATCTGTACATTGCATTGTGTGCCCACCACCCAGTCAAACGTTCTTCTGTCACCATGTATTTGACTCCCTTTACCCTTTACCAACCCCCGCACCCACTCCTCGCCCTTCCCTCTGGTTACAAACATACTGTTGTCTGCATCTCTTCATGCATCCTTTTTAAACTTTCAATTTTATGCTAGTTTATATTAGGTCTCCCACTATAATTATATAGTTATACATAATTATCAATTCTGAATTATAATGATAAACATGAATTAAGTATTTCTGGAAGAGATCTTCACTCAAATATACTTTAAAGGGATTTAGGAAGAAGACAATATTTACATTAAATAGATAAATCTTCAGTGGTGGAATTCAGGTACTCTAATGAGGTCATTAGAATATAAGTGTGGAATGGGGTATGTGCACCAGTTTTAACTCATGGGGCTTGCAAGATATTCATCAAACAAAGCCACAGAAATGACTCCTTTAGTTATCAGTTAGGATGGATCACACAGTGTCTTAGGTAGTCATTAGAAATTTTGTCCATCTGAGGCCATGTCATCCCAAGATCTGTCAAGTTCAGTGCCCTCAGCTCCCCTTTGCAGCAAAATTGTACTTGGCATGTCCAGCTTTGGGGAAACTAAGGGCTGGCTTTCCTCAGGTCTGTGTATAAGAGTAGGTAGAGAAGTCATTACAGATGTGCCTTCTCTAGTAATAGTGATAGTGATGGTAATAATAATAGTAATAGTAACAGAAATTCAAATTCAGACTCAAACACTTCCCCCTGATTTTATATGTTCATTCTTCTTTGGATTTTCTTGCTGAATTTTAAAAAAGAAAAATATTTCCTACTGAGAAAATCTTCCGATTTAAGAGAGCTCAAATCGCAGTTTTTGACAACTGTGAATTATGCTGCTTGGTTCTCATCTAGAAGAAATTGGGTGTGTAAACACAAGCTTGGGAATTGTGCCCCCATTGTTCATACCATAAGGTCTTAGGAGAATTCTTCCTTCTCTTCAAATCAAGACTCATCTAGAAGAATTCCTTCCTCCACGTTCTGAGCATTTCAAACATGATGCCTCACGTTCCTTTGAAATTATTGGCATTTGCTTATTCACAACCATGCTACCCTATCTCATAGACATGTCTAGAGGCACTTTATTATCTTATCATTATCACAATAACTTTATTCTCCCCTTATTTCTGAGAATAAGGTTCTTGCAATTACATTACAGGTTTTCAAAATATAGCAATTTGATTGAATTCCCCCTTTCCACAAACTTTTTAGGTTAGTTTTAGAAGAAAGAAAATCTCACCACTATTGTCCAGAGATTGAGTCTTGCTTTATTTTCCTCTGTCTTCTGAGATAATTTTGGTGCAGCTGTCCAAAATAAAGCAAGAATGAAGCCTTAGGAATTGCTTTGTGAATAATTACTACCAGAGAATTCCTGACCCCTGAAAGTCAAAGGCTGGCAGAAATCAAGTCTTTGTTACTCAGGTTTTGTCTCTCACCTACTGAAATCTGCCATTTCACAGTATCTTTGGCAACAAATGGTCTCTTCTCTACTTTTATAAAGTCTATATAAGGAAAGTGAAGCAAAATGTTAATGACCTTGGGGAACACATTTCCCCTACTCTCCCTCCACAAGCAGTACTACACCAGAGAACTACCAATGAGCTTTAATTTCCAGACTCATTTTTGATTTGTTGAAAAATATTTAAAGCTACTTTTATTTATTAATTTAAAAACCCAATCAATTCTTGCAGGTAGGCCTATAACACTAATTAAAAGCATAGCAAAAGAAACAACCAACAAAATGAAGAGTCAAACTATCAGATGGAGAAGATATTTGGAAAACATCTATCTGATAAGGGGTTTTATCTAAAATATAACCAAAAAAAACAAATAACATTTTCCCAAAGACATTCAAATGGCCAACAGGCACATGAAAAGGTGCTCAAAATAATTAATCATTCGAGAAATGCAAATCAAAACTGTAATCTCACACCTGTTAAATGACTATCATCAAAAAGAGAAGAGATAAGTGTTGGTGAAGCTGTGGAGAAAAGGGAACCCCCGTGCATTGTTGATGAGGATGTAAATTGGTGCAGCTACTCTGGAAAACAGTGTGGAGGTCCCTAAAAAATTAAAAATAGAACTACCATATGATTCAGCAATTCCATTTCTGGGTATTTATCCAAAGGAACTAAAAACAACATCTTAAAGAGAGTTTTGCAATTCCATGTTCATTGCAACATTATTCAAAATAGCCAAGATATGGCAACAATCTAAGTCTCTGTCAAAAGATAAAGGAAAAAAAAGTATATATATAATGGAATGTTATTCAGCCATGAAAAAGAAGGAAATCCTGCCACTTGTGACATCATGAATAGACTTTGAAGGGGTTATGACAAGTGAAATAAGTCAGAGAAAAATAAACACTGAATAATATCACTTATATGTGAAATATAAAATAGCCAAACTCATAACAACAGAGAAGAATGGTAGTTACCATTGGCTGGGGCTGGAGAAAATAGGGGAGATTGTGTTCAAAGGGTACAAACTTCCAGTTATAAGACAAATAAGCTCTGGAGATCTAATGTACAGCATGGTGACTATAGTGTATTAATATATTTGAAATACCATTAATACTTCTGTTATATACTTGAAAACTGCTAAGAGTGTAGATCTCAAATGTTTCACCACAAGAAGAAAATGGCCATTATGTGATGTGATAGAGGTGGTAGCTAATGTTATGGTGGCAATCATTTTGCAATATATAAATGTATCAAATCAACAGGTTGTATACCCTCAACTTATATATTAATTATATCTCAATAAAGCTAGATAAAAAATAGCACCTCACACCTGTCAGAGTACTGGTTCCTATTATTAAAAAGACTCGAGATAGACTGTCAAACTTCAGAGGGAAGGCAGGAGAGGGTGGGGTGGAAGAAAGAGATAAACCGAAGGATTTGTATGCATGCATATAAGCATAACCAATGGACACAGACACTAGAGGGGTTAGGACATGTGCTGGGGGGTGAGGAGAGGTCAATGGGAGGAAAAGGAGACATATGTAATACTATATGCAATACTTTAAACAATAAAGAATTTAAAAAAAGGTAAGTGTTGGTGAGGATGTGGAGTGAAGGGAACCCTTGTACACTTCTGGAAGAAATGTAAATTAATAAATCATTATGGAAAAAGTATGGTGTTTCCTCAAAAACTAAAAAATGGGGCTACTATATGATCCATTAGTTCTACTGTTGGGTATGTATCCCAAGGATATGAAATTATGATCTTGAAGGATACCTGCATTCCTAAGTTTATTGCAGTATTATTCATAGTAGGCAAGGTATGCAATCTCATTGTCCTTGACTAATGAATAGACATAGAAAATGTGATACAGACACAGACTCAAAAAGGAGAAAAATTCTGCTATTTACAACATCATGTTGGAGCTCGTGGCCATTAGGTTAAGTGAAATAAGTAAGACACAGAATGGGAAATGCGGTATGACCTCACTTATATGTGGAAATGATATAGAAGCAGAGAGTTGAACGGTGGTTACCAGGGCCTAGGGGTTGTGGGAAATGGAGAGATGTTGGTAAAAGGGTACAGGCTTTCAGTTATGTAGAATGAATAAGTTATAGAAATCTAATATATAGCACGGTGACTATAGTTAGCAATACCACATTGTATACTTGAAATTGCAAAGAAGACAGAACTTAAATATTTTCAACACACACACACAACTATGTAGAGACAATGGATATTTTAAGTAGTTTAATTGTGATTATTTCACATTATACATATGTCAAAACATTGAGCTGTACACATTAAGTATATGCAATTAAAAATTAAATTTATTGCAGTGATATTGATTAACAAAATTTTATGTTTCAAGTACAATTCTATGATACATCTGTATATTGCACTGTGTGCCCACCACCCAAAGTCAAATCTTCTTCTGTCACCATAAATATATGAAATTTTTGTATGTCAAAACTATCTCACTAAAGCTGTTAAAAAAGTGGCGGAGCTACCATTTGGCTTCAGGCAGTCCACCTCCAGGTGTCATACTCTTAATGGTCATATTCTACCACCTACCTTGAAGCTAAAATAAGTGCAGTTTATGATCACTGCATCAACTTCTTAATGTTTCCTGTTTTAGGCCATTTACAAATATGTTTAAAATAAGACGTTTGGGAGACACATAGAACTGGTTTAAAATCTTCCCTCTGGTACTTCTAAGCTGAACAACCTCAAGACATATGTTTATTTTTCTGATCTTAGATTTTTCTTCCCCATGTTCCCAATAGGAATACATAACTTCATACTATTTTTGTGAGACACAATATGATAACAACAAAAAAGCCTTGGACACATACCAGAAGCTATCCCAGAAATTTTAAAACTTTTGCTTCAATTTCCCAGTTTTAATTAGACTAAAAGTACTTTGAACCACATAAACCCTTCTGATTTTATTTTCTGTGTAGCTTCTTCTAATCCTGTTTTTCAGCCTTGATTATTCTTTCATTTCCATGTTAGCCTACTTCTTTTTTTCTATAACTCTTATCTTCAATTATTCATCTGAAATGCAAATCACTGTGTGTGTGTTCTGGTGTTAGAGAGAAGTAGACTCGATAAACTTACGATGGATCATGACATTCCCATTCTGTGTTCATTACATGACCCTCCTCATACACCATTTACCTTAATGTGCTTTCACATTCCTTGAACCTGGTAGTCCAGTTATAAAATATCTTCTAGTAAATATTTTGAGCATTCAAGAAATGATATAGAAACATTTAATAATGTCTTCCTTAGTAAAACCTAAACACACACACACACACACACACACACACACACACACACACACACACGTTTAGAGATAAGGAGAAAGAAAGAGAGTGGGGGAGGGAGCGGGAGAGAGATAATGTAATTCTACAGAGAAAATTGCACTTGCATACTATATAAACCAGATTCTTTTCTAGCAGCAGGTCTGATAACTTGGACCTAAAGGAAATCCACCTGGTGAGCTTAGGTAAAGAAAAAATAACTTGCAAGGAATAGTCAATGCTCAAAGAAATTCAGTTTTAGAATGTATTTTCTATTAAGTATTTAATCATGTGAGCCTGGACATCTCTAAGAATAATATAGTGCTAGAAATATAGATTGTGATTTGACTTGTTTGGATATTAAAAGTATTCCTTGCCTTCAAACTGTTTCTCTGAACATCTGACTTCTCATTGTTCATGTGAATATTGGTTGAGTAACAGGTGTCAATTGTCTTTGAAATAATATAGTTTTTTTTCTATGAATGGCTAATGAACTATGCTGAGTGAAATGTGAATTCAAGAAGCTGAAATGATAGATTCTGAGCAGCGGTTGAATGACCAGAATTTTAATGAGGAAAGAGAGATAACACTGAGAGGAAGGAATAGAGATAAAATGACAGCTGAAATAGAAGAGCATTGGTGGTGAATTATTTCTCATTCCTTTCCATGATCCTGCCTGAATGTGTGATGCCAGTGGAATATATTTTGTCTTTATTGTGTAGATAGAAGATTGGGTGCAGTTAAAGGTAAATACAGGGATCTTTTCTGAATTTTATAGACTAATATGTTTTGAGATTATAAAAGCAATAAATTCAAGAAGTTCCTTATTGAAGGTGTGACAGGATGTTGTAAAGGGACAGGAAGACACTGACAGGTAATTGATGCTTAGCTGGGCAGCCAATTTCAAATAAGAAGAAATCATTATCAAAACTTTTGGTAAAAAATGACAAAGTATTGATTAAGAATAAAAGTGGTTCACAGGTTACCAAGAAAGTGAGGAAACCCAAATGAAAGGACAAATAAGCTTCCTACCGCAACCACTACCATGATCACTATTCCCTTCTCTTCCCCAAAAAAGTTGTCCCAAGAATTAATTTAACCAAACATCCCAGGCAAGGCCACTATAAAATCAAATAGAAGTATCTCAAAACTTGAGTCTCTATTTCCCTTATCTCTATTTACCTGCTCTTGTTGTCTGTAATAATGGTGATGATAATTTCAGTTATTGAATATTTTACTTATATACTTTTATGTCACTGATGTTATTTATTTTAATAATTCAACCAACATTTACTGATTATTATGAATAGTAGCCTACTGATTATTGGTTAAATGAATGATAGCTTGTAGTTGACAAGTGATAGAACAAAGGCAAAATAATCGAAATGTTTATTGAACCCCTCCCATGAACTGGGTGACATACACTTTATTTAGTTAATTCTCACAACAGTGTTGGGAGATCGATGTACTCATCAGTGATATGATGATCTAAGGAAAAATATTATTTGCCAAAAATCATACATATAAGGGAGAGGTGGCTAGAATTCAAAATTAAATTTGTGAAAGTGCTTCCTAATATTTCAAAGCAGAATGTAAGATAGTCTCTGTATTTCAGGAATTTAGGATCCTGCAAATTAAGGATGTATATAGTTTACTTGAGCATAGATTAAAAATTGACATATTGGGGTCAGTGAGACCCTGTTTTAAATACCAATAGTATCACCTATTCATTCAGTATAGGCTATGCATCAGGAACTGTTCAAAGTACATAACATTTTGCTAAGTGTATTGCTAAGTGAGATTTATGTGGTTTTAGATCTTGATACTATTATGTCTTAGGTCAATGGTCTTGGCCTAATTAACATCTCTATAACTCACTTTCCTCTTATGTGAAATGGGTTTACAACTAATATTTACTCTTAGTGTTATTATGAGGATTAAATAAGTTTATGCCTATAACATGTTTAGAAGAGTGTTAGGCACACAGGAATGCTCAAATTGTAAACTAATATAAGAATTATTAGACCTACTGCTAGTGTAGTTAAAAATGTACTAAGGCCATATGATAATTCATAACAAAGCTAGAATATAAACCCAAGCACTTTCATTTCATTTCCTCATGCTCAAGGTTTTTTCAAATCTTTACTTTTAACAATTTTGAGGTCCAAGGGTTATGTGAAATCTTAACTGAAACATATCGTATAAATCATCAAGACTAGCTTGCTCATTTTTTTTCAAGTCAATAACACTTTAATGAGCAGAACCCATTATAACAACATCTCTTTATTACATGGATTCAAATACTAGGACACAGCAGGCCAATCATGTTCCCTGATATTTAACAATCACATTTAGTCAAAGCCTGTTAGTGCATCCTCAACACTGTAATTCCAAGGGGCTTCCTTCGAATTCCCTTTGCAAAGTCTTGCACAAAGAAGAGGCTAAGCACCAGGAAGAAAGACTGCTGTTAGCAGTTTTATTTCATCATCTTCCTCATCATCAATAAGCATGCAGTTTCTTCCTTCTATGTACATGGCATTGTCCAATGGGTGCTACACTCTGCCTATGGTACAAAGTTTATAAATACAATACACCAATACAAAGTTGAAGCCATTAAAAAGAGTTTAATAACAACTAGGCAAGAATTGACTCTAGCTTGCTGATGGAATCGATGAGATTTAGAAATGACACACAAACTCAAACATTACAGTCAATGCTTTGCTTGAGAAGGGGTGACAGAGGAACTTTTTATGTGCTCCTGAAGGGTTTTGTAAGTTTCTCCAAGTTTACTTTCTTTCTGCTATTATCTTTAAATATTGCAAAGCATTGTGTGTGGCATCACTGTGCAGAGCCACAGGAGATCCCAGAGCCATGGCAGACTATGATGGGACTGGGCTAGAGTTCAGTGAGACATTGATGCTGTCTGTTGGCACTCAGTTCTTCTATATCCAAATATGTTATATTGAAACCTTGTTCTTTGGTGATTTCACTAAGTAGTTGGTTATAATCTATATTTGGACTACTGAGGAGAGTTCTTTTTAGTAGGTTGATCTTTTCACCTGGAGAATTCTTTAAAGAATGCCAAGTACATCCTAAAGAATGTCCTGCTACATTTGCTAAAGAAATGTAATTCTCTGGATAAATATTACAGAATTTGTTAAGAAAAATTTCAGCAGCATTTTTCTTGGCTTGTTTTTTTGATGTCCCCCTTCCCAGTTTCCATTAATGACTCTAGCCTGCAAATTGCCAAATATTCTTTCTTATGAGCAGGTCCTCCCTCCTGGGGAAGGGTATGTTTAGTAATGATGAATAGCCATGATGAATAGCCAATTCCTGTAATCGACCAATAGGATTAAGCTGATTCATTGATTGTTTGGGAGGGCCAGTCATTATGGGGTCAGACACTGCAAAGGGAATACTTGCCTTGGCTTTCACAATGTTTATGCCAGCCCTGAAGCCTATGTTTTGCCAGCTTCTTACTTGTACCTTCACCTGTGCAGGTTATGTCACCAATGGTTACTCTGAAGGTGAAACTGGGCACATGGATTTGCATATTAGATCTTTCACATTCATACACCGGGAAGTTCTTGGTCTTCATGCCATATTCATGTAATACCTGAATCGGTGTTTTATCTGGTTTAGCTGTAATCATCTTCCTCAAACAAAAGGTTCCAAGGTCCTCCTGAATTAATTTATTATCTCATTTTGTCATCTGCATATCAAAATTAGAATGCCTGAAATGGTTCAAGGACAACAACTTTGGACGTTATCTGGTTTTACATAAAATAATTAGAAAAAAAGGAAATAATTAGGTGAAAAAGTGGTATTGTTAACATAAATTTACTCTGTTGCTTTTACTACATTTTTATGTAAGAACTCAGGATCTAGACTCAGAAAACTCTGGGTTCAAGTCCTGCTTTGCTAAGTAGCACTTAGGTGTTCAATAAATACTTCATCAGAAAAGCCTCACCTACTTTTTATCTCTCTAAGGTATTATTACTCTTGCATGTGCTTCAAACTAAATTTAATACCATATTTGCTTATCCAATGTTTTATTTATTTCAAAATTCTTCATCCAGTTTTGAATTTGAAACTCATAACTCTCTTATTTATGTAGGGGAAAAGTATTTCTCTCCATTTTAGATAACAAAAAGTGTTGAAGGATATAAAGATAGGAGCTCCCACTTAAAATGGATGACTGCCTCAAGAATAGAAACTAGAGATCTCATACTCTATAGTTGAGAAGTCAGAAATACAGGCGGTAGTTTCTGGGGAATGGGAGGGGAGAATAATTCAGAAGGTTATTTCCATGCACATGATTTAAATTATCGTTTTATTTATGTCCATTCATATGAACAAGCAATTACTTTAAGAGTAAAAATTAGACCAGCTTTTAAAACATTATTTTTAAATAGTATTTATTTGTTTGTAAGTAAGGAAGTATTTATATACTATAATTGGAGGCATGAACCCTTATTTTTCAATGGCGTCTCTATAAGCTAATTCTAAATCTTAAAATTGCACCATGGAAATAAATTTGTTTTAAAGACCCATTACAAAGGCATTTTTAATTGAAAGTGACACAATAACTTAAATCTATAAAATAGTAAGGAGGAGAGAATTTGAAACTTAATTGATAAGATTAGGGCAGAAGGTATAGCAAACATTTTAAGAAAAGGTGGTGAGTATTAATGATACAATTTTGGGTCAAAATTTATAGTAAAGAGAATTGGACCATGTGGTCACCACATTACTGACTTAGTAACACAAACATTGAGATAAAATCATCAATGAATACTGCTATGGTTAATAAATCAATGGTCATTTATTGATTTGTTTGAGTTTCATTTTTGTGACAAAGTTCAAGCATGTGTCCTCATTTCACAAATGAGCTAACTTAAATTCAAAGAAATAAAGTGACTGGTACCCAAATTCACACACTGTTATAATTAGTAATAGACCCTAGGTCCCATCTGTTTGTCTTCATATAAAACTTACCAACAAACTTTTTTTAATGAATTATGCAGTGTCAAGATTCTTTATGGGTTTTGGCAAAAGGCATTGATTGGACAAATATAGAACAAAAATTCATACTTTGATTCTAACAACTGAGAAGAAATTGAGTTGTAAAATTTGATACACCAAGTCAAGAGCAAAATCATGAAGTGAGAACTGCTGTCTGCTTCTCTCTCTCTCTCTCTCTCTCTCTCTCTCTCTCTCTCCCTCCCCCCTCTCTCTTTACATCTTGTATGCATTTCTTTTTTTATTTTTATTTCTTTATTGGTTAAGGTATTACCAACAGGGGGGTGAGGGCATGTCTGCTTCTCTTTTAAAATTTTAGCTATTGCTTTATTCTGTGGTTCTTTTAAGTATATGGTTATTATTGACGTTCCTATAGAAAAAGCTATACAATACCAGCATTTTACCTTCATGAGTCACTAAGATAAAAGTAAACAAGTAATCAAAAAATTATTCAAACCAATTGCATGGGCCCCTTGTAGAGTTTTTGTCTTCCACTATGTAAATGTAAACATATCACTATGTGAATCTTTGCTTCTATACCATTAAACAAAAACTTTGTGTGACTAATACTTGCATCTTAAATATGAATTTGAAAAGATCCAGAGTAATGTCTTTCCAAGGGCTTAGAGATATATTACTTTAGAATTGGAAAATATTTGGCAACTAATAATAATTTTAAATTGATTGAATGCATTCTTATTTTTTAAAGATTTTAATTGATTTTTAGAAAGAGAGGAAGGTAGAGAAATATCGATGTGAGAATGAGACATCTATCAGCTGCCTCCTGCATGCCCCTTACTGGGGATCAAGCCTGCAACCTGGGCATTTGCCTGGACAGAGAATCAAACCAGTACACAGACGATGCCCAAACAACTGATCTACACCGGCCAGGACTGAACGCATTCATTTTTATTAATATCAAGATTGAACATAATGTCCTGAACGACTGACTTATGGATATCATCATGAGACTAATTTTAAAAATATTAAATATCAGATATTTATTTTCTGAAACACTAGGAGCATTTCCATTCCTTAAACATACTAGTAGTTTCATGATATTAGTGTTATCATCAATCTTATCCATGAACATTTCCAAAATTGACTTATGCATTGACTTATGACTTGTGCATTCTTTTCAGGGAACTATTAATGCATTTTCTCTGCACTGGGCCATGGAAAATAGAAATAATGTCACTGTGTTTATTCTCCTGGGACTATCTCAAAACAAGAACATTGAAATCCTTTACTTTGTATTGTTTTTACTTTGTTATATTGTTATTTGGATGGGAAATTTGCTCATAATGATTTCTATCACATGCAGTCCGCTAGTTGACCAACCCATGTATTTCTTCCTTAATTGCCTCTCTCTCTCTGACCTTTGCTATACGTCAACAGTGGTGCCCAAGCTAATGACTGATTTACTGGCAGAAAGGAAGACCATTTCCTATAATAACTGCATGACACAGCTTTTTATCCTTCACTTCCTTGGAGGCATTGAGATCTTTATCCTCACAGGGATGGCCTATGACCGCTATGTGGCCATCTGCAAGCCCCTGCACTACATCATCATCATGAGCAGGCAAAAGTGTAAGAGGATCATCATAGCTTGTTGCATTGGGGCATTTGTCCACTCTGCCAGTCAGTTTCTTCTCACCATCTTTTTACCATTCTGTGGCCCCAATGAGATAGATCACTATTTCTGTGATGTGTATCCTTTGCTGAAATTGGCTTGCACCGACACCTATGGAATAGGTCTCTTGGTAGTTGTCAATTCAGGTCTGATCGCTTTGGTGACTTTTGTGATTTTGATGGCATCTTACTTTATGATATTGTGCACCATCAGGGTTTCCCCTGCAGAGAGCCGTGCCAAAGCTCTTTCCACTTGCAGTTCTCACATCACAGTGGTGGTCCTATTCTTTGTGCCTGCTCTCTTCATTTACATTAGACCAGCCACAACTTTTCCAGAAGATAAAGTGTTTGCTCTTTTCTACACCATCATTGCTCCCATGTTCAACCCTCTAATCTATACACTCAGAAACATGGAGATGAAGAATGCTTTGAGGAAAGTGTGGTGCCAGAAACCATTTTTGATTGGAAGGCAGGTCATCTGAAAGGCATTTTCCCTCCTCATTACATACCAGGTTCCAGTGAGACTTGTTTCACTTAAATTTATTAAACCAGGAACTATGCTGTAAGAAAATGACACTGCTGTCATTTTATTAACATTGTAATTCACTATAACATACTTTCTTCTTTATTTATTGATCTGTATTTCTTATTTACGTCTTCAAATAATTTGATTCATCATTTCCTTATTTAAGTTACGTTATGCTTTTTCTTTGATATTTTTTTTCCATTTGATATCTCTAAGTTGCTAACTGGTGAATCAACTTTTGAATCTCCCTGCACTCTGGTTCCATGAATGAGTCTCCAGATGAACACAAGCAATACTCATATTGATCATCCTAGATCCAGAGGGCCTATATGACTTTGTTACCCTCCCTGCATTCTCATCAAAAAGAAGCATCAGAAATTTAGAATCATTTTTTCCATTTAGCTTATGATTTCCACATTCATTGTAACAATTTAAAAATAAAAAATTAGTCATGTGGGCACTAAATACTAAAAATGTTATTTATGTAAAATAATGGTTATATAAAAACTGGAAGAATTTTTCTAAAGTGATTTTAATAAAAGCATTTCAAAATCACAAAATTTTAATAATCACAGAAAAATTTGCTATAAAACTCTTTTTCATGTGGTAATGAAATGGTGGCATTGGTTATAAATAAAGTAGCCATATAATTTATAGTCCAAACTAAGCCAATTTTGAGTGTATAACAGGGGTCTAGTTATTATTAGACACAAATGGGATTGTGCCAGAAGAGTAGGATGTCTGGCTACTTTTAAATGTCTGAGAAGAATGGATACCCTAGTGAAAAGGTATTTGGAGCCAGTAGATTGTAAAAAGAAATGTAAATGCTGGTATTGAAATTACTTGATCTAGAGTATGCTTAAATTTTTTTTTTCTATTACCATCAAAATGAGAATGACAAATTTCCAGTTTCTAGGGAACTTCTATGTATTTAGATAGCTATAGAGTTCTATATAATTGAAATTTTCAAATAATTGATTAAATAACAATTTTTGTTAATTATTTAATAAAAGAGGACTCATTAGACATCATTAAAATAACATGGTGGAGTGGAGTAAGACATTATATTGCACAATTGAGGGAGAAAAAAATGGATATAGACTGAATATATAAATGAAGCCTATATAATAAAAGGGTAATATGCAAATAGACTGAACAGCAGAACAATCGAACAACCAATCAAAGCATAATATGCTAATGATATGCTAAGGCTTCTCAACTGCTCACTATGATGTGCACTGACCACCAGGGGGCAGATAGTCAATTGGTTGACCAGTTGCTATGATGTGCACTGACCACCAGGGGGCAGATGCTCTGACCGGTAGGTTAGCTTGCTGCTGGGGTCTGGCCAATTGGGACTGAGTGAGATGGGCTGGACACACCCTGGAACCCTCCTGTGGTTCCTCCTAGGCCCAATCATGCACCAGTGGGTCCCTCGGCCTGGCCTGCACCCTCTCACAATCTGGGATCCCTCGGGGGATGTCGAAGAGCCGGTTTCAGCCTGATCCCACAGGCCACTCCCCTTGGGAGGGCACCAGACACAGGGCTAATGACTGGTGAGTGCTGCTGCTGCAGTGCGAGCCTCTCCCAATCAGGACTGATTGGGCACGAGCCTGTGGCAGGCACAGTGGGGCTGGGATGAGCGGGAACGGCAGATAGGAGCTGCAGGTGGCGTTGGACTGTGGGTTTTGGCTCGATCCCTGGAGGCCACCCAGAGGGACCCCACCTGTGCACGAATTCGTGCACCAGGCCTCTAGTCCTATATAATAAAAGGCTAATATGCAAATCGACCAAGCAGCGGAACAACTGGTCACTATGACATGCACTGACCACCAGGGGGCAGATGCTCAATGCCGGAGCTGCCCCTGGTGGTCAGTGCACTCCCACAGGGGGAATGCTGCTCAGCCAGAAGCCCTGAGCTGGGCTCAATGCTGGCAAGTGCAGCGGTGGTGGCAGGAGCCTCTCCCATGGGGAGCAGGCCTAAGCCATCAGTTGGACATCCACTGAGAACTCCTGGACTGCGAGAGGGCACAGGCCTGACTGAGGACTCCCCAAGTGCACGAATTTCATGCACTGGGCCTCTAGTATATAAATAAAATGATAAAATAATGTCATGTGTATAATGAAAAATTGTAGAGAAGTTCAAATAGAGAAATATTATTGGAGACTTGTCCTTAAAAGTAACATGTTTGTAGATGTATTAAAAATTCAAGAAAATTGTTATTAGAGCAATTAATAACTGGATTTATAGTGAAATTATTATGCAATCTACACCATGATACATGTCAATTAGCACTAATTTATTAAAGGTTACTTTGAAGCAATGAAAAAATTATTAACAAATGTTTTATTTTTAATACTTTATTTTGGTTAAACCTTTAAATTTATCATCCAATAAAATACATTTTATTATTAGTTATTGAGTAATTATAAAGTTAAACTAATAACTGAGATGACAATTATAGCCAAGTGCTCTCTCACCATGCTCAAAATAAAAAAATATGAAATTGGTACAGTTGAACACTAAAATGTAGATGAATAATATCATCCTAGTTGAGGGGCCCTAGTAAGGCAATTTTGCTTTCTTCCTCTATAAAAAAAGATAATAGTAACTACCTTATAAGATAATTGTGAGGATAAATGAAAAAGAACATTGATCTTCAAATAGAAACTGCTGAAAATAATTTTATTATTGTTATTATTTTAATATGTGTAAATTAATTTTGTGAAACATTTTAACTGAGAATTTTAACATAATATTTTATATTATACTTCAAACATTTTAATCATATTAGAAATATAAGCATAAGGTTTTTCTGACTTATATCCATACATGTTTAAGTAACATTGTAATAAAATATGATTTCAATCAACATTAGGTATTTGTGAAAAATTTTTCCTCAAAAAGCTCTAAGAACTGTAGTTTTGAAATAATGATTTAACTATCTGCTTTATTTACCAACTGAGTAAACTGAAACTCTGAGAATTAAAATTTGTCTAATCATCAAACAACCTAGAGAGGAAATTAGTCAGGTGAAAAAAAAACAAAACCAAAAAACCCAAACAACCCCCCCCCCACAAAAAAAAAAACCCACCTCAAATAAATTGATGAAACTATCAAAGTTTTATTTCAAGCTTGCCACCAAGGAGGAAGTCCTCATAAAAACTAGATCAAGGATATTACCCTTTATAGTAACAGGTATAAAAGAAAAAGTAGAATGTAGAGTTGGATGAGATTTTTTAATTAGATACAAGAAAGAATGGTTAAAAATTTTAAACAAGGCAGGCAGGGGCGCTACAAAGGGTCAATGGGGAAAAAAGGGGACATATGTAATGCTTTCAACAATAAAGATTTTAGAAATAAAACATTAATAAAGGAAAACATTTTTAAGCAAGACATATGTTTGGGTGAGTGAATTCAATTCCCCAAAGATGCTCTTAATTGCATTAAATTCCATCAAAGGATTGCACAAATGATTTTCTCCCCAGAAGGGTCTCTAAGGATTGTCAAATATCTTTCCTCAAAGATGAGGAATTTTTCTTCTTAGGGAACTTCTTTGACTGATGAAATCCTTGAAGATGCTTCACTAAGAAATTTTTTTCTTATATTTCTTATTTTAATTTATATGGTGAATTATTAATGTTCAAAAATGCTATTTACATTTTCATCATTTTGCTGACATTATTATGCTTTACTCATTGGTTAAAATATAGTCAATTTTTATAACTGCTCATATGAAATTGAAAAAAATGGTATTCCTTATTATTGGTGTTCTTTGAGATATATGCAGTTACATTGCTTGGGAGTGTATCTCTAGTTACTAAGCATTTGTTGTTTTTTTCTTTTGCCTTGATTGAGAATCTCTGTATAGGTCTCTTCTCAACTCCTATAGTTTCTGCTTAGTGGCTAATTCTTGCTTTGTCATTGGGTATATACATATTAATAACTGCTATAACTTCATTGTGGATTCTAGCTTATTGTAACATAATGTTTGTTTCTTTTAATACAGTTAAAGCTTTATGGTCTGCATTCTCCTTTTTCACATATCATTTCGGCGTCCTTTAAAAAAATTCGACCTGTATAATATCTTTATCCAATTATTTTTATGTTAACATGCATATAGGAAAGGGCACGAACAGCACCACGAGTTTTAACAAAATGAGCACACATCCCTAACAAGCACAGAGATCAAGAAGCAGGACATGAACATAATTCAGAAGCATATCTGGTCATTTTATCAGCCTCCTCTCATGCAAATAAAATTAACATTCAAATTTATAACAGTATTTTACCTGTTTTCAACTTTATATAAATAAAACTATACAGGATATGCTTTTTTTGTATCTGGCTTCTTTTGATCAACAGTATGTTTATAACATTTATTCATCTAGTTGTTTGCAAATTTCTTTTTTTCTCTTTGCTGTATAGTATTCACTGTATGAATACACCCCAAGTTTTATACATAAAAGTGTTGATAGCTTTCTATAGTGTTTTTTTAAAAAAAACATTCTTGTATATTATCATAATTTTGACATATAGTTTGGTGAACATAAATAAATGTTTCTGTGAGGTATAGGCCTGGGTAAATTTCCCAGTAAGTTATACATGTTTTCATCTATTTTAGTTGTTATAAAAATACAGAGTGGGGCAAAAGTAGGTTTATAGTTGTGAATATGTAAAGCACAGTTTATTCTTGTCTTAATATTTATTAATCATTGTATTATTTTTCATACAAACAACTGTAAACCTACTTTTGTCTACTCCTTGTATACAAAGCAAACTATCTCTAAAGAAAGCTCATGCAGTTACAATAAAATAAGGTTTTAAGTAAATATAACTACTAAAGATAGAGAAGATTATTTCATACTATGTAGAAGTTTACCTAATAAAAACAGATTACAATTCAAATGTTTGTGCACTCAATGATAGATCTTCAAAATAGGTAAAAAAAATTCCAGAACTATTAGAAGAATAGACAAGTCCATCATCATAGGAGACTTTACCATCCTTGTTCAGTTGATGAGTAAAGCAATACATGTCTAAGGGTATAGAAGTTCTAAATGATATAATGAACATATTTGACCTAGTTAATGCTTATAGAATATAACTTCCAAGAAAACCAGCATACACATGTTTTTCAATACAATAGAAAATTTACCACCATGGATCATTTGCTGGATTATAAAGCAAGCCACAACAAATTTAAAAAGGCTCAAGTCATTCAGAATATTTTTTATGACAACAATGAAATTAATTTAGAAATTACTAACTTATTTTTTAATTTTAACTTTACTGGATCTCTTTGTTTCCGACTTTCTCAAATATATAGGACAGTGTTGGATTTAACTTTGTCATTAAATCTAGTAATGTAATTAACTGTTCTTTTTCAAATCTGCAATATTTAATGTTGTATACATGACCTTACATCTTATAAATGCATGCATATATATGACACACGTGTGTGTCACATAAATAGGTAAATGAATTTTCAATTTTAGTTTGCTCTTTGCTTTTAGAAAGGCTTGTATCTTTGAAGAGATTTTTATTTTTATACTAATATCTGTATATATTTTGAATCCACTTTTTATTTGTGCATTTATTTATTATAAGTGAATTGAAGTAAGCTGTTAACATGCTTTATTCCCAAAACTATGTGGCTGTGTAAGTGACCAAGAGCTAACACTGCTACACATTATTTGTAGTTCAAAATTAATAAATTAATTAAAGGTGTCTACGCTTGAATGTGGTCAAGTAATTCACCATCTTTGAACATTTGTTCCCTTATCCTTGAAAGAAAGGGGTGTGGAATAAATATATTCAAACTATGAACATTTTTTGCTTTCCATTGGTTTCTCTGTTGCTCTCTTTAAAGCAATCAATAGGCTGAGATTTGTGTCTTGATTTAAATTATGGTGTCACCCTGCCATCTAGTGGATGTTGTATTTGTATGGCTTGCAAAGGAAAGACAAATTCAGACTTTCTGCTATGATTTTGCAGAAGTATTTTGTAGTGGACTATTTGAAGAACAATCTAATTATTATGTAATTCTGTTGAGAATAAGACCACAAATAGATGAGAGCCTAAGCTGAAATACTGGGGGAAATTCATACCAACATTTTTTTCTGATTATGTCAAACTAAAATAAATGAAAACAAACAAAAAGTTGCTTGAAATAATATTAGAATGGAAATTAAGAAATCCATATCAAGTTCATCTTTACTCTTTAATCCTTTTTGAAATATGTGCCATACAGAAGACCCAGCTTAAATCATGGAAATATAAAGGAAATTGTCTAATCTCATTAACTGAGAGTTATCCTAGATATAGAACACTAGTCATGGGTGTACACTTTATACTTTCTATTCTTAAAGATATTACTAACTTTATTTCTGTATCTATCTCTTTTTCTGGCTCTATCTATCTATCATCTATCGTCATCATCTATCTATCCATCCGTCACCTATTATCATCTGATTTGAGAGGCTATTTTGAATTACATTTCTTACTTTTCATAGTATGCTATATTTTTATACTTCTATATGTTTGCAAGAATTGTCTCCTCATTTATACACAAGAATTAATAAAGCTTGAATTAAACCAAGTCCTTATTGGTTAGCAAGGATAGAGTATGCCTATTTAATCCCATATAATTTCATGCACTGGGCCTCTAGTTACTATAATAATTACTTTTATAGGATGGGCAGTTCAAACAACCTGTCAGATGTGAATACATTCTGTTTTTTTTTTATCTTGGAAATTTTTATTTGCCAGCATTTTATTAACTAATGATGTGGCCATCAGAAATTATTTGGCTGTATATTGCTTTCAAAAGGCAGTAAGAAAGTAGCTATTTAGAAAAAGGGGGTACATCAGGTTAGAAACATCATACAAAATGAGAATCCTATCACATGGAAATACGTGGTCAAAGGTTAGACTAACAAACATCAAACAGGCTCTATTCAAATGAGAGCCCTCCATTTCTTTGAGAAGAATCTTCTCTCTCAGACTCTTCTATATACACTTCATAATGAACAAAGAGCTTATTTCTTTGTAAGTTGAGGTATGACAAATCTGTATGTAATGGCGAGAAGCTGGGATAGGGTTTGACCTCTGAGACCAATTATCTTTGAGGTAGTGGTTCCAGCCAGGATAGAGGAAGCTTGGGGAGGGCAAGGCAAACTGTGAAGGGAAGGGAATGCAAGGCAAGGAGCCTGCTACCCACTTTACCAAATGGAGCTCCAAAGGGACCTCCCTGCCCCACCCCCACCTCACACAGTTGAGAAGTTTAATGAGGAGGGAGCCTGCATTGTTCATAAAATAATACTGTCCTTTCACTTTGTTTTATTTTTTAAAGTGCAGCTCTTCAAGAATTTTATTAAAAAAAAAATCACCTTTCATAGCAGGTGAGTTCACTCTTCTGCTTCCTTCCTTGTAACCCAGGTTTCTGATCCTCCTCATGCACTTGTCTGGGTTGTCAGCGCTCAATCGATGGCTAAGCCTGGAAAAGGTTTGCCTGGCCTGTGGGAGTAAGATCTCTGATGGCAGGTGTTCCTCGGTCATCCTTCTCAGGTGCTGGCTTCCAGGGATCATGATTTGTCTCAACTCTGGAACCACGCTCCATTGAAAGGATCTAGAGGCCAAATGCTTGCCCGGCCACTTCTGTTCCCTGTGATGACCGCTCCTGCCCGGGGGACAGGCCACCAACCATGTAATACACATCGGCAATAAGCGGAGTATTGGCCAGTTAGTCTACAGCTGCTTTTTAAAGTTTTCTGATTCGCCCAGGGTCTGCCCATTCTTTAAGAATTGCACATCCACGGTCATCTGACGTAAGAAATCCCCAAAGGGATAACCCAGATTCCGGCCATGGTAAATGTGGCCTCGGGAGCCTTGAGCCACAATACTGGTGCGAGTGCGGTGAGTGGTAGGACAGGCTGAGGTTCAGCACGGCCCACCAGCCTCGGGTCTCATGGGTGTAGGGCCGGGACAGGGAGCCCTCCCGCTCCCCCACCGCCTTTCGCATCCCTGCGTGGACCCACTTGGGGACCTTGTCTGTGGGCCAGGAGAGGGTAAACTGCGGCCTCCAGAGGGTTAAGAAGATGATTTTCGGTAGCCACATTCTGGGTTTTGAGAAGCAAGAAGATAATTTAAAAACAATAGGGTGTTTTGAGAAGACCAAAAATGAAGTGCTCTTATGGAGAGCACGATACAAACATGAGGATTACTATAGTAGTTACAGGAGATGGGAAATGCAGTTTTATTGTTTCTGTTTTCATTCTCAAGAGCCACCCCCTTCCTTTCACTTACATTGAAGTTTATATCTGTATAGCCCTTTCTTATGTCCCATTGGTGCAATTGAGCAAACCAGGGGCTATAGGAGTTTGTGGATACTGTGGAGAGAAAGTTATATTTTGTTGTTGTTTTGAAATTGTTTTTTTTTTCCGTGGTTTTTAAAGTAATGGAATGGATTCTTTCTCTTGAAGACACAGAAAACAAGACCAGCCTTTCACATTTTAGCCTTGAAATGTTTGAAGACATTACTGAGAGTTCCCTTTTCTTTCTTCTGTATTAGAGACATCTTCAGGCCCTTGATTAGGTTATGAGATGCTAGATGCTGTAGTTCTCATATATAATAGCACTGTTGTTTACTTGACATTGCAAGGTACTTGTACAATTATCATTAGTTATTGAACCATTGGCTTACTTGCAATGAAAGGCTGTCAAGAATAAAATGCTCCCTTCCGAACTAAAATGAGAATGGGAGTTACCTCTTTCTGTCTGCATAAACAATTTATGCAGCAAAATTAAATCCTGTGATTATAATATTAGAACCAAATTACATTCCCAATACCTATACCTTTTTATAACCACAACCTCTTCATTATTTTACACTTGTCCTTTTGGCACGAAACCATATTACAGGGTTCAACAACCAACACAAATCCCAACTGCATTCCTTACAAATTTTGGCTCCTCTGATCCTCCAACCCACTTCTAATTGATAGAAATATGAACATCCAAATTCCTACTTTGGTCCATACTATCTTCTCTGCTTAAAAAGACTTTTCCTAGAAGTGGGATCACTGGGTCAAATGGCAGTTCCATTTTTAATTGGGAAGAAACTCCACGTTGTTTTCTATAGTGGCCGCACCAGTCTGTATTCCCACCAGCAGTGTACTAGAAAGACAGATATCACATGATCCAACTTATATGTGGAATCTAATAAACACAATAAACTGATTAATAAAATAGAACTAGAGGATGGAAACATGGAACAGACTGATGAATCTCAGAGGAAAGGGGGGGGCAGAAGAGATTAATAAAATAATTTATATGTAAATATGCATTGCCCTATTGTCTGGTGAAGGCCTGGGGCAGGGCGGGAATCAGATGGTGAGGGCTAAGGGGGAGAAAAAAAAAGGGGAGACATCTGTAATACTCTCAACAATAAAATAAGTCTTTTGTTTTTCTTCCTTGTTCCTGTAATCTATTTTAGTATAGTCTGGCCCCAAATTCAAAGTCATATTATGATTTTGCCAATCAGGAAAAATCTTTGACATTATTCAATGATCTCAAGAGAAGTACTCTTAATATCCTTGATAAGAGTTTAAGTAAAAAACTAAACAAAACAAATAAAAACAATTTATGGATAAGGACAATGCAGAAAAGTGAAATGTATTTTAAAGCAAATTATTGTTTCTTCCACTATATTATAATTATGTTATAATGATCACATTATGAGCCATGTTCCTGTATTACTACTCAAAGGACATCTTCCTACTGAACTGGAAATAATTTTGGACCTTGCACAATCAAGTAATCAATTTGCTTTGCATGGGTTGACACACTATGAGTTACAAATCAAATCTTGTCTACTATATTTTTATAAATGAAATGTTATTGAAACAGAGCCATGCCTATTGAT
The DNA here is from genome assembly GCF_027574615.1 of Eptesicus fuscus. NCBI lineage: Eukaryota > Metazoa > Chordata > Mammalia > Chiroptera > Vespertilionidae > Eptesicus > Eptesicus fuscus. Next base: position 66,636,095 of record NC_072485.1, on the reverse strand, counting down.
GTATTGCCTAGGGCTGCAGGCATGCTAAGACATATAGAATTAAAGAGTTAAGATGGAGACTATATGGCCTGCAAAGCCTAAAATATTTACTAGATGAATCTTTACAGTAAAAGTTTGCTGACACCTTTCTATTAAATCAAGTAAGGAGATTGAGATATTTATATGTTAAGATATGACAGATTCTTAAACAATATATATGTTATTTTTCTTTTTTTAATGTTAAAATTTTTTATTTCTTCAACCATTTACATTTTCATTGCTCTTAAAATTACAAATTGATTGAATGATTAAAAAAGACTTTTGATACAATTAGACATTTCTGAAATGAAAGACACTCAGTTCATATTTTCATATTTTTATAACAGCAAATTTTAAAGAATAATAAATGACGGTACCAATATGAGTTTTATTCATACCAGAAAGGAGATGGCCAAAGCTCACCCTGGGCAGATGCTAATGAATACCTTTTCCCTTCCCTCCTCTTCTCCCCTCCCCTCCCCTTCCCTCCCCTCCCCTCCCCTCCCCTCCCCTTCCCTTCCCTTCCCTTCCCTTTCCTTTCCTTCCCTTCCCTTCCCTCCCTTCTTCCCTTCCCTTCCCTTCCCTTCCCTTCCCTTCCTTTTTTCTTTTTCATTTTTGCTGCAAAAAGCTTTATTGTTTCATTTGATCCAATACATGGGAGAGGGCTCCAGGGTGGTTAAAAGAATGGCTAGTAGTTTCGGGAAGAGACTCAGGTAAAAGCCAGACACCAGGGGATGCAGAGGGGCCCCTCAAAGGCTTCTGGGCTCCAAAGGCTCCTAGTCGTGCTTGAGGGTGAGCCTTTCGAAGGGATACTCACCTAGCTCAGCCTGGGGGCCGGCAGCCTGCAGAGGTGAGTCAGGTGTCACCCATCTTCTTGATGAGTTTCACCTCCTCACCCAGGAAGTGGTTCTCCCGGAAGTCACAGAGCTGAGCGTCTGCGCGGGTAGAACCCGGGGCTCGCAGCTCCAAAAGGGCCTGGTTCAGGTTCCTCGCCAAGGCCAGGGCGGCTTCCCTGGCGTCCTGAGTTTTGCCCACTCATCCTGGGAAGGTTTCAGCACGTCCGGGAAGAGAATGCGGCCATGGCGCTGGTTTTGCAGCTTTAAGGGATGCTCAGCGCCTTTGTGCTTCTTCTCAGCCAACACGCGCGGAAGAAGTGGCCCAGACCCTCGAGAGCCACATCTTCATGGTCGAAATGGAAGCCCCGAGAGAGGTAGGTGTGGGAGGCCCGCAGATGCAGGTTGGCCGGGCGGTTGATGGCAGCCTTCACCTTGGTGGAATACTTCTGACAAATTTGGGAGCTCCTGGTTGTTTGGCAATAAGGAGTTAAGGTAGAAAAAAAAAAAAAAGGTGTGTTGGCTGGTCTCAGAGGTGATTCTGAAGGTGGTGACTAGATAAGACACTGGAGAGTAGCTGGAGGCTGGAAGAAGGGGAGGGAGTCCCTAGGTCTGTTCAGTCCAAACACTGTTGAAGCAAGAGACAGATCCATGACCGCCGAGGGCACTCGAATGCCTTTACTTTAGGGCCCCATGGTTAGTATCATCCAAAGTGATGACTGCTTCTTGTTTTTGCCTATGGCTGTCAGCAGGACCTCCAGTTGTTTCTCTGTAATTATCCAATTGTGGAGTGTTTACATGTCATTTGTTGATTTGTTGATGACAGCTATTCTGACAGGTGTGAGATGGTACCTCCTGGTTGTTTTGATTTGCATTTCTCGGATGGTTAGTAACTTTGAGCATGTTTTCATGTCTCTTGGCAGAGGTCTTCCTATGTCCTCTTTCGAAAAGTGTCTGTTTAGGTCCTTTGCCCATTTTTTGATTGGATTGTTTATCTTCCTTTTGTTTGGTTGTATGAGTTCCCTATAAATTTTGGAGATTAAACGCTTATCGGAGATAACATTGGCAAATATGTTCTCCCATGCAGTGGGCTTTCTTGTTGTTTTGTTGATGGTTTCTTTTGATGTGCAGAAGCTTTTTATTTTGATGTAGTCCCATTTGTTTATTTTCTCCTTAGTTTCCATTGCCCTAGGGGCTGTATCGCTAAAGATATTGCTACAACAAATGTCTGCTATTTTGCTGCCTATGGCTTCTTCTAAGATTTTTATGGTTTCCCATCTTATATTTAATTCCTTTATCCAATAAATGTTATTTTTCAATGTCAATAATAAATGTAAGCAGTGAGTGGCATTGCGCTCATATTTAGAAGAGTAATGCAAACTGTACTATTTTAAGAAAATTGTTTTCATGGAAAATGAAGTCACAATATAATGTTAAGGGAAGGATAGTAGGCAGTATAACAATAATATGATACTTATTGTATAAGTTTTATATCAAGGTACACAGTAATAAATATATATTTACGTAGAGAGGTAAAACCAGAAATACAACCAGGGTCAAGAGTAGTTCTCTCTAAATTTTGGACCCGTAGTTGAGTTTTCTTTTGTACATTTCTGTATTTTATAGGTATTTAAAGACAAAATGTTTTAATTCTGGTTTAACATTTTTAAAAGATTGATAGGTTAAAGTTGATGATGAAATTATTCCCCAATCTTTAGAAGAAATTAGATGAAACCAAAATGTCACATGAGACATTACTTCATCTAACTGCTCTATCTGTGGTCTCCAAGGCAATACTTCAATGATATTCTCCAGGGCTAACATCCCTAAGGTCTGGGTGGCATATAAGTGTAACACTGCTTGGTGCTAGGATTCAGCTTTTTGGTTTCCCTTTCTCTCTGTCATCTCTAAGTTTATTTATAATAGATTAGAAGAAATATAATTTCCCTTAAATATTACAACACACTCTAGACCCCTGTTAATATTTTCACAGGTTTGTTACCATATATATATATTTAAAAGTTAAATTCTCAGCAAGAACTTTCCTGAAATTCATTAATTTTAGCAAAGCAGCTTTAGCAAATGAATAAGTCAAATTCTTCTGCACTCAGGTGAGTTTATTCAATCTTAGTTTATTTCACTTTAGAAAGAAGATAATGTACTCCAGTAATTTTTGCAGGAGGCAAACATGTGTGGCAATCTAACTGCCAGGATACCTACTTAGCCAACTGGAAGTATTTGAATATTCACTGACCTACATCACTAGGAACGTTTCAGTTTTTGTTGATCACAATATTCTTATCCTTCTGTTTATATGCACAAGGTTTAATTTTAATGATAAACAAGAATTACATGTTGTGTTATATCATTTGTAATTATATATATAATTCCTCAAGATAATTCTCAGAAGGGACAGATTTGTGGGTGAGATCCATAGTTTATAATTTCATGCTTTCTAAAATGCTTATACCAGTGTTGAGCACAGAGTAGCTATAAAATGAGAAAGCCACTCCAGGTTAGATGTCCCTGGAAAGAAGGCAAAGAGTGTGCATAGCACTTTCAGTCAACGAGCATGTTGGCATTTCATGGGCCTAAATGAGGGTCTGTGAACTTTGGCCCCAAGTCTGATAGTATAAATACAGAGGGCAGGAGGTAGAGTGAAAAGCTACACATGTGGAAAAGATATGTGGTAGGAATGAGATAAATATATATCAAATTATATTTATCTTTCTTTAAATTAAATTTATTGGGGTGACATTGGTTAATAAAATTTTATAGGTTTCAAGTAAATAATTCTATGAAACATCATATGTATATGCCACTGTGTGTCCACCACCCAAAGTCAAATATTCTGTCACCATTTATTTGATCCCCTTTACCCTTTATTACCCCTCAATCCCTTGCATCTGTGTCTGAGTTTTTATTTATTTTTCTTGTTTGTTCATTTGTTGTTTTCAGTTTTATATCCCACATATGAGTGAAATCATATGGTTCTTAACTTTTTCTGACTTATTTCGCTTAGCATGATATTGTCAGGATCCATCCATATTGTTGCAAATGGCATTATTTCATCTTTTCTTATGGCTGAGTAGTTTTCCATTGTATATATGTAACACGTCTTTATCCAATCATCTATAGAAGAATACTTTGGTATGTTTATCTTTGATGATGACTATTTCCTTGTCAACCCTGGGATGCTCAGGCATTGTTACAACAACCATAGAGAATAAATATAGATTTTGGAAAAAGTGAGCAAAAATGTGCTCAGTTATGGATTTGCATTCAATGAGTTTTATGTGAAGTTGAAAAATAAATTCAGAAAATTATAATAAATGTGATGGGAGATCAAACCACAAGGATTAAATAAAAGGAATTTAAAGAAACAATTAAAGAAGAAAAGGTGCAAGGAGATGTGAATGATATGGTTATATATGCAGGAAACCTTTCAGTGCTGCCTGTGATCAGGGAGGAGAAAGGTGTGAAAACTGAATGAAAACTATGGAGTGTTTAATTTCAGCTCATAATAAGACCTAGAATTTTGCAGAATTCTACATGGAATGACTTTCCCTTTATGCCTAGTGCCATGTTAGGTTTTAGTCAGCAGTCAGAAAATGGCATTGAGAATAATTGCTTATAATGACAGAAATGGCAGTTGAAGCATTTTGGAAGAGCTTAAGACATTTAAAAAAATCCATTGCATACCTTCCCCCCTAAATGTCCTTATTTTCTGCTACTTCAGGAAGATTAGGTCCCATGGGGTTTTACTATGAGAACTTGTTTTGTTGGACTCAAGATATGTCTCTGTGCATTGTGAGTTTACAGAGTGGTCCTGATTTAATAGGCAAGTCTAACTTCTTTAGTATTATTATAAGCTTTTACCCCAAGGGGAAATTTAGAAATAGCTCTAGCAACAATAGAGAGAAAAAAAAGAAAAATTGTAATAACCACTTTCTTAGATCATTAATTTCCTTTTGAGTTCTAACTTCTCCTTGTTAAATTGTTTGGGCAGGGAAGAAATTATAGAAACTTATGATATGTATTTCCTCCAAGACAAGCATTTTAACTAAACTCATACTCAGTTAAAAAGCTAGACTGGTCCTTCTCATGATGCTAATTGTCTCTGAGGATACCGAGTCTGAGCATTTAAAATATAACAGAGCACTCTATTTTTGTTCTTCCTCTCTCAACTACCTTCTTTTATTATTTCACATGCACAAATGTCATGTTCACTCTAGAATTGAGATATCATCAATTCTAGCTTCTGAAATAATATAGCAAGTGAAAGCAAGTATTTTCCAAAACATTTTATATATTCACTAGGTCTCTCCACATTTGCTCATTTTAACCTGCCTTATCCAAATTTTGCTTCTCATTTCTCTGAGTCAACTTTCCTGTTTTGTCCACAGGAACCAAGAAAACCAGAGCGCTGACATGACTTTCATCCTTTTGGGTTTCTCAGAATATCCAGAACTCCAAGTGCCCCTGTTCTTATTATTCTTAGCCATCTACATAGTCACTGTGCTGGGGAACCTGGGCATGATCATGGTTATCAAGATCAATCCCAAACTCCACACCCCTATGTACTACTTTCTCAGCCATTTGTCTTTTGTTGATTTCTGTTACTCTACAGTCGTTACACCCAAACTATTAGAAAACTTGGTTGTGGAAGACAGAACCATCTCCTTCACAGGCTGCATCACACAGTTCTTCTTTGCCTGCATATTTGTGGTGACAGAAACATTCATGTTGGCAGTGATGGCCTATGACCGATTTGTGGCAGTGTGTAACCCTCTGCTCTACACGGTAGTCATGTCTCAGAAGCTTTGCTCCCTCTTAGTGGGTGCATCATACTCTTGGGGTATCGCCTGTTCCCTGACCCTTACCTACTTTCTATTGGAATTATCTTTCAGAGGAAATAATATCATAAATAACTTTGTCTGTGAGCATGCTGCCATCGTCTCTGTGTCTTGTTCGGACCCCTACATTAGCCAGAAGATCATTTTAGTTACTGCCACATTCAATGAAATAAGCAGCCTGATGATCATTCTTACTTCATATGTTTTCATTTTTATCACAGTCATGAAGATGCCTTCAACTGGGGGGCGGCACAAAGCCTTCTCCACGTGTGCCTCCCACCTGACTGCCATTACCATCTTCCATGGGACCATTCTTTTTCTCTACTGTGTTCCTAACTCCAGAAACTCATGGCTCATGGTCAAGGTGGCCTCTGTCTTTTACACAGTGGTCATCCCCATGCTGAATCCACTGATCTACAGCCTCAGGAACAGGGATGTGAAGGAGACAGTTAGGAAGTTAATCAGTACCAGATTATTCTGTCAATTAATGTAAAATGGCTAAGATTTACTTTCTCATTTCCAAGAGCATTGTGGGTATTTGTCTAATTCTTCTAGCATTTTTAATATTTCAAATTCCTTTTTTGAAAAGTGAAGCAGTGCATGTACTTAATGTAATTCCCCAGTTGAGGGATCATTCAACCTCTGTTTAATGTAAACATTAGTAGATTAGCTATAAAATAATATATGACAGTAACTAAAGATTCCATTGTTTAAATTGTCTTTATACACAGAGTTTATCCTGTAAAGATTTCTGAGTTAGTACATAATACCATTTTGTTTCCAATCTAAGAGTTACCCTCAAACACTAAATTTAAAAGAAATATTTAATTTCACACAGAAAACATCAGAACATTATAAGTGCAAAGAAGAAATATCTTTGCAACCCCCCCCCCCCAGCAATCCAGATTATTATTTGGTTAAATTGTATTTGTTAATGTAAATTTTATTTGCTGTTTGTATAAAAAACACCAAAAAATAAACAAATTTACACTTCAGAAATAGTAATTACAAAATCTAAAATTGTTATTCATGCCAGTCTTGAGTTCTGTATAATATGTCTGTTGATGCATAATAATAAAATAACATTTCAGTAATATGATTGGGAAGCCCTCCTAATATCAGCTATAACTTCTTGGTTAACCTGGTACAGTAGTCTTGTCTAACTGGCAAACTCACCTCCAGTCTATAGATCTTCATGGTAATTGGGTAGCTGTGCTCTGTGTATCATTGGGCTGATTGGAGTACTTTTTGCTTTTGTCAGTGGTTGAATCACAAGGCAGAATGTTATGTCTATTAACATTCTATTAGCCAATGAAGATCACAGCGCTGAGCACAAAGTCAATGATTGAGAAAGTATATCTACCTCATGTAGAACTAAAATGTTACATGACAATTAGCATACAGAGGAGGAATGAGTAATTCCTCAATATTTCAATACTAGAGGCCTGATGCACAAAATTCATGCAAGGGGCTTGGCCCTTGCAGCCCCAGCTTCATCCGGAAGATCATCTGGAAGATCATTTATTTGGCTGTCCAGTCTAATTAGCATATTATGCTTTTACTAGAGGCCAGGTGCATGAAATTTGTGCTCAGGGGCGGGGGTGTCCCTCAGACCAGCCGGCACCCTCTCCAATCTGGGACCCCTCAAGGGATGTTCGACTGCCCATTTAGGCCTGATCCCTGTGGGCAGTTGGACATCCCTCTCACAATCCAGGACTGCTGGCTCCCAACTGCTCGCCCGCCTGCCTTCCTGATTGCCCCTAACCACTTCTGCCTGCCAGCCTGATCACCCCCTAACCACTCCCCTGCCGGCCTGATTGATGCCTAACTGCTCCCCTGCCAGCCTGTTTGCCCCTAACTGCCCTCCCCTGCAGGCCTGGTCACCCCCAACTGCCCTCCCCTGCAGGCCTGGTCACCCCCAACTTCCCTCCTCTGCCGGCTTGGTCACCCCTAACTGCCCTCCCCTGCAGGCTTGATAGCCCCCAACTGCCCTCCCTTGCAGGCCTGGTCCCTCCCAACTGCCCTCCCCTGCTGGCCATCTTGTGGTGGCCATCTTGTGTCCACATGGGGGCAGGATCTTTGACCATATGGGGCAGCCATCTTGTGTGTTGGAGTGATGGTCAATCTGCATATTACTCTTTTATTAGATAAGATAGAGGCCTGGTGCACAGGTGGGGGCTGGCTGGTTTGCCCTGAAGGGTGTCCCGGATCAGGGTGTGGGTTCCCTTGGGGCGTGGGGCGGCCTGGGCGAGGGCCTGTGGTGGTTTGCAGCCCGGCCACGCCCCCTGGCGACCCAAGTGGAGGCCCTGGTATCTGGGGTTTATTTATCTTCTACAATTGAAACTTTGTAGCTGGAGCGGAGCCAAGCCTTCTGCTTGCTCCGTGGTGGCAGCCATTTCTGTTGGGACTTATGTATCTTCTATAATTGAAATTTTGTAGCCTTAAGTGGAGGCCTGGGCCGGCCAGGGTGTGCGGAAAGCTTGGCTTCCTCCATTGCCGGGGGCAACCCTAGCCTCCTTCTCTTTCCAGCTTCGTGGTTGCCGCCATTTCTGTTTGGATTTATTTATCTTCTATCATTGAAACTTTGTAGCCTTGAGTGGAGGCCTAGGCCGGCAAGGGCCAGTGGAAAGCTTGGCTTCCTCTGACGCCAGGGAAAACCAAGCCTCCCTCCTGCTCTCTGTGGCCGTAGCCATCTTGGTTGGGTTTATTTGCATATTTGCTCCTGATTGGCTGGTGGGCGTGGCTTGTGGGTGTAGTGGAGTGATGGTTAATTTGAATATTACTCTTTTATTAGATAGGATTATTATAGATTATTATAGATACCTAGAGTTTATGGTCAAGTTTATTTCGTGGAAAATATTCTTTTTCTATCTTCCAGATAAGTATGATATAACTGTTCTAGTTTGAAATACTTTTCCATAAATGGATGGGCCATTGGATTAACTTAATTAAATAACTCTTTGCTGGTGTTACTTGCTGATCATGGTTGATGTTTCACAGAATATCTTGGTAAATTTCCAGGTATCATGGTTCCAATCTAACTGCAGACTGTGAATTATGTTACTGGTTTTACTTAAATCATGAGCTTTTTATTTTTAAAAAAAATTCTAATTTTTATTACTATAAGATTTGCTATCTAACTTTGTAATCTAACCTATTTATCTGCTTGGTTAGCAACACATAACAATATTTTCAATAATCCAGGATATATAATTACAGGGTTATGTGATTTATTAACTTTTTAATTTTCTGTCAACCAGATGACATACACATTCAACTAAATGTTTCAGTCAACAAGTACTTTCATATGCCGTGTAGGTTAATAAAAATATTTTAATCGTAGAATATATGTATTTAGGGTGTGTGAACACAATATAGAGTGAACCATACTGATAGATGCTATAGGTCCTTGAATTTAAGATCCTAATCTTAAAATAACACATAAATGATAGAAATTAAATAAATTATAATTTTAAGATTCTAATTAGGTTTCTGTCTTGCAGGAGAAAACAAGACACATCACAAAGAATAGAAAATCCTGAATAGCTACAAATTTTGTTAGAATAGATTGTTGGAAATGTTTTTGAGTGGACATTTATTTACACAAATGTAATGAAATTTCTAAGAATTTCAAGATGCCTTCAACTTGGGGGCACCACAAAGCCTTCTCCACGTGTGCCTCCCACCTGACTGCCATTACCATCTTCCATGGGACCATTCTTTTTCTCTACTGTGTTCCTAACTCCAGAAACTCATGGCTCATGGTCAAGGTGGCCTCTGTCTTTTACACAGTGGTCATCCCCATGCTGAATCCACTGATCTACAGCCTCAGGAACAAAGATGTGAAGGAGACAGTCAAGAAGTTATTCAACACTAAATTATCCTGTGATAAATGTAAAGCTAGAATATTATTTATTTCTTTTTTGAGAGTATTGGTAAGAGTTATTCATTAGTAAATCAGTACATGAATCTATGGTAAGCTTGCAATCAATAGTCCAATATCTGTTCACCCTAGTATTTAGTAAAACAACTTTAAAATGACAAATTATATTAGGGATGAAAGCTCTGATTACTTAAACTAAGTTTTTGATTAAAAAATTGGAGTATAAAGTTTTCTTTGATAATATATATGACCAAGTGATTGTCCAGGTCAAATTTCAGTTCAGTTTAAGCCATGTGAAGTTTGGGATTTTTGAGGTGATGTGAGCATCACAGCCTACAATGTAGTAATTTTATAATTTATTTATAGATTATTTTGGATGTTCAAAATGCACATTATATAATCTCTGATTAAATATGTATTTTTTATTTCCAATATTATTTCTTTTACATTTTTTTTTGGTTTTGTTTTGGTTAACTTCAGTGCTAGGAACTTCAGTGTAATGTTGGACAAATAGTAAAACTGCATCCTTGACTTCCTGATGTCACAAGAAAAGCATTGAATATTTTATATTTAAAATGTTGTTTGCTATGTCTTTGTGGAACCCATTCCCCCAGATTAGCAAAGTTATGTTTTTTATTTGTATTTTTTTGGTGAATGTTAAACTAAGCTACTTTTTCTTTTTAACTCTTGAACGTTTTACTATGACAACTTACTTTTTTTGAATTTTCTAATAGCGAACCAATTTTTTTTCTGAGAAAACAAATTTAAATGTCATATAATAGAATTTCCTATTACTTGAAAGATTAATGTGTCAATATTTTATTTTATTTGTTTTAAAATCATTTTTATTTTTAAAATACAATTGACATGATTATATTAGCTTTTGGTATACAACCCACTGATTAAACAGTATATAAATTACTAAGTGATCATCCTGATAAGTCTTGCACTCATCTGACACAATACATAGTTATTAGAATATTATTGACTATATTTCCTATGATGTACTTTACATCCCCATGTCTATTCTGTAACAACTAATTTGTACTTCTTCATCCCTTCACCTTTTCACCCATCTCCTCAACCTCCCTCTCATCTGGCCACCACCAAAATGTTCTCTGTATCTATGAGTCTGTTTCTGTTCTGCTCATTTGTTTATTTTTTTTCGATTCAATTATTGATATATATGTATTTGTTGCCATTTTATTGTTCATATTTTTGATATATATTTTTCTTCTTCCTCTTAAAGAACACCCTTTAACATATCATATAACACTGGTTTGGTATTGAACTCCTTTAGCATTTTCTTGTTTGGGGAGCTCTTTTCAGTCCTGATTCTAAATGGTAGCTTTGCTGGGTATGGTAATCTTGGTTGTAGGTATTTGCTTTTCATCACTTTTAATATTTCTTGCCAATCCCCTCTGTCCTGCAAAGTTTCTTATGATGAATCAGCTGACAGTCTTATGGAAGCTCCTTTGTAGATTACTAACTGCTTTTCTCTTGCTGCTTTTAAGATTCTCTGTTTGTCTTTAACCTTTGCATTTTAATTATGATATGTCTTGGCTTGGTGTGGGCCTCTTTGAGTTCATCTTGAGTGAGACTCTCTGTGCTTCCTGGACTTGTATGTCTATTTTCTTCACCAGGTTAGGGAAGTTTACTGTCATTATTTTTTTCAAATATGTTTTAAATTTCTTGCTCTCTCTATTCTCTTTCTGGCATTCTCAAGATGCAAATGTTGGTATACTTGATATTATTCTAGATGCTTTTTACCCTAGCCTCATTTTTTAAATTCTTTTTTTCTTTTTTCTGTTCTAATTGGGTGTTTTTTGCTTCCTTATATTAAAAATTACTGATTTGGTTCTTGACTCCATCTACTCTACTGTTGATTCCCTGTAAATTGTCATTTATTTCAGTTAGTATATCCTTTATTTCTGGCTGGTTCTTTTTTTTTATACTGTTGAGGTTCTCACTAAGTTCATTGAGCATACTTATAACCAGTGTTTTGAATTCTACAATTAGAAGATTTTATGTCTCAATTTTGTTTAGTTATTTTTTTCTGGAGTTTTGTTCTCTTCTTTCATTTGAGACATGTTTCTTTGTCTCCTCACTTTGGCAGCCTCCCTGTGTTGGTTTTTATGTATTAGGTAGAGCTTCTATCCCTCCCAGGCTTGGTAGAGTAGCCTAATGTAGTAGTTTTTAGGATCCAGTAGCACAGTCTCCCTTATCACCCAAGCTGAGCACATGAAGTATACCGCTGCCTCATATAGGCTGTGCACACCCTCCTCTGCTGACTGGTAAACAGAATTAAATAAAATAGTGTTCTTTCTCTAGCTAATCTTCTTATGAGACTACATCTCTGGCTGACTCCTAATTTGTACCCTAATGACTCTCTATGGAGTCCAGAAAGCCAGCTAAGTGGTGCCCAGACTGCTGCCCTATAGAAAGTGTGATATAAAATATGTGTATTAGTTTAAGCCACTGAGTAGATGGTAATTTGTCAGGTAGCATAGAAAGCTCATATACCAGGTAACATAGAAAGTTGCTAGCTTTGAGTCACTCTGGTGCAGAAATTGGGTCCAGAGCTGGTCCATGGTGTAGAGGTGTCAGTGATGAGGAACAGATGCAGTGTAGAACTCAAGCCAATCCTATAGGGGGAGTAACAATGCAGACCCACTAGGATTCTGGAGCAAGGCCATGCCATTACAACAAATAATTCTATTCCCCATGATAAATAGCCTCTGTTGATCTCAGAGGAGAGAGGAATTGGGGTAGGGGGCTTGATGAAAGAAGGTGATGAGATTAGCCAAAGAACATAATAACCCATACACACAGACAATAATGTGGTGATGGCCAGAGAGAAGGAAGAGTGGGGGCTGGGTGGAGGTGGGCAAAGGGGGGATGGGGATATTTGTAATAGTGTAAACAATAAAAATAAAGTAAGAAAATAGCTTCTGTTGTGTTAGGGGTTCCTGGTAGAGAGTGTGGCAATGATGAGTTGGTTGTCAAAGGCCCAGGGAAAATTTATATGAGTCTAATTGGGTGGTATTTGGGCATAGTGAGACCAATGGATTGGTTGGTACCCAGTAGCTTTAGAGAGCTAAACATGCTTCTAAAATATATTTTTCATTTTAAAGATGGTATAGGCACAAAGAGATTATATTATTCAATTAGGTTAATATAAGCTTGAAAGGGTAGATTGCTTATATATGGAAGATAACACATTAGTTTCAAAAAAGTAAATCAATGTTTCCAAGAACAATAATGATTATTTTATGTGAAATGAAAAAGGCATAATAAAAGTTATATTATTTATACACACACACACACATTATGCATAGAAAGGATAGAAAAATCACACAGGAAATCTTAACAGCAATGATCTGTAAATAGTTGCATTTTAGCTTATTTATTTTTCCATTTGCAGTTTACTTTAGTGACCATATTTTCTACATTAATTGGTATATTTTATATAATTACATTTTAAAAAGAAATTTATAAGGTAGGCTTGGCTTGATGAAGCATCATCTCCAGTGATTTAGAAGAAATTGCATTCTTATAAAAAAGTCATATAGGAGAGCATTCAATCTAATTTGTGAGTTTGTGATATAAAAAGAAATAGTTCATTAAAGATTCTCTAGGGTCAAAATCCCCAAGGTCATGGAAGTATACATAAGCCCTACGTAAGTTCTGGGAGTCAGATTCAGCTTCCAAATCAATTTCAATTTCTCTCTCTCTCTCTCTGTTTTTCTGGACAATAAGAAAGATAAATGTTGCCATTGCAACAATTAAAATTTATTGTAAACTTCTTCTGTATTTACCAACTTCTTTATATTTTAAATAATTTTGAATTCTGAGTGGGAACTTCCTTGGAGACTATTAATAGCAAAAAACAGACTCTTCAGGTGAGTTGGTTTCAGCCTCCGTGATCTATCTTGTGTTACCTCTCATTTATTTGGCATGAATAAAGAAGGTTGACTACTGAGGGATAGCTAGGATAAGGCTTTAGGTAAAACTGAGCAGAGGAATTTAGATTTGATAAATTAGCTACTAGGAATAAATCAAAGTTTTCAGAGCAAAGCCTGTTATGATGATAATCACTGTAATCAAGGGAAGAAGAAATTGATGCTTGATGCTCTCATAGTGCAGTCTGGCAGCAGGGAAGCTGGCTGGTACCCGGCTACCATAATTCACCCGAGTAATGATTGCAGTTTGCTAAGCCTCCCAAAGGCACCAACCTGCGGTTGGAAACAGAGGACAAGAAAGAGTCAGATAATAACGAGAAAGCAAAGGGGAAAACAGAGACAACTTGGTGAAGCAGAGTAATTGCTGAATTAAGACAAATAGGGCCAAGGGGAGATCCAGGAAAGAGCTGAGCTAGACTTTGACATTCCAAACTGTACCTAGATATTCATTGCTGCCCACTTTGATCCTTGATCTGTTCCTTAGATTAAAAAAATATCAGGGTTTAAAAATAATACCAATTAGCCATAGCACTAACGATAAAAAGGGGTGAGGATAGAGAAACCTACAGCTCCTGGATTCCATGATTACCAGATTTTGTGTTCAGTATATTAATATCATTTCCTAATTTAATTTTTACACACCTATGAAATACCTATTACCCTATCAATATTATTGATAAAGAAATTGAGGCGTAGACAATTCAAGTAATTCACCAAAGATCACACAGTAAATGACAAAGCCTGAAACTGAATTTAAATATATGTTTTCAAAACCATGCTTTTTAAATTATGCTGACCTGTCATTAGCTCTTCGTGCCTGCTGATACCCTTTTCCTCATGTAGGAAATACATGTTTTGGAATGTCACAAGGGGCATTTAGCTATGAAGAGTATAATAGTTTCTTTCTACCTTGACCTGGTTAGGCAAAACTAAAACATCATCTTTGTTTATGAGATTCATACTAATTGTCTTATGTTCATCTGAATATTTCAGACATGTGCATACTATTGGCTAATGGTAAAGGGAGGGGGGTGAATGGGAGATATATGTAATACTATCAACAATAAAAAATATATTTAAAAAGAAAACAAACAAACAAAAATTTGTTGCTGGATTAAATGAGATAACGTGGGATTTATCATGAGTCTTTAGTTGCAAAGGAAGGGAACCCAAAATAAACTGCAAAAGAAAAAGAAAAAAAATCATTAAATGATTAAGGATATTTCTGCAGTTATGAACTGCTGTGAATACAAGATGCTTTTGCTTTCTCAAAATCACATATACAAATATAACAAACATTGCATGACTCCAAACAAGATAATGACATATGTAACTTTAATCAAAACCTGTCTACAATACTTAGAGTGGCAGGAAATTTTGAGGGTGATTATGTAACCATTGGTAACTATTACCACATTCTCTAGCTTCCTTTAGAGAATATGAAAGGCTTGAGCAAAATACATTTTAAGTTGCTCTCCAATTCAGAGATCCTAGGAGCATTTAATGCTCTAATATGCCTAATAAAATTATGAAATAAAAATAATAGATATTTAAAAGTTAAAGAATCTAGATCAGTATGTGGACAGCATCAATGACAGTAAGTGAGAAAAACACTTAATGTAGGAAAGAAAACAGATGTGTGAGGGAACAACATGTCAAAGCTGTAACTTCATTATTTTATCAGGTTGCCACATTGTTTGTAGAGCACTAAGGCAATTATTATAGCTTCAGGATGGATTAATCGAGAGCTTGAAGATATACAGGATTATATTCCTTCAATATCCATTATTTTTTCAAAGCTTGAAAATTCTTGTGGTGACTAACAGATGCTACCTTTCTTGTGATCCTCAGGTTGAACATTATGGTTCAACTCATGGTCTGTGGGAGACAGAACCATCTCCAATGCTGTTTGGAGATGAAAGTTAATATAGCTTATTTTGTTCTTTAGATTCCACATAGAAGTGAGATCATGCGATATTTATCTTTCTCTGACTGGCTTATTTTGCTCAGCATAATAATGGGGGAAAAGAGGGAACATCTGTAATACTTTCAACAATAAAGATAAAAAAGAAGTTATTCTAGCTTAATGTTTTAGCACAATGCCTGCCAAGTGGTAACTGTTATACAAATGTACTGTCATTGTTATCATTGTTGTTATTTTTATCATTATTTCAGATGTTCTCCAGCAACAACCATGTTGTTAACTGAAGGAAATCAGAGTGCTGGAGCCACATTCACTCTCTTGGGCTTCTCAGATTTTCCAGATCTCCAGGTGCCCCTGTTCCTGGTATTCCTGATCATCTACATGGTCACTGTACTGGGAAACCTGGGCATGATCATGATCATCAGGACCAGTCCCCAACTCCACACCCCCATGTACTTTTTTCTCAGCCACTTGTCCTTTGTAGATTTCTGTTATTCCACTACAATTACACCCAAGCTGCTGGAGAACTTGGTTGTGGAAGAGAGAACCATCTCTTTCCCAGAATGCATCATGCAATTCTTCTTGGCTTGTTTATTTGCGGTGGCAGAAACATTCATGTTGGCAGTGATGGCCTATGACCGATTTGTGGCAGTGTGTAGCCCTCTGCTCTACACGGTAGTCATGTCCCAGAAGCTCTGTGCATCACTAGTAGCTGGTCCCTACATCCTAGGAATAGTGTTTTCCCTGCCACTCACCTATTTTCTCCAGGCATTATCCTTCTGTGGGTCTAACATCATAAATAATTTTTTCTGTGAGCACTCTGCCATTGTTTCTGTCTCCTGCTCTGATCCCTACATCAGCCAAGTGCTTTGCTTTGCCATAGCCATATTAAATGAGGTGATCAGCCTGGTAATCATTCTCACTACTTATGTTTTCATCGTTGTCACTGTCATAAAAATGCCTTTAGCTAGTGGGCGCAAAAAAGCCTTCTCCACTTGCGCCTCTCACCTCACTACTATCACCATTTTCCACGGGACTTTCCTGTTCCTTTATTGTGTACCCAACTCCAAAAACTCAAGGCTCATAATCAAAGTAGGTTCTGTGTTTTATACAGTGGTAATTCCCATGCTGAACCCTCTGATATACAGCCTCAGAAACAAAGTTGTAAAGAAGAGTGTCAGGAAGTTAATTCATCACTCAATAAAATTTTGTTGAAGATTTATATTTCCAAGAAATGTGATTTACTATATTGAGAATTGTTCAGTGCTTCTAGTAGAGATGATGACTTAAATTACTTAGTCAATTCACCAGAATTTTAAATCTTTTGCAGTAACCATTTATGTGATAATTTTTAAAAATATATGTTTTATTGATTTTTTACAGAGAGGAAGGGCGAGGGATAGAGAGTTAGAAACATCAATGAGAGAGAAACATTGATCAGCTGCCTCCTGCACACCTCCTATTGGGGATATGCCTGCAGCCAAGGTACATGCCCTTGATTGGAATCGAACCTGGGACCTTTCAGTCTGCAGGCCAACGCTCTATCCACTGAGCCAAACCAGTTTGGGTGATAATTTGATTTCTATTCATTTCAGTGTGAATTGTAAGTGAAGTGACATAAGTGTTATAGGTTGAATAATGTCCCCCAAAATATCCATGTCCATCCAGAAACTCAGAATGTGACACTATTTGAGAATAGGCTCTTTGAAGATGTAATTAAGGTAAAGATTGAGATGAGATTATACTGGAATAGGGTGGGCCCCAAATCCAAATGAGCATGTTCTTATTGAGAAAAGAACCCAAGGAGATACACAGGGAAGAAGGCTTAGTGAAGATGGAAGCAGAGATTGGCGTTTTGTTGTTACCAGACAAGGCACTCCAGGAACCACCTGAATCTGGATGATGCAAAGGATTCTCTCCTAGCATCTTCAAAGGGTGCATACCCTGCCGGCACCTTGATTTCAGGCTTCTAGTCTCCAGAAGTATGAGAAAACAAATTTCCATTGTTTTACACAACCACCTTTGGGGCAATTTACTGTAGCAACTCTAGGAAATTTACTTACCAGTAAATATGAGACCATAAAATCCAAATTTCTTGACTCTAAGTTGGCATGGCAAATTATTTTTTAAATCATTCTTTAATTCCATTTAAGCAATGGGAATGTTGAGGTTATAAAGAACTTCTGAAATGTAGCTAGGAGTATGAATATAGAAGACTAGCAATGAGAGCCTAGAGACACAATCTCTCAGATCTGGTCAACTTATTGGGGCTCTCTGCAGGGCCTCATGTACTTTTATTATAGTGTAGGAAGTGGTGTTAAACATGATGACTCTGAATATCAAGTAAAAATGTTGATTTTATAGAAATTTCTAGAAGGATTACCAAAAATGAGAAATATGTAGTTATTAATCTTGCGATCTGATGTGTTAATGTACTCGGATGTCGAGTGTGACTCGACACGGTTAGCATCGGTAGCAGCTCATATGTCGAATTGTATTGAATGTATCAATAATTTGAAATATAAAAAAAATCCAAATAAATAAGTTTGTGTGAAAAGAAACTCCAGTTTTTTATTCTACTGCCGCGCTTTGTAAAATCTCGGGTATTTAAAAAATTAAATCCTGAGTAGAATAAAGGAATCGAGAAAAAAGCAAGCGAGTGCAAAGGGTTAAACTTGATTTTGTAATTCTATTTGTTAACACAGAGGATATCACAATATGTTTCAGAAATAGTTTGCATAATTTTGATTTGTTTTTAAAGGTTAACTTTTAATTAATTACACATTTTACCTGCATGGCATATATGCCAGACAAGTACAGAATTATTGCAACTGTTTTGATTGAAATGTCCTCTACATTGATTATTCATCTGCTGGCCTTAACCTGGTGTGTTGATTTTGAATAAAATTTTCTGACTTCACTTTATACTATAAAGATATACCACATAACCTCATCTTGTATGTGTGAGCAAGTAGGCAATTGTAAAACATAAAGTAAACACATTTTATTTTTAACTTTCTTCGATTTTAAACCAGGGTTTCCACATAACTTTATCATAATATCCAGACTTGTTTAAGGGGATATATAGTGCACAAAAGATGCTTCTGTTCGCTCTTACCTCCTAAACCACATGCAATTCAAAGAAAAAAAAGAAAAGAAAGAAAAAAATCATTCTTAGCATTGTTGGTTTATAACCATTTCCTGGCTTTTGTAAGCCTCTGCCTTACACAGTTGCCATGTCCCAGAAGCTGTACTCCATCCTTCTGGCTGAGTGCTACACCTGGCCTCATTAGAAGGCTGCAATCATTTGGGAGCTCTTCTGGGTCTAAACTTCCAAAATGATGTCACTGTTTTGTTAGGTGACATGGTGCTGGCTTTTGGCTGGGGTGCCTCAGAATTCTCCCATGAAGTCTCTCATCCGCTAGTAGGATACCCTGGCTGCCTTATGCAGCAACCTCTGGATAGTGTTTGGAGAGACTGGAAGTAGAAGCTATAACGCATCTTGGTGCCTCTGCTCCAGAATCTATTTAACCTCACGCCCAACACATTTTCTTGCTAAAACAAGTCACAATTCCAGCTTGCTGAACCAATCCCTGTGCTCCCTAGTGGAAGTATTGCTCCTGCTCCTCTAAACGACTACAGCTCATGGTTCCCCTTATGGGAAGCAGGGATCTAGCTTGTGGATCATTATGGATTAAAAGGTAGAAGAGCCACTCGCATTTCCACCCCTCACCCATAAATTCCGGGTCCCATAAATTACTGGAAAAATGGCAGTTGTGTACTGGTTGCAGATTTAGAGCATATAACACACATTCTGGAGGCCTTTGCTCAACCCCTCTAAAGTATTGCCAACAGAGCTTGTCCCATAACTGAGGTTTGAGAGGCTATTCCAATATTCCAGGCACACTGTTTGAATTACTGAACACTAGGTGAGCTGTTCTTCACCACGGTCTTTCAGGGACACCCTCGGGTAGGTCTGCAGTGTTACAGCTGTCCATTTTTGTAGAATCATCTAAAAATGAGGCCCCAATACTTTCTTCCATATTCAGGTTATCATAAAAGAATTCCTCATGAGGATACATTATAAGTTCAATCTTTGAAGGACAAAGAAACAATAGCATGGATCACGGGCACCTGAACCACTTACTCATGTAAATTACTTGTGTCTTCAGGAACAGGAATGCCATTGACTGCTGTGTATGCCTAATGTCATGGGTTGGTGGGATAGACAGCACCAGCTCAGGAAGTGTAGGTTGCATAATAACTTGGTAGCCTATGGTCACTCATTGAGTCCCTATTAGGGTCTATGAAAAAGTCAGAAGCTGGTTTCTCAAAAGGTAAATAGTTATCTGCTGTGGAAGTTACTGCTTTGTTTTAAAATTCTAATGGTCTAATCTGTAATTCACTATAGGGGCTTAACCAAAGTTCTGCACAATCCTTATCTGTGAATACACTTCAAGGACAATCATATAATCAGGTCATTTGTCCGAAATAACACAGAAGCTGGCATGGCAGACTGGACTTGTTGGCGTTTCTCTTGTTTTGGGATTCACAAAAAATAGACGATGTTTTGAGTAACTTTATAAATGGGTTGGAGTAACTTGCCTAAAATAGGTGTATGCTATCCACCAAATCAAAAGAGGCCTACTGAATTTTGGTGTAGAGGAGGCAGAATTTGAGAAATACGGCTTTACCTTAGTTTTATTAATTCTAGAGGGCATTTGGTTGTGTGCAAACTAAGGCTGGTAGTCCATTTCAAGCAGCAATTTTTCTATGTGATTTCAAAGAAATTCTAGTCATTAAAAATGGCACAAGGGACTTGGCATTTGCCTTAATTACCTGTTTTGATGCTTGTGAGAAATAAGTTGCTAGGGATTCTCCAGGGTTTGAGTCCCAGGGCTACAAGTTAGATATAAGGGCCTTGATGCCTCCATTACACTCAGCTTCTGAGAACAGGGTGGTGGCCTGTTCCTCTGTAGCAGGTAAGTTTATTCAGGTTTCTATGAAACAGTGAACATATTTTCTGAATGTGATGATAGGTTTTTTTTTTTTTTTTTTATAGTAAGTCACTGGAAATGCTATCCAATTCTGAGTCTAATTACATTAAAGAAAGAAGTTAACACTCATGGAAATATTTGGCTTCAAGTCCATTGACAACCTTTTCACAAAGAACAGAGTAAACTTTCTACCTGGAAATAGATATATACTCATATCCTCCTTATATGCACTTTCTATTGGTATATAAACTTTCACAAGAAAGAGTATTAATTGGTTCTGAGAGAACTCTACATGACAAATCTTGAGACCCTTAAGAGATGTATCTATACAATGTCTGGGCTATAGTAGAATCTAACTCTTAGGCTATAAACCCTAATAAAGTGTATATTATACTCAGAGGTCAAAAGGAGCCATTGTTCTCCTCAACCCCTCAGTAGCTAAGGTATTCAATGAAAGAAGTAACCTTTTCTAAGCAAAAGGTGCTAAGTTGGGATTGATATTATTTTTTCCTAGATTTCTCTAATATTTACTTTTTCCTTAGAATAGAAACATATTCTCTTGAAGATTTTAGTTGATTTATGTGTATAGGCAGAATACCGTAGCATTATATGTTCTTTTTTGAGGCAAACATCTCACCCTTTTTTCCCCACAGACTCACTATGCATTTATGTGCAAACATTATTATCAGCTGTGTGCATATTATGCTACTAGCTAGTGTGGATGTACACACTGTAATTTGATAAGCATTTCTTATGGGAACACAAATTGCAATGGAAGTGCAAAGATGTTTTAGAGACTCAGCTTGGTTTGTTATACCTGTAGCAATAATCTGCATGAGACATGTTCTGTATGGAATAAAGTAGGATCCACCCCCCCCCTTTTTTAAATCATTTTCTTTGGTCTACTGTAGAAATTCATGATATGTTTGTTGCTTACTGTCATATATTTCTTTGACAGAAACAGCTCTCTTCCCCCGCCCCTCTCTTCAAATGTACTGCAGTGATGGCTGCAAGAAATAGGAGTGTGGAGACAATCTTTGTCCTCTTGGGTTTCACAGATTACCCAGAGCTTCAGATCCCCCTCTTCCTCGTGTTTCTGATCATATACATCATCACTGTGGTAGGCAACCTCGGAATGATAATCATCATCAAGATTAACCCCAAATTTCACACCCCCATGTACTTTTTCCTTAGTCACCTTTCTTTTGTTGATTTTTGTTACTCTTCCATCGTTACTCCCAAGCTGCTTGAGAACTTGGTCATGGCTGATAAAAGCATCTTCTATGCTAGCTGCATGTTGCAGTACTTCCTATCCTGCACTGCTGTGGTGACTGAGTCCTTCTTGCTGGCGGTGATGGCCTATGACCGCTTTGTGGCCATCTGCAATCCTCTGCTCTATACAGTGGCCATGTCACTAAGGCTCTGTGCCTTGCTGGTGGCTGGGTCATATTTCTGGGGTATGTTTGGTCCCTTGGTACTCCTTTGCTATGCTCTCCAACTTAATTTTTTTGGATATAATGTAATTAACCACTTTTTCTGTGAATATACTGCTCTCATTGCCGTCTCGAGCTCTGATACACACATCCCCCACCTGCTGCTCTTTGGTTTTGCTACCTTCAATGAGGTGAGCACACTACTGATTATCCTCGCTTCATATGCTTTTATTTTTGTGACTGTACTGAAAATCCGCTCTGCCAGCGGGCGTCGCAAAGCCTTCTCTACCTGTGCCTCCCACCTGACAGCCATCACCATCTTCCATGGAACCATCCTTTCGCTCTACTGTGTGCCCAACTCCAAAAACTCTCGGCAAACGGTCAAAGTGGCCTCTGTCTTTTACACAGTGGTCAACCCCATGCTGAACCCTCTGATCTACAGCCTCAGGAATAGAGATGTGAAGGATGCCTTCTGGAAATTCATAGACACAAAAGTTCCATCTCACTGAACCAACCTCAAAAAGTGTTTTTAGTCCCAATGAACAATAGGAGCTTATAACACATCTAAGATAACATATATTTGCATGAGGTTTTTATAGGTGGCTGTGATGTTAATATATTGTGGATTGGTTAGCTCAAATCCCTTGATGATGCCAGAAAAGTTAATTTTGGGATGGATTCCATAGGATTTTGATCTGTAAAACATTTATTTCTTCAAATTCTATAAAAAAACAACCACACATAACAATACTACAAAGCTGAGAGAATCATCTTTACTCACCTTAGAAAAGGCCTTTTCGCTTTGTTACTGCAAGTGACCATGGGTAACTTGCCTTTAAATGTATTTGTATTTGTGTTGTGTGTCACTAAAACACTGTGTCTTTGTTGGGAGATACAGGTGGATATGCTTTTTGATAAAAGGGGTAACAAGCCTTTTCTGACACCTTCCTTCCTGTGAATTCTATGAATGGTCAGCTTGTGTTGAGAAGTACCTTGGGCAAGGATGCTTACACCTGTTGTGTGGATGATGACACAGAAGATCAAGAAACTAGTCTAGAAATGACTAAAATGATTGATTTAAGACAGGAACTTACTGTTTACTCCAAAACTAGTGCCCTTTTCACTATAATACCTCTGAGGCTATTGATGTGAGAGGTCATGAAAATTAATTTTGTCATTTGGAATGGCAATTCCTGGAGTCACTTTAATACTTTTCGCTGTGCTTGGATATTATTTCTCAAAAGGCTGCATGCCCAGTGTTATCAGGTCTGGGATTGTCTTAAGCATTACCTAGTCTAGTTCATATGTATCAGAGTGAATGTAATATACATTTTATCAGGAAATATTAAGGAATCATATTTCAAAATTTCTTTTCTAATGTTTTTATGAGTGGCTAAACAAGCACAAATATCCAGTAACAAATACCTTAAGAATCAGAGCAAATTATAGCAGTAAGGCTATCCCTATAGAATTTAAAATGAATTATAGACATTATTATTAAAACAGTGTCATATTAGAACAAATAGATGGTCATGTGAGAAAAAGATAAAATTAGATATTGTCTTTATTTCACATGCCATAAGAGCTCTAAGTACAGGTTTAACATTTAGATTACATAAATCTACAAAATTTCTTGGCAAAAACAATAGAAAAATATTAAATTGACCAAAAGCACCACCTATGTCACATAAAAGGTTTAAAATTACACTGATAAAGCTTTTGGTTCTATCATCCCAGATAATTTCTGAAGACCTGAATTATTTCATGGTAATTTTTTTAAATTAAAGAATACTGCAATAATGCTCTACTAGTATTATTCCATATTTTGTTAGTATTCTAAGGAATACCAACTTAATTACATAAATACATCTTAAAGGACACCCATTGATACACCCATATTGGCTTCCTTCTTTTTCTTTCTGCCATAGATAATGTCATCCTCAAATGTCCATGTTATATTTTTGATAAAGCATTATTGAGATATATAAAAAAGCTGATTATTTGACAATGAGTTGTATTTGCTGTACTCTTTGCTCCGGACTCAACACTCTTCACTCAGTTACTTGAATAACTTCATAATGGTCTATGCTCAAATAGCACCTCATTGTGGTCTTGCCTAACCTCCCTAAGAGATCAACCAAAGAACTTGTATGCATATATGCATAGCCCGTGGACACAGACAATATTGTGGTGAGGGCCTGGGGTGGGTGGCTGGGCGGGCTATAAGGGGTCAATGGGGAAAAAGAGGGAACATATGTAATACTTTTAACAATAAAGATTTAAAAAAATAAATGCACCACTAAGAAAATATAAAAAAACAATTCCTTCAATGATATATATTTCAGCATTAATTATTATCAGAAAATAATTACATATTTATTTGTTTTTGTATTCTCCATTAAGTAAAAATTTGTTGATAAAGGGACATTCTTTCTCTCTTTTCCCCTGATACCTAAGATACCTAAGGTACCTGTCTCAGAATAAGTCTATAATAAATATTTGTTTCTTGAATGAATAAAAGAATGATTGAATGAGTAGTTACATATTCTCATAATGTGCTCAAACCTCCTTTCCCTGGTTCCTGCACCAGAAAGAAAAGTTAGCAAACAGTCACTTTGTTAATTCTGATCAGTGAATATATACCTTTCAACCGGTCTATGTTCAATGCTATTGCTTGTTACTACCGAGAGATTATATATCCTTTGAGATAAAAGTTTTAATGTAATTCATATCTGTATTATTCTTATATCAATAGCATAGCTTTGCATTTAATAGGTATGCAAAAATGTTTGCTGAATGAATGGACAGGATAAAACTTTGAGAATATGAGATGCTCTTTCCCATTTGTAGACAATTTCACCATGCTTTATTTGATTTTGAAAATTTAAGATTTCTATTGTAATAAACCTGACAAGAGATAGAAAATTCAACAGAGTGCACATTTGTTTTATTTTATTTTGACTGTCCAGTTTTAATAATGCCTTCTAAAAACATTCTTTCTGGACTATCTCTTCTCTGCATTCACATTCCTCATAGTTCTAGTATTTTTGCCTCTATCCCAGTTCCATGGAAGGTCGTATTTTTCATTCAATAAATATTCACGGTACTTTGTGATAGTCACTGATCTATGAGCTTGAACTATATCAGTAAAGAAAAGCCAATAAAAAAATCCCTGTTTTTCTGGAGCTTTTGTTCTAGCAGGAGGGAACAAACAATATATAATAAATTAAATAAGTAAGCATTAAATATATATTTGAGTCATGATAAGTATTTTAAATGCTAAATTGGGAAGTAGGGTAACCCAGAAGTATAATAGCATGGTAATTGAAGTTTTCACTAAAAATGAATTTGAGACAGATGCAGAGACCTGGTATTATGCTAAGCAAAATAAGCCAGTCAGAGAAAGATAAGTACCACATGATCTCACTCATATGTGGAATCTAATGAAAAAAATAAACTGATGAACAAAATAGATCCAGAGGCATAGAAGCATGGCAAAGACGTGAATCTCAGAAAGAAGATTGGGGTGGGTGGGTGGGTGGGTGGGTGGGGAGAGATTAACCGATTAACTTTATATGCATATATGCATAGCCATGGATACAGACAATAGTGTGTGAAGGCCTGGGAGGGGCAGGTATAGGGTAGAGGGGGTCAATGGAAAAAAAGGGGGACATCTGTAATACTTTCAACAATAAAGGTAAATTAAAAAACAAATAAACAAACATGCATTTGAGCAAACACTTCAGGGAAAACATTCCCTGAAGCGCTATAGAAATTATCTGGGATGATAATAGTAAAAAAGGCCATAAGGAATGAGTGTGCTTTTTTTGGTTTTGTTTTGTTTTTGAGAAGTGGCAAGGAGGTCTGACTAGCTGGAGAAGATGGAGGAGGGAAAGGATAATAGAATGAAGAGATGTGAAGGGAACTAGATCATTTTTCTGATTGAATATTGAACTTCGTAAATGTCTCTGCTTTAACTCTCAATGAATCATGATTGACCTAACTGATACATTTCACACTTCTCCAACATAGAGTGGGTGGAATGGAGGAAGAGGGTTATTCCTGGCATATAGTAGTCACTTGGTTAATATTCAATAATGAGGACTTTTATAATTATGTAATTTTGGTAACTGTAGGAAGGTATAGGAGTGATAAGGGAGCTGGGGGAAGTGACTTTAAAAGATAAATTTTCATATGAAATGCCCCTCATGCTGCTCCAGATTTCCGGTACACAAGAATAACATCAGAGAAAGGTCATTAATTTTAATTGTTTATTTCATGACCTCAAGAGCATGAGACAATGGAGAGTCTCTAGGGTCCATATCCCAAAGGTTGTGATTATAGATATAAGAATATATATATATATCCCTTCCAACCAGGAGAGGTCCTACCTTTGCCATCAGCAGGTTTGTTTTAAGATTCAAAAGACAGATATTAATTTCAATGTATGGGATCTAGAAAACAATGTGAGAGGGGGACATTTACCCTTTAGATCTATGCAGATCTTGAGAAATATTTAGTCACTGCAAAAGTTCCATATCTGA
Source organism: Eptesicus fuscus (assembly GCF_027574615.1). NCBI lineage: Eukaryota > Metazoa > Chordata > Mammalia > Chiroptera > Vespertilionidae > Eptesicus > Eptesicus fuscus. Next base: position 66,609,645 of record NC_072485.1, on the reverse strand, counting down.
ACACACCAGGAAGAGGACGTGCCATTGTCCTACAGAGCTTTGCAATCAGAAGGTCTGGCTCAGCTGAGCTCCTCAGTAGCTGCCCCATGAACAGCAGGTGCCTAAGGTGGGGGTAAGAAGAGCTTGGAGAATTTTGGAACTGTGCATTGTCTTGCTTCTATAATTTCTTGGAGGGTAGTCAAGGTAGGCACACAAGTATTTAAATGAAATGAAGTAAGCAGAGAATAAATAGACTAGTGAAAAAAGTTAAAAGATACCAGCTTTAATTAAGATTGTAAAGCAGGACACATTGGTCCTTGAGAGCAAAAATTACAACAAAATGGAGAAAAATTATAAGAAAGAATATTTCAGCTATTACATTTCTTGGATTCAAATATATAGAAAAATTTACTAGTAGTTTAATAATAGCTTTTGGGACATTACATTAAATATAGCATTACTTGTTTTTCTTTATTGATTAAGGTATTACATATGTGTCCTTAGCATTAATTCTTAAAGGACTTAGATAAACTAAGAATTGTATTAAGAAAAAGTGTGATAGTGAGAATGTCTGGCTTTGTGATGGATTGTCTTTTGAGGTTGTCTTTAATACTCAAACTTATGAGACTATGAGCAGATAGGACCCTGGAGTGTCTCAGTTTCACATATGATCTGACACCTTCACTGATGGGCCATCTGAAGCTATTTCATGGGTTGTGGGACCAGAGATAACCTTCCTAGAAATAATAGAGGTTTTCCTGGTATGGGAGGATCTTAGAGGTGTTAGGCAGCAATTAGAGAAATATAGGGTCAAGTTGTGAGTGTGAGAGTTTATTCTTTTTAAAAATATATATATTTTATTGATTTTTTTTACAGAGAGGAAGGGAGAGGGATAGAGAGTTAGAAACATCAATGAGAGAGAAACGTTGATCAGCTGCCTCCTGCACACCCCCTACTGGGGATGTGCCTGCAACCAAGGTACACGCCTTTGACTGGAATCAAACCTGGAACCCTTTAGTCCGCAGGCCGATGCTCTATCCGCTGAGCCAAACCGGTTAGGGCCAGAGTTTATTCTTGTATTATTACTTATTAAGTATTGTATTATTTTCTATACAAACCTACTTTTGCCTTGTGTAATTCTGTATTACTATTTTGTCTCATAAAATGACTTTCTAGTGCAGTTTTTTAAAATTTCTTTATTGATTAAGGTATCACATATTTGTCCTCATCCCCCCCATTTCCATCCCAAACCCCTCCTCACGCATGCCCCCACCCCCTTGTTGTCCGTGACCACTGGTTAGGCTCATATGCATGCACACAAGTCCTTTGGTTGATCTCTCCTCTTTACCCCCACCCTCTCCTACCTTCCCTCTGAGGTCCGACAGTCTGATCGATGCTTCCCTGTCTCCGGATCTGTTTTTGTTCATCAGTCTATGTTGTTCATCATTTCCCCTAGATGAGTGAGCTATCTCTAGTGCAGTTTTTAATTCTCCTTTACAGGTGATATAGTGAAAGAATGAACATTTTACAGATGTTGAAGGAAGTGGGGAGCGAGAGGGAGAGAGAGAGAGAACCCAGGAAAGGGAAGTCTCTAAGTCAGAATCTTTATAGTTATTATTCCTGGGAGAAAAAATAACCACCCTAAATCCCTTTCTCAGTTCATATTGTTGCCGCTTTCAGATTTACACTGTTACTGGGCTACTGCTCATACATATAACATCTGCAGTTTGTCATAACGTATGACTATTAATAAAGGGACCTTGAATATGGATCAGTGTACAGCATAAAATACGGACATATTGCTGGGAGTTTGGAAATTAGGGTTTAGTCATAACCATTTAAATTGGTCCTTATTTGCATATCATTGGGAAAGTCAAAGTTTCTCCAGCTTCTGTTTTATCACCTCAAGAATAAGAAAGCAGACTAGATTACCTATTATCTGTCCTAATTTTATTATTTCTCAAGTAGTGAGCAAGTATTAACAACTAGGACTCCCTGCATTGAGCACAATGCTTTCTGAAAAAAGTAAAGATTTATTTTTATATCAGACTTACTGGATCAAAAAAGGAAGAAATTAACCTGGCTGGTGTGGCTCAGTGGTTGAGCGTCAACCTATGAACCAGGAAGTCATGGTTTGATTTCTGGTCAGGGCTCAAGCCCAGGTTGTGGGCTCCATCCCCAGTGTGGAGTATGCAGAAGGCAGCTGATCAATGATTCTCCCTCATCATTGATGTTTCTATCTCTCTCTCCCTTTCCCTTCCTCTCTGACATCAATAAAAAATATATTTAAAAAAGGGAAAAGATTAAAGTGCTATATGAAATTAACAATAAAGGCACAAATTTAAAGTGTTAGGAGTATTTATTCTTAATGTCACAGTGTGAATGTATGAAGCAAACATACATTCACATGTAGGGTTGACAAAATCAGTGATGTTAGGCTTATCTTTTATGACATTAAAAAAGGAGAGCTGAAAGTGTTATGGGTGGATTTGATTTAAAATACCATAAATCCCTTGATCTCATACTATTTTTAAATATTTAACAGTACAATTGAGAACTTAGAAAATTAATTCAATAATTGTATTTTTTATGTACAGAAAAATGTTATCATGCTTAAAAATATTATACATTCCGCATATTTTGTATAATAAACCCATAGAAAAATTCTGAAAGATATTTTTGCTCCATTTACCAGTTTGATAAGGAATATTAACCCAGCATTTTATACCCTCACTTAGTTTAATATTTTTCTTTTCAGGACTCATTCAGATTCTGAGAAACAGAAACCATGATACTGTCGGAGAGAAATAAAAGCAGGACCACGTTCATTCTCTTGGGCTTCTCAGATTACCCAGAACTGCAGTTCCCCCTCTTCTTGATTTTTCTGGCCATTTACAGTGTCACTGTTGTAGGGAATATTGGGATTATTTTCATCATCAAAATTAACCCCAAGCTGCACACCCCCATGTACTTTTTCCTCAGCCACCTCTCGTTTGTGGATTTCTGTTATTCCTCCATTGTTGCCCCCAAGACTCTGGTGAACCTAGTCATAGAAGACAGAACCATTTCATTTGTAGGATGTGTAGTGCAATTCTTTTTCTTTTGTACCTTTGTGGTAACGGAATCCTTTTTATTGGCTGTGATGGCTTATGACCGCTTTGTGGCCATCTGCAACCCTCTGCTCTACACAGTTGCCATGTCCCAGAAATTCTGCGCATTGCTCGTGGTCGGATCATATACATGGGGAGTAGCGTGCTCCTTCATACTCACATGTTCTGCTATCAAGCTATCATTTGAGGGGCTCAACACAATCAACCACTTCTTCTGTGAGTTCTCCTCGCTGCTCTCCCTCTCTTGCTCTGATACTTCTGTCAACCAGTTGCTGCTTTTTATTTTTGCCACCTTTAATGAGGTCAGCACACTACTCATTATCCTCATGTCCTACGTCTTTATTCTTGTCACCATCCTCAAGATGCATTCAGCCGGTGGTCGCCGCAAAGCCTTCTCCACCTGTGCCTCACACCTGACGGCCATCACCATCTTCCACGGCACCATCCTCTTCCTCTACTGTGTGCCCAACTCCCAAAACTCCAGGCACACGGTCAAAGTGGCATCTGTGTTTTACACAGTGGTCATCCCCATGTTGAACCCCCTGATCTACAGTATGAGAAATAAAGAGATCAAGGATACAGTCAGCAAGCTAATGGACACTAAAGTCTTTTCTTGTTGAGCGTATTATTTTAGCAGAGTTTGTACCTACATGCAAATAAAGTATGTCCTTAAAGGTTTATTTTAAAGAGATTTTTTTTTAAGTTGTTGAAGAGCTAATGTTGTACAGTGGAAAGGACATGAATTTTGACTCAAAGAGACCAAACTTAAGTCTGTCTCTTACTGAAGAAAAATCATCAGTTTCTTTCACTTTAATTTTTCGTTTATAAATTTGAGATAATATAAGCTGGCTCCTAATCTGATTATAAAGATTAAAAGATAGTATAGATAGCATGTGGAACACCTTATAGAATCCCAATAAATATTAATTTCATCCCTCTTTCATATAACATGCCTGGAGTAGACTAGGCCTTCAATAAACAGATGGATTTCTCTTATAAAAATACAAATAGCAGTTAAGATATCATAGTCTTCATTTTCAAGGAACACAACATCTAGTGTTGACAGCAGGGCAATGAAGAAAGTGGCCATTGTATAATGTAGAAAATAAGTATCATAAAGGGTTTGAGAGAAAGAAAAGTTCAAATCTATTTAGGGACTTTGGAGAGATGCCTTCATAAAATAGGTATTGTTTGCACTTGGCCTTGGATAGCAGAATAGACAGTTTCAAGAGACACATTTCAGTAAGGTAGGACTTTTATTCAGTAGACAAAAGCCTAACAAAATAAAGAGTTCAGAATTTAATACTGAGTAAATGACCTAACAAATTTTTAATTGAGAGAATACTGCATAATGTGTGTGTGCGAGCGTCTGCATGAGTTGTATTGTAAATACAGGTAACTTGGCATGACTGGGAAATTGAAACTACATGGTCTATATCCTCAATGTGTTTTCAAAGAGCTCCAATGTGGCAGTATAATAAGATATGATAGGTTTCACCAACCACTCAAAAATGGTAGATTGGATCTCAGAAAATCTTAGAAACAAGAAGTAAGCATGTTTAGTGCCTGTACTACCTGTATTGCAAGCTATTTTTCTGCCTATGAAAAGATCAAAAACATTATCAATCCTTTATTATTTTTGTCTGAACATTAGCATAATCTCTGAATCCTCAAACTGAACTCCCATCTTAAAAAAATGTGCTTGGAAGTGCCCTAAGTGTTGAAAACTAATTGTCTACACAATCTTATTTGAGATAAAATGAAAACCAGAGCTTTGTTAGCATTGAGACCTGTTCAAACTGGCCAATTAAAAATACCTGATGTTGTTAACATCATCACTTTTGCTTGAATAACTTGCACACGCTCCTGCATTCTCTCTAATCATTAATGTAATGGCCCCAATTGGGGCAGATTGGGGCTGGGCCTGTCAGGAAGAGGAGACAACAGGAGGTTGGCCGGCCTGCCCGCTCCTAATCGGGGCCTGATCAGGGACGGGCCAGCTAGGGTGAGGTGTTGTGGGAGATTGGCTAGTGGGCCCCGCCACCAAATGGAGTGGGGGGGCCGATCGTGGGCGGAGCTGGCTTGGGGGATGGGCATGGGCCGATTGGAGTGCTGGGGGCTCATAGGGGGTTGGGCCAGCTGGGGGAGGGGCTGCAGGATGTTGGCTGGCCCCGCCCCCTATTGGTGTGGTAGAGGCCAATCAGGGGTGGGGCTGGCCCTGGGAGGGGCCTTGGGAGGTTGGCCCCCAGATAGGTCCGGTTTGCTGGCCAGAGTGGGCATCATAGCAACTGCTTGCTTCCCTGTGCCTGCCTTATAGCGCCCCTAACTGCTTGCTCCCCTGCTGGCCTGATGGCCCCTAACCACCTCTGCCTTGGCCCTGCCACCATGCCTAACCATCTCTGCCTCAGCCCCCTGCTGGAGGAAGTGGGAGGTCTGGAAGACATCTGGTCGACCTGGTCAAATTAACATATTGCCCTTTTATTAGTATAGATTACACTTTAATCGGTTGAATAGTCGACTGGTTGACCAGACACTTAGCATATTAAGCTTTTATTATATAGGATTAATCACATTAATGCTTTTTATTTCTTTTGATCATATTGCTTTGGGAATATCAAAAGTTTTTCTTTCTGGATTAAGTTAACTTTGCAATGACACAATAATAATTATACCACTAATTGAAACATAAGTGCACTGCAACTTTGGATATAATATAATTAATAAAAATTTAAAAACTGTTTTGGAAATATTTCTTTTTATGAGAAATATTTTGTGTTTGGATTTTTAATTTCAATTAATTACTGTATCCCTAAATGATATCAAAACATGACATTTCTTAAGACACTCTCTAATTAAGAGAGGGCTAAATACAGATTAAAAAATATTTCTAATATTACTGCCCTCCTATACAATTCTTCCTTCTCTTACACATGGCTATAATAAATTACCCCCCGGAGAAAATAAAAAGAACAAGCTTCCAGATCCCAGAAAGTATCATGAATGTCCATTTCCAAAAAACCAGAGTGTAGTCTACCCACCCACCAGAGGCAATCCCATTTTGCAGCCTCTGGCATTGAGTAGGGTGGATGCCATCCCAGCACCATTCAGTAGCTCTGCTCTTCCTCACACAGTCATATGGGCGGCACAAACCAAAAAAGCAGCGTATGGCCTCATCCTATCAGTCATTCCATGTGTGACTTCAGGCAAGTTACACCTGTCTGCCTCAGTCACCTCATTTGTAAAGGCATGTAACTATACTAGTCTCACTTATTTTTATGAAAATAAAATGTCTTTTTAATAATTTATTTTTCAGTTATAGTTGATACATACTATTATATTAGTTTCAGGTGTTCAACCCAGTGATTAAGCATTTATATAACTTACTAAGTGAAGACCCTGATAAATCTAGTGCCCACCTGACATTATACATGGTATTATAATATTATTAAAATCTTATAAAGTACTATGCTGAATTTTACATTCCCAGTTATGTACTACCAATCTGTACTTCTCAGTCCCTTCACCCTTTTCACCCAACTTCCCAGTTCCCCTTTCATCTGTCAATCATCAAAATGTTCTCTATATCTGTGAGTCTGTTTTTATTTATTTATTTTGCTCTTTAGATTCCACATATAAGTGAAGTCATACGGTATTTGTCTTTCTCTGTCTGACTTATTTTGCTCAGCAAAATCCCTCTAGGTCCACCTATGTTGTTGCAGATGGCAAGATTCTTTTTATGGTTGAGTCATATTTCATTGTATATATGCAGTACTTATTTATGTATACATTTATTGATGGACACATAAGTGGCTTCCATATCTTGTCTATTCCAAATAATGCTGCAATGAACATATGGATGTATATGTCTTTTTGATTTAGTGTTTTGAAGATGAATTATCTTAATAGTTATATTCAGAACAGTACCTAGCATATGGAAATTGGTCAACAAGAAGGTTGATTGCTCCCACCCCTTTCTGGTATTTGGCAGAACTCTGGCGTGATTTCAGACCCTATGCTCTTAAGGAAGGAGCTTTTGAAGATAAGACAGGTGAATTTTATAAGCCCTATTTACAGATTTCATAACATCCGCGTGATCTCTGGTTCACAGATCGATGCTTGGATGAAGCATATAACACCCTAAAATTCACTTGAGCTCTCAAGGCATCATATTGGACTATATAGTAAATAAACCAACTTGGGATAGTTTTCCCCTGTTAATATCTCATAGAAGTCATTACTGATTTGAGTCCCAAGACGGTGGTGTTTTCCTGATATCTTGTTGGTGTCCCACAGAGATCAACAATTATTTAGGGAAGCTTAAGGAACATGGGCCCCAGGGACACACACACACACACACACACACACACACACACACACACACACGCCATAAAGCCTATATTTCCCATCGTAACACCTTCAGAAACCGGGGAAGCAATGTCTGTCCTGCAGGTTGGTTGATTGGAATATACACTCAGTTTTTTGAGAGTGGATATACATGTTATTTTCTGGGATCTGGAAGCTTTTTCTTTCTATTTTCTCCTTGAGGTAATTTATTATAGCCTCATGTAAGAGAAGAAAGAATTGCAAAGGAGGGCAGTAGTATTAGTCATATTTTTTAAAACCTGCATTTACCTCTTTCTTAATTTCCTTTGTGAAAATATTTTCTCTGTCTATTGAGATACAATCTTGGTGAGAAATGGGAACAATTTAATTTGCAGAACCAAAGATCTTGTAACAGCTTTTAGTGTAAAAGGGAGAGTGTAAACTAATTGGGAAGAATGCTTGATTTCTCTCTTTTCATCCTCCTACTCTCTCTCACTAACACCATCCACGAAACCTGGTAAAAATTGCATGGAGACCCTCCTGATGGTCACTCTGAGGCTGAGTGGCAGCCAGGGGCCTGAGGACTGCTTATGGAGGGGCACAGGCAGCTGAACCCCCTCTGAAGCACAAAGGGGAGGAATGACTTTGGCCATGTGCAAAACACTTTGAATTGTCTCTCCATATTTTGGGCCAGATAATATTTTGATGTTTGCATGTGATGTTGGTATGTGTGTGTTGGGGGTAAAGGGAGAGACCGTTGTGTATATCATAAGGTATTTAGCTGCATCCCTAGTCTCTACTTGCTAGATAGCACCCCTCCCTATCGTGACAACAAATAATGTCTTCAGACATTGACAAATGTCCCATGGGAATACAAATCACTGCTGATTAAAAACCTATATGTAACCAGTTCTATATGTAACCAGCAGCCGGATTTTTCTTTTTTAAAAATCATTTATGTGGAATACTACATTCCTAGATGATGCCTAATAAAAAAGCATAATTATAAGTCATTTGAAGAATGAGAACAATACTTGGTTATGTTGGGTTTCAGTTCAGATTCTCTTTCCTCCAGGAGTAATTACCTGGTGCCTCTACAGTAATGCCTGTATCGCCCAAAGGTCAGGAGGGAGAGAATAAATGAGGGTGTCCTCACCCTCTGTTGGCATTTTCTATATGTCAAAGGCCTTGAATGTATCCATCCCTTAGTAAAAAAATCACACCCTTCTGCTCAGCCGGTGTGGCTCAGTGTTTGAGCATCAACCTATGAACTAGGAGGTCATGGTTCAATTCCCTGTCAGGACAAATGCCCAGGTTGTGAGCTCAATCCCCATTGTGGGGCTTGTAGGAGGCAGCTGATCAATGATTTTGTCTCTCTCTCCCTCTCCTTTTCTCTCTGAAATCAACAAAAAAATATATTTTAAAAAAATCACATGCTTCTTCCTGAGCCAATCTCATAATACGTTTTGTAAGAATTCAGGCAAGTTTCTATATTCTGTGTTTAAAAAAATAACTGGAATAAAATATTTACATTTGATGTGTGTTGTGAGGCTTAAATATACAATTCAAATTATGTATACACATATAATATCTGTGCAACATGGCTTACTATTTTATAACTTGACATTTTAGCATAGTCATTTTATAAGTCATTAAAGTTATTCAAAAATATAATTTTAATAGCTGTGTACTTTTCCATAATATATAGGTACCATAACTCTGACCATTTCCACCTACTTGACACTTTATTTCTAAGTTTTACTATCATCAATAATGCTGCAGTGTGGCAGCAAATATTCTTGTTAATAACTTCATATTCACATCTTTGATTAGTTCTTCAAATGGATTTAAAGCAGTGAGTTCATTTGTCAAATAGGTCATTATAAGGCTTCAGAGTCATAGTTGCAGGAAGTTTGAATCCAAGAGTACCAATTCACTAAATAATGGCTGACATTAAATATCTAATTAACAATATCACTATGCTAATTTCATAGAAAAATGCATAAAAGCTACTTTTGCCTTCTAAAACATATTGATAAAAAAGCACTTGTGGTTTAGCAATCTTAATTAAGCATACGTCTCAGCATTTCAGTGGTAAACAGTATAATAATTTAAAAAATTACTTCCTGCCGAAACCGGTTTGGCTCAGTGGATAGAGCATCAGCCTTTGGACTGAAAGGTCCCAGTTTCGATTCTGGTCAAGGGCATGTACCTTGGTTGTGGGCACATCCCCAGTAGGGGGTGTGCAGGAGGCAGCAGATCGATGTTTCTCTCTCATCGATGTTTCTAACTTTCTATCCCTCTCCCTTCCTCTCTGTAAAAATTCAATAAAATATATTTAAAAAAAATTACTTCCTGGGATCCCAATTTTTCTAGTATTGACTAAAAAGTTAGCAGGAAAAAGAGATTGAAATTTTATAAAACAAGATGGCTAATTAAATAATATTGGATGTCTTATAATGATTCCCGTCCAGGCCCAAAATTTTATAGGACCAGTGTAAGGACTCACACTGACTTTATGAATGTGAATGCTTTTGTGTGATCTGTGAATGAAACTGTGAGCTCTATGCATTTGTATGCTACAATGTTTGGGCATTTTCTAAACTTCACAAGAGCAATGTCCATTTGCAGAAAAAATTAACTATCCTACTTATTCTCATGTCTTTTTTTAGGAGACAGTCAAAACTGAATTTGGGATCATATAATGGAGAATAACTTAATATTTTTCTCCAACTCCAATGAAGTGGGGACATGGGCAAGGAAAACTGTACCATCGTGACAGAGTTCATTCTTCTTGGATTATCTGATGTCCCTGAGCTGAGATTCTTTCTTTTCATGGTGTTCCTTCTGATCTATGGAGTCACAGTTTTGGGAAACCTGGGCATGATTGCACTGATTCAGGTCAGCTCTCGACTTCACACTCCCATGTACTTTTTTCTCAGTCACCTGTCTTTTGTGGATTTCTGTTACTCCACAATCATTGTGCCAAAGATGCTAGCTAATATTGTAAACGAAGACAAAGCCATCTCCTTCCTGGGATGTGCTGTGCAATTCTACTTGTTTTGCACGTGTGTGGTAACTGAAGTCTTCCTGTTGGCTGTGATGGCCTATGACCGCTTTGTGGCCATCTGTAACCCACTGCTGTACATGGTCACCATGTCCCGGAATCTCTGTGTGGAGCTGGTGTCTTGCTGCTACTTCGGTGGGACTGTGTGTTCTCTGATTCACTTGTGTTTAGCTCTTGAGATCCCATCCTTTAGATCAAATGTGATTAACCATTTCTTTTGTGATCTGCCCCCTCTCTTATCTCTTGCGTGCACTGATGTCTCTATGAATGAACTGTTCCTATACATTGTAGCCACTTTCAATGAGATAATCACCATTGTGATCATCCTCACCTCCTACTTGTTTATTCTCATCACCATCCTCAGGATGCACTCTGCAGAGGGAAGACACAAAGCCTTTTCCACCTGTGCCTCCCACCTCACAGCCATCGTTATCTTCCATGGTACAATCCTTTTCACTTATTGCCGGCCCAGTACTGGCAATAGTACAGATACTGACAAGGTGGCTACAGTGTTCTACACTGTAGTGATTCCCATGCTGAATCCCCTGATCTATAGTGTGAGGAACAAAGACGTTAAAGAAGCTCTCAGAAAAGTGGTCGGCTCCAAAATATTTTCTCTGAGAATATTTTCTTAGCAGGACTCAGGGTCCCATAAGGGAGGCTGGTGGAGGGATGAATCTGTGGGCTGCTGTGCTGGAGTACAGAGAACAGCCCAGGAGTAGGTCTTTATGAGTGAGTCATTTTGGTTCACTTATCTTTATACTTACTTTTGATTATCTGACAATCAGCATAAATGTATAATTAATGTATATAGCAGCTTGACCAAGAGCACATCTCAGTTCTTTTCATCTGGACTCTGTAGGCCGTCTTCATTAAATAATTGAGTATATTTGTTGTAAGCATTGAGACCTAATTGCTTTCCTTGGGTTGGAATGTTGTTTTAAATTAAATGCCAATTTCAATGACAATCTAAACAAAGAAATAACAAATCTAGATTATTGTGTATATTAGGGAGGATTCATTTTTCTCTAATAGTAGTCATATTTATTGAAAGATGCCCTCATACACACAGGTATCTAATTTTTAAAATTCTGTAACTTCGTACATCTTTTTTAATCCCATCATCAATTTTACTTGAATTCCTTATATTTTCTTTTTTTTTTTTTTTGTCCTGCACTGTTTGTATTTGGATAAAATTCCAAAATTGTTCAGAAACTTATTGGGAGGAAAAATTCTGGTTGTATTTGTGAGAGTAAAATGAAAACCAGATAACAGTCTTATACGGGTTCATGAAATAATTTGGTATGGTTATATAATTTTAAACTTACAATGATAAATTAAAATAATATCAAAATTTTCTAAATATTTACATATACAATGATAACCAAAATGTTTTACATATTTCTAAGTAAGCTACCTTCCTTTGTATATTGTCACTAACTTACTTTTAAGTTAACTGGAACAATAATGTAAAAATAGCAAAAATGTTATATTACTCTTGATTGGAATCTATGAAAAACTCATGTTTAAAACGTTTTCATGTATTTTCTCTATCTTGGTGTGGGATGATTATATTTTTGTAAAGTTAGAGGTATAAATCCACTTTTATTCTGAGGAAATGAAAATGTATAGTTTAAGTGCTCTGACCAATGTATTAGAATTAGTGAGTGACAAAATAAAGATGATTAATTGAGATTTCAACCACAGAGGCACTACACTTTTCAATAAACACAAATGTAACATTTCATCTTATTCCATTCTGTCATTTGAGATTTTGAATCTTCTTTGGCGCCTCTTACAGCTGCCATGCAGAACATGATTTATATTAGTGTTATTTAAATTTTTTACTCATGTGTCTCTTAAATGAATTAATTTTTGAAATCTATATATTTATTCAAGTTTTAGTTGACTTATAAAAAATTCATCACAAATTTAACTTGAAAAAGAAAAAAACTATTATTTTCAGTGTATACCATAGCTTTTATTTCCATCATGATTAATTTAAAATACATGGATCATCAGATTTCACATTATTTCTTTGTCCTTGAGTCATATTTAATTTTAACTATTCTACACAGTTGTATTAGAATGACATGTATTTATTTTTCTTTGTATTTATTGTCCTTGCCCTGGCTAGAACTCCCAGTCTTATGTTGAATAGAATTGGCTAGAGTGGATCCAGGTCTTTTTCCAGATTTTATAGAAAATGCTTTCAGTTTTCATCACTGAGAATGATGTTAGCTATAGGTTTGTCATATATGACCTTTATTATGTTGAGGTACATTTCATATTTTTTTCATAAGTATGGACAGTGGTAGGAGGATCTGGCTGTGGAAACAGTAAGAATAATTGTAACTAAAAGCTGTCCTTTCCAATATAGTTTGAATTGTAACAGAGTCTGAACTAGTATTTATTGTGCACTCCTATTATCATATTGCTATATTTGAGGATATATTGGTGGTAGACTACTTGAAAAGCATAATTTATTACACATTTTCATGAGCCCTTTTTATCAATGTTCATTTTAATAATTTAATACATATAATTATATTCCTGGTAATATATTTATTTTAAAATTGAATTAATATGTAGTCACTAGAAAAATTTACTTTCTCAGATTCAGAGAAGTTTCAAAACATCTTTAGTATTATTCTAAATGACAACTAAAAAACATATTGCAATTACACTTAGTTGAATCTTGTTTAAACCAATGTAATCAGATTTTGGCTGAAGTGTAGAAGATAGTAAATTAGAAGGAAATTTGCTTCCTATGTTATTATGCAAAAAGTTATATATTCTGTAAGCTTAAAAACTTTATAGAAAACCCATCAGATAGTTGAGCTCACTGGGTAACCAACTAACAAAAGAATAGAGTTCCCAGTAATAGAATTCATTGCTAGGAGAAGGGAAAGAATCTAGAGAGAGGTCTAAATGCAAAGAGAAGACCTAAACCTTAGGATGGATTACATTTTGAGAATCTCTGGCAAACCAACTCCCACCATCAAATAAGATAGAAATATATGAATTTGAAGTTTGTGGAACACAGAGGTAATCATATTATTAACAAAACTGAAGCCTAGATTAAAGCACTATACTTGATGCTAAGCAAAAGATAGAAATCATTTTCAGGCAAAATACTGTTTACTTCAGTCTTTATTGACCTTCACATGATATGCATTTTAAAAAATATAGACATAGCACAAATGAGCAGGAGAAAATGACTGCTTAGCAGACTCAGATTTGGAAAATGACTTAGATGTTAGAGATATCAGACATGCTATCTAATATAATTCTGTGGGTACTAGTGTGAAAGTTATCAACATGTATGAATAAATAAGGAATTTCAACTAAGTTATGGAAACTAAATTTGCTAGAAATAATAATAATAAAAAACAAACAAACCACCAGCAATAAATATGGGCACAGCAGTAGCCTTAACACACTCAAGGAAAGTATTAGTGAACATACAGAGAGATCAATAGAAAATACTCAAAATTACATGTAGAGAAAAAAGTGCAGAAACAAGGGAAAGTATTTAAGCTGTATGACTATCAAACAGTCTAAATAACTATTTGAAAACTCAGAAGTAAAATAGAATGATGTGAGGGCAGAGGAAGTATGTGTAGAGATAATGGCTAAGAGTTTTCTAAAATTAATAAAAGACACCAAACCACAGGTTCAAAAATCTCAGATAACACCAAACAGAACGAACACACACACACACACACACACACACACACACACACACACACACACCATAAAAGGAAACTAAGTAAAACAGTAAATACGGAATGCAAGAACCATTACATATGGAGAAATGATTTTCAACTACAGCAGTCTTAACATAATAATTTGCTTGTGGAGTGTATCAGTTGCTCTATAGGATGTTAGGCAGCATCCATGGGCTCTAGATGCCAGCAGCACCTGCTTCTAGTTATGACTATAAAAAATAATCCATAGCCCTGGCTGGGTGGCTAAGTTGGGTGGAGCGTCATCCCATACAACCAAAAGGTTGCAGGTGTTATCCCCAGTCAGGGCGTCTATGGGAGGCAACTGATCAATGTTTCTCTCTCTCTCTCTCTCTCTCTCTCTCTCTCTCTCTCTCTCTCTCTCTCTCTCTCCCTTCCTCTGTCTCTAAAATGAATAAAAACATATCCTCCAGTGAGGATTTAAAAATGTACATATTGGTAGTTAAAAAATAGTCACAGGAATGTAAAGTACAACATAGGGAATATAGTCAATACTATTGCAATAACTATATGGTGCTAGTTGGGTACTGGAAATATTGGAGAGAACATTTTGTAAAGTGTGTGGGCTTACATTTAATATGAATTTAAAACATAGAGTGGGTATTTAAAACAGGAAGAGAAAGAAAAGGTAGCCCTCATAGTCAGTTATTGAAATCAATTAAGATCTCTAAAACAAAGGAGCCTAGTGGGGCAAGGTGGCCTCTTTATCTAGTTGTGTGGTTGACGTGTTCATTCTTCTTTGAAATGGATGCTTCCTTAATCAAAGTTTGTCAGGCACTTGAGTATAAAAAAGAAAAAAAAATGATAGTGCCAACGAAGAAAACAGATCTACCCTTAGTTAAGTGGCCAGATGAATTGATAATATATTTATGCTGATCGGTAGGTGATAGAAAGGAAGCGTAAAAGAGAACATGAATATATTTTCTTTGCTTTTGCTTTCACAATTTCAAAAAGCAAGCTAATATTCTTAAACCTCTTATACATCCTTTTATTGATTATTATCACCAGGAAATGAATGAATAGTGTATAATACTTAGGAAAGGTTCTAGCATATAACAAGTGCTTAATAAATGTGAACTATTATATAGTTTTCTGACCAGTAGGTTCATTACTTTTATGGTATTTAAGGAATTCTGGTATGGCTTTAGTCACTGTGCCCTATAGGAATTTAGGAGATTTTATAATGTCATAAGAAAGGGAGAATTTATAAGAAATATTTGTGTTGTTATGGCAATAATAGGCTGTGACCCGTCTATATGACACCGGGGTATAAAACTGTAATGTACCATAATATCTAGAAGGAGGCACTTTGGTTGTAAATAGGTTTTTCCCAAATGGGGATAATTTAAAAAACAAATTTCTTAACGGCATTCCATAGAGATTAATTATTATACGTTACACCATACATTGTCTTAGTTTAATTTTTACATATTTTGTTATACCATATAAATTAATAATTGATTTGCAACTTGAGGGACCCTTCCCCAGGAGCTTAAATTACATATAAGTCTCTAAGTGTGTACCACACTTGTCCTGACATCTCCAGAACCAGGGAGGAAATGTCTGTCACTCAGGTTTGTTAGCTACAACGAGGCTCTGGTTACTTGAAAATTAAAATGGACATGTTTTCCCAGAAAACATTATTTTAAAGATATATCTAACTCGTTTTTCTGCTAATTAGAGAATTATTTAACAGACCATATTCCTGTACACTTACTGTTTCAAATGCTTTTGTCTTTTAGTATTGAGAGACAGTTGATGGTGAAATTAGAATAATTTCCTCTGGAACACCAAATGTTGATGTGTATGAAGAATACAGAGTAAACAAATGGTAGTGTCTCTGTCTCTCTCTCTCTCTCTCTCTCTCTCTCTCTCTCTCTCTCTCTCTCTCTCTCCCCCCCCCCCCAAACCCCTTTCCACTTTGTTTCACACCAATTTTTGTCATGGAATCTAAAATTTGTGACCATGGAGGAACTCCCTAATTCTTTTTTTATGTTAATAGAGTGACTTTTCTAATTATTTTTAATTACCTTTATTAGGATGACCTTGGTTAATAACATTACATAGGTTTCAAGTGTACATTTCTGTGATATACCATCTGTATATTGCATCATGTGCCCACCACCCAAAGTCAGATCTTCCGTCACCATATATTTGACCCTCTTCACCCTTTACTACCCCCAGTCCCCTTCTCTCTAGTAACCACCATACTTTTGTCACCCTATAGTCTGAAGGTTGAATTGATGTGCCTGAGAGTGGGTCATGGAAAGATAGTCAGGACATGAGGATTATGGCTGTTCATTAAATGAGGTCTTTAAGATTTGTTTTCAGTTTACCATAAAGTAGTTTCTTATTATCAGCCTAGAACATAGGAAAACCTTTTTTCCAAGTTGATTTTCTTGGTTTAACTCTTAAGTGGGCAAATAATTCAGGATTTTGGTGGTTTTTTGTTTGTTTGTTTTGTCAAGTAATGAGAAAACCATGACTTTTGGAAGGTGATATGCTTTCATTTTAAAATTAACTCAAGATATGGATAAAATACCAGGTTATGTTTTCTGTCCAGAATATCTTCACTCAGTTTTCATTACATATGTGTGTATCACATCATGGTTATAAGAATAAAATTATTTAATTTCTTATGCCTTTCCTTTAAGGATAGGTCTGAAAGGTAGATCTAATTTATATAGAATACACAAATGTAACCACTTTCACAACCAAGTACTTCCGAGAACCTGGGAAAATTCTTCACTTAACCCTTTTTAAAATGTGGGTAAAGGATTAACCTTTCAATTATAGTCTAATTACAGCGACAACATTTAAAATCTTTATCATATGTATTCATACCTTGACAGGTACATCTTCATTTCCATTTACATGTATACACCATGTTTTTTAGTATGTATCTTTTAAAAATGAACCATCTCCAAAACATAATTTCAAATAGCACAATAGCCTTCTACCCTAGATATGATGCTCCATAGTTTGACAATAGCTCTTTTTCACAATTACATTTTCTAATTGTTAATATTATAAACAATGCTGCAATGTAGCTTTGGATGTAGGTTTTCACAATTTTGTCAATGAAATTAATATATCTTATTAAAATCTCCCATTAAAGTATAAGACAGTTTTTATTGTTATCAGGGTTAAGTCTTCTAATATGTGCAGCCTAATTATAGTCCAGAAAAATTTATAGACAAGTTCCATCTTCCTGTGTCTTTAATAGCATAGGTCATTGCTATTATAATTGATTAAACCACTTTGCTAAATTGATATGAAAATCATAATTTTCAGTGTATATTTTAATTTTCTCTTTTCATAATTCCAAATTTAAAGGGTTTTTATGGGCCACAAATCTCCAAAATTAGTCACCTCAAAAATAGAATTGTGAATAATTTTGCTTAAAATTTATGTTCATGATAGATTCAAATAAAGAAAAGTATATATTTTATAGAACCACAGTAAGTGTTACCTTGGTGGACAGAATTCACATTTTGTCAGAGAATAGGAGATAATTTCAGTGTGCCTTTGAAGTGTACCATTGAATCTGTTTTGAAATCCATGGAACTACTGAACTTTTATCCATCATCTTACTCTACTGTGATCAAGAAAGGTTGGAATCATTGAACAGTTCTGGTAATGTTCAAGTCAGTTTTGATCAGTGGGACCAACTAGACAATATTTTTTATTATGTGACAATATTTCTGTTATATTTCAGAAATACACTGCTCCATAGACATCACTGTTATATTTTCTAAAATTATATACCTGTTTTTTGTCTCCTTTCTTCTCTTTCTAGAAGCAATACAAAACTTATCATTTGGTTTTCCATCCTGACATATGGTGGAAATGGGGGAGGAGAATTGCACTATTTTGACAGAGTTCATTCTTCTTGGATTAACAGATGTTCCTGAGCTGAGAGTATTTCTTTTCATAGTGTTCCTTCTCATATATGGAGTGACAGTTTTGGGAAATGTGGGCATGATTGCACTGATCCAGGTCAGCTCTCGACTTCACACTCCCATGTACTTTTTCCTCAGCCACCTGTCCTTTATAGATTATTGCTATTCCACAATTATTGTGCCAAAGATGCTAGCTAATATTGTAAACGAAGACAAAGCCATCTCCTTCCTGGGATGCATGGTGCAGTTTTACCTATTTTGTGTTTATGCAATCAGTGAAGTCTTTCTGCTGGCCGTGATGGCTTATGACCGCTTTGTGGCCATCTGTAATCCACTGCTGTACATGGTCACCATGTCCCGGAATCTCTGTGTGAAGCTGGTGTCTTGCTGCTACCTCGGTGGGACTGTGTGTGCTCTGATTCACTTGTGTTTAGCTCTTGAGATCACATCCTACAGATCAAATGTGATGAGTCATTTCTTTTGTGATCTGCCCCCTCTCTTATCTCTTGCTTGCTCTGATGTCTCTATGAATGAACTGCTGCTATACATTGTGGCCTCATTGAATGAGGTCTCCACTATCGTGATCATCATCACCTCCTATTTGTTTATTCTTATCACCATCCTCAGGATGCCCTCTGCAGAGGGAAGACGCAAAGCCTTTTCCACCTGTGCCTCCCACCTCATAGCCATCGTTGTCTTCCATGGTACAATCCTTTTCACTTATTTCCGCCCCAGTTTGGGCAACAGTGCAGATACTGACGAGGTGGCCACAGTGTTCTACACGGTAGTGATTCCCATGCTGAACCCCCTGATCTATAGTCTAAGGAACAAGGATGTGAAAGAAGCTCTCAGAAAAGTTGTGAGTTCCAAAATATTTTCCTGGAGAATATTTTCTTAGCAGGACCCAGGATTCCATTTTCATCCATTTACATTTGTGTCTCTGCACTTGACCAGTGCAGGGTTGAGCATATTTCAAAATTTGCACCCTATACATTTGCTTTTATTCAATATAAAATGTTTTAAAGGGTAAGGGTATTGGACTGTTAAGACACCTAAATATAGTTTGTGATAAAATCACACCTTCTGATCCATTATTGAAAGTACTATTCATTTCAAAATTGAATTATTCTAATTTGACAATGAGGAATACATCTTTGCCAGTTTATGTGCAGAGTGAGATTTCCATGTGTATATATTCTCTTTGTTGTTGTTCACTGCTTTCTTCCTTTATTATGTTTTTAGTTGTCATTGCAGTTTCTAATGTTTTTGGAACTTCAGGGATTAATATTTTAAAAATGGAGAACTAGTAATAATTATGTCAGAGAAATCTTTGGGAAGTTAGGTGACAGGTCATGTGTAAAAAGCTTAGGATGATTCATGGCACTTAATTAATCCTCTGTTTCTGTCTCTGTTGCTCTGTCTACCTGTCTCTGTGTGCATGTGTATATAGGTTTAGAAAATGTATACATGCATTTAATAACCATGGTCATGAGGGCAGCATTTCTGACTTTGGCCTTTTCATCAGTTTATCTTTTACTTCTTTTAAAAAAATGTATTTTATTGATTTCAGAGAGAAAGGGAGAGGGAGCGAGAGATAGAAACATCAATGATGTGAGAGAATCATTGGTCAGCTGTCTCATGCACACCCCCAACTAGGAATTGAGACAGCAACCCGGGCATGTGCCCTTGACTGGAATCAAACCCAGGGCCCTTCAGTTCATAGGCTGGTGCTCTATCCACTGAGCAAAACCGACCAGGGCTATCTTCTACTTCTTATCATCATGCTTATTTTATATTTTCTGGATCAAATGTTTACTGTCATTTATAGGTGAATTTGTAGCCTCTGTCTATGTTCTTTGTTGTATTTTTACTTGTGATGAAATGATCTTTGTTTAGCCTTCCTATATGTGTCTAAACCACATTTCTTCATTCAATCCTGATTTATATATACCATTGATAATTTATTTGTACCTTCATTATGTTTATGTCAATTTCTACATTACACTAAGTGAAATCATATGGTGTTTGTCTTTCTCTGACTGACTTATTTCATTAAGCATAATACCATCTACATCTATTTATGTTGTAGCAAACAGAAATATTTTATTCTTTTTTATGCCCAAGTAATATTTTATTATATAAATGTAGAACTGTTTTTATTCACTTGTCTATTGATGCTCACTTGGGGGTGGGGGGAAGGGGACATGTATTACTTTCAACAATAAAGGTTTAATTAAAAAAGGATATTTTAAGGGGTACAACAGTAACTTCAACATATATGAAGAAAAAATTAGTAAAATTAAAGATAAAATGAATAATCTAAAGTTACACATATAAAATAAGGAATAAAAATAAACACTTAAGAACTTGGTAACAATATCAAATTGTAAGAATAACTATAATTTAAAACTCAGAAATAAAAGAGAAGTTCCCAGCAGAGGAAATATCTGTAGAGATAATAGCTAAAGTTTTTCTGAAATTAACTAAAGACACCAAACCCAGATTCAAGAAGCTCAGATAACACAAAGCAGAAAGAAATTACACACACATACACACACAGAGGAAAGGAAAGTAAAAGAGAAAATTGAATAGAAAACACCAATATACAGTTGCCCCTTGATCAACGTGGGATTAAGGGTGCCTATACCCATGCAATGAAAAATATGCATATCACTTTGGCTCCCCCAAAACTTAACTATCCTCAGTATCTGCTGCTTCCAGGTCCCCTGTGGATACCACAATCTGGAGATGCTCATGTTTTCTGCATAAAATGGCACAGATCAATGCATATAGTTGGCTGTCTGCATCCAGAGACCTTCATGTTTTTTTTTGGGGGAAAATTAGTGCATAAGCGAACCTGCACTGTTGAAGTCCATGGTGTTCAAGGTCAAAATGTATAATGAGCAGGTCTCTGGGTCAGTTCAACCTCAGCACCATTGACCTTTTGTTGGGAGGTACAGTACGCCGTTTTGTGGTTATGTTGCCATCTCCCATTTATTTATAAAAAAAAAGTTCCGTCATTTTGATGTATGTGCTTTATGTTTTTTATTATTTATTTACCACAAGTAAAGGTCAGGAATTGTTATCTTTCTTTTAATTTTTTTTTTTTTACTGTTTCACTTCATTACTGCTGCGTATGTGCTCCATGTGAGTGACGTAGGTGTTTATGTAGGTGGGTTCCGACTTATGGTGAAAAATCGCATTACATTGCGCGGTAGGAACCGATCTCTGACGTAACCCGAGGACCTACTGTACTATTCTGTGCATTGCAGGCTGTTTAATAAAAGAACAGTAGTTAATACCAAAATTACAAAACATGGTGTTTTTCTTGGTGTAAGGTACATGTATATAGCAACATCAAACCATAGATAATTAAAAAATAAACAGATTAATGTTTAAGTGACTTTTGGACAAAGCTACCAGAGCTATTCCTTTCAATAAATGGTGAAGAGTAATTGACTATTCCTATGTAAAAAGATGAACTGAAATCTATACCTCATTCCATTTACAAACACTAACTAAAAATGGATCATAGACATAAATTTGAGAGCCAAAGGCACAAGTTATATATCTGATGGGAGGTTTATATCCATAATATATAAAGAACACTTACAACTAGAGCATAGAAAGTCCAACAGGCAAAATATTTGTATAGACATTTCACCAAAGGAGAATGGGTTTAAGGTGCCTCAATTGCAGAAAACCCAGAAAATTTGAAGACATCCTTCAAACCAACAACACCCCAAGTTATTTCTATATTGACCCACACATATATGCCTATGGGGGTAATATGAAATATGGGCAGGTGAGAGGTGTTTTTTTTTTGTTTTTTTTTTTAATTGTGAAAGATTATGTGGGAATGGAGAACCAGAAAGTTTCCTCAGCCTAGGATGTTGTCTCTGACACATCAAGTTTAGGAAGATACTGTATGATATTTTAGAATATAAAATTGAATTACTTGAAATTACCTTTTGACTATATACATTCTTTGAGAAGTTTATGTGTACACTCAGTATGCACACAGACCAGTAGTGGCCCACTTCGACAGTAAGACAGTGAGAAGAAGAGCACACCCACAACAGATCACTGAAGGGGTCCCAGTTCATGGCTCCAGCATTGGACATGCATTAGGGAAATGCAGCCTCAGCCCTGGCTTGTCACAAGGGGGAAAAACCAGAGTTGCATGGGGCCATTTCCTGCGATGTATTCAGAGTTTATTCAAGTTACAAGTCAGTGCTTGTGCCTCCATCATCTCCTTTGTAAGAGAGACCTAGAAACAGGATTGTTCTCTTGATTGGTTATCATGATCATGAAATGAGTCAATATTGTATAATATATAGAATAGGTTCTAACATATAACAAGTGCTCAAGAAGTGCAAACTTAGTTTTCTGACCAGTAGGTTATCTTCTTCCTAGCATTTTAAAGGGATTCTGGTGTGGCTTCAGTCATTGTACTTTGCTGAATTTGGGGGATTTTGTAATAGTATAAAAATGGGAATTAATGAGAAACATTCCTGTGATTTCATTATGGCAATGTGATCTGTGACCCCCACATATGACACTAGGATGGAATGTCATACACTATGAAATCTGGAAGGAGACATGTTTGCTTTTAAATAACTATTTCATAATGTAGGACATTAAAATGTTCTGTATAATATTCCATAGAGATTAATTATGTGTCTTATACTACATGAAGTATTAGTTGAATTTTAATTTATTTTTATAGCATTAAAGATTAGTAATTGATTTGGAACTTAAGGGGCCCATTCCTCAGGGGTAGCAATTACAGTATAAGTTGCTGTGTTCTACACTTATTCTAACATCTCCAGCACCACAGAGGAACTGTCTGTCACTCAGGTTTGTTAGCTAGATCTAGACTCTGGTTCCTTGAAAGTGGAAATGGATATATTTCTCCAGCAGATAATTATGAGGTAAGTTTAACTCATCTGTCTTCTATTTAGAGAAGGATTTCACAGACCATATACCTGTGCACTTACTGATTCAAATGTTTTTCTCTTTTAGTATTGAGAGATCATTGATGGTGAAATTAGAATAATTTCCTTTGGAACACCAAATGTTGATGTATGCGAAAGAACACAGAGAACACAAGTGGTATTCTCTCTCTCTCTGTCCCTCTCCTTCTCTTTTTTTACTTTCTTTACACCAGTTTTTCTCATGGAATTGAGAGATCCCTAGTTGTCACCCTAAATATAATGGTTGAATTTATGTGTTCCTGTGTTGGTCATGGGGAATCAGGACATGTAGACTATCTCTGCTCAGGAAATGAGGTGAACTCTTTTAGGTTTTTTTGTTGTTGTTGTTTTACCATAAACTAGTTTCTTACTATTAGCCTAGAACATTAGGAAGAAGGACTTCCAAGTTTATTTTCCCATTTTTAACTCTGAAGTGGGCTAATAATTCAGATTCATTTTGGGGGGAATGGGTGGGTCAAGTAATGAGAAAATCATGACTTCAGCAAGATTTCTTTTTCACTTCTTTAAAATTAGTTCAAGATATGGAGAAAATACCAGGTTATGTCCTTAGTCCAAATCTCTTCACTCAGTTTTCATTATATTTATGTATATGAAGTCATGGGTATACTCTTCTGGGAAAGAGGGCAGAGAATAAATTTTTTCATCTTTCATATGACTTATTGCTAAAGGACCTGTCTGAATGTAAATCGGGTCCATGGAACATATATTGTAAATAATTACCCCAACCAACTGCTAGAGAGAATTTAGGAAAGTTTTCACTTACCTCTTTCTCAATGTGGGTAAAGGATTTATCTTTTATGGTTGTAGCCAAATTAAAGTGATAACATGTTATATCTACCATATGTATCCATACTTCAAACTATACATTACATTTAAATTTACATATACACATCAAGTATACTAGATTTAAAAAAAAATAACCATCTCCAAAAGATCATTTTAAATAACACAACTTTCTGCCTTAGATATGATATAGCATAGTTTAACAATTGCAATATTTTGACAGTATTTTTTCCCATTGTCAAAATAATAAACAATGCTGCAATAAAGTTTTGGATATAGTTTTTCACAATTTGTACATGTAAGTAAACATTTCTTATAACAGCTTACTAAGAATGAAATCTCTCATAAATATATCATGTCAGGGTTATTTGCTACCTAATAGCTTTCTACAAAAATTTATATAAGTGTTATATCTTTCTGAGTCATTGTTGATATTGATCACTACAATTATATTAATTTAAGTCACTTTGTTAAATTGACAAGTAAAAATCATGATGAATTTTATATATAAATATAAAATTTTATATAAAAATATGAAAATTATTTTTCATTCTCCTAAATTCCAAATTTCAAGAGTGCTTATGAGTCACTAATCTCAAAGAGATTTGTCACATTTTCCAAGAAGGAATCAGAACCTCACCTGCTGAAACCTTATGCTACTGACAAGCTCCCTTAAAAATTAGTGTATATTATGTAGGGTCACAATAGCGCCAGTCTTACTTAAACAGAAATTATTATGTTTTTCAAGGAACAGGAGTTGGTCTCATGTGGCTTCAAAGTATATTATTGAATCTATGTCAAAGTCCATCAAACACATAAGTAAATTCATCATATCAATTTCTTGTGGTAAATAACTATTGGGAATCATACAGGTTTTTGCTGACACATTAGATTTGATCAAGGAGATCTGCTGTCACACTGAACATATAGAATTATCTGCCAATTATATTTCAAATATGCTGTCTGACATTAATGTGATATTTTTATTCACTGTGTTTGACATCAATGTGATATTTTTCTTAAGCTAATATGACAGTGAGGTGAAAGACTGGGGAAGGGGCTGGAGAGCGGTGGAGGGAGTTAATGAAGGAAAAAAAGGAGACATCATTAATATGTTCAACAATAAAGATAATTTAAAAACAAAACAAAAACAATAAAAAACTTATTATTTGGTTTTCTAAACTTAACAGATATGGAAATGGGGGAGGAGAACTGCACCACTGTGGCAGAGTTCATTCTTCTTGGATTATCTGATGTCCCTGAGCTGAGAGTCTTTCTCTCCCTGCTGTTCCTTCTGATCTATGGAGTCACGGTTTTGGCCAACCTGGGCATGATCGCACTGATTCAGGTCAGCTCTCGACTTCACACTCCCATGTACTTTTTCCTGAGCCACTTGTCCTTCGTGGACTTTTGCTACTCCACAATCATCGTGCCAAAGATGCTGTTCAGCATGCTAAACAAGGATAAAACCATCTCCTTCCTGGGATGCCTGGTGCAGTTTTATTTATTTTGTGCCTATGGAATCACTGAGTTCTTCCTGCTGGCCGTGATGGCCTATGACCGCTTTGTGGCCATCTGTAATCCACTGCTGTACATGGTCACCATGTCCCGGACTCTCTGTGTGGAGCTGGTATCTTGCTGTTACCTCATTGGAACCGTGTGTTCTCTGATTCACTTGTGTTTAGCTCTTGAGATCCCATCCTTTAAATCAAATGTGATTAACCACTTCTTTTGTGACCTACCCCCAATCTTTAACCTTGCCTGCTATGATGTCTCTATAAATGAACTCATGGTGTTCATTGTGGTCACTTTCATTGAGATCGTCACCATCGTGATCATCCTCACCTCCTATTTGTTTATTCTCATCACCATCCTCAGGATGCACTCTGCAGAGGGAAGACACAAAGCCTTTTCCACCTGTGCCTCCCACCTCACAGCCATCAGTATCTTTCAGGGAACAATCCTTTTCACTTATTGCCGGCCCAGTTCTGGCAACAGTGCGGATACTGACAAGGTGGCCACAGTGTTCT
Source organism: Eptesicus fuscus (assembly GCF_027574615.1). NCBI lineage: Eukaryota > Metazoa > Chordata > Mammalia > Chiroptera > Vespertilionidae > Eptesicus > Eptesicus fuscus. The sequence goes on along the minus strand of NC_072485.1, from coordinate 66,583,705 downwards.
ACACAGTAGTGATTCCCATGCTGAACCCCCTGATCTATAGTGTGAGGAACAAGGACGTGAAAGAAGCTCTCAGGAAAGTGGTGAGCTCCAAAATATTTTTCTGGAGAATGTTTTCTTAGTAGGACTCATGGTCCCATAATGGTGGCTGGTGTAGTGGTGAATTGGTTGGCTGCTGTGTTATTGAGTGGAGGGAACAGCCAGGGGGCAGGTTTTTATGAGTGAGTCTTTCACATTCAATTTTCTTTGTCTCTGCAATTGACCCGGGGCCTGTTTGAACACATTTCAAAATTTGCAGCTTTGGTCTTTGCTTTTATTCAATCTATAAAAAACAATAGATCTCTTACCCTGAGCCAGCCTGGAGGGACCTGGAGAGTATTGTGCTGGAATAGACTGTGGAATCTCAGAGGGAAGGCAGAGGAGGTTGGATGGAAAGAGATCAATCAAAAAAATTATATGCAGATATAAATAACCCAGAAAACAGACAATAGGGTGGTGAAGACCTGGGGTGGAGGGCTGGAAATAGCTAGAAGAGATCAAGGGAGAAAAAAGGGGACATATGTAATACTTTCAACAATGACATTTTTACAAAATGTTTTAAATGATTTTGGGTATTGGACTTTTAAGACACACACATTTAGCTTGCTGTAAAACCTTCATAAGATTAATGGAAAACTCTTGAGAAACAGAGGTTCTGACCTATTATGGCAAGTATGGTTCATTTCAAAATGGAATTCCTCTTATTTTACAATAAAGAATCACCTTTGCCAATTTATGCACAGAGTGAAATTCACATATGTGTGTCTATTCTGTTTGCTGCTCACTGCTTGCTTCCTTTATTATATTTTTGTTGTTGGCATTGCAGTGTATAATGTCTTTGGAACTTCAGAAACTAATATTTAAAAAACAGAAACACGAATAATAATTATTTCTCAGAAATGTTGGAGAAATTAAGTTACATGTCATGTGTAAAGCACTTAGAAAATTTATGGCACTTAATTAGTTCCCTGTTTCTGTCTCTATTGCTTTATCTGTTTCAGTGTACACGTGTGTGTATATATGTATATATTTATAAAATGTATACATGCATTTAATAACCATGGTCATGAGGGGCAGCATTTCTGACCGTGGCCTTTTTAAACACTTTATTTTTTATTTATCATCATGCTTATTTTACAATTTGTGGATCAAACACTTACTGTGACTTATAGGTGGATGTCAGACTTTGTTTACGTTCTTTATTTATTTTTGCTATTGATGAAATAAATGGCCTTTTTTTATCCTTCCTTAATGGGTAATTCATTCAATCCTGATTTATATGCACTGCTGATAATTTATTTTCCTTTCATTATGTTTATGTCAATTTCTACATTATCTTTACTTAGTCAATGAAGCTTCTCTCCTTATCTATATATATAAGCCTAAGCGACCTTTACAAACAAAAAATCAGAATGACGCGCACCTAGCACCGATTGACACAGTGAGCTTAGGCAAAGTCACACTCCTTTTCAAGCCTTAGTTTTTCCACCTACAAAATGAGGATAGTAATAATCATAATGATACTGTTTCATGATGTAAGGATTTAAAAAGACAATGAAAGTAAAGTGCATAGAATAGTGCCTGGTTCTATGTACCTCCCGCAGTCCCTCCCCCACCCTGACCCCAGGCCCAGCCCTTATCGGCCCCAGGGGGTTGGATGGTCAACCTCCCGTGGCCCCTCCCCCCTATCTGCTGGGCCTCGATTGGTGGCCAGGCCAAGGGACACCACCTGTGTATGAATTCATGCACTGGGCCTCTAGTATCCTATATAATAAAAGCCTAATATGCAAATAGACTAAACGACGGAAAGACTGGTTGTTATGACACGCACTGACCACCAGGGGGTAGACGCTCAATGCAGGAGCTGCCCCCTGGTGGTCAGTGTGCTCCCATAGTGGGAGTGCCACTCGGCTGACCAGGATGAGGAGCTGCTCCTGCAGCGGGAGCAGCTGCTCAGAGGACAGGTCCATAGCTGCTTGGCTGACCAGGATGAGCAGCGCTCCCACAGCGGGCCAATCCCTGCAGGCCACACCCCTCACCAGTGCACAAATCCCGTGCACAGGGCCTCTAGTCTATCATAGTGTTAGAAAACAATAAGCTTGATTTTGCAAAAACCAGGATTTGTGACTTGACCATGAATTTTAAAATTTGACTAGTAATTTAAACTTTTTCATTCCTCAGGTTTAATCATTGAACAATAGTGATAACCTCTCAACATTAGGCTGACGTTATTACTTTTAAATATATTTTTATTGATTTCAGAGAGGAAGGAAGAGGGAGAGAGAGAAAGAAACATCAATGATGAGAGAGATCTAGCCCACCCTCTTGCATGCCCCACATTGCATGCCCCACACTAGGGATCTAGCCAAATGCCCATCAGCAGATGAGTGGTTCAAAAAATTCCATTGTACATTTACACATTGGAATATTATGCAGCTGTACTAAAAGAAAGAACTCTTACCATTAGGAATGGTATGGAGGGACCTGGAGAGTATTATGCTAAGTGAAATAAGTCAGTAAGAGAAAGATATGTACCACATGACCTCATTCATATGTGGAATCTAATGAACAAAATGAACTGATGGACAAAATAGATCCAGAGACATAGAAGCATGGGACAGACTCACGTATTTCATAGGGAAGGCAGGGGTGATTAACTGGGGAACCTATATGCAATAGGTTCTAACGTGTAACAAGAGCCCAAGAAGTGTCTATTAATAGTTTTCTGACCAGTAGGTTATCGCCTTCCTAACATTTGAGGGGAATCTGTGTGGCTTTAGTCACTGTACATTGATGGAATTGAGGAATGCTTATAATATTATAAGAAAGGGGGATTAAAATTAATGAGAAACATTCCTGTGATTTCATTATGGCAATGTGATCTGTGACCCACACATATGACGCTAGAATGGAATATCATACAGCACCATGAAATCTGGAAGGAGGCTTGTTTGCTTTCTAACAATTGTTTCACAAATTAGGGCATTTAAAAATATTCCTGATAATATTCCATAGAGATTAATTATGTGTCTGGTACCACATGAAGTACTAGTTGAATTTTAATTTATTTTTATAGCATAAATGATTAATGATAGAATTGGAACTAAAGAGACCCATTCCCCAGAGGTTAAAATTACAGAAGTCTCTAACTGTTCAAATCACATATAAGTCTCTAAACTGTGTATTACATTTATCCTAACATCTCCAGCAACATGGAGGAACTGTCTGTCACTCAGGTTTGTTAGCTAGAGCTAGGTAGGCTCTGGTTACTTGATAGTGGAAATGAATATATTTCCCCAGCAAACAATTATGTAGGATAAGTTTAACTCATCTGGCTTCTACTTAGAGAATGATTTCACAGATCATATTCCTGTGCACTCACTGATTCAAATGTTTGTTTTTCTTTTAGTATTGAGAGAACATTGATAGTGAAATTAGAACAATTTCCTCTGGAGCACCAAACATTGATGATGTATGTGAAAGAATACAGAGGAAACAAACGGTATTCTCTCTCTCTCTCTCTGTCTCATTTTTGCCTTTCTCCACACCAATTTCTGTCATGGAATTGAGAGCTCCCTAATTGTCAACCTAAATCTGAGGGTTGAATTTATGTGTCCCGTGAGTTGGGGGAAAAGGACGTGTAAACTACCTCTGCTCAGTAAATGAAATGAATTCTTTTAGATTTGTTTTGTGTTTACCATAAACTAGTTTCTTATTATTAGCCTAGAACATTAGGAAGAAGTCTTTCCAAGCTGATTTTTTTGTTTGAATTCTGAAGTGGGCTAATGATTCAGGTTTTGGGGGAGGTCAAGTAATGAGAAAACTATGACTTCAGCAAGGTGTTTTGTTTTCACTTCTTTAGTTTAAGATATGGAGAAAATACCAGGTTATGTTTTCAGTCCAGAATCTCTTCACTCAGTTTTCATTACATATATGTGTATGAACTCATGGGTATACTCATCTACACAGAATGTCAGAGAATAAGATCTCTCACTTTCCATATGACTTTTCTTTAAGGAGAGGTCTGAAGGTAAAATGGGACCTTATAAAACATACAAAGTAACTACTTTCCCAACCAATTATTAGAGAGAATTTAGGAAAGTTTTCACTTACCTCTTTCTCAATGTGGGTAAAAGATTTATCTTTTAGGGTTTGTAGCTAAATCAAAGTGATATCATATGTCATTTCCAGTATATATATTCATACCTCAACATATACATTTTATTTAAATCTACATATATACACCAAGCATACTAGTTTATTTTTTATAAGAATAACCATCTCCACAATATAATATTAAATACTATAACATAACTTTCTGCTTTAGATACGATATAATATAGTTTAAAAATTACTCTATTTTGACAATTATTTTTCCACATTGTGAATATAATAATGCCACAATGTAGTTTTAGGTATAGTTTTTCATAACGTGTAAATGTAATTAAAGCTGTCTTACAATATCATAGTAAAAATAAAATCTCTCATAAATATATTATATAGCTTTTATTATTGTCTGGGATAAGGATATATGTTGCCTAATTGCTTTCCAGAAAAATGTATATAAGAAGTTATACTTTTCTGAGTCATTATTGATATTGATTACTACCATTATAATTAATTAAGTCACTTTGTTAAATTGACAAGTGAAAATGATGATGGATTTCAGTACATATTTTAAATGTCTCTTTTTTCATTTCGCATAACTACAAATTTAGAGTCCACATGAGCCACTAATCTTAGAGATTTGTCACATTTCCCAATAAGGAAACTGTACAGGACCTCACCTGCTAAAACCTTATGCTACTGAAAGACTGACCTAAAAAATGTTAGTGTAAATTACTTAGGATCACAGTAGATGTAATCTTACTGGAACAGAATTTATTACATTTTTTGGGGAACAGGAGTTGATCTAATGTGTTTTCCAAGTATATCATTGGATCTATTTCAAAGACCATCAAAACACCTAAGTTAATTCATCAACTAAATTTCTTGTGGTAGATAACAGTTGGGAATCACACAGATGTCTGCTGATACTTTCAATCTGATCACTGATACCTCCTGACACACTGAACATTTTGAATTATTTGACAATTATATTTCAAATGCATTGTGTTTGACATCAGTTTTATATTTTTCTTAATTAAATATAAATCTGTGTTTTATTATTTCTATTTCAGAAGACACACAAAACTTATCATTTGGTTTTCTAAACCTGACCAATGGTGGAAATGGGGCAGGGGAACTGCACCACCGTGAAAGAGTTCATTCTTCTTGGGTTATCTGATATCCCTGAGCTGAGAGTCTTTCTCTCCCTGCTGTTCCTTCTGATCTATGGAGTCACGGTTTTGGCCAACCTGGGCATGATCGCACTGATTCAGGTCAGCTCTGGACTTCACACTCCCATGTACTTTTTCCTGAGCCACCTGTCCTTTCTGGACTTTTGCTACTCCACGATCATTGTGCCAAAGATGCTGTTCAACATGCTAAACAAGGATAAAACCATCTCCTTCCTGGGATGCATGGTGCAGTTTTACTTATTTTGTGTTTATGCAATCACTGAGGTCTTCCTGCTGGCTGTGATGGCCTATGACCGCTTTGTGGCCATCTGTAACCCACTGCTGTACATGGTCACCATGTCCCGGACTCTCTGTGTGGAGCTGGTAATTTGCTGCTACCTCAGTGGAACTGTGTGTGCTCTGATTCACTTGTGTTTAGCTCTTGAGATCCCATCCTTTAGATCAAATGTGATGAACCATTTCTTTTGTGATCTGCCCCCTCTCTTATCTCTTGCTTGTACTGATATCTCTATGAATGAACTGCTATTATTCATTGTAGCCACTTTCAACGAGATCATCACCATTGTCATCATCTTTACCTCCTATTTATTTATTCTCATCACCATTCTGAGGATGCACTCTGCAGAGGGAAGACACAAAGCCTTTTCCACCTGTGCCTCCCACCTCACAGCCATCGTTGTCTTACAGGGAACACTCCTTTTCTCTTATTGCCGCCCCAATTCTGGCAACAGTGTGGATACAGATAAAGTGGCGTCAGTGTTTTACACTGTAGTGATTCCCATGCTGAACCCCCTGATCTACAGCTTGAGGAACAAGGATGTGAAAGAAGCTCTCAGAAAAGTGGTGAGCTCCAAAATATTTTCCTGGAGAATATTTTCTTAGTAGGACCCACGGTCCTCTAATGGAGGCTGGTGTAGAGGTGAATTGGTTGGCTGCTGTGTTATAGAGTAGAGGGAACAGCCAGGGGGCAGGTTTTTATGAGTGAGTCTTTCACATTCAATTTTCTTTGTCTCCTTAATTGACCCGGGTCTGTTTGAACACATTTCAAAATTTGCAGCTTTGGTCTTTGCTTTTATTCAATCTAAAAAAAAAAGATAGATCTCTTACCCTTTGAGCCAACCTGGAGGGACCTGGAGAGTATTGTGCTGGAACAGACTAAGGAATCTCAGAGGGAAGGTGGATGGGAAGAGATCAACCAAAGAAATTGTATGCAGATATAAATAACCCAGAAAACAGACAATAGGGTGGTGAAGACCTGGGGTTGCCAGCTGAAACTGGCTAGAAGAGATCAAGATGGAAAAAGGGGACATATGTAATACTTTCAAACAATAAAGGTTTTAAAAAATAAAATATTTTAAATGGTTTTCGGTATTGGACTGTTAAGACACACACATTTTGTTTGCTGTAAAACCTGCATAAGATTAATGGAAAACTCTTGAGATACAGAGTTTCTGACCTATTATGGCAAGTATGATTCATTTCAAAATGGAATTCCTCTTATTTTCCAATGAAGAATCACCTTTGCCAGTTTATGCACAGAGTGAGATTCCCATATGTATGTCTATTCTGTTTGCTGTTCACTGCTTGCTTCCTTTATTATATTTTTGTTGTCATTGCAGTATCTAATGTCTTTGGAACCTCAGCGACTAATATTTAAAAATTAGAAACACTAATAATAATTATTTCTCAGAAATGTTGGGGAAATTAAGTTACATGTCATGTGTAAAGCACATAGAACAATTTATGGCACTTAATTAGTTTCCTGTTTCTGTCTTTGTTCCTCTATTGAAGCATAGGCCATCTTGTTTCAGTAACCTCTATGTTGTAAAAACTTCTGTTTGAAATTTTCTACTAAAATGGTCCCTTGTTCTATAAACCTGCTTGCTCACATAATAGGAAAAATGAGCTCCCTTACCTGCAGGATCTGTTTACTTAAGCACTGCTCACATTTGGAAAGGCCATAAACCATGCAACCCGTAGATGGAGTTGTCAATACTGGCGCCAGGCCAGGCCTTGAGATATAGTCTTACTGCCCCATCCCAGCACATAGTTTTTTGTTGTTGTTGTTTTTTGAAAAGCATGTGAAAGGTCTGGAAGCCCCATTCCATGTTTGGGAGACAAAGAAGCTAGAAAGATATAAAGAAAAAATTTCCTCCAGGTTAATTTGCTCAGACTTTGAGAGACAACTCCTCTGAGACCACTAGCGTAATAAAGGCTCCAAATTAATTTGGCTTATTGATTAAGGCGTCTTCTGTTTAGCTTGCTGATTTACAATATAACACTAGCTGTCTCAGTGTGTATGTGTGTATATATATGTATATAAAATATAAACATGCATTTAATAACCATGGTCATGAGGGGCAGCATTTCTTACTGTGGCCTTTTTAATCATTTTATTTTTTACTTATCATCACGTTTATTTTATAATTTGTGGATCAAACACTTACTGTGACTTATAAGTGGATTTCAGCCTTTGTTTATGTTCTTTTTTTATTTTTTCTGTTGATAAAATAAATGACCTTTGATTATCCTTCCTTATGGGTCTAAACTATAATTCTCATTCAATCCTGATTTATATGCACCATTGATAATTTATTTGTCCTTTCATTATGTTTATGTCAATTTCTACATATATTTACTTATTCAATGAAGCTTCTCTTCTTATATCTATAATAATGTTAGAAAACAATAAGCTTGAGTTTACAAAAACCAAGGTTTGCGACTTAATTCTGAATTTTAAAATTTGTCTAGTAATTTAAACTTTTTCATTCCTCAGTTTTAATCATTGAACAATAGTGATAGCCTCTCAACATTAGGCTGACATTATTATTTTTAAATATATTTTTATTGATTTCAGAGAGGAAGGGAGAGGGAGGAGAGAGAGAAATATCAATGATGAGAGAGATCTAGTTCACCCTCCTGCATGCCCCACACTAGAGATCTAGCCAAATGCCCATCAGGGATGAGTGGTTAAAAAATGCTTTGATACATTTACCCAATGGGATACTATGCATCTGTAAAAAAGAAAGAACTCTTATCATTTGCAACAGCTTGCAGGAACCTAGAAAGTATTGTGCTAAGTGAAATAAGCCAGTCAGAGAAAGATATGTACCACATGATCTCACTCATATGTGGAATTGAGAAGGCTAACCCCTATTTGTAAAACTACTGTTTGGAATTCTCTGCTATTTTTTAGACGGCCTCTTATTCTAAAAAAGTAACTTTGCTTTCTAGCCTGCTTTAGCCTGCTTGAATAATAGGGAAGATAAACTTAGCTGTCTGACCTTGTAGGTCAGAGACTAGATATGCCCATAATCTCAATGCCATGCCAGGTGTATTTTTTTAATTGGATAGAACTATGTTGTTTTCAAGGCCAGCAGTGAGATAACCACTAAGCACACATAGGGCTGGTTCTTCAATAAAAAGGGAAGTTCTGCTGAATTTGAATTCATTTTCTCTAAGCCCACCATGGTGAATAAAGTGTGACTCCAAACTTTCTGAGCATTGCTTGATTTATTCCAGTTCTTTGTAACAGAATCTAATGAACAAAATGAATTGATGAACAAAATAGATCCAGAGACATAGAAGCATCGGACAGACTCACGTACTTCATAGGAAAGGAGGGGGTAGTGAGTCAGTGGGGAGTGATTAACTGGGGAACCTATATGCAATAGGTTATAATATATAACAAGAGCCCAAGAAGGGTGAACTAGTCCTAGTAATAGTTTTCTGAACAGTAGGTAATCTTCTTCCTTGTATTTGAAGGAATTCTGGTGTGGCTTTAGTCACTGTACCTTGCTGGAATTTAGGGGAGTTTGTAATATTATAAGAAAGGGGGGTTAAAATTAATGAGAAACATTCCTGTGACTTCATTATGGCAATGTGATCTGTGACCCACACAAATGACGCTAGGATGGAATGTCATACAGCACCATGAAATCTGGAAGGAGACTTACTTGCTTTCTAACAATTGTTTCACAAATTAGGGCATTTACAAAAGTTCCTGATGATATTCCTTAGAGATTAATTATGTGTTTTATACCACATGAAGTATTAATTGAATTTTAATTTATTTTTATACCATGAAAAATTAATGATAGATTTGGAACTAAAGGGATCCATTCCGCAGGGATTAAAATTACAGTAGAAGTCTCTAACTGTGTTAACATTACATATAAGTCTCTAACTATGTACCACATTTGTCCTAACATCTCCAGCAACATGGAGGAACTGTCTGTCACTCAGGTTTGTCAGCTAGACCTAGGTTCTTGTTAACTGAAAATAGAAATTGATATATTTCCCCAGCAAACAATTATTTAAGAATACGTTTAACTCATCTGGCTTCTACTTAGAGAATGATTTCACAGATCATATTCCTGTGCACTTACTGTTCAAATGCTTTTGTCTTTTAGTATTGAAAGACAGTTGATGGTGAAATTAGAACAATTTCCTCTGGAACACCAAACATTGATGTATATGAAAGAATACAGAGGAAACAAATGGTAGTCTCTCTCTCTCTCTCTCTCTCTCTCTCTCTCTCTCTCTCTCTCTCTCTCTCTCTCTCTCCATCTCCTTCTCTCATTCTTTTTCTACCTTTCTCCACACCAATTTCTCTCATGGAATCAAGATTTTATAAAGGAGCTCCCTAATGGTCACCCTAAATATAAGAGTTGAATTTATGTGTTCCTGCGTTGGTCATAGTGAATCAGAATGTGTAAACTATCTCTGCTCAGTAAATGAGGTGAATTCTTTTAGATTTGTTTTGTGTTTACCATAAACTAGTTTCTTATTATCAGCCTAGAACATTAGGAAGAAATGTTTCCACGTGGATTTTCCTGTTTTAACTCTGGAGTATGTAAATAATTCAGTTTTGTGTGTGTGTGTGTGTGTGTGTGTGTGTGTGTGTGTGTGTGACGTAATGAGAAAACCCTGACTTCAGCAAGGTGATTTGCTTTCACTTCTTTAAAATTAGTTCAAGATATGGAGAAAGTATGAAACAGGTTATGTTTTCAATCCAGAATGTTTTTACTCGATTTTTTTACATATATGTGCATGACGTCAAGGGTATATTCCTCTAGGAAGAAAGGCAGAGAATAAAATTTCTCACCTTCCATATGACTTTTCTTTAAGGAAAGGTCTGAATGGTAAACTAAACTTATAGAATATACAATGTAATGATTTCCCCCCAATTTAGAGAGAATTTAGGAAAGTTTTCACTTACCTCTGTCTATATGTGGGCAAAATATTTATCTTTTAAGGTTGTAGCCAAATCAAAGTGATAACATGATAATTCTACCATAGGTATTCATACTTCAACATATATATTTTATTTAAATCTACATATATACACTAAGTGAATTAGGCTGTTATTTATTTATTTTTTTGGCTGTTATTTTTAAATAACCATCTTCACAAGGTCATTTCAAATAACTTGATAACTTTTTGCCTGAGATACAATATACTGTAGATTAACAATTGCTCTATTTTGACAATAATTTTTCCCATCCTATATAATAAAAGGCCAGCAACCATAAGCGTAATGACTGGAATGACCACTTTACCAGTTGCTATGAGATGGGGGGCCGGTGAGGGGAACCAGGTGGCTGACAGTGGCAGCGGGGGGTGGAACCAGGGATTGGCGAGTGGGCGGAAGATGGGCCTGATTGCAGGCTAGATGTAGAGACCCTACCCATGCAGATTTCATGCGCTGGGCCTCTAGTTGTGAATATAATAAACAATTCTGCAATGTAGTTTTGGATATAATTTTTAATAATTGTAAATGTAATTAAATATTTCTTATAATTCCATACTAAAAATAAAATATCTCATGAATATATCACATAGCTTTTATTATTGTCAGGGTTAAGGATATATGTTGCCTAATTGATGTCCAGAAAAACGTCTACGAGAGTTATACTTTTCTGACTTATTATTGATATTGATCACTACCATTATATGTAATTAAGTCACTTTGTTAAATTGACAAGTAAAAATGATGATGGCTTTCAGTATATATTTTAAATCTCTTTTTTCATTCTGAATAATTTCCAATTTGAAGGGTACTCATGAGCCACTAATCTCAAAGAGATTTGTCAGATTTCCCAACAAGAAAATGGTACAGAACATCACCTGCTAAAAACCTATGCTACTGATAAATTGACCAAAAAATATTAGTGTGTATTATATAAAATCACAATAGCTGTTATCTTACTTGAACAGAATTTACAACATTTGTTTTTTCAGGGAATGGGATTTGATCTCATGTGGCTTCAAAGTATATCCCTGGATCTATGTAGTCTATCAAACACCTAAGTTAATTCATTAACTCAGTTTCTTATGGTAGATAACAGTTGGGAATCATAAAGGTTTCTGCTAATACTTAAATTTGGACAGTGAAATCTGACACACTGAACATTTATAATTATTTGATAATCGCATTTCAAATATACAGTTTGACATTAATGTGATATTTTTCTTCACTGTTTGACATCAATGTGATATTTTTCTTAATTAAATATAAATCTGTGTTTGCTTTATTATTTCTATTTCAGAAGCCACACAAAACTTATTTGCTCCTCTAAACCTGACAGATGTGGAAATGGGGGAGGAGAACTGCACCACTGTGGCAGAGTTCATTCTTCTTGGATTATCTGATGTCCCTGAGCTGAGAGTCTTTCTCTTCCTGCTGTTCCTTCTAATCTATGGAGTCACAGTTTTGGCCAACCTGGGCATGATCGCACTGATTCAGGTCAGCTCTGGACTTCACACTCCCATGTACTTTTTCCTGAGCCACTTGTCCTTCGTGGACTTTTGCTACTCCACAATCATCGTGCCTAAGATGTTGTTCAACATGCTAAACAAGGATAAAACCATCTCCTTCCTGGGATGCATGGTGCAGTTTTATTTGTTTTGTGCCTATGGAATCACTGAGGTCTTCCTGCTGGCTGTGATGGCCTATGACCGCTTTGTGGCCATCTGTAACCCACTGCTGTACATGGTCACCATGTCCCAGAATCTCTGCATGGAGCTGGTGTCTTGCTGCTACCTCGGTGGGACAGTGTGTTCTCTGATTCACTTGTGTTTAGCTCTTGAGATCCCATCCTTTAGATCAAATGTGATTAACCATTTCTTTTGTGATTTGCCCCCTCTCTTATCTCTTGCGTGCACTGATGTCTCTATGAATGAACTGTTCCTATACATTGTAGCCACTTTCAATGAGATAATCACCATTGTGATCATCCTCACCTCCTACTTGTTTATTCTCATCACCATCCTCAGGATGCACTCTGCAGAGGGAAGACACAAAGCCTTTTCCACCTGTGCCTCCCACCTCACAGCCATCGTTGTCTTACAGGGAACACTCCTTTTCTCTTATTGCCGGCCCAATTCTGGCAACAGTGTGGATACAGATAAAGTGGCGTCAGTGTTTTACACTGTAGTGATTCCCATGCTGAACCCCCTGATCTACAGCTTGAGGAACAAGGATGTGAAAGAAGCTCTCAAGAAAGTTTTGAGGATCTCTTTTCTTAGCTAATTCAGGGTTTCATCACAGATCTTTAAAGAGAGCTTATTGGGGTGGATATTACAGAAAAGCAAAAGGAGGAACTTTACATGCTAGAGATCTATGCATGATTTCTTGTTTTCCATGCTTCTGTCTTATTAAAGCCATATTTTAATAATATTTTTTGCCTGTAATTATTTTTTGATCAATTAATTTATTGAAATTTATTGGTGTGACATCCTATATAATAAGGAGCTAATATGCTAATTAGACCGAACAGCAGAACGACCATCTGGATGACCTTTTGGACAAAGCTGGGGCTGCAAGGGACTGCAAGGGCTGGCTGGGGCTGAGAGGGGCTGTGAGGGCTGAGCCCCCTTGCACGAATTTTGTGCATTGGGCCTCTAGTTGGTTAATAAAATTATATAGGTTTCACCCTAGTTGGTTTGGCTCAGTGGATAGAGCATTGGCCTGTGGACTAAAGGGTCCAGGGTTTGATTCCAGTCAAGGGCACATGCCTGGGTTTCTGGCTCGATCTCTAGTAGGGGACGTGCAGGAAGCAGCCAATCAATGATTCTCTCTCAACATTGATGTTTAGATCTCTCTCTCTCTCTCTCTCTCTCTCTCCCTCTCCCCTCTTTGAAATAAATAAAAATATATTTTAAAAAATCATATAGGTTTCAAGTATACAATTCTGACACATTATCCTTTTGCCCACCACCCAAAGTCAAATCTTGTTCCATCACCATATATTTGACCCCTTTTATCCTTTAATACACCCCACACCTCTCCCTTTGGTAGCCACCACGCTGTCTGGATGTCCATGAGTTTTTGTTAGTTTTTCTTGTTTGTTGCTTTCAGTTTAAAGCTATACCTTATTATTTTTATTGGCTAGTTCAGTTGTATCTGCTACCTTTTCTGCTATTCTCCAATCTCTAATTGCTTTGAATGGGTTTTTGGTGTGGTATTGTTAGCAAATATATTTCTAGCAAAGTGCACATAGACACATATCTTTATCATCCTTAATGAATACAACTATTTTTATGAAACTGACTTCATTTTTTAACATGGCATGAGTATACATTTGTCTCATATTATGTGTTTTCTCATGAAAATTTGTAGTGAATTTCCTATATGTTTATGTGTATTTGGGGTATTACTTTTCAGTCATTTATAATTATTTTCTTTTTTAGTACCCTTTCTATTGCAAGATTATAATTTTAGAACTTTTAAAACCTTTTTTTGCAAAATAGAGATAATAACACTTGTTGAATTTAAGTATAACACACTGCAAGACCTGGCCCATAAAATACACTCTTATGAATGTTTCTTAATAAGAACATTTTGAGAGCAAGGGTCATTTAAAATATTCCAGTATTACTGGCAAAGACAGCTACTCAGTGTTTTTTAAATAAGTAAGGACTAAAAGAATGGAGATATGTTCTACTTATGATAAAAAATGGCATGGCTTTGCATTGGTTTTTGAATACATTTTGTTTTTTGTTAATCCTCACTAAAGGATATTTTTTCCATTGATTTTTTTTTTTTTTAGAGAGAGTGAAAGGGAGGGTGGGAGGGGGACAGAGGAGAGACAGAAACATCAATGTGAGAGAGCCATATCAATTGGTTATCTCCCACACATGCCCCAAGGGGGGCAAGGAACCTGCATCCCAGATAATGCCCTTGACTGAAATCAAACCCATGACCCTTCAGTTGGCAGGCCAACACTCTAACCACTGAGAAACACCAGACAGTGCTCAAATACTTTCAATGGAGTGAGATTTCCCATATCACCTATGAGAATTTGAATTTTAAGATGAAAGGAGAAAATAGTCTACTTTTGGTTTTCTAATTAGAACAGGGTTTTTCAACCTTACTACTTGTAACATTTAGGGCCAGACAGTTCTGTTCTATAGGGTTTTTCCTGTGCATTAAGGGGTATTTAACAGCATCCTTGGCCCCTACCCATTAGATGCTTGACCCACCCTTCGTCACATTTGTGACAAGCAAAAAAGTCTCTAGACATCATCAAATCTCCCCTAGAGAGCAAATCCTGACCTGGAGTCACTAACCTAGAGTGTGTCAATATGCTTGAGCTCTGGTCTCTCAGACGAACCTTCAGTATTGAACTTCTCTGTATTTAAGAACCATTTACAGCTTCCCAGGCCCTCAAATTTTAGCCAGTTACTATTTTGATCTCTCTCCAGAATCTATTATGTCCTTTTCAGAGATCTTTGATTTTAGGGCTTTAGGGACACAGAGTTACTCTTAACTTTAGCATGGATAATGACTGTTCTCCTTATCTTTTGAAGATGTAAGCATACTTTTGGTACCTAAAAGCTGATTGTTTTGTTTTATTAGCAAAAAAGAAGTCACATTATATTCAGCTTCACAAAATCTTGGAATGTCAGATTTCTATTTTCTTCCCAAAGTTTCTTTATAGGTAACACTCCCAGTTGTCTGGGAATAACCAATAAATACTGAGTGCTTCTCAGACATGTCTGAAAAGCAAGCACATAAAAATTTCCCATTTCTTTAAGCGATTTTACTTTACTACATATATAAACTGGCTACTCCCTTATTTGCAAACTATAGGAATTGATATAGTATTTATCATCCCCTTACTAATTGCATTTCAGTTTCCTGGTGGGCACCCAGCCTCTCATGTTCTTGGTGAGTCTTTGTTTTTGCACCAATGGGATTTGGTGAAGTGTTCATGGCTAACCATTGAAGACCTGGTGATTGCTTTCTGAGTGGACACTAGGGAACTAGTGATTTAAGTTGGAATTTTCCTGGAATTTTTGGGAAAGAAGAGTTTCTTTCTTCTGAGAATAATCTGGGAAGATAGAAGCTTAAATTTTTCTCCTCATTGGGTACTTGTCAAAATCCTTAATGTTCCATTGAAATTATCCTTCTTTTCTCTGTAGAACACTGCCTGACACAACATATTCACAGAGTACATGTGTTTATTGAATGAAGACTCTGGGGTCTATTCTGGCCTTGGATAGGCAGAATTCCATTTCAACATGATGCACATATAACACATACCAGAGTCATTAACTTTGTTTATAATTGTTTTTTTATCTACATGTTGACTTTCAAGATCTCTAATTCTCAATGACCTGATAGATACATTTTTACTTCTTTCCCAGCAAAATGGGATTTGTTGAGGTGTTCATGGCTAGCTATCGAGTTTTTCCACCATCTTATCATATAGCATATTCTGTTGTTTCATAAATTGGTTTGAGCTGGTTAAATCAAATTAGATAGCTAATATCATAATCCAATTTTATGTATAACAGTTTATTATTTCGAGAGCCAATATTTTTGGAGATACTCTCTAGGTGTAGAAAAACACATTACATCATCTCATTTTTGTTTAATCAGCTCCTCAGTAGAACTGTCTAATTGCTCACATAAATTTTTCCACTGGGATTTGGATATCAGAGTGTGTGTTCCTGGGATTTGATGTGAGCTCAGAAAGCTAATTTCAAAGCTTCAAAGCAAAAATATAAAAGGTCTTGCATTATCTAAGGGAACCATAGCCTTCCTAAGGGAGGCACAACTTTCTTTTATGAGCACAGAAGGCCTACACAAATGGATTATAACAAATTTGGCAATGGTCCATTTTTAATCTTTAAGTCACACAATTAATTTTTCCAGTAAAAATTGAACTGATACTGACAACAGTGTAGGAAGAGGTGAGTGAAGAAGATAGTGACCTGGTAAGTGTTCTTACCTTAAACCTAGGATATAAGAGTTTGATGATATTTTAGGTGCTTATCTTCTTATAGGCACTTACTTTACTTAGGAAACTGATGTTTTGAGGAAAAATTCCTGGGATAACACAGCTTTTATTTTTTTATTTTTATTATTATTTTTTATATATTTTTTATTGATTTTTTACAGAGAGGAAGAGAGAGGGATAGAGAGTTAGAAACATCGATGAGAGAGAAACATCGATCAGCTGCCTCCTGCACACCCCCTACTGGGGATGTGCCCGCAACCAAGGTACATGCCCTTGACCGGAATAGAACCCGGGACCCTTGAGTCCGCAGGCTGACGCTCTATCCACTGAGCCAAACCAGTTCCTGGGATAACACAGCTTTTAAATCATCAAGGTATTTTCCACAAAACAATAGACTAACAACCAAAAAAAGTGCATGTTTAACATATGATATTCCTAAAACAATGCTCAGGATCATTGGAGGGGATTTAATGAAGAAAGGAGACATCAAAGCTATCACAGGGAATAGAGAAATAAAGTTTATTATACATTGAAAAATATTAGATTTAACATTAGGAAGTAATTTGGGATGTGGACCAAAAAGAATTTGCTATTGTTCAGACAAAAATCCTACCTCACTTAGTAAGCTGAAGTGAGACAGTGGAAACCAATGCATATGCATATAAGGAAACATTGAAGTGAATGAAGGAAAATAAATAAAAGTAAGTACAGGGCAACATTTTTGAGGATGAAATTGACTTAAATGTTGCTATGTGCTGACAGTTTATGAGAGAAAGATTATTAATAATAGTAAAGATTAATAGCAATAATTAATAAGTATCTTAATTGATATAAACAGTCAGAATTCAGTGGTGCAAAGTTGGAGAGATTAACTCAGAGAGGAGGGACACAATTTTCCCAGAAAAAGAAAGGAGGGAGACAGGGAATTACTGATGAATTCAAATGCTTATACAATGATAAGATGGGATAGTTGAGGATAAACTTATTTGGTATTCTATATTTTCTCCACAAAATAGAAATCACTTTCTGGTAGTGAGAAAAAGGTCATAGAATGAGACCTAAAAAGAAATATGAAGGTTTGCGGTAGTTATTACATGAGGGAAACAAATGTGTATAATATGAAATGTTAAAGAACAATTATATATAAATATATGTAATATAAATCATATATATACACACACATACATGTGACTAAATGTGAATTTTATACAAGTATAAAATGAACATGTGTCAAATATTTTACTTAATTCATTGGTTTAAAAGATAATTTAAAGAATTACAGATCAGGCATTCTACAAATAAATACAAAATTGGCTTTTTGCACAGTGGGGGAAGGAAATCAATTGTCTACACTGGACAAAATATGTATGTCTATAGTCAAGTATCACTTGAATTGCTATCAATTATCTACAACTTACACATTTGTAAACTAGAGCAAAGACAAGGAAAGGCAGAGATAACTCAGAGAGGTAGGTAGGAATGACTTTTCAACATCTTTTACAATTTTTCATTACAGACAACATAGAAACATTTCTGGATATAATTATCATACTGCCTGGATTTAATTTAATGGATTTGTAAGCATGGGAATTTCTCTAGCTATATTCCATAGCTCAGATTCCAGATAAAATAAAATGTCTGAATGGACTTAGAATTGCTATGTTGCCAACTTAGAACAGAGAAATCACAAGATGCTGAGGATATGGAAGCTGGAGAAGAGAATTTAACACGTAATTTGATACGAAAGGTACTGTTGTTCTCCTATTGTAGATTATGAAACTGAAACTCAGTGATTAATTGGCCTAAGGTTTCACAACCAGTAGGTGACAGAGCTAGGAGTCAGAGCCACTTTTATAACTAATTCAGAATCTTCTTTCTGTTACCAGTGAATTTCAAACAACTCTAAGGAGTTCCTTCGTTCCTTAGAGGCAAAACCAGGTATCAAGATGAGAAATACCTTTACATATACAAGGCTTCACCTTAAACAATATGCTTTATCTGTTGTGGAAATAAAAACAACACAAATAGGAATAGAGGCTATTTATTCAGAGTTTGCTATGTAATAAAGTGGTTAACTAGCATTACTTGACATTGGTGGAAGATGAGGGAGTTGAAGAAAATAAGAGTGAAGCCCAGGCTTAGAGTTCAACAACTGGTTTGATGGTGGTGCCATTTAATGTGAAAAATAGTAGCTTTAATTTTATTAACCGATGTCACACCAATAAATTTAATGGAAAAAAAGAAGTGAAATTTATCAATTTACTAAAAAAGGAAAACCTATGCATTATACTACATTAACTGCAGAAATGCCTAGGAGTTATCAGGATGCCCAAGTAGATTTAAAATTACTCTTCTATTTATTTTGACCATTTTTTTCTATTTTTCATCAGTGTTGAACTTATTATTACTATTGCCATCGTTACTCTGCCTCAAGTTCAGAAGTTCAGGAGCACTGCAGAGAATGGAGTTGGAGAATGGCACTGTGATGACTGAGTTCTTTCTCTTGGGATTTAGTGACCATCCGGAACTTCAGAATGTTCTTTTTGCTGTGTTTTTTTCCATCTACTCTGTTACCCTGACAGGGAACCTTGGGATGGTTTTGTTAATCACAACCAGTTCCCACTTGCACACCCCTATGTACTTATTCCTCTGCATGTTGTCCTTCATAGATGCATGCTACTCTTCTGTCATTGCCCCCAAATTACTTGTGGACTTGGTTTCCAACAAGAAGACCATTTCTTACAATGGCTGTGCTGCACAGTTATATTTTTTCTGCTCTTTGGTTGACACAGAATCTTTCCTCTTGGCTGCCATGGCTTATGACCGGTATATAGCAATCTGCAACCCACTGCTGTATACTGTTATTATGTCTAAGAGGATTTGCTGTCAGCTTGCTATTGGAGCATTTTTGGGGGGCACCATGAGCTCAGTTATTCACACCACTAATACTTTCCACCTGTCTTTCTGCTCCAAAGAAATCAACCACTTTTTTTGTGATATCTCCCCACTCTTTTCTTTGTCCTGCACTGACACTTACAAGCATGACATTGTCCTGGTAGTCTTTGCTAGTTTGGTGGAAGCTATCTGTCTTCTAACGGTTCTTCTCTCTTATGTCTGCATCATAGAAGCTATTCTTAAAGCAGGTTCTGCCGAGGGAAGAAGGAAAGGGTTCTCCACTTGTGCTTCCCATCTGACTGTGGTCACTATTTACCATGGGACCCTCATCTTCATTTATTTGCGTCCCAGCACTGGTCATTCACTGGATATTGACAAAGTGACCTCTGTGTTCTATACATTGATTATACCTATGTTGAACCCCTTAATCTATAGTTTAAGGAACAAAGATGTAAAGAATGCCTTTAGGAAAGTGATTAGCTCAAAATTTCCTTCTCTTTAAGAAAGGATGAAAATGGGCCTGACAAGTTTTCAACACTGTCTATATTTTATATTTGGTTCTAAACTATTAGGAGTTAGTTTAATATGGATGTTCCCCAAATCTGTGGGTAACGAAGCCTCAGCCATAGAATAGGGCATGATGCCATGGACAATAGCATTCTTTCTTTCAGTGCCAGGAGTTGAGTGACAGATAGGGAGTTAATTGGCTAAGGTCATAGAGCTGACAAGCAAATGATATTATACTTGAACTCAGATATGAACTCATGTCAGCTTTACTTCAAAGTCTAGTTTTTATCTTATACCTTCTCCCATCATTATCATTTTCTTGCAATGAATATAAATAAATTAAAAAAACACCAAAAAACCTGGTATCCTAACCATATGTAAAGGCGATTAAAATCTTCAGAAAATATTTAAAATACATATTTGAAATATTTTTGTTTATCTTAAATCTCTGTTCAAACAGTAGTGAAAGACTAGTAACTTGCTGAAAACTGAATATTATTAATGTGTTGTTTCACTCTCATGATGTTTTGAAGTACATAATAGCTCATATTATACAATACAGGTAAATATAAAATTACGGAAGAGGATTTAAATAACCCATTATTTCATGTTTCTTTTTTGACAGCCACCTAAATTAAAATGAATACTCTCAAGAATCTGAAATTGTGTTGTTTTTCATAACTGGATAAATTCTTAATTGATCACAGAGCTAACAACATATGCAATGAACTTAGTTTTTAGGATAGATTATAGAATTAACTAATATTCATCTACTCACCAATGGTTTGTTTAAAATATAGTTACTATTTATTTCACAGATACACATAAAATAAATATAAATAAGTATAAATAGAATATCAATATAAATACTATCTTGTTATTTGTTTTCATTTTATTGAACCATTATTAAGTTAATAAGTCTATCTTTTAATTTAAACTGTATAAGTTGGGCATTTTGCTTTCTCTATTTATTTTAACTAGTATAATGCTATGAACACAAGGGAAATGAAGTACTATTTTCCATTGGCCTTTGGAAAAGGCCCAGTCCTTTATCCCCAACTTCCATGTATGCAGTTTCTGTACAGTTGTCAATAGCATCATGTCTGTTCTCCAGAGTGAGACAAGAAGGGAAATCCACAGGCTGATATGAAGACTGTGAGGTGTAATAAAAATCTAGAGCTGCTGATTAGGGATTTGTCTATTGATATAACTGGGCCAGAATGATGAGAAATAGAGGATCCAAGAATTATTTTTACATCAAATAATTCCCCCTGATTCTTATCACATCCAATACCAAAAGACAAGAAGTTCAGATAGATTTCATCTAAGATGAAGATATCAGAATAAAATTGAACAAGAGAATTCCTTTTTGCATCATATTTCAGCCTACACATTAATATTAACCAAGTATTTTGAAAGCTGTCCTGGAACTGGGCATTATTAATAGTAAAGGAGAAATGATGGTGAACAAAGTAGGCAAGGGTTGTGCCTTTATGGAACTTTGAATATAGGAGATTTCTGATTTGTTTTTATTTATTTACTTACTATTTTTATCCCTTTAAGTGTTAGGATAGAATATTTATAGGGTGATGTACCTAGTACATAGGAAGGAGACAAACCTAATTTAACCCATTTAACCTCCCTCTGACTGAGCAAGTTTATGAACCCCATATATATAAAGAATCTTAAGGAGGACATGTTGAATTGACAAGAGAGTAGTAGTTGCTATTTGCATGATGTCTCACTTGGACATACTCATGAACAGAGAATATAAGTATGAAAAGACTCTCTTTGCAAAAGAGTGAAGTGAAATGAACCTATTATTACTTGCCCAGAGTTGGGAGAAAAAGCTAAAAGCAATAATTAATGAACCTTACTTGCAATTCAGGCACAAAGGTAAGAAATGGGAAACATCCAGAAGTTTGTACTAGAGACTACAGGAACCTATGTCACAGTACTTGAAGCTTAGTACTCAGAATCTTTCAATAAATCCTTTTGGGTAGACATGCTTTCACTCAGAACATAACTTAGTGCCAACTGCTTTTTTCAAGGCACCTTTCACATCCTTATTCCTTAAGCTGTAGATCAGTGGGTTTAACATAGGGATGATAACTGTGTAGAAAACAGAAGCCATTTTGTCCGTGTCCATGGAGTAACTCGTGCTGGGTCGGAAATACATGAACAAGAGTGTACCAAAAAATATCGCCACAGCGGTTAGGTGGGAGGCACAGGTAGAGAAGGCTTTGCGTCTGCCCTCTGCTGAGTTCATTCTAAGGATTGTAGTTATGATGTAGCTGTAGGAGAGTAGGACAGTGATGATGCTGGACCCCACAACCCCCCCAATGAAAGTGAACATCACTATCTCATTGATGGTTGTATCTGAGGAGGACAGAACTAGTAAGGGTGGGATATCACAGAAAAAGTGATTGATGATGTTGGAATTGCAGAATGATAATTGAAATGTGCAACAGGTGTGGATGGACGAATCCACCAAGCCTGTGATGTAAGCAATAGTCACAAGCTGGGTGCAGATGCTTCTGGACATGGCAGTTGTATAAAGAAGTGGATTACAAATGGCTATGTAACGGTCATATGCCATGACAGCCAACATGAGACATTCCACGTCTGCAAAAGCACCAAAAAAATACATCTGAATGGCACATAAATTATATGGAATATTTTTTTGCTCAGATAAGAAATCAACCAGCATCTTGGGAGCGACAGTGGAGGAGTAGCAGACATCACAGAAAGACAGGTTGCTCAGGAAATAATACATGGGTGTGTGGAGACTGGGGTCCATGTTGATCAGCAGGATCATCCCTAGGTTGGCGATCACGGTGATGCCATAAACCAGCAGGAAGAGCACAAAGAGCCCCCGCTGCACATCCTGTCTGCCAGAAAGCCCTAAGAGTATGAAGTCAGTAAACGCAGTGCAGTTCTCAGCAGCCATCACTCAGGTCTGGAAACCCCTTCGTGTTAAAGAAGGAAGTGAAAGTGGGGTTGACATCAGATTACTATTTTTTCAGTAACTAGAAAAAGAGATAAACATTTTGCTAAGTATGCTTTAGGTAAAATGACTCTCCTTGATATATATCCAAGTAAGTGTAAGTTGATAAAGTGATTATGCCAATAATATTGCCTACGTTTGTATAGCACTGTCTAGAGTTTGCTGTGCACTTACATTCAAAGTCAATCATGTTATTTTCACACCAATCTATGTAGAACTTATGATCATTTTTACTATTTCTATCTTATATTAAGAAATTGATGTCCTTAGTGTTCTGTATAGGCAATAGTTCTAAAAATTATTTGGTCCAGATAACCCACATATTCTGACAAGATTGTTTTTCTTTTAGTGTTGTAGAACCTATTCTATCCTGTAATAGAAAGTATAGTTAGTGGGAGGTTCAGGTAATGAATGTATTTCTTTGTTATTTCTTCATTAATCCAATTGTGAAACAGGCAGAGTGATTATAGGTTCCTAGATATAACGTTCACCTAATACTGCATCAACTCCTCAGGTCCTATTCAGCCTTAACAAACAAGGGATAGAAATGGTCAGTGATCCAGGACCCAGTGGAACAGTGAGGTTGGTGCTTGCTGGAGTAGTTTTGGAGGGTCCCTGAGAATGTTATGTTAGGGTTCACAGTCAGGAATATGCCAGTACTAACCATGCCTCTTCTGACAGCAGCTGTTGCTCAGAGGAAATGATGAAAAGTTTTTGTGATACTATTCAAATATATGACTGAGAGGAAACAAAGAGAATACAGACTACTTTGTAAGCCCTTCAATTCTAATCTGCTAGAATCCACATGATCTATTCACCAACAGGTCAGATCTGTAACACATATTTAAAAATACTCACTGGTGCACAGTCCCATTACCCCTGAAAGATTCATGTCTAAACTATATTCCCATCCCACGTCCCTCGAAATTATAATATTGTTTTCATTGATCCCTATTTAACATGAACATCTCCAAATTCTCCTTGTCTTCAGTGATGTTGGTGGTCTTTGGGAGGCCAATGGAATTCTATGTCCCACTGTTATATTTTACCCAATCAATTGCTGTATATTATATCATGTGTGACCGTCTCAGTTCTGTGGGAATAGAAAGAAAGTAGATGTGAGAATAGATGAAAGACAAAAAAAAAAAAAAAAGAATATATACATAATAATCTAGTGACTAATGTTCAGCCTTCCAAAACTTTAGCCCAGTGGTCAGCAAACTCATTAGTCAACAGAGCCAAATATCAACAGTACAACGATTGAAATTTCTTTTGAGAGCCAAATTTTTTAAACTTAAACTTCTTGTAATGCCACTTCTTCAAAATAGAATCACCCAGGCCATGGTATTTTGTGGAAGAGCCACCTCAAAGGGCCAAAGAGCCACATGTGGCTCACGAGCCGCAGTTTGCTGAGCACGGCCTTAGCCTAAACTTCTCTACACAGATCAGCAAAAAATATTTTATACCCAGCTGAAGTGTCTCAGGAGTTGAACATTGACCCACAAACCAGGGAGTCTGGGATTGATACCTGGTCAGGACAATGCCCACGTAATGGGCTCCATCCCTGGTGGAGACATGCAGGAGGCTGACAATCAATGAATGTCTCTCATCATTGATGTTTCTTTTTCTCCCCTTTTCTCCCTCTCTGAAATCAATAAAAATATATTAAAAATGTTTCCCATGTAAAAATGAATATATTTTATAAAATATACAAAAGGAAAGGTTACAACTTAAAAATAATAAAAATGACCTACCACCTCCCCAATCCATGCTTACATTTTATTGTATTTATAGCTAAGTACATGTATTTAAATTAAATAAATTAAAAAATCTGTATGGACATGGCTTTCCTGGTATCACTGACACCCCTTAGCATAATACTAAGTGAACAATTGTCTAGTTATAAAGTCTTTCTTCCAAAAAATGGTTGTCTGATCCTGAGAGATGGCCATTGTCATATAAATGCATGACAATGCTACCAAGGAAACCAGGTTTAGTTAAGACTCCCTGTTGCATGAAACACGAAAGGAAGGCACTGCATGTTTTACAAATATATCTATACTAGAAGCAAAGTAGTGTTTTAGGAAAATAAAAAATAATTATTTATTTAAAATATTTTCTGAATGTAGTATGCCTTACTAATTTCACAAGCCTATCTCGAAACTATAAGTTACTAAAGTTTTAAAATTAATACTAAAATCCTGCAGTTGTTTACCATCTGATAGCCCATAATACTTATTTTTATAAAACTTTATAAAATTTTATATACAGGGTACCCCCCAAAATGTATACATACTTTAACAGCTGATAGCTGGATTAATGTTTCTTTCTTTCTTTTCAGATTTAACCCATTGGAATCAACAATGATTCAAAGAGTGTGTGTATACATTTTTTGAGACACTAAATATGGGAATATATACATCTTTTGAAGTTATATACTCACTTTTTAAATTTTTTTTAGAAGTAAGTGAATTTTCAGGATAGAAACATCCTTGCACTAAACACTGAACTAAAAATTTCAAAGATAGTCTTTGAGCTTTAACACTAAAGATATCCAATATGATAGATAGTTTTGTATATTTTCACTAAAGAAAAAACTTGATTTCATCACTGACAATGCTTCTGTATGTTAGTAAATGAAAATTTTTTATTTTATAATTATATTTTAGTTTATTTTTATTGTCGACACTAATAAAGATGTCTCAATCCCCCACCCCTTGCCCACCTAAATGAAACGTTTTATGCTACTGTTTTGGTGTGTGGCATCTTAGTGTTTACTGAAACCCAAAACACGTTTTGCAGATCTATTCTATCACTCACCTTCCCTGGCTGTATGACTGATCTTTACCAAAAGGACAAATCCCTTTTCAAGACAAAGAAATGTGATAAAAAGAAGTGAAAACAAAATAAAGTGTGGAAATTGATATATCTATTTATTTTAAGCTGCCTTTCCCATTTAAATGAAAATAGGTACAGAAACCTACCTGAAATGAGCAGGTCTTTCTGTCCTCATCTCTGGTACATCAACAAAGGCAGATTGCATTTTATTTCTACCTCATGACGGTTGGGGACAAATCTCTGAAGATCTGCCTCCACTCTTCTGTGCTGTGAGAACATGATTAATTAGCTTCCGCTTCTGTGTTTTCCCCTGTGAATGCTGCAACAACTTTAGCAAAGACTCAACTTTAATTCTTCACTCTCTTGACTAAGTTGGTCAGTGTCAGACATTTACCAGACTATTTCAATGCTGTGCTTCTTGGCCTCCATGGGTCTACATTCTCCTCCAGGGAAACCAGATGTCTGATGAAATTAGGTTTTCATCTCCTTTTCATTGTTTAGCCTGTTTCTTCCACCTCTGAAACATCTCCTTCACTTCTCACTTAGAAATATGGCCGTCTCACATATTGCTATTTTCATTAGTCATTGTTGGGTTCCTTCCCACAAGTACACATCAGCTGCCCTCATTGCAAGGATTTTTTTGACTGTGTAGGGGTGGGAAACTTTTCCTTCTTCTCTTCTGTTTTCTTTGACTGGCCTAATAGGAAATTGGCATAACACAAACTAACAGGAGAAAGCCAAATTGAATTTTGCACGGAGAGGAGACCCATACCAAATGTGAGACTCAAAGAGGTGACCAAAGGACACAGTTTATGTACCTTTTAGACAGGAAAACAACAAATGTGTGAAAAATTGAAGACTGACAAGACCAAGGGGTTTAGGGTTGGGATAGTGAAGAAGTAACAAGTTTTGTTTATATAACCTTCTGGGCTTGAAATTCCCATCTCTGGTGATAAGAAAGCAAATAGAAATTGTTACAAATTGAAAACTAATGTGAATACTACTTTGCTCTTTTTTTAATTTTAATTATCTACTTTTATTAGTAAATGTCCCTTACAACTTAAACTTTGTAAATTGGGCATTTGTTTTTTTTCTATAATTTTAACTAATACAATGCTATGGACACTTCAAGGGAGATGGAGTCCTTTCCTCCAGTGACATTAGAGAATGTCCAGTTCCTTTCACCCCCAACCTTTACTTATGCAGCTTCTGTCGAGTTGTCAATAGGACCATTTCTGTTCACCAGAATGAGGGAAAGAAGGTAAATCCACAGGCTGATGTGAAAACTGTGACGTGTTTCTTGATGTTGTATGACCTGGCAGCCTTGGGGGATTATTTTTGCATTGTCCATTTATTGAGTAATACTTTATTTTGAGTTTGAATCATTTATATAATGTATAATAATCATTACATTAGCTATACATCTTGAATATTACCAGAGTTAGTTTAATTGCCAGGGATCTGTAAAGGCAGAATTTGTTTAAACAAGAAAGATAAGATATGTGAGGCATATAGAGTTTGTGCACTCCAATCGTTCAGGAAATTTCATGTTTCTTCTGAAACCTCACCTGGAGTAAACAGGAACATAGGTTTGCTGTTATTTTTCTCTCACTTGTTTTTCTTGTGTGTTGTTATGTAGTTACTCCTAGCTTCTAAAGGTTGAATAATCTCGGCACAATTCAGTGAAATTAATATATTTTTAATTTTGTAAAATTGCTCTTATTGACTAGTTTTAATTTCTTTTCACAATGTAATGCTCTTGCATGTGTGATGATCCCAATAGTGAAACACCAAATGTACTCCCGTGGGAGATATTGCTAAGGCAAATCTCAAACCACCTAAGTAATTGCTAGCAATGTACCAGTAGATGAACATAAGAAAATGCTATATTTATAGTACTTGAGAGCTTTACTACCATTCTCTGCTTCCCTGGTATGTACAGTATTTGGAGGAGGCAGGGTCATTCTTGGTCACCTTCTTCTGATTCCCTTCCATACTTATTTTTCCCCCACGTACTCCCTCTCCAGGGATGTCAATTTCCTCAGGCTGCACTCCATTGAGGCAGGATCCAAACTTTTATCTTTGAAAACATGGAAGCCCCTCCAGACAGGTAGTCTAACTCCCAGTTCCCATTAAATGCATTACATGGGTAGCAATATATTGCTGAAAATTGGGTAATGTAAATTTCTTCTCAAAGGATTTATGTTCTAACAGAATAGCTTTCTTTAACTATGGGGTGAGGATGAAGATTTACAAAATAATTTAAGATATCAGACACAAACAATTGTGAAAAATATTCCTTCACTACATGGCTTTCCTTATATCACTGTTGCTTCCAAACATAATAGTGCATAGATAACTGTCGACTTATAATCTCCTTCTTCCAGAAAATGGTTGTCTGTTCTTGAGGCAATGACCGTCATCATATAAGTTCAGTGCATGACAATACTACCAAGGAAAATGAGGTTTAATGTATGTGTGTATCTGTTGATAAATGAAAATTTGATTGTGGATGGTGTTCACATTTTTTTCTAGATGTATATTTCAGTATGTGAGCCATATGGACTTGGATTTATACATAATGGTATTTATAGTGTATCTATTATTATTTGAAAAAACAGGAGCAAATATTAAATAATGTATACAATGATATCTCTTGCTCAGAGATAAAAACGTTTACTTATGAACTTTGATTACAACATAAATAAGTGAAATATTTAATTTCCTTATACTAATGACAAAGGAGTTCTGACAAATTCACACAGGTCTAACAGGAAACATCATTGTCCATTAGATTGAATAGGTTATTTATCTGAGTAAGAAGATATCAAATTATTCCTTTACAAATTACTCAATACTTGATTCCTCATTTTTGTTAACAAAGCATGGAAGAGATGGACAGATATCAGGAGGAAAGGGGGGTTGGGTTGGAAGAGATTAACCAAAGAACTTATATGCATATTTGCATAGCCCATGGACACATAATATGGTGAAGTCCAGGGGTGAGGCTGAGCCAGGTGGATGGGGGCAAAGAGGGAAAATGGGGGACATCTGTAATACTCTCAACAACAACAATAATAATAAAGAAATTGAGCCATCTGCTACAATATAGTTGGACCTTAAGGGCATTATGTTAATTGAAATAAGTTAAAGAAAGACTAATACCATAGAATCCTATCTAATAAAAGGGTAATATGAAAATTAACCATAACTCCATCACAAAGATGGCAGCACCCATAGCCACAAGATGACAGCGCCCAGTCCTCTCAGCCCTGCCTGAGTCCCCCAGTCCCGGGGGGTGGCTGCTGAGAGTGGGCAGCGTGAGCGGCCTGGCAGAATGCTTGCTTCCTCACTGCAGCGACAAGGCAAGCATTCTGCACCCGACCAGGGATGGGCCTCTGGGCCACGGAGAGCCTCTGGGCAGTGGGTGTGGAGCAGCCAGGCCCCGCAGAGACCTACTGGTGCACGGATTCGTGCACAGGACTACTAGTATTATTTATATTTGGAATGAAAAACAAAATTAATGAACCAAAAATATGAACTCTAGATATAGAAAACAGATTGTAGAACTGAACATTACCTGAGATGGGAATGGGAGTGGAAAAAATGAGTGATCCAGGTCAAAAGTACAAATTTCTAGTTATAAAATAAAGAAGTCATGCCATGTAACATGGTGACTATAGCTCATAATACTGTATTGTATATTTGAAAGTTGCTGAGAGAGATCTTAAAAATTCTCATCACAAGAAAAAATTGTATCTATTGTGATGCTGGTGTTCACTAGACTTATTGTGATGATAATTTTGCAATGCAAATATCATTATCATTGTTTTGTATACTTGAAACTAATATAATATGTCAATTTTATCTAAATAAAAAAATTTCTTTCATATATATATATGTATATTAATTAATGATGGCTAGCGAACCTAATTTTGCACAGCACAAGAAGGTTACATTTTTTTTAAACAAGAAAGTTTATTATGAAAACAGGCTGGTGTGGGGACAAGGAGACAGACAAGTACTTATAGGTCGGGTGGCTCAGCTGAAATAGCGCGGCTTCTTCACATTGATGCCACACTCGCTGAGGGCAGGGTCAAGTCCTCCATGGTTAGAGTATACTTGTGGTCCTTGCTCTTGCTGCGGAAGCTGCCAGAGGCTATGCCCTTCACTGTGTAGTGCTGTAGTGCATCGTTGGTAATATCTGAGATGAATTTCTGGGCAGCTAGGGAGATGAGCCAAATTATGTGAGGGTCTGAGGCCTCAAAGCCAGCGCATTCAGGCAGTAACCAGTCACTGCATCTGGGACCATGGGCATATCATCCTCTAGCTGCATCAAGAAGTCCACCAGAGGTGTGCTTCCCACCACCGGCTTCATGTGGGGCTGGTCTTGTTCTCTGAAGCGGTGTGAGCTGGCAGTGTGGTGGGGGCTGTGACTGGGGGTGCCTGCCAAGGGCCAAAGCAGCTCAGGCCAGTGCAGCCTCGGGTCCGTGCAGGAACCGCTGCAGCTCATCAGGCCAGTGGGAGAGGCGGCAAACCAGTTTAGTTTTGTAGATATAAATATATTTAATGTTATTAATAAAGTACATTAAGTTGGGAAAAGATCTGAACGGTGATTGAGAGGTTCTGATATGTGATATAGTCTGTGAACAACAAAGTATTGGAGATTATAAAAGGAAATATTTGACATAATAAAATATATTTATTTTGTCTAAAACTGTGTTCAATAAGTAATGCAAGAAAAATAACCAGCTGAAAATGGCATGTTTTTAATGTGTTATTTCATTCTTACAATGTTTGAAGTATGTAACATTAAGTGCACTTTATACATTAAAGGAACATATATGTGTGTATATATATATGTGTGTGTATTATATATATATATGTGTGTGTGTGTGTATATGTGTATGTGTGTGTGTGTGTATACATATATGTGTGTGTGTGTGTATGTGTGTGTATATATATGTGTATGTGTGTGTGTGTGTGTATATATGTGTGTGTGTGTGTGTGTGTGTGTGTGTGTATCCCTATATATCCTATCTAATAAAGAGGGAATATGCTAACTGACTGTCATGTCCTTAGAAAGATGGTGGCGCCCACAGCCAATAAGGAGGGAATATGCTAACTGATTGCCACACCCTCAAAGATGGTGGCTCCCAGTCCTCTCAGCCCTGCCAGGGCAGCAGGCGCGCAGCACAGCCAGGCCCGCCCCCAGGTGGGTCCGGCCACTCCATGCACCTGCCTCTGGATTCCCCCAGTCCCCTCAGCCCCCCAGCTGCCCAGGGCCAGCCTGAGGTAAAGGAAAGCCTCAGATGGTGGCTGCCCAGCCACCCAGGGCTGGCCTGAGGGACGACCAAACTATTGAACAAGCAGGCTGTGTGGGGTGACAAGGCCTGCAGGGGGTTTAGTGAGGGGGCGACCAAATGACTGAACAAGCAGGCTATGTGGGGCAACCAGGCTGGTGGGAGGGCCATGAGGGGCAACTAGGCTGGCAGTGGGGGCAGTTGGGGGTGATTAGGCTGGCAGGGGAAGCAGTGAGGGGTGACTAGGCTGGTGGGGCACAGTTGGGGGCAACCAGGCTGGCAGAGGGGGGCAGTTGAGGGTGACCTAGCTGGCAGTGGGGGGCAATTAGGGGCAATCAGGCTGGCATACAGAGGCAGTGAGGGGTGATCAGGCCAGCAGGGGTGGCAGTTAGGGGTGACCAGGCAGGCAGGCAGGCAGGCAGGCACGCAGGTGAGCAATTAGGATCCAGCGATTAAGGATTGTGAGAGGGATCCCAGATTGGAGAGGGTGCAGGCTGGGCTGAGGGGACTCCCCCCCCCCCCCTGCCCAGTGCACAAATTTCGTGCACCGGGCCTCTAGTATGTATATAAAGGTAGAGGACCTCAGTGAAAAACCTTGTATAATCTATAACTCTGTCCTCCAGAAAGAAGAAGAGAGAACCTCCATGTTTCTTACATATAATAGAAACATGAGAAATAAATGAATACCCCAAAAACCTTGAAATTGTATAATGTTTTTCATAACTGGATTAATAGCTAATCTATAATAGTACAAATATCATGTACAATTACCTTAAGTTATTAAAATAGATTTTAGCATTGCTTAATATCCAACCATAAAGCAATGACAACTATTGAAATTGTGTTTAGAATACAGTTTCAGTTTATTTCACAGATACACATAGAACCAATTTAACTCATTGCAAATGGAATACTAATGTAAATACTATTTTGTTCTTTGTGTTTTTTCCCCCCTTGAACATAAATTATTGTTAACTCTGGGCATTTAAGTTTTTAAACAAATTTTGTTAATAACTCTTGCATTTCATTTCTTTTTTAAAAAATTAACTAGTATAATGCTATGAACATGTAAAGGTAGATAAAGTTCTTTTTTTTCTAGTAGCCATTAGGGAAGGCCAAGGTCCTATACCCCCAACATAATTCATGCGATTTCTGTACAGTTGTCAAGAGCCTATATCTGTTCTCCAGAGTGAGGGCAAGAAGGGAAAGATAGTCTGATGTGAAGAATAACAAGTGCAATATAAATCTAGAACTGCTGCCCTGTCCAAGTGGCTCGGTTGGTTGGAGTGTCCTCCCATGTACCAGATGGTCACAGGTTCAATTCCTGGTCAGGGCACATACCTAGGTTGAGGATTCCATCCCTAGGACATGTATTGGAGGCAACAAGTTGATGTATCTCTCTCACATCTTTCTCTCTCTTCTTTTCCCTCTCTCTAAAATCAATTTAAAAAATTAAATCTAGAGCTGCTGATCCTTGGGACAGAATGACCAGAATTAATGGATGCAAAATGTTCTCTTCATCAAATGATCCCTGTATCTGATACTTACTCAGCTTAGACCAAAAGAAGAAGTATAGTTGGATTTTATGAAGATGAACATGCTAGAATAAAATTAACAAGAAAAGTTTGTGTGTTTTATTTTTCATTGAAAAAGGCTTCTTTTTATTTTTTTGTTCATTCTCACCTGAGGATATTTTTCCATTGATTTTTAGAGAGAGTGGAAGGGAGGGGGAGAGACACAGAAATGTGAGAGAGACACATCAATTGGTTGCCTCCCTCATACACCCCAGTGACAAGGTCCGGGGATTAAGCCTGCAACCTAGGTACGTGCCTTTGACTGGAATTGAACCTAGGACTCTTCAGTCTATGCTCTATCCATTGAGCCAAACCAGTGAGGACCAAAGGCTCCTTTTTTATATCAGTCTTGCAGGGGACACACATCCATTCACTCGGTAATTTTTTTATTGAATTTATTGGGTTGACTAATAAAATACAGGTTCCAGGTACACAATTCTACAATGTATCATCTGTATGTTGTATTGTGTGTTTACCACCCCAAGTCAAGTCTCTTTCCATCCCATTTATACTCCCTTTACTTTCTCCTACCCCCTCCATACCCTTCCCTCTGGTAATCACCATATTGTTGTCTGTGTCCAGGAGTCTTTTGTTTCTTTGCTCAATCTCTCACCTTTCTCATCTAGCCCCTAACTCCCTCCCTCTGACAGCTGTCAGTCTGTTCTCTGTGTCCATGAGTATGTCTCCACTTTGTTAGTTTATTTAGTTCACTAGATTCCACATATAAGTGAAATCACATATAAGTGAAATCATTGCCTTTCTCTGACTGGCTTACTTCACTTCAGCATAATAATCTCCAGGTCCAACTATGCTGTTGCAAAAGGTAAGACTGCCTTCTTTTTTGTGTGGCTCAGTAGTATTCCATTGTGTACACGCATCACAGCTTTTTTATCCAGTCATCTACTGATAGGCACTTGGGCTGCTTCCAAATCTTGTAAATATCCTATCTAATAATAGAGTAATATGCAAAGTAACCATCACTCCGTGACAAAAATGGCGGCCCCCATAGCCACAAGATGGTGGCGCCCAGTCACCTCAGCCCTGCTGCTGGAGCATCTGGCCTGTCCGACCAACAAACAGAGGCCGGAGAGCAGGGCATGGTGGCTTCCTTAGTGCGGGTGCAGGGAAGCCCCAGGCCCAGCAAACAGATCCCAAACAGCAGGGCTTGGAGGCTTCTGTGGAAGTGGGAAAGCCCCAGGCCCTGCAAACAGAGCCCAGAGAGCAGGGCATGTCGGCTTCCTAAGCGCAGTAGCGGGGAAGCCCCAGGCCCTGCAGACAGAGCCTGGAGAGCAGGGCATGGTGGCTTCCTTAGAGCAGAGGCAGCGGGAACACCCCAGGCCCAGCAGACAGAGCCCAGACAGCAGGGCTTGGGGGCTTCCTTAGTGTGGCAGTGGCGGCGAAGTTCCCAGACATGGCAGACAGAGCCCAGACAGCAGGGCTTGGGGGCTTCCTTAGCAAGGTGGCGGTGGGAACACCCCAGACCCCGCAGACAGAGCCTGGACAACAGGGCATGGGGGCTTCCTTAGTGTGTCCCTGTCGGCAAAGCCCCCAGGCCTGGCAGACAGAGCACACTGCAGGGCATTGGGGCTTCCTTTGCATGGCGCATGGCAGCAGCAGGCAGAGAGCAGACAGCACGGCATGGGGGCTTCATCTCCATGGCTTCAGGGAAACCTCCAGGCCCTGCAGAGAGCAGAGAACCATGGGGAGTGGGCCTAAGCCATCAGTAGGACATCCCCTGAGAGCTCCTGGATTGTAGAGGGTGCAGGTTGGGCTGAGGGACCCCCGTGCACGAATTTCATGCACTGGGCCTCTAGTTGTAAATATTGCTGCAATGAATGTTTTTGAATGGCATCCTGAAAATGAGCATTGTAAATAGCAAAGTAGAAATAATTCTGAATAAGACAGTCAAGAACCTTGCATTTATAGAACATTGAGTTAGGGCAGGAGAATTTAAATTTAGTCTTAATGATTTATTTACTACTTATTACTTCTAAGTGTTATGATGGAAAATGTATATATAGTAAGATGCCAGCACATAGGAAGAAGATAACCCACCCAAAAAAACAATAATATCTAATTTAAACCACTAAAATTCTTTTCTGACTGAGCAATTTTATTAAATCCATTGTATTGAAAAAAAAATGGAGCTTTAGGTAGAATAAATTTAATTGACATGAAGGCAGATGCTACTATACCCATATCTGGGACATACCCATGAATAGAGAAAGTGGCATAAAAAGACCCTCTTGGCAAAACAGTAGAGCAAACATATTACTACTCTTCCTTAGTTTGAATAGAATAAGATTAATAATCACTGTATCCTATGCTCAATTTAGGTAAAAAGAGGTAAAGAAATATCCAGAATTGTACTGGCAAGACTACACAGAACACTTGTCAAAGTATCAGAAGGTGATCTTTCAACACCTCGAAACAAAAACTTTTTGGGTGAACACGCTTTCACCCAAGACATAACTTACTGCCAACTGCTTTCCTCAGAGCACCTTTCACATCCTTATTCCTTAAGCTGTAGATCAGTGGGTTTAACATGGGGATGACAACTGTGTAGAAAACAGAAGCTACTTTGCTCATGTCCATGGTGTTACTCAAGCTGGGTCGGAAATACACGCAAAAGAGTGTTCCAAAAAATATCGCCACAGCGGTTAGGTGGGAGGCACAGGTAGAGAAGGCTTTGCGTCTGCCCTCTGCTGAGTTCATTCTAAGGATGGTAGTTATGACGTAGCTGTAGGAGAGGAGGACAGTGATGATGCTGGACCCCACAACACAGCTACAGGAAATGGTCAATGCTATTTCAATGATGGTTGTATCTGAGGAGGAGAGGGCAAGTAAGGGTGGGAAGTCACAGAAGAAGTGATTGATGACATTGGAATTGCAGAATGACAATAGAGTTGTGCAATAGGTGAAGATTGTCATATCCATCAAACCTGCAATGTAGGCAATGGCCATGAGCTGGATGCAAACACTCCTGGACATGGTAGTTGTATAAAGAAGTGGATTACAAATGGCTACATAACGGTCATATGCCATGACAGACAGCAGGACACATTCCGCAGCTGCAAAGAACCCAAAAGTAAACATCTGAAAAATGCATACATTATATGGGATCCTTTTTTGCTCAGATAAGAAATCAGCTAGCATCTTGGGAGCGACAGTGGAGGAGTAGCAGACATCACAGAAAGACAGGTTGCTCAGGAAATAATACATGGGCGTGTGGAGCCTGGGGTCCATGTTGATCAGCAGGATCATCCCTAGGTTGGCGATCACGGTGATGCCATAAACCAGCAGGAAGAGCACAAAGAGCCCCCGCTGCACATCCTGTCTGCCAGAAAGCCCTAAGAGTATGAAGTCAGTAAACACAGTGCAGTTCTCAGCAGCCATCACTCAGGTCTGGAAACCCCTTTGTGTTAAAGAAGGAAGTGGAAGTGGGGTTGACATCATATTACTATTTTTCACTAATTAGTAAAAGAGATAAACATTCCTAAGTATGCTTTATGTAAAATGACTCTCCTTGAAATATACCCAATTTATTACAAATTGTTGAAGTGATTATGCTAATAATATTGCCTACATTTGGATAGCGCTGTATAGGGTTTTCAGGGCACTTTTATTAAAAATCACTAATATTATTTGCACACCAACCTATGTAGTACTTATGATAATTTTACTACTTCTATCTCATGTTATGCTATCGATGTCCTCAGTGTTCTGTATAGGCAATAGTTCTTAAAATTATTTGGTCCAGTAACCCACATATTCTGACAAGATTGTTTTTCTTGTTAGTGTTGTAGGACTATTCTGTCCTTAATAGAGAAGTGTAGTTGGTGAGAGATTCAGGTAATAAATGTACTTTTTTATTATTTCTTCATTAATCCAATTGTGAAGCAGGCAGAGTAATTACAGTTTCCTAGATATAACATTCTCCCAATACCCCATCAGCCCCTCAGATCCTATCCAGCCTTAACAAATAAGGGATAGAAATGGTCTGTGACCCAGGACCCATGGAGCAGTGAGGGTGGTGGTTGCTGGAGTAGTTTTGTAGGGTCCCTGAGAACGTTATGTTAGGGTTCACAGTTAGAATTATGCCAGTGCTAACCATGCCTCTTCTGACAGCAGCTGTTGCTCAGGGAAAATGATGGGAAGCTTTTGGGATACTATTAGCACAGGTGACCTAGAAGAAAGAAAGAGAGTATGGACTACTGTGTGAACCCTTCAACTCTAATTTACTGGAACCCACATA
Source organism: Eptesicus fuscus (assembly GCF_027574615.1). NCBI lineage: Eukaryota > Metazoa > Chordata > Mammalia > Chiroptera > Vespertilionidae > Eptesicus > Eptesicus fuscus. The sequence continues at coordinate 66,546,741 of NC_072485.1, read as the reverse complement.
ATCTATTATTCACCAACAGATCAGATCTCTAAGACATTTAAAAATACTCACTGGTGCAGAATCCCATTATTTTAGAAAGATTAATATTCAAACTATACCCTCACACCAATTCCCTAGAAATTGTAATTTTGTTTTATTGTTTTCATTGACTCATATTTCACGGGAAGATCTCCAAATCGGCCTCCCTTTGGTGGTGTTGGTGGTTTTTGGGAGGCCAATGGAATTCTATGTCACACTGCCATATTTTACCCAATCAATTATGCTATGTATTAAAATGCTAAGTGTCTGACTGATTGGTTGACCCTTCGGTTCACTGCTTGACCAGTTGCTGTGATGTGCACTGACCACCAGGGGGCAGACGCTGTGACGGGTCTGGCCAATCCAACCTGGGTGAGAGGGTCAGACATGCCCTGGAGCCCTTCCACAGTCCCTCCCTGACCAGCTGGCCCCCATTGGCCTGATCTGGAGTGGGTGAGATGGCCTGATTGGCCCGATCGCTGGCCAGGCAGAGGGACCCCACCCGTGCACGAATTCGTGCAGTGGGCCTCTACTAATATCAGGGGTGACCTCCTTAGTTCTGTGGGAATATAAAGTAGAGTTGAGGGTATATGACATGAGAAAAAAAAAATCTGAATAAGGATCTATTGATCAATGTGCAAGATTCCAAAACCTTGGTCTCAGGTTCTCTAGATATGTCATCAAGAAATGTCTTCCATGTAAAAATAAATCTATTTTGGAAAATGTACAAAAATAGAAGTTAGAATGTTAAAATAATTAAAAATGAGCTACCGCCTCCCCAATCCATGCTGACATTTCATGTGATTATATCTACGTGCATGTGTTTAAATTAAATAAATAAAATATATCTGTATCTACATGGCTTTCCTGATATCACTGGTGTCCTTAAGCCTAATACTAAGTGAACAACTGCCTAGTTATAAAATCTATCTTCCAGAAAATGGTTGTCTGATCCTGAGAGATGGCCATTGTCATATAAGTGCATGACAGTGCTACCAAGGAAACCAGGTTTAGTTCAGCCTCCCTGTTGCATGAAACAGGAAAAGAAGGCACCATAGGTGGCCAAAAATACCTCTGTACTATAAGCAATGTAGTGTTTTAACAACATAAAAAATAATAATTTAATTGAACATTCTGTGAATCTAGTATGCTTTACTAATTTCAAAACATATATTGAAACCATATTGTATAAAATAAACTGCTAAAGATTTAAAATAAAAAATGGATTCCTGCAGTTGTCTACAATCTCTTAGTAGATACTCCTTGCTTTTATAAAACCACTTAAATGTATACACACACACACACACACACACACACACACACACACACACACACACATATATATATATATATATATTTATCTATACTTTTTAAAGTCATACACTTATTTTTTTCTGTACTTCATACACCATTATCTACTATTGGATTTGATGCAAATCCTTTGTGTTAATAAATTGATAGGCAGGTAGTGTTTTAGAGTGCATATACTGGCTACATATTTTCTCTGCATTAAACATGTTTTTATGTAACTCATTTTGAATTTGCTCAACTAGTTTATTGAAATAATTTCAATGAATTAGCACTGCCAGGGCAAAGGATATTCAAAATTTATATTTTGATTAAAATACTAGCTCTCTTCCTAATTGTAGATACTCCTCATCAACCTGTCTCCCAGTGTTCAGTTATGAGAGTTAAAACTGTACAACACTGTTCAAAATTGAAAAACATTAGTCAGTGTTTTTATTCTGTGACAGTGTGATATTGCAGATAAATTATTCTGTCACTATTTAGCACAATCATCATAAATGCTTAATCCTTGACCATCATTTGTATTACTTCATTTTCTTTTTTCCAGTTTCCTTGGAGTATAGTCTCTCTGTTACTGATTTCTAAGAGCTTGTTTAAGACTAAAGATGTTAACCATTTGTTAGTCATTGCAGATGAAATACCATGTGTTTTTTTGTTGTTATTATTTTACTGTGGTGTTTTACTTTTTGGTTGTACCAAAGTTGTGTATTAAATATAATCATGTTTTCTTGTTGTTGTTTTTTTAAAGCAAATGAATTTTCAGAATGAAAACAGCCCTGCATTAAACTCTGAACTAATAAAAGAACATTAGCATTTCAGAGACAGTCTAAAGCTTTAATACATGGCCAATATGATAGTTTTGTGTTTTCACTAAAAAAAAAAGACTGATTTTATCACTGACAATGGTACTGCATATGTAATTAAATGACAAAAATTGTTTTTCTTTTCTTTTATTACTTTATATTTATTGTTGACAATATTGCAGATATCTCCATACCCTCCCCGTCCCCCTTTACCCACCTAAATGAAAGTTTTTATGCTACTGTTTTGGTGTGTGGCATCTTATTGTTTAATGAAACCTGAAACATATTTAGCAGAATTATTCTATCACTCATATTCCCTGGTTTGTAAAAGCACATAGAACCCATTTGTATGACTGACCTTTGACAAAAGGGCAAAACCATTTTCAAGCCAAAGAGATGTGATAAAAAGAAGTGAAAACAAAATAAAATGTGGAAGTTTACCTATCCTTTTATTTTAAGCGACCTTTCCCATTTAAATGAAAATAAGTACAGGAAAAATAAATGTTCTTGAGATATATAGGATTCTGTCTTTTTTCTATGAAAATCACTATGTTTATGTGTGTCTGCTGATATATGAAAATTTGAATGTGGGCAGTGAGTGGTCTAATTTTTATTTTTTCTAGACTTAAAAACTATGATATGGATTAACAATGATACTTTTGAATGTATTATCTCTATTATTATTTGCAAAACACAAGAGCAAACCTTAAATTGACATGTACAGTGATGCCGGGGATCTTTCTCAGCATCTGCAAGGGGTTTAGGAATCTGGAGAAGGGGCTGCTGTACATTATTAAAGAGTCTAGAGACGAAACATAATTTTGGAAGGCATTTTGGAGGTCCAGAGAAGACTAAGCTAAAGAAAGCAAGTTCTCCTGTCTCTCTGGACCCCTTGCTTTTTTATTAACACAAATTGTCCTAAAGCAAGGTAGATGTACATATCAAAGGCAAGGTTTAGTATACAGAATCTATTGTCAGATTGGTACAAATCTTTAGATGTGGGAAAATGCCCTTAGCCATTTCCAGCAGACAATCCTCAAGGTTCCAAAAACCTTTTGATGAAACTTCTTACATTTATGACATGCTATTGTAGAGTGAGAAAAAGTAATGGTTTACTTATCAACATTTATTAAAATGTAAATCAGATATTTAACTTATACTAATGATAAATGAGGTTAGACAAATTCACACAGGTCTAACAAAGAAATATCATTATATGGCCATTGGTATGAAAAATTTATTTAACTGAGTAAGCAGATATGAAATGAATCATTAACCAAATTCCCAAACCGGATTCTTCATTTTTCCAAAAGTAAGGTTTTTCTTTGCCCTACATTCTTTACGTTAAGCCATTTAGAAACCTACCTGAAATGAGCAGTTCTTTCTGTCCTTATCTCTGGTACACCAACAATAGGCAGATTGCATTTTATTTCTACCTCATGACGGTTGGGGACAAATCTCTGAAGATCTGCCTTCACTCTTCTGTGCTGTGAGAACATGATTAATTAGATTCCGATTCTGTGTTTTCCCCTGTGAATGCTGCAACAACTTTAGCAAAGACTCAACTTTAATTCTTCACTCTCTTGACTAAGTTGGTCAGTGTCAGACATTTACCAGACTATTTCAATGCTGTGCTTCTTGGCCTCCATGGGTCTACGTTCTCCTCCAGTGAAATCAGATGTCTAATGAAATTAGGTTTTCATCTCCTTTTCATTGTTTAGCCTGTTTCTTCCACTTCTGAAACATCTCCTTCACTTCTCATTTAGAAATATGGTTGTCTCACATATTGCCATTTTCATTAGTCATTGTCGGATTCCTTTCCACAAGTACACATCAGCTGCCCTCATTGCAAGGATTTTTTTTTTTTTTTTTTTTTTACTGTGTAGGGGTGGGAAACTTTTCCTTCTTCTCTTCTGTTTTCTTTGACTGGCCTAATAGGAAATTGGCATAACACAAATTAACAGGAGAAAGCCAAATTGAATTTTGCATGTAGAGGAGACCCATACCAAATGTGAGACTCAAAGAGGTGACCAAAGGACACAGTTTATGTACCTTTTAGACAAGAAAACAAAAAATATGTGAAAAATTGAGGAATTGACAAGACAGAGGTTTAGGGTTGGGATAGTGAAGAAGTAACAAGTTTTACTTATACAACCTTCTTAGCTCTAAATTCCCTATCTCTAGTGTTAAGAAAGCAAATATAAATTGTTGCAAATTGACCAATATGAATACTACTTTGTTATTTTTAAAAATTTTAAATACATACATTTATTAATAATTATTTCCTTACAACTTAAACTTTATAAACTGGGCTGTTTAGTTTTATTTCTATGATTTTAACTAATACAATGCTATGGACACTTCAAGGGAGATGGAATCCTTTCTCCCAGTGACATTAGAGAATGCCCTGCTCCTTTATCCCCAACCTTCGTTTATGTAGCTTCTGTAGAGTTGTCAGTAGGACCATGTCTGTTCACCAGAATGAGCGAAAGAAGGGAAATCCACAGGCTGATGGGAAGACTCTGAAGTGCAGTGTCAATCTAGAGCTGCTGATCCTGGGGATGTCTGCTGGTATAATTGGGGCAGAGTGAGGAGAAATAGAGGATCTGAGAAGTTCTTGACATGAAATGATCCCTGCCCCTGATACTCAGCTGAGGCTAAATGAATCAGTGGAGATGAATCTCTGTAAGATGGCATACTAGAATAAAATAAAACAATTGTGGTTTTTAAAAAATGTACAAAAGCTCTAAAATAAAAAGAATAAATAAAATAAAAAGGATTTTTTGGAGGGATGAATATACCAAGGCTCAAATGCATCAATTTTGTAGGGAACAGTCATTCATTATTCAATAAATGTTTTAAAATGTCATGTGGGAGCTGAACATTATAAATAGCAAAGTAGAAATATTGTGAATAAGGCAGAAAAGTGACTTGCATTTATGGATTATGAGTTGGAGCAGCTTTCAAATTTTTTCTTATACATGTATTTAGTACTTACATATTTCTGAACTGTGTTCCATCTCAATTTGCTAGGTTTAAAATGTGTTTTATATATTTATTTTGGATTCATATTTTCCTTGAATATCACAAACATTATTACATTAAACACACTCACAAAGTAAATATTTTTGGAAAATACTGACCAAAATCACACTACCAATGTTGACTATATTATTAGATTTTTAACTTTTAAACCCAAATTAGGTCAGAATAAATATACCTTATATATATATTACCAAGTATTACGAATACAGATAGTGTATATCTTTCTACTCTTGTGTATTAATTTATTCAATGTACTCTCTGCTAATAGACACTTGGTTTATATGTAATTGTTCATAGCATGAAAAACTGTGAGATGAGTAAATTTATACTTACATAATTTTTCATATCCATGTATTTTTAAAAATAAATTATGAAAATCATGCTTAGAAGCAAAGAGATTGACCTTAAATAAAGAAAATTTGGCCTTTTTGCCCAAGACAGATGTTTAAATACCTAATGATTAACACATATTATGATGTATTTAATATATTTCAAGGTTGACTTGTCTCTAACAACTTCATGATATGAAACAGAACATGAAAACCAGAGGTGATAAGTTAATGTCTAGAGTCTCTTTGACATTGTTTCATTGCATTAATAGATGTTGTTCCATAGATTCCTGAATACAGTGCAATGAACCAAATTTGTCTTAAAATATAACTCTCTTAAATACTCTCTAGAATATTATTGTGTGTTTTTGTTAAAGTGACATTTAAAAAGTCACAAAATTAATGGCCCATAGACTCCTAGATTCTGAGAGAAGTGAGAGACCGTTTAAGTCCCACTTCTAAACAAACGTGGGATCCTAACACTGATAGAAGACAGAAGGGGCAATTAGGAAGGGCTACTGCATTGGGAGTGTTTTCTGTATATCAGCTGGGCAATGGAATAGAGTTAATGCTGGTGTGAAGATAGCGATGTAGAGGGCAGCTGCATTGCACCATGCCCAGGAAGCATTAGTAAATGAGGAAATTGGTCCCTTGATGTTGTGCAACCTGGCAGCTTTGTGGGATAATCTTTGCATTGTCCATTTATTGAGTAATAGTTTATGTTGAGTTTGAGTCATTTATAAAATGTGTAATAATCATGTACATTAGTTATACATCTTGAATATTATCAGAGTTAACTTAATTGCCAGAGACTTGTAAAGGCAAAATTTATTTAAACAAGAAGAAAGATAAGATGTGTAAGGCATGTAGATTTGTGCATTCCAGTAGTTCAGGAAATTTCATGTTTCCATTGAAACCCACCTGGAGTAAACAGGAACATAGGTTTGCTGTTACTTTAGCTCACTTGTTTTTTTTTTTTGTGTGTGTGTTGTTATGGAGTTACCCCTAGCTTCTAATGGTAGAATAATCTCAGGTAAAATTCAGTGAAATTAATGTATTTTCAATTTTTGGGAAATTGCTCTTAGTGACCATTTTTAATGTCTTTTCATAAAGTATTGCCTTTGTGTGTGTGATGATCCCAATACCAAAGCACCAAATGTACTCCTGTGGGAGATATAGCTAAGGCAAATCTCAAACCACCTAAGTAATTGCTAGCAATTTGCCATCAGATAAACATAAGAAAATGCTTTGTTATGGTACTAGTGAACCTATTGTCACTCTTCCTTTGTCTCTCTAATGCTGGTGTCTTTTTAAATACTATTTTGAATATAGAATGATACATTAATTCATCTAAATATACTTCGGAGATAAGAAAGTCAAAACCCAGGAAAATATAAAAACTTATAGAAAATTGCATACATCATGAGAACATGAAGATTTAGTTAAGTTTTTCGGTCCCTATCCCAGTTTTTCTTATAGTTTCATATAAATAGCAATGTTTCTTTTAAAAGAGTGGGTACATGACTAGGAAAAAACAACACTCACTTGAGAAGATATTGGTAACCCCATGTTCATAATAGCATCTATATGTATAAAAGGCTAATATGCTAAGTGTCCGACCTCACTGGTCATTTACAGAGAACCCGCACCACGGACCTGGTGCCGACAAAGCAACACTCAGCTTCCCTCAAGTGGGACACAGGCTCTGCCACCACCCCGGAGCGACAGCCCACTAAATCGCAGCTGATGCTACCAAGATCCCATGGCGTAAAATGTGGCCCACAGCCCAGTCCAGCCCAGCCCAGAAATGGTGGCTGTGGGTGCCGGGTAATGACATCACATAGCAACGCCCAGCTTCCTCTCCCTAGTGACAACTAGCCTCCTTGCAGTTTCTTCAGCCCAGGAATATGACTTGCTTTATAGCCAGGTGCAAACATTTCAAACTTTAACCAAATGTCTGTGAAGCATTTTCCCGTGCCTCATTTCAGTTGACCTTCACAGAAGTCCTGGAGTAGGTAAATAGGAGACTTGGTGGAATCCTATTTTCTTTTCATTAGCTGGAAAGCAGATATTTAGAAAGCTTAGAAACTTAATCTGACTGAAAAGAAGTAAGAAATGGTGGACTTTGAAAATGACTGCTGGTTTTCTCACTGTGCAGAATATAGTCAAAAACTGCTGCAGTTAAATATTTTACCCTTTGTTCTCTCTGAGTGATCTACAATAATAATCGGCTTTGTGTTGATATTTACTGCTGTGTTGCTGACAATTACCTGAAAGAGAAGTTGGGGTGCTTCACTGGGCTGGGAAAAGTTTAGCTAAATCAGAAAACAGGTCTAATTAAGCAAGTTTATCAATATATATGAAGCTCTAGCTGGTGCCAATTGCAAGCATGTGTTTCGATCTGTCATTGTCGATCATGAATTTGGTTGACACTTCTATTATAGAGAAAGGGGAAATAGTGATATTAAAATATTTCTTCTAATTAATTTCCTTTCAATGTGCACAAATCTGTGCACTGGCCCACTAGTTACTAATGATAGCCAAGATGTGGAAACAACCTATATACTCATCAATAGATGAATGGATAAAGAAAATGTGATATACATACAATGGCATATTATGCAGCCATAAAAAAGAATGAAACCCCCAGACACCAATCAGAATAATATATGCACTCCTATATTCATAACAGTGTTATTTATAATAGCTAAGATCTGGAAACTACCCAGGTTCCCATCAGTAGATGAATGGATAAAAAAGCTGTGGTACATTTACACAATGGAATACTATGCAGCAATAAAAAAGGAAGATCTTCTATCCTTTGAGACAGCATGGATAGATCTTTAGATTATTATTTTGAGTGAAATAAGCCAGTCAGAGAAAGACAAATATCACAAGATCTCATTTATCTGTGGAATCTATTGAACAAAATAAACTGACGAATAAAACATAGTAAAAAATGTGGAAGTATGGAACAGAATGATGAATCTCAGATGGAAGAGGATCAGGGGGTTGGGATGAGATTAACCAAAGAATTTATATGCATATATGCATAACTCATGGACTCAGACAATAGTGCAGTGAAGACCTGGGGTGGGGTGGAAGCCAGGTGGAGGGGGGTAATTAGGGTAAAGTGGGAGACATCTGTAATATTCTCAACAATAAAGACTTTTTTATAAGTAGGGAGTTTGCACAGAAATCAGTCAAGGGGTAGTTTTTAATGGCATGATGATGAGATCTTTACATTGATTTTTAAATTGAATTTATTGGGGTGATATTGCTTAATTAAATGATACAGATTTCAGGTATACAATTCTATAACACATCATCTGTATATTGTGTTGTGTTTGTTTACCACCCCAAGTCAAGTCTCCTCCCTTCAACATTTATCTCTCCTTGACCCTCTTCTACCTCTCCCACACACCCTATACAGTATCTTTCATGATTTTAGGGATCTTGCTTTAGAAGCACAATAACTCTACATGCTCTGATGATTAGAAGATTAGAGTTTTAGAAGTTACACGCATATATATGTGTGTGCATATGCATATGTGTATATATGTGTTATACATATTATATACATAAAATCTGGCCTTGTTCTCCACAGTGGTGCCGGCGGGCAGTGCAGCCAGATGCCACGACCATCCGTGCCAGGCCCAGGCCAAGGCAGCTCAGGGCGGTGCTGCCCTGGAGTTAGTGTAGCTCATCAGGCCTGTGGGAGAGTTGGCGAACTGGTTTAATTTTTGTAGAAATAAATATATTTAATATTTTTAATAAAGTACATTAAGTTGGCTAAAGATTTGAACAGTGATTGAGAGGTTCTGTTATGTGATATAGTCTGTGAAAAACAAAATATTTGGGATTATTAAAGGAAATACTTAAGACATAGTAAAATACTTTTTTTTGTCTTAAAAATGTGTTCAATAAGTAATGCAAGTAAAATAACCAGCTGAAAATTGCATGTTTTAATGTGTTATTTCATTCTTATGTTTTTTAAAGTATATTACATTAAGTACACTTTGTACATTATATTAAGGTTAAGGACCTAAATGAAAAACCTTGTATAACCTATAACTCTCTAGAAAGCAGATAGAACCTCCATATTTCTTACATAATGGAAACCTGAAAAATAAATGAATACTCTGAAAACCTGAAATTGTATAATGGTTTTCATAACTGGATTAATAGCTAATCTATAATAGTACAAATATCATGTACAATTACCTTAAGTTATTAAAATAGATTTTAGCATTGCTTAATATCCAACCATAAAGCAATGACAACTATTGAAATTGTGTTTAGAATACAGTTTCAGTTTATTTCACAGATACACAGAGAATCATTTTAACTCATTGCAAATGGAATTCTAATGTAAATACTATTTTGTTCTTTGTTTTATTTCATTGAACATAAATTATTGTTAATAACCAAGGGCATTTCAGTTTTCTTAACAAATTTTGTTAATAACTGTGGGCATTTTATTTTTTTAATTAATTAGTATATTCCAGTGGTCTGCAAACTGCAGCTCATGAGCCACATGCGGCTCTTTGGCCCCTTGAGTTTTTAGCAAAGGCCAGCTTAGGAGTACCCTAATTAAGTTAATAACAATGTACCTACCTATATAGTTTAAGCTTTAAAAATTTGGCTCTCAAAAGAAATTTCAGTCATTGTACTGTTGATATTTGGCTCTGTTGACTAATGAGTTTGCCGACCACTGGTATATTCTATGAAAATGTAAGGTGAGATAAATGATGAACAAAAAGATAGATACAGAGACAGTAAAGCATCAAATGGACTGTCAAATTACAGCAGGAGGGTTAGGGAGGGGTGGGGGAGATAGGGGATCTACCAAAGGACTTGTGTGCATGCGTATGGGCATAACCAATGGACACAAAACTCTGGGGGGTGAGGGCAGGTATGGGAGTGGGGTGGGGGGGGGGAATGGTAAGATATGTACACATATAATCCTACCTAATAAAAGAGTAATATGCAAATTGACCACACCGTCGCTATGCCCAAGCCATGCCCACCAGCCAATCAGGGAACGTATGCAAATTAACCCAACCAAGATGGCAGTTAATTTGCATATCAAGACAGCATAGAAAGAAGCCAAGCCTGCAGAAGGGAGCGAAGCTGTGGAGAAGCAAGCAAGCAGGGCGACGGAGAAGGAAGGGAAGCAGGCAGGGCTGTGGGAGAAGGGAGGAAAGCAGGTGGGGAAGTGACCACAGCAGGAAGCCCTATTGCAGGAATCTTCCTGCAACGGGCCACTTGTACCTTAATAAAAAAATGAAAAAAAAAGTTTTATTTTCTAGTAGCCATTAGAGTAGGTCAAGATCCTTTACCACCCACTTCATTCATGCAGTTTCTGTATAATTGTCAAGAGCATGTATCTGTTCTCCAGAGTGAGGGCAAGAAGGGAAAGATGTGAAGAATAAGAAGTGCAATATAAATCTAGAACTGCTGCCCTGTCCAGGTGGCTCAGTTGGTTGAAGTGTCCTCCCAGGGACCAGATGGTCACAGGTTCAATTCTTGGTCAGGGCACACACCTAGATTGAGGATTCCATGCCTAGTCAGGGCACATATGGAAGGCAACCAATTGATGTATCTCTTTCACATGGGTCTCTCTCTCTCTCTTTCTTCCTTCACCCCTCTCTAAAATCAATTAAAATAATTTTAAATCTAGAACTACTGATCCTTGGGGCAGAATGATCAGAATTAATGGATCCTAAAAAGTTCTGTACATAAAATAATTCCTTATCTTATACTTAGCTTAGGCCAAAGGAAGAAGTATAGGTGAATTTTGAGAAGATGAACATACAGGAATAAAATAAAACAAATAAAGTTCTTTTTCTTCTTCATTGATAAAAACTCCTTTTTATTTATTTTTATTTTTTCTTAATCCTCAATCAATGAGATATTTCCCATTGATTTTTAGAGAGAGTGGAAGGGAGGGGGAGAGACAAAGAGAAACAACTAGGAGAGAGAGACACATCAGTTGGTTGCTTCCCACACTCACCCCAGAGACCATGGTGAGGGATGGAGCCTGCAACCAAAGTATGTGCCCTTGACCAGAATCGAACCTTGGACCTTTCAGTCCAGGGGCTGATGCTCTATCCACTGAGCCAAACCATCTAGTGCCAAAGGCTCCTTTTTATATCAGTCTTGCAGGGGACACAGATGCATTCCTTCAATAATTTTTTAAAAAAAATTTATTGGGTTACATTGGTTAATAAAATACAGGTTTCAGGTATACAGTTCTACAACACATCTGCTATATATTATATTGTGTGTTTACCACCCTAAGTCAAGTCTCCTTCCATTCCATTTATCCTCCCTTTATCCTCTCCTACACCCTTCACCCCGATCCTCTGGTAATCACCATATTGTTGTTCGTGTCCATGAGTCTTTCCTTCTTTTCTTTGCTTAATTGCTCATCCTCCTCATCCACCCCCAAGTCCATCCCCTTTGACAGCTGTTTGTTATGTGTTCATGAGTCTGTTTCCACTTAGTTGGTTTATTTTGTTCACTAGATTCCACATATAAGTGAAATCATGTGGTATTTGCCTTTCTCTGATTGGCTTGTTTCACTTAGCATAATAATCTCCAGGTCCATCTATGCTGTTTCAAAAGGCAATATTATCTTCTTTTGTGTGTGTGTGTGTGTGTGTGTGTGTGTGTGTGTGTGTGTATGTGTGTGTGTGTGGCTGAGTAGTATTACATTGTATAAATGCACCACAGCTTTTTTATCTACTCACCTACTGATGGGCACTTGGGCTGCTTCCAAATCTTGGCTATTTGTAAACATTGCTGCAATGAAATTTTTTGAATAGCATCCTGAAAACGAGCATTGTAAATAGCAAAGTAGAAATAATGGTGAACAAGTCAGGTAAGGGCCTTGCATTTGTAGACCTTTGAGTTAGGGCAAAATAATTTAAATTTATATTATTAATTTATTTACTACTTATTACTTCTAAGTGTTATGATGTAAAATTCATAGTATGATGCCAGAACACAGGAAGAAGACAAAAAAACAACAACACAAAAAAACAACAACACACACACACACACAAAAAAAACCCACCTAGCTTAAACCACTAAAACTCCCCTGTGACTGAGCAAGTTTATTAAACTCATTGTTTTGAAAAAATGGAGCTTTATGGAGGATAAATTTAATGGGCATGGAGGGAGATGAGACTATGCCTATATTTCTCTGGGAGATACCTCATGAATAGAGAGAGTGGTATAAAAAGATCCTCTTTGCAAAACAGTAGAGTAAACCTATTATTACTCTTCCTAAATAAGAAGAGATTAAGATTGGTAATCACTGTATCTTACACTTAATTTAGACACAAAGATAGATAAAGAAATAGGCAGAATTGTGCTGGTGAGTGTATAGGACACTTATCAAAGTACCTGAACTTTAGCTCTCAAGATCTCTAAATAAAAATTTTTGGGTGAACATGCTTTCATCCAGAACATAACTTAGTGCCAACTGCTTTTCTCAGGGCACCTTTCACATCCTTATTCCTTAAGCTGTAGATCAGTGGGTTTAACATGGGGATGACAACTGTGTAAAAAACAGAAGCTACCTTGTCTGTGTCAGTGGAGTAACTGGAGTTGGGTCTGAAATACATGAAAAAGAGTGTACCAAAAAATATCCCCACAGCGGTTAGGTGGGAGGCACAGGTAGAGAAGGCTTTGTGTTTGCCCTCTGCTGAGTTCATTCTAAGGATGGTAGTTATGACGTAGCTGTAGGAGAGGAGGACAGTGATGATGCTGGACCCCACAACACAGCTACAGGAAATGGTTGTCGCTATTTCGATGATGTTTGTATTCAATGAGGAGAGAGCTAATAAAGGTGGGATGTCACAGAAAAAGTGATTGATGATGTTGGAATTGCACAGTGATAATGGAAAAGTGCAAGAGGTGAAGATTGTTACATCCATCAAACCTCCAATGTAGGCAATGGCCACGAGCCGGAAGCACACTCTTCTGGACATGGCACTTGTATAAAGAAGTGGATTACAAATGGCTACATAACGGTCATATGCCATGACAGACAGCAGGACACACTCCACAGCTGCAAAGAACCCAAAAAGAAACATCTGAAGAAAGCATAAATTATATGGAATCCTTTTTTGCTCAGATAAGAAATCAGCTAGCATCTTGGGAGCGACAGTGGAGGAGTAGCAGATGTCACAGAAAGACAAGTTGCTCAGGAAATAATACATGGGCGTGTGGAGCCTGGGGTCCATGTTGATCAGCAGGATCATCCCTAGGTTGGCGATCACGGTGATGCCATAAACCAGCAGGAAGAGCACAAAGAGCCCCCGCTGCACATCCTGTCTGCCAGAAAGCCCTAAGAGTATGAAGTCAGTAAACACAGTGCAGTTCTCAGCAGCCATCACTCAGGTCTGGAAACCCCTTCGTGTTAGAGAAGGAAGTGGAAGTGGGGTTGACATCATATTACCATTTTTTCAGTAACTAGAAAAAGAGATAAACATTTTGCTAAGTATGCTTTAGGTAAAATGACTCTCCTTGAAATATACCCAATTTATTACAAATTGATCAAGTGATTATGCTAATAATATTGCCTACATTTGTATTGCACTGGATAGAGTTTGCAGTGCACTTTCATTCAAAATCAACTATGCTATTTTCACACCAACCTATGTAGTACTTATGATAATTTTTACTATTTCTATCTTATATTAATAAATTGATGTCCTCAATGTTCTGTATAGGCAATAGCTCTTAACATTATTTGGTCCAGATAACCCACATATTCTGACAAGATTGTTTTTCTTTTTAGTGTTGTAGAACTATTCTATGCTGTAATGGAGAAGTGTAGTTAGTAAGAAGGTAATGAATATATTTCTTTGTTATTTCTTCGTTAATCCAATTGTGAAGCAGGCAGAGTGATTACAGGTTCCTAGATATAACATTCCTCCAATACCCCATCACCTCAGGTCCTATTCAGCCTTAACCAACAAGGGATAGAAATGGTCTGTGATCCAGGACCCATTGGAGCAGTGAGGTTGGTGCTTGCTGGAGTAGTTTTGGAGGGACCCCGAGAACGTTATGTTAGGGTTCACAGTCAGGAATATGCCAGTGCTATCCATGCCTCTTCTTACAGCTGCTGTTGCTCAGGAAAATGATGGGAAGCTTTTGGGATACTATTAGCACAGGTGACCTAAAAGAAAGAAAGAGAGTATGGAGTACTGTGTGAATCCTTCAACTCTAATTACTGGAACCCACATAATCTATTATTCACCAATAGATGAGATCTCTAAGACATTTAAAAATACTCACTGGTGCACAATCCCATTATTCTAGAAAGATTCATATCTAATCTATACCCTCACACCAATTCCATAGAAATTATAATTTTGTTTTATTGTTTTCATTGACTCATATTTCACGTGAAGATCTCAACATTCAGCCTCCCTTTGGTGGTGTTGGTGATTTTTGGGAGGCCAATGGAATTCTACACCCCACTGCCATATTTTACCCAATCAGTTATGTTGTACATAATATGTGTGACCTCCTTAGTTCTGTGGGAATATAAAGTGGAGCTGAGGGTATATAAATGTGAGAAAAAGAATATATGAATAAGGATCTAGTGATCAACGTGCAGGATTCCAAACCTTTGGTCTTAAGTTCTCTAGATACGTCATCAAGAAATGTTTTCCATGTAAAATTGAATCTATTTCAATAAATGTATAAAAATATAAGTTAGAATTTTAAAATAATTAAAAATGTGCTATCACCTCCCCAATACATGCTGACATTTCATGTGATTATATCTACGTGCATGTGTTTAAATTAAATAAATAAACTATATCTGTATCTACATGGCTTTCCTGATATCACTGGTGTCCTTAAGCCTAATACTAAGTGAACAACTGCCTAGTTATAAAGTCTTTCTTCAGAAAATGGTTGTCTGATCCTGAGAGATGGCCATTGTCATAAAGTGCATGACACTGCTACCAAGGAAACCATGTTTAGTTCAGGCTCCCTGTTGCAGGAACAGGAAAAGAAGGCTCCATAGGTGGCCCAAAATACCTCTGTACTATAAGCAATGTAGTGTTTTAACAACATAAAAATAATGATTTAATTAAACATCCTGTGAATCTAGTATGCTTTGTTAATTTCAAAAGCATATCTTGAAACCATATTGTCTAAAACAAACTGCTAAAGATTTAAAAATGGATTCCTACAGTTGTCTACAATCTGATAGTAGATAATCCTTGCTTTTATACAACCACTTAAATTTATACATATATATTTATACTTTTTGAAGTCATATACTTATTTTTTCTGTACTCCCTACACTATTATTTACTATTGGATTTTTTGCATTACCTTTGTGTTAATAAATTGATAGGCAAGTAGTATTTAGGGCGCATATACTGGCTACATATTTTCTCTGCATTAAACATGCTTTTATATGACTCATTTTGAATTCGTTCAAGTAATTCATTGAAATAATTTCAATGAATTAGCATTGCCAGGGCAAAGCATATTCAAAATTTATATTTTGATTAAAAACCAGCTTTCCCCCTAATTTTAGATACCCCTCATCAATCTGTCTCCCAGTGTTCAGTTTTGAGAGTTAACACTGTACAACACTGTTCAAAACTGAAAAACATTAGATGTCAGTGTTTTAATTCTGTGACAGTGTGATATTGCAGATAAATTATTCTGTCATTGTTTAGCACAATCATCATAAATGCTTAATCCTTGACCATCATTTGTATTATTTCATTTTCTTTTTTCCAGTTTCCTTGGATTATAGTCTCTCTGTTACTGGTTTCTAAGAGCTTGTTTAAGACTAAAGATGTTTACCATTTCTCATGCTTTGCAGATGAAATACCCTATTTTTGCTATTATTTTACTGTAGTGTTTTACTTTTTGGTTGAACGAAAGTTGTGCATTAAATATAATCATGTTCCATTTTTTTTAAAGCAAATGATTTTTCAGAATGAACACATCCCGACACTAAACTCTGAACTAAAAAAAGAACATAAGCATTTCAGAGACTGTCTAACGCTTTAGCATTAATAGATGTCCAATGTGGTAGATTTTCACTAAAGAAAACAACTCTAGTTTTATCACTGACAATGGTACTACATATGTTAGTAAATGACAAAAATTATCTTTCTTTTCTTTTATTATTTTGTGTTTATTTTTGACACTATTACAGATGTCCGCATCCCTCCTGCTCCCCTTGCTCACCTAAATGAAACTTTTTATGCTACTGTTGCCGTGTGTGGCATCATAGCGTTTACTGAAACCCGAAACACCTTTTGCAGAAGGATTCTATCACGCACCTTCCCTGGTTTGTGGAAGCACTTAGAACCCATTTGTATGACTGGTCTTTGCCAAAAGGACAAATTCCCTTTCAAACCAAAGAGATGTGATGAGAAGAAGTATAAACAAAATAAAATGTGGAAATTGACCTATCTTTTTATTTTAAGCTGTCTGTTCCATCTAAATAAAAATAGGTACAGAAAAAATAAAAAAATAAATGTTCTTGAGATATATAGGATTCTGTCTTATTTCTATGAAAATCAGTATATTCATGTGTGTCTATTGATATATGAAAATTTGAATGTGGGCAGTGAGTGGTCTAATTTTTATTTTTTTTAATAGGCAAAAACTATGGCATGGATACTTTTAATGTGTTATCTCTATTATTATTTGCAAAACACAAGAGCAAATGTACAGTGATATCTCTTGTACAGTGATAAAAGGTAATGGTTTACTTATGAACCTTTATTAAAATATAAATAAAATATTTAAGTTTCTTATACCAGTGAAAAATGAGGTCAGACAAATTCACACAGGTCTAACAAAGAAATATCATTGGCCAATAGAAGGAAGAATTTATTTAACTGAGTATGCAGATATAAAATGATTCATTAGCCAAATTCCCAAACTGGATTCTTCATTTTTCCAAAAGTAAGGTTTTTCTTTGCCCTACATTCTTTACGTTAAGCCATTTAGAAACCTACCTGAAATGAGCAGTTCTTTCTGTCCTCATCTCTGGTACATCAACAATAGGCAGATTGCATTTTATTTCTACCCCGTGACTGTTGGGACAAATCTCTAAGCCTCTGCCTCCACTCTTCTGTGCTGTGAGAACATGATTAATTAGCTTCCGCTTCTGTGTTTTCCCCTGTGAATGCTGCAACAACTCCAGCAAAGGCTCAACTTTAATTCTTCACTCTCTTGACTAAATTGGTCAGTGTCAGACATTTACCAGACTATTTCAATGCTGTGCTTCTTGGCCTCCATGGGTCTAAATTCTCCTCCAGTGAAATCAGATGTCTGATGAAATTAGGTTTTCATCTCCTTTTCATTGTTTAGCCTGTTTCTTCCACTTCTGAAACATCTCTTTCACTTCTCACTTAGAAATATGGCAATCTCACATATTGCTATTTTCATTAGTCATTGTCGGGTTCCTTCCCACAAGTACACATCAGCTGCCCTCATTGCAAGGATTTTTTTTTTTTTTTTGACTGTGTAGGGGTGGGAAACGATTTCCTTTTTCCCTTCTGTTTTATTTGACTGGTCTAATAGGAAATTGGCATAACACAAATTAACAGGAGAAAGCCAAATTGAATTTTGCATGTAGAGGAGACCCATACCGAATGTGAGACTCAAAGAGTTGACCAAAGGACACAGTTGATGTACCTTTTAGACAAGAAAACAACAAATATGTGAAAAATTGAGGAATTGACAAGACAAAGGGGTTTAAGGTTGGGAGACTGAAGAAGTAACAAGTTTTATTTTATACAACCTTCTTAGCTCTAAATTCCCTATCTCTAGTGTTAAGAAAGCAAATATAAATTGTTGTAAATTGAACACCAATGTGAATACTACTTTGTTATTTTTAAAAATTTTAAATACATACATTTATTAATAATTATTCCCTTACAACTTAAACTTTATAAACTGGGCGGTTTAGTTTTATTTCTATGATTTTAACTAATACAATGCTATGGACACTTCAAGGGAGATGGAATCCTTTCTCCCAGTGACATTAGAGAATGCCCTGCTCCTTTATCCCCAACCTTCGTTTATGTAGCTTCTGTAGAGTTGTCAGTAGGACCATATCTGTTCACCAGAATGAGGGAAAGAAGGGAAATCCACAGGCTGATGGGAAGACTCTGAAGTGCAATGTAAATCTAGAGCTGCTGATCCTGGGGATGTCAGCTGGTATAATTGGGGCAGAGTGAGGAGAAATAGAGGATCTGAGAAGTTCTTGACATGAAATGATCCCTGCCCCTGACACTCAGCTGAGGCTAAATGAATCAGTGGAGATGAATCTCTGTAAGATGACATACTAGAATCAAATAAAACAAATTGAGATTAAAAAAAAATTACAAAATCTCTAAAATAAAATAAAAAGGATTTTTTTGGGGGATGAATATACTAAGGCTCAAATGCATCAATTTTGTAGGGGACAGTCATTCATTTTTTCAATAAATGTTTTAAAATGTCATGTGGGAGCTGAACATTATAAATGGCAAAGTAGAAATATTGTGAACAAGGCAGAAAAGGGACTTGCATTTATGGACTATGAGTTTGAGCATCAGCTTTTTAAATTTTTCTTATTCATTTTTTACTACTTATATATTTCTGTGATGATGGAATATTTATTGGCTAATCCTGGTACATGGGAAGGATACAAACATACCTCATATAATCCACTAATACTATATTCTACCTGAGCAAATTTATTAAACTCATTAACAAAATTGAATCATAATAAGAATCATTTGAATTGACATGGGTGGAGAGGTTATGATATTTCACTGGGGCATACCCATGAACAGAGAAAAGGTGTATAAAAAGAACTTTTTGCAAATGAATTTATTAATACTCTCTCTAGTTTGGAAAGCAGATTAAGGTCAATAATGACTACTCTGTACATTTTGTTTAGGCATAATAATAATTAATGAGTACTCTGAAAACCTGAAATTGTATATTGTTTTCCATAACTGGATTAATAGTTAATCAATAATAGTATAAACCTCATGTACAATTACCTTAAGTTATTAAAATAGATTTTAGCATTGCTTAACATCCAACCACTAAGTAATGACTACCATCAAAATTGTGTTCAGGACACAGTTTCAATTTATTTCACAGATACACAGAGAACCAATTTAAGTCATTGCAAATAGAATAGCAATGTAAATACTATTTGTTCTTCATTTTATTTCATTGAACATAAATTTTTGTTAATAACTCTGGGTATTTCATTTCCTTTTTAAAAAATTAATAAGTATAATGCCATGAACATGTAAAGGGAGATAAGGTTCTCTTTTCTAGTAGCCATTAGAGAAGGTCAAGGTCCCATATCCCCAACTTCATTCATGCAGTTTCTGTATAGTTGTCAAGAACATGTATCTGTTCTCCAAAGTGAGGGCAAGAAGGAAAAGCCACAGTCTGATGTCAAGACTATGAAGTGCAATATAAATCTAGAGTTGCTTCCTTACTGGTGTTGCTCAGTTGGTTGGAACATAGTCCTGTGCATCAGAAGGTTGCAGGTTCAATTTCCCGTCAGGGCACACACCTCGGTTGTGGGTTCCTCCTTGGTCAGAGTGCCTATGGGAGACAACCAATGGATGTATCCCTCTCACATTGATGTTCTTCTCTCTCTCTTTCTCTCCCCCCTCTTTAAAATAAATTAAAATAAAAAAAGTTTAATCTAGAACTGCTGATCCTGCTGATCCCTGTGACAGAATGTTTAGAAATGAAGGATTCAAGAATTTCTCTACATCAAATGATCCCGGTCTCTGATACACAGCTTGGGCCAAAAGAAAAAGTACAGGTGGATTTTGTGTAAGATGAACATACAAGAATTAAATTAAACAAAGAAAGGTTTTTTTTCCTTCTTCATTGATAAAGGCTCCTTTTTATATCAGTCTTGCAGGGGAACACACATTCATTCAATCAATTTTTAATTGAATTTATTAGGTTGACATTGGTTAATAAAATACAGGTTTCAGGTATACAATTCTATAATACATCATCTGTACATTGTATTGTGTGCTTACCACCCCAAGTCAAGTCTCTTTCCATCACCATTTATCTCCCCTTTACCTTCTCCTCCCGCCCTCCACCCCTCTTCCCTCTGGTAATCACAGCAATGTTGTCTGTGTCCAGGAGTCTTTTTTTTTTTTCTTTTGCTCAATCCCTAACTCTTCTGATCTAGCCCCCAACTTTCTCCCCTCTGACAGCTGTCAGTCTTCTCTGTATCTATGAGTCTGTCTCCGTTAGTTTATTTTGTTCACTAGATTCCACATATAAGTGAAATCATATGGTACTTGCCTTTCTCTGATTGGCTTATTTCACTTAGCATAATAATCTTCAGGTCCATCTATGCTTGTTGCAAAGGTAAAATTGCTTTTTTTATGTGGCTGAGTAGCATTACATTGTGTAAATGTACCACCACTTTTTTTATCCACTCATCTACTGATGGGCACTTGGGCTGCTTCCAAGTCTTGGCTATTTTAAATATTGCTGCAATGAATGTTTTTGAATGGCATCCTGAAAATGAGCATTGTAAACAGAAAAGTAAAAATAATGGTGAACAAGACATGCAAAGGCCTTTTATTTATGGAACTTAGAGTTAGGCAGGATGATTTAATTTATTCTTATTATTTACTACTTATTACTTCTAGGTGTTATGATATAAAACTTATAGTATCATGCTAGTTCATATAAAAAAGCCAAAAATGAGCTAAATTAAACCGCCAAAACTCCTTCTGGTTTCGCAAGTTTATTAAACTCATTGTGTTTTCTTTTAAATGGAACTTTAAGGAGGATAAATTTAATTGAGATGGGGAGAGATGTGACTATGCCTATATTTCTCTGGGACATACCCATGAATGGAGAGAGTGGTATAAAAAGACCCTCTTTGCAAAACAATATAATAAAACTATTGCTCCTCTTCCTTAGTTTGAAAAGATTAAGTGTTATATCACATGATCTCACTCATTTATGGAATATAATGAACAACATAAACTGATGAACAAAAACAGATCCAGAGACAGAGAAGCATCGATCTGACTGTCAAACCTCAGAGGGAAGGCAGGGGAGGGTAGGGGTAAGGAGGAGAGATCAACCAAAGGACTTGTATGCATGCATATAAGCCTAACCAATGGACACAGACACCAGGGGGTTGAGGGCATGAGTGGGGGTAAGGTGGGGGGGGGGCAATGAGGGGATAAGGACACATAATACCTTAATCAATAAAGAAAACAATTTAAAAAAGAGTGTTTCCTATACTTAATTTAGACACAAAGATAGATAAAGAAATATCCAGAATTGTACTGGTGAGACTATAGGACACTGTCAAAGTACCTGAACTTGAGCTCTCAACTCTCTGAATAAAAACTCTTGGCGTTAACATGCTTTCACCCAGAACATAACTTAGTGCCTAGTGCTTTTCTCAGGGCACCTTTCACATCCTTATTCCTTAAGCTGTAGATCAGTGGGTTTAACATGGGAATGACAACTGTGTAAAAAACAGAAGCCACTTTGTCCGTGTCCATGGAGTAACTGGAGTTGGGCCTGAAATACATGAAAAAGAGTGTACCAAAAAATATCGCCACAGCGGTTAGGTGGGAGGCACAGGTAGAGAAGGCTTTGCGTCTGCCCTCTGCTGAGTTCATTCTAAGGATGGTAGTTATGACGTAGCTGTAGGAGAGGAGGACAGTGATGATGCTGGACCCCACAACACAGCTACAAGAAATGGTCAACACTCTTTCAGTGATGGTTGTATCTGAGGAGGAGAGGGTGAGTAAGGGTGGGATGTCACAGAAAAAGTGATTGATGATGTTGGAATTGCAGAATGACAATGGAAAAGTGCAAGAGGTGAAGATTGTCATATCCATTAAACCTGCAATGTAGGCAATGGCCACGAGCAGGAGGCACACTCTCCTGGACATGGCTCTTGTATAAAGAAGTGGATTACAAATGGCTACATAACGGTCATATGCCATGACAGACAGCAGGACACACTCCACGGCTGCAAAGAACCCAAAAAGAAACATCTGAAGAAAGCATACGTTGTATGGAATCCTTTTTTGCTCAGATAAGAAATCAGCTAGCATCTTGGGAGCGACAGTGGAGGAGTAGCAGACATCACAGAAAGACAAGTTGCTCAGGAAATAATACATGGGCGTGTGGAGCCTGGGGTCCATGTTGATCAGCAGGATCATCCCTAGGTTGGCGATCACGGTGATGCCATAAACCAGCAGGAAGAGCACAAAGAGCCCCCGCTGCACATCCTGTCTGCCAGAAAGCCCTAAGAGTATGAAGTCAGTAAACGCAGTGCAGTTCTCAGCAGCCATCACTCAGGTCTGGGAACCCCTGGCTGTGGAGGAACGAAATGGATGTGGAGAGTTAACGTCATCTATCTTAATGGTTAAGTGACTGATTCTTTCTATTATTTCGTAATTAGAAAAAGAAGTAAACAATGCTAGGACTTCATGAGGAAACCTGTCTCTTTGGAAGTATAGGCAATCTAACATAAATCAGCAAATGGTAATGATAATATCGCTTACATTTCTGTAGCACTTCAGAGCGAGTTTATGGCATGCTTTTATGTTTAATCATGTTATTTCCATACTAATGTAAATTAAATAGTATTATGGTAATTTTTGTTAATCCTGTGTTATAGATTAGGAAATTGATGTTTTCATAGTCGAAACAATAGTTTGTAAATTAATTGGTTCAGTTATCCACAACTTCTGACAAGATTGTTGCTGTTTTTCAGTATTATTATATCTTTTAATAGAGAAACATAGTTAAGTGAGAGGTACAAATAATGAATATATTGCTTTATTTTCCCCTCATCATTTACTTGTGGGGTAGGCAGAGATATGGTGGACTTCTGGATATAACATTGTCCCATGTCCTTTCCAGTCTCAATGAACAGGGATAGAGATGGTCTGTGATTCAGGACCCAGTGGAGCAGGGAGGGTGGTGGTTGTTGGAGAAGATGCTGGCAGGGTCTCCATGAGTGATCATTAGCGTGGTATGTGCCAGGGCTAACTTTGCTTGCTCGGCAGCTTCTTTTCAGCAGAGATTATAATGAATATTTGGGACCTGATCATAGGCATGCTGGTAGCAAGGGTGACAGAGACATAAGGAAGACCTGATATATTTCTATGTGAATTACTTTCCTCTAATCAACTCAAGTCCACATGATTTATCCACCAACAGAACATATGTGTCAGATACATGATAAAAGTCCTCATATGTCCATAGTCTGATAACCTCAGAGAGAAACCATGTCTGAACTGTGCCACCATTTCTCTAAGAATTGAAGTATTTTTTATTGTTTACTTGGATCCCTAATTTTCTTGAATATCTGTGAAATACGCCTCTCTTTGCTTTAAAATAATTGATCTTAGGAAGGCCAATTGAATTCTACATCCTACAATTATATTTTATCCAAGCAATTATGTTATATATAATGTCACACATGACCACTCCTGTTCTGTGAGAATACAATGAAAGTGGAGTTGAAGGTAGAACAGAACAGGAAAATCTGAATAATGATCTAGTGATCAGGTGCAGTTCTCCAAACCCTTGGTGTAAACTCCTTTCGATATCTGCCCCTGTAGACACATCTTTAAAAAATATGCTTTCCTGCCCTAACTGGTTTGGCTCAGTGGATAGAGTATTGGCCTGAGGACTCAAGGGTTCCAGGTTTGATTCTGGTCAAGGGCATGTACCTTGGTTGCGGGCACACACCCAGTAGGGAGTGTGCAGGAGGCAGCTGTTCGATGTTTCTTTCTCATCGATGTTTCTAACTCTCTTCCCTCTCCCTTCCTCTCTATAAAAAAAATAAATAAAATATATATTTTTTAAAAATATGCTTTCCTTAAAAAAAAGAAAACATTTTAAAAAATATAAAAAGTACAGGTAAGAGATTAAAACTAAATAATTCCTACGACCTCCATAATCCATACTTGCATTTCGTTGTATTCCCTGCCATTTGTGAATGTGCCTTTAAAATAGACTGAAAATCAATCAAAATAAAAGTAATCAAAATAAAAGTATGTGTAATATTTCACACCCTCTTTAGGTTTTATGCCATGCTTTCAGTCAATAAAGAAAAAAAACATGAAAGAAATATAAAATATAAATTAGAAAAACAACAATAAATGGCAGCACCTGTCTCAGAACACCAGCTTCTCTGTTCCATCTGGTCTGTGTGCAGGAGGGCTCAGCACTGTCTCCTCAGTGACCTGGGTTATATCACCATCTCTGTGTCTCGTCACTGGGTGTTGAACACGTCGTCTCTCAGGAATAAGAGCTCGATATAATTATAGGTTTTTTATCATCGGTTATTTTCTACAGGCTGGGTGACTGAGAAAGAAAGACAGCCCTTTAAAAAGTATGTTAGGTGGTTTAAAAAGCCACCTAAATGATGTCCACCAGGAAAACGCAAGAGAGTGCTGTATGTGTGGGATCCAAGAGCTTAGCTACCAGTCTCTGCTTCTCTGGAGTATATTTGGAGGAGGCGGGGGTCATCCTTGTCCCCCTTCTGATTCCCTTCCATACTTTGCCCTCAGGTGCTCCCTCTCCAGGGATGGCCATTTTCTCAGGCTACTCTTCCTTTAGGCAGGATCTGCTTTACCTTTATAAACATGGAAGCCCTCTGGACCTGTAGTCTAACTCCCAGTCCCCATTAAATTTGGAGCCTGGGTAGCAATATATTCCTGAAAATTGGATAATTTCCATTCCTTCCCAATGGGTTTGTGTTCAAATAGAAAGACTTTCTTTAACTATGGGTGAGGGGGAAGAGTTAAGGTAGAATTTAAGGCATCAGAGACAAACAAGTGAGAAAAATATTCTGTACCTACATGGCTTTCCTGATATCACTGGTGCCCCGAAATATACTACTGCATAGATAACTGTCTACTTATAATCTTCTCCTTCCAGATAATGGTTGCCTGCCCCGGAGACACGGGCAATTATCATATAAGTTCAGTGCATGACAATGCTACCAAGGACAACCAGGTTTTGTAAGGCTTCCTGTTGTAGGAAATAGA
Organism: Eptesicus fuscus; assembly: GCF_027574615.1. Classification (NCBI taxonomy): domain Eukaryota; kingdom Metazoa; phylum Chordata; class Mammalia; order Chiroptera; family Vespertilionidae; genus Eptesicus; species Eptesicus fuscus. The sequence continues at coordinate 66,521,154 of NC_072485.1, read as the reverse complement.
AAAAGCAGGGACTGTGGGTTGCTAACACATCTCATATATATGAGCAAGGTAGTACTTTCTGGTAATAAAAGATAATCACTTAATGAAATATTCTATGGAAGTTGCATGCTTTATTAATTTTATAAGAATATTTTGAAAATGTGTGTATATGAAACTGTTAGAGATTTAAAAGTTAATAATGAAATCCTGCAGTTATCTACAATATTATAATAAATAGTCTTTGTTTTTAGAAAACCATTTAAAGTTTTATATATATATATTTTTTAAGTAAATTTTTGAAAATTAAAATGTTCCCACATCCAAACCCTGAGCAAAAACCAGAAAACCACAAATCTTTCAGAGACTGTCTGTTGAGCCCTAGCACAAATCAATGCCAATATGACAAACAGTTTTGTGTGTTTTTATAAAGTATACTGTTTTTATCCTGTAATAGTAGCTGTATTCTTTTATTCAGTATTATGTTTATGAGATTCCTCCAGGCTGTTGCACATGATGCTATTTTATTCTTTCTCTTTGCTGTGTCATATCCCAATGAACAATCATTCTATACATTTTTTTTTGTGTCAAATCCTAAATAATGCTACATTGATCATTTTTGTATAAGCTTTGGGTGTACATACTTTCTCATCTCTATTGGGCACAAAAGTAAAAATGGAATTTTAGGGACAGTCATAACAAATAATTGCCATCTAGTTTTCCAAAGTTGAACATCAATTCTGACTTCTGTCAGTGAGTGACAGCTGTAGTTATTTGACATTTAAACAGGAATTTGCTATTAGTATTGTGAGTCTTTTTCACTTTAGCTCCTGTTTAGGTGAGTCATGGTACACCAAATACATATAGAAAATGCTTAAGTGGTAAGTTTACAACTAGTTAAAAAAATACCCCAGTGACCAGGACCCAGACCAAAAAACAGAACATTGTCAGAATCACTAAAGCCTTCTACTTTCTCCCTTCTTTTTAGTTCTCTTTAGTTCACACATTAGACTTAGATCTGAAAATGGGAACTCAGATGCAGATAAACTCTGATTTTAGATTCATTTCAATTGTCTTATGGGAAAGCAATGTGCTAGCTAGATGCTATCTTGATACTTCTGGGATTGACACCATCTTTGCTTGGGCTTTAGTCTGATTCAATTGCACTGCTGCCATGTTGATGCTCAAGTTAGTATCTAGTTCATAGGTAAAATCTCAAAAGTCATGGGCTAATATGGAGATTTTATAACTACAACAAGCATCTCCTATTGTTTTTTTCTCTACTTCTATACTTCCCCCTATTGTGACGCAGAATCCCAGAAACGATAGCCCCCTAGAGAACAGAGGAGTCTCATTGTCCTACTTGGGCTTTCCTGGCAATCTGAAATGTTCTCACTCAAAGGCATTTTACAAGGGCACCTTAGCTCTGTAAGTAAATGTGAAATTCAAAATAATTAGAAACAAAATATTATCTTGCTAATAAAGATATTTGTAATTTACAAAGCATTGAAAGTAGCTGCACAGTAAAACATGAAAGAAGGAAAAAGTACAAATTGCTGGTTATGAAATAGTCATGGGCAAGTAAAGTACAGCATAAGGAATATAGTTAATAATCTATACTAATAAAAGGGTAATATGCTAATTAGACTGGGTGACCGGACATCTCTGGACGTCTGACTTCCTTCTGGATAGTTGTGGGGCGACCAGGCTGGCAGGGGGACCATTGTGGGGTGACCAGGCCGGCAGGGTGGCAGTTAGGGGGCGATCAGGCAGGCAGGCAGGCGAGTGTTAGGAGCCAGCAGTCCCGGATTGCGAGAGGGATGTCCGACTGCCAGTGGGATCAGGCCTAAACCAGCAGTCGGACATCCCCCGAGGGGTCCCTGATTGGAGAGGGTGCAGGCCGAGCTGAGTCCCCCACCCCCCATGCATAAATTTTGTGCACCGGGCCTCTAGTCTATATATATATATATATATATATATATATATATATATATATATATATGCCTAAGTGACTGTTACGACAGACTGACCGGAATGACCAGTTGCTATGATGCACACAGAACACCAGGAGGCAGATGCTCAACACAGGAGCTGCCCATAGCCCACAGGCCCTGATCACTGATAGGGCCTGCCAGCCACCCTCCCAGTCCCTCACCCCGGCCAGCAGACCCTGATCGCCTGATTGGGGCCAAGCCCTCCGGGCTGGGACAAGGAACCGGGGGTGGGTGGTGGTGGATGTGGCCCTTCTCCCAGGGCGACTGAGGGTCGGCTCCCTCCTCGGAGCTGGTGGCCAACCTCCCAGGTCTCTTCCCTGTTCCTCCCCCCGACCAGCAGGCCCTGATATGCCCGCTGCCTGCCCACCTCAGTGGTGGTTGGCTCCTCTCCCTTGCCAGCAGGAACCAGGGGTGGGTGGTGGCGGCGGACATGGGCGGCGAGGGAAGGAGGAGGGGGGGAGGCAGGAAAACTGATAGGCTCTGATTGCTGGCCAGGCCTAGGGACCCCACCCATGCATGAATTTTGTCCACCAGGCCTCTAGTATTATAGTAACTGTATATGGTGCCAGGACGGTACTATACTTATTGGTGGACTTTGTAAATTATATAAATGTCTAACCAATATACTGTTTACCTGTGCTGGGAACCAATTCCAACATGTCATAATTACAAGAGTTTCATCAAAAGGTTGGTGAAGCTTGGGGGGCTCAACATGGGCTGAGCCACATATGTAGTTTACCTGTTGGAATGGCTGGAAAGGCACTTCCCCCAAACCTGAATAGAATTATTGCTTGCAGCCAGGCAGCTCAGAGCATCTTAATTTGCATGTTATTGCCTCCTGTTGGCCAAACACCTGAACAGCTGTGGGCTATTCCTAAAACTGACAATGCTTCTGTAAACCCTACCCTTTGAAGTGTATTATCTCCACCTTGCCTTAGGACAAATTGTGTTAATAAATAGCATGGGGTCCTTAGACAAGGAGTAGTCTTTAGTCTTTAGCTGAAGCTCCTCTGACACCCAATGCCTTTCAAAATTATCTTTTATCCTTGGACTCCTTCTTAATCTACGCATCAGCTCCTTTCTCCAGATTGCAGAACCCTTTGTAATGCTGGGACAAGAATCCCGGCACACCTGAAACTAATATAAAATAATATTGAGTGTCAAAAAGAACATAGCTGCACAAATTCATTATGTTTAAAAAACTAGTGACACATATGCATTTCTGCCACATTATTACCACTGAATGTAGTGAGTATTTAGATATGTTTGTTAGTTGCCTAGTTTAGTGACAAAATAATTTTTGAAATTCTCCACTGAATTTTACTGAATGAAACTTTATTTGGCAAAAAATAACATTTTTCTAAGAACATAGCTCTTATTTGCCCTTCTCTATAAAAAGAAATGTGTTCATTCACATCTATTCAAGATATTAATATTTTTAATGTTTTTCTCTTTTGCCAGTTATTTCTTCTCTCTCAAACATTATTTTTATCTATAATAGGCAGGAAGAACAATGACAAATGCAAGGACTTCTCAATTTCTGTCTCAGCTCTTTCCACCTATAATAGCTTCAGGGTTACACAATTTCTGCTTGGAAATTTTCTTGGAATTTTTTGTTGTTATTACACTTTTCTTTTATTCTTAGATTTATATAGTTTCTAAGAGTTGTATTATCTGAGATTCTTTGTGACTCATTAATTACTTGCTTTGCTCCTTAGATTTATTATCAGGGATTTTCATATATCATCTGGCTGTTTTCTTCCAGAGAAAAAGTAATACTACTCTTGCCTACCTTCATGGAATGAGTCAGGCCCATATAAATGTGAAAAAAATTGACATTTTTAAAAAATGGGACAAAAGCTTGAAAAACATTGCAAGCTTCACCACATTCTTTTTTAAAAATGTTTTAAAGGAACATTTTTTGGTAATAATTCTTTATTGTTGAAAGTATTACATATGTCCCCCCTTTTCCCCCATTGACCACCTCCAGCCCTCCCTCGTCAAGCTTCACCACGTTATTTTTTAACTTTGAATGTCTCCATTCTTGGTGCTGCGTCTCAGGTCCAGGTACTGCAGAGATCTGTTGCCTGCCTATATGAAGGATTCATTAGATAAGAATGAAAGTTTGAAAATAATATGAATAGAGAAATAGCACAAACAACTAACCATTAGGATTTTCCTTATTCACAATGAATATAAATTTATTGTTTGCTTTGTATGATTACATAAATATCTCAGGTTTAGTGTAATAAACTTCAAAATTTCAGTAAAACAAAAGAAAAATGATAGAATGATTTACTCTGAGGTTTCCATAGTTAACATTGATGATTATATTTTTATTGATCATTTATAATGTGTGTGTATAGGTGGCATACAAAGTATGTGTGTGATAGGAAATAGTTACTGTGTTTTTATAGGAAATACTTTTATAAACATTTATTTCCTTTTCCCTAGTTTTCCTATTCCAACTATCATCTCTAGGAAAATATATTTAAAATTAATAACGTGGACATTCCCATGACTACTTCTGAGCTCTTCTTTTTATATGCAAAGATTTAAATAACAATAGTTGTTTTATCATATTATATGAAAATATTTGATATATACTAGTACATAGCCTAACATTCACTGGTATCTTTATACAAACATCATTTACATTCCTAATGAAAGATGCTTATAGCTCTAAAAAATAATTTCTCTGTAGAGTCATTGCTTGGCCTAACTATATATAAAATTTTAATTAATGTTCCATTACCAATCCAGTTTTAAAAATGACTATGACAACTCTATGAAAATGAGTGATATGATTTCCAATATGTGAAACAAGAAATACTATATTACACTTGAGTCTATTACATTGATCCTTGTCAGAAGTTCTTATTGAGAATGAACATTTCACAATAAAATTACACAACTCCCAAAACAGTGATTTGCTATTTGTACTAGTAGACACATACATAACTATAGAACTGAAGACAGAAAAGTATCTCAACAGTATAAGTAACTTCCAACTTGGAAATAAATAGAGTTTAAGATAAATAGCTGTTTAAATTTAATAGAAATCTATATCAATTTCTGTAAATGGACTAATTTTTTTAATGTAGGGAATTATTTACCTAGCAGTTTTCTCAGTGCCATTATGACATCCTTGTTCCTTAGGCTGTATATCATGGGGTTAAATAAGGGAGTCACGATCGTGTAGAAAAGAGACAGCACTTTGTCAGCTCCTGCTGAGTCTTGGGTCATGGGTCTTAAATATGTGATGATACATGATCCAAAGAATAGTGCCACCACTATAAGATGAGATGAGCACGTGGAGAAGGCTTTGCCCCGACTCGTGGCTGATGGCAATTTAAAAATTGTAGAGATGATTTTGCCATAGGAGAGTAGTATCAACAGAAATGGAACCATGACAAACAGCACTACAACTATGTAGACCATCATTTCATTTACAAAGGTGTTCCCGCAGGCCAACTTGACAATTGGGGGGATGTCACAGAAAAAGTGGTTGATGAGATTAGAACCACAAAAAGGCAGAGAGAAAATCTGGACGGTCTGCCCTATTTGGACTGGAACTCCACTGATCCAGGAGCCCGCCACCAGCTGGACACAGACTTTGTAGCTCATAACTAGAGGATAGTGCAGAGGGTTACAAATGGCCAAGTAGCGGTCATAGGCCATCACGGCCAGAAGGAAACACTCCGTGGCTCCCAGAATAAGAACCCAGCACATTTGTGTAGCACAAGCAACTAAAGATATTGTTCTTCGTTGGGTCCAAAGATTCGTGAGCATTCTAGGGAGTGTAACTGATACATAGCAGATTTCCAAAAAGGAAAAATTGCCAAGGAAAAAATACATGGGGGTCTGGAGAGCAGGGTCCAGTTTTGTAATTAGAAATATGATGCTATTTCCCATCAAGATAATGATATAGATGATTAAGAATAATCCAAATAGAAACCACTGGAGATGAGGAACATCAGCAAAGTCCAAGAGAACAAATTCCATCAATTTAGTTAGATTTTCTGCTGGTGTTTTTTCTTGGTGTTTCATCTGTGGGAAGAGGAAATTTACTGTGTGCTTTTATTTTTATCTTCATGGATCAATGCCTGTTCTTTAAATTGTTTGTGGATGTTGAGATTGGTTTTCATGATCACTGCAATTATTTCTAATTTAACAATATTACTATTGATACATTTCCCATTCTCTCAGTGTAGATACTATAGGTCAGGTGTCCTCAAACTATGGCCCAAGGGCCACATGCGGGTGTTTTTGCCGTTTTGTTTTTTTACTTCAAAATAAGATATGTGCAGTGTGCATAGGAATTTGTTCATAGTTTTTTAAAACTATAGTCCAGCCCTCCAACGGTGTGAGGGACAGTGAACTGGCCCCCTGTTTAAAAAGTTTGAGGACCCCTGATAGGTTATCACTGTAAAATTTCTTGAAATTTCCTTTAAGATCATTGTTTGTACTTCCTGAATAGAACCCCAAATAAACCAAACTATGTCCCGCTCCGCATAGAGACTGGCAAAATTGGGAGTTGTTAAAGATAGACCCATAGCTTTGCCATATGATCTAACTTTTAATGAATTACAGTTCTTGACAATCCAGCTCTATGTCAAAAATTATCTTCTGTATACATTTTCAACTGCTTGTGGCAATCCTTCTTTCCCTTACGTCACTCGATTATCTTGAATATACATGTCTTTATTGTACAGTTCATATTATTAGGTAGTTTAAAAAAGAGGAGATAATATTTTATTGTACATAGTGGTATAAAACAAATTATTTTTTTAGTAGAATACCGAGTAGGGAAAATAAGAGAGTTTTATTCTGGAAAAGTTGCCTGGGAACACAGATACAGATAGAAACAGTAAAGAGGGAAACCCTGGGAAAACAGGAATGGCCGGGAATGTGCATGTATGTGGGCAGGAGGAGAACTATGTTGCCTGTGATATTTACCCTATGTGCCCCTCCGCTATTTTTGTTGTTCCTTAAAACACAGCACTTTAGGTAACCATTTCTCACTTTTTTTTTTAGGAATAAAGATAATTGAAACTAATGATGGCTACTTTGATCATTTGCACAAAGGTTTTATGATTGCAAGTCAGGGCCTTATTTTATTTTTTTATTTTATTATTTTATTATATTTTAATTTTTGTGTGTGTGTTTAATTGGACTTCAGTTTGAATCCTAATTCCTAAATCTGTGTTAAATAAAGCAAGTGTTTAATATGGTTCGCTTCTTTATTTGTGATAATTAAATGAAATCATATTGGTAAAATTGCCTATCAATTTTAATTATTATCCTATAATTATAATTATGAATATGATATTATGTTCTTAAATTTTTAGTCCCCAGTGTTATATAACATATTGCCTAGCAAAAAATGTATTTAATGGAGTTATTGAGTTACTTGGTGATTACTTTTTCCATTCTTTTCTTTCATCAGTACAGGGATAAAGGAAGGTGAGTGACACCCCTCGGGTACAAAATTTAAGAGTCACTCACTCATTTTCAGGGCTGGCTGATTCCGTATTATACAATCCTGAACGTGTGTTCCTCCTTAGATATTGTATCCCAAGCATATCTTGACTCAAGATTGGTCCCAGCCCTGCCTTTCATTTCTCTGTCCTGGTGAACCATGTTCACCCAACACAGTGGAACTATAGTGTCATGGATAAACAATATATTCCTACCAAGATGCACAGGATTTTAATTCTAGCTTCCCACCTGCATGCTGTGTGGCCTTATGCAAGTTGCTTAATTTCCCTTGGCTAACTTACGTTAAACACAGGATTTTTATATGAGTTAATGCATTTAAGATATCCAAAGTAATTTGAAGGAGTTCTGGCATTTATGAAAGCATTGCTAAATGCTAGCTATTATTATTGTTATTTCAAACTCATTTAAATTAAATTTTACTCTTTCTTCTAAGCTGCAATTAAAAATACCCTCTAATTTACTTTTTCTTTGTAGCACATGTTTAAAATGAAAAAGGACTAAGATCTTAAAGCTATCAATCAGAGTGTTAAAACTGGATTAATTCTCTGCCAATATTTTTGCTTATGTTATTGTCTCTAATCTGTGGGCCTAATACCATGATTACTCTCACTACCCAGCCATAGTCTTGCAACTTGGCTACTTCCTTTTGATGACTTTTCTTTTACCATTACTAATGATCTGGAGGCAAGGGCTGTGACTATTTTCTACCTGGGAACAATATAGGTCTTAGAAAATGCCTGATTCCCAAACTGAGTAAAGCATCAAAAATTGTTTAAGTGAAATCATTATTCTTAAAAGGGAGAAAAGGATAAATATATAATGTAATAAGATTCCAATTTTTATGTATTGCATTTATGAATGGCAGCATTTAATAAAATAATTTAACCCTTATTTAAATAAAGTGATTTCTGGTGCTAAAATATATATGCAGTTTCTAACTGTACAAACCCAATTTTGGTGATGAAATCATAAATCTATTTCATGAAATATGTCAGATTTGTTTTTGTTTTTCTCGAGAGGGGAGCAAGATTGAAAAAGCAGAGATCTACTTTTGTGCTTTAACAAAATTATCTAAATTTCTCTATTTTCTTGTAAATGTTTAAGTACTTATTAATCAAGGAAAATAAAATTCAATGTTTAATCATTTTATTTTAAATGCCAGTCTCCATTCCTTGAGTAAATCCAAATAATTAAGAAAATGTATACAATATTATAATTTGTTAGCTATAAAGAGCTAACCAAGCTTCAAATATATTTATGTATTTGGTATAAAATTTCAAATTAAACCTTGAAATTAATAAAACATCATATAGAACTTAAACATTTCTATTATATTAGAAGTCCTTAATTTTATTTTATTTTTTAAAATAATTTTTTAAGCTTTCCTAATGGTTGTACTTTATTCATGGACTGTTTTAATTTAAATCTCCTGTTACTATATCAAGTTGAATACATAAATATTATACTTATTTGTTACATGTTGGCTCAAAATGAAGTATTTTATAATATTACCTGTACCTGAAAAATATTCTTCAATACTACAGTTTACAGTATTTCAAAGTGATTTAACATCATTTCATTGTAAAATTTAATAAAATTAGAATACGTAAGAGTTGCTTTAAAACAGACACATTTCCTACTATACGTTAAATATTAATTTTAAATTAAGAAATATTAACTAAAGCTTAATATCTTATAAAATAGTTCATATTTACCTTTCTTACTTTGGATGTTGCTGATTTTTCTTACTATACAGGGTTTAAATATTTAAATTAATGTAGGTGAAATACTTGTTTCATCAAAGATATTGAAGCCACCTTTAAAATATTCTGTTCTTTATAAATCAAAGGTGCTCTTTAAATAAAAGTAAGTCATCTCTACCCCAGGGATCTCTTCCACCTAACACATTTAAATTTTCAATTATACTTTCAAACTTTACTTCTAAGAAAATGAGAATGTGGCACTAGTCCAGCTGAGGTATTAGAAAAGATGCCAAGAAAACAGGCTTCAATTCTGGGAAAGACAGATTTTTTTCAACACTTATATTGTTTAAGATCTTGAGTTGGAATCAATTTCTTATAACAAACATAGGCTGTTGCTTCCTATTATTTAGTAAATAGTGACTTCTAAGGGTTTATGCTTATGAAGAGAAAACATTGACAAGATTGGGAACTCCTATAGTCACGTGATGCTGGAAAGTGACTAGGAAAGTTTATTACAAAGTATCAGGAGCCATTTGTCATCGTGGAAAACAGAGAGGAAGGTGGTGAGAGGCCTCAGGGGAACCAGATGGGACACAGCACAGCAAAGGGGCGAGAGGCAGCCAGGCTGAGCTACTGCAGATGCACATCTAACAAGCAGCTCAGCCGAAACGGAGTTCTGAGCCTATTAATGAGCACAGAGTAATTTCATGCATGGGTAGAAAGATCTTCTGATGCCACAGAGTATAAATTTCAGAAAATGGCTCAAATACAAGCGAGAATTTACTTAATGGAGAGAGCTTACCAAATTGGCAAATTATGGACATAAAGAATAAATGCTACTGGGACAAGTTAGCAGCCTTAGTGGGAAAAATAATAAACCTTATATTTTCTTAATACTCTATATTATAGTAAGAAGAACTCCAAATAATACACAAGCTTAAAGGTTTTAGAGAGTGAAATGATAAAAGTATTCTAAGAAAAAAAAAAGGATTTTATAATTTTGGAGTAAGGAAGTTTTAACTATAACTCAAAATTTAGAATAAAGGACACTGAAGTTGAAAAAAAAGCTTCCTATGTAATAATAAATAAGTCTGCATGATAAAAAGACACAAACTCCCCAAAATAAAGTCAAATAGAATTGATATAATGGAAAAAATAATTACAAATGATATCTCAGGTAAAGTGCTCTTGGCTTATTCTTAAATACTGAGGAACAGTCCAAACTATAAATAGAAAAATGAACTACACAAATGAAGAAATATTTCACAGAAAAGATAGGAAAATAATCCCTTAAACATATATACAGATACTAAACTTTATTTGTAAAATTTTATGTTTTAATCTGAACAATGACTTAGTTTAAAAAGTCTGAGATATTTCCTATGCATTATGTATATAAAACATGAAGCAGGCGCCATTGACCAATTGTGTTTATTTTTGATTCAATCAATTAAACATGCATGCATATAGAGTTATGCAGTAACATAGTATTGCAACAAGTTTGTAATTGCAAAAGATTGTAAACCAACTAAGTAAAAATAATCATGTGGGTTATCTCTTACTGGCTTAATTGAAATTAATTTTGATATTGTCATGTTTTCATTTTTCTCCCAGAGCTCTATGATGCCTCTAAAATATGAGTTTTATAATTTATGCTAAATTTTCTAGTGCTTCCAACAGGAAGACTGGCTTGCTATGACTCAATGAATCATAAACAAATATGGACGTTATTTCTTTATTTGTTTTAAATCTTGGAAAATGTATGTGGCTTGGTTTTCAGTAAGTTCTTCATAGGCTTGATTCATTTATCCAAAACAAATCAGTACTATTGCCACTTTGGAATATATTTTTGTTGTTGATTATTTTTTGAGGTAAAAGGCAACTCATTTTTCTGAATTAGTTTCAGGAAAAATAGAAGTGTGGCATAAAAATAAAGAGTATTAGATTATGGTTCATTGTAAATATATGTTAAATAACATTTAGAAAAGAGAAGGAGATATATGTAATGGACATTCTAAATACTGTCTTTTAACCTTAACTAAAGGCATATATACAGCAAGATTATGGCTTGTTTTTCTCAACAATATACTTGATTTATGTTGTATGTAATTGTGTTTTATTAACTCTTATTACTATCTGGTTCTCCCCTGTATGATGTTGTCAAAATAATTTCCATACTAATTTGAGAAGGATTTAACATAAAATGATGTAAATATAAAAATTCTCAGATGTGTGCCTGGCACACATATGTATGTATTTCTGCTAGTACATGCCTGGGAGTAAGATAATCAGTGGAATGCTACTCAGCCATCAGAAAAAGTTGAAATAGTGGCATTTGCAACAACATGGATGGGTCTTGAGAATATCATGCTTAGTGAAATAAGTCAGAGAGAAAAAGTCATGAACCATATGATATCACTCATATATGCGAGGTAAAACTGAAAACAGCAAATGAACAAACAAGACAAACAAACAAAACCTCATAGACACAGACAACAGTATGGTGGTCACCAGAGGGAAGGAGGTGGGGAGTTCGAAGTAAAGGGTAAAGGGGGTCAAATAAATGGTGACAGAAGATTTGACTTTGGCTGGTGGGTGCACAATGGCATATCATAGAATTGTGCACTTGAAACCTATATAATCTTATTAACAAATATCACCCCAATATATTTCATTAAAAGGTAGATTAAAATAAAATTTAAAATAGTTTCTTCAGATGAAAGCAGGTTGTCTGCTAGAGTGCTGTCCCAATCCACATGCCTGCAGCCATGAGAGCTCCCATTGCTCCATATCCTTTACACCTGCAGTATGGTTAGTCTTGATTTATTCAGCTACAATTTTTTCTTTTTCTGAGGAGTGTGTCATAGATCTCATTTGGTTTTAAATTGCCTTTTACTGTTTACTAATGAGTTATTTTTATTTTCCTGGTCATTTGGATTATCCTTTATTTTGTGTAAAATTCCTCATCATGTTTCCTTTCAATTTTCCTCCTGAGTTTTCTGTTTTGAACTTGGAGTACTTCTTCATATGTGGTGTTGTGGACCCTCTGCAATGAAAAGTTCGCACTGAATGGCTTCTTTGGATGAGGAGTACTTCATCATCAATTCTGTTCCACATATCACTGTTTTTCACTATGGCTACTACTCTTATTTAAATGATTTTTTTCACAGCCAAGGTCATGAAGACCATATACATAAACCTTGAAAAGAGTCATGCTGCATTTCATATTTAGGTTTACAAATTATCAGGATTTTTTTCCTAAATTATGTGAAGTAAAGGTCATGTTCTTTTTTAAAATACATTATACTCATTTAAATTAATGTTTATTAAAATACCATCTTTTCTACACTGAAAACTTTTACATATTCAAGTGTCCTATAGTCATTCAACAAATATTCTCTATAGGCTTTCCATACACAGTACTCTTTACAAACTGATATCTTTTTAAAGTAATTAATAACAATAAATGGAGAGAGGAACTAAACTGTACATTATGGTTTTTAGGGAAAAACATAGGGACATGCATTACTAGAAAAAAGATACTATATATATTCTGTAAACAGTGTCAAATCAGCAGTGAATTTGTGCTGACAGAGACTAGTCCCCTAAATATACAATTTTCTAAAATATTAGTTTTTTTATTAGAAGTACAATCACTTGGGATATAACTTTAATATCAAAAAGTCCAGCCACAAATGGCAAGTTTAAGAATGAGTAAGCAGAAAAGAAAAGCACATGATAACTTCTGATTAGACCAAAGCCAAAATGGAGTAGGGGGGACATATATTCCAATCAGTGGTTAATGTGTGTTTAATAAAATTAAGAGAGACATTTTCTCAATGCCATCATGACATCCTTATTCCTCAGAATGTATATCATGGGGTTAAATATCAGGGTAACAATATATAGAAAAGAGAGATAAATTTGTTCTAGAAGAGTGTTTGGATTCAGGTTATAAATATGTAATGATTCCAGATACACAGAATAGAGCCACAACTATGTTGTGAAATGAGCAAGAGGAGAACGCGTTGGTGACTTCATGGTGGTAGACATGATTTTACTGTAGGAGCCAAGTGTCAACAAAAAGGGGATCATCATCAACAGCACAGCAACTGTCAAGACCAGCATCTCATTCAGAAAAGTGTTCCCAAGGGCCAGCTTGAGCATTGGGAGGATGTCACAGAAGTGATTAGCTTGGTTAGATCCACTAAATGGCAGAGAGAAAATATGGAATGTCTGCCCTAATGTGACTGGAATTCCACTCATCCAACAGCCAGTCATCATCAGCCAGATACAGAGCTCATGGTTCATAACCATGAGCAGAATGTGACAAATGGCCACATGGAGGTCACAGACCATTACTGTCAGGAGAAAGCATTCTGTGTTCCCAAGCATAAAGATAAAGCATACTTTTGTAATACGGGCAAAGAAAAATAGGATACTTTTCTGAGTCCAAAGATTTGTGAATATTCTGGAAAGAGTGACAGAGACATAACAGATTTCCAGGAAGAAAATATTACTGAGGAAAAAAATACATGGGGGTTTGGAAAGCCTGGTTATTAGAATAATAATGCCTTTCCCCATAAGTAGTATCACATAAACAAGAAAAATGTCATAAAAAGAAACCTTCAGTGATTGGGAACACAATAAAATCCCCAAAGAACAAACTCGATCATTGAAGTGAAATTCGCTTCTGGTTGGTATTTTGTAGTGTTCCATCTGTAAAAATAGTGAAATTAATCATTTATCCTTTTGATTTTTTTTAATTGACTAGAGAAGATTGAGGAATTTATATATATATTTTGTATTCAAATTCTAGCATTTTATATCATAATATTAAAGAGAAAAACTGAATCTGATGGTGAACATATACTAAATCTAAAGATAGCAATACAATAAAATATATAGTAGGTTTGCATTTTAATGGAATTGAAGGGTTCCCTTACCTTTTATATAAATAACCCTTGCCTCTATTTCAGAACGCCAAACACTATTTGGGTTTCTGTCTTAATCAGTGCTACCCAAGTAGCTATTTTCTTAAATCTGAAATAAATGCTGCTACCTCTCACTTTGGCTTTTTATTTTTAAGGTTAACAGAAACCTATCTCCCCAAAAAAGAATAAGGTGATTTGGAAAATAGAGGTTAGAACAACAACAACAAAAAAAGTATGCTTTAAAGCAAATAAAAGTACAAAGAGTAAAAACAAAGATGACAAAGAAATGAAAAATCCCATGTTTGTATTCTATTTTATGCCTACTATTCTTAAGAAGAAAATAAATTCTAAAAATATTTTTAGTGAAAAAAATCATAGAATTAATCTTTAATATAGCATATATATATTTTTTTCTATAGTAAGTCATAGAAACAGATATAAATAAAGATAAACCAGTATCTTTTCTTATTAAAAGGGGTTTGGTCCAAATTAGTTTCAGTTATTTACCTGATTAATTATTAACACACACATGCTGTACTTATGTAGGATTCTATGATCTCCAAAGTGTTTTAGTATCAGTTCCATTTCAATTTCCTGTATCATAATGAAGGTGAGAAATCCAAATTTTCAGCTTTGATTGGAGTGCAAATTATGAGCTTAAATCCATCTTCTTTACATGGTGAGAATGTTGAATCGTGATTCTCAGAGTTCTACAGTGTTCTAAAATAAACGAAAAATATCAATACAAAAATCAAAGTGACATAATTCATCCTTTTTCTTTCATATTTAGTAATAGCTGCTTTTTTATTTGTTATGTAGTTTTTATTTACTGAATAAAAATTATTTTTTGAGTTACATATTACATTCTTTTTGTAATGGATCCAAACAATAAATAAAAATATAATAATAAATAAATCAGAAATTATTTGAAATCTTGCCACTATGAAGAAGCCAATATTTTCTTTTTCTTTTTTAAATATATTTTTATTGATTTCAGAGAGGAAGGTAGTGGGAGCCAGAGATAGAAACGTCAATGATGAGAGAGACTCATTGACAGGCTGCCTTCTGCATGCCCCCTACTGGGGATCGGCCCTGAAACCTAGGCATGTGCCCTTGACCAGAATCCAGCCTGGAACCCTTCAGTCCACAAGCCGATGCTCTATCCATTGAGCCAAACCAGCTAGGGCAAACCAATATTTTCTTAGAAACAGAGAACAGAGTAGAGGTGGTTGCCAGAAGCAGGGTTGTGGGGAGGGCAAAATGGATGAAGGCGGGCAAAAGACAGAAACTTGGAGTTATATGAAAAATAAGTCATAGGATGTGACCTAGGTGACTATAGTTAATAATACTCTATTGCATATTTGAACGTTGCTAGGTGAGTAGATCTTAAAAGTCCTCATCTTAAGAAAATAATGTTTCATAACTTTATATGGCAATGGATGTTAAGCAGATTTATTGTGGTGATCATTTCACAATATAGACGAACATCAAGTCTTTATCTTCTACACCTGAAACCAATATAATGTCATATATCATTATACCGCAATTAGAACAATAAGAAAGTTATTTTTTTGTTTTATGTATTATAATTTCTTTGTAACAAGTCCAAAATCTAAATAAAAACATAATAACTAAATCAGAAATTGTTTGAAATTCTATCACTGTGAGGAAGGCAATATTCTCTTCTTGTCCACATCCTCCCAGATACTGCTAATCTGAATACACGCCCACTACTGACAAGCACACGCAAAATGCTACATGAGATTATGGAGTGCGATCCTTCTTTGTTTTATAAACATAGAGCTATGACCTACATACATGTGCATTCTTTCTCACATGTCAGCAAAGCTTGGGATGTCCTCAGAGAAGTGGATCTGACGCATATTGTTGAAAAGCTCTGCAGAGTTGCTGCTGCAGATGTTTTCCAGTGTGTTAGGGGGTTCCAGCTGAGAGGGCCTTCCCTTTGCTTCCAGCTTGCTTTTGCACTATAAAAAACCTTTAGTAAGCATTCTTGAACAAACACATGTAATACTCATTCTTGGGCAAATATTATTTCTACCACTTGATGTTACTTTGATGCAATTTTTTAATTAAAAGATAACTATTTTGATTTTACTTTCAAAAGAAAAACAAAAAACCCCACCAAATTATTGCCCCCAAATGATACAGAATTCAATCATTCCAGATGATTCACATAAAATCATTTTAATGAAAAGACTATTTATATGGTGTATTACTTTCTTTGATCTGCTGTAACAGATTACTACAGATTGAGTGGCTTAACACAACAAAAATTAGGTCTCTCACAGTGCTAGAATTCAGAGTCCCAAATCACAGTGTTGGCAGGTTCTCACTCCCTCTGAAGGCTTTAAGGAAGAATCTTTCCTCATTTCTTCCAGCGTTTGGTGGCTCTTGAACTTCTTGGTTGCTTGGTTCTTGGGTGCATCCCCAATCTCTGCCTCTGTCTTCACATGGTGTCCTCTGTGTCTCCATCTGTTTTCTAAACTTTCTATGCCTTACTGTCTCATAAGGTCACTGGTCAGGGATTTAGTGTCTACTTTAAGTCAGGATGATCTTATTTCCTTAATTTGATACAACTTAATTTGATACAACTGCAAAGGCCTTTTATTTTATCCAAAAAGGCCACATTTTCAAGTTCTAGATGGAACTTGAAAAAAAAAATATATATATATATATAATTTTGGGATATATATATATATATATATATATATATATATATATATATATATATATTTTGTGATATATATATATATATATATATATATATATATATATTCCTATATTAACCCAATACACATTGATATGGATAGTTTAGAGTAAAAATTTCAGATACTTCTAATACTAAGTAGATATTACTGAAGCAAAACTTGAAATTGCAAGGGGAGGGATGATGTTATCAGAGACAGTTAGTGCTGGGATAATAGAGGGGACACCCTCAGGGTTTGTAGTCTTAAAGCACCATGGACAGTGACAGGAGATAGAAACAAGGAAAAAATGCAAACAAACAAACAAACAAACACAAAAGAACCCCACTAGGATTCCCTTCTTCCACCATCTCAGCTACTGCTGGTTTTTCTTCATTGACCAAATATAATCATAATACAGTGGAGGTCAGTAAATATATCTGAAGGAATGGGAAGGTTAAAGAAATATATCACAGAACATGACTCTAATCTCTGGTTATAAAACACACTCAGTTAAGTATCATTGTATTGCTCAGACAATCGCTTACCTCACTAGTTCATAGTGAGAGGAAAGATGAATCTTCAAATTAGACTGTTACAATTGAGATAATTTGTGATGTGATTACACGGAAGCCCTTTACTTAACTCTAGCCCCTTAACTAAGGCCCCTTAACATAATGGGAGGTTGCTATGATGATATAAATGATCATTACTTAAAAATGGGTGGAAGGGGCAAAGGGGGAGAAATGGGGGAACATCTGTAATACTCTCAACAATAAAAACAAATTTTTTAAAAAGTGCAGAAATTTCTGAAAACAACAACATAGGAATGAAACTAGATATTTTTTTCCTGTTGTACCTATGTGACAAACACTTAAACACACCTGTTAGCAAGTTCAAGTCTTTGCGTCATTGTAATAACTTAGTTGCTAATTTTTTCAGTGCCATCATGATGTCTTTGTTCCTCAGAGTATATATAATGGGGTTCAATGTTGGGATCAAAACCGTGTAGAAAAGGGAGATCAGTTTCCCAATTCCTTCAGATTGATTTGGTTTGGGTTGTAAATAAGTGATAGTAGCTGTTCCATAGAATAAGACCACAACAATCAGGTGAGATGAACAGGTGGAGAAGGCTTTAGCCCTCCCTCTGGCTGAAGACAATTTCAGAATGCTGGAAATAATTTTGCCATAGGAGACAACAATCAACAGAAATGGAACCATGATAAATATCACCGCAACTACATAGACCGCTATCTCATTCACAAACGTGTCCCCACAAGCAAGCTTGAGTACTGGGGGGATGTCGCAGAAGAAATGATTAATTGTGTTAGACCCACAAAAGGGCAGAGAAAAAATCTGGCATGTTTGTCCAATTACAACTGGAACTCCACTGACCCAGGAGGCAATCACCAGCTGGACACAGACCTTGTGGTTCATGACTAGAGGGTAGTGCAGAGGGTTACAAATGGCCACGTAGCGGTCATAGGCCATCACGGTCAGGAGGAGACACTCTGAGCCTCCGAACATCAGGACAAAACACATTTGTGTAGCACAAGCAAGCAAAGAAATGTTTCCTTTCTGGGTCAAAAGGTCCATGAGCATTCTTGGGATAGTGACTGTTACGTAACAGATTTCTAGAAAGGAAAAATTGCTGAGGAAAAAATACATGGGGGTCTGGAGAGCAGGGTCAATTTTTGTTATCAGTATTATGATGCTATTGCATATGAGGATAGTCAGATAGATGACTAAAAATATCCCAAAAAGAATCCATTGGATATTGGGAATGTCAGAAAACCCCAAAAGAACAAATTCCATCATTGCAGTGAAATTTGAGTTTTCTGTTTTTAATCTGTTCTCCATCTGCAAATATGGTAAATTCAAGATGGTTAATTCATTTCTGTTCTTGAACCACATCTTCTTCTTCTGTTAATTGTTTTAAATGCATGAAAGTATTTCTATAATCTCTAAAATTATTTCCATCATTACCTTCCTCTATTTCTAGGGAATGATATTTGAAACTTTGGAAATGAACTGATGTGCAGTTAAATTAATCCAAGAAATAAAATCCTAATATATTTTATACTTAAGTGGAATGATATCAAAAGAAGATGAGAAGTGTGCATTGTTATTTAGAGCTTATTGTGCAATAATAATATCTAATCATTGCACCCCTATTAAGAGTGGAATTATGATGCAGGCTTTTTTCTATTGTTTTTGCCTGGGGTTCATCATTTTTATTCTGTATTGATTGACCTATTCCATCTTCTTTCAATGTAAAGCTTTTCTCTTACAGTTTTTGTTTATTCTTATTCAAAATGAGCTTTAAATCTTCCTAATTGTATAATCAATGAGAATAAACTTTCTCAAAACAAACCTTTTTAAGTTAGGGAATAAATATATCCAATATTAATGATCTACTTTATGTACCACACCTATCACTTATGCTAAGTTTAAAAAACCATTCTATCATCCTGTTAAATAACTTTCCCTATTAACATCTCCACAGTGTATGCACTATCTGGTAAATATAAATAAACCTTTAACTCAGTCAAGAGTTACCTGAAGTGAATAATTTTGTTATAAATATCATTACTATTTCTATTTCACATATTTCTAATTTTACTTTATAATTAAGAAAGTTAAGAACTGCATGATTTATTTTAAGTAATTATTCATTTTCAGATAAAGATCCTAGAATTTTATGCTTTCCTGTTTTATTCTTTGTATGTTGATCCTCAAGTTTATAACTACCTTTACATTAAATAAGCTTATGACACATTTACAGCTTACCTTTATGGATTTGCATGAAGCTGACTTTGTGAGTGTAGGTGCTTTTTAACCTGTAAACTTTTTAAGTTCCTTGGTGTCAGTCATGGTAACTCTACAATTCTTGCTAGCTTCAACGCTGGCTGTTCTTAAGTAGGAAGTAGCCATGCTCACCCTGGGGGACATCTTTCTCCTGTGTATCAATTTAATTCCTAGATGACGGCTTCTGTTTGGCAATCATCTGGGTTTATCACTTGAAACTGCTTTCTCTGTAGATGGCCTGTCTTCTTCATCCCCTTCCTGGCATAAAGCTCCCCAGTATGGGGTAGTCCCTGGGTGAAGAAATACCACTTAATCACCTAGTTTTACTTTCAAGATAAAGTTAAAACTCCTTCTATGTATTGTATTTCAGATCCTTCATAATTGGTGTGGATTTGCTTTCCTTTATTTATTTCTGTAATTCATACAGACCTAGAGCATCCACAATTTTAGAAAAATGTGCTCATTGTTTATCACTGGACATGGCACACTTCCTCTCTTCCATACATTTGGGCGGTTAGATCTCTTTTCAGAAGTGGAACTCTCTGTCCCTAGATTAACTTTTGTGGAAAATAGAGCATCTCATGTGTGCTGACAAAATTCTGGATGATTTTATTCACGTTATGGTCAAAAGGGATATATTTAAATGATTCAGAGACACAGACAACAGCATGGTGTTACCTGAAGGAAGGAGGGTGGGGGGTTAGTATACAGGATAAAGGAAGGTCAAATATATGGTGACAGAAGATTTGACTTTTGATGGTGGGCACATAATGCAATATACAGGTGATGTATCTTAGAATTGTATACTTGACACCTACATAATCATTAACCAATGTTACCCCAATAAATTTAATTAAAAATAAATAAATAAAATTAAAAATGCAATATCTGGGAAGCACCATAAAGTGAAGTGTAATTAAAAAAAATGTAAGCCACTCAAAAATAAGCATTGTCCTGGCTGGTGGGGCTTAGTGGTTAGAGCGTTGGCCTGCACAACAAAGTGCCACAGTTTGATTCTAGGTCAAGGGGTTTGGGGTTCACTCCTGGGCCCCTACCCTTCCTCCCTTCGGGGTGCAGCGTGAGGCAACCAGTCAATGTGTTTTTCTTACATAGATGTTTCTCTCCCTCCTTCCCTCCAATCTCTCTGAAAAGCAATGGAAAAATATCCGAAGTGTTATTCAAAGTGGTTATAAGATTTTACTCTCCCACCAGCAGGGTGTGAGAATGATTGCTTGACCCCCCCCTTGCCAACATTTGGCATTGTTAGAGTTTTGATATTTGCCATTCTTATGGTTGATTGTGATGCCTCATTATGTTTTGATTTCATTTTTAATGACTAAATATGTGCATATTTTATGTACTTACTGGCTATATGTTTTTTTTCTTTTTTAAAAATTTATTGTCTAAACTTTTACATATGTCTCCTTTGTTTTTTTGATGAAGTATTCAGTCCATTAGCTCTCTCTCTCTCTTTCTCTCTCTCTCTTTCTTTTTTTTTTTTTACTGGATTGTCTTATTATTATTGGGTGGCAAGTATTTGTTATATATTCTTGTCAGAAATCCATGTGGGGCCAAAGCAGGTTTATGTTGTGAGTGTGGGAAACACAGTATTTATTCTTGTATTATTATTTTATTAATTACTGTATTCTTTTTTGATATGAACAAATGTAAACCTACTTATGCCCCACCCTATATGTATGAAGAATATTTTCCCTTTCTCTCTGGTTTACTTTTGTACCTTTTAATGTCATGCTTTGAAGAAAACTATGTTAATTTTAGTACAATAAAATATGTATTTTTATGAATTATGCTGTAGCACTTTATACACTCTAGAAACCTGTTCAAATATTGCCTTCCTGAGAGGCAGTCTAATGGTGAATAAGCATGACCTCCTGACCTGCCTTGACACATTGCACTGGGAAAATTTGGAAAGGCTTTCTTTATTCCAATGCCTCTTCCCTTTGTTCTGTGGGAGTCAGCAGAGGTAGAATTGCCTATAAGTTAATATTTTATGTCTAGTGTTTTTCAGCTCAATTGTTCGTCTTCATATGGGACCCACCTGAGCCATACCTGTGCTTTTCAGCCAAAAATTCAAGCTGACCCTGGGAAGCCCACATTCCTTCATGGTGCTAACATGGCTAGGGCAATCCCCAGGACCATACAAGGGTTTCACCACTTTCATGGCCCTTCTATGACTATTCGTATTTCTTTCATCTTCCTCCAACTGGATTTCCAATGTGCAATGTCTGATATAAAATTCTAAGGTTATACATTTTAAAAGGAAATAAGATTCTGATGTTCATATGTTGACTGAACACAGAACTTAGAATGCAAGCATTGTGTACACCAATACCCACCCTGGCTTCCCTACTTCAGACACCTTTCATAGTTTCAGTATTCCATCCATAACAGTCTGATCTTATTGGCGGATAACACAGCTTTAGAGGTTACATTGCTAAAAATATATTAAAAAGCAATCCTCAGTACTTTTGATATCTCTTTTACACAGAATTTTAGAATATCGCTAAGATCTATTTTCTTATGATGTTTTATAATCTCTTTTATATAAAGGACAAAACTATATTTTCTTATAATTGGATACTATTATGACCTTGATAATTGTTTCATAAAGTTTTTTTTTTCCAATTTTCTCTTAAGCTGTGGTTTTAATGGTAGGGAGGAATTGTACAGAAATTATGTTATATGCACTTTCTCATCACCTTCTAAAGAGCTCTGATGATGGATGTGATTGGAGAGATGGAGAAGGTGGAGGTGAGTGAAGGCATTCTGTGTTTTGAAAGTAACATCATGGGGAACTTGGTGAGAAAACCCATGATCCTGGAAAGGTTGGTGTTTGTTTTATAGAATGTAGGATTATGTGGAGGAAAAGAGACATCGGGAGACTAATATGGGTTTTATCTCATTTTGCTGCTTTAGCATTCAAATTTACATTTTCCTATCTTCTTACACAGTTATTCCATTGTCATTAAGGCCCTATAAAGTTTCTTTAAAGAAAGAAAGGAAAATTGCTGATTCGTGCCTCATAGAGAGAGAGCTGGACATGAGAAAAGTGACTCTCACACATCACAGGGATAAAGTTTTAGTATCTATATATATAAAAGGCTAAGCGACCATTGAATCCGAAACAACCAAACGGACGACTGAACAGGTTGTGTGGGGCTTCCAGGCCAGCAGGGGGGTTTGTGAGGGGTGACCAAACAACTGAGCAGCAGGCTGCATGGGGCAACCAGGCCCACAGGGAGGGCAGTTGTGGGTGACCAGACCAGCAGGGGTGGGCAGTGAGACGTGACCAGGCCGGCAGAGGGGGGCAGTGAGGGGTGGCCAGGTTGGGGGGGGGGGGGCAGTTGTGGGCGACCACACTGGCAGGGGGTGCAGTAAGGGGCGACCAGGCCGGTGTGGGGGCACTAAGGGGTGACCAGGCTGGGGGGGCAGTTGGGGGCAACCAGGCCAGCAGGGAGGCAATTGGGGGTGACTACGCCTGCAGGGGGGCAGTTGGGGTGACCAGACCAGCAGGGGGGCAGTTAGGTGCAATAAGGCAGGCAGGCAGGTGAGCAGTTAGGAGCCAGTGGTCCCTGATTGAGAGAGGGATGTCCTGGATTAGAGAGAGTGCAGGCTGGGCTGAGGGAACCCCATGCACGAATTTTGTGCACCGGGTCTCTAGTTTTAATATAAAAATCTTTGTTTCAATTACTGAAATACCTTTATTTTTCTCACCTCCACAATTTGTATTATTATTTTTTTATACATTTAAAACCTGTAAAACAAAATTACAATCAAGTCTTTTAATTAATACAATAAAAGTAAAAGCAGTTTGTTGGCATTCTAGAGGAAAACTAAAATCTGGAACTAAGTGTGCCCTTTTTTCATATGTGAATTTACCTTACTGAATTAGCTGATGAATCACCAATAAAAACAGGTGGAATGTCAATTTTCTTTAATGCATCAACTTACTATTGTTGGATTCTAATTCTTCCTTGCTCTCCATGACCTTGCTTAATTTTAATACACTTAGTGATCACAAGCAAGTAAAACATCAGTAGTTACACCTTTGCTGCAAAGTTAATTCAATACCTATTATTTTTCAGACAACATGTTGGGCTCTGGAGATACAAAGATGCATATTCTTTTTTTTTTTTTTTTTTTGTGAAAAAAAATGTAGGCAATATTCTGGAATCTAGAGAACAATGACAGCAACAACCTTTAATGACACCACTATGTTATTTCAAAATTTTCAATACCTTGAACTTGAGGAGGAAACTGGTCTTGCAGAACTTGTTATCTAAATGCAGAGGCCATGGAACTGTGAACAATGTACTGCCCCGGGTGGGGGGGAGGGAGGGGAGTGTTGTTATGTTGGTGCCAGGATGGACCATCTGATGTGGCCTGACACCTGGGGGCTTTCCTGCAGGAAATAAATTGCATAGATAATATTATTTCATGAATGTTGTCTAGTCCATATAACCTGATATGGTTAATTGTTCTCATTTTAATAATATATACATATATATTTTTTATCTGAGATGACAAATAAAAAAATCCAAATTTAGTATAAATTATTATCCTATATAATAAAAGGCTAACATGCATATCGACCAAACGGTGGAATGACCAGTCACTATGACACACGCTGACCACCAGGGGCAGACACTTAATGCAGGAGCTGCTCCCTGTTGGTCAGCGTGCTCCCACAGGGAGAGCACCGCTTAGCCAGAAGCTGAGCTGACAGCTGGTGAGGGCAGCGGGAGTGGTGTGGAGCGGGCCTAAGCCATCAGTTGGACATCCTCCAATGACTCCTGAACTCAGCTTAAGAAAATAATGTTTCATAACTATATATGGCAATAGATGTTAAGCAGATTTATTGTGGTGATCATTTCACAATATAGACGAACATCAAGTCTTTATCTTCTACACCTGAGACCAATATAATGTTATATGTCATTATACCTCAATTAGAACAATAAGAAAGTTATGTTTTTTGTTTTATGTATTATAATTTCTTTGTAACAAGTCCAAAATCTAAATAAAAACATAATAACTAAATTAGAAATTGTTTGATATTCTACCACTGTGAGGAAGGCAATATTCTCTTCTTGTCCACATCCTCCCAGATACTGCTAATCTGAATACACGCACACTACTGACAAGCACACGCAAAATGCTACATGAGATTATGGAGTGCGATCCTTCTTTGTTTTATAAACATAGAGCTATGAGCTACATACATGTGCATTCTTTCTCACATGTCAGCAAAGCTTGGGATGTCATTAGAGAAGTGGATCTGACCCATTGTGTTGAAAAGCTCTGCAGAGTTGCTGCTGCAGATGTTTTCCAGTGTGTTAGGGGGTTCCAGCTGAGAGGGCCTCTCTTTGCTTCCAGCTTGCTTTTGCCCTATAAAAAACCTTTAGTAAGCATTCTTGAACAAACACATGTAATACTCATTCTTGGGCAAATATTATTTCTACCACTTGATGTTACATTAATGCAATTATTTTAAGTAAAAGATAACTATTTTGATTTTACTTTCAAAAGAAAAAAACCCCCACCAAATTATTGCCCCCAAATGATACAGAAATCAATCATTCCAGATGATTCACATAAAAGCATTTTAATGAAAAGACTATTTATGTGGTGTATTACTTTCTTTGATCTGCTGTAACAAATTACTACAGATTGAGTGGCTTAACACAACAAAAATTAGGTCTCTCACAGTTCTAGAATTCAGAGTCCCAAATCACAGTGTTGGCAGGTTCTCACTCCCTCTGAAGGCTTTAAGGAATTATCTTTCCTTGTTTCTTCCAGCGTTTGGTGGCTCTTGACCTTCTTGGCTGCATGGTTCTTGGGTGCATCCCTCCAATCTTCCTCTGTCTTCACATGGTGTCCTCTGTGTCTCCATCTGTTTTCTAAACTTTCTATGCCTTTCTGTCTCATAAGGACACTGGTCAGGGATTTAGTGTCCACCTTAAGTCAGGATGATCTTATTTCCTTAATTTGATACAACTGCAAAAGCCTTTTATTTTTTCCAAAAAGGCCACATTTTCAAGTTCTAGATGGATATATATATATATATATATATATATATATATTCCTATACTTAACCCAATACACATTGATATGGATAGTTTAGAGTAAAAATTTCAGATACTTCTAATACTAAGTAGATATTACTGAAGCAAAACTTGAAGTTGCAAGGGGAGGGATGATGTTATCAGAGATAGTTAGTGCTGGGATAATAGAGGGGACACCCTCAGGGTTTGTAGTCTGAAAGCACCATGGACAGTGACAGGAGATCAAAAAAGGAAAAATGCAAAAAACAAACAAACAAACAAACAAACAAACACACAAAAAAACCCCACTAGGATTCCCTTCTTCCACCATCTCAGCTACTGCTTGTTTTTCTTCATTGGCCAAATATAATCATAATACAGTGGAGGTCAGTTAATATATCTGAAGGAATGGGAAGGTTAAAGAAAATATATCACAGAACATGACTCTAATCTCTGGTTATATAACACACTCAGTTAAGTATCATTGTATTGCTCAGACAATGTCTTACCTCACTAGTTCATAGTGAGAGGAAAGATGAATCTTCAAATTAGATTGTTACAATTGAGATAATTTGTGCTGTGATTACATGGAAGCTCTTTGCTTAACTCTATGAAACTAAGGCCCCTTAACATAATGTGAGGTTGCTATGATTATATCAATGATCATTACTTAAAAATGGGTGGAAGGGGCAAAGGGGGAGAAATGGGGGAACATCTGTAATACTCTCAACAATAAAAACAAATTTTTTAAAAAGTGCAGAAATTTCTGAAAACAACAACATAGGAATGAAACTATATCCCCACCCCCAATTGTATCTATGTGACAAACATATAAACACACCTGTTAGCAAGTTCAAATCTTTGAGTCATCGTAAAAACTTAGTTGCTAGATTTTTCAGTGCCATCATGATGTCTTTGTTCCTCAGAGTATATATAATGGGGTTCAATGTTGGGATTAAAATGGTGTAGAAAAGGGACAGCAGTTTCCCAATTCCTTCAGATTGATTTGGTTTGGGTTGTAAATAAGTGATAGTAGCTGTTCCATAGAATAAGACCACAACAATCAGGTGAGATGAACAGGTAGAGAAGGCTTTAGTCCTCCCTCTGGCTGAAGACAATTTCAGAATGCTGGAAATAATTTTGCCATAGGAGACAACAATCAACAGAAATGGAACCATGATAAATATCACCGCAGATACATAGACCGCTATCTCATTCACAAACGTGTCCCCACAAGCTAGTTTGAGTACTGGGGGGATGTCGCAGAAGAAATGATTAATTGTGTTAGACCCACAAAAGGGCAGAGAAAAAATCTGGCATGTTTGGCCAAACATGACTGGAACTCCACTGACCCAGGAGGCAGTCACCAGCTGGACACAGACCTTGTGGTTCATGACTAGAGGGTATTGCAGAGGGTTACAAATGGCCACGTAGCGGTCATAGGCCATCACGGTCAGGAGGAGACACTCTGAGCCTCCGAACATCAGGACAAAACACATTTGTGTAGCACAAGCAAGCAAAGAAATGTTTCCTTTCTGGGTCAAAAGGTCCATGAGCATTCTTGGGATAGTGACTGTTACGTAACAGATTTCTAGAAAGGAAAAATTGCTGAGGAAAAAATACATGGGGGTCTGGAGAGCAGGGTCAATTTTTGTTATCAGTATTATGATGCTATTGCATATAAGGATAGTCAGATAGATGACTAAAAATATCCCAAAAAGAATCCATTGGATATTGGGAATGTCAGAAAACCCCAAAAGAACAAATTCCATCATTGCAGTGAAATTTGAGTTTTCTGTTTTTAATCTGTTCTCCATCTGCAAATATGGTAAATTCAAGATGGTTAATTCATTTCTGTTCTTGAACCACATCTTCTTCTTCTGTTAATTGTTTTAAATGCATGAAAGTATTTCTATAATCTCTAAAATTATTTCCATCATTACCTTCCTCTATTTCTAGGGAATGATATTTGAAACTTTGGAAATGAACTGATGTGCAGTTAAAATAAATCCAAGAAATAAAATCCTAGTATGTTTTATACTTAAGTGGAATGATATCAAAAGAAGATGAGAAGTGTGCATTGTTATTTAGAGCTTATTGTGCAATAATAATATCTAATCATTGCACCCCTATTAAGAGTGGAATTATGATGCAGGCTTTTTCTATTGTTTTTGTCTGGGTTCATCATTTTTATTCTGTATTGATTGACCTATTCCATCTTCTTTCAATGTAAAGCTTTTCTCTTACAGTTTTTGTTTATTCTTATTCAAAATGAGCTTTAAGTCTTCCCAATTATATAATCAATGAGAATAAACTTTATCAAAACAAACCTTTTTAAGTTAGGGAATAAATATATCCAATATTAATGTTCTACTTTATGTACCACACCTCTCACTTATGCTAAGTTTAAAAAACAATTCTATCATCCTGTTAAATAACTTTCCCTATTAACAGCTCCTATACAGTGTATGCACTATCTGATAAATATAAATAGATCTTTAACTCAGTCAAGTAATATGGCTCATTCACCCACATTTGTAACCAAATACAATTCTCTTTTTCTATTTTGCCTTCATAACTTTGCCTAATAAAATATAACTTTGATTAAACCCAATTATTTGCTCTGGACATTTAAATAGATTTTACATATGAATGAAAGTAAACAAATGCACACACACACACAATCTTGGTTTGGTTTATGTTAAAGTCCTCCAGTATCAGACAGTCAACACAGTCTGACAATTTCTATTACATTTTATTAATATTTGATTTGTAACTTTCCAAAACAAATATTATGTTTTCCTATCCCATCAAATCTACTACACCTATTGCCACCTTATAGCCCAATCAGCTGTTTTTGCCTTAATACTTTGATAATTAAAACTGATAAGGCAAATATTTTTTCACATTTCCCTATTTTCATCAGTCCTAGTTTTCAAAATTAGCTGAAGTGAATAATTTTATTATAAATATCATTACTAT
Organism: Eptesicus fuscus; assembly: GCF_027574615.1. Taxonomy (NCBI): domain Eukaryota; kingdom Metazoa; phylum Chordata; class Mammalia; order Chiroptera; family Vespertilionidae; genus Eptesicus; species Eptesicus fuscus. The sequence continues at coordinate 66,492,485 of NC_072485.1, read as the reverse complement.
TTCTATTTCACATATTTCTAATTTTGCTTTATAATTAAGAAAGTTAAGAACTGCATGATTTATTTTAAGTAATTATTCATTTTCAGGTAAAGATCCTAGAATTTCATGCTTTCCTGTTTTATTCTTTGTATGTTGATCCTCAAGTTTATAACTACCTTTACATTAAATAAGCTTAAAACACAATTACCGCTTACCTTTATGGATTTGCATGAAGCTGACTTTGTGAGTGTAGGTGCTTTTTTAACCTGTAAACTTTTTAAGTTCCTTGGTGTCAGTCATGGTAACTCTACAATTCTTGCTAGCTTCAACGCTGGCTGTTCTTAAGTAGGAAGTAGCCATGCTCACCCTGGGGGACATCTTTCTCCCGTGTATCAATTTAATTTCTAGATGACGGCTTCTGTTTGGCAATCATCTGGGTTTATCACTTGAAACTGCTTTCTCTGTAGATGGCCTGTCTTCTTCATCCCCTTCCTGGCATAAAGCTCCCCAGTATGGGGTAGTCCCTGGGTGAAGAAATACCACTTAATCACCTAGTTTTACTTTCAAGATAAAGTTAAAACTCCTTCTATGTATTGTATTTCAGATCCTTCATAATTGGTGTGGATTTGCTTTCCTTTATTTATTTCTGTAATTCATACAGACCTAGAGCATCCACAATTTTAGAAAAATGTGCTCATTGTTTATCACATGGACATGGCACACTTCCTCTCTTCCATATATTTGGGCGGTTAGATCCCTTTCCAGAAGTGAAATTCTCTGTCCCTAGATTAACTTTTGTGGAAAATAGAGCATCTCGTGTGTGCTGGTAAAATTCTGGGTGATTTTATTCACGTATGGTCAAAAGGGATATATTTAAATGACTCAGAGACACAGACAACAGCAATGTGTTACCTGAAGGAAGGTGGGTGGGGGTTAGTATACAGGATAAAGGAAGGTCAAATATATGGTGAAAGGAGATTTGACTTTGGTTGGTGGGCATATAATGCAATATACAGATGATATATCTTAAAATTGTACACTTGGAAACCTATATAATCCTTAACTAATGTAATCCCAATAAATTTAATTAAAATAAATAAAAAAATTTAAAAATGCAATATCTGGGAAGCACCATAAAGTGAAGTGCAATTAAAAAAAAAATGTAAGCCACTAAAAAATAAGCATTGTCTTGGCTGGTGGGGCTCAGTGGTTAGAGTGTTGGCCTGCACACCAAAGGTTCACAGGTTTGATTCCAGGTCAAGAGGTTTCAGTTCACTCCCTGCCCCCGCATCTGTGCCCCTACTGGGCACAGTGTGAGGCAACCAGTCAACGTGTTTTTCCTACATAGATGTTTCTCTCCCTCCTTCCCTTCCAATCTCTCTGAAAAGCAATGGAAAAATATCCGAAGTGTTATTCAAAGTGGTTATAAGATTTTACTCTCCCACCAGCAGGGTGTGAGAAGAATGATTGCTTGACCGCCCCCCCCCTGCCAACATTTGGCATTGTTAGAGTTTTCAATATTTGCCATTCTAATGGTTGATTGTGATGCCTCATTATGTTTTGATTGCATTTTTTAGTGCATGTTTTATGTACTTACTGGCTATATATTTTTTTTTCTTTTTTTATTTATTGTCTAAAGTTTTACATATGTCTCCTTTGTTTTTTGATGAAGTGTTCATTCAGTCCATTAGCTCTCTCTCTCTCTCTTTTTTTTCTGGGTTGTCTTATTATTATTGGGTGGCAAGTATTTGTTATATATTCTTGTCATAAGTCCTTGGTCAGAAATCCAGGGTGGGGCCAAAGCAGGTTTATGTTGTGAGTGCGGGAAACACAGTATTTACTCTTGTATTATTATTTTATTAATTACTGTATTGTTTTCCATATGAACAAATGTAAACTTACTGATGTCCCACCCTATATGTATGAAGGATATATTTCCCTTCTCTCTGGTTTACTTTTGTACCTTTTAATGCCATGCTTTGAAGAAAAATATGTTAAGCATGACCTCCTGACCTGCCTTGACACATTCCACTGGGAAAATTTGGAAAGGCTTTCTTTATTCCAATGCCTCTTCCCTTTGTTCTGTGGGAGTCAGCAGAGGTAAAACTGCCTATAAGTTAATATTTTATGTCTAGTGTTTTTCAGCTCAATTGTTCATCTTCATATGGGACCCACCTGAGCCATACCTGTGCTTTTCAGCCAAAAATTCAAGCTGACCCTGGGAAGCCCACATTCCTTCATGGTGCTAACATGGCTAGGGCAATCCCCAGGACCATACAAGGGTTTCACCACTTTCATGGCCCTTCTATGACTATTCGTATTTCTTTCATCTTCCTCCAACTGGATTTCCAATGTGCAATGTCTGATATAAAATTCTAAGGTTATACGTTTTAAAAGGAAATAAGATTCTGATGTTCATATGTTGACTGAACACAGAACTTAGAATGCAAGCATTGTGTACACCAATACCCACCCTGTCTTCCCTGCTTCAGACACCTCTCATAGTTTCAGTATTCCATCCATAACAGTCTGATCTTATTGGGGAGAACACAGCTTTAGAGATTACATTGCTAAAAATATATTAAAAAGCAATCTACTGTATTTTTGATATCTCTTTTACACAGAATTTTAGAATATCTCTAAGATCTATTTAATTAAGATGTTTTATAATCTCTTTTATATAAAGAACAAAACTATGTTTTCTTATAATTGGACCTTGATAATTGTTTCTTAAAGGTTTTTTTTTCCAGTTTTCTCTTAAGCTGTGGTTTTAATGGTAGGAAGAGATTGTACAGAAATTATGTTACATGCACTTTCTCATCACCTTCTAAAGAGCTCTGATGATGGATGTGATTGGAGAGCTGGAGAAGGTGGAGGTGAGTGAAGGCATTCTGTGTTTTGAAAGTAACATCATGGGGAACTTAGTGAGAAAACCCACAATCCTGGAAAGGTTGGTGTTAGTTTTACAGAATGCAGGATTATGTGGAGGAAAAGAGACATAGGGAGTACAGAGATGACTAATATGGGTTTTATCTCGTTTTGCTGCTTTAGCATTCAAATTTACATTTTTCTATCTTCTTACACAGTTATTCCTTTGTCATTACACAGTTATTCCTTTGTCATTAAGGCCCTATAAGTTTATTTAAAGAAAGAAAGGAAAATTGCTGATTTATGCCTCAGAGAGAGAGAGAGAGAGAGAGAGAGAGCTGGAAGTGAGAAAAGTGACTCTCACACATCCCAGGGATAAAGTTATAGTATCTCTATATATAAAAGGCTAAGCGACCATTGAATCTGAAACAACCGAACAGACAACCAAACAAGTTGTGTGGGGCGACCAGGTTGGTGGTGGGGGGGGGGGGGAGGGAGGGGCAGTTGCAGGTGACCACACCGGCAGGGCATGCAGTAAGGGGTGACCAGGCCAGCGGGGTGGGGGGGGAAAAGAGGGGGCACTAAGGGGTGACCAGGCTGGTGGGTGGGCAGTTGGGGGCAACCATGCCGGCAGGTGGGCAATTGGGGGTGACTACATCTTCAGGGGGGCAGTTGGGGGTGACCAGACCAGCAGGGGGGCAGTTAGGTTCAATCAGGCAGGCAGGCAGGTGAGCAGTTAGGAGCCAGTGGTCCCGGATTGTGAGAGGGATGGCCTGGATTGGAGAGGGTGCAGGCTGGGCTGAGGGGACCCCCCCGCCCCCCATGCACAAATTTTGTGCACTGGGCCTCTAGTTTTTATATAAAAATCTTTTTTTCAATTACTGAAATACCTTTATTTTTCTCACCTCCACAATTTGTATTATTATTTTTCTATACATTTAAAACCTGTAAAACAAAATTACAATCAAGTCTTTTAATTAATACAATAAAAGTAAAGGCAGTTAGTTGGCATTCTAGAGGAAAACTAAATTCTGGTACTACGTGTGCCCCCTTTTTCATATGTGAATTTATCTTACTGAATTAGCTGATGAATCACCAATAAAAACAGGTGGAATGTCAATTTTCTTTAATGCATCAACTTACTGTTGGATTCTAATTCTTCCTTGCTCTCCATGACCTTGCTTGATTTTAATACACTTCGTGATCACAAGCAGGTAAAACATCAGTAGTTACACCTTTGCTGCAAAGTTAATTCAATACCTATTATTTTTCAGACAACATATTGGGCTCTGGAGATACAAAGATGAATGTTCTTTTTTTTTTTGAAAAAAATGTAGGCAATATTCTGGAATCTAGAGAACAATGACAACAACAACCTTTAATGATTCCACTGTGTTATTTCAAAAATTTCAATACCTTGAACTTGAGGAGGAAACTGGTCTTGCAGAATTTGTTATCTAAATGCAGAGGCCATGGAACTGTGAACAATGCACTGCCCTGGGGCGGGGGAGAGGGTTGTTATGTTGGTGCCAGGATGGACCATCTGATGTGGCCTGACACCTGGGGGCCTTCCTGCAGGCCACGAGCGGGATATATATAGACAGGCTCTCTGCATGTTTCTTCACTCTGATTTGGAAATTATTACCAGAGTCCCCTAGTGTTAATGAACGGGGCCCCTCCTTTTCTCTAGGAAGCATGCTTGGTATTTCTTTGGTCTTCTGTAACAAACTCAGTTTTGAGTTAATTTTCTATTTAAAAATAAGAGCGTAGTTTATTTCATGTGACATACAAATATGAAATCACTCGTCCAGAATACTTGAGATTCCTAGCAATATTGGAGAAGAACCAAAATTAATGTCTGGAGTCTGTGATAGATAAGAAACACATTTTCAGAAACTACATTTTAGAGTCATAGAACAATCCATGTCGACAGGAATTTTCTTAATGCCATCCAAACATCTGTGTTTCTCAGGCAATATATCATGGGGTTCAACACTGGTATCACAGTGGTGTAAAAAGGAGAAAGAAATTTGTCCATCCCTGTTGAAGTACTGGACTTTGGTCTTAAATATGAAATCATTCCTGATCCAAAGAGAAAAGCTACAATCATGAGGTGGGAAGAGCAAGTGGAGAATGCCTTGGCTCGCCCAGTTGCTGATGGCAGTGTCAGGATGGTGGAGATAACTTTCCCATAAGATCCAAGAATCAACATGAAAGGAATAGTGACAAGTTAGAACAGCAAGAACATAAATCAACATTGCTATCATGAAGTGTCCCCACAGGCAAGCCTAACGATTGGTGGTATGTCACAGAAAAAGTGATTCAACTGGTGAGACCCACAGAAGGGTAGAGAGAAAATGTGGTAGGTGAGCCCTATGTGCACTGGAATTCCAGTCACCCAACAGCCAGCTGCCAAATGCATACACCGCCTATTGTTCATGATGAGAGGGTAGAGTAATGGCTTGCAAATGGCAACATACCTGCCATACGCCATTACAGTCAAAATAAAGCACTCAGTGGCTCCCAAGACCAGAAAGAAATACATTTGAGTAGCACAGGCCAGAAAGGAAATATTTCTGTTTTGTCTACAAAGATCTATTAACAATCTGGGGACAGTGACTGGCACATAACATATTTTTAAGGAAGAAAAGTTCCCAAGGAAAAAATACATGGGGTTCCGAAGGGAAGGATCCGCCTTGATTATTAGAACAATGAGGCTATTTCCCATCAGAATAATCACATAGATGATAAAAAACACCCCAAAAAGAAATCCTTGGAGACTGTGAACATCCGAAAAGCTGAGCAGGAAAAAACCCATCAATGTAGTGTGGTTTTCCCATGAGGGATTTTGTCCTGTAGATTCCATATATGAACAAAACAGTTCCAATGTAGAAGTCCCTTCAACTCACTGGCATGGGATAGGTAATGCAGGATTTTTTTTGTTGGTTTTGTACTTTTGTTAATATGTTTGAAATCCAATATCTTAAAATTCTGACATGGCAAAAAGAAAACAATCTTAAACTTTATTTTTCCTGTTCATATTAACAACATGCACAAATGAAGAACATGGCAAAACAGACATGTCAGGTAGCTTAGTCTCGGGATAAGAACCTCTCGAAGTAACTTGTGAGACATTTTTCTCCTTCCCGCCCAATCTGCTCCATGTTTGCTTTTTATTTGCATTTTTGTCTGCCTAGCACCTGCTAGTTTGCTATCTGTTTAGATGTTTTTTTCATCATGTTTGGTTTTATGTTTCCTCTGTGAACTTCATCTCAGATGACTGAAGGGCAAGGTCATCAGTAAGACTCCAGTGCAATCCCAGTTCAGGCCAGCCTGGGCCACATCCTATCTGGTAAAGAGACTTAGACACTCATCAGAAAAGTAAGAAATATAGCCTTGTTCCATCATTAAAATATTCCATTTAAATATCCCAAAAACTTATATATGAGTAATAATACATCATAGCAAGTCCTAGGTTCATTTGAATTTTAGAATGTGAAATAAAGATATTAGAATTTGCTTTAATAAGTCCTCAGCCCTGCCGTGACCCCCAACAATCTTAACAGCTTTACTTATATATTCTGACCTTTAGGTATACTTTAGAAGTAATTTGCTAAATTTAGGGCTTTATGGGAAAATCAAAACAGGGAAAGGTAAAATAAAATGTATAAGGAAATTTGATCATAGGGTTCACCCCTGACACCAGACAAAATATAAAATTTGCTTTTGTACACTTTTTTATATCTCTAAATATGTATAAACTCTTAAGTACATAATTAATATGTATTACAAATATAATATATATTATGTATAATGCATATTTAAAATATCTGTATTTGAATAACCATTAGAAAACACAGTGCTAAATGCAGTGTAGGTTTATCCCAATCAGCTCCTTAAATAATTAAGCATTTTACCAAATAAGTTCAGTCTTTCCTCCACTGTGTTGGACCCTAGACTTCACTTTTATGATTCCACCCAGCCTTCATTGGTGCTAAACTGTGACCTTTTTCACAGTGACACATACTCCAAGATCTATGTTGTCATGAGTTTTGAAGTTTCTCCTCCATTTCCCAGACTCCAACTTCACCTTCTCTTCCTACAGAATACAGTCTTCCTTTCCATCTATATAGAACACTTGGGCTTTTTAGGGACTCATAATGTACAACCACGTCATGGCATCTTTCAAAATCATTAATGATACATATTGTGTTTCTTACATTGTAGGAAGTGAGTAAAATGCTTGAAAGGTGGTATGAAATAAGAACACAAAGTACATTAGTGAGGGCAAGGGTGGAAGCAGAGAGATGAGTTAGAAGGTGGTTACAACAATCCATGTGGGAGGGGGGGTTAATAGTGGCCAGGACCAGGTTTGTAGCAGTGCAGCTATTGTAATCAGTGGTCACAGGATTTACATAGACATTATGCTCAAACATTTTCTTCTGTTTTTACTCTCAATTTTGTCATACATAAATTGACAATTGTCAGCCATGCCTGGTCAGTGTGGCTCAGTGGTAGAGCATCGACCACTATGATTCCTGGTCAGGGCACATTCCCTGGTTATAGGTTTGAACCCCAGTAGGGGGCATGTAGGAGGCAGCCGGTCAATGATTCTGTCTCATTATTGATGTTTCTATCTCTCTTTTCCTTTCCCTTCCTCTCTGAAGTCAATAAAAATATTTTTTTTAATAAAGAAATAGTATTAAAAAAACACACCTCAGCCACATTATAAATTTAACGTATTTATCGTTCTCCATGTCTTTTACCCACATGTCTAGTGAGTCACCAAAATCATGTGAACTCTGTCTTGTGTCTATCAATGTCTAGTCAGGTCCTTTCCCTCTTCTGGAATACAGTTAATTTTTTTTTCCTATTGAATTTCCTATATATATATATATACACCTTATTAGATATTTAAGTCTTTAATTAAATTTTAGTTGATTTTTGTATATGTTGTAAGATTGGGGTCCTTAATACATTTCAATTTAATTTTTGTGAGTGGTGTAAAATAGGAAATTAATTTCATTGTTTTGCATGTGGATATTCAGTTTTTCTGGTACCATTTACTGAAGAGGCTATTTCCCCCTCTTGTGTGTTCTTGGTGCCTTTGTTGGCCATATATGAGTGGGTTTATTTATGGAATTTCTATTTTGTTTCACTGATCTATGTGTCTATTTGCATGCCAATACCATACTGTTTTGGTTGCTAAGTTTTGTCATATTTAGAGTGGGAGGAAAGTAGGCTTGCAGTTTGAGTATGCGAAACTCAAGGATTTATTCTTGCATTATTATTATTTATTACCTATAGGCCCGGTGCATGAAAATTCATGCACTGGAGGGGGGCGTCCCTCAGCCTGGCCTGCCCCCTCACACACACTGGGAGCCATCAGGTGCAGGAGGCAACTTGGTGATCAGGGGAAAGCAATGCCCCATCACACCTCTGCTGCTGTCACTGCTGGCAGTACAAGCCTCAGATGGACCTGGTTAATTGAGCCACTGGCGGCCCTAGGCAGCTGAGGGGTTGAGGGGACTGGGGGACTCTGGAGGCAGGCTCATGGAGTGGCCTGACCTGGCTGGGTGCAGGCCAGGCCATGCCACATGCTTGACACCCCCATGGGGCTCAGGAGATTGGATATCGCCATCTTGTGGCTGTGGGTGCTGCCATCTTTGAGTACGTGGCAGTCAATTAGCATATTCTCTCCTTATTGGCTGTGGGCACTGCCATCTCTGATGTGGGGCAGTCAATTAGCATATTCCCTTCTTATTGGCCTTGGGTACTGCCATCTTTGAAATGGTATGAGAGTCAGTTAGCATTTCCCTCTTTATTAGATAGAATTATTATATTATTTTACATACTAGTGGACCGGTGCAGGAAATTCATACATGGGGGTGGGGCGGTGTGTCCTTCAGCCCGGTCTGTACCCTCTTCAATCTGTGTCATCCCTCTCACAATCCGGGAATTTTGGCTCCTAACCACTCACCTGCCTGCCTCTCTGATTGCCCCTAACTAATTCTGCCTGCCAGCCTGATCGACCCCAAATAGCTCCCCTGCTGGCCTGATTGACGCCTAACTGCTCCCCTGCTGGCCCAATTGCCCCCACTGCCCTCCCCTGTTGGCCTGATTGCCCTCAGCTGCCCTCCCCTGCCACAACCTGCATCTTCTGTAGGGACACGCCTCATCTGTGGGAGATGGCAAAGATGCTGGGACCTGCCTCCTCCACGCCACATGGAGCTGCAGGACCCCCAGGCCTCACTGCCTAGAGTGGCTGCCAGGCCCTGCCTCTGTTGTGGCGGCCATCTTGTGATGACATGGCATGCAAGGGTCACCTAGCTTTTATTAGTATAGATTAACAACAGTAAACTTACTTTTACCCTACCCTGCAGTATGAAATCAGGAAGTGTGATGTCTCCACCTTTGCTCTTCTTGCTTGCTGGTAATTGCTTAGCTATAATGGTGTTCTATGTTGCTTAATGTATAATTAAGCCCAATGTAGTTGGATGGTAGTTAATTCACAGTTTCTTTGAATGTATTTTAATAAATTGCAGCTCTCAGAATAAGTAGCAATGTGTAAATGCATTGTTATTGCTACTGGTGTTTTTTTCTTTACACCATTTATAAATGCAAGAATGCAACATCAGAAATCAATTTGAATCCATGCAAAGGGTAAACAGTTTTGCTAAAAACATTCTTGAAAAAATAACATGGAATATTCCTGACAGGAACAATGATGCCATTGACCAAGAACGTGAGGAGAATGGAGTCACAGCCTGCATCTTTGATAAAGTGAAATTAGCAAGGAACAAATCACAAGATATCTGTGATCCCTACACTGGAAACAACCTCTTGGACATCGTCAGCTCTCAATGACTATAGCTTTATACATATTAAGGTTCTCAATAGCATATCAGTGTCTTTAAAATCCTGTGTGTGAGTGCATGTGTGTTTCACATCAAGCATATTGTTTTCATCTAAGCAGATCAATAGTAAATAACAACTTTATTTAAGTCTCACCTGAAGTTCGTAGCCTTATTTTCAGGAGAAAAATGTAATATATATTTTTAAAGAGAAAAATAAAAATTAAGAAATAGGAAAAGTGAATTTTGCAGTTTTTGTTATCACTAGTAAAATATCACTGGCAATGGCCCATTTAAAAATAAGATTTGTGGTTTTTCTTTTGTCACTGCTTTTGACTTCTTTTGACACATTCTATGAGCCAATGCTAATCATGTCTATTTGGGCACTACTATTGGAGGATAAAGCTATGTCATTACACTCAGCCATAGATATAATTTATCATCCACTCTTTTTTTTAAAATATATTTTATTGATTTTTTACAGAGAGGAAGAGAGAGGGATAGAGAGTTAGAAACATCAATGAGAGAGAAACATCGATCAGCTGCCTCCTGCACACCCCCTACTGGGGATGTGCCCGCAACCAAGGTACATGCCCTTGACCGGAATCGAACTTGGGACCCTTCAGTCCACAGGCCGACGCTCTATCCACTGAGCCAAACCGGTTTCGGCAATCATCCACACTTTAAGTGTGTGTTTCTTCTTTTTTAATATCGCTTACCAAATCTAGCACACAACTTATTCTGAAATACAACATCTTAAGTAGCATATGATTTGGGCATGATAATAAAATAAAACCTCCACTTTAACATGTTTATGTTGCTCATTATATTTTCCAGCTTTATAAATAAAGCTTCTATTGCCATATCCCCTCTAAGCCTGTACCTTTTTTCATCTTTCTGTTTCTCTTCCCAGTGTATTAATGAATCTGACACAGACTCCACAAAAACTTAGCCAGTGCATCATATTTTATTATGTTTGTTTGTTGAACAACACATGGTAAATATGATCATACAATTTCAGGAGGTTGAGGATTTGGAGCCTAAGTCAGACACTCAGAGTTTCTGACACACATCTCCATCAGGTTGATCTCCTGTTTGCAAAACCTCAAAATTCCTTGGACAATATTCATCACCTCTTTCTTCAGTTCTTGAGGCAATCAATTTTGATAGTGGCTGAAATATAGCAAGGACTCTTTAAGATTTAAGGGTGGTTCACGGATATATGCAATGTTTTCACAACAGGATTTAAATCACAAAAATGTAAAAGAACCTTAAAGATAATACATTTCAATTTCTCAGCTAAAGCAGTAAATTAGATCTAAAATTAGCAACACATATTCACATTTCTGCTTTCTGATCCACACATTCTATTTGACATGCATCCCATACATTTTTGAGAAAGCTATTTAACAATGTATGTATGAAGCTATGTATTTTCAATAAAGTTTTTTGCACATTCCTCTTGTACAGAATACAGATTCTCACATCAATTCAACTACTTTGTACTTGATTTTTTTTTTTTTGCCCTGCAGCCCACCACTTAAGCATTGCCTCTTGGACATCATATTATTTATTTCTGTTCATATAGAGGTTGTTTCCAGTGTAGGGATCACAGACATTTTGTGATTTGTCCCTTGCTAATTTCACTTTATCAAAATAAATAAATATTATTTATTTCTGGACATCATATTATTCATTTGCTGACTATGAATTAACACACTATCTTTGATTTTATTTGATCACTGTGGAGTTTAAATGGAATTATTACTTCACTTAATCTTGGCTCTAGCCTTTAACCTAATTATTATTTACAATACATATGCCCTCTCCTCCCATCCTACCTAATAAAATAGTAATATGCAAATTGACTGCACCTTCACTACGCCCAAGCCACGCCCACCCGCCAAAGCCACACCCACCAGCCAATCAGGGCGAGTATGCAAATTACCCAACAAAGATGGCGGTTAATTTGCATACGCTGAGAGAGGGAGGAGTGAAGACTGAAGACAACTTAGAAGGAAGAGGGAGGAAAAGCGGAAAGCAAGGTGACTGCCAGAAGGAAAGCCCGGGCGGGGTTGGAGCGGGGTGGAACGGGGCGGAGCAGGGCAGGCGGCAGTGGCAAGCAGGTGCAGACGCAATGGCCGTAAAGGTGGTGGCAGCGGCAGAGCACGCTGCCGCAACAGCCGCTTGCAGGATTTTCCTGCAAATGGGCTACTAGTTTTTAATATATCAATGAAAGCTACATTTCCCATATTACTGTACAACTACAAATTAAGCCAACATTATTTTTATATAATAACATCATATTTTCTCATATTTCTCCTGTACTCATATTTTCTTGTCTAAATTCAGGGCTCCATCTACTAACGATTATATTTAGTTGCTTATTTGGAATTTGTGACTCTTGAATATTGATTCTTTTACTCCTTTCAGTTTACTTGCATACTTTCCAACTTGGTCACAGGTTTTGAGAACTATTCTCTATTTGGCCTCATCTAATTACTGATAAAAATATTGATTAAAACATAGCCTAAAGACATACATTTCAAAATTCATTAATTTTAATAAATAAATTTCTCAAAACTATTGAATAAGGCAAAACATTGATTGAAATGTGTATATTTGTGGTATGTAGTAACAGTAAATATTCAAGTAAAATAAAAGACTGGGAATTTAAAAGCCAGAAGGAATGGAGATACTATGACAAAAATGCGAAAAGAACATTACATTCATTGGAGGTGGGAGGGGGTTAATAAATATTGTTAGGTCCTGGAGAAAGAAGAAAATGATAAAATCACACACATACAATATAAAAATTAAAAGTCTCTTAATGCCTTTATTTTTTTAATCCTCATACAAGGATATGTTCCCATTGGTTTTTAGAGAGAGTGGAGAGAGAGGGGAAGACAGAGAGAAATATTGATGTGAGAGAAACACATCTATTGGTTGCCTCCTGCATGAGCCCTGACCAGGTCCCAGGCCAGGGAGGAGCCTGCAAATCAAGATACATGTCCTTGATCGGAATCGAACCCGGGACCCTTTGGTCTGCAGGCCTATGCTCTACCCACTGAGCCAAACCAGCTATGGCTGTTAATGCTTTTATAATTTAAATTTCTTTTGAGTTAAAGAGAGTAAAAAATATTTGGAAAAGTTTTCATATAAATGTATTGAACAATAAGCAAGAACATATGATAAAAATAATTCTTAGAAATACTAATGGATTTAAGAAATAGTTAAAATTGACATAAGAATCTTATATTTAATGAATTAAAAAGTAAGAAACATCATTAAAGACAATAGCTCCCAATGTTGAAAATATTTGTAGAACTTTTAAATGAGATTAATTAAATGTAGGAAAACTGAACTAGAGAATGGAGAACATGTCTGAAAATATGATTTGTCTAAAATCCCAAATCTCAAAGTAGATTCATCTTTCAAACGTTTTCTTATTTCTGTTTTACTGGAAATTAAAGCATTTAATGGAAGGTCTATATTAGTTTGTATTTGTGAAATAGCCTGGTCCCATATAGGATTCCATTAAATATACAAAGCACGGAAAGCAGAGAAAAATCTAGCCGATGAACATCCAGCTGGTGCAGAAGAAAGTAGGCAAGGTACCCAGGAATGAGTGAACCACCCCCGAGACAGTCTGGTCATTCTGCTGCAGGGGCTCCAGGGCCAGATACCGACTATATACCTGTGGGGTGAGAGGATGGCCCACAGGTCCAGAGTAAACACCAATAGCTTCGTGAACATTTGTTTGGCCAAGGTCACCTGTGTGGATCATAGAGGGCATTATGAATGGTCTAGCTGGATGACCTCTTTGTGACAAACCATAAGTTCTGTTGTGCCATATCCCAGATGACTTGTTCATCACAACACCTATCAGGTGCAACTTCAGCAGCAAGGGTAAAGGAAAGGTGGTGAAACATTTCCCCCCAATAACTGTAAATGTTGCTGTCTCCTTAGCAAGCACTGGCCCTCACTCAGTTTCCTCCAGTGTTCTAAGAACCCAGCTGCCTGTCTACCTGCATATTTAGAATGCTTAGATTTAATATAAAGATAAATTTTAACCCTTTGCACTCGCTTGCTTTTTTCTCAAATCCTGCTACCGATGCTAACCGTGTCGAGTCACACTCGACATCCGAGTGCAAAAGGTTAATATATTTTTATTAGAAATTCATAGAGGATTTCTATATGTAAGAAATCCATGAGCTATGGTAAGTAATATGTGGCACATTCATCCATTTAAGTCTTCATGCAGTAAACTCTTTGCCAGCAGCCAAATGTGTATGTGTGCGGATTACTGTGTGTGTGTCAGTTTGGGAGATAGGAAGTGAGAGAATTGGAAACATTTGAGGAGAAGGAAAGGAAATAGAGGTGGTAACTGGAATATCCTAACTAGAGAGCGGTTTTCTCAAATCACACTTTTGCACATAATCACAATTATTTTTTAGGGAATATATATGTGTGTATATATGTGTAATGAGGAAAATAAAAGCTGGAGAGTTTATACTGGTAATTAAAAATATAATTTTGAAATTTAAATATTTTTCTCATAGATAATTCAATATTTAAAAATGGATAACATTTTTTTTCAATTTAATAAATTTTGACAGGTAATACATTTTATTTTCTTAGAAATCACAAATGGTGGAATATAAACACATGAGAAAAAGATAAATGTGCAATTACCAATGTTTGCTATAGCTATTTTATGTGATATTGTGACTTTTGTCTCTAAACACCCAATACCTTTGTTTCCCTAGGTAAGATTTTCTTACAAATAGGCCTTATTATTTAGAACCCATGAAGACACAAAATAGTTATATAAAAGTTTTATGGTTATATAGAAGTTTAGTAATATACTAGAATATTAAAGGACATAATTAGAAATATTCTCATGAAAAACTGTAGGCTTGAATAGGCTTTGCAAGTTCATTAAATACTCTGCTAGGTTCAGAAAATTAACCAAACAATCACAGAAATGAAGGGATCCTTTTCCTGGTGATTACATTCCACAAAGCCTTCTTCACTTCCTTATTCCTGAGGCTGTAGATCAGTGGGTTCAACATGGGGATCACCACTGTGTAGAACACGGAAGCCACTTTGTCCTGACCCAGGGAGTAGCTGGAACTAGGTCTCAGATAAGTATAGATGGCGGTGGAATAGAACAGAATTATGGCTGTCAGGTGAGAGACACACGTTGAGAAAGCTTTGTGCCTCCCCTCCCCTGAATGCATACGGAAGATGGAATAGAGAATGTAGGAGTAGGAGGTGAGGATGACCAGTAGAACCCCCACCATATTCACTCCAGCAAAAGTGGAAAAGATGCTTTCATTCAGGCGTGTGTCAGAACAGGAGAGCTTAAAGAGTGGAGGGCTGTCACAGAAGAAGTGCTGGATGACATTGGAACTGCAGAATGGCAGGCTGCTGACATAACTTGTGTTCACCATGGAGTTCAACAGTCCTGCTGCCAAAGCCCCTGCTGCCATTTTAAGGCAGACGGTCCTGGTCATGACCAAGGGGTACAGTAGAGGGTTGCATATGGCCACATACCGGTCATAGGCCATTAAGCCAAAGAGGATGCATTCAGTTGTGGCCAAGGCGATAAAGAAGTACAGCTGCAGAAAGCAGCCAGCAAAGGAGATGGTTTTCTTCTCTGACAATAAATCCACCAGCATCTTTGGGGTGATGGTGGATGAATAACAAACGTCCACAAAGGACAGGTTAGCCAGGAAGAAATACATGGGTGTGTGGAGTCTGGAATCAGCCCTGATTAAGAGGATCATCCCAACATTCCCCCAAATTGTCAGTGTGTAAATGACAAAAAAGAGCAAGAAGAGGAAAATCTGTAGCTCCAGAGTGTCTGCTAATCCCAGCAGGATGAACTCTGTCACCAAAGTAGAATTAGTTCTCATCATGTCTTACATATAGTTAGCTTAAGCTTGTATAGATGTAGATATTTTCCTCTCCAAAGGTTACAGGACATAGTAGAAATGTTAATGAGCCTATTCACTCATGAAAATTAAAACCCTTAGAATAATATAATATAATAAGTAGAGTGACTAAAGAAAGAGGAAAATTAGTGGAGAAACAGAGAAGCATTTGAAATTATGAAGCAATTGACCTTATTAAGCCTGTTATAAGGTTCCTCTGATTGCTGGTCTCAATCCAGGTACTCCACTTAAGTTTCTTCAACTGCAACAGATGTTCTCTACCAGCCCACATTCAAACTGCAAAGGATAAAAATATTACTGCCTTAGTCTCTCCCAGTCTATGAAAGGTGTGTGCATTTAACACAAATCCATTGTTTATTTCTCAAGACCACTCTGTTTATTCTACAATTCCAAAATTCATGCATTGCCTCCCAGAAATTTCTTGTGTACCTCAAGCCACAAAATAGTGCCCATTTCAAATACCCAATATTTTGGTTTCTATTGTATATTATAAGATGATTTTGTAATTTTAAAAATGAACTAAATCGTTATTCTTGATAGAAAGTACACAATCAAATTAGTGTCATGTAGTTGCAGGCACAGTACCTGTCCACCGCAGTGAATAACAGCAAGAAATTTTATGAGCTTCCTTCCCCAGTGTCTTGCTCCTGCAGACTATTATTTTCATTTTTCTTAGGGGGTCTTAGTTGGAGCTTAAAAAGAAAAAAGAAAAATTTCACTCTGTAAATGACATGAAATGCAGTGAACATTTGAGTTACTTACTAGTAAAAATGTGAGAATCCGCTTGAGTCAATACATGTTGCTGCACTTTTATTTTGTTTTCCTGGAAGAGAAAATTGGGTGACCGTGGGGACTATATTATAGTGTTTAATTGTGTAGTCAATCCTCTAACGGCAGAAACTCCCAGGCGCAAAATAAAATAAAATATAATCGCACGCAGTTATGTGGAATCAAACATTGCATCATGAAGTGGTTCCTGACCTCTGAATCACCTTAAACACTTTTACCAATGTCCAAAAGAAATTGGCTATTTACATTGCCTCTCTCTTTGTATTTTTCGCCTTTTTCAATGGGTTGTAGTCTACTACCAAATTCTTATTCTTCCCTTTACCTATGTATTTTCTGTGTGTGTGGATGATGACTCAGTTTAAATTTCAATCCAATTCTTTTCCTGAGTGAAATTAATGGCAAAGAGCAACTAACTAAATGCATTGTATAGTGTTTAAAAAAATATACCCTGATTAAATAGGACAATGAATAAGGAAATAGAATTACTTTTTTATTATTTTGAAATTGCAACGGTTTCCTGGTGGGCGTGGTTGATGGGCGTGGCTTGGGCGTAGCAAAGGTGCGTTCAATTTGCATATTTGTCTATTATAAGGTAAGATTGTGTGAGCGTATTGCAATTATTGTCCTTATCATAGAAGGGGATGATAACACAGTTTTTCCAGAGCTAAATATGCAGGTAAAACCAGGTTGAATGAAGCACATTGGGGGTCCATATGCATGGAGAATCTACTGGCAGAGAGAACTCATCATGCATTGAGTTCTGTATTACACTTTCCCAATTAAATTCTTAATTATCTACATCAGTTTTCCAGAGAGGTATTATTATTTTTACATTTTTCAGATGAATAAAGCAAGACTTGACATTTCAATGAATGAACTGCTAGGAAGTGAAAAAATTGACTTGAGTTCAGGCTTCAAGAGAAGCATTAACACCCAACTACCTAATTTTTATGTCTATTTTCATTTTATCTCAATTAGGAAATTTTACTGATATATATATATATATATATATATATATATATATATATATATAACATATAATACATAATTATATACAAATGCATATGCACACATATACATATATGTGTGTATCTTCTAGTAAATCTAACTTCCCTAACATCAGAGCATGTGGAGTTGTTGTGCTTCTAAAGAAAAATCTGTAACATCATGAAAGATACTGAATGGAGCTAGTGGGGAGGTAGAAGAGGGTAAATTTAGGATAAATGATGATGAAAGAAGACTTTACTTGGATGATGAACACATAATATAATATATAGATGATGTATTATAGAATTATATATCTGAAATCTATATCATTTTATTAAGCAATGTTACCCCAATAAATTCAATAAAAATAACAATGTAAACAAAAATTGATTGGCATCTGTGAAAACTGTTTTTTCAATTTATCTTTATTGTGGCGAGTATTACAGATGTCCCCCTCCCCCCCCCCATTACTCTGCTCCACGAGGCTCGCACCCTACTCCAGGACTTCACTGCAGTATTGTCTGTGTCTATGGGCTCTGCATATATGCATATAACTTATTTGGTTGATCTCTTCCTGCTCCCTCCCCTTGAGATTCATCCATCTGTTAGATGCTTCCCTGACTCTGGACCCATTTTGTTCATCAATTTATTTTGTTCATTAGTTTCCACAGGTAAGTGAGATCATGTGATCTTCTTATTTCTCTGACTGGCTTATTTTGTTGTATTCTCCAGGTTTCTTTATGTTGTCTCAAAAGTAAGAATTTCTTCTTTTTGCAGTTTCATGGTATTCCATTGTGTAAATGTACCACAGCTTTTGTATCCACTCATCTACTCATGGGTACTTGGGCTATTTCCAAATCTTAGCTATTGTAAGTAAGTAATACTGCTATCAACATAGAAGTGCGTATACTAGTATTATTTTTCTATTGGTGTTTCAGGATTCTAGGATATATTTCTTTATTGTGTTTTTCTTCTAATTACCTTATAAAGTAATATAGATATTGACTTTCACAGAAGGTGCATAAGAGATAAACTCTAGTGTTCTGAGGATTATCGTCTCTTCACTGGGTATAAATTTGGTATTGATCAAAGGGATTTGCAATTTATGACGTGTAGGGTAAGTTTTATATTGTCACATGTCACTTCACTATTACCAAAGTAAATTCTATGAGAAAAGGAGTTTGAAAGCATAATTGTAAATGCACTAAATATATTGTTTATCATTGACTTACTTGACAAAGATACTGATCCTATTGTTGATTTAGATTTCCAAATATCTTGATTATATTAGGTAAGGTTGTTTTATACTCTGTAATTTAAATACTTTTAAAAGACTACAATATGAAAGGTAAAATGAAACAATTACAAAATCTAGTTAATTAAAGAAAACTTTATTGTTGAAAGTACTACATATGACCCCTTTCCCTCCTGCATTGACCCCATCTATCCTGCCTCTGTTCTTACCCTCTACCTGCTCCACATCCCAGGCCTTCACCACCGTATTGTCTGTGTCTATGGGTGTTCATATATGCATACAAGTTCTTTGGTTGACCTCTTCCTACCCACCCTCCCATGCACCCTCTGCTTCCCTCTGAGTTTCAGCAGTCTGTTTTATGCTTTTATGTCTCAAGAAATAATCTAAATTTAAATAATTAAAGAAATCCTATCTAATAAAAGAGTAATGTGCAAATTGACTGTCACTCCAATACACAATATGGCTGCCCCCATGTGGTCAAAGATGGCTGCCCCCATGTGGACACAAGATGGCTGCCACAAGATGGCCAACAGGGCAGGTAAGTTGGAAGGGACCAGGCCTGCAAGGGAGGGCAGTTGGGGGCAATGTGGCCTAAAGGGCAGGGCAGTTAGTGGAGACCAGGCCAGCAGAAGAGGGAAGTTGGGGGCAACCGGGCCTTCAGGGAAGGGCAGTTGGGGGGACCCAGGCCTGCAGGGGAGGGCAGTTAAGGGTGACCAGGCCTACCAGGGAAGGCAGTTAGCGGCAATCAGGCTTACATGGGAGCGGTTAGGCATCAATCAGACTGGCAGGGGAGTGGTTAGGGGTTATCAGGCAGGCAGGCAGAAGCAGTAAGGGGCAATCAGGAAGGCAGGCAGGCAAGCAGTTGGGAGCCAGCAGTCCTAGATTGTGAGAGGAATGTCCGACTGCCTGTTTAGGATTAGGCCAAAATGGGCAGTCGGACATCCCTCTAGGGATCCCAGATTGGAGAGGGTGCAGGCTGGGCTGAGGGACACACCCCCTGGTGCACGAATTTTGTGCACCAGGCCTCTAGTAAAATAATAAAAATCTACATAAGAAGCCCACATTCAATGAATTAAAATAAAGTACCAACATTAAGTGATAATAGTCCACAAAGCAGAAAATATGTGTAGATTTTGCACATAAGATTAATTACATGTAGGAGTGCTATATTAGAGAGTAGGCAAAGAAAATGATATATCTGAAGTATGATGTGTCTGAAAACTCAAGTCTCAGAATAACTACAGTTCAATTTCCAAATATTGTTGCTATTTCTGTTTTACTGAAAATTTAAACATTTAATGGGAGGAATATAATATTAGTACTTATGGTGAAACGGTTGGTTCCATATATGATTTCATTAAATACCCAGGACAAAGAAAGTGGAAAGAATCCACTCAATGATCAGCAGGTGATACAGAATCAAGTAGGTTAGCTACTCAGTGAAATAATGAACCACCTCTGAGACCAGCCTGATCATTCTGCCGTAGGCCTCCAGGGCCAGTAACCAATGTGGGGTGAGAGCATGGCCCCTGGGTGCTCAGACAACATTGATGCCTTTGTGAACATCCATTTGGTCAAGGTCCCCGACATGTACCACTGAGGGCATTGTATGTATGAGCAGAGTGACCTGTTAGTGACAGGTCATAAAGCCTGCTATACCACATCTCAGATGACTTGACTACCACCTCTCCAATCATGTGCCACTTCAGAGGGAAGGGCAGGAGAAGTTGTATAAGGAATTTTCCTTCAAAAACTATAAATGTGGGTGTCTCTTTTTAGCAAGCCTGATCTCAGTTTCCTCCAGAATTCTACTAGGCAACTTTTGTCTACCTTCCTATTAATAATGCTTATTTTTTCTTTTTAATTGTCTTACAATGGAGGTATAATTGACATATAACATTATTTAGGTCCAGGTGTAAAAGATAATTATTTAATACTTGTATATATTGTGAAATGATCACCACAGTAAGTCTAGCTATCATCATTACTATACATATTACAACATTCTTTTTCCTTGTGATGAGTTTCATATATCTACACTCATAGTAACTTTCAAATATTCAACACAGTCATGTAAACTATAGTCACCATGCTGTACGTTACATTTCATGAGTTATTTATTTTATAACTGTAAGTTTGTACCTTTTAATCTGCTTAGCTTTAATATTAATATCAATTGATTACATTGGCAACCTCTTGGATAAAATTGGCTCTCAGTGACTCAAGCTTTATACATATTAAGGTTCTTAGTAGCATGTCAATGTCTTTAAAATCCTGTGTGGGAGTGCATGTGTGTTTCACATCAAGCATATTGTTTTTATCTAAACAGATCAATAGTCAATAACTACTTTATTTAAGTCTCACCTGAAGATATCAGCCTTATCTTCAGGAGAAAAATGTAATACATATATTTAAAGAGAAAATAAAAATTAAGAAATAGGAAAAGTGAATTTTGCAATTTTTGTTATCTCTAGTAAAAAATCACTGGCAATGGCCCCTTTAAAAATAAGATTTTTTTTTTTTTTGGTCACTGCTTCTGACCTCTGTTGGCACATTCTATGAGCTAATGCTAATCATGTGTATTTAGGCAATACTAATAGCAGTGGTAACTGGAACATTCTAACCAGACAGTGGTTTTCTCAAATTACACTTTTCCACAAAATCACACTTGTTATTTAAGGAATATATATGTGTGTATATATGTGTAATGGGGAAAATAAAAGCTGGAGAGTTTATAGTGGTCAAAACTATAATCTTGAAATTTAAGTACTTTTCCAGGAGATAATTCAATATTTGAAGATGGATAACATTTTCAATTTAATGAATTTTGACAGAAAATAGATAGTATTATCTTAGAAATCACAAGTGGTGAAGAAAGAATACATGAGAAAAAGATAAATGTGCAATTACCAATGTTTACTATAGCTAGTTTTATGTGATATTGTGACTTTTATCTCTAAACCCCCAATATCTTTGTTTCTCTAGGTAATAATATTTACAAATAGGCCTTATTAATTAGCACTCATGAAGACACAAAATGGTTACATAAAAGTTTTATGGTTATATAGAAGTTTGCTAATATACTTGAATATTAAAGGACATAATTAGAAATATTCTTATAAAACTGTAGGCTTGAATAGGCTTTGCAAATTCATTAAATACTCTGCTAGGTTCAGAAAATTAACCAAACAATCACAGAAATGAAGGGATCCTTTTCCTGGTGATTACATTCCACAAAGCCTTCTTCACTTCCTTATTCCTGAGGCTGTAGATCAGAGGGTTCAACATGGGGATCACCACTGTGTAGAACACGGAAGCCACTTTGTCCTGACCCAGGGAGTAGCTGGATGTAGGTCTCAGATAAGTATAGATGGCGGTGGAATAGAATAGAATTATGGCTGTCAGGTGAGAGACACATGTTGAGAAAGCTTTGTGCCTCCCCTCCCCTGAATGCATACGGAAGATGGAATAGAGAATGTAGGAGTACGATGTGAGGGTGACCAGCAGAGTCCCGACCATATTCACTCCAGCAAAAGTAGAAATGATGCTTTCATTCAGGCGTGTGTCAGAACAGGAGAGCTTAAAGAGTGGAGGGCTGTCACAGAAGAAGTGGTGGATGACATTGGAACTGCAGAATGGCAGGCTGCTGACATAACTTGTGTTCACCATGGAGTTCAACAGTCCTGCTGCCAAAGCCCCTGCTGCCATTTTAAGGCAGACGGTCCTGGTCATGACCAAGGGGTACAGTAGAGGGTTGCATATGGCCACATACCGGTCATAGGCCATTAAGCCAAAGAGGATGCATTCAGTTGTGGCCAAGGCGATAAAGAAGTACAGCTGCAGAAAGCAGCCAGCAAAGGAGATGGTTTTCTTCTCTGACAATAAATCCACCAGCATTTTTGGGGTGATGGTGGACGAGTAACAAACGTCTACAAAGGACAGGTTAGCCAGAAAGAAATACATGGGTGTGTGGAGTCTGGAATCAGTCCTGATTAAGAGGATCATCCCAACATTCCCCCAAATTGTCAGTGTGTAAATGACAGAAAAGAGCACAAAGAGGATAATCTGCAACTCCTGACTGTCTGCTAATCCCAGCAGGATGAACTCTGTCACCAAAGTATGATTAGTTCTTTTCATATTTTGCACATACAGTTAGCTTAAGCTTGTAGAGATATAGATATTTCCCTCTCCAAAGGTTACAGGAGTTATTAGAAATGTTAATGAGCCTATTACCACATGAAAAATAAAACCCTTAGGTTAATATAATATAGTAAGTAGAGTGACTAAAGAAAGAGGAAAATTAGTGGAGAAACAGAGAAGCATTTGAAATTATGAAGCAATTGACCTTATTAAGCCTGTTATAAGGTTCCTCTGATTGCTGGTCTCAATCCAGGTACTCCACTTAAGTTTCTTCAACTGCAACAGATGTTCTCTACCAGCCCACATTCAAACTGCAAAGGATAAACATATTGCTGCCTTAGTCTCTCCCAGTCCCTGAAAGGTGTGTGATTTAACACAAATCCATTGTTTATTTCTCAAGACCACTCTGTTTATTCTACAATTCCAAAATTCATGCATTGCCTCCCAGAAATTTCTTGTGTACCTCAAGCCACAAAATAGTGCCCATTTCAAATACCCAATATTTTGGTTTCTATTGTATATTATAAGATGATTTTGTAGTTTTAAAAATGAACTAAATTGTTATTCTTGATACAAAGTACACAATCAAATTAGTGTCATGTAGTTGCAGACACAGTACCTGTCCACCGCAGTGAATAACAGCAAGAAATTTTATGAGCTTCCTTCCCCAGTGTCTTGCTCCTGCAGACTATTATTTTCTTTTTTCTTAGGGCTTCTTAGTTGGAGCTTAAAAAGAAAAAAGAAAAATTTCACTCTCTAAATGAAATGAAAGGCAGTGAACATTTGAGTTACTTACTAGTAAAAATGTGAGAATCCGACTGAGTCAATACATGTTGCTGCACTTTTATTTTGTTTTCCTGGAAGAGCATTGGGTGACCATGGGGACTATATTATAGTGTTTAATTGTGTAGTCAATCCTCTAACGGCAGAAACTCCCAGGCGCAAAATAAAATAAAATATAATCACACACAGTTGTGTGGAATCAAACATTGCATCATGAAGTGGTTCCTGACCTCTGAATCACCTTAAAGCCTTTTACCAATGTCAAAAAGAAATTGGCTATTTACATTGCCTCTCTCTTTGTATTTTTCGCCTTTTTCAATGGGTTGTAGTCTACTACCAAATTCTTTTTTTTTTAAATATATTTTATTGATTTTTTTTTACAGAGAGGAAGAGAGAGGGATAGAGAGCTAGAAACATCGATCAGCTGCCTCTTGCACACCCCCTACTGGGGATGTCCCGGCCACCAAGGTACATGTCCTTGACCGGAATCGAACCAGGGACCCTTGAATCCGCAGGCCGACGCTCTATCCACTGAGCCAAACCGGTTTCGGCTACTACCAAATTCTTATTCTTCCCTTTACCTATGTATTTTCTGTGTGTGTGCATGATGACTCAGTTTAAATTTCAATCCAATTCTTTTCCTGAGTGAAATTAATGGCAAGGAGCAACTAACTAAATGCATTGTATAGTGTTTAAAAAAATTATACCCTGATTAAATAGGACAATGAATAAGGAAATAAAATTACTTTTTTATTATTTTGAAATTGTGTGAGCGTATTGCAATTATTGTCCTTATCATAGAAGGGAATGATAGCACAGTTTTTCCAGAGCTAAATATGCAGGTAAAACCAGGTTGAATGAAGCACATTGGGTGTCCATATGCATGGAGAATCTACTGGCAGAGAGAACTCAACATGCATTGAGTTCTGTATTACACTTTCCCAATTAAATTCTTAATTATCTACATCAGTTTTTCAGAGAGGTATTATTATTTTTACATTTTTCAGATGAATAAAGCAAGACTTGACATTTCAATGGACGAACTGTTAAGAAGTGAAAAAAATTGACTTGAGTGCAGGCTTCAACAGAAGCATTAATACTCAACTATCTAATTTTTCTGTCTAGTTTCATTTTATCTCAGTTAGTCAGAAGGTTTTATATATATAACATACTAGAGGCCTGGAGCATGAAATTTGTGCATGGGTCGAGGCCTACACCCTCTCCTAATATGGACCCTTGGGTGATCTCCAACTGCCGGTTTAGGCCTGATCCATGCCTAAACTGGCATTTGGACATCCCTCTCGAAATCTGGGACAAATGGCTCCTAATCACTCTCTTGCCTGCCTGTGTAATCACCCCTAACCACTCGCCTGCCTGCCTGATCACCCCTAATCACTCTGCCTCCCTGCCTGATCGCCCCTAACCACCTCTGCCTTGGCCCCCACCACTGTGGTTTCATCCTGAAGGACATTCCAAATGACGTCCAGAAGTTTGTTTGGCTGTCTGATCCAATTAGCATATTATGCTTTTATTATTATAGATTATTATAGACTAGAGGCCTGGTGCATGAAATTTGTGCACGGGAGTGTCACTCATTCCAGCCTGCACCCTCTCCAATCTGGGACCCCTCCCACAATCCTGGACTGCTGGCTCTCAACTGCTCGCCTGCCTGCCTGCCGCCTGATTGCCCCTAACCGCTTCTGCCTGCCAGCCTGATCACCCCCTAACCACTCCTCTGCCAGCCTGCTTGAAGCCTAACTGCTCCTCTTTTGGCCAGATTGCCCCTAACTGCCCTCCCCTGCTGTCCTGGTCAGCCCTAACTTCCCTCCCTTGCAGGCCTGGTCCCCCCAAACTGCCCTCCCCTGCAGACCATGTCCCTTCCAACTGTCCTCCCCTGTCAGCCTGTTCACCCCTAACTGCTCTCCCCTGCTGGCCTGATCTCAACCCCAATGGCCCTCCCCTGCAGGCCTTATCTCACCCCCAACTGCCCTCCTATGCTGTCCAATTTAGTTCTGATTGGTCGGTATCTATGCCAGTTATGGTCAAATGCTCCGCCTCCTTGGCAGCCATTTGCTCCTCACAGTTCACCCAGATTTCATCCTGATTGGTCAGTTTCTATGCTATTCAGTGTCAAAAGCTCCGCCTCCTAGGCAGCCATTGGTTCCTCACAGGACACCCAGATTTGGTTCTGATTGGTTGGTTTCTATGCCAGTCAGCATCACAACAGGTCCTGATTAGAAATCAGGGGCTGATCAGCAGCGCTGGAGGAGGCCTGGAGAGAAATGGAGGCACGGCTGCTGGCCAAACTGGGAGAGAAAGATAGAGGCAAGTCCTGATCAAAATTTGCCACAGAGGCAATGGATCAGTCACTGCTTCTCTCTTCAGGCCTCTCTCTGGCCCTGATTCACAGCCCCCTCAGTAGTCAGTTTTGGGGCACTGCACCTGCAGCAGAAAGGGTGCCATGGCAACCCAGTGCTCAATGCAAGACAGACTTCCATTGGTCTAGCCTAGGTTGTTACCGGACATTACGACCCAGAGTTTTTATATATTAGGATAATACATATATACACATATGCATGTGCACAATATACATATATGTGTGTATTTTCTAGTAAATTTAATTTTCCTAACATCAGAGCATGTGGAGTTCTTGTGCTTCTAAAGAAAAAAATCTGTAACATCATGAAAGATACTGAATGGGGCAGGTGGGGAGGTAGAAGAAGGCAAAGTTGGGATAAATGATGATGGAAAAAGACTTTACTTGGCTGTGAACACACAATCTAATCTAATAATAGACAAATATGCAAATCGACCGCACCTTCGCTACACCTAAGCCACGCCCACCAGCCAAGCCACGCCCACCAACCAATCAGGACAAGTATGCAAATTACCCCAACAAAGATGGCGGCTAATTTGCATATCAAGACAGCGTTGAAAGAAGCCAAGAGCTGCAGAAGGGAGTAAAGCTTCTAAGAAGCAAGCAAGCCGGGGGGCAGGGGGGCAGGGGAAGAGAAGGGAGGAGCAAAGTCAGGGCCAGGGGCGAAGGGAAACGCGGGCAGGCTGGCGGAGAAGGCGGGGCGGGCAACAAGGGCGGAGCGGAGGCGGGGCCGGGGGCGAAGGGAAACGCAGGCGGGCTGGCGGAGAAGGCGGGGTGGGCGACAAGGGAGGAACAGAGGCGGGGTAGAGTGCAGCAGGAAATCCTATTGCAGGATTTTTCCTGCAATGGGAATGCTAGTATAATATATAGATGATGTATTATAGAATTATATATCTGAAGTCTATAACATTTTATTAAGCAATGCCACCCCAATAAATTCAATAAAAATAACAATGTAAAGGTATCATCATGGAGAAGTTGTATAAGGAATTTTCCTTCAAAAACTATAAATGTGGTTGTCTCTTTTTAGCAAGCCTGATCTCAGTTTCCTCCAGAATTCTACTAGACCAACTACTGTTTACCTTCCTATTAATAATGCTCAATTTTTCTTTTTAATTTTTTATAATTGATGAATAATTGACATATAACATTATTTAGTCCAAGGTGTAAAAGATAATTATTCAATATTTGTATATATTATGAAATGATCACCACAGTAAGTCTAGCTATCATCATCATTATACATATTACAACATTCTTTTTCCTTGTGATGAGTTTCATATATCTATACTCTTAGTAACTCTCAAATATGCAATACAGCCATATTAAGTATAGTTGCCATGCTGTAAATTACATTTTGCGAGTTATTTATTTTATAACTGTAAGTTGCACCTCTTAATCTGCTTAGCTTTAATATTGATATCAATTGATTATGTAGGCAATTGATAAGAGATTTCTATGAGCACATAATCCATGGGCCTATTGTAAAGAATATGTGTCCCATTCTTCCACTAAACATTGATCCCTCTCCTCTGCAACCATGCATTGATAAACACTATGCTGTAGCTGATTCTGTGTATATGTGGTTTTATGTGTATGTGTCAGTCCAATGAGAGAGAAAGGAAGTGAAGGGTTGGAAATTTTTAAGAAGGTGAGGAAATAGGAGAACTCTCATTGATGCATTCTAATCAGACATACATTTGCACAAACTCACACATTCTTTAAGAAATATCTATGTATATGGAAGAATAATGGAAATAGAAGCTGGAATTTACATTTTCAATTAAAACTACAGTTCTGAAATTTTATTTAAGCATCCTACCTGGGATAATTTGATATATTAAATGGAACTATGTTAAATTTAAAGCATTTTCTACATATGTAATATTTAACAGTCTTTACAAATCATACATGGTGAATAGTAATGCACAGGAAAAAGATATTTACACATTATTTTCTATGGCTAGTGTCATGTGATATTGTGACTTTTGTTGCATAATAATTTATACCTTTATTTCCCTAGGCAAGATTTTATTGCAATAGGCTTCATTTTTGAGGATTCAGTGAAGATGCAGAACGATTAGATATGGAAACAGGATCAGAAATAAGTTTTTAAATTTATCTTATACTTAGGTAAATTTAAGGTAATTGCCTTGTATGATATGTATACTTGAAAATTTCAGAACATAATTACTTAAAAATATTCTAATCAAAAACTGTAGCCTTGAACAAGCCTTTAAAAGGTCATTAAATATTCTACTTAGTTCAGAAAAATAAACAATCACAGAAATAGAGGCATCCTTTTCCTGGTGATTACATTCCACAAAGCCTTCTTCACTTCCTTATTCCTGAGGCTGTAGATCAGTGGGTTCAACATGGGGATCACCACTGTGTAGAACACGGAAGCCACTTTGTCCTGACCCAGGGAGTAGCTGGAACTAGGTCTCAGATAAGTATAGATGGCGGTGGAATAGAACAGAACTATGGCTGTCAGGTGAGAGACACATGTTGAGAAAGCTTTGTGCCTCCCCTCCCCTGAATGCATACGAAAGATGGAGAAGAGAATGTAACAATAAGAAGTGAGAATAACCAGCAGAGTCCCAACTATATTCACTCCAGCAGTAGTGGAAAAGATGCTTTCATTCAAGCGTGTGTCAGAACAGGAGAGCTTAAAGAGTGGAGGGCTGTCACAGAAGAAGTGCTGGATGACATTGGAACTGCAGAATGGCAGGCTGCTGATATAACTTGTGTCAACCATGGAGTTCAACAGTCCTGCTGCAAAAGCCCCTGCTGCCATTTTAAGGCAGACGGTCCTGGTCATGACCAAGGGGTACAGTAGAGGGTTGCATATGGCCACATACCGGTCATAGGCCATTAAGCCAAAGAGGATGCATTCAGTTGTGGCCAAGGCGATAAAGAAGTACAGCTGCAGAAAGCAGCCAGCAAAGGAGATGGTTTTCTTCTCTGACAATAAATCCACCAGCATCTTTGGGGTGATGTTAGAGGTACAACAAACGTCCACAAAGGACAGGTTAGCCAGGAAGAAATACATGGGTGTGTGGAGTCTGGAATCAGCCCTGATTAAGAGGATCATCCCAACATTCCCCCAAATTGTCAGTGTGTAAATGACAGAAAAGAGCAAGAAGAGGAAAATCTGTAGCTCCAGAGTGTCTGCTAATCCCAGCAGGATGAACTCCGTCACCAAAGTATAATTAGTTCTTGTCATTTATAACAAATATAAATGTTTTTTATTTGTTTAAGCTTGTATTTAGTTTAATGCTTTATTTTTAAAAATTTTATTAAAATAGTAGAAATGTTAATGAAGACATTCACACATGGAAAAAATTCCTGGGTTAATTAAGGCATGGTAAATAGAGTGACTGAACAAGTGGAATAATATTGGAGAAATGGAGAAGCATTTGAAATTATGAAGCTATTGCCTTTATTTAGGATGGCTGCAGGGCTCTCAAATAACTGGTCTAAATCCACGTCCTCCACTTAAGTTTCTTCAAATTCATCATATGTTGTTCTCTTTCAGCTCCCATATAAAATACAAAGGATACAAGTACTTCTGCTAAGTCTCTCTCAGTCTCTGAAAAGTATGTTAGTTTAACTCAAACGTATTTTTTTCTCAAGACCATTCTGCTTATTCATCAACTCCAAAATTCATGCATTGCCTCTCAGAAATTTCTTGTGTACCTAAAGCAGCAAAAATAGTGACATTTCAAATAACCAATATTTTGACTTCTATCATATCTTTAAGAATGATTTTGTACTGTTTTAAAGGTGAACTAAATATTTTTTCTTATTACAAAGTACACTAACAGATTAATGTGTAGTAGCAGACCCAGTACCTGTCCACGTCAGTGAATAAGAGCATGAAATCCTCAGGAGCTTCCTTCCATGGTGTCTTACTCATGTAGACTATTATTTTCTTCTTTATTAGGAATTCTCAGTTGGAGCTAAAATAGAAAAAAAAATCCATGTTTAAATAAAATAAAATGCAGTGACAATTTGAATGACCTATTTGTAAAAATTTGAGACTCCTGAGTAAGTACATGTTGCTGCACTTTTATTTTGTTTTTCTGGATGAGAATTGTGTGACCATGGGGACTAGATTGTAGGATTTAATTGTGAAGCCAATTCTCTGAAGGCAGAAACTCTGTCTCAACATAAAATAAAATTAGCTCACATGAAGCTATATGGAATCAAACATTGCATCATGAAGAGGTTCCTCATCTCTGTATTACCTTACAGACTTGTTTTCCAATGTGAAAACATTAATTGCCTACTTACATTCTCTCTCTCTCTTTCTCACTCCCTCTCTCTCTCATCTTATTTCCAATGGGTACATAACCCGCTACCAAATTATTATCCTTCCCTTTACCAGTATGTGTATGTGTAGGAAGGTAGGGTTTGGGGGGTTTGGTGGGTCTCTTTCTTTGTCTGAGTAAGTTTAACCTTCAATCTCACTCTGTTGTTCAGTGAAATTAATGAGGAGAAACTAAGTCCATCGTACAGTGTTTTAAAAAATTATATCGTGACTAAATAGGACAATGGATAGGAAAATCAAATTGCTTTTTTTATGATTTTGGAATTGTGTTCGCTTATTGCAATTATTGTCTGTGGTTCTTATCCTTAAAGGGGACGGTAGCACTGATTTTCAAGACCTACATATGCAAGTAAAACAAGGTTGAATAAAGCACATTGGGTGCCCATATGCAGGAAGAGTCTATGAGGAGAGAGAACTCCTAATGCATCAAGTTTTGTATTACACCTTTTCATTTAAATTCTCAATTAATTTTCTACACCAGTTTCTGAGGGAGGCATTATTATTTAAAACATTTTAGAGATGAATAAAGCATGGCTTCAAGCTATTAAATGACTTTGCAATAGATAAAATCTTAGAAAGTGGGAGAATTGAGTTGTTCTTCAACAGAAAGCATTCATAACCAGCTACCTAATTTTCCTGTCTGGTTTCATTTTATCTCAGTTACTTAGAAGATTATATGTAATATATGTATATATACAAACATATGGACACATATATATGAACTAGAGGCCCATGAAATTCGTGCATGGGGGGGGTGTCCCTCAGCCCAGCCTGTACCCTCTTCAATCTGGGACCCCTCAAGGGATGTCCAACTGCCCGTTTAGGCCCAATCCTGGTAGGATCAGCCCTAATTGGGCAGTCGGACATCCCTCTCACAGTCCAGGACTGCTGGCTCTTAACTGCTTCTGCCTGCCAGCCTGATCACACCTAACCACTCCCCTGCCTGCCTGATTGATGCCTAACTGCTCCCCTGCCAGCCCGTTTGCCCCTAACTGCCCTCCCTTACAGGCCTGGTCACCCCTAACTGCCCTCCCCTGCAGGCTTGATCGCCCCCAACTGCCCTCCCTTGTAGGCCTGGTCCCTCCCAACTGCCCTCCCCTGCTGGCCATCTTGTCGTGGCCATTTTGTGTCCACATGGGGGCAGGATCTTTGACCACATGGGGGCAGCCATCTTGTGTGTTGGAGTGATGGTCAATCTGCATATTACTCTTTCATTAGATAGGATAGAGGCCTGGTGCATGGGTGGGGGCCAGTTGGTTTGCCCTGAAGGGTGTCCTGGAACAGGGTAGGGGTTCCCTTGGGGCGTGGGGCAGCCTGGGAGAGGGACTGTAGTGGTTTGCAGGCTGGCCACGCCCCCCGGTGACCCAAGCGGAGGCCCTGGTATCTGGGATTTATTTATCTTCTACAATTGAAACTTTGTAGCCTGGAGCAGAGCCAAACCTTCTGCTTGCTTTGTGGCGGCAGCCATTTCTGTTGAGATTTATTTATCTTCTATAATTGAAACTTTGTAGCCTGGAGTGGAGGCCTGGGCCGGCCAGGGTGTGTGAAAAGCTTGGCTTCCTCCATTGCCTGGGGAAACCCAAGCCTCCCTCCTGCTCTCTCTGTGGCTGCAGCCATCTTGGTTGGGTTAATTTGCATACTCGCTCCTGATTGGCTGGTGGGCGTGGCTGGTGGGTGTAATGGAGTGATGCTTAATTTGCATATTACTATTTTATTAGATAGAATATATGTATATAAATGTGTATAGATATGTGTGTGTGTGAGTCCTCTACTAAATTATATCTAATCATTTGAGCAAGTGGAATCTTGTGCTTCTAAAGAAAGATCTGTAACATGAAAAATACTGCTAAAGAGTTGACTTGTAAAGATCCCATCATTGTATAATTAAAAACTACAATCTGATTGACATCTGTGCAAAATTCTATCTATCCATCTATATGTCTTTTTCTTCTGATTATCTTATGAGGTAATGCAGATTTTGACATTCTGAGAAGGTGCATAAGAGATAAATTTTAGTGTTCTGACAATTGTAGTCTCTTAACTGAATATAAATTCAGTATTAATTAAAGGGACTTTACAGTTTATAAGATGTAGGGTACGTTCTACATTTTTACATACTCCATTATTACTAAAAAAACCTACGTAAAATGGAGTTAGAAAGCATAATTATAAATGAGCTAAATATCTTTGTTAATCACTGACTTACCTGACAAAGATACATTCTTTTGTTGATTCAGATTTCCACATATCTTGATTTTGTTAGGTAAGATTGTTGTATACTCTAATTTAAATAATTTGGGGGGAGTTACAATGAGTCTTTTATTTTTTTCTTTATTTTACTTTATTTTTTCATCACTATCCCCCATACCTTCTTTCACCTCCATCCTTCCCTCCAATCATCACACTGTAGTCCATGTCCATGAGTTCTTTTTTTGCCCAACTCCCCCACTCCCCCAACCACCAACCCCCAACTATAGCTATCTGATAGTTTTCTGTCTATGAGTCTGTCTTTATTTTGCTTGTTAGTTCAATTTGTTTATTAAATTCCACATATGAGTGGAACCATATGGTACTTTTCTTTCTCTGACTGGCTTATTTCACTTAGCATAATGTTATCCAGGTCCATACATGCTATCACAAAGGTTAAAATATTCTCCCATTTTATGGCTGTGTAGTATTATATTGTGTAAATGTACCATAACTTTTTTATCGACTCACCTACTGATAGACACTTAGCTGCTTTTAAATCTTGGCTATTGTAAATCTTGGCTACAATGAACATAGGGGTGTTCATATATTCTTTCAAATTAGTGTGTTGGGTCTTTGGATGAATTCCCAGAAGTGGAATCACTGGATCATCAGGCAGTTCCATTTTTAATTTTTTGAGGTAACTCCAGACTGCTTTTCACAGGGGCTGCACCAATCTGCATTCCCACCAGCATTGCACAAGAGTTTCCTTTCCTCCACATCCTCACCAACACTTGTTGTTTGTTTATTTATTCATTATAGCCATTTTGACAGTTTGAGGTGATATCTCATTGTGGTTTTAATTTGCATTTCATTGATGATTAGTGACATTGAGCATATTTTTATATTTCTATTGGCCATCTGTATGTCCTCTTTGGAGAAGTGACTATTCAGTTCCTTTGCCAATTTTTTAATTGGATTGATTGATATTTGGTGTTGAGTTGTATAAGTTCTTTATACATTTTGGATATTAACCCTTATCATATATATTGGCCAATATGTTCTCGCATTCAGTGGGTTGTCTTTTCATTTTGTTGATGATTTCCTTTGCTGTTCAAAAACTTTTCTAGTTTGATGAAGTTCCATTTGTTTATTTTTTCTTTTGTTTCTCTTGCCCCAGGAGATATGTTAGAAAAAATATTGCTGTAGAGACAATAATATGAAAGGCAGAATATAGTGCTTACTTATAAAACTCTGCTCAGCCATATTAATAGGACATATTAATAATGGAATATAAATTTTCAGTTACTTGTTTATATTTTTCTTCATTTCTAAATGCACATGTGGGTTGCTTTTTTTATACAGAAAAATGAATAATATGTTGATGAATTAACTGTAATGTTGAGTTCTCTTGAGATTCAATAAGAAATAGCATAATTAGGAAATATTCTGATGCTGAGCCATATATTTTTCCCAACATAAAAGAAAGGAATTTTGCAAATTTCAAAGGGATTAATTACATTATAGTAAAAGAAGTTGGGGAGAATCTTCATATCTTTGTCATGTATTCATCAATTTTCTCTAAGATAATCATTGTTTATGGTACTTATCCCTCATTAACTATTATTCTGTACTCTTTTAATTTAAGCTAAAAAAATTCTCCAAAGATTTTTTTTTTTTTATAATGAGGTCCATTGGGCATTCACTTTGAATGGTGAGTCTGTCTCAAAAAGTGATAATATTAGCATTACAAATGTGTGGATAGTGTACAATCACTTTTAATGTTAGGTCATTTTTTGCAATTTAATGGTTAAAGTTTCTGACCTCATTGCTTGAATTTTTGTTCTAAAAATTTATCATTGCAAATGTTATTTTTTCCTATGTTTCTTTATGTCAATGGTACAGGGTAAACCAAATACTTTCAATTTGTATTTAAGACTAAGAAAGGTTAGAGATATTTACTTTAGGATTATGTAAGACAATGATGTCTAATGTTGCTAATTGTTGGTAGAAAATCAATGGAGGGAGCAGCTAGAGGAGGAAAGAAAAACAAAATAAAAACTTAAAACTTTAAGGAATAAACTCATGTAAAAGAGTAAAATAAAAATTATGAGAATAAAATAGCTTGCCTGGATTGCTAAATATAATATAAAAGTTAGTTGCATTTTTTCATCACTGCAGAACATATTTAGAATTCAATGTTTAAAAGGTTAACACTAATCATATACAAGGTCCTCAGGAAAATAGATCTAGCAATAAAAACTCATAATGTATGGAGATTATAAAACATCATTAAAATATTTTAAATAAATAACACAAATAGTTACACTATGTTTATGAGGATGACTCCAAATTTCAAAGATATGTTTTATAAAACTGGTCTGTAAGTACAACACAACTATATACAAAGCTTTATTAATGTTTTAAATGTGAAAGACTAAGGGTAATATTTTTGTGGAATTGTTCTAACATGCTGTTGAGTCTGCTCTAACTTCTGGGAACCCTATGAATGAGTGGTGTCCATGCAGTCCTATCCTCAACACCCCTGCTCAGTGAATCGAGATTCATGCCTATGGCTTTCTTTGTGGAATCAATCCCTATCATATTTGGTATTCCTCTTCTTCCACTGCCTTCTATATTTTCCAGCATTATTTTCTTTTCTCAAGAACCCTGCCTTCTCCCAATGTGTCTGTAGTAGGACAGCCTCAGTTTTGTCACTTTGTCTCCAGAATATTTCAGGCTTAATTGATTTAGGATCCACTTGTTTATCTTCCTGGGGGCCCAGGGTACCCATAGAGCTCTCCTCCAAAGCCATATTTCAAATGAATATTTTTTTTTCTTATCAGCCTTCTTCTCTGTCCAACTTTCACATGTGAACATAGTAATTGGGAATTATATGTGTTAACTCAGAACAAAAAATGAAAAAATATGTAGGCGTTATTAATGTCATTATACAAAGGAAAGGCTACCAATGAAGTAAGTGTAAGACTGAGTGATGAATAGAGTGTAGAGATTGTTTACACATTAATGAAAATTTAACATATAGTATAGGGTGCCATTCAAGATGAATGGAGGACACATGTTAAAAAACTAAACATTGGGGGAAAATAGGCTGTCTTCATTCAATAAAGAAAAGATCTCTACCTAATACAATGACAAAAAAAAAATCTCAGATGTGCTAAAGATGTAAATATCTGTCATCCACACTATCTTGGAAAAAAAGAAGTTAAGTGTCTGACTATAACAAGTGTTAGCAAGGAAATGGAACTTGAGGTCTTATGTGCTATTGTTGAGAGTATAAATATAAACAAGAAATTGGAGAAAATAGTTTGTTATGTTTTAAAGTTGAACATATGTATATATATATATAAGTAATGCCACATCCTATGATACACCTGATGGATTCTTGTATTGTGTCTTGAGTGACATGGAAAGTAACATTCATATCACCAGTGGTCATAACAGAAGATAACAATTTAATTATGACACATTAAAGAAATAGAATACTACAAAATTGTGAAATTAAAGAGTGCAGGAATACATATGAATATAGTAGAATGTTAGAAACACAATATTGAAGAAAAACACAAATAATACAGAAGGTAAACTGTGTATGATATTACATTCCTAACATTAAAAATAGGTTTTAAAAATATGGTTTTAGGAATATAGGTAAATTAATTTTTAAAAGTTAAACAAGGGAATAATGAAAAATACAGAAGAGTGGTTATCACTGTCAAGGATGCAGGGTAATTGAATGATCACAGAGAACTTTCAATTATAGCAATAATGATTTTTTAAAAATTTATTTTGGGAGATGAATTTATTTGTGCTCACTTTGTTTTCTAATTTATATATCTACTTTATATTTGTTGAATGAACTGAAATTTATGTTTTACATAATCCTATATAATAAAAGGCTAATATGCAAAATGACCAGTAGCTATGATGCACACTGACCACCAGGGGGCAGACAATGAAGGAGCTGCTTCCTGGTGGTCAGTGTGCCAGAAGCCAGGTGAGTGCAGTGGCAGTAGCGGGAGCCTGTCCCGCCTCTGTGGAATTCCTCGAGGGCTCCTGGACTGCCAGAGGGTGCAGGCAGGGCTGAGGGACCCCCCCTCCCCTGAGTGCACGAATTTTGTGCACTGGGCCTCTATTATAATAATAAAGAATTAAAACAAAAATACTAGGGGAAAAAATTTTAATTTTGTGCTAGTGTCTGAGATTCCCAAGACCACCATCAGCTTCAATGATTGACCAGGGCTCACAAGATTCAAAAGAGCCTTTATATGTATGGTTATATTTTATTAGAATTAAGAAATAGATTAAAATTGGCAAAGGAAATAGATTTGTAGGGCAGTGTCCAAGAGAAACCAGGCATCCAGTTCTATGAGTTATGTCCCAGTAGAACCACACAGACAGAACTTAATTCTCCCAGCATTCCTGGTTGGTGATGACAGTTTTATTACAAATAAGCCTTATTTTTTAGGATGACGTATCACCAACCAGAAATGCTTAATCAAGATCTGGTGTTCAGGTTTTTACTGAGAGTCAGTACATAGACATGGAAGGCTCACATAAGAGTTCTTGGTTACTTAGTCTTCAACTGCTCCACCCTGATCAAACTAATATAGCCCAACCCAAAGCCCTGGAATACAAAAACAGGCATTCACCATGAGTCACATCATTAGCATAAACTGTTACCTGTGGGCCCCAGGATACAAAGATGTTCTTATCAGGTAGGATATTCCAAGATTTCAAAGGTTCTCTCAGGAGCCAGTGAAAGTCCAGTCCTGAAGACCTTGGAATATGCACAGTTTTAGCAGCTGGTTGAGTTAACCATTTCCTGCACAGTATATGCACATATTTAGTGCAGGTCTCCATCTGTTAATAATATCATGGTTTGGGGTTGTTTATTTGCATCTATGCTGTTGTTGAATATTGATTCTTTGAGTCCATATAATTTGTTGGCTGACTTTTTTAACTTTGTGACATTCACAGTTTTTGAAATTAGTCTCCATTTGGACTTACTTAATCACTAATGAAATATTGACCAAAATAAACCCCAAAGGCATACATTTCAAACTTCTTTCATTAATTTTAATAAGTTAATCACTCAAAAAACATTGAGTAAAGCAAAACATTGATTGATATCTGTATATTTAGGGAATGTGGTAACATTCAACATTCAAGTGAAATAAAAGACTGGAAAATTAGAAAACCAGAAAGCAACAGAGATAATATAGCAAAAGGCAACACAATTTACATTCATAACAGAGGGTTTAATACATATTCTCAGATTTAAATAAACAAAGAATGATAGAATCACACTCAATATAATAATTAAAAGTCTCAGTATTTAACTCTTTAATTTTTTAAGTTAAAGAAAAAATATTTGGAATGTCTCTTGCTATTTTTATGTTATATTGTGACTTTTGTTTCTAAATTCTCAATACCTTCCTTTCCCTAGGTAAGTTTTATTACAAATAAATCTTATTTTTAGGTTGCCCATGAAGATACAAAATTGTTAGATGAAAGTTTCATGATCTTATACAAGTTACATGAATAATACAGAGCATAATTACTTGGAAAATATTCTAATGAGAAACTGTAGGCTTGAACAGGCTTTGAAAGTTTATTAAATACTCTGCCAGATTGAATAAATTCACAGGACAATCACAGAAATACAGGGATCCTTTTCCTGGTAAGTACATTATACAAAGCCTTCTTTACATCCTTATTCCTGAGACTGTAGACTAGGGGGTTCAACATGGGGATCACTGCAGTGTAGAAAACAGAGACCACTTTGTCCTGACCCAGGGAGTAGCTGGATGTAGGTCTCAGATAAGTATAGATGGAGGTAGAATAGAACAGAAATATAGCTGTCAGGTGAGAGACACACGTTGAGAAAGCTTTGTGCCTCCCCTCCCCTGAATGCATACGAAAGATGGAATAGAGAATGTAGCAGTAAGAGGTGAGGATGACTAGCAAAACCCCCACCAGGTTCACTCCAGCAAAAGTGGAAAAGATGCTTTCATTCAGGCGTGTGTCAGAACACGAGAGCTTAAAGAGTGGAGGGCTGTCACAGAAGAAGTGGTGGATGACATTGGAACTGCAGAATGGCAGGCTGCTGACATAACTTGTGTTCACCATGGAGTTCAACAGTCCCGCTGCAAAAGCCCCTGCTGCCATTTTAAGGCAGACGGTCCTGGTCATGACCAAGGGGTACAGTAGAGGGTTGCATATGGCCACATACCGGTCATAGGCCATTAAGCCAAAGAGGATGCATTCAGTTGTGGCCAAGGCGATAAAGAAGTACAGCTGCAGAAAGCAGCCAGCAAAGGAGATGGTTTTCTTCTCTGAAAATAAATCCACCAGCATCTTTGGGGTGGTGTTAGAGGTACAACAAACGTCCACAAAGGACAGGTTAGCCAGGAAGAAATACATGGGTGTGTGGAGTCTGGAATCAGCCCTGATTAAGAGGATCATCCCAACATTTCCACAAACTGTCAGTGTGTAAATGAGAAAAAAAAGCACAAAGAGAATAATCTGTAGCTCCAGAGTGTCTGTTAATCCCAGCAGGATGAACTCCGTCACCAAAGTATAATTTGTTTGGGTCATTTATAAGAAATATAGTTTGCTTAACTTATATCAGGTGTAGATATTTTCCTATCTAAAGGTTACAGGAAATAGTGGAAATGTTAATGACATTATTCACACATAGAGAAAAAACCCCCACCCTTGGCTAATATAGCGTAGTTAATAGAGATACTGAAGAATGAGAAAAATTAGTGTAGAAATGGAGAAACATTTGAATATATGAAGCAATTGACTTTATTAAATCTCAAATAACTGGTCTCAATTCACATCCTCCACTAAGTTTCTTCAAATGCAACAGATGTTGTTCTCTACCAGCCCACATACAAAGTGCAAAAGATACCAATCTTCCTGCCTTAGTCTCTCCAAGTCTCTGAAAGGTTTGTTTATGCAATTAACACAAATCCATTTTTTTTCTCAACTCCAAAGTTCATGCATTGCTTCCCAGAAATTTCTTGTGTACCCCAAGCATAAAAAATGGTGACATTTCAAATAACCAATATCTTGACATCTATTGTATCTTACAGAATGATTTGGTAGTGTTTTAAAAATGAACCAAATGATTGTTCGCTATGCAAAGTACACTATCATTAATGTCATGTAGTTGCATTGCATACACAGTACCTGTCCACCGTAGTGAATAACAGCATCAAATCCTCATGAGCTTCTTACCCCAGTGACTTGCTCCTATAGACTATTATTTTCTTTCTTTATTAGGGGTTCTAAGTTGGAGCTTACTAAGTTAGTAAAGTGAAAAAGAAAAAGATCACATTGTAAATGAAATGAAATGTGGTCAATATTTGAATTACCTTTTGGTAAAAATGTTAGAGTCCTTCTGAATGAATACATGTTGCTGTACTTTTATCTTGTTTTCCTGGAAGAGAATTGGGTGGCCATGGGGAATATATTATAGGGTTTAATTGTGAAGTTAATCCTCTAAAGGCAGAAACTTTGTCTCAAAAGAAAATGAAATATAATCATATGCAGTTATATGGAATCAAACATTGCATCATGAAGTGGTTCTTGATCTTTGTATTTCCTTAAGTCTTTTGCCAAAGTAAAAAATAATAATAATAATTGGCTATTTACATTGCCTCTCTCTTTATATTTTTAACCTATTTCAAAATGGTCATAGCCAACTACCAAATTATTAATCTTCCCTTTACTCCAGTGTGTGTTTGTGGGAGGGATGGTCCCTTCCTTTGTCTGAGTCAGTTGAAACTTCAGTCCAACTCTGCCCTTGAGTGAAATTAATATGAAAGAGGAACTTACTTAAATATATTGTATGGTGTGTTTTTTTAAAAAATTATAACCTAATCAAATAGGACAATGACTAAGAAAATGGGATTTCTTTTATATGATTTCAGAATTGTGTTGATTTATTATAATTATTGTCTGTGATTCTTGTCCTAGAAGGGGATGATAGCACAGATTTTCTAGACCTAAATGCACAAGTAGAACCAGGTTGAATAAAGCCCACTGTGTGTCTATATGCATGGAGTCTATTGGCAGAAAGGGCTTACAATGCTTTGAGTTCTATATTACACTCTTCCACTTAAATTCTTAACTAATTTTCACACCAGTCTTTGAGGGAGGCATTATTATTTTACACATTTTGCAAATGACATCAAGCTATTAAATGACTTCCATCAACCAATGAATTTGTATGCATATAGGCATAACCCATGGACACAGACAATAGGGTGGGTGAAGGCCTGGTGTGGGGGCAGGGCCAGGCTGGGTGAGGTCAATGGGGGAAAAGGGGAGACATATGTAATACTTGCAACAATAAAGATTAAAAAATAATAAATGACTTTCCAATGGACATATTCTTAGGAAGTGCAATAATTGACTTGAGTACCGTCTTCAACAAAAGCATTAATGTCCACCTACCTAATTTTTCTGTCTAATTTTATTTTCTCCGTTACTTAGAATATTTTAAATTTATTATATATATACTAGAGGCCCGGTGCACAAAATTCGTGCACTGGGAAGGGTGTCCCTCAGCCCAGCTTGCACCCTCTCTAATATGGGACCCCTCGGGGGATGTCCAACTGCAGGTTTAGGCCCGATCCCTGTGGAATCAGGCCTAATCCTGCAGTTGGACATCCCTCTCACAATCCGGGACCGCTGGCTCCTAACCGCTCACTTACCTGCCTGATTGCCCCCTAACTGCTCCCTTGCTGGCCTGATTGCCCCCAAATACCCTCCCCTGCTGGCCTGATCACCCCCAAGGCTTTTATTAGTATAGATATGACCCTGCACAGAAAATTTTACTAACCCTGCTTTACAATAAGGGCTTGACGATTGAATCATTAGGACCAGACACCAAGATTTCCTATCTTTGAATAGTGGAGGAAATACTTATCTTGTCTTTAAGTTGCCCGGAAATTAAAATGAGATAATGACTTAGAAAAGTATAAAGCACCACATAAAGACAACTGTCTTTTTAATGAAGTGGTAAAATGAAAAACACTTTTTATTCTCCCCTTCCTTCCTTTACAGCTTTTATTTAAACTTTGAAATTTATAAAAATTTCACTCCAATTTTCATTTCTTTACATTCAACATTATTTTGTATTGGTTTCAGGTTTTATATTAGTTACAGAATAGTGGTTAGACAATCATATACTTTACAAAGTGTTCCCCGATATTTCTAGTACCCACCTGGCATCATACCATCATTACAACACTATTGACTATATTCCCTATTTAAGTGACAATAGGTTTACAGGTTCCTTTCAGTCTTTCTTTTGTGTTGCTAGTCCTTCCTTTTCTTTCTCACTTCTTCCCTCATTTTCTTTATATAATATCTCAATTGGCCATCAAAGCTCAGTGAAGGCACTGGGACACGCTTAATCCATTTTACAGACCAGGAAACTGAGGCCAATTCCAGTTGGCTGTGGAACTTGACTCAGCACACAGGAAGCCCTCAGAGCCATGCTCTTTGAGCTTCCTAAGGGGCAGCGGCCCAGCAAACAGAACAAACCTTCCAGTCAGGCTTCTGAGCCTCTTTCTCAAGCACCTCTTCATTGCGGATCCTCCACATTCTTTCCTCTCCCCCCATTCTTTACTGCCCCCCCCTTCTCCGAAGCAGGTGGAAGGCTTCCCACTCACTGCCTAGGCATGCTCTGCCATGGGGCAGGGTGTCGAGAGCTTGCTTTTGGGTCAAGGCAGGAGCAGGAGTCACTGCCTCTGAAGTGTGAAGGCCACCTGAGCGAGGCCCGTTAGCACTGGGAGCTTCTCTGAATCACATCAGTCAGTCCAGTACCCTGCAGTGCAGCACCCCTTCACTGAGGTGGCTCCACCCTTCAACCCCCGTCTCAGAGGTGAGGGTCCTTGCCCCTCTGCCAGGAGTCCTTCCATGCCCCTTGATCCCTGGCTGGGCCCACCCACGTCTTGGGGGCACTGCAGAACCTCTGTCTCTCTGCAGATGAGGCAGATCCCTGCCCTAGGTCTCCGCAAAGCTATGAATCTGTGGCCAGAGGCCTGGTCTGGGTCTCAGCAACCACATGCCTGCAATGTTCCCAGGGACCCTGGGAGCGGCTGGGCGAGCCCGGCCACGCCCCCCGGGTTTC
This sequence comes from Eptesicus fuscus, assembly GCF_027574615.1. NCBI lineage: Eukaryota > Metazoa > Chordata > Mammalia > Chiroptera > Vespertilionidae > Eptesicus > Eptesicus fuscus. Next base: position 66,449,799 of record NC_072485.1, on the reverse strand, counting down.
CGATCTCCCCAGGGACCCCCGGGAGCGGCTGGCTGGGCCCGGCCACGCCACCCCCCCCCCTGTTGCCGATCTCCCCAGGGACCCCCTGGAGTTGCTGGGCAGCCAGGTCTTGCCTCCCCGGGGCTGTAATCTTCCCAGCGACCCCTGGAACTAAGAGGACTGGGCGCCGCCATCTTGATCTTCTCAAGGGTCGGATAGGCCACCCGGAGTCCCGCCCCCAGCCTCCCGCTGGCCCAATCATGGGCGTAGCGGAGGTGCGGTCAATTTGCATGTTTCTCTATTATAAGGTAGGATATACAAATACATATATATAATTCATATATACACATATACTATATGCACACATACATATTTACTTGTATGTGTTCTAATAAATCCAATCTTCCAAACATCACAGCCGTTTCTTGTGCTGTGCTTTAAAGAAAGATCTGTAACATCATGAAATATACTGCATGGGGCTGGTGGGGGAGATAGAAGAGGGTAAAGTGGGGATAAATGATGGTGGAAGGGGACTTGACCTGGGGTGGTGAACATATAATACAGTACACAGATGATACTTTATAGAATTGTACACCTGAAACCTATCTAGTTTTATTAACCAATGTCACCCCAATAAATTCAATAAAACCTAGATGTCAGAATCTCATCATCATGCTATTAAAAATTATTCCCTGATTGACATCTGTGCAAAGTTTTCCTTTGATTATCTCATGAGGTAATGCAGATATTGACTTTCACTGAAAGTGCATAAGAGATCAACTGTACTGTTCTGACAATTGTAGTCTCTTGATTGATATTGAACAAAGGGACTTTACAGTTATGACATGCAGGGTAACTTCTAAATTTTCACATTGCCCTTACTCCACTATTACTGTTACATAAAACCGGAGAACCAAGCAACGCTTGGAGAGATAGAGTTACATTTATTATTATTATTACGTGCAGGCCCAGAGGAAAATGTCTCTCAAATTCTGGACACCAACATGGAGGAACTTTCCCTATTTATATGTTTTTACCTTCTTTGTCTCCCAAATATGGGGTGTTTCTGGCCCCCTTTGCAAGTTCTTAAAGAGCCCCTATGTGCTGGGGCCTTGAGACCTCAACCAAAGGCCTGGCCTGGTGCCAGCACTGATAACTTCATCTGGGGAAGGTTTAATGGCCTCTCTGAAGTGGGAGTAGTCTTATTTTCCTTATTATATAAGCATGCAAGCATTTACAGAAGCCAAATAGCAGGGTTAAAATGTCAAACAGCAGTTTTTATATAAGATGGATGCTTCATTACCAAAAGAAACTCTTTGTAAAATGGGGTTAGAAAGCACAAATATCTTTGTTCATCTTGATTTACCTGACAACGATACTCCTTCTTTTGTTGATTGTCATTTCCACATATCTTGGAAATATCAGGCAAGAATGTTGTATACTATATAATTTAAATATTTTTAAAAGACTACAACATGAAAGGTAGAATGAAATGCTGGATTATATAAACCTACTCAATTGTATTAATAGGACATGTTAATGACAGAATTTGTCATTTTCAGTTACTTGTTTATATTTTTCTTCTTTTTAATTAGCTAATGAAATTTTTAGAGCATAAACTGATACCATTGTAATTAGCTAGTCATATATAATAGAATAGGAGCAAAAGGAAGACAGATATTATAAGCATGTCATTTGGGCAACTTCACCAGAAATCGGCAACTTTTCACTCCCCAGGGAATCACCAGCCTATTATTCCCTGCAAAACGCTGGGGTGAGGGGAAAGAAAAGATAGACACATCCCCGGTAAAGTGATATAGGAAAGATACTTGCCTGTTAATTACACCTAGGAACAGAGATCATTGGCCAGAGTGGGCATGGCTATTGCAAGCGTGAGAAGATTTGGGAATACATAATCACCTAAACAAAGAAATGTGCTCTCTCTTGCCCGGCTGGTGTGGCTCAAGAGTTGAGTGTTGACTTATGAACCAAGAGGTCACAGTTTGATTCCCAGTCCGGATTGCGGGCTCAATCCCCAGTAGGGGGAGTGCAGGAGGCAGCCAATCAATGATTCTCTCTCATCATTGATGTTTCCATCCCTCTATCCCTCTCCTTTCCTCTCTGAAATCAATACAAAAAGAAGAAGAAATTTGCTCTTGTTGTTCCCTGCTCTTGGTCCCTTTTGGCTCCTGGGACTCTTATTTTGCTCCTTCCTGTTTTTCCTCCATAGCCATGGTGGCCCTCTGGACCCCATGCAATGGACTAATGGACTACAGCGGGGAAACAGAAATTAAGCTATCTTGATGCTGGACTGTACCCAGCTCCAACATGGAACAGAAACTCTGAACACTGACTCTGAGTTTAGCTCTACTGAATCCCTGGCTATACTTCTTTTATGACTGGACTAAGGGAAATGCTTTGGAAACCCAGTAGTATAATTCCACGGAAATAAAGCTTTCCACTAAACTTCATCCTCCCGTGGAGGCCTTCAGAAATGCTTATTCTAGCAGTACCAAGAACCCCATTTCTACAAGCAACCAGGGGAGATGAGCCCCTCTCCTATCCTGTAACATATGGCAACCCAGACGGGACAAGAAGACCAGGAGGACTGAAGCCTGGAAAGCATCACTTCACTGCTACTCTCCTCCCAACCTGCTGTTCAGCCCATGTCTGGTCCGCAATGGGAAGGGAAAACACCCAGACTGGATTATGGTGAGTTAAAACCTTGCCTCCCTAAACTGGGGGTTTTATCACTCATTTGCCTCTCTCTCTCCTGGTTCATTTTCTTATCTCAGCCCCGCGCCACCTCTGGCATTGCCAGTCTTTGCTTAAACCTCTAGGCATGGGCCTGTTTCCTTGTGTCCTGTGCAGCTTCAGCAGCCTGAGCACACAGGATCCGGCATCATGGGCTGGGAGGGGCCAGCAACCTGGAGCCCTTACCGGGGACTTAGGGCATGACTCACAGTTGAAACAGGAATTTTAGGGGTAAAATAGGACAGGTTTAGGAAATTTTAGAAATTTTGGAAATTAAGGGGACCATGGAGGAGAGCACTGATCTGCAGAGTAGCAGAAGGTATATTTCCATAGAATGGGGGAGCTGGAAAGCTGCAACACATACATTTCCATAGAATGAGGGAGCTGGGAACAGCAAAAGGTCTATATGTACAGAATAGAGAGAAGGAAGCCCATCATTCAGAAGGAGAAGAAGAAGGCCCAAAGGGAATAGGAAAACAATAAGGAAGGAGAGGGGGAGAACCTCACAGGTCCCAGGTGAGGTTCCACCTTTGAGCCCAGGAGTTACTCTAGTAACCAGTCTAAGGAAATAGTGACCAATCAGAGGGGATATCAAGGCACCAGGATCTGCAGTCTTTATAAGCCATAGGGAAAAGGAACTCAGTGGGACCCTTTCCCCTCCCCACGTGGGAGTCCATTCTGTGGGACTCTTCTGCTCTCCCCATGTGGGAGTCTGTACTTGTTCTTCAATAAATCTCCACCTTTGCTATACCACTTTCTGTCCATGGATTCATTTTTCGATTTCAGCCGACAAAGAATCCGGGTTCCAGTCCAAAAATTCCGTATCACAGTCCAGAGTGCAGCTCCCAGCCAAGGCTGAGGGCATGCAGATCTGAGGGACCTGTAGCTGAGTTGCTGGTGATGGTGTGGTTGGTGTGATAGAGAAAGCCTGGACACAGACAAAAGCCACCAAGGAAAACTGCTGCTAGCAGTAACCTGGGACTGCTGGCTGCCTGGTGCCTCCCTCTCCCCTGCCCATTGCTATGGTGAGGGTACCCCAACCATCTCTATGCCAGAGAGCTCCACCCTGACAATCACATTGCTTGAAATTATAAGGTGAAGCCCTCCTGGCAGCCATGTTGCTTGGGGGCAGAAGTTATAACCTGGCAGTGGGACTAAAAAACTACAACTTCTTTTCACCTGATATTTGCTACTGATACTGTGTTTCTATTAAAAACACTACTGCTGTGTTTGTCACATGCAAACATTACTACTTGTCTAATAACCCTTTTTCCACAGTAGAAAAAATGCCTCAAATTTAAAATACTCAAAAAATAAAATAAAAATTTGTTATCTAATCTTGATAATTGATTGCAAACAATAAAACAAAACATTGATTGATAATCTGTATATTAAGGGAATGTGGTAACTTTGAACATTCAAGTGAAATAAAAGACTGTAAAATTAAAAAACCAGAAAGCAATAGAGATATCATAGCAAAGGGCAAAACAATGTACATTCTTAAGGAAGGGTTTAATAAATATTCTCAGGTTCTAAAGAAAAAAAAGAAGATAAAATCACATTCAATATAATAACTAGAAGTCTTAATATTTTTACAGTGCAAGTTTTTTTTAATTAAATAAAAATATTTGGAATGTTTTCCATATAAATGCATTGAACAATAAACAAGAAAATATAATTTCAAAAATATTAAATAAATAATCTAAATTTACATAATTAAATAAATGGAATAAATAAATACTCAAAATTTACATAAGAAGCACATATTCAAGGAATTTAAAATAAAATGCCATCATCATTAAGTGATAATAGTCCCCAAAGTAGGAAATGTTTGCAGATTTTGTAAATGAGATTAATTACATGTAGGAGAGCAGGCAGAGAACATGGTATGTCTGAAATATTATATGTCTGAAAATCCAAGTCTCAGAATATCTGGATTTCATTGTCCAAATTTTGTTTCATTGAAAATGAAAACATTCAATGGAAGGAATATAATATTAGTATTTACTGATGAAATGTCTTGGTTCCATATATGATGGGACAAAAAAAAAAGTGGAAAGAATCCAGCCAAAAAGCAGCAAGGTGGTACAGAATAAAGTAAGTGAGCTACTCAGTGAAAGAGTGAACCATCTTTGAGACCAACCTGATGATTTTGCTGCAGGCCTCCAGGGCCAGTAACCAAAGTGGGGTGAGAACATGGCCCCTGGATGCACAGACAACACTGATTCCTTCATGAACATCCATCCAATGTCACCTATGTGGACCACTGAGTGCATTGTATGTATGAGCAGGGTGACCTGTTAGTGACAGGTCATAAGCTTGCTATGCCACATCGGCCATCACCTACCCAATCAGGTGCCACTTCAAAGACAAGGGCAAGAGATGAGTCTTGAGGAATTTTCCTTCATAAGTGTGGCTGTCTCTTTTTAGCAAGCCTTGATCCCCACTCACTTTCCTCTAGTGTTGTACTAAGCCAACTCCCTGCTACCTTCATGTTAATAATTTTTAACTTTTTAAAATTTTTTGTTCTTGAGGAATAATTAACATATAACATTATATTAGTGTCAGTTGTAAAATATAATAAATCAATATATGTATAGACTGTGAAATGATCACCACAGTAAGTCTAGCTTATCATCCATCACTATACATATTTACAATTTTTTTCCTTGTGATGAAGAGTTTTAAGATCTACTATGTTTGCAACTTTTAAATATGCAGTATAGTCATATTAACTATAGTCACCATGCTTTACATTACATCCCCTTTACTTATCCTATCTAATAAAAGAGTAATATGCAAATTGACCATCACTCCAACACACAAGATGTGGTCAAAGATGGCTGCCCCCATGTGGACACAAGATGGCTGCCACAAGATGCCTGGCAGGAGAGGGCAGTTGTGGGCGATCAGGCCAGCAGGGGAAGGCAGTTGGGAGAGACCAGGCCTACAGGGGAGGGCAGTTGTGGACAACCAGGCCTACAGGGGAGGGCAGTTGGGGGCAACCAGACCTGTATGGGAGGACAGTTAGGGGAGGCAGGCCTGCAGGGGAGGGCAGTTGGGGGCGACCAGGCCAGCAGGGGAGGGCAGGTAGGGGTGACCAGGCCTGCAGGGGAGGGCAGTTAGGGGCAACCAGGCTGGCAAGGGAAGGCAGTTAGTAGTTACCGGGCCAGCAGGGGAGGGCAGTTAGGGGTGACCAGGCTGGCAGGGAAGCAGTTAGGCATCGATCAGGCTGGTAGGGGAGTGGTTAGGGGGTAATCAGGCTGGCAGGCAGAAGCAGTTAGGGGCAATCAGGCAGGCAGGCAGGAGAGCAGTTGGGAGCCAGCAGTCCTGGATTGTGAGAGAAATGTCCAACTTTCCATCCCTCGAGGAGTCCCAGATTGGAGAGGGTGCAGGCTGGGCTGAGGGACACCTCCCCCACTACCCCCGTGCACGAATTTCATGCACCGGGCCTGTAGTTATTTTATAACTGGAGTTTGTACCTTTTAATCTGCTTGACTTTAATATTAAATTTAAATTTATTTTATTGGCAGCCAATAGGATTTTCTGTGAGCAGAAAATTTGTGAGCCTTTTGTGAAGAATATATATCTCATTCAGCCATTGAACACTGAGCCTTCTCTTTGGAACCATCCACTGATTATATGCTTTTCTGTAGTTGAATCTGTGGGTATGTGGCTTTGTGTATCTGTGTCAGTCCCATGAGAGAGAAGGGAAGAGAAGGGTTGGGCATTTTTAAGAAGGGAAGGATACAGAAAAGTTATAATCAGGCAGCAGTCTCTTGATAGCATGCTTTTGCACAAACTCACCTTTATACTTTAAGCAATATATATATATATATATATATATATATATATATATATATATACACACACACACACATAAATGGGGGAATAAGGGAAATAAAAGCTGGTGAGTTTACAGTTGCAATTTAAACTGCAGTTCTGAAATTTTATTTAAGGATCATATGAGGGGATAATTTAATACATTACATTAAAATATTTTAAATTTAAAACATTTTTGATATGTCCTATATAACAATCTTTGCAAATAATAAATGACAAATAATAATGCACAGGGAAGTAGTTTATGAATAAATACAAATATTTTCTATGGCTAGTTTCATGTGATATTATGACTTTTGTTGCTAAGTAGTCTACACCTTTCTTTCACTAGGCAAGATTTTATTACAAACAGGCCTTATTTTTGAGGATCCAGAGAGGATACAGAATGGTTTAGATGAAGGTCCATGGTCTTACATAAGTTTGGTAATTTACATTATGCGTAGGTAAATTTAAGGTAGCTTTTTTATACAATACATATGTTCCAATGTTACAAAACATGATTACTTAGAAATATTCTTATGAAAAACTGTAGGCTTGAATAGGATTTGCAAGTTCATTAAATACTCTGCTAGGTTCAGAAAATTAACCAAACAATCACAGCAATGAGGGATCCTTTTCCTGGTGATTACATTCCACAAAGCCTTCTTCACTTCCTTATTCCTGAGGCTGTAGATCAGAGGGTTCAACATGGGGATCACCACTGTGTAGAACACGGAAGCCACTTTGTCCTGACCCAGGGAGTAGCTGGAACTAGGTCTCAGATAAGTATAGATGGCGGTGGAATAGAACAGAACTATGGCTGTCAGGTGAGAGACACACGTTGAGAAAGCTTTGTGCCTCCCCTCCCCTGAATGCATACGGAAGATGGAATAGAGAATGTAGGAGTAGGAGGTGAGGATGATCAACAAAGTCCCAACCATATTTACTCCAGCAAAAGTGGAAATGATGCTCTCATTCAGGCGTGTGTCAGAACACGAGAGCTTAAAGAGAGGAGGGCTGTCACAGAAGAAGTGGTGGATGACATTGGAACTGCAGAAAGGCAAATTGCTTATATAACTTGTGTGTACCATGGAGTTCAACAGTCCCGTTGCCAAAGCCCCTGCTGCCATTTTAAGGCAGACGGTCCTGTTCATGACCAAGGGGTACAGTAGAGGGTTGCATATGGCCACATACCGGTCATAGGCCATTAAGCCAAAGAGAATGCATTCAGTTGTGGCTGAGGCAAGAAAGAAGTACATCTGCAGAAAGCAACCAGCAAAGGAGATGGTTTTCTTCTCTGACAATAAATCCACCAGCATCTTTGGGGTGATGGTGGACGAGTAACAAACATCCACAAAGGACAGGTTAGCCAAGAAGAAATACATGGGTGTATGGAGTCTGGAATCAGCCCTGATTAAGAGGATCATCCCAACATTCCCCCAAACTGTCAGTGTGTAAATGACAGAAAAGAGCACAAAGAGGATAATCTGTAGCTCCAGAGTGTCTGCTAATCCCAGCAGGATGAACTCTGTCACCAAAGTATAATTAGTTCTCATCATGTATTACACATATAGTTAGCTTAAGCTTATATTAGGTTGAATGTCTCTTTTTTAAAATAAAATATTATTATTGATTTCAGAGAAGAAGGGAGAGGGCTAGAGAGATAGAAACATCAATGATGAGAATCATTGAACGGCTACCTCCTGCACGACCCCTACTGGGGACTGAGCCTGTAACTGGGCATGTGCCCTGACTGGGAATCAAACCATGACCTCCTGGTTCATAGGTTGATGCTCAGCCACTGAGCCATGCAGGCCGGATTGAATGTCTCAGTTTTAAAAAGTTTACAAGTACAGTGGAAATGTTAATGAGGACATTCACACATGGGAAAAAATCTAGGATAACATAGCATAGTAAATAGAGTAACTAAAGTTAGAGAAAATTAGTAGACAAATGGACAAGCCTTTGAATTTATTAAGCAATTGTCTGCAGTCCTCTCAAATAAATTACTGTTCAATTCCACATACTTCACTTAAGTTTCTGCAAATGCAACCAACATTTGGTGTTCTATTTTTTCCTATCATCCCATAACCAAAATGTGAAGGATACAGATATTCTTGTTAAAGTGTAATTCCAATTTCTAAACCAGTATGTAGTTTTAGCTCAAATACATTTTCCCTCTCAACACCACTCTGTTTATTCTCCAACTCCCAAATTCATTCATTGCTTCCAAAAAGTAGCTCTCATTGTATCCCAAGCAGAAAAATAGTGACCATTTCAAATAACCAATTTTTGACATCCTTCAATCCTGAAGACTGACTTTGTGATGTGCTCTCAAATTATTGTTCTACTTACAATGTATGTTATCAAAATAATGCCTTGTTGTAGCACATGCTACCTGTTCATTTTGGTGAATAACAGTACCAAATCCTTACAACTGTCTTCCCATTGTCTTACCTGTGTAGTCTGTGGTTTTCTTTCTCCTTTTCTCAATCAGCACTTCTCAGTTGTAGCAAAAAATAAAATGTTTTTAAAGAAAATTTTCACTTTTAAATGATATGAAATGCAGTGAAAGTTTGAATGACCTATTTGTAAAAATTTGAGACACCTTCTGAGAAAATACATGTTGCTCCACTTTTATTTTGTTTTCCTGGAAGAAAATTGGGTGACCACAGAGACTAAGTTATATTGTTTAATTGTGTAGTCAAATCTCCAGAGGCAGAAACTTTCAGTCTCAAAGGAAAATAAAATATAATCATAGGCAGTTATGTGGAATCAAACATTGCATCATCAGATGGCTCCTAATCTCTGTATTACTTTAAAAACTTTGCCAACGTAAAAAATTGCCTATTTACATTGCCTATCTTTTTGTATTTTTAGATGCGTCCAAAAGAACATAGCTCACTACTAAATTCTTCTTCCTTCCAGTGTATGTGGTATGTTTGTGAGTGCGTGTTTGTGTGTGTCTGTGTTTGTGACCCTCCCTTCGTCTGGATAACTTCATCTCTAACCCAACCCTGTACTGGAGTGAAATTGAGAAGATAAAACTAATATTCATTGTACAATGTTTAAAGCAAAACTATTACCTTTTGTGACAGCATGGATGGACCTGGAGAATATTATGCTGAATGACAACTATCACATAATCTTACTTATATGTGGAATCTAATGGACATAATAAATGACAAACAAAGCATGTCTCCTGGCATGGATGCATGGAACAGACTGACATATCTCAGGACAGGGATGAGGGGAGATGGGAAGAGATTAACCAAAGAAATAATGGGCATGTATGCATAACCAATAAACACAGATAATAATGTGATGAAGGCCTGGGTTAGGGCAGAGTCTTGAAGGAGGGAGGCTGGGGGGAGGGATTGAGGGACATCTGTAATATTATCAACAATGAAAAAGAACCTATACCCTGAGCAAATAGGACATTGAATAAAAGAACCTAATTTCTTTTTTATGATTTAAAAATTGTGTTGTTTTTCTGCAATTATTGTCTATAATTCTTATCCTATAAGGGGGTAAAATTATAGATTTCCTATATCTCAATTCACAACTAAAACAATGTGAAATAAACCACATTGAGAGTCAGATGCATGGAGAATCTATTTGCATAGAGAATGCATATGCAGCCATGAAATACTATATCACAATTTCCCATTTGAATTCGCAGTTCACCTCTACACCAGTCTTTGAGGTTGGCATTATTATGTCACATATTTTGTAGATGAGGAAAGCAAGACATAAAGCTATTAAATGCTTTTTCAATGAAAAAACTGTTAGGAAGTGGGAGAGTCAATCTGAAAACAATTTCGTAGGAAAGAATGAATACCTAGCAATTTAAGTTCCCTGTCTAGTTTCATTTAACATTTTATTTAGTCACTTAGATTACACACATACACACATGCGTATATATGTACATGTACATATACTTTTCTGTGTGTATCTTCTAGCAAATCCAATCTTCCAAACTTCAAAGTAGTTAAAGTATCTCTGCATGTGAAGAAAAATCTGTTACATTATGTTAGATATTGTTTAAAAACTTGATTTGCAAAGTTCCCAACCTCAAGCCTTAAAATCTGCTCTTATTGGCATCTATCAAATACATAATATTTATTTAATAATATATGAAACTTAACAACTTAAAATATGAACATACTTAAAAATAATTTGGAATTGAGCTACCAGAAATGTGAATTGAGAGAGACAGAAAGAAAATCAGCATAGTGAGTTATCATAGCAGGGGAAGTAGAGGATGTTACAAAGAAAGAAGAGAATAATATTATTAAACTATAAATAAAACAGGGCTAAGAAGGAAGATTGAATTTACTGAATAAGATTATAAATTAAAATCTTAAAAAACTTTATTTAAGGAAGAAGCAAAAAGAATAATAAATAAAAATTTTCAACTAAAAATGAGTAAATAAGTTGGAAACTTACCTTTTAGTCAGGTTTATTGTACCATAGATGTCTTAGAGAAAATTATCACTGTTTTTAGGTGGACAGTTTGGTGAGTTTTGACAAACACCTACTGTTTTATAACCATCACAACCAACACAGAATACTTGATCCAGTTTAATAACTTCCATTATACCCCTTACAGACAGCTCTGGCCACTCTCCCAGTCTCTCACAACCACTGTGAAGGCATTGATGTGATTTATGCCATGTTTTTTACCTGTCCAGAATGGGATAATCATGTGTGGAATCATACAGTGGAAACCTTTTGAATCTGACTTCTGTCCCTCATTGCACTGTTCTAAGATCCAACCAGGTTGTTACTTTTATCAGTTTTTTCCTTTTATTATTAAGTAGCAGTCCATTTTATAGATGTAGCAGGCCCTTAGGTCTGTTTCCAATTTAAATAATCATGCAGAAAGCCCTCTTTGTGTGGACTTATGTTTTTATTTATCTTTGGTAAATAAGAGTAGAATGGCTCTCTCTTCCTTCCTTTTTTTTTTTCTTTTTCTTCCTTTTTTTCCCCTGCAAATTGATGTCTATTTGATATCCTAACATTTTTTTCCAAAACACTATCCTTTTCTAATAGATTTAATTTTTTTGTAAAATTTATTTGACCATATATGTTTGGATCAATTTCTAAACTTTTTATGCTATTCTTGATTACTGTCTTGATTACTGTAGCTTTGTTACAGAGATTCGGATCAATCAAACAATGCAGGAGAGGTTGGAGAGATTCACTTTAATCACCGCAGTGGGCTCAGAGAAAATGAATTTAAATTCTAAGCCAAGCTACAAGTAGAATTTCCCTTTTTATTAAGGAGCCAGCCCTATGTGCCCTTAGTGGTTTTCTCGCAGCTGGCCTTGAAAACAACACAGTTCTGTCCAATTAAAAAATGCACCTGGCATGGCATAGAGATTATGGGCATATCTAGTGTCTGGCCTACAAGGTCAGGCAGCTAAGTTTATCTTCAAAGAATTCTAAACAGTAGTTTTACAAAATAGGAGTTTTCCTTCTCAGCTTCATAATACATCTGAAATCAGATAGTGTCTGTTACAATATGTTTTCCAAAATTTTGGCTATTTTTAGTTCTTTACATTTACTATTGGGTTATAAATTTCTACAAAAGGACTGCTGGGAGTTAATCAGTATTGCTTTGTATTTGTAGATCAATTGGGAGACAGTAGATGTCTTAACAGTAATGAGTCTTCCAGACCATAAGCACAGTATATTTCTTCACTTATACAGCTTTTAAATTTCCCTCATCATTATTTTGTTGTTTACAATATTTTGCTGTATATAGTTCTTATACATATTTCATTATACTTACCCCTATGTGTTTCGTGTTTTGATACTGCTACAAATGGTATTTTATATATTTAAATTTTGGAATTAATGTGTTATTTTTCTCCTTTCCAAACTTCATTCATTTTTTCATTAGTTTGATTTTCCTTTTTTGCCTGTTGCACTGGTAGAACCATCAGTACCATGCAGAATGGAAGTGGTGAGGGAACAGCTTGTTTACTGTATTGAAGGAAAACATTCATTCATTTTGTCATTAAATATAGGTTTTTGTATATTCCCTTAATCAAGTTCAGAAGTGATATTCTGTTTTTAATTTGCTAAAGTATTTTGTTATGATTAAATGTTGATTATATTAAATAATTGTTTCTTCATCCACTGATATGATTATGTTTTTTTTAGAATGACATTATAGTGAATTGCATTGATTTATTTTTGACTGTTAAGTATTAATTTACTGTGTTCATTAATGTTAATGATTTCTACTTGTTAATGATTTTCTATTTTATTTAAGTGAGAGAAATATATATTTTATTGCTATAATTGTATAATTGCAAAAGAAAGCTAATAGTCATTAAATGAATAAAATCAGCTGAACAAGGTGCTAAGTATTTACATGTGTTATCTCAATATTCACAAGAATCTGCCAGTGGTCAATTATTCACAATTTACAAATTAATAAAAGTAAAATTAAATAAGTAGCTCAATGTCTCACAGTTGTAAAGTGACAAAACTAATATTCAAATCCAGGTGGCTTTATTTTGTCATAACTCTCACTCATATATCTGATCATTCAAGACATATTTCCTTGTAGTCACTCAGATAATTGGGAAACAAACAAAACTTAGGGTGCCTTGGATTCCTCTTAATAGCATTGAACTTATAATTTAGAACTCCATTATATAACTAAATGCTCTAAGGTGTCTTTAAGTATCTGATAGACATCATAGAATCTTCAGGATAAATCTTTTTCTTTGGTGGTATAATTTAAGGATTTTTGTTGTTGATGTTGTTTTTTAATCAAAGATCTCCAGTGAAGGAGACATATGTTATATTGTAACTGGCCACATTACAGTCAGTTCATTATCTTTCCCATTTAAAATAAATAATTCAAGCCACTTCACTGGAACAAAAGTAATTGTTTATCCAAAGTCCTTCTGGGGTTGTGGATTATCTTGGGGCAATGTCCCACTTGTCACAAACTACATGATAAATACTCATTCCTTACAAGATCTATTACAAGATGGATTCACTATGCTATTGCTCCATAACTGGAGAGAAAATGTTGCCAGTGTCTTATCCAAAATAAATTCTATGATTCAAAATTCTAGATGATACTGAGGTAAGTGACTGATTCTCTAAAGCATCAACACAATATCTTGTGTGAGTGTCACAGATAATATTGCCTTAGATATCATGTGTCTTCACTGACTCTAGGCTGGGGGAGTGGGTAGAAGATGGAGTGGGCCATAATTCTAACCTTACCTTAACCATGACAGTTTCCAAAATTCACCGTCTGATTCATCGTGTTCCTTATTATTATGAGGGGGGAAACTGACTGTGCCTAATGGTCTAATGAAACTGAGTAGCCTAAATGAATTAAGCTAAATTTCATCAGCAGGATAAACCTTAGTTTCCATGGGCATAGAGAGTATGCCTATGTTATGTTTGTTCCATGTTTTGTCTGAGGTACAGTTATGCTCAAAGACTTAGATTGTCTTTGCCAATTTTTTTAACACAGGTTCGCTGTGGGAATTGTAATTTGTAACAAAAAGATTTTACAAGCCAATAGCATACAGGATATCTCTTAATGAGTCAACAGAAATAAACTACTCCAAACTAATGATAGATACTCGATGCTACTGTTCCAGGTAAAGGGGAAATAAAAGAAATAAAGCCTAATGTTAGTTGTGGTGTACCTGTGCACAAGGTGGCTCTCGGAGGAGTCAGCTAAGCCACTCAAGAGCTGATGTCTAGCTGTCAGCATTAATGGAAAGTCCTTTGTTGCTAGAGCATAATGCTATCCTATCAGAAGAGAGGTACTGGTGTTGGCAGGCAAGATGATCTCCTTCATGAGACTGATTCATGTTTCCACTGCCAACTAAGACCAGTCTTGACATGATAGGAGCTAATGTCCTAAGGTGTTTGGAGAGCTATGTAGGTCAGCAAAGAGTAGCCTTGCCCAGACCAAACACTCAGTAAGTCCTCATAAACTCTTGGTATCTGAAGTTTAAAAGTTCATTATGTCATAGTGGCTCCTCAAGCTGTTTATATCAATAAGTACTCAGTAGCACAATAATTTTAATGACATCATCCTGACATGGCCTCCTCAAAGTAAAAAAAAAAATCACCTTTAGATCACAACAACTTCATTTAAACCATAAACAAATACAGCAGGTCCTCTAATAACACTATTTTGTTCAACGTCATTTCATAGTCATGTTGATGTGACCCTGTAGGAACTTAACCTTGTTCATATCAATTAATCTAGGGCAAAACTGGTTTTGTTTTACTTCATTTCCCCTAAATTTTAAGAACTTATCTATGACGTTAAGTGAGGACTTACTATAGATCAAAATAATGTCACAAGTCATACAAGTAGATCAAAATGACTTTATTAAGTCATAAACAAATCAAGTATATTTTGAATCATAACAAATAAATGCACAACATTTCTATAACTGTCAGATAACATAATTTTCAAATCAGATGTTAACATCAATAATTATAACGGTACTAATAATAGATAATTGATACATTTTAATACTTCTATAGTATAACAAGCCCTGTAAATAGTGCTATGTTATCTAATTTAATCCTTGTTTCAGCATTATAGTATATTATTAGGCCAGTTAAACAAAACAAAGAAATTTAGACATAAAGAAGTTCAATGACTTGTAGAACATTAGATATGGCATCTGAGGTTAAACTCACTTTTGTCTATGTGTGTTTAACCACTACAGCACAAATGCCATTGGAAGAGGAGAGAGAACACATTCTATAGTCATACTTCAAGTAGAGTAGCAAATAAAAATCCACTCATGGGCACCAACAACAGCTTTGTCAGATGAGATTTCCTTGGAAATCAGTGGGCTCAACTTCTTTTAGGAGATTATACTGATTTTGGCTCAAAGTAGTGTGGCATGAATTCTTCAAGAGAAATGAAATACTCTGGGATTTCAGTTTCTTAATCAACAAACCCTCTAAACATTTTTAATTTCATGGACACTCAAAGAAGGAAAGTTGAACTTTGATCCTATAACCCATTTATGGAAATAATATACACACAGATTTAAATAACTAGTATACATGTCACTTGTTGAATGATGTTGTGAATGTGACTTTGTCACCCAATCTGAAAAATAAGAAAAAAAAGAATAGATAATTGCTGAGGTTCTTTCCAGCACTAACCTTTTTTTTTTATTTTTAAATAATATCTTATAATATTCTTACAGCAGTAGAAAATATTTCAACACCATAGGTACCATCCTATTTTGGGTAAGAAGTGAAACCAGGACACTGTCAATATATTAGTACAGGGTGTCCCAAAATTGTATACACACTTTTAATAATTAAAAATGCAGTGTTTATTAAAGTATATTTTATTTTCAAAATGTAGTAGAATCTACAGACATTGTGTGTCTACATTTTTGGGTAATAGACTGACATACCTTGATGTGAGGTTGAGGGGATGAGAAGAGATAAACCAATGAACTTATATACTAATATGCATAGCCCATGGACATGGGCAATAGGGTAGTAAAGACCTGAAGGGCTGGGTAAGGGCTTGGTGGAGGAAGACAGGAGGGGAAATGAGAGATATCTGTAATACTATCAACAATAAAACATATATTAAAAAATAAATAAAGTGACCAAAAAAAAAACCCCACAACCAAATATATTAGACAGAATGTCATGACTATAATTTTATTATCCTTCTATTTGTTTCCTTAGAAGGGGGAATAAAGATATTCTTGATTCATTGATCACTGGAGTCAACTCACGTATTCCAACACCATCTATTTTGGATGGGAAGAACAAGAAAACCAAAATGTTGGAGAGTAATTATACCATGCCAACTGAGTTCCTACTTGTTGGATTCACAGATTATCTACCTCTCAGAATCACACTATTCTTGGTATTTCTCATAGTATATACACTAACTGTGGTGGGAAATATGGGTCTAATAATCCTATATAACATCAACCCAAGCTTGCAAACCCCCATGTATTATTTTCTCAGCAACTTATCTTTCTTAGATATCAGCTATTCTACAGCAATCACTCCTAAAATGCTGGTGAATTTCTTAGCCTCCAGGAGAAGCATCTCTCTCTTTGGCTGTGCCCTGCAAATGTTTTTCTTCGGTTGTTTTGCTGATGCTGAGTGCCTCATCCTGGCGGCAATGGCATATGACCGCTATGCAGCCATCTGTAACCCACTGCTCTATCCTACCCTCATGTCTAGCAGAGTCTGTGTCTGCATCATCATGCTGGCATACCTCAGTGGAAGTATGACTTCGATGGTACATGTCTGCCTCACATTCACGCTGCCATTTTGTGGCTCCAATATTGTCAACCACTTTTTCTGTGATATCCCACCTCTCCTGGCTTTATCATGTGCAGACACCCATATCAATGAGCTTCTGCTCTTTGTCTTATGTGGTTTCATTCAGACCAGTACTTTCATGGTCATATTTATCTCTTACTTTTGTATCCTCAGCACTGTTTTGAGCATCAAGTCCTCAGGTGGTAGAAGCAAAACATTCTCCACCTGTGCTTCCCATCTCATAGCGGTCACCTTATTCTACGGAACACTCCTGTTTATGTACCTACGCCCCACCACCAGCTATTCCCTAAACACTGATAAGGTAGTTGCAGTGCTTTATACTGTTGTTTTTCCCATGTTTAACCCGATAATCTATAGCTACAGAAACAAGGATGTAAAAAATGCGCTCCAAAAACTATTAGCAAGAAACTGGATTTTCAAATGAATTAGAATTTCAATCACTGAAAAATATTTAAAGCATAGCCTGACCTTCCAATATCATCGTGATGACTATGCCATGAACAACTTGTGTCAACTATTTTAAATTTATTTCCAGAAATAAAGATAACTGCATTTTCACTCCTTTAAAATTCTTTCATCCTCTCTTATGGAAATGTTCTCTCTAAAATATTCTACTCTGTGACACATTTCTGAATTAAATAATATTTACTCTTCAACTAGTGTTCTTATAAAGCTTTGTACTCTGATTCATTATATTCTTATCCTTAATGAAAATTTTTTGATGTTGACATTATTGCAGGTGTCCCCCAGTTTCCCCTCTTTGCCCACCTCCATCCACCCCCGCATTCCCCTCCCTTGGCCTTCACTACACTATTGTCCTTGTCCATGGGGTATGCATATATGTTCTTTTGCTAATCCCTGCACCTTCATTATCCAGTTACCTCCACCTGCCTCCCCTCAGGCAATGACCAGTCTGTTCCATGTATTCATGCTTCTGGTTCTATTCTGCTCATCATTTTATTGTGTAATGAGAGTTCACATATTAGTGAGATCATATGGTATTTGTATTTCTCTGATTCATTATATTTTTTACTAGTGGCCCGGTGCACAAAATTCATGCACAGGGGGGGATGGGTTCCCTCAGCCCAGCCTTCACCCTCTCCAGTCGAAGACCCCTTGCTGGCAGTCGGGCATCCCTCTCGCAATCTGGGACCGCTGGCTCCTAACCGCTCACTTGCCTGCCTGCCTGATCACCCCTAACTGCCTCTGCCTACCTGCCTGATTGCCCCTAACCCCTCTGCTTGCCTGCCTGATTGCCCCTAACCTTTCTGCCTGCCTACCTGATTGCCCCTAACTGCTTCTGCTTGCCTGCTTGATGGGCCCCTAATTGCCCTCCCCTGCTGGCCTGGTCACCCCCAACTGTCCTCCCCTGCCAGCCTGATTGGCCCTAACTACCTCTGCCTCTGCCCTCACCACCATGGCTTTGTCCAGAAGGAAGTCAGATGTCTGGAAGATGGCTGGTCGACCCAGTCTAATTAGCATATTACCCTTTTATTAGTATAGATAGATTATATAGGATAGGATTGCTTAAATGGGGGGTAAAAGCCTTTTTCAGCAGAAAGAGATGCTATTGGCAGACAAAAAAAAAACATAATCCCTATATCTAGACTGATAGCCAGCCATATGCACTATACTGCTAAACTGGTCATTAAAAAATTGAACGGCTTTCTTACACCTTACACCAAATAGCTGTTGCCCTTAAAACCCCTCCCCAGCCCTCACCTTAGGTTCTGCCTTCGCAGTTCAACCAGATTAGGTTCTGATTGGTCGGTTTCTATGTCAGTCAGCATCAAAAGCTCCACCTCCTAGGCAGCCTTCTTGTGAGGGTGTGAGGTTTAATTTGCATATTACCTTTTTATTATGTAGGATTATGTTGTGTTGAAGGTATACATTGATATATCTGTCGACCCACCCATTTTAGAAGCTCCTTGGCAGCAGGGAATAAATACTTTGGTTTATTTTCCAATACCTATGCAGCACCTGGCATATGGGTTATTTTGAATTGTTCTTTTAATTTTAGTGTACTCTATGTTCTAAAAATCACATTAATGAGCTGACTTCTAATCATTCTTCCATTGGGTTAAGGGATATAAGGTTGCATGAAGAAGCAAATCAGCTTCTTTAATAGTGACCTATTTTACCTAAGAGTTATAATTCATTTTTCAAAATAAGTTAGTTTAAAATAAATAAACCATAATGCATTTATAAACCACAAAATAGTTTTTAATATAAAATTTTAATAAATTTATTGGTGTTACATTGGTTAATTAAATTATATGAATGCTTCAGGTATATAATTCTATAATACATCACCTGTATATTGTATTGTGTGTTTACCACCTAAAGTCAAGTCTCTGTTCATCACCATTTATATTTCTCCCACCTTTTCTACCTCTCACTCACTCCTTTGCCTCTGGCAATCACCATAGTATTGCCTCTGTCTATGAGGTCTTTATCTTTGTTGCTTTACTTAATGCCTTCACTTTTTTTTACCCCAACACTGATCTTCTATGAGTTAATTAAGCTCTGAGTTTCTAAAAACAACACTATTGTCTCTTTGAGCTAATATTTCCGTTGGGGGTGGGGATAGGGTGAGGAGAAGCCTACCCTGCACATTTTAGGGAGTTTAGCAGAATCCCTGGTCTCTACTTACTAGGTGCTAGTAGCATTCTATCTATTTATGACAACCAAAATGTATCCACACATTGCCAAACATCCCTCAATGGTAGAATTACCCCTAGAAGAGAATCACTAAACTTGCTCAACACTACTTCTTTGACCATAAGACAAATGAAACCATTAGAGTGACTATTGATTGAGAATCCAACTTTCTCTTGGCTGCAAACACTGTGAAATAGGGTGGCAAAGACTTGCCATAATTTATAACTGATACATTGCTATTAGTTCTAATCAAATTTGTTCTCTTATGATATAGTAATGTTGAAACAGGATTTTTTGGGGATGAAAAAGACAGGTTTTAGGAAATTTTAGAAATTAAGGGGGCCATGGAGGAAGCACAGGGCTGCAGAGCAGCAGAAGGTATATTTCCATAGAATAGGGGAGCTGGAAAGCTGCAAGGAGTATATTTCCATAGAATGAGGGAGTTGGAAACAGCAAAAGGTCTATATTTACAAAATAAAGAGAAGGAAGCTCTTCATCCAGAAGGAGAAGAAGAAAGCCCAAAGGGAATAAGAAAACAATAAGGAAGGAGGGGGGGGCGAACCTCACATGTCCCATATGAGGTTCGACCTTTGAGCTCAGGAGTTACTATAGTAACCAGTCTAAGGGAATAGTGACTAATCAGAGGGATATCAAGGCACAAGGATCTGTAGCCTTTATAAGCCATAGGGAAAAGGAACTCAGTGGGACCCAATTTTATGTTGTTGAACTGAGAAGTAGGGAATAAAATAATCTCCATAGATGCATTATCTAGTACACAGAAGGTCCACCACTGACGTTATATTTGTTCTTCTAACTATTGGGAAAACCTAAATGCTCCTTGCTATTATGGATACTGGATGAATGAGGGACTCATCATTTACTTTAAATCTGTTGATATATACCTGTAAGTATAACTGAAAACCCTAATCTGCAGATTCTTCTCTTTTTGCTTTTCACCCTTATTTACTGGTATTTTGTCACTCTAGTAGGTAATTGGGGTATGATCGCCTTGATCTGGTTAAATGCCCGACTTCATACCCCTATGTATTTCTTTCTTAGCAACCTCTCCTTTTGTGACATCTGCTAATCTACTGTCTGTACTCCTAAGATGCTGGTTAATTTCCTATCAAAACACAAGTCTAGCACCTTTTCTGGCTGTCTTCTACAGAGTTTCTTCTTTGTAGTCTATATAACCACAGAAAGCTTCCTCCTTTCTATGATGGCATATGATCACTATATAGCAATATCCAACCCCTTGTTGTATACATTCATTATGACCCAAAGGGTTTGTATTCAGATGGTCCTTGCATTTTACTTGGGTGGGCTCATTAACTCATTGACACTTACAGTAGGTCTGCTCAAACTAGACTTGTGAATCATTATTTCTGTGACATTCCGCCTCTTCTGAAGCTCTGTTGCTCTGATGTATATAACAATGAGATGTTGACTTTGACATTCTCTGGGGTCATTGCAATGTTCACCATCATTATCTTCATGTTCTCTTATGTCCGCATCATCATTGCCATCCAGAGAATTCGCTCAACTGATGGGAGAAGCAAAGCCTTCTCCACTTGGCCTCTCACTTGATCACTGTGACCTTATTCTTTGGGTCTGGAACATTTAGTTATATTGTAGTAAATTATAGAAATGTTTAAAAATGCTTAAAAATGTCTAAAAATATTAAAAAGGTTTTAAAATGTTTGAATTAACTTTCTTGAAACCTAAAGTGTGATATTAAGGCCACATTCCCCACAGCCCTGAAGCATGTGTACCCCATAAATAAGAATTTGAACTTCAGTTACTGACTCAGAGTGACTTGCTAAGATAACCATATGTGTAAGTAATGTACTCTCCCTAGATAATCATATGTAGCCGCTCGCCCCGTTTTAGATTAACATGTGTGCATTGACGTAATTCATTGATAGCCACCTGAACTGCTGCGGGTACGAAAACAGGCTTTAAAAATGGGTCCTGGCCAGCCATCAGTGCTCGCCTGTCAAGACAGCCGCAAAGGCACGTCCTTTTGTCAGTCCGGCAAGCGACGCCTCTCCACGCTCCTCTCTCTGCCAGTCAACAGAAGAACAGCTAGTACCTCCCGAACAAGACACTACTGAGCTCTGGGGTGAGGAGCGCCGGCTCCTGCATCCAGCCCAGACCAGCCCAGCTGCCAGACCCCAGAGGTCAGCACCACCGGGATCCCGTTAAGCCTGTACCCGCAGCATCAGGAACTTTTATGAGTAATAAAGTGCTGTGTGATTTGCAACTGCATATGTTTCATGTGATGTAATTCCTCCGGCAGTTAGTTGAATCATTTTGCATACACTTAAAATTAAAATTAAAGCTTCTGGTCTTTTCGGTCCTGGGCCTGCCCTTGGTTCTGCTTGCGTAGAGTAGCCTCTTTGCTAGCAACGACTTGAATGCCCCACACCTGCACGGTTAAAGTTTATCAAAAGGGATGCCTTAGATAAACACCCCAAATCCTTTCCCGAGATCTACTTGGGACAAATTACATTCAGCCAAGCTCTCAGTATTCCCTGGAACAGGAAAAGATTTCTGCTGTGTTTTATACTTTGGTGATCCCCGTGCTAAACACACTGATTTATAGCCTAAGGAATAAGGATGTGAAAGATGTAGCGAAAAGATTAATATGTTGGGGAAAAAACTCCAACTTTACTCAGTCTTGTCTATGGCTTTGTTAACATCACATTAATGGCATATAGATGATTGCTTTAAAATTGTATTGATATATTATTACAAACAACTACAATTAAGATACTATCATGCACTATGAGACATGAATGATAGTTAACTATTCTTGTATATATGTATTATTCTTGAATATCTTCTGTAAGATCAAAATGGTTCAAAGTAAACACTTAGGATAACATAGGGAAAGTGCTTAAAATTATAGAGTATTTTTACTTCTACCAGTAAGTGGATGGAGTAGCTTGTGATTAAAAGAACATTTGTGCAAAAGTAAGAAAAGCACACCAGATACAGTCTTTATTTGTTGTTAAAGCAGAAGAGCTATTACTGAAAAATAGAACTGGATGATTTAGAAATCAGGGAGTTGTAGGCATGGAGAGGTGGGCTGACTTTTTTCTCACCGATTCAGGGCCCTCTTGAAAATGCAGGACTATGATGCATGGAGGACTCGGGAAGCTCTCAGAGGACCAGTGGTTTTTGATATATATTTTGTAGGTTTCACCACATATGGTTGTATTTCCTTTCAGATCATTAGCCACATATAAATAGATATTGGGGCAGACTAACAATAGATGACAGATGCATGGTAGATAGATAGATGAATAGATAAAAAAATAGATAGATGGACAGGAGAACTTCTGAAATCAGGGGAAAATGTTTTGGTGGTGTCCCACACAATACAAATATTAAGTGTTGTATTCTACCAAAAGGAGGACCTACTGTACATGTGCCCTGTGACTGCTCTGGGGGAAAGAGAAGACATTGGAGCTGTATGTTATCATTTATGAAGACTCAGAAATGAACTGGATTATGTATAAGTCTAGACATCCAGCTGTTTGTCACCACAGGAAATTGGAGGGAAAGGTGTGAGTCGAGAGTGTAAGAAGGTAGTTTGTGCCACAGAGACAGGTTGAACTTTCTTGCACTCTTGCTGTGCTTAGAAGACACAGAGTCCTGCTAGAGGGGTGTCAACAGCAAATGGAATGTAGGCATCCTCAAAACATTTCCCAGCCACTGTCCATGCTTTCAGTCAGGCACAGGTCTAGAATTTTCTCACAAAGCACAGGAAGATTCACACCGTAGAGATCTAGACTGAGCTGGAAAGCCAGTGAAACCCTCAGGCTGTCGGTGCTTGTTTGACTATGTCCCACCAGAGGTAAAGACCTGGATCAAACACAAGATGGCCCCTTCAAGGCATTTGCTGTGGTTTGAAGACTTGTAATGCAAGAGTTAAAACTAAATTTTCTGCAGTGTTTAAGGAGTGGAGAGGAGAGGAGAGAGGAGAGAGACAGAGAGAGGCTTACCTCTTCATACCTTGGTAAATCTACACCCCCTGACACAGGGACAAGTCAGAAGAGAAATGAAATCTAATTGCAAAATGGTCTAGTCTCAGCCCAATTAATTATTGAACTAACAGTCAACCTCTCATATTCTATACCTTTTTAGAGAAAAAGTGAAACCCTCTTCCTTGGAAAGTACTGTCATCTTCTTTTTGTATGCAGATTTTATTCATATACAGTACAAAGAGTCAGAAAGTATAAAAGAGAGTGGGGAAAAAGCACAAATCATAAGTAGGACCACAGAAGAGCTACATGCTGGATTTAGAGACTTCACTAATACTATGTTTAACATATTAAAGAAAATAGAGAAAAAAGTTAGGAAAATTATTCAAGATTAAATATTTCAAGAGGTAAATAAATTTAAACAGAAAGATTCTATTATGTGATTCTATGAATTAGCTATTTTAGATACCTTTCTAAGTATAATGATGCAGTATTTGTATTTTTGTGACTGGCTTATTTCACTTAGCTTAATGTCATCTAGGTTAACCCATGTTATCACAGATGTCAGGATTTTCCTATTTTTTAAGACTGAATAATAATTTATTGTATGACTATACCACATTTTCTTTAACCATTCATCTCATGATGGGCATTTGAGCTGTTTGCATATTTTGTCTGTTGTTAATTGTGCTGTAAGGGACATGGGGGTACAAGCTTCAAGTTATAAAATAAGTCCTTTGATATAAAGTACATCATGGGGAATAGAGTCAGTAATACCATAATGACTTTGTATGTTGACAGATGGGTACCATACTAATTGTTGTATATAAATGTTTAATCACAATGTTGTATATTTAATACTGATATCTTATTGTATGTTAGTTACAATTAAAAATAAATTTTAGAGCCCAGCCTGCATGGCTCAGTGTTTGAATTGACCTATAAATCAGGAGGTCATGGTTCGATTCCCATTGAGGACACATGTCCTGGTTGTGGGCTCAATCCTCAGTGTGGGGTGTGCAGGAGGCAGCCAATCAATGATTCTTTCTCATCATTGATGTTTTTCTCTCTCTTTTCCTCTCCCTTCCTGTCTGAAATAAATAAAAATATAAAATAAATCAATCAAGAAATAGATAAATTTTATAGAAGAATACTTATTAAAGTCACATCAAAAATTATTTTCTAAAGGAATTTTAATACAAAGAAGCAAAATATGATAGAAAATAATAAATAAACTGTTGAAACTTTTTTCTAGTGCTAAGTGTAGTAAATTACTGATTTTAAAAAGATTCTTTCCAGCCAGTCTTCAGTTGATTATTCAGGTTGGTTGTTCTATATTATAGTTGTAATTCCAGTTTGGTCCTGGAAGGAGGGAAGTGTGACTTCCACCTACTCTGCCGCCATCTTGGATTTTCATGAAAAAGATTCTAATAAAAAAAAAGATATATTAAATTTTCTTTAAAAGCTATAAAAATTTAAACAAAAAAAAAAAACTGTATAAAAGATACAGAGAAGCCGAAACCGGTTTGGCTCAGTGGATAGAGCGTTGGCCTGCGGATTCAAGGGTCCCGGGTTCGATTCCAGTC
The DNA here is from genome assembly GCF_027574615.1 of Eptesicus fuscus. Taxonomy (NCBI): domain Eukaryota; kingdom Metazoa; phylum Chordata; class Mammalia; order Chiroptera; family Vespertilionidae; genus Eptesicus; species Eptesicus fuscus. The sequence continues at coordinate 66,424,673 of NC_072485.1, read as the reverse complement.
AAGGGCATGTACCTTGGTTGCAGGCATATCCCCAGTCGGGGGTGTGCAAGAGGCAGCTGATTGATGTTTCTCTCTCATCGATGTTTCTAACTCTCTATCTCTCTCTCTTCCTCTCTGTAAAAAATCAATAAAATATATTTAAAAAAAAAGATACAGAGAAAATTTAATAGTGACTGTTGATTAATTCTATAGTACAAAACAAGAAAGGAATAAAGGTCAGAAGGAGAAACATAAACCTAATGGTGAGATGCTCCATGAAAAATCAGCTATGCCAATTACTACATAAAAACAAGTATTGGCAAAATAAATCAGGGTTATTAACCTTAACAATTTTCTATTTGGGACTCAATGAATTTTTGTGGTGGTGGCATCCTGTTCATTGTAAATTAATAGTAAATGTCAGTAACATTCCTCCCCCCCTAATTAGGACAACCAAACAGGTGTCTAGAATTGTCAGATATGCCCTGGGGTGGAGGTAGGAGGCAAAATTGCCTAAATTGAGAGCCAATGGAGTAAGTTTTTAAAAAGGAAGAACCCAAAATATAATGTGTACAAGAGATACAGGGACACACACAGCTTATAGAAGGAAAAAGATGGAAAAAGTTACTTAGGGACAGCCGGTATAACTATATTCATATTTGAAAAGCAAACACTAAGGAAAATATTATTTTTAAAAAGGGATTCTTCTTAGTGGTAAAATAAAAATGATTCTAAATTTGAATTTACTTATTAATTTGCTTAAAAATACTTATAAGATAGCTGATGAAAGTGAGTTAATGAATTTCACAGATATAGCTGGAGTGGTTAAATAGCTCTCAGTAATTGACAGATCAAGCCAATAAAAATAACAGCATAATAAATTTAATTGAGCTGCTAGAAATACATGGAACACTATGCCACTCATTCTCTAAAATACACATAGATTATATGTTAATAATTGAAATCCTATCAAGCATATTCTCTGATGACAGTAAAATTTTAATAAGAAAAAGCCAAGTAATTAATCTTCATATATAAATCAACACACTCATTTAAAAATCAAAATGTAAATTTTAAAATATGCTTGAAATAAATCCAGTTGAAAAAACTAAGAAGAAAAACAATAAATAAAAATAGAACATATAAATTATGAAATTACTTACCAAAAGAAAAATAATAAAGTAATTATTTTAAAATAATAATAAGACATAAAACAGTAGCAAAACTATTAAGAAAAAAATGAGAGTAAAAACAAGTTACTGATACCATAAATAGAAAGGAAAATACCATTAGAGGTTTTATAACCATTAAAATATTCCTAGGGTGAGATCTTAAATGAAATAAAAAGTTCCTTGAGAAATAAGACTTATCAAAACAAATCCAAATGATTAGATTATCTAAATATCTCTAAATATGTTTAAGATACTGAATTTATAATTATAAAACACTAGAGGCCAATGCATGAAATTAGTACACTGGTAGGGTCCCTAGCAGCTTCCAGCTGCAGGCCAGGGCCTCCCTCCCTTCCCCTGGCTAGCCCCACCCCCACCCCCTGGTGGAACTCCAGGAAGAACTCTTGTCAGGAGACAATTTGCATACTACGCTTTTATTATATAGGATATCCTGCAACCTTAGTGCACAGGTGGTGGGAATGCAGACTGATGTAACCACTATGCAGAACAGTATGGAGTTTCCTCAAAAAATTAAAAATGGACCTGCTATTTGACCCAGTGATCCCACTTTTGGGAATATATCCTAAGAATCCTGAAACACTAATCAGAAAGAATATATACACCCCTATGTTCATAGCAGTGCTATTTACAATAGCTAAGATCTGGAAACAGCCAAAGTGCCCATCAGTAGGCAAGTGGCTAAAAAAAGGCTGTGGTACATTTACACATGGAATACTATGTGGCTGTAAAAACTAAGGAACTCACCCTTTGAGACAACATGGATGGACCTGGATATTATTACGCTAAGTGAAATAAGCCAGTCAGAGAAAGGCAAACACCATAAGATCCCACTGACGTGTGGAATCTAAGTAACAAAATAAACTCACAAACAAAATGGAGCCAGAAGCATGCATACATGGAACTGACTGGCCAGCACTTGAGGGGGAGGGGTGTAGGGATGACTAGGTAAAGAGGATGAAGGGATTAGCTAAAGAACATATATGCATAATTGCAGCACTATAAGAATTCTAAATATCAATATTTTTACTTAATATCAGATTTATTGCTAATAAAGCCGTTAGGTTTTAGTTTGAGTATATATTTGAGTGTCTAATGAATGATATGAGGCCATTTTCATAAATTTGTGCTTTTAAACATGGTATTGCATGTAACTTCAAAGGATTAATAGTCTATAGAAGATAGAAGACCTGAGAGGTACTTTCTGAGAGTATTATTTGCTGTTTTTCCTTTCAACTGAGTTTCTACAGACGTTTTAATGTTTTTTATTCATTTAATTTTTTACTTTATTTACAATTTCTTAGGAGAAAACAAATATTTATCTGAGAAATTTAATCTCTTTATACTTTTTACATGTAATTCTTTATATATAAACTGAAAATAAAGTATATGATTTAAAAAGAAACAGAATATATCAGATACTTGAAATGTCCTAGACCTCCTAAAATGATAGATTATCTTTTGTCCTAATTTATGTTTAGGATATCACCTAATCTCTACTCCTATCGTCTGCCCCATTAGACTTTAATTTAGGCATTTAGGAAATTTGCATTTTAGAAGAAAAAATTTAAGTGTTTTTAGAATATAGAATAAATTAAATTTCTTATTTAGATCCATACATAATAGAACAGTGTGAAATATTATTAGAATCCCTCATAATTCATTTTTAGGTAAAGGCAAAAAACAACAACACAAAACCCAAATTTTTTATCACCAAACACATGCTAGACTGAATAAACATTTTCAAGAGATGGGCACTCGGGTTCATTTAAAGGTGGACTGTGAAGAAGCAATAGTTTAATTTTCTTTGATTCCATTCTCATAATTCAAGGGAATAGAATTGCTTTTTATCAGGTCTTACTCTACTACCTGAAATCCTACTTATGTGTAGGTTTTGATTTTGCATGTGTAGGTGTTTATATGTGTGTTCCTGACAATTCGGCCCAGATATCTTGTTCTGAAAAGCTTCCCTTGCTAAAGCACTAAGTAGACATCACTATTAATTCTGTTGCATTTTTTTCAGAGATCATATATTCTGTTTTATACAATTATATTTTTATTGATTTCAGAGAAGATAAGAGAGGGAGAGAGATACAAACATCAAAGATGATAGAGAATCATTGATCTGCTGCCTCCTGCATACCCCCTACTGGGATCAAGCCCTCAACCCTGGCATGTGCCTTGACAAGGAATTGAACTGTGACCTCCTGGATCATTGGTCAGTGCTCAACCACTGAGCCATACCAGCTGGACCATATTTTTTTCTCTATCCTGACCCACATATTTTTCTATCCTATCTAATAAAACAGTAATATGCAAATTGACCATCACTCCAACACACAAGATGGCTGCCCCCATGTGGTCAAAGATGGCTGCCCTTATGTGGACACAAGATGGCTGCCACAAGATGGTCAGCAGGGGAGGGCAGTTGGGAGAAACCAGGCCTGTAAGGGAAGGTAGTTGTGGGCAATCAGGCCAGCAGGAGAGGGCAGTTGGGAGGGACCAGGCCTGCAGGGGAGGGCAGTTAGGGGAAATCAGGCTGGCAGAGGAGCAGTTAGGCATCAATCAGGCTGGCAGGGGAGTGGTTAGGTGGTGATCAGGCTGGCAGGCAGAAGCACTTAGGGGCAATCAGGAAGGCAGGCAGGCGAGCAGTTGGGAGCCAGCAGTCCTGGATTGTGAGAGGGATGTCCCAGATTGGAGAGGGTGCAGGCTGGGCTGAGGGACACCGCCCCTCTCCCCACACATGAATTTCCTGCACCGGGTCTCTAGTTAATCATAACATTCAAAAAATTAAAAATGCCTTAAGGGAGTAATTAAATTCTTGAGTCTCCTAAATCCCTCAAGAAACACAGAGGAACTTTAAATAATATATTCAATATATACTTTTAATCACAAGATTAACTCCAGGGACCCTATTCCCATTTGGGTAAATGTAAATATAAAACTGAACATTTCATCCAAACCTATTTTCTGAGACGATTGTGTTTTGATCCTATCGGTTTTGCTTTCACATCCTGCAGGCATTGTCTTTGGTTCTCATATAATAAAGGAGAAGTTGGAATTTGAATCCTGCTACCTATAACTTCTATCATTTACCTAATTTATGAATGACTGTAAACATCACATAAATTGAACTATTATTTTTGTTTTGTTTTGTTTTTGTTTTTGTGTTGTTGTGTTTGTTTTTTTTTTGGGGGGGGGGTAATATAGAGAAATAGACCATGAGATTAAGAGAAAATGCGTGATCATGAGATTCCTACATGAGCTAAGGTGTTGGGTACTTGTTTTTCCATCGGTAAGTTAAATCAACTTATTGAATATCCCATATACATACATCCTGTGCATCAGTTAAAAATACCAAAAAAAAAAACCCAAAAAGATAGAAAGAAAAAAAAAAAGTTCAGATTTTAATCAGATAAATACTTCAAATTATGAGGGTGGGAACAATTTGTTATTTGGTCATTTTTCTTACTCCTTACCCTATACTGACATTTCATTTCCAATATTAACATCAAAATTTGTTATTCAATTTCCTAATGGAACAGTAAAGAAATCACTATTTTAATTCATTTTAAAATATTCTTTCCTAAAGGAATAATTGTAATTAGTCATAACTACATATTTACTTGGGGATTACTCACAGGTCAGTAACTAGATCTTTATATTTCTTGTTGTGGTAATCTTGTAATGCTGTTCATTTTAAAGTTTACCTACTGTCCAAAAAAAATAGTTTCTCTGTCTCCCAAGTGAAAGGATGAAGCCCAAACCATCATTCTTTATTCCCTGGAGGTAAAGATAGAGTCTTGTGAACTGTTTAAAATATTTTTATAGAAATGTAAAAATATGAAGTTTTCAGATGAACTGTAATAATAATCAATAAATTCACATTGACTAACTAGAAAATGCATTTATTCTAAGAAATGTTTTGCAACATAAAAATATTGTGAAGTAGTATCTGTATGTTTTATAGGTTTGTTTTATTTTATAGGTAAAGACTCTGTTTCCTGAGTAAGATAATTCTATTGGCTACCAAAGACCAATACTAAACTGTTGTTCAGTATGTTTCATACCCCAGCTCAGAGTGCTCCCCAACCCCATTCCCAGTGGGCAGTCTCCTCCAAAGCCAGTGGCTCTGGCTATTTTCTAAGGATGGCTCTGGAGACTGTGGAAGTTAGGGCCATGACATCCCAGTTACAATAAAATATGGAGTATCAATAAAACATAAAGGCATAAGTGAAATAGCTTTCTTTAAATGCCACAGTATGGTTTATTCTTACATCTGATATATTTGACTTTAGCTACTATTAAATCCAAAATGAGAAGTTTAAAAGAGTTTCATGGTACCATAGATTAAAATTTCAACTTTGACTATTGTTATGCTTCATAAACTGGATTTCTTTACATATTTTAGAATGAAATTCACTCAATTTTTTCTCCTTCACACTAAGACCAGTATTTTGAATGCATCCTGAAGCTAAAACACTCGTGTTTTCATTTTTCAACAGGGAATTTCCTTATGGAACAGGCAAATAAACAGTGATTGAAAAGACTAGAGACTTTCTAGTGAAAAATGTTCTAATTTAATAGCTTGAAAAACAGAGCAGAAAAGCAATGACACAAGTGACACAGCTAGTTAGAGATTGTAATTAGTCTGGTGTGTGCAGAATGATTATTCCCAATTTATTCCAATCTTCTTATCATTAACAGGTTCCAAGAAAAACGAACACATGGCTGATGTTAATTTCACATTGGTTACTGAGTTTATCCTTTTGGGGCTGACGGATCGTGCTGAGCTGAAAGTGTTCCTCTTCGTGTTGTTTCTGCTCATCTACACCATTTCTTTGGTGGGGAATCTAGGAATGCTCGTTCTAATCCACATAACTCCCAAACTCCAGACACCCATGTATCATTTCCTTAGCTGCCTGTCTTTTGTTGATGCCTGCTACTCATCAGTCTTTGCACCCAAAATGCTGCTGAACTTCTTTGTTGAACAGGAGACAATCTCATTTTCTGCATGCATTGTGCAATATTTTTTATTCGTGTCACTCCTTACCACCGAGGGCTTCTTGCTGGCAGCCATGGCGTATGACCGCTACATGGCCATTGCGAACCCTTTACTTTATACGGTGGCTATGACTAAAATAGTTTGTGTTGCCCTGGTCATTGGATCATGTGTAGGAGGGTTAATCAACTCTTTGACACACACAATTGGCTTGATGAAACTGTCTTTCTGTGGACCCAATGTCATCAGCCACTTCTTCTGCGACCTTCCCCCACTGTTAAAGCTATCGTGTTCTGACACATCCATGAATGAATTGTTGCTTTTGATCTTCTCTGGCATTATTGCCCTGCTCACCTTCTTAACTGTGATGATTTCCTACTTCTTCATTGTCACAGCCATCCTGAGGATCCGCTCAGCAGCAGGTAGACATAGAGCCTTCTCCACGTGTGCTTCACACCTCACAGCTGTCACTTTATTCTATGGCTCCATAAGTTTTAGTTACATTCAGCCAAGCTCCCAATATTCCTTAGAACAAGAAAAGGTGGTGTCTGTGTTTTACACCCTGGTGATTCCTATGCTAAACCCATTGATTTATAGCCTAAGAAACAAGGAGGTGAAGGATGCTGTGAAAAGGGCTATAGAAATGAAATATTTTCCTTGTTAATTTTATACCAAATGTGCTCTAAAATAGTATACTAACAAGTGCTTTGGAGAATGATATGTATATGAATTTATTAAAACTTTGATCCCAAATAGAGTTTAAGAAGATGTAAGTGGTCAATGTGAATAGGTTATGATAAAACTGATGGTCAGGGGCAATGTTCATAGAAATTAAAATTTGCCAGACCGCTCTAGGATGCCTTACCTTAATATGTAGAGGAAAGTTGTAGTTTTGTCCCCAAATACTATTTCTGGTTATTTATCTAAAGGAACCAAATCAATGTGTATTCCATATTACATTTAAAAAATAAACAAAAAATTATGATTAAAGTAATTGCCCAACAGCGGAGAAAGTGACCCTATCACTGAAAACTTCCCAGAAAGAAATTTGTTTTTGAGAAAGGCATTCCAAGGTATGCAAACAGCCCAAGGGCTTAGCAGTAGATGAGTGGATTAAAATAGCTGTGGTACATTGACACAATGGGATACTATGAAGCTGTAAAAAAAGAAAGAACGCTTACCCTTTGCAGCAACATGGATGAACCTAAAGATTATTATGCTAAGTGAAATAAGCTACTCAGAGAAAGACAATAACCATACGATCTCATTAATATGTGTAACCAAATGAACAAGATAAATTAAGAAACAAAATAGGACCAGAGGCATGAATACCTGAAGTAGACTGCTAGGTGTCAGGGGTGGGGGTAGCGGGGACTGGATAAAAGAGCTTAGCCAAAGAACCAATATACATAGACCATGAACACAGGCAACAGTGTGGTGAAGGCCAGTGGAGGAGGGGAGTGGGTTGGGTGGAGGTCAGCAAATGTCAGGGGGAGAATCGGGGACATCTGCAATAGTGTCAACAACAAAAGAAGGAAGAACAACTGTCTTCATGCACCTTCTGATTTCGTGTTTCTCTGCAGCACTTATCACCATTGACATACAGACACTCGTTGTTTCTTCTGTTACCCTTCCCCCGACTAGAAAGACACCCTTACTACATAGTCTTTGCTATTCCTCCAACTTTGCACTGACGTTCCCCCAGTCTGGACACTTTCTCTTATGTACGCACCTACATGACTCTTTCCCTCGTTGAGAATTAGTCCAAATGCCAACTTTTTCTTGAAGCCTACCTTGATCATAATTTTTTATTGTTTCCTTATGCCTCTCTTCCAGAACCCCTTCCCCTACAATAATTTACATTTTGTTATTTTTTATTACTTTCACCTTTTAACATGTATTACTAATTTTTGTATTTTCTGTTTTCCCCTGCTTAGAATTTGTAATCTATAAATACTACAATTAATAAGACCAGACTTTCATGTCAACATTTGAATCTTTCTTTCCTAGAATATGAGTCCTTTATACCAGTTGATGAAAATTAATATGTAGATGTCAATAAATTTACAAAATTTAACTTAAAGGAGTCACCTTTTTCTGACTGCAGTGCAGCACAAGTTAAAAGTAATATCTAAAAAATAAAAATAACTTTTAACTTGAAAATTAAATACATAAAATTAATCTCAAATTATAATTAATTAAATAGAAATTTTACAAATAAACTTTCCTATCCATATAATGTATCATAGTAGGAATAATTAATATCACTGTATGTAAGTGAAAAGTAAGTGGCACTCTGATGAATAATGCAAATAATAAATTCCTGTATTATTAAATAGGTAAGAAAAAGTCAATAAAACAAGCAGTTGGTACTAGGAGCTCAAGAAAAAAACACTAAATTAAAAATGAGCCGAAACCGGTTTGGCTCAGTGGATAGAGCATTGGCCTGCGGACTGAAAGGTCCCAGGTTCGATTCCGGTCAAGGGCATGTACATTGGTTGCGGGCACATCCCCAGTAGGGGGTGTGTAGGAGGCAGCTGGTCGATGTTTCTCTCTCATCGATGTTTCTAGCTCTCTATTCCTCTCCGTAAAAATTCAATAAAAATATATTTTAAAAAAAGAAATTAAAAATGAAATAAAATGATAAAACTTAGAAAACAATTAATGAATTAAAATAAATAAATAATTGAGCATCAATCTCAAAAAGAAAGTAGAGCTATTTCTTTATGAGTTAAAGAAGAAAGAAAATATAAAAATAAAAGATAGAATAATCCAGGAGAGAAAGAAAAAAAAGATATAAAAAGTATAGTTAAAAATGTGATGAGCTAAGTAATACAATTATATCATTAAAGTCAAAACACATTGAAAATAGCTGATCAAACTTTGAATTCTGCCATGACAATATGTGACAAAAGTATAGCTTTGCAATCATAAGTAACTGTAATGGGTTCCAATATTTGGAAAATATTTTTTAAAAAATGTTGCTCCTGATAATTTTGCAATCATCATGCCTATTGAGGTGGCATTGACATTGAAGATAAGACCTTGTCTTCCTTTCGCCTCTACTCCCAAGGTTACCTTTTGTCAAGTAGTTTAATGCTGGTTTTTAAATTTCCAATTAAGCCTGTCTTAGCAGAACTACGTTTTTGTGAATAGAAGAATTGCCTTTCCAAAGGCTCAATGATATAACACATGCATGTAGCTCTTTTATCCAAAACAACAAATTGTGAAATTATGAAGTATAAGCAGACTTTCCTATAAGAGTTGCTTTTAAATCTAGATGGAAATTGATTTCATTGTCATGAATTAGTACAATATTCAAGAGAAGACTTTAATCTTATTCTCACTCTATCCCTTTACAGTTTATTTCTTTGCTTCTTCATCTTGGACAAACAATTCTCAATAAAATATTATACCTATTTTCATATTTTAATTTTTCACTTATATTTAGGAAAACACTTGACACATTTATATACAGAATACACTAAAATAGTAAAACAAAGTACAGAATATTGCTACATAGATGAATTAGGTGATTGTCAAACCAGAATGGGAAATCTACACCATGTTTCCTTGTGCTGCCTTAAAATATTTATCAAAGACTAATGTAACATTGGACATAGTGTGTTGTGAAGTTTTGGTCATGAAGTGAGGATTGGATGCTAAATATACAATATAATGATAAGTATGCAAATCTATAAATGCACAAGTATTAATGAAGGTAATAAAATGGTAGAAGTTTATCAAAATGTTGTAACATTATTGACATTCTCAATTTGTTCTTTGATTTCTGTTGCATTCTAATTTTTTCTGATGAACATATTTTAGTTCCGTGACAGTATCACACTTTTAAACATTAAAATGTTTCCTTGTGAATAATGAATTACTCCATCTTTGATGGTTTCACTCATACAGTAATTAAGTAAGTCTCTAGAAATGGTTTCTCCACCAACTCAGTGGAAAATATAGAGGATCACAAAAGAAGACCAAACAAGGTTCCTCATTGTGTGCCATCGAGGGAGAAAGGCAACTATTTCCTCAGAACATAAATAGCTGCAGTTAGTCCCAGTGTGATTTTTCCGTGGAAACATGCCAAGCAATCTTGCTTGGAACCTGATCTCCGGGGATGGCCCAATGTTGCGTTACCCACTATCCCCAGTATAAGAGGTGCCCTAGAAGAGAGACAAGACATCCACTTATGTTCACAGCAGATCCCAGATATTCCATTTAGACATAATTTCCTGGCAAATCTTCCATTCCACCAGGACCTTAACAAAATTTCTGTTGATTTTTTTTTTTTTACCTTGGGATAAAACGACATGAATGCACAAAAATTAACAAAGAACTTATCTCAAAGAAAAGAATATATTACAGAAAATTTTGACTCAAATGGTTTTCATATTTTATTAGTGAAAAACCTTGAAGTCGACAAATTTCTAGTCAGATAAGATTGGAGGAGGGGTTTTTTGGTGTGTTTTTTCTACTGACTTTGGCTCTTGGTAAGTATTACTCCAATAATAAGAGAGTTTTGGTGAGGATCAGGTAAAATGGGAGTATTTTTTAAGAAAAGTATACATACACATAGGACTTAGACCTTACCCTAAGTAATGCCAGGTTTTTGTGAAACCAGAAATATAGAGCTAATAAAATTATGGTCAACAAGCAAAGTACATGTTTTAATTTTATATTATATTTGAAAGAAATATGATTTTAATATATTCAATTTAGGAAAATATATCTTTTAGAAAGAAATATGTGGTCTATAATTTTAATCCCATAAATTAGAAATTTATTTGTGGTTACTATTAAAACATTTCAAACAAAATGACAGTAAGTGATGCATTGAAACTGTTTTTCATCATTGTTTATGACACATTTAGCATTTTCCCTCAGGTTTGCTCCTATTATTATTAACAGGAATATAATATAATGAGCATGTTCTCTGGAATCAATCTATCTTGGTGAAATCACAGAGCCAACATTGACTAGGTTTACTAATTAAGCATGGTGGTCCCTCCTTTGGAAAACTGCTGTTTAAAACTGCTGATTGAACTACTCTTTATTTTTAGATAGTCTCTTATTTTATAAAAAATAACTTTGTTTTTTAGCTTGAATAATAGAAAAGATAAATTTAAATGTCTGACCTTGCAGGCTAGCCATCTAAAGGGGCTGATACACTGATACTGATATTAATTCACATATTCTGCCAAGTGTTTGTTCATCCAAGGTTACAGGTGTCTATATAGATATGATATGTACTCAAGGTTACAAGCTGTCTTACACAAGGAACTGGAAGGATGTAAAAAGGAAAAAATCCTACTTGTGTTTGTTCAGAATTTGACAGAGGTAATCTGCTCTGAACCTGCATGCAATAAAGATGACTCCTAATTGTCTGATTAAGGTGTCTTGTCCAGATTGCTGATTTGCGATACAACACTATGAATAAGTTACTTAAACTGTCCGTGTCCTTTTACTCATTTAAAAATGTGGTTAATAGTAGCACCTGTGGTATAATATTCTCATGTGCTGTAAATAAATTAATATATGGAAATATTTAGAACACTGTAAGACTCACTCAAATTAGGCAATATGTTTGGGATGTTTGTTTGTTATATTTATGCCTACTTCTATATTTGGGAATCAAATTAAAAGTTTTCCATCATATTCTGTAAACCACTCATTATTAGTTTTTAGAAACATTAAACTATTATAAATAACCCTGTTTAAACTAAGTCCTTCCAATGATCACCTTTATTTCTCAACAGTTTGAAGCAGTTGAACACAATGGATCGAAGGAATAACACAAATGTGTCTCACTTCATCCTTATGGGATTGACAGACTCTGAGGAGATCCAGCTGGTCCTCTTTGTACTATTTCTCCTGATATACCTCACTAGTGTGCTGGGAAATGCAGGGATGATAGTGATAATCCGCCTGGATCTCCAGCTTCACACCCCCATGTATTTTTTCCTCAGCCACCTGTCATTTCTTGACCTCATTTATTCTAATGTCATCACTCCTAAAACCTTAGAGAACCTACTGACCTCCACCAAGTACATTTCGTACCTGAGCTGCTTCACCCAGATGTTCTTTTTCATCTTCTTTGGTGCCACTGAATGTTTTCTTCTCTCCTCAATGGCCTATGATCGCTATGTAGCTATCTGCAATCCTCTACACTACCCAGTCCTCATGTCCAAAAGACTCTGCTGCTCTCTCATTTTTGGGTGCTATTTGAAAGGCTCTTTGGACTCCATTATCAATGTGCTTTGCATGAGCAGACTGCATTTCTGTGACTCCAATGTAATCCATCACTTTTTCTGTGACACTTCCCCAATTCTAGCCCTGTCCTGTACCAACACACAAGACATCGAAATCATGATATTCATTTTTGCTGGCTCCACCCTGATGGTATCTGTGATCACAATATGTGTGTCTTATCTGTCAATTCTGTCCACTGTCCTGAAAATTACTTCCACTTCAGGAAAGCAAAAAGCCTTCTCTACATGTGCCTCCCATCTCCTGGGAGTCACCATCTTTTATGGAACTTTGATTTTTACTTATTTAAAACCTCATAAGTCCTATGCCTTGGGGAAGGATCAAGTGGCTTCTGTTTTTTATGCTATTGTGATCCCCATGCTGAATCCACTCATTTATAGTCTGAGGAATAAAGAAGTGAAAAATGCTCTCATTAGAGTCTTGCAGAAAACAAGTGGGCTTCAGGCTATTACAGTAACAGTGTTGCTAAACTGTTAACTTCTCTGTTCTCTCTTTCCTGTTGGGCATTTCTTTGGTCTCTTCCAAAACAACGAACTCCTTTCATTGTTTGGGTTTCTGTTGAAACACCCTTTACTTAATCAAGTATAATCTGGACATTTCCAGGAATATGTCTTTTCAAATCCTCAATGCAATATACTGATGATGTATCATAGAATTGTATACTTCAAACGTATATAAGCTAATTAAGCATTTTCACCCTAATGCATTTAATTACACAATTATAATAAAAGTACTCTTAGAAAACAATACAACAACCAGCAAGGTAGCCTGTTGCTGTTTGAGGGATGAAGGCAGAAGTCACAAGACTTCTAGTTAAGTGACAAAGGACATTATTATTCAGAGCAAAAGCAATAGCTACAGTTCATATTCACATCAGTTTCTCATACCCACCTAAGTCCCAGGAGTGTGAAGAGGTAGACATAGATGGATGAAGGCATATAAAGTGGGCTGGGTCATAGGAAAGAACAGTTGAGTATGGGAGACACACTTTGATGGTAAGCAGATTCATGTCTATTCTTTGAATACAGGAACATTACCTCATTGCCCACAGTAGCTCAATGCAAAAACAGCCTTGATATATAGCTCAAGTAAAATTTATACTTTTTTGAAATGTTCAGTGTTTACTTTGTAACATTATATTTGATTATTCTTTCTAAACACATTCTAAATGTTTAAAACTCATCAAATCAACAGTACCAAGAATAGAGCCCAAGGTAAGCTATGGATTTGAATAAGTATGTGTCAATGTAGATTACTCAATTGTAAGAAATGCTCCATTCTGGTGTGTGATGTTGACGATAAGGGAGAATATGCATGTTTGTTGGGGGATGGAGGTGTATGTGTACAGGAAATCTATGTACCTTTCTTTCCATTTTGCTGTGAACCTAAAACTGCTCTAAAAAAATAAAGTTTTTAAACAAAAGCACACACACATAAAATAAAACTAGGAAATAAAGTGCAACCTCCTTTTCGGAGTTAAAAGTGTATCTTTTTTTTTTTTTTACTAATTCAAAAGATTCAGTTAATATTTTCAATCATTTAATTATACATTATTTTCCTTTATTTAATTTATTTTAAAATGCCTTATACATCAATGCCATTTTAAAGTATGACTTATTTTTGCTTTAATATTCATTTTGTCTATACTGTACTCTAAATTTTCAGCTATTTCTATTTTTGTTGATAATCCTCACTCAATGACACTTATTAATTTTATAAAGAGAGGGAGAGAGAGAGAAGCATCCATGTGAGAGAGAAACATTGTTCAGTTGACTCTTGTACAAGCCTGGACCAAGATTGAACCCACAACCTAGGCATGTGCCCTGAGGGAGAATGGAACCAAACAACATTTCCATGTACTGGCAATGCTCCCACCAGCTGAGTCCCATTGACTAGGGCACTATTTGATTCTGTTTGCAATTATATATAAATATTCCATGAGCATTTATTATTTAACTATAGGCCCGGTGCATGAAATTCATGCACGGGGGGGTGAGGGGGGGGGGGAGGTTCCTTCAGCCCAGCTTGCATTCTCTCCATCCAGGACCCCTGCCGTCAGTTGGACATCCCTCTCACAATCCGGGACCTCTGGCTCCTAACTGCTCACCTGCCTGCCTGTCTGATTGCCCCTAACTTCCCCCCCTGCCAGCCTGATCATCCCTAATCACCTCTGCCTGCCAGCCTGATCGTCCCTAACTGCCCCCCCACCACTGAGCTGGTCACCCCCAACTGCCCTCCCCCGCAATCCAGGTTGCCCCTTACTGCCCCCCATGCTGGCCTGGTCGCCCTGAACTGCCCCCCATGCTAGCCTAGTTGCCCCTCACTGCCCTCCCTGCCGGACTGGTCACCCCATGCAGCCTGCTGGTCAGTTGTTTGATCATCCCTCACTAAACCCCCTGCCAGCCTGGTCACCCCATGCAGCATACTGTTCAGTTTTTACTGTGAGGGCATCATGACCAATTTGCATATTAACCTTTTATTAGTATAGATAATATGCCTTTCTGGATCATCTCTCATCTTACATAAGTATTTTGTCATTTCATATATTTATGGGCTTTTTTTTATTTTCCAGGTATTTTTTATAAACTATCTTTTCACCTTTCATTTATCTCTATTTCTATGACTAGGAAATGTATCTTCTTAAAATATGTTGGCAAAAATGGTCAACAGCCCTGCTGGTGTGGATCAGAGGTTGAGTGTCAACTCATGAACCAGGAGGACAAGGTTCAATTCCCGGTCAGAGCACTTATTGGGTTGCAGGCTAGATCCCCAGGATTGAGTGCGCAGGAGGAGCAGACTAATGATTCACTCTCATCATCAATGTTTCTATCCCTTTCTCCCTCTCCCTTTCTGTCTGAAATCAATAAAAGTATATTAATAAAAATAATGCTCAACAAATTCCATGAGTTGTAGATACTAGTAACACTTATGTTGAATAAATATTAATTTAAGATTACTTTATCCTCTTTACAATATAGTTTAAAACTATATATATATATGTACATATATACATATATATATAATGTTATTACATACATGTAAAGTAATCTACAGGCAACATGGAATATTTAGACTATTCACATTTGCCCTGTAATTTCCTTGTTAAATTAGTGCATATCATCCTATATAATAAAGAGGTAATATGCAAATTTACCCTCACACCCTCACACAAGATGGCCCCCCATGTGGTCAAAGATGGCTGCCACAAGATGGCAGGCAGGGGAGGGTAGTTGTGGGCAATCAGGCCATCAGGGGAGGGCAGTTAGGGGTGACCAGGCTGGCAGTGGAGGGCAGTTGGGAGGGGCTGGCAGGGGAGAGCAGTTGGGGGTGACCAGGGCAGCATTGAAGGGTATTTGGGGCAACCGGGCCGGCAGGAGAGGACAGTTGGGGGCGATCGGGCCAGCAGGGGAGCAGTTAGTTGTTGATCAGGCTGGCAGGGGCATAGTGAGGGGGTGATCAGGCTCCCAGGCAGGCGAGTGGTTGGGAGTCCCAGATTGTGAGAGGGATGTCTGACTGCCAGTTTAGGCCCGATCCCACAGGTTGGACATTCCCTGAGGGTCCCAGATTGGAGAGGGTGTAGGCTGGACTGAGGGACACTCTGACCCCACCCAACCCCCTGGGGCAAGAATTTCGTGCACCGGGCCTCTAGTATTTTATTTTTTTTTATTTATTTATTTATTTATTTATTTATTTATTTATAAATATATTTTCATTGATTTTTTTACAGAGAGGAAAGGAGAAGAACAGAGAGCTAAAATCGATGAGAGAGAAACATCAACGAGCTGCCTCTTGCACACCCCCTACCGGGGATGTGCCCGCAACCAAGGTACATGCCCTTGACCGGAATCGAACCTGGGACCTTTCAGTCCACAGACCGACGCTCTATCCACTGAGCCAAACCGGTTTCGGCGGGCCTCTAGTATTTTATATAAGATGCAATCTGAAGTAATTTTAGACATAATCATCCTGCTTATGATGTCATGCCAGAATTCTATTTAAAAAATATATGATACAGAACAAGAGTAGAGGGTGCCAAAAGTATGAATAGCTGCTTGTTTTCAAATAATTGATAGACATAAGGTAATAATATATTTTGCTGAGCACGTACCATGTGCCAGACAATATTCAAAGGGCTTTAGATGTATAATTACCATAGTTTTTCAATTAGTTTTCCATATGTTTATTTCATAAAGGAAAGCCATCTTTCTACTTGTTCAGGCAAAGACTTAAGGATGTTCCTGGAATTTTCTCTTTATCTCATACACCTTATGCTCAATCCATCAGCATATGACATTGATTCTAAATACAGGGTCTGACTGGTTACAACACTTTCTGCCATACCAACCCCACACCCCTAACAAGGACCCATTCTCTTAGTTTTAGGATTATTGCTGCAGTCTCCTAGCTTGTCTCTGTGTTTTGGCCTTATTCCACTTAAGTCTATTCTCAGTGTAACAGCCATAGTGCTACTGCTAGACACTAAGTTGGTTCACATCACTTCTACAAGAAGACTTCAAGACTTCAAATGCTGCAAAACTTCTCATCACACTAAGAATAAAGCCTACAGCCTTTACAAGAGTCCACTGGTCCAAAATGATCTCATCCCCACTCCTTACCTCCAAGAACCCCTTCCTTATTATTCCATTCTTCATGCTCATTTTGTTTTGAACACATGACTTCTTAAGTCTTCCTGTACACACTAGTCCTGTTACTGCCTGGAATTTCTCCATTCTCTCCTCTTCTTCCTGACAATAAATGATACAAGAATAGCCCTGCAATCATAAGTAGCTGTAGTGGGCTTTAGTATTGGGAAAACATTAAGAAAAATATGCTCCTGTTAATTTGTAATGACAGTGCCTATTGAGGTGGCATTAACATTAAAAATCACTCCTTGTCTCTCCTTTGCCTTAACTCCAAAGGTTACCTTCTGTCAAGTAGTTTAATGCTGGCTTTTAAATTTCCAGATAAGTCTGAATTAGCTGCACTAAATTTTTGTGAATACAAGGATTGCCCTTTCAAAAGTTTGTCAATAACACAGGCAAACGTAGCTCCTTTATCCACACCAACAAATTATCTTCTGAAATTCTGGAGTATAAATGGACTTTCCTGAAAGTGTTACTTTTTAACTTAAATATATTTTTCTTTTTATTTTATTTTAACTTTTAAAGTACATTTTTATTGATTTCAGAGAGGAGGGAAGAGGTGGAGAGAGAGAGAGAGAGAGAGAGAGAGAGAGAGAGAGAGAGAGAGAGAGAGAAACATCAGTGAGGAGAGATAAGCATTGATTGGCAGCCTCCTGCATACCCCCTACTGGGGATCGAGCCCACAACCCTTGAACAGACTGGAACCTCGGACCCTTCAGTCCCCAGGCTGATGCTCTATTCTACTTAGCCAAACCAGCTAGGGTTGAAAGAATTACTTGTAAATCTATATAAATTGGTTTCATTATCATGAATTAGATGATTCATAAGAATGCTTTAATCTTATTCTCAGTCTATCCCTTTTCATATTATTCCTTTTTTTCTTCATCTTGGACAATTTTCAATAAAATATTATACCTCTTTTCATATTTTAATTTTTTATTCATATTTAAGAAAATACTTGACATGTTTATATACAGAGTACACCAAAATAGTAAAATAAATTGCAGAAATATTGCTACATAAATGAATTAGGTGATTGTCAAACCAGAATGGGAAACCATGTTTTCTTGTGCTGCCTTAAAATATTTATCAAAGACTAATGTAACATTGGTCATAGGGTGTTGTGAAATTATTGTCATTAAGTGAGGATTGGATGCTAAATATATAATGGTAAGTATGCAAATCTATAAATGCTCAAGTAAGTATTAATGAAGGTAAGAAAATGGTAGAAATTTATCAAAATGTAACATTATTGAAATTCTCAATTTGTACTTTGATTTCTGTTGCATTCTAATTTTTTCTAATGAACATGTTTTATTTCAATGACAGTATCACACTTTTAAACATTAAAATGTTTCCTTGTGAATAATGAATTACTCCATCTTTGATGGTTTCAATTATACAGTAATTAAGTATGTCTCTAGAAATGGTTTCTCCACCAACTCAGTGGAAAATATAGAGGATCACAAAAGAAGACCAAACAAGGCTCCTCATTGTGTGCCATCGAGGGAGAAAGATTTCCTCAGAACATAAATAGCTGCAGTTAGTCCCAGTGTGATTTTTCCGTGGAAACATGCCAAGCAATCTTGCTTGGAACCTGATCTCCGGGGATGGCCCAATGTTGCGTTAGCCTCTATCCGCAGTATAAGAGGTGCCGTGGAAGAGAGACAAGACATAATTTGCTCCTCTTATGTTCACAGCAGATCCCTGATATTCCTTTTAAACATAACTTCCTGGCAAATTTTCCATCTCACCAGGACCTTAACAAAATTTCTGCTGATTTTTTTTTTTTACCTTGGGATAAAACGACATGAATGCACAAAAATTAGCAAAGAACTTATCTCAAAGAAAAGAATGCATTACAGAAAAATTTGACTCAAATGGTATTCATATTTTATTTGTGAAAAACCTTGAAGTCGACAAATTTCTAGACAGATAATATTGGAGGAGGTGTTTTTTCTGTTTTTTTTCCACCGACTTTGGCTCTTGGTAAGTATTACTCTTAAAATTAGAGAGTTTTGGTGAGGATCAGATAAAATGGGAGTATTTTTAGAAAAGTATATATACACATAGGACTTAGACCTCACTCTAAGTAATGCCAGGTTTTGTGAAACCAGAAAAAAGGAGCTAATGAAATTATGGTCAATAAGCAAAGTACATGTTTTAAAAATATAATATTTGAAAGAAATATGATTTTAATATATTCAATTTAGGAAAATATATATTTTAGAAAGAAATATGTGGTCTATAATTTAAATCCCATAAATTTGAAATTCATTTGTGGTTACTGGTAAAATATTTTTAAAACAAAATGACAGTAAGTGATGCATTGAAACTGTTTTTCATCATTGTTGATGACACATTTAGCATTTTCCCTCAGGTTTGCTCCTATTATTATTAACAGGAATATAGTATAATGTGCATGTTCTCTCTAATCAATCTATCATGTTGAAATCACAGAGCCAACATTGACTAGGTTTACTAATTAAGCATGGTGGTCCATCCTTTGGAAAACTGCTGTTTAAAACTGCTGATTGAGCTACTCTGTTATTTTTAGATAGTCTCTTATTTGATAAAAAATAACTTTGTTTTTAGTTTGAATAATAGAAAAGATAAACTGTCTGACCTTGCAAGCTAGGCATCTAAAGGGGCTGATACACTGATACTGATACTAATTCACATATTCTGCTAAGTGTTTGTTCATCCAAGGTTACAGGTGTCTATATAGATATGATATGTACTCAAGGTTACAAGCTGTCTTACACAAGGAACTGGAAGGATGTAAAAAGGAAAAAATCCTACTTGTGTTTGTTCAGAATTTGACAGAGGTAATCTGCTCTGAACCTGCATGCAATAAAGATGACTCCTAATTGTCTGATTAAGGTAGTCTTGTGAAGATTGCTGATTTGCGATACAACACTATGAATAAGTTACTTAAACTGTCCGTGTCCTTTTACTCATTTAAAAACGTGGTTAATAGTAGCACCTGTGGTATAATATTCTCATGTGCTGTAAATAAATTAATATATGGAAATATTTAGAACACTGTAAGACTCACTCAAATTAGGCAATATGTTTGGGATGTTTGTTTGTTATATTTATGCCTACTTCTATATTTGGGAATCAAATTAAAAGTTTTCCATCATATTCTGTAAACCACTCATTATTAGTTTTTAGAAACATTAAACTATTATAAATAACCCTGTTTAAACTAAGTCCTGCCAATGATCACCTTTATTTCTCAACAGTTTGAAGCAGTTGAACACAATGGATCGAAGGAATAACACAAATGTGTCTCACTTCATCCTTATGGGATTGACAGACTCTGAGGAGATCCAGCTGGTCCTCTTTGTACTATTTCTCCTGATATACCTGACTAGTGTGCTGGGAAATGCAGGGATGATAGTGATAATCCGCCTGGATCTCCAGCTTCACACCCCCATGTATTTTTTCCTCAGCCACCTGTCATTTCTTGACCTCATTTACTCAAATGTCATCACTCCTAAAACCTTAGAGAACCTACTGACCTCCACCAAGTACATTTCGTACCTGAGCTGCTTCACCCAGATGTTCTTTTTCATCTTCTTGGGTACCACTGAATGTTTTCTTCTCTCCTCAATGGCCTATGATCGCTATGTAGCTATCTGCAATCCTCTACACTACCCAGTCCTCATGTCCAAAAGACTCTGCTGCTCTCTCATTTTTGGTTGCTATTTGAAAGGCTTTTTGGACTCCATTATCAATGTGCTTTGCATGAGCAGACTGCATTTCTGTGACTCCAATGTAATCCATCACTTTTTCTGTGACACTTCCCCAATTCTAGCCCTGTCCTGTACCGACACACAAGACATCGAAATCATGATATTCATTTTTGCTGGCTCCACCCTGATGGTATCTGTGATCACAATATGTGTGTCTTATCTGTCAATTCTGTCCACTGTCCTGAAAATTACTTCCACTTCAGGAAAGCAAAAAGCCTTCTCTACATGTGCCTCCCATCTCCTGGGAGTCGCCATCTTTTATGGAACGTTGATTTTTACTTATTTAAAACCTCATAAGTCCTATGCCTTGGGGAAGGATCAAGTGGCTTCCGTATTTTATACTATTGTGATCCCCATGCTGAATCCACTCATTTATAGTCTGAGGAATAAAGAAGTGAAAAATGCTCTCATTAGAGTCTTGCAGAAAACAAGTGGGCTTCAGGCTATTACAGTAACAGTGTTGCTAAACTGTTAACTTCTCTGTTCTCTCTTTCCTGTTGGGCATTTCTTTGGTCTCTTCCAAAACAACGAACTCCTTTCATTGTTTGGGTTTCTGTTGAAACACCCTTTACTTAATCAAGTATAATCTGGACATTTCCAGGAATATGTCTTTTCAAATCCTCAATGCAATATACTGATGATGTATCATAGAATTGTATACTTCAAACGTATATAAGCTAATTAAGCATTTTCACCCTAATGCATTTAATTACACATTTATACTAAAAACTAGGGGCCCGGTGCACGAAATTCGTGCACTGGTGGGAGGGGGGGGTAGGGGGGGTGTGCCCCTCAGCCCAATCTGCACCCTCTTCAATCTGGGACCCCTCAGGGGATGTCCAACTTCCAGCAGTCGGACATCCCTCTCACAATCTGGAACCGCTGGCTCCTAACCACTCACCTGCCTGCCTGCCTGATTGTCCCTAACCCCACTGCCTGCCTGCCTGCTCGCCCCTACCTTGATCTCCTGCCAGCCTGATTGCCCCTACCTTGCCCTCCCCTATCAGCCTGATCACCCCAAACTGCCTGTGCCTTGGCCCCCCGTCTGGCCTCCCTCTGGAGGCACCACCCCCATAACCCCAATGCTGCTGCCACTGCAGCTGGTTATGGCTGCCTGAACCTTGGCCTTTGTAGCCACTGCGGCTTTGTCTGGAAAGATGTCCGGAAGACAACCACTCTAATTAGCATATTACCCTTTTATTAGTATAGATTTGGGGACCATTACAACCACGCAGAACTTGAAGAAAACACATGGCCCTGGTCAGTTTGGCTTAATGGAGAGAGCATCGGCCTGTGGACTAAAGAGTCCAGGTTTGATTCTGATCAGGGGCACACATGCCTGGGTTTCGGGCTCAATCCCCAGTAAGGGGCCTGTGGGCGGCAGCTGATCAGTGATTCTTTTTTTTTTTTTTTTTAATATATTTTATTGATTTTTCACAGAGAGGAAGGGAGAGGGATAGAGAGCTAGAAACATCGATGAGAGAGAAACATCGACCAGCTGCTTCCTGCACACCCCCCACCGGGGTATGTGCCCTCAACCAATGTACATGCCCTTAACCGGAATCGAACCTGGGACCTTCCAGTCCACAGACCGACGCTTTATCCACTGAGCCAAACCAGTTTCGGTTGATCAGTGATTCTTATCATTGATGTTTCTATCTCTCTCTCCCTCTCCCTTTCTGAAATTTTAAATATATATATATATATATATTTTAAAGAAAACACATGATCTTCACTTTGGGCTTTGTCATCTTACAATATCCTTTGTGCAGTGTTTTAACTTCCCTCAACTTTCCTTTACCCACCTTTAAAGTGCAATCTATTTTGGGGAAGATGATCAGGAAAGTGATTCCAGTGGGTAGAAGTTTTTTTTGGAGGGGATGGGTCATGAAGATATTTAAAAATTGAGCATGGTGATGGTTGTACCACTCTGAATTTACTTTAAAAAACCAGTTCATTGTACACTTTAGGTGACATGTACAGTATATGGGTTATATCTCAACAAAGCTGTTCTTTTATTTCTTTTTAAATAAAGACCAGTCTTATAATCAGTTGCAGATGTTTTCAGAGGCCCCTCAAGATTTGCTTACCATGTCCCAAATCACGGCTGTGATTCCCAGTTGCCTCCAGTCCTGGTGGATCTGGATGGTGTGGTTTGCAAAGGAGAAGGTGGCAAGAGGCTTATGGAATTTCGGCAACCCCATTCCCCCGGTCTCCTCATAGGGCACCAGGGCCATTCCCACTGTGCCAGCTCTGCTCCCTTTAACCTGTTGGGCAAAAGAATCCTGCGTGCTCTGGCCAGAAAGTGCATTCTTTCTTAGGTGGCCCGGATGCTTTTTTTAAGGTCGTTTTATGGATTCAAAAGAATAAACAGAGATGTGGAAAGCTTTTGTCAAAATCCTTTTACATGGTACTTCCAGTCTCATGGGAAATGAGATGTGGCTCTGAATTCATCCCAAAGTGTGTCTTTGGGCAAAAGCACCCAGAACGGCACAACTCCTGCAGAATGCCCCACACACTTTGCTGTCAGGACTCAGGGGGGCTTGAGGGTGAGCGAGGCGGCGGTGCCAGCACAGGACCTGGGAGAAGGTAGCCCTTTCTACACTGCCCAGGCCACGTGGACTACAGCAGTACCCGCCCAGGTGGGCAGGGTGTTTCTGCTGTTTTGTTTAGGTCTGGCCTCCACCCCGTCAGCCACGGACCTGTGCCTGCACTGAGACTGAATGGTTTGATGGCCCTGCTTTTTGGTGGACAGTGGATGCACTCCCAGAGACTGGCAGTTAGACTCTGGCGGCTTCTGAGTCAATTGCGGGGAGAGCCCGGCCCTAGGTCAAGAACAGACTCAGGCGTCCTCGGCCAGGAGGCCTCCTTGGGCTAGGGGCCGCCACAGTTTGAAGGCTGGCCATGACCCCAATCCTGGCAGGGGTCTCCTCTGGGGTACTGGCAGGCCTGGGCTAGATCTGGGGGCAGTTTGGAGGCCGGTCACGCCCCCAATCCTGGTGGGGGTCTCCTCTGGGGTGCTGGTAGGCCTGGGCTAATGGCCGCCCTGGTTTAGAGACTGGTCAAGCCCCCGATCCTGGCGGGGGTCTCCTCTGGGGCGCTGGCAGGCCTGGGCTCTGGCGCCGCAAAGGGAGAGGTTCCTGAACCTGCTTCCCACACACCTAGGCTAGGATACATCTTGTAGGAGGCGGCTTCAATGCCGGGGGTCGGTGACCAGGTCCTCCAGAGCCTCGCTTTCTGGGCTGCAGTCCCACATCTCCCAGTGCCCTAGGCTTGGATGTGCCCACGCAGTTGCCCCCACCACCAGCCACCTCAGCGCAGGCCACAGCACTGAAGCTAGCCTCTTGGAAGCCAGGCCACCACACCCACCACCCCTAGTAGCTCTCTGCTGCTCGCTCTCTGTGTCCTGTCCACTGGGGTGGGGGAGTGCTCCCAGCCCAGAGGCCCACCCTCCCTCGGCAGCCTGGCTTGGGAAGCTGGCCTCATGCAGCAACCCCACTCGGCCACTATGGGTGCAATGCGGACCCCACGGAGGCCAACCTGGAGAACGCAGACCTGAGATCTGCATCCAGCTGCTGCAGATGCCCTCATTGGTCAACTACCTCCGATCCTTCCACGGGCCCCATTGATCCCTCTAAGCACCAGCCATTTAGGCCAGGGTGGCGATCGCCCAGGGATACCCAGGGAGCGCCGGGCTCGGCCCGGACACGACCCCCGGGTGGCGATCGCCACGCGGACACCCGCGGAGCGCCGGGCTCGGCCCGGACACGCCCCCCCGGGTGGCGATCACCCCCGGGACACCCGCGGAGCGCCGGGCTCGGCCCGGACATGCCCCCGGGTGGCGATCGCCAAGCGGACACCCGCGGAGCGCCGGGCTCGGCCCGGACACGACCCCCGGGTGGCGATCGCCAAGCGGACACCCGGGGAGCGCCGGGCTCGGCCCGGACACGACCCCCGGGTGGCGATCGCCACGTGGACACCCGCGGAGCGCCGGGCTCGGCCCTGACACGCCCCCCCGGGTGGCGATCGCCCCTGGGACACCCGCGGAGTACCGGGCTCGGCCCGGACACGCCACCCCGGGTGGCGATCGCCATGCTGACACCCAGGGAGCGCCGGGCTCGGCCCGGACACGCCCCCCCGGGTGGCGATTGCCATGCGGACCCCCGGAACTTACAGGATTGGGCGCAGCCATCTTGGTCTTCCCAACGGCCGGATGGGCCACCCGGAGTCCCGCCCCCAGCCTCTGGCAGGCCCAATCATGGGCATAGCGGAGGTGCGGTCAATTTGCATGTTTCTCTATTATAAGGTAAAATACTCTCAGAAAACAATACAACAACCAGCAAGGTAGCCTGTTGCTGTTTGAGGGATGAAGGCAGAAGTCACAAGACTTCTAGTTAAGTGACAAAGGACATTATTATTCAGAGCAAAAGCAATAGCTACAGTTCATATTCACATCAGTTTCTCATACCCACCTAAGTCCCAGGAGTGTGAAGAGGTAGGCATAGATGGATGAAGGCATATAAAATGGGCTGCGTCATAGGAAAGAACAGTTGAGTATGGGAGACACACTTTGATGGTAAGCAGATTCATGTCTATTCTTTGAATACAGGAACATTACCTCATTGCCCACAGTAGCTCAAAGCAAAAACAGCCTTGATATATAGCTCAAGTAAAATTTATACTTTTTTGAAATTTTCAATGTTTACTTTGTAACATTATATTTGATTATTCTTTCTAAACACATTTTAAATGTTTAAAACTCATCAAATCAACAGTACCAAGAATAGAGCCCAAGGTAAGCTATGGATTTGAATAAGTATGTGTCAATGTAGATTACTCAATTGTAAGAAATGCTCCATTCTGGTGTGTGATGTTGACGATAAGGGAGAATATGCATGTTTGTTGGGGAATGGAAGTGTATGTGTACGGAAAATCTATGTACCTTTCTTTCCATTTTGCTGTGAACCTAAAACTGCTCTAAAAAAATAAAGTTTTTAAACAAAAGCACACACACATAAAATAAAACTAGGAAATAAAGTGCAACCTCCTTTTCGGAGTTAAAAGTGTACCTTTTTTTTTTTTTTTTTTTACTAATTCAAAAGATTCAGTTAATATTTTCAATCATTTAATTATACATTATTTTCCTTTATTTAATTTATTTTAAAATGCCTTATACATCAATGCCATTTTAAAGTATGACTTATTTTTGCTTTAATTTTCATTTTGTCTATACTGTACTCTAAATTTTCAGCTATTTCTATTTTTGTTGATAATCCTCACTCAAAGACACTTATTAATTTTATAGAGAGAGAAAGAGAGAGAGAAGCATCCATGTGAGAGAGAAACATTGTTCAGTTGACTCTTGTACAAGCCTGGACCAAAATTGAACCCACAACCTAGGCATGTGCCCTGAGGGAGAATGGAACCAAACAACATTTCCATGTACTGGCAATGCTCCCACCAGCTGAGTCCCATTGACTAGGGCACTATTTGATTCTGTTTGCAATTATATACAAATATTCCATGAGCATTTATTATTTAACTATAGGCCCGGTGCATGAAATTCATGCATGGGCGGGTGTGGGGGGTTGCCTCAGCCCAGCTTGCATCCTCTGCATCTGGGACCCCTGCCGTCAGTTGGACATCCCTCTCACAATCCGGGACTGCTGGCTCCTAACTGCTCACCTGCCTGCCTGTCTGATTGCCCCTAACTTCCCACCCCTGCCAGCTTGATCACCCCTAATCACCTCTGCCTGCCAGCCTGATCTTCCCTAACTGCCCCCCCACCGCTGAGCTGGTCACCCCCAACTGCCCTCCCCACCACCATCCTGGTTGCCCCTTACTGCCCCCCATGCTGGCCTGGTTGCCCTGAACTGCCCCCCCTGCTAGCCTAGTTGCCCCTCACTGCCCTCCCTGCCGGACTGGTCACCCCACGCAGCCTGCTGGTCAGTTGTTTGGTCATCCTTCACTAAACCCCCTGCCAGCCTGGTCACCCCATGCAGCATACTGTTCAGTTTTTACTGTGAGGGCATCATGACCAATTTGCATATTACCCTTTTATTAGTATAGATAATATGCCTTTCTGGATCATCTCTCATCTTACATAAGTATTTTGTCATTTCATATATTTATGGGCTCTTTTTATTTTCCAGGTATTTTTTATAAACTATCTTTTCACCTTTCATTTATCTCTATTTCTATGACTAGGAAATGTATCTTCTTAAAATATGTTGGCAAAAATGGTCAACAGCCCTGCTGGTGTGGATCAGAGGTTGAGTGTCAACTCATGAACCAGGAGGACAAGGTTCAATTCCCGGTCAGGGCACATATTGGGTTGCAGGTTAGATCCCCAGGATGGAGTGCGCCGGAGGAGCAGATTAATGATTCACTCTCATCATCAATGTTTCTATCCCTCTCTCCCTCTCCCTTTCTGTCTGAAATCAATAAAAGTATATTAATAAAAAAAATGCTCAACAAATTCCATGAGTTGTAGATACTAGTAACACTTAAGTTGAATACATATTAATTTAAAATTACTTTATCCTCTTTACAATATAGTTTAAAACTATATATATGTATATGTACATACACACACACACACACACACACACACACACACACACACACATCCTATCTAATAATAGACAAATATGCAAATTGACCATACCTCCGACACACCCACAAGCCACGCCCACCATCCAATCAGAGCGAGCATGCAAATTAACCCAAACCAAGATGGCTACAGCCACAGAGAGCAAGGTTTCCTAGGTAACAGAGGAAGCCAAGCTTTCTGCCTGCCCTTGCCAGGCCTAAGCCTCCACTCAAGCTACAAAGTTTCAATTATAGAAGGTAAACAAGTTCAAACAAATGGCGGCGGAATGGAGCTTGAGAGAGCAGGCCAGGGTTGCCGCTGGCAACAGGGGAAGCAAAGCTTTCCGCACACCCTGGCCAGGCCCACCCACTTAAGGCAACAAAGTTTCAATTATAACCCCAACACAAATGGCTGCGGGCCTCGGAGGGAGCCCCAGGCTTGGCTCTGCTCCAGGCTACAAAGTTTCAATTGTAGAAGGAAAATAAATTCCAGATACCAGGGCCTCTTCTTGGGTTGCCAGGGGGTGTGGCCGGCCTGCAAACCACCACAGGCCCCTTGCTCAGGCCGCCCCACACCCCAAGGAACCCCCACCTGATCCGGGACGCCCTTCAGGGCAAACCAGCTGGCCCCCACCCCTGTACCAGGCCTCTATCCTATCTAATAAAAGACTAATATGCAGATTGATCATCACTGCAACACACAATATAGCTGCCCCCATGTGGACACAAGATGGCCACCATAAGATGGCCAGCAGGAGAGGGCAGTTGGGAGGCACCCGGCCTGCAAGTGAGGGCAGTTGAGAAGGACCAGGCCTGCAAGGGAGGGCAGTTGGAGGTGATCAACCCTGCAGGAGAGGGCAGTTAGGGGTGACCAGGCCAGCCGAGGAGGGAAGTTGGGGGCAAACAGGCTGGCAGCAGAGTGGTTAGGGGGTGATCAGGCTGGCAGGCAGAAGCGGTTAGGGGCAATCAGGAAGGCAGGCAGGCAAGCAGTTGGGAGCCAGCAGTCCTGGATTGTGAGAGGGATGTCCGACTGCCCGTTTAGGCCCTATCCCGGGATCGGGCCTAAACGGGCAGTCAGACATCCCTTGAGGGGTCCCATATTGGCGAGGATACAGGCTGGGCTGAGGGACAACCCCTCTCCGTGCACGAATTTCGTGCACCGGGCCTCTAGTATATATATATATGTATATATGTACATATATATACATATATATATATATAATGTTATTACATACATGTAAAGTAATCTACAGGCAACATGGAATATTTAGACTATTCACATTTGCCCTGTAATTTCCTTGTTAAATTAGTGCATATCATCCTATATAATAAAGAGGTAATATGAAAATTTACCCTCACGCCCTCACACAAGATGGCCCCCCATGTGGTCAAAGATGGCTGCCACAAGATGGCAGGCAGGGGAGGGTAGTTGTGGGCAATCAGGCCATCAGGGGAGGGCAGTTAGGGGTGACCAGGCTGGCAGGGGAGGGCAGTTGGGAGGGGCTGGCAGGGGAGAGCAGTTTGGGGTGACCAGGGCAGCATTGAAGGGTATTTGGGGCAACCGGGCCGGCAGGGGAGGACAGTTGGGGGTGATCCGGCCAGCAGGGGAGCAGTTAGTTGTTGATCAGGCTGGCAGGGGCATAGTTAGGGGGTGATCAGGCTGCCAGGCAGGCGAGCGGTTGGGAGTCCCGGATTGTGAGAGGGATGTCTGACTGCCAGTTTAGGCCCGATCCCACAGGTTGGACATTCCCTGAGGGTCCCAGATTGGAGAGGGTGCAGGCTGGACTGAGGGACACTCTGACCCCACCCCACCACCCAGGGCAAGAATTTCGTGCACCGGGCCTCTAGTATTTTATTTTATTTTTATTTATTTATTTTTAAAAAAAATATATTTTTATTGATTTTTTTACAGAGAGGAAAGGAGAGGGACAGAGAGCTAGAAACATCGATGAGAGAGAAACATCGATGAGCTGCCTCTTGCACACCCCCTACCGGGGATGTGCCCGCAACCAAGGTACATGCCCTTGACTGGAATCAAATCTGGGACCTTTCAGTCCGCAGACCGACGCTCTATCCACTGAGCCAAACCGGTTTCAGCTGGCCTCTGGTATTTTATATAAGATGCAATCTGAAGTAATTTTAGACATAATCATCCTGCTTATGATGTCATACCAGAATTCTATTTAAAAATATATGATATAGAACAAGAGTAGAGGGTGCCAAAAGTATGAATAGCTGCTTGTTTTCAAATAATTGATAGACATAAGGTAATAATATATTTTGCTGAGCACGTACCATGTGCCAGACAATATTCAAAGGGCTTTAGATGTATAATTACCATAGTTTTTCAATTAGGCGCTAGCAAAATCCATATGTTTATCTCACATAAAGGAAAGCCATCTTTCTACTTGTTCAGGCAAAGACTTAAGGATGTTCCTGGAATTTTCTCTTTATCTCATACACCTTATACTCAATCCATCAGCATATGACATTGATTCTAAATACAGGGTCTGACTGGTTACAACACTTTCTGCCCTACGAGTCCCACACCCCTAACATGGAACCACCCTCTTAGTTTTAGGATTATTGCTGTAGTCTCCTAGCTTGTCTCTGTGTTTTGGCCTTATCCCGCTTAAGACTATTCTCAGTGTAACAGCCATAGTGCTACTGCTAGACACTAAGTTGGTTCACATCACTTCTACAAGAAGACTTCAAGACTTCAAATGCTGCAAAACTTCTCATCACACTAAGA
The DNA here is from genome assembly GCF_027574615.1 of Eptesicus fuscus. Lineage (NCBI taxonomy): Eukaryota > Metazoa > Chordata > Mammalia > Chiroptera > Vespertilionidae > Eptesicus > Eptesicus fuscus. The sequence goes on along the minus strand of NC_072485.1, from coordinate 66,394,479 downwards.
ATAAAGCCTACAGCCTTTACAAGAGTCCACTGGTCCAAAATGATCTCATCCCCACTCCTTACCTCCAAGAACCCCTTCCTTATTATTCTATTCTTCATGCTCATTTTGTTTTGAACACATGACTTCTTAAGTCTTCCTGTATACACTAGTCCTGTTACTGCCTGGAATTTCTCCATTCTCTCCTCTTCTTCCTGACAATAAATGATACAAGAATAGCCCTGCAATCATAAGTAGCTGTAGTGGGCTTTAGTATTGGGAAAACATTAAGAAAAATATGCTCCTGTTAATTTGTAATGACAATGCCTATTGAGGTGGCATTAACATTAAAAATCACTCCTTGTCTCTCCTTTGCCTTAACTCCTAAGGTTACCTTCTGTCAAGTAGTTTAATGCTGGTTTTTAAATCTCCAGATAAGTCTGAATTAGCTGCACTAAATTTTTGTGAATACAAGGATTGCCCTTTCAAAAGTTTGTCAATAACACAGGCAAACGTAGCTCCTTTATCCACACCAACAAATTATCTTCTGAAATTCTGGAGTATAAATGGACTTTCCTGAAAGTGTTACTTTTTATTTTAAATATATTTTTTCTTTTTCTTTTATTTTAACTTTTAAAGTACATTTTTATTGATTTCAGAGAGAGGGGAAGGGAGAGAGAGGAGAGAGAGAGAGAGACATCAATGAGGAGAGATAAGCATTGATTGGCAGCCTCCTGCATACCCCCTACTGGGGATCGAGCCCACAACCCTTGATCAGACTGGAACCTCGGACCCTTCAGTCCCCAGGCTGATGCTCTATTCTACTGAGCCAAACCAGCTAGGGTTGAAAGAATTACTTGTAAATCTATATAAATTGATTTCATTATCATGAATTAGATGATTCATAAGAATGCTTTAATCTTATTCTCAGTCTATCCCTTTTCAGATTATTCCTTTTTTTCTTCATCTTGGACAAACAATTTTCAATAAAATATTATACCTCTTTTCATATTTTAATTTTTTATTCATATTTAAGAAAATACTTGACATGTTTATATACAGAGTACACCAAAATAGTAAAATAAATTGCAGAAATATTGCTACATAGATGAATTAGGTGATTGTCAAACCAGAATGGGAAACCATGTTTTCTTGTGCTGCCTTAAAATATTTATCAAAGACTAATGTAACATTGGTCATAGTGTGTTGTGAAATTTTGGTCATGAAGTGAGGATTGGATGCTAAATATATAATGGTAAGTATGCAAATCTATAAATACTCAAGTAAGTATTAATGAAGGTAAGAAAATGGTAGAAATTTATCAAAATGTAACATTATTGACATTCTCAATTTGTACTTTGATTTCTGTTGCATTCTAATTTTTTCTAATGAATATTTCAATGACAGTATCACACTTTTAAACATTAAAATGTTTCCTTGTGAATAATGAATTACTCCATCTTTGATGGTTTCACTCATACAGTAATTAAGTAAGTCTCTAGAAATGGTTTCTCCACCAACTCAGTGGAAAATATAGAGGATCCCAAAAGAAGACTAAACAAGGTTCCTCATTGTGTGCCATCGAGGGAGAAAGGCAACTATTTCCTCAGAACATAAATAGCTGCAGTTAGTCCCAGTGTGATTTTTCCTTGGAAACATGCCAAGCAATCTTGCTTGGAACCTGATCTCCGGGGATGGCCCAATGTTGCGTTAGCCTCTATCCCCAGTATAAGAGGTGCCGCAGAAGAGAAACAAGACATACTTTGCTCCACTTATGTTCACAGCAGCTCCCTGATATTCCTTTTAGACATAATTTCCTGGCAAATTTTCCATTCCACCAGGACCTTAACAAAATTTCTGTTGATTTTTTTTTTTTTTACCTTGGGATAAAACGACATGAATGCACAAAAATCAACAAAGAACTTATCTCAAAGAAAAGAATGCATTACAGAAAATTTTGACTCAAATGGTTTTCATATTTTATTTGTGAAAAACCTTGAAGTCGACAAATTTCTAGGCAGATAAATTTGGAGGAGGTGTTTTGTTTTGTTTTTCCACCGACTTTGGCTCTTGGTAAGTATTACTCTGAAAATTAGAGAGTTTTGGTGAGGATCAGATAAAATGGGAGTATTTTTAGAAAAGTATATATACACATAGGACTTAGAACTTACCCTAAGTAATGCCAGGTTTTGTGAAACCAGAAATAAGGAGCTAATGAAATTATGGTCAATAAGCAAAGTACATGTTTTAAAAATATAATATTTGAAAGATGATTTTAATATATTCAATTTAGGAAAATATATATTTTAGAAAGAAATATGTGGTCTATAATTTAAATCCCATAAATTTGAAATTTATTTGTGGTTACTGGTAAAATATTTTTAAAACAAAATGACAGTAAGTGATGCATTGAAACTGTTTTTCATCATTGTTTATGACACATTTAGCATTTTCCCTCAGGTTTGCTCCTATTATTATTAACAGGAATATAGTATAATGTGCATGTTCTCTTTAATCAATCTATCTTGGTGAAATCACAGAGCCAACATTGACTAGGTTTACTAATTAAGCATGGTGGTCCCTCCTTTGGAAAACTGCTGTTTAAAACTGCTGTTTGAACTACTCTGTTATTTTTAGATAGTCTCTTATTTGATAAAAAATAACTTTGTTTTTAGTTTGAATAATAGAAAAGATAAACTGTCTGACCTTGCAAGCTAGGCATCTAAAGGGGCTGATATACTGATACTGATACTAATTCACATATTCTGCTAAGTGTTTGTTCATCCAAGGTTACAGGTGTCTATATAGATATGATATGTACTCAAGGTTACAACTGTCTTACACAAAGAACTGGAAGGATGTAAAAAGGAAAAAATCCTACTTGTGTTTGTTCAGAATTTGACAGAGGTAATCTGCTCTGAACCTGTGTGCAATAAAGATGACTCCTAACTAATTGTCTGATTAAGATGTCTTGTACAGCTTGCTGATTTGCGATACAACACTATGAATAAGTTACTTAAACTGTCCGTGTCCTTTTACTCATTTAAAAATGTGGTTAATAGTAGCACCTGTGGTATAATATTCTCATGTGCTGTAAATAAATTAATATATGGAAATATTTAGAACACTGTAAGACTCACTCAAATTAGGCAATATGTTTGGGATGTTTGTTTGTTATATTTATGCCTACTTCTATATTTGGGAATCAAATTAAAAGTTTTCCATCATATTCTGTAAACCACTCATTATTAGTTTTTAGAAACATTAAACTATTATAAATAACCCTGTTTAAACTAAGTCCTGCCAATGATCACCTTTATTTCTCAACAGTTTGAAGCAGTTGAACACAATGGATGGAAGGAATAACACAAATGTGTCTCACTTCATCCTTATGGGATTGACAGACTCTGAGGAGATCCAGCTGGTCCTGTTTACACTATTTCTCCTGATATACCTGACTAGTGTGCTGGGAAATGCAGGGATGATAGTGATAATCCGCCTGGATCTCCAGCTTCACACCCCCATGTATTTTTTCCTCAGCCACCTGTCATTTCTTGACCTCATTTACTCCAATGTCATCACTCCTAAAACCTTAGAGAACCTACTGACCTCCACCAAGTACATTTCATACCTGAACTGCTTCATCCAGATGTTCTTTTTCATCTTCTTGGGTACCACTGAATGTTTACTTCTCTCCTCAATGGCCTATGATCGCTATGTAGCTATCTGCAATCCTCTACACTACCCAGTCCTCATGTCCAAAAGACTCTGCTGCTCTCTCATTTTTGGGTGCTATTTGAAAGGCTTTTTGGACTCCATTATCAATGTGCTTTGCATGAGCAGACTGCATTTCTGTGACTCCAATGTAATCCATCACTTTTTCTGTGACACTTCCCCAATTCTAGCCCTGTCCTGTACCGACACACAAGACATCGAAATCATGATATTCATTTTTGCTGGCTCCACCCTGATGGTATCTGTGATCACAATATGTGTGTCTTATCTGTCAATTCTGTCCACTGTCCTGAAAATTACTTCCACTTCAGGAAAGCAAAAAGCCTTCTCTACATGTGCCTCTCATCTCCTGGGAGTCACCATCTTTTATGGAACTACTATTTTTACTTATTTAAAACCTCATAAGTCCTATGCCTTGGGGAAGGATCAAGTGGCTTCCGTATTTTATACTATTGTGATCCCCATGCTGAATCCACTCATTTATAGTCTGAGGAATAAAGAAGTGAAAAATGCTCTCATTAGAGTCTTGCAGAAAACAAGTGGGCTTCAGGCTATTACAGTAACAGTGTTGCTAAACTGTTAACTTCTCTGTTCTCTCTTTCCTGTTGGGCATTTCTTTGGTCTCTTCCAAAACAACGAACTCCTTTCATTGTTTGGGTTTCTGTTGAAACACCCTTTACTTAATCAAGTATAATCTGGACATTTCCAGGAATATGTCTTTTCAAATCCTCAATGCAATATACTGATGATGTATCATAGAATTGTAAACTTCAAAAGTATATAATCTAATTAAGCATGCATTGCCACCCTAATGCATTTAATTACAAAATTATAATAAATGTACTCTTAGAAAACAGTACAACAACCAGCAAGGTAGCCTGTTGCTGTTTGAGGGATGAAGGCAGAAGTCACAAGACTTCTAGTTAAGTGACAAAGGACATTATTATTCAGAGCAAAAGCAATAGCTACAGTTTCTCATACCCACCTAAGTCCCAGGAGTGTGAAGAGGTGGGCATAGATGGATGAAGGCATATAAAGTGGGCTGGGTCATAGGAAAGAACAGTTGAGTATGGGAGACACACTTTGATGGTAAGCAGATTCATGTCTATTCTTTGAATACAGGAACATTACCTCATTGCCCACAGTAACTCAATGCAAAAACAGCCTTGATATATAGCTCAAGTAAAATTTATAGTTTTATGAAATGTTCAGTGTTTACTTTGTAACATTATATTTGATTATTCTTTCTAAACACATTCTAAATGTTTAAAACTCATCAAATCAACAGTACCAAGAATAGACCCCAAGGTAAGCTATGGATTTGAATAAGTATGTGTCAATGTAGGTTTCTCAGTTGTAAGCAATGCTCCATTCTGGTGTGTGATGTTGACGATAAGGGAGAATATGCATGTTTGTTGGGGGATGGAGATGTATGTATATGGGAAGTCTCTGCACCTTTCTTTCCATTTTGCTGTGAACCTAAAACTGCTCTAAAAAATAAAGTTTTTAAACAAAAACACAGACACATGAAATAAAAACTAAGAAATAAAGTGCAATCTTATTTGGAATTAAAAGTTTAATTTATTTTTTTACTAATTCAAAAGATTCAGTTAATATTTTCAATCATTTAATTATGCATTATTTTCCTTTACTTAATTTATTTTAAAATGCCTTATACATCAATGCCATTTTAAAATATGACTTATTTTTGCTTTAATTTCACTTGGTCTATACTGTACTCTACATTTTCAGCTATTTCTATTTTTGTTAATCCTCAGTTGATGACACTTATTAATTTTATAGAGAGAGGAAGAGAGAGAGAAGAATCCATGTGAGAGAGAAACATTGTTCAGTTGACTCTTGTACAAGCCTGGACCAAGATTGAACCCACAACCTAGGCATGTGCCCTGAGGGAGAATGGAACCAAACAACATTTCCATGTACTGGCAATGCTCCCACCAGCTGAGTCCCATTGACTAGGGCACTATTTTTTCCTGTTGCAATTAGATATAAATATTTCATGAGCATTTATTATTTAATAATATGCCTTTCTGGATCATTTCTCATCTTGTGTAAGTATTTTGTCATTTCATATATTTATGGGCTCATTTCATTTTCCAGGTATTTTTTATAAAGTATGTTTTCACCTTTCATTTATGTCTATTTCTATGACTAGGAAATGTATCTTCTTGAAATATGTTGGCAAAAATATGTTGGCACCAGCCCTGCTGGTGTGGATCAGTGGTTGAGTGTCAACTCATGAGCCAGGAGGACAAGGTTCAGTTCCCGGTCAGGGTACATATTGGGTTGCAGGCTAGATCCCCAAAATGGGGTGTGCAGGAGGCAGCAGATCAATGATTCACTCTCATCATCGATGTTTCTATCCCTCTTTCCCTCTCCCTTTCTGTCTGAAATCAATAAAAGTATATTAATAAAAAAATGCTCAACAAATTCCATGAGTTGTAGATACTAGTAACACTTAAGCTGAGTAAATATTAATTTAAATTAAGATTATTTTATCCTCTTTACAATATAGTTTAAAAACTATATACATATATGTATATATACATATATGTATGAATATATACAATGTTATTACATAGATGTAAAGTAATCTACAGGCAACATGGAATATTTAGACTATTCACATTTGCCCTGTAATTTCCTTGATAAATTAGTGCATATCATATTTTATGTAAAATGCATTCTGAAGTAATTAAAGATATAATCATCTTGCTTATGATGTCATGCCAGAATTCTATTTTAAAAATATATGATACAGAACAAGAGTAGAGGGTGCCAAAAGTATGAATAGCTGTTTGTTTCCAAATAATTGATAGACATAATGTAATAATATATTTTGCTGAGCACGTACCATGTGCCAGACAATATTCAAAGGGCTTTAGATGTATAATTACCATAGTTTTTCAATTAGGCGCTAGCAAAATCCATATGTTTATCTCACATAAAGGAAAGCCATCTTTCTACTTGTTCAGGCAAAGACTTAAGGATGTTCCTGGAATTTCCTCTTTATCTCATACACCTTATACTCAATCCATCAGCATATGACATTGATTCTAAATACAGGGTCTGACTGGTTACAACACTTTCTGCCATACCAACCCCACACCCCTAACAAGGACCCATCTCTTAGTTTTAGGATTATTGCTGCAGTCTCCTAGCTTGTCTCTGTGTTTTGGCCTTATTCCACTTAAGTCTATTCTCAGTGTAACAGCCATAGTGCTACTGCTAAACACTAAGTTGGCTCACATCACTTCTACAAGAAGACTTCAAGACTTCAAATCCTGCAAAACTTCTCATCACACTAAGAATAAAGCCTACAGCCTTTACAAGAGTCCACTGGTCCAAAATGATCTTATCCCCACTCCTTACCTCCAAGAACCCCTTCCTTATTATTCTATTCTTCATGCTCATTTAAACACATGACTTCTTAAGTCTTCCTATACACACTGGTCCTGTTACTGCCTGCAATTTCTCCATTCTCTCCTCTTCTTCCTGACAATAAATGATACAAGAATAGCCCTGCAATCATAAGTAGCTGTAGTGGGCTTTAGTATTGGGAAAACATTAAGAAAAATATGCTCCTGTTAATTTGTAATGACAGTGCCTATTGAGGTGGCATTAACATTAAAAATCACTCCTTGTCTCTCCTTTGCCTTAACTCCTAAGGTTACCTTCTGTCAAGTAGTTTAATGCTGGTTTTTAAATTTCCAGATAAATCTGTCTTAGCTGCACTAAATTGTTGTGAATACAAGGATTGCCCTTTCAAAAGTTTGTCAATAATATAGCACAGGCAAAGGTAGCTCCTTTATCCACACCAACAAATTATCTTCGGAAATCTGGCGTATAAATGGACTTTCCTGAAAGTGTTACTTTTTATTAAATATAATTTTTCTTTTTCTTTAACTTTTAAAATACATTTTTGTTGATTTCAGAGAGGAGGGAAGAAGGAGAGAGAGAGAGAGAGAGAGAGAGAGAGAGAGAGAGAGAGAGAGAGAGAGAGAAACATCAATGAGGAGAGAGAATCATTGATTGGCAGCCTCCTGCATACCCCCTACTGGGGATTGAGCCCACAACCCTGGCATGAGTCCGCAACCCTTGATCAGAATAGAACCTGGGACCCTTCAGTCTCCAGGCCAACGCTCTGTTCCACTGAGCCAAACCAGCTAGGTTTGAAAGAGTTACTTTTACTTCTGTATAAATTGATTTCATTATCATGAATTAGGTGAATCATAAGAATACTTTAATCTTATTCTCAGTCTATCCCTTTTCAGATTATTCCTTTGTTTCTTCATCCTGGACAAACAATTTTCAATAAAATATTATACCTCTTTTCATATTTTAATTTTTCATTCATGTTTAAGGAAATACTTGACATGTTTATATACAGAGTATACCACAACAGTAAAATAAATTGCAGAAATTTTGCTACATAGATGAATTAGGTCATTGTCAAACCAGAATGGGAAGCCTACACCATGTTTCCTTGTGCTGCCTTAAAATATTTATCAAAGACTAATGTAACATTGGACATAGTGTGTTGTGAAGTTTTGGTCATGAAGTGAGGATTGGATGCTAAATATACAGTATAATGATAAGTATGCAAATCTATAAATGCACAAGGATTAATGAAGGTAAGAAAATGGTAGAAATTTATCAAAATGTCGTAACATTATTGACATTCTCAATTTGTACTTTGATTTCTGTTGCATTCTAACTTTTTTCTAATGAACATGTTTTATTTCAATGACAGTATCACACTTTTAAACATTAAAATGTTTCCTCTTGAAAAATGAATTACTCCATCTTTGATGGTTTCACTCATACAGTAATTAAGTATGTCTCTAGAAATGGTTTCTCCACCAACTCAGTGGAAAATATAGAGGATCACAAAAGAAGACCAAACAAGGTTCCTCATTGTGTGCCATCGAGGGAGAAAGGCAGCTATTTCCTCAGAACATAAATAGCTGCAGTTAGTCCCAGTGTGATTTTTCCGTGGAAACATGCCAAGCAATCTTGCTTGGAACCTGATCTCCGGGGATGACCCAATGTTGCGTTAGCCTCTCTCCCAGGTATAAGAGGTGCCTTGGAAGAGAGACAAGACATAATTTGCTCCACTTATGTTCACAGCAGATCCCTGATATTCCTTTTAAACATAACTTCCTGGCAAATTTTCCATCTCACCAGGACCTTAACAA